>NC_069389.1:57914549-59232763 GCF_027475565.1 Acinonyx jubatus | reverse complement strand
TCAAACTCACGGACCGTGAGATCATGACCTGAGCCGAAGTCGGATGTTCAACCGACCAAGCCACCCAGGTGCCTCAATTATAAGAAATTTTAAAAGACCTAAAAAAATAAAAAGACATCCCCTGTTTCTAGATTGAAAGACTTAATATTGCTAAAATGACAATACTCCCACATTGATCTACAAGTCCCTACAAAAATCCCAGCTGAATTACTTTTCTTTCTTTCTTTCTCCAAATTTTAATTTAAATTCCAGTTAGTTGACACACAGTGTAATATTAGTTTCAGGTGTAGAATTTAGTGATTCATCAACATCCAGTGCTCATTAGAAGAAGCGCCCTCCTTAATACCCATAAAGGTAGAATGGGTTAAATAAACCCATACCCCTGCCCACCTCCCCTCCGGTGACCATCAGTTCTCTATAGTTTAGGGTCTGTTTATTGGTTTGCCTTTCATTTTCCCCCATTATGTTCATTGCTTTATTTCTTAAATTCTACATATGAGTAAAAATCATATGGTGTTTGTCTTTCTCTGACTGATTTCGCTTAGCATAGTACATTCTACCTCCATCCACATCATTGAAAATGGCAAGATTCCATACTTTTTATGGGTAATATTGCACGCGCGCGCACACACACACACACATATATATATATATATATATATATATATATATCACATCTTTATCCATTCATTAGTCGATGGACATTTGGGCTCTTTCCATAATTTGGCTATAGTTGTTCATGCTTGTATAAACATCAGTATGATTGGGGCGCCTGGGTGGCTTGGTGGGTTAAGCGTCCGACTTCGGCTCAGGTCATGATTTCAGGGTCCGTGAGTTCGAGCCCCACGTCGGGCTCTGTGCTGACAGCTCAGAGCCTGGAGCCTGTTTCAGATTCTGTGTCTCCCTCTCTCTCTGCCCCTCCCCTGGTCATGCTCTGTCTCTCTCTGTCTCAAAAATAAATAAACGTTTAAAAAAAATAAATAAACATCAGTATGATTGTATCCCTTTGAAAGTGTATTTTTGTATTCTTTGGGTAAATACCTAGTAATGCAATCCCTGGATCATAGAATAGTTCTATGTTTAACTTTTTTAAGAACTTCCATACTGTTTTCTAGAGTGGCTGCACCAGTTTTCTTTTCCACCAGAAATGCAAGAGGGTTCCCCATTCTCCGCATTCTCACTAAAATTGGTTGTTTCCTGAGTTGTTGATTTTAGCGATTCTGACTGACATAAGGTGATATCTCATTGCAGTTTTGATTTGCATTTCCCTGATGACGACTGATGTTGAAATTTTCATGTGTCTGTTAGCCATCTGGATGTTATCTTTGGAAAAATGTCTATTAATGTCTTCTGCCCATTTTGTAACTGGATTATTTATTTTTGGGTGTTGAATTTTATAAGTTCTTTATATATTTTGGATACTAACCCTTTATCTGATATGTCATTTCAAGTATCTTTTCTTAGTGTACAGGCTACCTTTTAGTTTTGTTAGTTGTTTCCTTTCTTGTGAAGAAGCTATTTATTTTGATGATATCCCTATGGTTTATTTTTGCTTTTGTTTCCCTTTCCTCAGGAGACAAATCTAGTAATGTTTCTATGGCCGATGTCAAGGAAATTACTGCCTATGTTCTCGTCCAGGATTTTGATGGTTTCCGTCTCACAATTAGGTCTTTCATCCATTTTGAATTCATTTTTGTGTATGGTGTAAGAAAGTGGTACAGTTTTATTCTTTTGCATGTTCCTATCCAGTTTTCCCGGCACCATTTGTTGAAAAGACTTTTTTCCATTGGATATTCTTTCCTGCTTTGTCCAAAATTAATTGCGTTTATAGCTGTAGGCTCATTTTTAGGTTTTCTATTGTGCTCCATTGATCTATGTGTCTGTTTTTGTACCAGTACTTTACTGTCTTGATCACTACAGCTTTGTAATATAACTTGTGTCCGGAATTGTGATGCTTCCAGCTTCATTTTTCTTCTTCAAGATTGTTTTCACAATTCTTGGTCTTTTGTGGTTCCATACAAATTTTAGGATTGTTTGTTCTAGCTCTGTGAAAAGTGCTGGTGGTATTTTGATAGGGTTTGCATTACATGTGTAGATTGTTTGGGTAGTATAGATATTTCAACAATATTTGTTCTTTCAGCTCATGAGCATGGAATGTTTTCCTATTTCTTTGTGTTATCTTCAGTTTCTTTCATTAGTGTTTTGTAGTTTTCAGAGTATAGATCTTTTATCTCGCAGCTGAATTCCTTAAAAAATTGACAAGCTGGTCATAAAACTCATATGGAAGTTCAATGGATGAAGAATAACCATAACATTCTTTAAAGAGAACAAAGTTGGAGGATTCACACTTCCCAATCTAAAAACATACTGAAAAGGTATATTGATCAAGACTATGGTGTTGGTTTAAGCATAGAAATATATATCAGTTCAATACAATTGAGTGTCCAAAAAAACCATACATTTATATTCACTTGCTTTTCAACAAGTATGCCAAGACAATGCAATGGGGTAGAGGAAGAATAATGTTTTCAACCTATGGTACTGGAACAACTGGATATCTATCTGCCAAAGACCTAAGTTGGACACATACCTCACACCCCATAAAAATATTAAGTCAATATTGGTCAGAGACCCAAAAGTAAGTGCTAAAATTATAAAACTCTTAGATGAAAACAATTGGTGATTTATATGGGGGCTGACAACATTGACACCATCTTTGGCCCTCAATCTTATTCATGCTTGTGCAATGATATCCCTTGGGGCTATGTGTTTTAGGCCCCTTGGAGGTTGATGTATGCCTTGGAGTGGAATATGGGAAAGCTTGTTTTGACCTTCCCTAAAGAAGGTGCTACTTTTGGGGCGCCTGGGTGGCTCAGTTGGTTGAGTGGCCGACTTCAGCTCAGGTCATGATCTCGCGGTCTGTGAGTTTGAGCCCCACATCAGGCTCTGTGCTGGCCGCTCAGAGCCTGGAGCCTGCTTTGGATTCTGTGTCTCCCTCTCTCTCTGCTCCTCCCCTGCTTGTGCTCTATCTCTGTCTCTAAAAAATAAATAAATGTTAAAAAATTAAAAAAAAGAAGGTGCCACTTTATATAACTAGTAGAGATAGCTGGTGCACAGATGGCACCACTTTATTTTTCTTTTTTTTCAATATATGAAGTTTATTGTCAAATTGGTTTCCATACAACACCCAGTGCTCATCCCAACAGGTGCCCTCCTCAATACCCATCACCCACCCTCCCCTCCCTCCTACCCCCCATCAACCCTCAGTTTGTTCTCAGTTTTTAACAGTCTCTTATGCTTTGGCTCTCTCCCACTCTAACCTCTTTTTTTTTCCTTCCCCTCCCCCATGGGTTTCTGTTAAGTTTCTCAGGATCCACATAAGAGTGAAAATATATGGTATCTGTCTTTCTCTGTATGGCTTATTTCACTTAGCATCACACTCTCCAGTTCCATCCATGTTGCTACAAAAGGCCATATTTCATTTTTTCTCA
This sequence comes from Acinonyx jubatus, assembly GCF_027475565.1. NCBI lineage: Eukaryota > Metazoa > Chordata > Mammalia > Carnivora > Felidae > Acinonyx > Acinonyx jubatus. Next base: position 59,229,272 of record NC_069389.1, on the reverse strand, counting down.
TTGCCACGTAGTATTCCATTGTGTATATAAACCACAATTTTTTTATCCATTCATCAGTTGATGGACATTTAGGCTCTTTCCATAATTTGGCTATTGTTGAGAGTGCTGCTATAAACATTGGGGTACAAGTGCCCCTATGCATCAGTACTCCTGTATCCCTTGGATAAATTCCTAGCAGTGCTATTGCTGGGTCATAAGGTAGGTCTATTTTTAATTTTTTGAGAAACCTCCACACTGCTTTCCAGAGCGGCTGCACCAATTTGCATTCCCACCAACAGTGCAAGAGGGTTCCCGTTTCTCCACATCCTCTCCAGCATCTATAGTCTCCTGATTTGTTCATTTTGGCCACTCTGGCGTGAGGTGATATCTGAGTGTGGTTTTGATTTGTATTTCCCTGATGAGGAGCAACGTTGAGCATCTTTTCATGTGGCACCACTTTAGATAACTCTCCTTTCACCTCACCCCAGTACTCCTCACTCTATAAAAGCTGTAGATTAAAATCCAGACTGGGGGGAGAATAGCTGTGTGGCACTTAGATCCTTTGTGTGCCCATCTCCCCAGTCAGTACGTTACCCTGAATAAAACTGTGTAAACAGTATGGAGTAGCTTCCTTCATTTTTCTGTTGTAAAGTGCCTTCTGCGTCTAGAGGATACTTTTCTGTCCCTCAGTCACCTTTGAACATGTCCTTTGATTAGACGTCAGTATGTGAGATATGACATAAAAAGCACAGGTGATGAAAGAAAAATATATAGTTGGACTTCATCAAAATTAAAATCTTTGTGCTTCAAAAAATATTAAGAAAGTAAAACGATAACCCAATGATTGGGAGAAAATATTTGCAAGCCGCATTTTTGCCAATTGACTTTTACATGGAATATATAGAGAACTCTTACAACTTTTACAAATAAAACTTTTACAAATAAAACTCTTACAAATAAAAGACATATAACTCAATTAAAAATGGGAAAAGAATCTGAATATACTTTTTTCCCCAAAGAAGATATACAAATTGCCAATAAGCACACTAAAGGATGCTCAAATCATTAGGTAAATGCAAATAAAGACCATAATGGTATACCATTACACACCCCATAGGAAGACATAACAAGTGTTGGTGAGAATGTAGAAAAATTGAAACTCTCATACATTGTTGGTGGGAATGTAAAATGGTACAGTTTCTTTGGAAAACCGTCTGGCAGTCACTCCAAAGATAAAACATAGAATTTCTACATAACCCAGAAATCCCACCCTTAGGCATATACACAGGAAAATGAAAACAAAAACTTGTATAGTAATGTTCATAGCAGCATTATTTATAGTAGCCAAAAAAATGGAAACAACCCAAATGTCCACCAGTTGATGAATGGATAAATAATATATGGTATATCTATACAATGGAATATGATTGCTCAATAAAAAAAGAATGAAATTTTGATGTGAGGTACAACATGGATGAACCTTGAAAACATTATAGTAAGTAAAAGAAAGAAGTCACAATGTTGTATGACTCATTTAGTTATATAAAGCATTCAGAATAGGTAAATCTATAGAGACAGAAAATAGTGGTTGCCTGGGTTTAGGGAGGTTGGAGGAAATGGAAGGTTACTGCTAATGGGTACAAGGTTTCTTGTTTCTTTTATGGGTAATGACAATGTTCTAAAATTGATTACACAACTCTGTCAATATACCAAAACCATTGAGGTGAGTCTGGGAAGATGGTGGAGTATGAGGATCTTAAGCTTACCTCATGGCATGGATACAACTAGATAACACTCACATCTGTGTGAACAGTCCAGAAAATGACCCAAAGACTAGAAGAACAAACTCCATAATTAAAGGTAGAGAAGAAACCAGACTGAGGAATGTAGAAAGGGCAGAAATGCAGTTCTGGAGTGAAGGAAACTGTGGCCATCTTAAGTCTGGAGTGAGCCAGGGGCATGGTGAAGGGTGAGAAACAGACTATCACACTGGGAAGCCTGCACAGGGAAGATAAATCCCCATAACATTTGGCTTTAAAAGCAAGAGGGGCCAAATTTTGTGAGTTCTTACAACCAACAGGATTTAAAGCCTGGAATTTGAAAAACCAGTGGGCTTGGCTCTAGGAGAGCCAAGAGGGCATTAGGAAGTTGAGTACCCTCCCTTAACAAGACAGCATGCCAAATAGCCCATGCAGATACAGCATGGATACAGCATTCAGGAAAAGCCCTGGGGCACAAGGGAGGGAAAATTATTTATTAATCTCAGACTATGGCCTGGAGAGGCAGAGATCCCAGGAAGACCCCTCCAGGAACAAAGGATGTGACAGGCACCATCTCCCTACCCTACTCCCCAGCATAAGCACAAGGCCACCTGCAGGAACTAGCGCAGTGCCAACACTTGCTTACACCATGCCCTGCCCCCACTGGCTTCAGTGGATCTACCCTTTCCAGTTACTCTTGCCTCAGTCTTGGTGCTGCAGGTTCCCTCACCTAGAAGATCATCTCAAATCCCACCAACACTGTTTCTTCCCACCCAGAGCTTCAGTTTCAGAGGCAGTGGTAGCAGGTCTCATTATGCAGGCAAGCCATCACACACCTTGTTAAAATGTGCCACACCCAGCTGGGGACCAAACACTGCCCACAAACAGGCAAAGAAAGCCTCTGCAGATGCCTGGGCTGAAGGAAAAATTGGCCAGAACAAAACAGCAGGGCACATGCAACACACATAGGAGAGATTCCCTGAAGTACCAGGCCCTGGGGAACAGGAAGCACTGCACCGCAGGGCACTACAGAACCTATTCCTCATAAAGCCATTACCTTCAAGAGCAAGAGACATAGCTGGATTTCTTAACAGAGAGAAACAGACATAAAGAATTAGACAAAATGAAGAGACAGAGGGATGTGTCCCGATTGAAAGAACAGGACAAAAACCACAGCAAGAGATCTAAGTGAAATGTATGTGAGTAATATGCCTGAGAGATCATTTAAAGAGATGATCATAAGGATACTCACTGGATATGAGAAAAGTGGAGGACATCAATGAGGCCCTTAACAAAGAGATGAAAAAGAACCAATGAGAGATAAAAAACACAATAAATGAAATTTAAAATACACTTGATGGAATAAATAGCATGCTAGAGGAAGCCCAGGAATGAATTAATGACCTGGAAGACAGAGTAATGGAAAGTAATCAAACTGAGCAAACGAAAGAAAGGGATTATACAAAATGAGAATAGACTTAAGGAACTCAGTGACTCCATCAAGTGTAATAACATTCACATTACAGGGATCCTAGAAGAAGAAGACAGAGGAAAGGGAGAAGAAAATTTATTTGAAGAAATAATGGCTGAAAACTGTCCTAATCTAGGAAAGGAAACAGATATTCAGAGCTCAGAGTCACAGAGATATCCCAACAAAATCAACCCAAGGAGGTCTACACCAAGACACACAGTAATTAAAATGGCAAAAAGTAGGGATAAGGAAAAATTTTTTAAAGCAGCAATAAAAAAGACAGTTACATACAAGGAAATTTCATAAGGCAATCATAGGATTTTTCAGCAGAAACATTGCAGGCCAGAAAGGAACAGTAAGATATATTCAAAGTGCTGAAAGTCAAAACTCTGCAGCCAATAATACCCTATCGGGCAAGTCTATTATTCAAAATAGGAGAGATAAGAATTTTTCAGACAAAAAACATACTAAAGGAGCTCATGACCACTAAACCAGCCCTAAAAGAAATATTAAAGGGGACTTTATGAGTAAAAAGGAAAGACCATAATTAGTATGAAAATTAGGAAACACAAAAGCAATACAAATAAGTATATCTGTAAAAATCAGTCAAGAGATTAAAAAAATAAAATGCTGTAAAATATGACACCGTATACCTAAAATGTGGGGATGAGAGTAATAAAGAGTGGGTTCAAACTTAAGGAATCATCAACTGACTATAGACTGCTATATGCAGAAGGTATTATGGACAAACCTAATGGTAACCACAAACCAAAAACCAGCAATAGATATGCAAATAATAAAAAGAAAGGAATCCAAGTATATAAATAAAAAATGTCAACAAGCATGAAAGAAGGCAAGAGAAGAAAGGAAACCACAAAACAAGTAGCAAAATGGCAATAGATAATACCTGTCAATAACTACCATGAAATAAATGGACTAAATGCTCCAATCAAAATACATAAGGTGACAGAGAGGAAAAAAAAAGGCCCATCCATATGTTGCATACAAGAGTCTCATTTCAAGTAATTTTTATGTCCAACATGGGGCAAAAACTCACAATCACAAGATCAAGAGTCACATGCTCTACTGACTGACCCAGCCAGGCACCTCTAGAGACTCATTTCAAATCTAAATCCACTTGCAAGTTGAAAGTAAGGGGATAGAGAAATATTTATCATGAAAGTAAATGTGAAAAGAAAGCCAGGATAGTAACACTTATATCTGATAAAACAGACATTAAAACAAATACTGTAACAAGAGACAAGGAAGGACACTATGTGATAATAAAGGAGGCAAACCAACAAGAAGACATAACGATTGTAAATATTTATGCACTCAGTGGGAGTACCCAAATACATAAAACAATTAATAACAAACATAAGGAAACTAATTGATACTAATACAAAAATGGTAGGGAACTCTAACACCCCACTTACATCAATGGAGAAATCAACCAAACAGAAAATGAACAAGGAGACAGTTGCTTTGAATGACACACTGGACCAGGTGGAATTTCAGAACATTCCATCCTAAAACATCAGAATACATATTCTTTTCAAATGCACATGAACGTTCTCTAGAATAGAGCACATATTAAGCCACAAAATGAGCCTCAATAAATTCAAAAAAATCAAAGTCATACCATGGGTCTTTATGATCACAACACTATGAAGCTAGAAATCAAACATGAGAAAAAAAAATCTGGAAAGACCACAAATAATGGAAGCTAAATAACATGCTACTACAAAATGAATGGGTCAACAAAGAAATAAAAAAGTACATAGAAACAAAAATGAAAACACAATTGCCCAAAATCTTTGGGATGCAGCAAAGGTGATTCTAAGAGGGAAGTTTATAGCAATACAGGTCTACTTCAAGAGGCAAGAAAAAGCTCAAATAAACAACCTATCCTTACACCTAAAGGACCTAGAAAAATAATAAGAAACAAAACCGAAAATGAGAAGAAGATGGAAATCATAAAGATTAGGACAGAAATCAATGAAATAGAAACTAAAGAAACAATAGAACAGATCATTGAAACCAGAAGCTTATTCTTTGAAAAGTTCAGCAAAAGTGACAAATCTGTAGCTAGACTTATTGAGACAGGGAGAGAGAGGAGGGAGAGGGAGAGAGAGAACTCAAAGAAAATCACAAATGAGAGAGGGGAAATAACAACTAACACCACAGAAATACAAACAATTGTAACAGAATATTATGAAAAAGTATATGCCAACAAATTAGACAACCTACAAGAAATGGATAAATTCCTAGAAGCATAAATTACCAAAGCTGAAGCAAGTAGAAATAGAAAATTTGAACACACCTATTACCAGCAATGAAGTTTAATCAATAATCAAAAATCTCCCAACAAAGAAAAGTCCAGGACCAGATGACTTCACAGGTCCATTCTACCAAACATTTAAAGAAGAGTTAATATCTATACTTCTCAAACTATTCCAAAAAATAAAAAGGAAAGGAAAACTCACAAATTCATCCTATAAAGCCAGAATTGCCCTGATACCAAAACTAGATAAAGACATCACAAATTCCTGATGAACATAGATGCAAAAATCCTCAATAAAATACTAGCAAACCAAGTCCAACAGTACATTAAAGAAATCACTCACGAATAAGTGGGATTTATTTCTGGGTTGCAAGAGTGGTTCAATATTCACAAATCAATCAATGTAATACATCACATCAAAAAGGGAATGGATAAAAACCATATGATCATCTCAATAGATGTAGAAAAAGCATTTGACAAAGTACAGCATCCATTCATGATAAAAACCCTTAACATGAGGGAGCAAACCTCAACATAATAAAGGCCTTATATGAAAAACACACAGTGAACATCATACTCAATAAGGAAAAACTTAGAGCTTTTCCTCCAAGGTGAGGAATGAGACAGGGATGTCCACTCACAACTTTTATTCAAAATAGTAATGGAAGTCTATCTACAGCAATTGGAAAACAAAAAGAAATAAAAGGCATCCAAATTGATAAAGAAGAAGTAAAACTCACTATTTGCAGATGCCATAATACTATATATACAAACCCCTAAAGACATCACCAAAAAACTAATTGGACTGATAAATGAATTCAATAAAATTGCAGGATACAAATTCATTGTACAGAAATCTGTTGCATTTTAATACACTAATGATGAAGCAGCAGAAAGATAAATTAAGAAAAAAAATTCCTTTTACAGTTGTACCAAAATAATGAAATACCTAGGAATAAACCTAACCAAAGGAGTGAAAGACCTGTACTCTGAAAACTATAAAACATTGTTGAAGAAATTGAAGATCACACAAAGAAATGGAAAGGCATTCCATGATTACAGATTGGAAGAACAAATATTGTTAAAATGTATATACTACCCAAAACAAGATACACATTTAGTGCAATCCCTATCAAAATACCAACAACATTTTTCACAGTAATAAAACAAACAATCCTAAAATTTGTATGGAACAATAAAAGACCCTGAATAGCCAAAGTAATCTTGTAAAAGAAAAAACAAAACTGGAGGGATCACAATTCCAGTCTTTAATTTATATTACAAAGCTGTTGTAATCAAAATGGTATGGTCCTGATACAAAAACAGACAAATAGTTCAATGGAACAGACTAGAAAACCCAGAAATACACCCACAGTTATATGGTCAATTAATCTTCGACAAAGGAGGAAAGAATATACAATGTGAAAAATAAAGTGTCTTCAACAAATAGTGTTGGGAAAACCTGACAGCTACAAGCAAAAGAATGAAACTTTGTTACACCATACACAAAAATAAATTCAAAATAGATTAAAGACTTAAATGTGAGACATAAAACCATAAAAATCCTAGAAGAGAACACAGGCAGTATGTTTCTAATATGAGCTGTACCAACATTTTTCTAGATATGTCTCCTGAGGCAAGGGAAATAAAGCAGAAGTAAACCATTGAGACTACATCAAAACAAAAAGCTTCTGCACAGCAAAGGAAACAATCAACAAAACTAAAATGTAACCAACTAAATGGAAGAAGATATTTGCAAGTGACATATCCAATAAAGGGTTAGTATCCAAAATGTATAAAAAACTAATATAATTCAACACCCCAGCAACAAATAATCCAATTTACAAAATGGACAGAAAACTTGAACAGACATATCTTCAAGGAATACATGATCATGGCCAACAGACACATGAATAGATGCTCAACACCAGTCATCATGAAGGAAATGCAAATCAAAAGTACAGTGAGATATTACCTCACTCCTGTCAGAATGGCTAAAATAAAAAACACAAGAAACAATAGGTGTTGGTGAGGATGTGGAGAAAAAGGAACTCTTGTACACTGTTGGTGGGAATGCAAACTGGTGCAGCCACTCTGGAAAACACTGTGGATGTTCCTCAAGCAGTTAAAAATAGAACTAAACTATGACCTAGTAATTGCACAACGGGATATTTGTCCCCAAAACACAAGAACACTAATTCAAAGGGACACATGCACCCCTATGTTTATTGCAGCATTATCTACAATAGCCACATTATGGAAGCAGTCCAAGTATATATTGATATATGAATGGATAAAGAAGAAGTGGTATATATATACAATGGAATATTACTCAGTCATTAAAACGAATGAAATCTTTCCATTTACAACAACATGGATGGAGCTAGACAGTATAATGCTAAATGAAATAAGTCAGTCAGAGACAAATACCATATGATTTCCCTCATATGTGGAATTTAAGAAAGAAAAAAAATGAACAAAGGAAAAAAAGAGAGTAAAGCAAACTAAGAAACAGACTTAACTATAGAGAACAAACTGATGGTTGCCAGAGCGGAAGGGTTGAAGGGATGGGTTAAATAGGTGATGGGGATTAAGGAGTGCACTTGTCATGATGAGCACCTGGTGATGTATGGAATTGTTGAATCACTATATTGTATATCTGACACTAAGATAACACTGTATGTTAGTTATACTGGAATTAAAATTAAAAATAAAATCATTGAATTGTACACTTTAAAATAGTGAAATGTTTGCTATATATATTATGTCTCAGCTAAGATTCTTTAAATATATAAAAAATAAACTATAACCAGTTGAAAGCATGGGGAGAGAGAGATGTGATGATGCTGAAAATTGCTGGAGTGACTGGGGCACCCGAGGCAGGTGATTACAGGACAGGGAATATCCTAGAGTTGGCAAAATAAATGCTATAAAGTAATTCCATAAAGTAAATTCATGGGCAGGGACTAGAATAGTGTAAACTAATTATGTCCAAGTGTTGCCAGGCAATGTGCTTACAAACGCAGTCCTCTCAGTGGAATCTTGTTTTCCACCATTTTCTTTTTCCTATGGTACATACCTGAAGAACTCTGGTATTCCGGAGCTGCTATAGCCACTTCTGCCACTGGTGCCACCACTGCTACCACTGCTGGTGTACAACTAGCCATGGTGCTAGCACCAGGAGTTGATGTATGTTAAGGGCCTTATTTTCTGCACCATGTACCTTCCTTCTTTGAGCCAGTATATGCCTCCACTTTTGGGCTACATTTAACAAGAAAGTTCCCAAAGCAGGGCTGCCTTATGTTTCTTATATCTGATCTGTTTTTGGCAAAAGAGCTGTCACTGTTTTTCCTCCTGTCACACACTTTAAAAATCAGATCTTGAGTGTCCCAAGATCTGGGCCAAAGAACACGCTAAGTAGTAGACACTGCAACCAGAGCTCTATTCAGTTTTACCTTTCTCTCTCATGCTATTGATCCAGGCTTGTGGACGTCCATTCTTTTTTTCCTTCAGCTGAATTCTTTTTCAGAAGACTTATCAGTCTCTCATCAAAATAGATCCCTAAAGAGACTACCCCATCAGTCCTCTATATGTTGAATCCTATGCTAAAGGGTATGTGCTTAAGCTAAGACCTCTGCTCCATCTCATAAATGGTACAACTTTTATTCAATAATTCATACATTATTTCCTAAACACCTATTATGTTCCAGGTTCTATTCTAGACACTGAGGATATAATGGTGAACACAATGCAATCCCTGTTCTCATGAAGCTTCTGTCTGGAGGGGAACAGAAAATAAACAAGACATTATATAAATTGTTCTTTAATTGCATTTGTGACCTATAGGAAAAATATAGGCTGCTGTGACAAGATTTGATAGTAGGATCCAAACAACACAAAGGTGGCAGGAAAGTATACTTGAGGTAATGATATTTCTATTGCATCCTGGAGCCTGTGGAGGAGCTAATCAGGTGAAGGAGTTTGAAGAAGGGAGATGAGCTTTGCAGACAAAGGGAGCAACATTCATCATTCATCCATCTGTCCATTCCTTTATTCATTCATTCAGCAAGTATTTATTGAACACCTACCATGTATGAGGCATTGTTACAGGTGCTGAGGATTCAATAGTATAGGAAAAGCCACCAAATAAAATATGTGTTATCATGTTGCTTACATTCTAATAGAACAGAGGACAAAAATAAACAACACAAATATGTAAAATAATTAGTATATTAGATGGGAAATGCTATGGAGATCAAAAAGCAATGAAGCATGGGACATCTGGCTTGCTCAGTCAGTAGAGCATACAACTCTTGACCTCTAGGTCATTAGTTTAAGCCCCATGTTGGGTGTAGAGCTTACTTAAAAATCATTTTAGGGGCTCCTGGGTGGTTCAGTCAATCGTCTGACTTCAGCTCAGGTCATGACCTCCCAGTTTGTGGGTTTGAGAACTACATGGGCTCCAGAGCCTGGAGCCTGTTTCGGATTCTGTGTCTCCCTCTCTCTGCCCCTCTACCCCTCATGCTCTGTCTCTCTCTCAAAAATAAATAACCATTAATTTTTTTTTAAAGAAGCAATGCAGCATGATTGGGAGTGCTTTGAATAAGTATTGGGGAAGGAGGTGGGTGCAGATCTAAGGTAGGGAGGTTCCTACTACTTTCCAGAGGCTGAAAGTAGGCAAGCATGGCTGTGAGATGAAGAGTGAATGCTTATACTGCATTCTTCTATTTATATGGCATTTTGTTTTCATGTACAATTCATACACTGCCCAGTGTTGTCTAGTCCTTGCCAACACAGCATAATTGACCCTTATTCACCAAAAGCTCTTGATTCAGTGTGTTTTGGGGACAGTTTCCATGGGGACATATCTTTAACTTTATAATGGATAATTAGAGAATTAGGATTCTCTTTAGAGAAATATATTTTTAGTCAACTTTGCTGGGTTGCAAACGCATTTGTGGAAATTAATATTTTAGAGCTTTAAATTTTAGCTGATTAGGCCATACACACTTGAAAGCACGTTGGCAGAATGACCAAATGTGCAAACCAAGATAATTCTGACTTCTGGGGGAGGACAATATTCAGACTTTTGCAAAGCAGGGAAGTGGTGGGTCTGGCTTTCACAGGTGATATGTAGTTGAATGTTTAGAAGTCAGGTCTCCTCTAATACGTAATCAAGTCAAAGTCCATCAGCATGTTTGTGTAGAATGAGTCTAAACTGCATTTCTAGAATGAGTTTCTGACACATTTGACACATTGCATGGCATTAAAAAAACACTGAGAAATAATGTAGGTATTGGGGTTCAAGGTGGAGAGAAATGGAGACTTTATGCTGGTAAGCAAACACACCTTTTAGTCTGGGCTTTGTCACTTACTACCTATAGACAAGTCACTTACTACCTTTAAACAAGGCTGAACCTCAGTTTTACCATTGTAAAATTAGAATGGGAATATATCTTTCACAGGATGCTGTGAGATATAAATGAGATGATGAATGTGGAAAGTATTTTAGGATAGCAATAGCTAATTTTTATTGAGGTATTAGTATCTGCCAGGAACAATTTTAAGCATCTGACATATATTAACTCATTTGATACTCACAACAACCTGAGGAAATTGGTATTATTATTACTTTTCCAACTTTACAGTTGGGGAAACTGGAGCTCAAAAATGTTAATTGATTTACTCAAGGTCACACAGAAAACCAGGATTAAAACTCCGGAAGCCATGCTCCTAACTTTCATACTATACTTCCTGGGTAGCAATTAAAAGAGTGATGGAGTTAATTACTCAGAAGGAGGATATGAAATCTGGCTATTAAATAGCAGAAATAGGGTTCAAACCTTGGTCCATCTACAGAGTCTGTGCTTTTTTCACCATGCAACCTCCTGACAGCACATAATAATAGTAGCTATAATTTGTTGACTGCCTATTTACCAAGCACTTTATGCCTACCTAATTTTAATAAGATAAATAACCCTACAATGTAGATATTATCCTCATCTGACAGGTGAGGAAAATGAGCGTCAGAGTCCAAAGTCCCACCACTCAGAGTGCTTCACACCAGAAATTATATCAACTGTACCTTGCTATTATTGTCGCAAAGTGTAAAGGGTACATCTGGTCATTTTCAGCACATGACAAGAAGCATCAGCTGTATGCTTTGGGTAACTCAATTGATATTATTTTATATGAGGATGGTGCCAATTAAACTAACTCCTACAGGGCACCTTTTGGGATGAGCACTGGGTGTTGTATGGAATCCAATTTGACAATAAATTTCATATATTAAAAAAAAAATAAACTAACTCCTACAACATCCATCACCCAATTTAAGGTGGCATATCTGCTTATTTCTGATATCTCCTTCCCTTCTAGCTTTTTCTCTCCCTTGAATCTTTCCCTCTTTGTCTTCTTTTTCTTTCCTCCCTACTCTCCTTTTTTCTCTTCCTGTTTCCTCCTCCAACCCTTTCCCCATCTTTAGGGCCATTTGGGTTCAGGCAGGGAGACATGAGGGCATCTTCTGTGGGATAAGTTGTCTTCAGGGTTACACCAACCCTGGAACTGAAACATTAATAGGGAAAAGCCTGGAAATTGGCCCAGCCTCATCAGATTTTTGATGAATACGTTGACTAAGCCAGGCTCAAAAAAGAACCGACTGAGGGGTGCCTGCGTAGTTCAGTTGGTTAAGCGTCCAACTTTGGCTCAGGTCATGATCTCACGGTTTGTGGGTTTGAGCCCCACATCGGATTCTCTGCTGTCAACACAGAGCCCGCTTTAGATCTTCTGTCTGTCTCCCTCTCTCTCTGCCCCTCCCCTGTTCATGCTCTGTCTCTCCCTCTCACAAAAATAAACAAACATTACAAAAAAACACCCCATTCTTTGTAGACATTCATTAGGAACATTCATCTATGGGGCCATGGCTGGTCAAAAAGTATACATAAAAACATCAGATCATTCACTTATTTAGACAATTTATTCTTCAAATGTAAGTGCTTATCACTGTCTGAAGAATAGACAAAGAGAGGGAAGTAAGTTCCCTGCCCTCAAGGAATTTAGAAGTTCTAAGTTCATCTTGGGAGCAGACACATGCTCAAATAGTTATAATACATGGAGATAAGTGCTTTAATAGAGAATTATACTAGGTGTCATAAGAACCCAGAGTAAACAGCCAATTATTTTTGGGGGGAGGAAGGAAGAGTCAGGGAACGCTTCAATAAGGAGGTGGCATTTAAGTTAGACCTTGACAGGTGAGCACCAGAGAAGGAGGGAAGGACATGCCAGGAAGAACAAAAGACTTGTGCAAAGGCATGGAAGCGTGAAACAACATGCAGCTTCTGGGCACAGCAAGTAGTTCAGTATTTCTGGTAAGTATTCAACTTCATGACTTATCAACTATGTGACTGGGCTAAGTCACCTGCCCCTCTTGGCTTATTTCCTCCCCTATTAAATGGTAAGAATAAAATAATCATTTTATACACACTATGTATCAAATGAAATGGTTAACGTGGAATTCTGGCATCATGTGGAGGTATAAATTTAGTAATTCTTTTCAATATTTAAAGGCTATGTTAAAGTAGATGTGAAGTAACTTTATAAATTATAAAACACCATACACGTGTGCACTGGTAATACTATAAATCTTATGGACCAAAACTACAGCACTGCAGGAAAGCTAAAGAGTTTAGTTTTCAGCCACCTGGCTCCAGTCCCTCCCTTGGTTAGTTTGGTGCAAGGATTCCTCCCTCCATCTGCTCATCCCCCATAGCTACTTTTTACATTAGTTTATGTGGGAGAATATGTGAGCAAGACGATTTTCCTGTACCCACTCCCCATCCTATTCTTAGCTCCTTATCTTTTTGTCTCTGGGCCTCAAAAGGGAACATATATCCTTCAATTTTCCCCTCCTTACTCCACTCTCCCCTACTTCATTCCAGGAGTTTCAGGAAACCTTTAACATTCATATTTATTCAAGAATTTTAATTCCAACATCTGGGACCCTGGATTGTCATTTCCAAAATCCTATTCACAATGTCTCCCATGGTGGGTGGGTAGTGTGTGTCTAAAAGACATCATCAAATAGACCTGGTGGTCTACCTTAACCTCTTAGGACTTCAATATGAAGAATTGAGTTACTTTCGTGTTTAAAGGGTTGGTGGTTAGAATGTGGAAATTAGACATGTTTTATTTTGATCCATGAAATGGGCAGGGTATATGTGCCCTGGGTAATTAGTAATGTATCATAGGAAACCCAAAGAAAATAGATGTTTCCATAAAAAAATGGCAAGCTTTCCTGGCTGAGTCATGGTTCTAAGTTCTATTTAGGCAATGGACTCTCTGACCTATCCTTAGCAATATTTCATTAGTCATACCTGTCTGCAGATGATTATATCTGGCTCCATAAATGTCATATGTGTGTATGTTTCCTTTCTGGATAGACCCTACACTTATAAAGGGCACTACCTATATCTTGTCTATTTATGGATCTCTATGTCATGCCCTAGCTTAATGTGTGGCCCATAAGGGCTCAGTTAATTAAATGAATTAATTAATAAATGATAAAAAATTTGCTAAGGGAAACAGGATAGCTTGACTTGGGAATTCTCAAGAAATCCTTGCTGTTTGAACTATAATACTACAGGGAGTTACAATTTCCTCTTGGTGATAGGGGAACCAATACTTTCTCAGAGACAGGCACTTATTCTATCTACATCATAACTTTGATGGTTAGGTAGTACGTTGTTGCCCCCAGCTTACCTTCCACAGCTACTTCCCTTTATCCTGGAAGTGAAAGGCAAATCAACCGTTTTGAAATTTCAACAATAATTAACTGAATGCCTAATATATGTCACGCCCTGGGATAAGCAACAGGTTACACAGAGATGAATAAGACACAGTCCCTGGCATTGAAGAATATGCCCTCTTATCAGAGAGACAGACTTGTATTCACACACTTATAATATAGAAGACAGAATGCACTGTGTAAATTCAAAAGAAAGTGATATTAATTCAGTCTTGGAGGCTGTAGTGGATTGAATAGTGGCCTCCCAAAATATATGTCCAAGTTCTAATGTCTGATATCTGTGAATGTAAATTTATCTGGAAAAGGGGCTTTTGCAGATGTAATTAAGTAATGGACCTCAAAATGACATCATCCTGGATTAACCAGATAAGATCTAAATCCAATGACAAGTGTCCATATAAGAAGATGAATAATAGATGGGCACCTGAATGGCTCAGTTGGTTAAGTGTCTGACTCTTGAGTTTGGCTCAGGTCATGATCTCAAGGTTTGTGAGATCAAGCCTTGCATGGGGCTCTGCATTGACAGTGTGGGGCCTGCTTGGGATTCTCTCCGTCCCTCCCTCTCTCTGCCCCTCCCCTGATTTTCTCTCTCTCTCTCTCTCTCTCTCTCTCTCACTCTCTCTATCAAAACAAATAAATAAACTTTACAAAAAGAAGGTCATGTGAAGATGGAGGCAGAAATATTAGTTATGCTGTTACAAGCCAAGAAATATCAGGAGCTACCAGAAGTTGGAAGAGGCAAGGAAGGATCCTCTCCTAGAGCCCTGAGGGGAGCATGGCCCAACTGACACCTTGATTTCAGACTTCTGGGTTCCAGAACTGGGAAAAAATAAATGTATGTTGTTTTAAGCCATCAAGTTTATGGTAATTTGTTGCAACAATCTTAGGGAAATAATACAGGAAGATTAAAGAAAGACCTTAGAAAGGATATGACACTTTAACTAGACTTTAAAGGAAGAAGGATTTTGAGGTGCAAAGGAGCTCAGGCTGAGGGCACAGCATGAGCAAAGACATGGAGATATAAAATGGAGAGTGTCCATGTGTTTGGAGTTCCAGCTATGTAGAGCAGTAAAGGTATTTGGACTGTTTCATGATTATTAGTTTAGGGATTTAGACATTTTGTTATTCAGAGTTTAGGGAGCCATTGAAGATTTTGAAGGTTTGAAGTAACAAGAGAGAATGCCCTGTTATTTAACAAAGCTGAGGGCACACATTGACTGCTAGGAACAAATAGCTACAGTGGGTAGTGTGTTGATTCCACATTTTCTAGATGCCAATGGACTGGTTTGTGTGTAGCCAAAAAAAAAGTGCTCAGGGAGTATTTGTGTTAGATGAATGGGAACATCTCTTTTCTTGACTTGTTCTGCATTTACTCTTTTTTTTTAAGTAGGCTCCATGCCCAGCATGGAGCCTAACATAGGGAGCATACCCATGAACTTGAGATCAAGACCCTAGCCTAGATCAAGAGTCAGATGCTCAAAGAACTGAACCACCCAGGTGCCCCCACCCTTTACTCCTTTGAAACAAATCCTCCATACTGTGCAGGATCTGCTTAGAGGCTGCATAATCTCTAGAGCAATGTTCTTGGGGATTTGGCATGATTGCCTATATGGTTGGACCTAAAGAGGCTAGTTCAGGGAAAGACAGGCCTTGAACCCAGCCAGAGATTTTGTTTCCTTTCTAAAGTAATTTTCTTTCACTCTCCTTTTAGTTTTATTATTTTTCTAAGGTCTGAGCCAGTCATTACTCTCCACATTATACTATCACCATCACCATCATCACCACCATTATCAAAATTAACAGCAGGAGCAGCAGCTATTAACAGGGCAAAAGGAGAATATCATGGGAACTGTTAATGTAGATAGAAGAAATTTCACAATTTCCCCATCAATAACTTAGGAAGCTTCCTGCAGAAATGGAGATTTTAGAAACTTCTGGAGTACATGCACAGACATATTTATTATATGCCGCTATATTCCAAGCCTTTTGTCAGGTGTTTTTATACACCTTAACTCATGAATTTCTCACAAGTTCTCTGTGAGGTAGAGATTATTATTATTATTAGCCTCTTTTTACAGATGAGATTATGGCTTTGAGAAGACTCAGTAAACCACCCAGGACCACATCAGTAAGGGACAGAACCCAAGGTCATGTGATTCCAAGTCCAGTGTTCTTTTTACTACAGTACAGCTTACCCTGCTTACCTCTACTTGGGTTGGTGGGGGCGTAGGATGAGGTACACTCTTGAGGTATTGAATTTTATATGAAGAGGAGTCTTTTAAGGTCCTTTCCTTAAAGGAAAAGAAATAACAATGTTCAAGAAACTCTGGACCAGATGTTTCGAGGGCTAGTTGAGCTTGATCTGTCTGGGTCTCCTCACTCTAGGACTACTGTTCAAACCATGAGACTACATTGCAATTTCCAACAGTGTACATTTGATAGTTTTAATACATACCTCCCACACTGAATAAGACTTGTGAGTCTGTGCCTGAGAAAGCTCACACTGCAGGGAATTCTGGGTGGTGCTTAAGCCAGGGAAACCCAAAACCCATATTCAAGACACTACTGACCTAATGGCAGTGCCACCTGGGCACCCAGCTGCATGATGGAGAGCTGAATTTCACTGTGAGATCTGGTTAAAGAAGTCTGCTGATCTCTGTCCAAGGTCCTTCCCTGAGTCTGGACACACTTCCTCATGGTCCATGTTTCCACTCTTATCTTGCTCAGGACCTTCTCAGTGCCGCCATGCCACAAACATTTGGCCTGTGGCTTCATCTAGGGCTTCTCCAGTGGCCCTTGGCAACTGAGGATGGAAATTATTTTCTCCAGACCTAAATTCCCTAGCTTTGATTCACTCATCCTGTCTTAACATGTTTCAAAGGCTCACCCTGAGAGAGAAAGTGCTCAGTGACAGAAGCTGTTTCTGCCTAGGCTGGCTTTGAACACAACAAAGGCACATGAGCATGCTGAGAAAGTTGGATCAGGATGCCCCAGACACTCTTGATTGGAACCAACACTTTGTTCATTTTACCTCAATTGGTGGTCTCAGCTGTTGCAACTCAGCTCTACCACCACAGGTAGTGAGTAGTCATGACTTCAACCAACAAATTTTGTTTGTTTGTTTTAAGGCTTAAGGAAGCAGGCTTCGGGGGGGGGGGATTTGCAGTGGGACATTGTCTTTAAATACATTGCCATGACAAAACAGCATGATGTATGTGAAAGTTCATAATTCATATATGTTCCTCATTGCTATTATCTGAACCCAAAGATACAGTGCCTCATCTAGCTAGCTAGCTAGTATGTGTCCATGACCTGAATTTTCCACATTTCTAAAGTTGAGAGCAAGAATCCAAAGATAAAATATCCTAGAGTTCCAAAACTTCCCAGTATGGCCCCATTCAACCCATCCAAATTTGGAAACTGGAGTGATCCCTGGCTCAAGCCACATTATATATGTCACTAATTCCCAAATACATTGCTCACCATACTGTGTCATACTCAGCTCTTCCCCATGCTCAATATACTCTTCTCCTCACTGCCTATCATAGTTATATTTCTCCCTCTGGCCCACCACACCTGGTGCATGCCAGGGCACCCCAAATTCCTTTGGTCTGCTAAGCAAAGTGTCTCTGAATTATTCTCACCTCTCACTGAGCCCTAATTATGCACAGCCTGGATATTGCTTTCCTGTGTTTCCATCCCTAGGCTAATATACTATAGGGTCCTTTTAGGTAATAATATGCTTTTAATTGTCTCTGTTTTCTCCTCCTGAGACCTAATACAGGGCCCTAGCCAAACACTAGCTAAATAATTCATAGAATGAGGATTTCCTTGGCCCCTCTTAGGGCTGATGAATGAAAAAAATTAAATACCTTTCTATTGTCAAGAGGGAGAGAGCTATGGTTTTCTAATGACATTTAGGACAAAGAAGGGTAACTTGTTGGTTCCATTTTATTTAATGGGAGCCCTCAATGTTCTGGGTGCTGCCCCTGAAATAAGAGAAACAACAATGCTGGTTTCAAATCTGGATCCCCTGAGTTCTTTTGGGCCATTATTTGGAATTCACCAGGGAAAGGTGCCATAAAGTCCCAGCCAGGTGTGATTATGACCATTGTTACATAGTCTCTGGACACAATAGTGGTACATTATGTGAAAAACAATATGGTAGTTTCTTTCCTTGTATACATTCATGATACTGTGATAATGTGACTCTGTCATTTACCTTGTTTCCCCGTTTGAAATAAGTAGAGCATAAATTTGAGCTGAAAAATATGCTACATCTGTCCTCAACATTATAAAAAGAAACTCCTTGGTTCCATCTCCAGGATGGCAACATCTCTTATGTCCCCCAAATATCCAGACACTATCGCTCCCTTCACTGAGAACAGGCTGAATTGTGGGACTCTTAGGAAGTATGGAAGGCTGAAAACCACAATGCCCTTGACACTTGGTTGGTATCTGAAAGGCTGTGGCCATTTTGGATACCAGTTCCGGAGGCTAAGAATTATCCAGAAATGTAAGATGGAAGTAATAGAGGAGTTAAAAGTTTTCTTCAAAGAGAAACTCCAGCAAATATTCTTTAAACTTTGTTGTCAAGCTTTAATAGCTTATGAATAAAGAGATTATTCTGTCAATTCCCCCCATGGAAAAACTGAGGGTCAGAAAGTTTCAGTGATTTGCTACATATCACAAGTTTGCCAATGGAAAAATTAAGACCAAACCCCAAGATTCTAGGTCTTAGTCTCATAGGCTTTCATTACCCTAATTTGCCCCAATGGACATGCTATAATGGACTGTTAAATAGCAGGGACCAATTGTTCCCAAATGGCACCTTCTTGCATTGAGGCCTCACAGTGATTCCTGCGATCTATCTTACAGGGATAATAATTATAGAAAAGAACTTTTGTTACTGTTTTAGTCAATAAAATCCCAGGGAAAGGGATGGTGTTGGCCAACACAGCTATCTTGACCTGAGTTTACTGTAGACAAAGCAAAGAATGTAGTGAAAATCTGATCATTGCCTTTATGTTGAGTGCCTCTGTTGTGCTAGGTACTGTGCTTAGACATGGGCACCAAAGCTAAATGTACCTGCTCCCCTCAACAAGATACTAGCCAACTGGATCCAAAAATACATTAAAAGAATTATTCACCATGACCAAGTGGGATTTATACCTGGGATGCAGAGCTGGTTCAACATCCGCAAAACAATCAACGTGATACATCACATCAATAAAAGAAAGGACAAGAACTACATGATCCTCTCAATAGATGCAGAGAAAGCATTTGACAAAATACAACATCTTTTCTTGATTAAAAACTGTCAAGAAAGTAGGGATAGGAGGATCATATCTCAAGATCATAAAAGCCACTTATGAAAAGCCCACACCTAATATCATCCTCAATGGGGAAAAACTGAGAGCTTTCCCCCTAAGGTCAGGAACAAGACAGGGATGTCCACTCTCATAACTGTATTGGAAACCTTAGCCTCAACAATCAGACAACACAAAGGAATAAACGTCATCCAAGTTGGCCAGGAGGAGGTCAAACTTTCACTCTTCGCAGATGACATGATACTCTATATGGAACACCCAAAAGATTCCACCAAAAAACTGCTAGAACTGATCCATGAATTCAGCAAAGTAACAGCAAATCAATGCACAGAAATCAGTTCCATTCCTATACACCAACAATGAAGCAACAGAAAGAGAAATCAAGGAATCAATCCCATTTACAACTGCACCAAAAACCATAAAATACCTAGGAATAAATATAACCAAAGAGGTGAAAAATCTATACACTGAAAGCTATAGAAAGCTTATGAAAGAAATTGAAGAAGACACAAAAAAAATGGGAAAATATTCCATGCTCCTGGATAGGAAGAACAAACATCGTCAAAATGTCAATACTACCCAAAGCAATCTACATATTCAATGCAATCCTTATCAAAATAACACCAGCATTTTTCACAGAGCTAGAACAAACAATCCTAAAATTTGTATGGAACCAGAAAAGACCCCAAATAGCCAAAGCAATCTTGAAAAAGAAAACCAAAGCGGGAGGCATCACAATCCCAGACTTCAAGCTGTATTACAAAGCTGTAATCGTCAAGGCAGTATGGTACTGGCACAAAAAGAGACACTCAGATCAATGGAACAGAATAGAGAACCCAGAAATGGACCCACAAACGTATGGCCAACTAATCTTTGAAGAAGCAGGAAAGAATATCCAATGGAATAAAAAGTTTCTTCAACAAGTGGTGCTGGGAAATTTGGACAGCGACATGCTGAAGAACGAACCTGGACCACTTTCTTACACCATACACAAAAATAAACTCAAAATGGATGAAAGACCTCAATGTAAGACAGGAAGCCATTAAAATACTTGCGGAGAAAGCAGCCAAAACCTCTCTGACCTTGGCCGCAGCAACTTCTTACTTAACACATCTCTGGAGGCAAGGGAAACAAAAGCAAAAATGAACTATTGGGACCTCATCAAATAAAAAAGCTTCTGCACAGCGAAGGAAACAATCGGCAAAACTAAAAGGCAACCAACAAAATGGGAGAAGATATTTGCAAACGACATATCAGATAAAGGGTTAGTATCCAAAATCTATAAAGAACTTAGCCTCTGGAACTGGTATCCAAAATGGCCACAGCCTTTCAGATACCAACCAAGTATCAAGGGCATTGTGGTTTTCAGCCTTCCATACTTCCTAAGAGTCCCACAATTCAGCCTGTTCTCAGTGAAGGGAGCAATAGTGTCTGGAAATTTGGGGGGCATAAGAGAAGCTGCCATCCTGGAGATGGATCCAGGAGATGGGTGGCTCAGTTGGTTGAGCGTCCGACTTCAGCTCAGGTCATGATCTCGCAGTTCGTGGGTTCGAACCCCGCATCGGGCTCTGTGTTGACAGCTCGGAGCCTGGAGCCTGCTTCGGATTCTGTGTCTCCCTCTCTCTCTGCCCCTTCCCCGCTCATTCTCTGTCTCTCTCTTTCTCTCAAAAATGAATAAACGTTAAAAAAAAATAAAAAAAATAAAGCAGGCAAAAACCTCTTTGACCTCGGTTGCAGCAACTTCTTAGTCAACACATCTCCGGAGGCAAGAGAAACAAAAACAAAAATGAACTATTGGGATCTCATCAAAATAAAAACTTCTGCACACCAAAGAAACACTCAACAAAACTAAAAGGCAACCGACAGAATGGGAGAAGATATTTGCAAATGACATATCAGATAAAGGGTTAGTATCCAAAATATAAAGAACTTATCAAACTCAACACCCAAAAAACAAATAATCCAGTGAAGAAATGGGCAAAAGACATGAATAGACACTTCTCCAAAGAAGACATCCAGATGACCAACTGACACATGAAAAAATGCTCAACATCACTCATCATCAGGGAAATGCAAATCAAAACCACAATGAGATACCACCTTACACCTGTCAGAATAGCTAACATTAACAACTCATGCAACAACAGATGTTGGCGAGGATGTGGAGAAAGAGGGTCTCTTTTGCATTGTTGGTGGCAATGCAAGCTGGTGCAGCCACTCTGGAAAATAGTATGGAGGTTCCTCAAAAAACTGAAAATAGAGCTATACTACGACCCAGCAATTGCACTACTAGGTATTTATCCAAGGGATACAGGTGTGTTGTTTCGAAGGGACACATGCACCCCCATGTTTATAACAGCACTATTGACAATAGCCAAAGTATGGGAAAAGCCCAAATGTCCATTGATGGATGAATGGATAAAGAAGATGTGGTGTATATATACAATGGAGTATCACTGAGCAATCAAAAAGAATGAAATCTTGCCATTTGCAACTACGTGGATGGAACTAGAGGGTATTATGCTAAGTGAAATTAGTCAGATAAAGACAAATATGATATGACTCACTCATAGGACTTTGAGACAAAACAGATGAACATAAGGGAAGGGAAACAAAAATAATATAAAAACAGGGAGGGGGACAAAACATAAGAGACTCTTAAATATAGAGAACAAACAGAGGATTGCTGGAGGGGTTGTGGGAGGGGGGATGAGCTAAATGGGTAAGGGGCATTAAGGAATCTACTCTTGAAATCATTGTTGCACTATATTCTAAGTAACTTGGATGTAAATTAAAAAATAAATTAATTTAAAAAAAGTTCCTGCTCTCAAGTGAAATCAATATCTTGAAGAGATATCTGCACGTCTGTGTTCATTGCGGCAGTAATAACCAAGGTATGGAAACAACTTAAGTATCTGTAGATGGATAAATGGATAAATAAAATATTACACACACAGATGGAGAGAGAGAGAGACATATTATTCAGTCTTTAAAAAGAAGGGAATATTGCCATTCGTGACATGCATAAAGCTAGAAGATACTATAGGGTAATAAAATAGACACAGAAAGATGAATACTGCATGATCTCACTTATGCATAGAATGTGAAAAAGTGGAATTCATAAAAACAGAATAGGATGGTGTTTGCTGTCAGCTTGGGGTAGGGCAAAAGGGGAGCTATTGGTCAAAGGGTATAAAGTTTCAGTTATGCAGGATGAGTATGTTTGGAAGATCTAAAGTACAGCATGGTAACTATAGTTAAAAGTACTGTATTTTACTTGAAATTTGCTAAGAGAAATTATCTTAAGATAATATATAACTATGTGAGATCATGGATGTGTAATTAGCTTGATGATGGTATCCACTTCAAAATGTATACATATATCAAAACGTCACAATGTACACCTTAAATATAAACAAAATTTTTTTGTAAATTAAAAAGTACCTGCTCTCCTCCCTTTAAGTGAGTAGTCTAGAAGGGGAAGAATATATATAAGTAGACAGTGTTAGTATCATATGCTTGGTGTGGTAATTAAGGTAAACCCAGGTTGTAATAGGAGAAGAGAGGAAGACACCTAGGCTAGACTACAGGTAGAGATAGGCCCTCAAAAGTTTTCCTGAAGTGACTACAACTAACAACAATGCCTTGCCCATTGAACGCCCTCAATAAAAGTTATCTATTATTACTATGGCAGTAGACAATATTCCTGCCCTCAAGGAACTCACAGTCTAGCATGGAGAAAGTACCAACACCTAACTATAATAATATGTAATTTGTGCTCAATAGTCTGTTGGAGAAAATAAGAACAGATAATAGCTCACATTCAATGAATGTTACCTGTTCATCAAGCACTGTTCAAAGGATATCATATATATTCCTTCATTTAGTTCCCACAACATCCCTATGTTTAATTCCATTTCCTCAATTATAGATGAGGAAACTGAAGCACAGAGAAGTAAAGTAAGTTGTCTAAGGCCAAGTTAGTTACAACTAATAAATGGTGCTAAGTAGTCACATGTAAGGGAAAAAAATGCAGCCCCTGATACATGAAATCTGGCTTGGCACTCACAGGTAGGCCATGTTGTTTCCCTGCTGGACATAAACAATCTCACAAAATACCAACATCAGACAAGGTTACTCTGAGAACATGATAAATAGAGACAAAACAAGGAAACCTCATAATGTAATCTAAGCACAAACAGAAACAAGGTCACTATACCATGCACAAAAACTTTTCCCTACTTGGGTATACCCTTCTTATAGGTAATATTTATTAAGATGCTCAATCATAAAAAGAATTCAAGAAATCCATCCCATTTACAATTGCACCAAAACCAATAAGATACCTAGGAATAATCCTAGTCAAAGATGTAAAAGATACGTACTCTGAAAACTATAGAACACTTATGAAAGAAATTGAAGAAGACACAAATAAATGGGAAGACATTTCATGCTAATGGATTGGAACAACAAATATTGTTAAAATGTCTATACTACCTAAAGCAATCTACATGTGTAAGGCTATCCCTATCAAAATATCACCAGCATTTTTCACAGAGCCAGAACAAACAATCTTAAAATTTGTATGGAACCACAATAGACCCCAAATAGCCAAACAATCCTGAAAAAGAAAAGCAAAACTGGAGGCATCACGATTTTGGACTTCAAGCTATATTATAAGGCTGTTGGATCAAGACAGTATGGTACTGACACAAAAACAGACACATAAATCAGGGGAACAAATAGAAAACCCAAAAAAGAACCCACAACTATTTGGTCAACTAACCTTCAACAAAGCAGGAAAGAATATTCAATGGAAAAAAGACAGTCTTTTCAGCAAATGGTGCTGGGAAAACTGGACAGCAACATGCAGTAGAAGGAAACTGGATCACTCTATTACACCATACACAAAAATAAATTCAAAATGGATATAAGACTTAAATGTGGTTGAGAACATCATCAAAATCCTTCAACCTCGGCTGTAGCAACCTCTTACTAGACATGTCTCTAGAGGCAAGGGAAACAAAAGCTTCATCAAGATAAAAAGCTTCTGCACAGCAGAGGAAACAATCAACAAAACTAAAAGGCAGCCTATGGAATGGGAGAAGATATTTACAAATGACATATCTGATAAAGAATCTACACAGATCAATAAAGAACTTATAAAATGAAACACCCAGAAAACAAATAATCCAGTTACAAAATGGGGAGAAGATATGAATAAACATTTTTCCAAAACCATCCAGATGGCTAACGGGCACATGAAAAGATGCTCAGCATCAGCTATCACCAGGGAAATACAAATTAAAACCATGATGAGATACCACCTCACATCTGTCAGAATGGCTAAAATTAACAACACAGGAAATAACAGATGTTGGCAAGGATGTGGATAAAGGGGAGCCCTCTTACACTCTTGGTGGGAATGCAAACTGGTGCAGCCACTCTGGAAAACAGTATTGCGTTCTTCAAAAAGTTAAAAATAGAACTACCCTATGACTCAGCAAATGCACTACTAGGTATTTACCCAAAGGATACAAAAATACATATTTGAAGGGGTACATGCACCCTGATGTTTATAGCAGTATAATCAACAATATCCAAACCATAGAAAAAGTGCAAATGTCCATTGACTGATGAATGGATAAAGAAGATGTGGTATATATACAATGGAATACTACTCAGTCATCAAAAAGATTGAAATCTGGTCATTCACAATGATGTGGTTGGAACTAGTGTATTATGCTAAGCCAAATAAGTCATTCAGAGAAAGAAAAATAACATATGATTTCACTCATATGTGGAATTTAAGAAACAAAACATATGAACACATGGGGAAAAAAAGAAGGATACAAACTAAAAGGGACTTAACTATAGAGAATAAACCAAGGGTTTCTGAAGGGGAGGTAGGTGGGGGGGGTGGGTTAAATGGGTGATGGGCATTAAGGAGGGCACTTGTTATGATGAGCACTGGGTGTTATATATAAGTGATGACTCACTGAATTCTACTCCCGAAACCAATATTCCATTATATGTTAACTAAGTATAACTTAAATAAAAATTTGAAAAAAAAAGATTCCCAATCATAGAATTGCCCTTGCTTGCTGACAGCATTTAATACAGCATGAATCCCTACTTTCTAAGACTCTCCCCTAAATTACCCAACCAAAGCCCAAAGCCTAGAAGTCCTTTCGACCATCCTTTTACTATGACACCCCATGTCCTTATTGTATTTGTCTGCTAGGGCTGCCATAACAAAATACCACAGGATGAGTGGCTTCAACAACAGAGATTTATATATTTTCTCACAGTTCTGGAAGCTAGAAGTCCAATATAAAGGTATTGGTACATGCAGTTTCTCCTCCAACTTCTCTCTTTGGCTTGCAGATGGCTGCCTTTTCGCTGTGTCCCCACATGGTCTTTTCTCTGTTTGCATATGCCGCTGGTGTCTCTTTATGTGTACATATTTTTCTCTTCTTATGAAAGAACATAAGTCAGATTGAATTTGGGCCCATCGTAATTACCTCATTTTAAGTTAATCACCTCTTCAAAAGTCCTACCTTCATATACAGTCACATTCTGAGGTATTGGAGGTTAGAGCTTCAAGATATGAATTTGAGAGGGGAAACAGTTCAACCCCTAATATCTCTGATGTACATTCTCCCTCACTGTAACAAGTAATAAACCTAACTTTTTCAACTGAGGGTGTGTACCCGGTAGTCTTTGGATGGAGAGCATTGACACAAATTATAACTGGTAACTAATAAGCAACTAACTTAAAATTTTTTAATGTTTATTTTTGAGAAAGGAGAGAGAGCGCGATCAGGGGAGGGACAGAGAGAGGGGGGACAGAGGATTCGAAGCAGGCGCCCCTAAGTGACTAACTTTAAGAAAGAAGAATAGTGTACTTCATTAATAGTGTACTTCATTAATAGTGAAAACAATGCTTTCCAACAATGGGAAAAGAGCAATTCATTGTAGCACTTGAGATCCATCCAATACCATGGTGTAGCATTTCACATGTTGAATATTATTTGTTTGTTTTTGTTTTTGAGGGCAGAAGCCAAATCCTTTTTTTCTTCATATTTATCCCAGTGCCTGAAAGAAGCAAATGTATTTGCATAGTGCTTGATAAATAAGATGCAAGATAAAGGTTTTGTTTCTTTTCTCAAGTTGTCTGTATCTAATTTCTTTGTGACTCAATTTTCTCACTTGTAAAATGGGAGTAATAAAATTGTTAGGATTAAGTAAAATAATTTGCACAGTATCTGGCACATAGTAATGACTCAGTGAGTGTCAATTATCTAAGGATGGGCTATTATTTATGGATGAGTTTCATAGATATGAAATGAGAGGGGGGGAGAGGATAAGAATGTTCCAGGGAGGCGGAATGGCAGAAACCAAGGCATGGAGATGACAAATTGTAAAAAGGCCCTCAATGCCCAGCCACTTTACTGCTCAGCAATGAAAGACCCATGGAGAGTGCATGAAACTTGATAAGGAAACCCATATTTTGTTGACAGTGGGATATCTACAACATTTGCCTCTTGTACTTTGTTAGGGACAGAGAAATCTCCGTCCCCCCTCCCCTCCTCCAACCTGTGCTGTTTCTGGAGAGGGGTTGAGTCACAGGCCATAGAAACTCTGTTGAGGGTAACAGTGAGAAGTTGCACACATCCAGTCTCAAAGCCTGGGCAGTGGCAGCAAAATGAGGCTGCAGCTGTGGCAGTAGACAAACCTGAAATCGGGCCCTGACTAACTGGTGAGGCTGTGCTTTAGCAATGGGCTGCTGCAACAAGTGCACACAAAGTAGCTTAGTTTTACTCCTTCTGTTCTAGCACCAACATTTCCCTCTCTTGCCCTGGCTCCTAGTGGTGATGGTTCAGAGGCTCAGGCCCAGACTTACATCCAGGGTTCCAGAGTGCTAGATAGTCCCTTCTAAAGTTGCTCTACAATCCTTTGCCATTTCCTGTTGGGTTCCCAGGAATTCTGAAGGGTAATGATCACCTAAGGGATTTCTCAATGACCGCAGTCAGGTAGATTACTCTTCCTTCCTGGGGCTTATTCATGTTCCCTTCTCTCTTTCTTTATTCCAGAAAACGCCCTTCTCCAATTCTCTGGGGAATGGCCCTTCATCTAATCCTTCATGACCCACCCCCCTGGGGGCCTAGGCTCTGAAGTTAAGGGTAGGTAGAGATTGAATGGTTAGATGCTTGGTGGAGGAAGCCATTGGACTCTTCTTCCCCAAACTTCAAAGCGCCCCTCTCTGTACACATAACTGCTCTAAAAGATGTGGGAGAGTGGTGTCCAGCTGTGAGTATGCCTAAGGAAGAACTCGCCACGGGCGCGGTGCACTAGGCTAGCTGCAAGAATGTGAGTGGGGGGCGGGGTGGGGTGGGGAAGGGGGGTGCGCGCCCTTTATGACAGGTGGCCGCGCAGTGCGCGCTCCCGGGCGCCTGAGGGGAGGGAGGGACAGACGGACAGAGTGGGAGGGGGTACATGGGGAAGGGACCGTAGACAAGGTAGAGAGACCAGGATGGAAAGGGAAGGCTGTGGTGGGGAAGGGAGATGGGGGTAGAACGCAGCCAGCAAGAACAACCGTTTTGGAGGAAACAATAGCAGGGGCAATAGCGATGGTGGCAGCTGAGGCAGTCCCACTCTGGGCACCTTTCTGAATGGGCAGAGGCATCTCAGGGAGAAGAGGAGACCAGGCAGCGCCCGCCAAGGCTCTGAGAAAAGCAGCGGAGGGAGGGGAAGGAGGAGGAGGAGGAGGAGAAAGGGGAGGAGGAGGGGGGACGAGGCAGGGGGAGAACCCGGGAAGGAAAACCAGTAGCATCAGCATCAGCATCAGCAGCCGCCACCGCCACACCAGTAGCAGTAGCAGTAGCGGCAGTAGCAGCATTTAGCAATAGCTTTAACGACTACAGCGACAGTAGCAGCCGCCCTCCTTCTCTCTCCCTCCCGCGGACCGCCGCAGCCACCGCACTGAGAGGGCTCCAGCGCCGCACGCGCAGCCGGCTGCTGAGATAGTCCCGGCCGGAGCGAGCGGTGGTACACCCGAAACACAGACCCCGGGAGCAGCCCATAGTCACTGAGGCGCTGAGTTTCAGGGCCAGAGCCTGACAGCTCTGACTCCATCTAGCACCGCGGCGGCGGCGGCGGCGGCGGTGGCGCCTGAGGGACACAGGCGCGTTCACCTGGCGGGCCTGGCGCATGGAGCTGAGGCAGAGGCAGCGGCGGCGGCGGCAGCAGTAGCAGCGGCGGCGGCGACGGCGGCGGCTAGAGCAGCTGCGGCGACAGCGACAGCCCTGCCTTGACTGCGACCGCGCTAGTTCCAGCGCCCGCTGCCTGAGCCCGCCAGCGACTTGCGCCTCTTCAGGCGGCCTGTGAGGTGAGTACCAGCGTTGCCATCCAGCTCCCTGGCCTTCTCGCAGGCTCCCTGGCTGGCTCGAGGTGGAGGTGGCAAGGGGTGGAACGAATTGGGAGCAGCCGAGCCAAAAGAGGAGGAAGGGAAAACGGAAGGGAGGACCTCTGTGTGAGAATGGCGTACATGTGTGTGTTTGTATACGAGGGAGCGAGGCAGCAAGGGCGAGAGATCTCGGCCAACCCTGACAGGCACTGCAATCTAGGAAAGGCCTCTGTGCTCGCGCCGGGAGAGGGGGGAGGGGAAGCGAGCGGGCCAGAGCCGTGGCGCTCGCTCGCACGCAGCCGGGCATCGGAGACTGCAGTGTGCCGTCTTCTTTCGGGCTGGTGCCGAAGAGATCCTGGCCAGGAAACTGGCACCAAGACCACACGCTTCCGTGCGAGCGGGAAAACCCACGCGGCGGCCGCGACTGGGAGCTAGGGCCAAAGCGGCAGAGGTGCGAAGTACGGTCGCCAGCGCCCCCTACACGCTTGGGGCTCCCCTGCCAACCACAGAGCGCTCCCCAGCACACACCGCCCGACCAAGGGCCGCGGGCGGGCTTATGTTGGGGGTCCTAAAGAGCCTCGTCTAGCTTGTCACCTTTGCAAACATTGGCCCTCGGCCCCTTCCCGCTTTCGCTGGCAATCGAATTGACACTGTCCTGCGCGGCTTCTGGTGCTTCGCTCTGCCGCGCCCCTCTGCATAGGTCCGCTTGGGTCTGGCACACCCGGTGGGGCGGGAGGCCGCGAGCCTGAGTGAGGAGCCGGCCCGCTCTGGGAAAGTATGGAAATCGCGCCGCTGAGTTGGCGCCGTTCTGCTGAGGAATCCAGTGGTTTCAGCATGACTGCTTCTCCGTCTGATTCGTGAGGGACCGAATCACCCGCGCAAGGTTTCCAATCTTTTTCGAAGTTAAAAAAAAAAAAAATTGGCCTCTCCATCTCAACATCGACATACTTGATTTTTTGGTCGAGCTTCTGACTGCGTTTTGGAATCAGTAGGTTTCATATTTTGCTTTTGGGTTTTGGCTAAGCATAGTACTTAGCTATGTGGCCTTTTCCTAACGTTCCATTTTCTAGACTCTTATCTGAAGAGATATGATTTGTGTGTAGGGCTGCTAGGGCTGTTTTTTAAAAGCATCAAAAGCCTGTCAACCAGTCATTTGAATATCTCCACGGTTGTTTTTGGTGGAGGAGCAGAGTGTTCAGATAGTTCCTGAAATATTTTGTTTGGTGAGAAAAGGTGTTCCAATAGTCTTCTCTGAACTATAGAGACAGTTTAGGTTTCAGGGGACGAATATGCCTTACATCTTTTACAAATAGGGTGCCATAACCAAACATTTTATTTACAGCAGTGACGTTCTCATGACTGAGGAGAATTTACACTTATTTAAAATATATTTTTAGAAGGGAACAGAAAAGCCCTAAGTAACTGTCATTTTACATATTAACAGGGAAACTGGCTAATCAAATAAAACTGGCTGAGTGTCTGAAACTATCCCAGTGAAATATGTGGCTGTGAATATAATTAACCATCTGTCTAGTGAGCAATTTAAATTTGGGCTGGTACATTTTTATTACAGTGTCTAATTTCTGGAAGACTTGTACATTTTACCCAACAGTAACAACAAAAACGTATTTGCTTACTAGGTCAAAGACTTACTTGTGTGGTGGTGGGATTTCCCTTCCTCCCCGCCCCCCCCCATCTTTCTTAAAGTCTTCACATTCCTTGATCTGGGAGGTCAAAATGAGCCTCTTGCTTTTCCAAATGGTATATTTCAATAGAAGAACTCAAACTGGTAGCTAGTGATTAGACATTTTTGTTTCTCAGAAATACCTTCCAATATTTTACCTTCCACAGAATCTAGAAAGATTGCATGCATTTGAGTTGAACAAAATATAATTTTTATGCACATGTGTTCAGATGGAGTAGGGTGATTCAACAAAATTTAAGACTTGAAATTTGACTCTATTTACTTCCTTTTATTCTAATTACACACTTGCTGTCCCCTAGCTGTCCCAGCCACCTTCCACACTTCACAAATACACACTCACACACATAAAATCATGTCCTTTTGTCCTTAAAGCCAGTTTCTTAGGTTAACAGTATTCAGATCTGTGATTTTAACAATATGTTGAGAAACTGTTTGTTTTTTTTTTTTTTGGAAATCAAGAGTGTAAAATAGAATAACACAAAAGGACATTGTACATATTTAAAAATTTTTCCCTATGATGTGATTTTAACTAGAAATTTGTTACTAGGAAAAAAAGGAATAGATTTTGGGTGGAGATGAAATGGCCCTAGGAAGATTAAATTTAAAATAGCTGTTGTTAACAGAACAGAATAAAAATGAACCACTGATTGATTGTGCAGTGGACTAGAGAAAGTCATTTAAAGGAAAATACTTTTAAAACAAATATTTGGCTAAATAATAGCTTTGATTAATGGGTAACAATTATGTAAGCACATGGTAGAATTTGACATCTGTCAAGTCTGTTAAATAAATCAACCTGTTCAGTGAATAAATCTTTGATGCATCAATGCTTTTTAAAACACACAAGCGCACATGCACACTCAAACCTATAAACACCCTGTTGTCAAAGTCAAACAAGAGCAGAACACTGTCACTTTTTCTCTTTTTCACTGCCTCTTTTCTCTCTTTTTCATTTTTTCACGATCTTCTGATTATCTGTAAAGTACCCAGTGAGCAGAGAACTTAAGATATGATGGTGTTGCCTTAGTAGTGGGAGAAAAGAGATGAGGAAAATGATAGTGCTGGAATTTAAACACTCAAAAACGAGCTCATGGATTTCTGACACAATCACCGTGGAGGTCTCGGTTTTTCCAAAAGCATTCACTAATTACAGTTTCTCTGCTCCTAAGTCCAGTTCTAATGAACACTTTTTTTGGTCTAAATCCCTTTGTAAGGGGAGAGGAGATTTTAACTGGCCTTTGTTTGTTACCTTATCTTTAAACTTATTTGTCTGGTGACACATACATGATTAAGTGTTCTTGCTTGTAGTTGGCAAAAGGAGAGAAGAACCAAAGTGGATGATAGGCAAGAAAAATGATAAAATAAGGAGTAGGTCATCTGGCTTCTCTGCTTTTCCCATATTAAAGATTTCAGTGACAATAGCCAGACTTTCAGGATCCTATAAGTCTTCTTTAACATATGAAAATCACTTTAGAAACTTCTTTATCTCTACTGCCCAACTTAAAAGTATACAATCAATCACTCCTCACAATCATAGTGCAGCTCTTTCTGCCCACGGGCCCTGTCCCTGTGCTTTAATAAAAACAACTTTGCACGGGAAAAAGAAAGATTTCAATTTTGAACACTTTAATTTTTTTCTTTATTTTTCCCCTTTACCTCCTATGAAAAGTTGCCCATCAACTAGCTCTCCCACTAACAGGTTCTCCACCATAAAGTACCCTTTAAAACCATGGGGCCATAGGAGTTGGACATAAAGAACTTGTACTGCTCTTTATGCCACTTTTCCAGGGCTGCTTGAAAACAAAACAAAGGGCACTGAATCAGAGACTGCATCACTTGGGCCTACCTTTAATTTCAGGCAGAGGGCAATATTCCTTTCCCAAGCAACACTGGTCTTGTGCATCAATAAGCATATCACAACCTTGGAGAAATCTGGTCCGGGATGGCGTCAGCCTGGAGAATGGAGGGTAGAGGGGAGAAGCTGCCTTATACTGATGGTAGCACATTTCCCAGGCAAGCTACAGGTAAGGGGTGCTCTTTGTCTCTCTTCCCCTCAGTCCTTCATTGCCCATGGGTGATTCACAGGCCTCTGCTAGGGAGTGTGCTCTTTTTGGCCTCTTTTTCTGTAGATAAACACTATGACCTGATGTCTTTCCCTCCCTTGTTCTCTGGTTGTAAAAGGACTGAAGTCTTCAAGACCAACTACTATGCACATAATTTTTACTTTTCTAAAAGGGACTTCAATGGGTCATCTTACCCAGTAAGATTATTTTGATATAAACAATTATCTACTATTTTTGTCAAACACCCTCAGACCGCATTTAAAAAGTTATACCTTTCTCCTTTAGTAGCCCATTTCAAGTATTACATAACTGCTTAAGCAAGGAGGTACTCCTAATATTTAACCTCAGAGGGTTTAGAGATTAGAGACCAAGATTATACCATGGGCCTGACTGCAAGAGTAATGAGAAGCCATACTCCATTGAGAAAAGGCACAGAGATTCATTTTCTTTGGGGCAAGTTAAACCATCTCCTCTATGGAGGACTTTAAGCAGGGTGGCCATATATTATAGTTTATACCTCTTGTCCCAACATACTTATTTTACCCACAAAAGCATCCCAGTTTGGACAAAAAATTCTATGGTCATCCTAACTATAAGCTACCTTTAAATCAAACATACTCACAAAGAGGTGCAATCTACATGCTGGAGCATGGCTATTCTTACTTTCATGAAAGACTGGTGATAGGTAATAAACTTAAAGCATATCAGGAAGTATTTGGGTTTGTTAGAAAGATCATCCTTACCAGGGCTGTTGTAAGACAAAAGAGGGTGGTACCAATGGAAGTGTGAAGTCATCTTTTTCAAATATGTTTTGAGAATTGCACACTTTTCTGTCTGTCATGAATAGTTTGCATGTGGTCTTTCCAAATATAAATATATAAATTTTATCCATATCTATATGTATATGTCATATATAGATATTATATATATTTCCATTTGCTTTTTCTGTAATGGACAAGATGGCCTTTTAAACTACTTTTCAGCTCTAAGTATCTCTGATTGGCTTTCATTGATCTAGGGCAGGGGTCAAAAGAAACTGTGGTCCACAGGTCAAATCTGGCCTGCTATGGAAAAAGAAATAATGCAAACAAGAAGAAAATGTGGAGCTATTTAGAGTTGCTTTTGCAAATGTTTTCAAACTTCCCTTTAGTAATTGAGCTTTACTTAGGCCAGTGTTAAAATGGGTCCACATTTCCTGAACATGTACCTATCAGCTGATATTTAGGGTTTGGGAGATTGTCCAGAACCTGGTGGAGTGTCTGGGTGATGATCCCAAAAGTAAAATCCACATGTGAATTTGTTTGAGTCAAAACATTAATAGTATCTTTTGTTTCCTGACTATTTCAGTAACCTAAATTTCGTGGTGCTACTAAATTCTTTCTGGCCTCCTTCCCAATATTTGCCATATTATTCCAAACATGCATGTGATTTATTAACCTAGAGACCAGGTCTGAGTAACCTGCTTGAACAGAGACCTTCTGTCTCTTTAGTTACTAAGTAACTGGAACACATTCTAAAGACATGCCTTACTAAGTAAAGGAGCAGAAAAAGTGGGCCATCACCACCTAGCTTAGTGGTTCCTGACCCTTATTTTTGGCATGAAACCCTATGAAAATTCAATGAATGTCAAGGAGACTGTCTTCAGAAAAGTGCACATTTACATATATGATACTTGCATACATTTTTAGGAAGTCCAGCCATACATTGTGACTTAAAAACCTCTGCACTAGCCTTTTCTTAGTTGTTATAAGAATTCCTCAAGAATTCCTGTTGCATGACTGTTATGGTCATGGTAGCTTGAAATGGAAGATATGAAAATTATTCTTTCAAGAAAGCCTATTATTAATATACTTATGGTCCACAGCTCTCAGCTACTGTTACAAGCATTTTCCTGATTAGCCATCACGGGTATTTTTTTATTATGAAAAAGAAATTACCTAGCACTCACTTTGACTTACTATTCTCGCTAAAAACAAGTCAAGGACAGTGTCTCCAAATCCTTGATTTGTCAACATTCAGAATCTTAAGAATGTCTGTTCAACACTCTCCACAAATTCATTATTAATATATAAAATATATTCCATGAAGGCTCATGCATATTTGCCTACCCCCATCATCTCTCTTTCCTCTATCTCTCTTTGTATATTTATCTTAGCCAATGGACCTGATGTTGATTGTTAGGTGGAATCAGAGAAGAAGGTGGTATCCAGATATCCTCATGAGGATACCTGGTACTTATGGGCCTTTTGGATTATTAACTCTACTGGAGATCTAACGTGTATTAAAGTCATAGCTTCTTAAGCTCTCCAAACAAGAATATATGCCACATCTGTGCCTTGCAGTTGGGGTGGTAGGAATAGGTGGTATTCCTATCCAGAAATGAATGTTTATTGCTTGTCTCTGCTTCTTATCTTAGCAGTTTGGAGTATGGCAGAGCATTAGGGCTAATAGAATACTAAATTTGGGTCATTAATCATCATATCTATTTTAATTAAGCAAACATTTATTGAGCACCTACTATGTGCTAAGCACTGAAATACTGGGGACAGAGAAAATATTAAAACAGATTCTCCTGTCTTATAGGAAATTAGCTTTGTTCCTAGTTGAGTCTTTTTGTCATCTGTATTAATTTATCCCATCCTTTTTCTAATTTGGTGCATTTTTCTATTATTTATATATTATCTCATTAGAAAATAAGTGTAGATGCCCTGTTTTTTTTTAACACAGCAAATAAATTCATTGCAAACAGATATTATCTGTAGCTAAGTTGAGGCAAGATTTCCAGCCTTCATGGCACAAATGCTTCTGTTCTTATTTCCTCATTGACTTAGCAGGCCCTATTTAATAGGGAGTAACATGCCTCTTTTCCCTGCAATTCTGAAGCAAGATTTCTATCATTGCTATCATTGGTGATGTGGAGTTGCAAATGGCATTAGCCATGATGTATAAACTATTAAGGTTATAGTACATAGTTATTGACTTTTGAATCATGAGTGACTTGAATTGAGTGTACTCTGCAAAAGCCCATTGTCCATCTTTGAGTGAATGAACTTTTAACCACTAGTTGGTGGTTGTATTCGTTTGCTATGGCTGCTGTAACAAATTACCAAAAACTTAGTAGTTTATAAACAACATTAATTTATTTTCCCATAGTTACAGAGGTCAGGAATCTGAAAAAGGTCTCATTGGGCTAAAATCAAGGTGTGGACAGGGCTGTATTTTTTTCTGGAAGTTCTAGGAGAGAGTTTTTTCCTCTATTTTTCCAGCTTCTAGAGTGTGCCTACATTTCTTGGCTCATGAGGCCCCTCCATCCTCAAAGTCAACAATGGTAGTTTGACTCCTTACATTGCATTCCTTCAATCTTGCTTTCATTGTCACATGTCCTTCTCTGACTCTCATGCTTCTGTCTCCCTCTTCCACTTTTAAAGACCTCTGTAATTACATTAGGGCTACCTGGATGGATAAAACAATAATTTCCTCATCTCAGGGTTGGTCGATATGCAAACTTAATTCCATCTGCAATCTTAATTCCCCTTGTGACATATAACTTAACATATTTCCAGGTTCTAGAAGTAGGATATGGACTAGTTTGGAGGATCATTACTCTGCTTACCACAGTGACTTGATTTTTTTTCTTTTCCTTTTGTAATAATTGTAGATTCACAGGATGTCATAAGGACAGAGAAGTCTTATATACCTTTCACCCTGTTCCCCCAGTGGTTACATCTTACATATACATGTATAGTAAAAGATCAAAATCATGAACTAGACACTGGAACAATGGGTGTGTGTAGTTCTGTGTCATTTTATCACATGTGTAGATTTGTGTAACCACTGCTACAATCAAAATAAAGTACTTTTCCATCACCACAAAAGATCTTTCTTGTGCTATCCATTTATTTACCTTGTAGTCGCACTCACGTCCCTCACCCCTACTATCCCTAACCCCTGACAATCATTAATCTTTTTTTCTATATCTATAATTTTGTCATTTCAAAAATATTATATAAATGGAGTCAGAGAGTATGTTACCTTTTCAGGTTGGCTTTTTTATTCAGCATAATTCTCTTGAGATCTATCCAAGTTGTTTTGTGTATAAACAGTACATTCCTTTTTACCACTGAACAGTATTCCATGGTATGAATGTATCACAGTTTGTTTAACACTTACCTTTTGAGGAATATTGTGGTTGTCTCCAGTTTTTGGCTCTTACAAATAAAGCTGTACAGGTTAGTGTACAGGTTTTTGTGTAAACATAAGTTTTCATTTCTCAGGAGACAACTGAGAGTTTTCTCTCAGCCCAGAGTGTGGTTGCTGAATCATATGATAAGTGTGTGTTTAGTTTTTTAAGAAACTTCAGAATTATCTTCCAGAGTGCCTGTACATAACTTATCACAATCTACTAGTATCAACATTTTACCTGTTTGACTAAACTTTACCTTTTATCCTCCTTTACTTATAATATTGTTGAATTAAAGACTTCCTCTGCATATATTTAGAACTACATCAGACAGTGTTATAGTTTTTGTTTCAACTGTCAAACATAATTGAGAAAACTCAACAGGAGAAGCAAATTTAATTGTATTTACTCTTTGGCTTTTTCTGTTGTTCTTCCTTCTTTCCTGAGGTTCCATGATTCCTTCTTTTATATTTTCTTTCCATTTAGAGAACTTCCTTTAGCTATTCTTTTAGTGCAGGTTTGTCGGCAACAAATTCTCTTAGTTTTCCTCTATCTGAAAATTTCTTAATTTTCCCTTTATTCCTAAAAGATATTTTCACAGGATGTAGAATTCTGAGTTGACAGCTCTTTTTATTTCATCACTTGAAAAAGTTGTGCCACTGCCTTCTGGCCTCCATGGGTTCTGATGAGAAATCATTCAAATTGGTTTTCCCTTGGAGGTAAGGCATCATTTCTTTCTCACTGCTTTCAAGATCCTTTTTTCCACATGTCTTTAGAGTTTTCAGGAGTTTGACTATGCTCTGTTGTGACATGGATTTCTTTGGGTTCATCTAGTTTGAAATACTCCCAGCTTCTTGAATCTGTAGGTGTATGTGTTATGCCAGATTTGGGAAGTTTTCAGCCATTATTCATTTCAATACCTTTTATGTCCTGCCTTCATATGTTTTGTTGTTCCAGGCCCCTCTGATGACAGGAAAGTTAGATATTTTTTATAGTCTCACAGGTCCCTGAGGCCCTGTTCATTTTTTTCAGATTGTTTTCCTCTGTCGTTCAGATGAATAATTTCTATTATTCTATCTTCACGTTGGCTAATTCTTTCCACAGTCCTCTCCATTCTGTTATGGAGCCCATCTTTTGAGAATTTTTTTTTATTTCAGCTATTTTATTTTTCATTTTTAAAATTTCTACTTGGTTATTCCATGTATCTTCTGTTTCTTTGCTGAGACTTTTTTTTTTAATTATCAAGTTAGTTAACATACAGTGTAGTCTTGGCCTCAGGAATAGAACCCAGTGATTCATCACTTACATATGACACCCAGTCCTCATCCCAACAAGTGCCCTCCTGAAAGCCCATCACCCATTTAACCCATCCCTACCCCCATGAACTCACAGTTTGTTCTTTGTGTTTAAGAGAGTCTTATAGTTTGCCTCCCTCTCTGTTTTTATATTATTTTTCCTACCCTTCCCCAATGTTCACCTGTTAAGTTTCTCAAAGTCTACATATGAGTGAAATCATATGAAAACTGTCTTTCTCTAACTGACTTACTTCGCTTAGCCTAATACACTCTAGTTCCATTCACGTTGCTGCAAATGACAAGATTTCATTCTTTCTCATTGCTGAGTAGTATTCCATTGTGTGTGTGTGTGTGTGTATGCCACATCTTAATCCATTAATCAGTTGATGGACATTTGGGCTCTTTCCATAATTTGGCATAATTTGGTTGATTGCTCTGCTATAAACATTGGAGTATATGTGTCTCTTCCAATCAGCATTTTTGGATCCTTTGGATAAATACCTAGTAGTGCAATTGCTGGGTAATAGGGTAGTTCTATTTTTAATTTTTTGAGGAATCTCCACACTGTTTTCCAGAGTGGCTGCACCAGTTTCCATTTCCACCACCAGTACAATAGGGTTCCCTTTTCTCCACATCCTCTCCAACATGTGTTGTTTCCTGAGTTGTTAATTATAGCCATTTTGACGGGTGTAAGGTGGTATCTCATTGTGGTTTTGATTTATATTTCTCTGATGATGAGTGATGTTGAGCATCTTTTCATGTGTCTGTTAGCTATCTGGATGTCTTCTTTGGAAAAATGCTTATTCATGTCTTCTGCCCATTTCTTCACTGGATTATATGTTTTTTGGGTGTTGAGTTTGGTAAGTTCTTTATAGATTTTGGCTATTAAGCTTTTATATGATATGTCATTTGCAAATATCTTCTCCTATTCTGCAGGTTGACTTTTAGTTTTTTGGATTGTTTCCTTTGCTGTATCTTTGCTGAGACTTTATTTTTTGTTTCAAGAGAGTAATTGATCATTGAAGCATTTTTATTGTGGCTACTTTAAAA
Organism: Acinonyx jubatus; assembly: GCF_027475565.1. NCBI lineage: Eukaryota > Metazoa > Chordata > Mammalia > Carnivora > Felidae > Acinonyx > Acinonyx jubatus. Next base: position 59,189,943 of record NC_069389.1, on the reverse strand, counting down.
TGTTTGTGAGATAATTCTAATGCCTCTGCCATTTTGGCAGAGATGAGTGCTAGGGAGATATGGGCTGCAGGGAACCTACCTGGACAGTATGGACCCAGCAGAGTTGGTAGAAACTATATCATAGTATTAACCAAATTTTTTCCTCTTGACTCTTGTAAGAGAGATGGAGTGACATGCTGCAGATTCCTGTACCACTCCATTTGGTTAAAGAGACAGTATCCCCTATTGGGGAGAAGTTAGTCTATTCATAGCAACAAACTCACTCCATCTCCATGATTGAAATTACCATTGATTGAGGAAATATTAACAGGAAAGAGCAGATTATGAAAAGGGTATTCATTCCATTTTGTTTTTAGAATCTAGGGGTTATCTGGCATCTTTGTGGCACCAGTGCTCTGATCCTTGAGGCTTCCAGCCTGCTCAGGCAAGTGGGAAGCATTTGTGAAAGAGCTCTGTCCTTCACAGAGGTCCATGTTGACTTTTTGGCGCTTTTTGTCCAAGGCTCAGAAAATCAGTAGACCGTGTTACACAGCTTCTTTGTGCGCTGGCATAACAGTTGCTTTCTCAAAGCCTTCTTTCCTTATACTTATAAGGGTGCCCTCAGTGTAGATTCAGTGTTTTTGATCTCCCCTTGGGGCAGTTCAGTAACATTTTCTTTACTGGCTCTCTGTTTGTGTGTACATCTCTGTGTGCTTGTTTTTTTTTTTTTTTAATTTTTTTAACGTTTATTTATTTTTGAGACAGAGACAGACAGAGCATGAACGGGGGAGGGGCAGAGAGAGAGGGAGACACAGAATCAGAAGCAGGCTCCAGGCTCCGAGCCATCAGCCCAGAGCCTGACGCGGGGCTGGAACTCACGGACCGCGAGATCGTGACCTGAGTTGAAGTCGGACGCTTAACCGACTGAGCCACCCAGGCGCCCCTCTGTGTGCTTGTTTTTATGGGCTGCCTATCTACTGTACCCCTTGGGAAGGAAAGAGCTATGCTCACTGCTTATGGAAGGTGTGTTGTATGTATGGTACAAAAGTCACACTGCTTTTTCCTATAGCAAATCCTAAGTGTGCAAAGCTGTAGCCTTGACATGTTAAGATGTTTCATAAATGACCTAGTCAAATCCATTTGGCTAAATAGATGAAAGGAAGGGGAATTGTGCCAGTGCTACAATGAGGTTTTCATATTTATGTGGTTTGACTTAAAGCTAAACATAAACACATACACATCTGAAGAGGAAGCAATTTGAAAGTTGCATGATAAAGAGAAAGGTAGACATGCTCTATAACCCAAGGCCAATATGTTAAACCCTAGGCTAGCTCACCTAGATCCTTATGTATGTGTGTTTGTGGGGAAGAGGTGAGTGTACCTGGTCTCTTACTCAAAGATATGGAAATGATATGGTGGGAGCAACCAAAATCTAATTTGTCACTTTTTCTCTCAAGAAGGATCCAAATATGCTATTTAATTTTGAAGACAATGGTCACCAGTTAAGCAGAGAAGCCAAAGGATCAGGATACTGCTATATAGATCTGGGAAGAGAACTTGGAATCAACCTTCCTTGCCACTGACTTCACCCTTTTCCTATAAGCCACTGTGGGTTTTTTTTTTTTTGCCCTATTTCAAAAATCCTTTGGTTGCTACATATATCTGTATATTTAGCACCTGAATAAATGTAAAGACCCATTTATTTACTGTTCAGATAAGGTGGTGATGTCATGATATTGCTGACCCCAATGATTCATGATTCATCAAGGCCAAGTTCCTTCTAACCAACCAATGTAATATGCTAAGGAACAGGTAGGTGGACTAAACTCTCCTTTTGATTTTCACCTCTACATTCTACCGTTAGGTATGACTTTGATATCTTCCAGCATGGAGTCCCATTGGCTAATGGAAGCCCAAAGTGGATGCAGCTAATGTCAGGAATAAGGGTCCTTTATTTTCTGAAAATCCAGTTTATTAGACTGAAAAATCCACAGAACTGCCTCAGGCATCCAGGCCATATACTAGACAAGAGCATCCTCAAATTACTATTTTAAATGAAAAGTCATTTGGCATAATATGGACTTAAAGGAAAAGTGTGATCCTAGCTCTTTATTTTGCCTTTAGTCCTTTTGGACTTCCTCAGCCTTTTTCTGATCTGTGCAGCTCTCACTCCATTCCCAATAACCCTCTAAGAAGCCCTTTGTAATGAGCTTATCCCTGCTCCATGTCATTTACTTACAGTACTGAAATGCTGGGTGTCACAGGGTATAAGATATCATTGGTCACATGGGCCAAGAAGAGAGTGCAAGGGGTCCAGCTGTTTTCAGACCCTCAGGTAGAAGGGATGCTCAAGCAGTTGGGACAGTCTGAGGTGGGAGAGGCTGCAGTGAACAATAAGGCAGTGAGCTGCTGTCTGGGCTTGTTGCTAAGATGGCCAGCTGAAGGAGACAAATGTGTATTTAATAGTCCTGTGGAAGTGAAAACTCAGACTGACGTGTCTTCTTTCAAGAGACTAAATTACATTAGGGGAGTATAGGCAATAATACTGCCAATGATAACACGTTATAATTCGATAGCCCCTCTCTTCTAGAGAATTTAAAGGGCTCCAATGTTGATTTTCATTTGGCCTCACAAACAACCTCATGGACTTAGGAAAGGTAAATATTGAAGACCGTTTATGACAAGTTGCTTCCCCTCCCTGGACCTCAGAGTTTTTAAACTATGAATTGAGGGCTTGGTTGAGAGTTGATCGCTAAGGTCTTTTCCCACAGTAAGAGATTTCCGTGATACTAATGTTTCCAGGTGGGGGAATTGAGTCTCAGGTACTTTGCATTGAGTTGCTCAAAGTCACACTGTAAATCAGGGGCAGAATGATCATTACAGGCCAAGCTCTGATCCCTTCCCTTCGATTGCTCTATCAGTGGTCTTTTTGAACAGTGAGATAAGGAGGATTCTGGTTTCTGAACTCGTGAAGCCTGTGCTTACTCATTCCATTTAACAGTTTCTCCTACATGACCACCTTCCCAATCTAACCCACATGCCCCCTCACTTATCAGCAGGACCTTTAACCTTCCCCTTGATGTTGCCTGGGGTCATAACTTGTTTCACTGTAGCGGCTTTCCCGGCATATGGTGTGGCTGGATGCAAGGTCATTGCTACCCTTAGAGAGCAAAGTCTGGAACCGACACTTCAGTTACATCAGCTGAGAGAGGTTATGGCTCCTGGGTGTGGCAGACGGTCAGGGTGAAGAGCCATTTAAAAACATCATATTGTGAAGTGCCCACAAAAAGCAAGGAGGGTTTGGGGAAAAGGGCTGACAAAGGGGCCATGGGGAAAATCAAGAGACATTGAGTTGATAAAAGCAAATGGATTAAATCATCGTTCAGTATGAAGCAAAGAACCAAGATGACTGAGATTTCTTCAGAGTTGGAGGATAAAATAACATTTCTGACTGTGACAGGGATTTATCTTGGGGGAGGCCAGTAGGGGAAAAAGGAAAGCTTTATCTTCAGCATGTTCAGCTTTTTTAGTAAGACATTTCGTTTAAGAAGTGTTGTGAACTGAGTACTGTGAGGCAGTAAATTCAGAGAGCCACATTCCCCATATGATTCCTGGAAACCAGTAAGAATTTGGCTCAAGAAGTGATGGCAGAAGGTGATTTGTGGTGTTGTAACAGTCGCCTTGGAAGTTGAGATGGAAAATTTGTCCCTGAAAGGCTAAGCGATTGGAAGAGACTCACTGGAAGTTTCTGTCCAGAGAAAAAATCACTGAAACGCAGTGGGGTTTTAAATATATGGTGGAGGATGGAGGCTGGAACACTCAGGAGTTCCCATTTTGTAAATCGTTTGTAATTCGTTAAGTCTTTGGTTTATGATCTAAAATAAGAATTTGTTAGTTACTTTTGAAAAAAATCTAATCCTAGTGACACCCCTCTTTCATTTTTCTTTGTCCTGTTACTTTTTTCTCTTTTCTCTTTCCATTTTCCAAGTTTTGAGATTAAAATCACTCGTCATTTATCAAAAGAATCCCTGAACATTTCACAGATTTTGAAAAATATAAATCTAATCTTTTGTCTTTAATGATGACATGTTATTTTGAGTAATTAGAAAAAGTACTGAAAAACACTAAGAATCAATAAAATAAAAAACACACTTAGATTTCTACTCAGAATTGACAAACCTAACTTTTTTTTATTGTGGTAAGAACAGCTAACTTATCTACCCACTTAACAAATTTTTAAGTGTACAATACAGTATTTAACTATAGGCACAGTGTTAAACAGTGGATCTCTAGAACTTACTCTGTTGAATAATATTACCATTTTTAAAGTTTATTTTGTTTTTTATCTTTATTGAAATATAATTGACAAATAAAATTGTAAGATTTTTTTGTTCAAGTGTGCTTGACATACAATATTATATTAGTTCCAGGTGTACAACATAGTGATTTAACATTTGTATATATTATGAGGTGATCATCACAATAAATCTAGCTACCATCTGTCACCATACAAAGTCATTACATATTATTAACTATACTCTCTATACTTTACATTGTATCCCCATGTCCTACTTATTTTATAACTGGACTTTTATACCTCTTAACCCCCCTCCTCTATTTTGCACATCCCTACACCTTCCCCTCTGGCAACCACCAGATTGTTCTCTGTTACCATTTTTAACATCAAGTTTGCTTTAGATTTTTTTCTAGTGGGAAAATAAAATGTTACAGATAAGTCAAATTTTGGCCCTATTTCCAGCCCCATTCCTCTCTATCTATTCCCAGAGGCAAAGATGAATTTGGTATGCATTCTTCCATTTAATTCATATATATATGTGTATGTGTGTGTACTTAATATATTATATAGACTATATATGTGAATATATAGTCTATATATAAATACATATATATAATTTTTCTGTGTTCTTAATTTACATAAGTAATACCTTAATGTATGTGTCATTCTGGAGTGTGTGCCTTTTGTTCATTCAACATCTTATTTGGGGTTGTATTTCATTATCCTTTTTACATTTCCTTTTCCACTCTAACCATGCTCTGGAGCCAATGACATGTACATTACTTTTTCATTATAAAATAGTATATAATCACATTATAGGAAAATTGGAAAATTCTACCAACTAATAGCTCTTAGGACCAGAGAGGCCTAAGTCCTACTGTAGACTTTACTTTGCAAAGACTGTAGGCAGCTCAACCAGCCCAGTGATTTTTGCCATAAAATATTCAAGAGCAAAATTGGAGGGGTATCTAGGGATACCTTCTTTTCAGTCTCCTACCCCATTTCATGTGAGTAACAGAGGCCCAGAGAAGGTAAATGACTTAGCAAGGGCACACTTCCATTTAACATTGTACTTGAGACTCTTGGCTCCTTCTCCTGTATGTGAAACCTTTCCATGTTCAAAAAAGGAAAAGAGAGAAAAAAGAAACCTAAAGCTGTATTTTTCTCATTATAAAAATAATTCATTTTATAATATAAAAACAGGGAGGGGGACAAAACAGAGGAGACTAATAAATATGGAGAACAAACTGAGGGTTGCTGGAGGGGTGGTGGGAGGGGGGAATGGGCTAAATGGGTAAGGGGCATTAAGGAATCTACTCCTGAAATCATTGCTTCACTATATGCTAACTAATTTGGATGTAAATTTTAAAAAATAAAAAATAAAGTTAAAAAATAATTCATTTTAATAAAGTGTGGGAAAAACAGAAGGGTAGAAAAATGAAGTAATCATGTACTGCCCATTTTAATATTTTGATCTAATCTTTTTCCTGTATATTTTTATGTAGTTGTATCTATCTTGGTTTTCTTTCACTTAACATTATAATGTCATTTTGCACAGTTTTCAAAAGGCATATTTCTACATTGGAATATTTTTTAAGGCACAACTTTGCTATTTAGTCATTAAAATAGCACAGGCAGGGATTTGTGTAGAGAAGGAAATGAGGACTGTGGTATATATCCCCAGCAAGTTTGTTCCTGTCCTTTGACCAGATCTTGTTCTAAAAGACAAAACAACAACAAAAATTTAGATTGATATTTCCACAATTCCTGCTCCTGAAGTATTCATTCAGAATAGTTAGATTATGCTCTGAAATAGCTTGGGGTGTGACCAAGGGATGCCCTAATAGACTCCTCCACCTCCAAACAGAGGTTAATAGGTGCTGTTAAAGCCCACAAGGATCCAATTCTGGAGCTGATTAGCTCAAAGAAACCAACTCTGAGGAAAAGACAGTGGTTGTTTTCCCTGGTCATTGGGGTGGGATGGGGTGTGTAATTTTTCCGGAACTGGAGCACAAAGAGGATGACAGTCTTTAAAACTTCTTCAGCATTTACTGTGTGAGAGAGAGGCATCTGTCCTTAACAAACCACACCATTTCTATATACATACATACACAATTATCATTTGTTGAGTACAATTTTGGTTGTATTTATTGTAATACACACAAAACTGCATCAACTATCAAGACCTGCTTAGACAGAGGTGATGGTTTATCATTCTAGACAGTTGAATGTGTTTGAAACAACGAAGCACTGAGAGATTAAGCCAGTCGCTCAAGCAAAAAAGCACCATGCTGAAATTAAAAAATAAATTAAAAAAAATGAAAGCACTGTTATTCTTGGTCTTGGGTCTTGAAAGACAGACCTTAGCCCACTGAAGCTTGCTGCGCTTCTGCTTTAATCAGTTTAATTCTTTGCTAGCTGGCCCTTGCTGCCTGTGATTCTCTTTGCATTGGCCAAATGTTTATTTGCAGTTGTTCAGAAGCGTTGGACAGTTTCAACTTTTCAGTTGGACAGTTTCAACTTTTCAGTTACGAGCTCTATTCTTTTACACAGGACTGTAAAGCTAGGGGTCATGCCAGTGGCTAGCTGCATCTCTGCCCTAAGCTTACTGGGAGCTGTGTGTGTGTGTGTGTGTGTGTGTGTGTATGTGCGCGCGTGCGCGTGTGTTCATTTGCATGTGCCTGTATGTCTATGAATTAGTGAGAACTGTAGGATTGGGAATATTTAAGATTTTAAATTGAAATAATTTTAAAAATCCCTGTAAAAAGAACCCTCCCCCCTGCCAAAAGATTTTATTTTTAAGGATACTTATTTCTGCAGTTGATTGAAGTTTAGAAATAGGCAGGATAAGGCTCAGTAAACATGCATTTCACTGGGACATAAGGTGCTCTTGTTTCCAGGCCATAGAAGCCAATGTTGGAACAAGTCCCAGCTGTGTTTAAGCCCCAGATTCAAGTTTCAATTCAAGGGAGCTTCTTTCCACACCCTTTTCCCGTACACCCAGCAAAAGCTGCTGAGCCAAAGCTGCCTTTAAACAAGGAGTGGCTTTAGACACATAGTAGCATTTCCCCTTCAAAGTGGGCAGACAACTTCTTTGTGGGAGTCTTAACCTGCCACACCTATCAAAGGCTTTGGGAAATGTAAAGTGGCGCTTATTGCATCTAGACTACAAAGAACTTACCTGCATGCTGACCTGCTCGGCCCTAGGAAACCTTGCAATTTTTTTGCCTATCCGAAGGCCCCCACTTAACCAATAAGTTCTGAATGTGTGGGTGTAGGGAGCATAAGGGGACTGCAAAAAACTTGTAACTGTCCTCAGACTCAGGGAGGGTGGCAGACCAAGAATTCCATTTTTCATCTGTTTCCAGTGTCTTGGGTAAGTGAACATTGCAGTTCTCGCTGGAAAAGACAAGGGCAGCAAGTAGATGAGGAAGCGCAAAAGAGTTGCAAGGGAATTCAGCCATGGATCTGCTGGATCAGTGCTTCCCAGTGTTTTCATACCTTTCCAAACCCTTCTGATATCTTTTTTATAAGGTCCAGGGCTTCTATGAGTTTTTCTTCTTCTTCTTCTTTTCTTTCTTCTGAAAAAAAAACTGCATTTATTAAATAATATCTCCTCCATGATCATGCACGTGCACACACGTGTGCATCAGACCTTCTAATCAGCATGGATAACCAATGATATTGTGCTTGGTTGCTGTAACTCAGGGAAAAACAAAGAAACTTGACATTTAGATAATTGGGGCATCTGTATGATAGTTAAGTACTCTGTTTTATTTAAAGTTTGAAATCCTGAAAGTGACTTAAGGATCCGAATGATTACCTTTGTGGTCCATTAAGAGGACCAGAGACCTCAGGCTGGGAAGCACTGATCTGCTTAACTCTTACCCCCTCCATTTTTGGGTTAGCAAGTAAGGTTTTTGGCCAAATAGAAAGTTAATCTTTGAGCTGGGATTAAAACTCACCTCATTAGGGGCCAGTTTGCATTCTTTTACTTGGCTTTCTTTGTGACACTTTTGGCCTATAACTTTGATTCATCTATGATCAAATTTTTTTGTAAATTTCATGAAGGGCACTTTTGATCAAAATCTGTATTAGTCAGAATTCTCCAGAGAAACAGATAGCTAGCTAGATTATATATATATATATATATATATATATATATATATATATATATATATGAAATAATTGGTTTACATGATTATGGAGGCTGAGAAGTCCCATTAAATGCTGTCTGAAAGCTAGATACCCAGGAAAGCTATTGGTATACTTCCAGTCTGAAACCAAGGCCTGAGAACTAGGAGAGCCAATTGTGTAAGTTCCAGTCCTAGGGCAGAAAAGGACCAATGTCCCAGCTTAGTCAGGCAGAGACAGACTTTAATTACCTTAAAGGCACACAGTATGGTTTGGAATTGCCTTGAGATTTGAGACATGTCCTCAGTTTCTGGAAGGGATATTAAAGGAGCTCGCTCATTCCATTTATCTGAAGCTCAGTTGTTCATAGATACAGTATACTTAAAGACTACCTACTAAGTTTGAGATACTATAGCTGGGAGGAGGGAGGTGGTAGGAATAATAATGTGTTAGGTGAGTAAAATAGCCCTTATTTCAGGGAAACTGTTTTATTAGGGGAGAAATATGTGCACAGGACTATTTCTAAGGCAACATGGAAGATAGTGCATGCCTCTGGGGGTTGTAAATTGCATATGTAATACTTTGTTCACCAGGATTCCCTGGAAATAAAAGGTGTATAATGGAACGAAGTAAACCAGCGACTGTACTATTTCTAACTGCCTGTTAGAAGAAGACAAGTGTTGTAAGTTGTGCTTCGCTGGTGCTTTGTGCAGCAAATCACAACAAAATTTAGAAGCACTACCTTCATGCTATTGTATGTTTATCAGTTAAGTCTCACATTGACTCTTGGCCACAAATGTTTTCTGCCACCTGGTCATAACTAGATCATCAGTAAACTATTTTTATCTGATACATTAATCACCTTTTCTAGATTAACTTGCCTAGATATATACATGGACAAGCAACTACCTCCAAAGGCAGTCCATGCCACAACACCATTCTTCTAATTTAATTTTATTATTTTAATTGTGCTAAAATACACATAACATTTAATTTGCCATCGTAACTATTTTTAAGTGTACAGTTCCATCAATTAAGTACATTCACATTGTTATGCATCATCGCCACCATCTATCTCTGGAACTCTTTTCATCTTGCAAAACTAAAACTCTGTACTCATTAAAAAATAACTTCCAATTTCCCCCCTCCCTTCAGCCCCTGGCAGCCACCATTTTACTTTCTGTCTTTATGAATTTGACTATTCTAGGTTCCTCTAGTCCTTTTGTAACTGGCTTATTTCACCTAGCATAAAGTCCTCAAGGTTCATCCATGTTGTACCATGTGTCAGAATTTCCTTTTTTAGGGCTGAATAATACTCCCTCATATGTATATATTATATTTTGTTCATCCATTCATCTGTTGATAGATACTTACTTGCTTCCACCTTTGGGCTATCATGAAAAATGTTGCTATGAACAAATATTTCTTCAAGACCCTGCTTTCAAATCTTTTGGATATATACCCAGAAGTGAAATTTTGAGATCATATGATAATTCTATTTTTAATTTTTTGAGGAGCTATTTTCCATAGCAGCTGCACCATTTTACATTCCCACCAACAGTTGTTCAAGGGTTTCAAGTTATCTACATTCTTTCCAAAATTTGTTGTTTTCTTTTTTTTCGAAAATAATAGCTATCTTAATGTTTGTGCAGTGGTATCTCACTGTGGTTTTAATGTCTATTTCCTGGGGTGCCTGTGTGGCTCAGTTGGTTGAGCATCCGACTCTTGATTTTGGCTTAGATCATGGGATCCAGCCCCGTGTTGAGCTCCACACTGAGCATGGAGTCTGCTTAAAATTCTCTCTTTCTCCCTCTGCCCCTCTCTCATGCTTTCTCTCTCTAAAAAATAAGAGAAATATATTCATTTCCCTAACAGTTAGTGACGTTGAGCATCTTTTCATGTGCTTATTGCCATTAAAAAAATCTTTTTTGGAGAAATGCCTATTTAAGGTTTTTGCTCATTTTTTAATTGGATTATTTATTTTTTTGTTGCTGAGTTATAGAAATTCTTCATATATTTTGTATAACAATCCCTTTTCTGATATATGATTTGCAAATATTTTCTCCCATTCCATGGATTGCCTTTTCAATTTGTTGATAGTATGAACTTTTCCCCTATGTTTTCTTCTAAGAGTTTTATAGTTTTAGCTTTTACATTTAGGTCTTTGATTCATTTTGAGTTAATTTTTGTATATGGTGTGAGGAAAGGGTCCAGCTTCATTCTTTTGCATGTGGATATCCCATTTTCTCAACACTATTTATTGAAAAGAGTGTCCCTTTCCCGTTGAATGGTCTTAGAAACCTTGTTGAAAATTACTTGACCATTGGGGAGCCTGGGTGGCCCCAATGGCCTGGGTGGCTCAGTCAGTTAAACGTCTGACCCTGGATTTTGGCTCACGTCATGATCTCATGGTTTGTGAGTTCAAGCGCCACATCAAGCTCTGCACTGACAGTGCGGAGGCTGCTTGGGATACTCTCTGTCTCTCCCTCTCTTTGCTCCTTCCCTGCTCATGCTCTGGTGTACTCTCTTTCTAAATAAATGAAAAAATAAATAAACAAACTTTAAGAAAAGAAAATTACTTGATTATTAATTTGAAGGTTTATTTCTGGGCTCTATTCTGTTCCATTCGTATATGTGTCTGTCCTTATGCCAGTACCATAATGTTTTTATTACTGTAGCTTTGAAATACGTTTTGAAATCAGGAAGTATGATGCCTCCAACTTTGTTCTTCTTTTCAAAATTGTTTTGGTTATTTGAGGTCCCTTGAGATTCCATATGAATTTTAGGATGGATTCTATTTCTGCAGAAACTGTCATTGGGTTTTTTGTATGCACTGAATTGAATCTTTGGGTGGTATTGAAATTTTAACAATATTAAGTCTTCCAATCCATAAACGTGAATGTCTTTTTATTTATTGGTGTTTTATTTAATTTCTTTCAGCAACATTTAGTAGTTTTCAGTGTACAAGCCTGCCTTTAACTTTCTTGTTTTAAGTTTATTCCTAAACATTTTATTCTTTTTGATGCTAATGTAAATAGAATAGTTTTCTTTATTCTTTTGGGTTGTTAATTGTTAGTGTATAGAAACACAACTGATATTTGTGTGCTGGTTTTGTATCCTGCAACTTTGCTTAATTTGTTTATTCTAACAGTTTTTTGTGGAATCTTTAGGGTTTTCTATGTATAAGGTCATGCCATCTGTGAATAGAGATAAATTTCTTCTTTATTTCCAATTTGAATGCTTTTTATTTCTTTTCAGAAAGTCTATTCTTAAATTGAGCCAAAATGTGTTTTCTTGAAGCTTTACCTGTTTTTTTAATAAACTTTTTATTTTAGAACAGTTTTAGATGTACAGAAACACTGTGACGATAGTAATAGAGAGTTCCCATATACCCTGCATACAGTTTCCTCTGTTATTAATATCTTCTATTACTATGATATGTTCATCACAACTAACAAACTACTATTCCTCTAATGTTTTTTTTCCAGGACCCCATCCAGGATACCACATTACATTTAGTCATCATGTCTCTTTAGCTACTCTTGACTTTGACAGTTTTTCAGACTTTCCCTTGACGGTTTTGAGGATTAGTGGTCAGGTATTTTGTAGAATGTCCCTCATTTTGGATTTGTCTGATATTTTTATAATTATTAGACTAGAGTGATGTATTTTAGGGTGGAAGACCAGAGAGGTAAAGTACTATTCCCATCATGTCATGCCATTAGTACATACTATCAGCATGACTTATTACTGTTGATGTTGACTGTGATGACCTGGCTGAAGTGTGTTTGTCAGGTTTCTTCACTGTAAAGTTACTTTTTAAAATTTCCGTAATGTGTTCTTTGGAAAGAATTACTTTGAGCAACACACATTTTAAAGACTGGGGAATTATGTACCATCTCCTGGAGAATGGAGTATCTACATATATTATTTGGAATTCTTGTGCACTGGAGATGTGCCTGTTCTCTCTCATTTATTTATTCAATCATTTATTTATATCAGTATGGGCTCATGGATTTTTACTAAGTTTTTAATTTTAATTCCAGTATTGTTAATGTACAGTGTTATATTAGTTCCAGGTGTACAATGTAGTGATTCAAAAATTGTATACATTACTCAGTGCTCATTATGATAAGTGTACTCTTTAGACCCCATCACTATATAACCCATTCCTCAACCCACCTCTCTTCTGGTAACCATCAGTTTGTTCTCTATAGTTAAGAGTTTCTTGGTTTGTCTCTTCCTCTCTTTTTTGTTATTTGCTTATTTGTTTTGTTTCTTAAATTTCACATATGGGTGAAATCATAGGGTATTTGTCTTTCGCTGACTGACTTATTTCACTTAGCATCATACTCTCTAGCTCCATCCATGTTGTTGCAAATGGAAACATTTCATTCTTTTTTATGGCTGAATAATATTGTATGTATGCACCACTCCTTTATCCATTCATCTATTGATGGACACTTGGGCTACTTCCATAATTTGGCTATTGTAAATAATGTTGCAATAAACATAGGAGTGTATGCATCCCTTTGAATTAGTGTTTTTGTATTCTTTGGGTAAATACCCAGCAGTGCGATTGCTGGGTCATAGGGTAGTTCTATTTTTAACTCTTTGAGGAACCTCCATACTGTTTTCCAGAGTGGCTGCACCAATTTGCATTCCTACCAACAGTGCAAGAGGGTTCCCCTTTCTCCACATTCTTGCCAACACCTGCTGTTTCTTGTGTTGTTGATTTTAGCCATTCTAACAGGTGTTGGGTGATACCTCATTGTAGTTTTGATTTGCATTTCCCTGATAGATTTTTATTTTAAACTTCGGGTTGTAGTCCAATACTACTTAATTTTGTTTCTCAAATTGTTCCAGCTTTGGCCATTGGGAGCTTTTTCAATTGGTTCTTGTGTCCCTTTGACATGCTTCCATTATTGTGGGTCAATTTTGTTTTCTTTTGAGTCTGGTTGATTTTTGTTCTGCCTTCACACACACACACACACACACACACACACACACATCTCTGTTATATGTAACAACACTTCAGATTTCTGAAAACAGCCATGATTACCCCATGTAGTCTTCTCCAAACTAAACATTTCCCACACATTCCTTCAGACACTCCTCATGTAACAGATCTATTGACTTCTTCTCTCCTTGTTGCTTTCTTCTGGAAACATTCCATTTTGTCAGTTACTTGAACTACCTCCTTCCACTCTCTTTACCCTTCATTACGTTGTTTTATAAATTTTGAGAGAAATCAAAAGTAGTTTCACTTCTGGAAACTATTTGTGATAGTACTTAGTACATAAGCTTTATCACTGAATGAATAAATAATCCTGTATTAGAATGAAGACTGCTAGGAGAAATATAATGCTTCTGCTTTGTACAGAGTTTAATATTTTTCAAAGTGACTTAGGAACTTATTTCTTTGACCCTTCTAACCCTTTTGTAAGGCAGATAGGGCAAGTAGTGGTATGCCCAGAAAATGAAGGCTCAGAGAAAGTGCCTTGTCCAAAGTCACCATATAAGTTAGTTGGAACTGGGTTCTCCTATTATTCTGGTAACCTTTATATTTTGCTTAAACTTTGACTGTGTAGGCTAATATTTGTCAGACCTTCAACTTAATCAGAATTGCCAGTACATTTGCATACGGGCTGAACTTAGCCTCCTGTTATAAAATGAGATATAAAATGTAAGTCTGAAATGCAAACATTTATAAAATGTTTTTAAAAATAAAATTCATATTTGTGTGCTTGTAGATAGATATCAATTCGGTGGTCAAGCCAGAACCTAGAAAGCATATGGTTAGCTTTGGGAATAGAAGTGTGAACAGAACAAAAACAAATGTTTTCTAATTGTCCTTGCTTGCTGCGAATATTAGGCAGCTAGCTTTGTGTCTTTTTTTTTAACCACTTACCACATTCTAATGGAAAGGTACTGAGGTGCAGCTAATCCCAATGTATAATTCCCAGATAATTTATACAGTAATATTTTGTCACAGATACACACCCCGGTGCCCAGTCCCTGCTCTTCTGTTTTGGAGGTTGCAGAGTATGTACTAGGAGACTTGGCAAATTGCACCAAGTTTTATTACTGGGATGTCTCTGTTTTTTTTATAACCAGGGCAAGAAGATAGTAACAGCCTTGTCATATGGGCTAGTACTGAGGTGTGGAGAAAATAAAAGAGCTGGAAAAGTTTTCTCCCTTTCTACCTTATCACTCCCTCAATATTAAAACCAGTTTGTACAAACCAGAAACTGTAGTGTATACAGAATATTTGAGATCACAATTCTTGGGGGTGAATGGTTGCCACACCTAAAAAGCCTGTTGCCTTCAAGGAGTTATCAGTTGAAAAGAAACAGCTAGCTGTCTATGGCGCCACCTACTGGTGTGGGTCGGATGGAAAAGGTAATTTATTTGAAAGGAGGTGGGAGGTTTGGTTGGCAAATAGGGCTGAATTTTGGGGCTGAGGGAGGGGAATTATCAATAGAAAGAGGAGGGCAGCAAAGGGATGAGAACTAGACATTACAACTATAGTGACAAAGTATAGGGAGGATTTAGTGGGTGTAGACACAAATCCCTACTCCAAAGTGGAGGTTGATAAAGAAGATCTCTTAGCTTTAATATTTTATGGATCTCTGAGATGGAGGATTGATAGAAGAACCTGGGAAGCACGACTAAGAAGTAGTTGAATATTCTATAGAGAAAAAGGAGATTGGGATGGGCTTTTAATTATTTGAACCTATGAACTTTGTTTCTTTGCAGCCTGAAAGAGGTTCTGAAGTACACTGAGTAAGGAATGTGAATTCTGCAGATATAATATCTTTTTTAATGGAGGAAAGACTAAGCCTTTTGGAAACTTGAACTTTTTAATCCTCCTTTACCCCCCAAAATATTAATAATTGTAAACTCAATCAACATGCTCCTTCCCTAGATAGGGATAGAGGGCTATCCCTCTGACCTAATTAAGGGCAGAGCCAGGTAATGAATTGAAGTCCAAATGGCCCTGACTAATCCTGGTAATTGAGCAGCTTTTGAGTAAATTTAGGAGAAAAAATGTCTGCAAAAGGTCTGATGAGCTCAAAATGAGACTTTGAGGAAAAGCTTCCACACCATCCACAGATATTATCTGATTATGTATTCATGGGCACTGAATACTTTTTAAATCTTCTAACTTATCTGAACCCAGTCTTCCCATCTCCATCTTGGGTGCCAGATATCCTCATTCTCTCATCTCTTCTCTGCCCCATGTTTGTTGAATGCACAAGATTAAGTAAAATAATGTTGCACACAAAATAAAATGACTTGGTTGGCTATGACTTTAAGGCCAGGCATAAGATAGTCTATACAGGTCTTAGCTCCCTCTTCAGATGAACTCTTCAAGTCTTTTTAAAAAGGTGAGAGGGAGAAACAAGAAAGCTTTGAGATTCTAATTCTTACATTTTCTCTGCAGCCTTAGGACTTAGAACTAGGTGGCGAAGATTGATACTCAACTAAAAAAAAAAAAAAAAGACAAAGTCCCTTTTCCTCCTTGTGCCTTAGCTTCTAGAATAAAATGAGACACATTCAGTTTTCTATTATCTGAAGTCATCTGCTTTGGAGATTATTCATACTTTTGTTTTTTTATGCTTCAGCTGTTCAGTGTCACTTCTTTACTTCTCTCTCTCTCTCTCTCTCTCTCTCTCTATATATATATATATATATATATATATATATATATTTCTGATCCTACTTGAAGAGTGGTTGCAAGGCTTAAGCATGCAGAAGGAAACAAAATTGCGGGAGCAAGAATCAGTCAATTTTCTCGTATTCTCATTCTTTCATACCTAGGTCATCATCTTTAGTTTTAAAAAAGTAACTGTCTAGCTCCTCCTCCTTGCTCACTCCCTCTCCCATACATACATATTCTCTTTCCCCCCTCTCTCTGCGTCATCCTCTTCTCTTCCCCTCTCTCCCTCTTTGGCAAGTCCAGTGAACAGACTAGTCTGACACCTCAAAAATACTCTAATTCCAAGAAAGAAACTAAATTTTGCCTCTAACATTTCATTCCCCCTGTGGTTTTAATTAGGTGTAAATTCTCCTATGCTTCATTTGAAACATGCCTCAGGATCTTAGGGAAATGGTAGGCAGATGGGGTATTAATGCAGGGTGACGTTTCTCACTTCACAGTGCCCATGCAACATTTATTGTCATTAAAATAGTGCCATTTAAATGGGGTGGCTGATGTTGGGAAATGAATGCAAAGTTGATCATTGTTCTATGGATCTGAGCTTTGATGAAGTAGCTGAATAAAGGCAGCACTTCAACTCTGCTTATGCAATATGTATCTGTGTATCATTCAATAGTGAAACCCTAGAGACTCTGACAGGAGGACAAAGCCTCTAAGGTTCAGTTATGGTGGTGAGGATAAAAATATCTGCTTTTCTTATTTTACCAGGCTATGGGGAAAATGACAATTATACTATGTGTACAGCAGCCTGAGTGCCTAAAAAGAAAAATGCACATGTTTTATTAGCTATGTGTAAGATCTTTGGTTAGTTCTTCAGAGCCCTGTAGAATTCCGGAAGCCCTGTCACTAATTTCTCTTTTCCCTCCTTAGGTTTTTGTTTTCCCCTAGAGCCCAGGTTAAAGAGAAATTGATTCCTGTCTATCTTCTGTTTAGCTTTTGTCCCTCGGCATTGAAGCTTTGAATTTGACAAACCTCTTTGGGTCCGTATGGCTCCCCATTAATGTTTAGGCTTAAACATTGAACAATCTCACAGAACTAATTACATTTTATCACCTATGGCAAAGTCAACTAATTTTGCTTCATAGAATTTCCAAGAGAAAAAAATATTTAAGATGGTAAAACCTCCCTTAAAATATATCATGAAAGTATTGCTGACCCTGGGAAAATGTTTTGTACAGCCTGGGGACATACAGTTTTTTTGTGCTGTACTCTTTATGACTTCAACCCAGGTTGAGTTGTGAAAAGGTGAAAGGGACAGGAGCCATTTTGGAGAAGTAGAATAGACTAAATCAAATATCTAAAGAACATGGCTTGATTAATTCAAAACTGAAGTCTTAGGCTCCCCAGTCTCATGCTCCACAGCAAAAATTTCTCCTTGGCCAGAGGCCTAAGCACTTGTCTCCAAATCTCATACTCCTTCCTGGACAGATTCATCAAGTCAAACCTTGGGTTTGCTTGAGTTTTTTTCCCTGCATCATCCCCTAATTTAAATTAAGCTTAAAAATGAGAGCCATTAAATAGTAAAACAAACAAACACACAACAATAACAAAACATTATGTCCTGGCCCTCAGAGGTCAATTTAATGTGATTAGCAGCACAACATTTCGCAAAAGCTTTTGCTGGAGGATTACCAGAAACAGCATCATTCAATATGTTGCCACGTGCTGCCATTCTTCCACTTTGGCATTATTTATTGATTGTAGCTGAAGCACAATACGTGTACCTATTAAGCCTTTTCGTTTCCTTTCGGCTTTTCCTGAGTAAAAGCGGAACTGTACCATTATTGTTAAACCATTCTCAAGGCCAGAAAACCTCTTGAATATTGTTTACATCCCTGGTTACAAAGGCAAGTACTGAGGTGGAGCTGCTCTGCCTGCTTTGATTCATTTCAAGGGTAACACTTATGCACGTGTGTGTGTGTGTGTGTGTGTGTGTGTTCGTTCATGCAGGAAGGAGGAGTAAGTGGAGAAAGAAGTTTAAGGGAGGAGAGGGCCTGTAAGGAAAAACAACTTTCAATGAATTGAAACTGCATAATGAAAAGGTTCTGAAATTTAATTACAAAAAAAATGACTGTGTTTTTTCTCTCACCTCCTCCTCTCCTACTTCCCTTCTCCCCACCCCCCCAAAAGCACTGAAGTAAAATGAGACTTTCAGATCAAATCTACACACCCACTCTAGGTCTGTTTTGAGAAAGGGTTTTTTCCCCCTTATTTATTTTGTGGCAGTGACAGAATGGATACTGCAAGATGTAGTTACGGTGTGGAGTCTTGTCACTGTTTGGCTTAGTTCCCCTCCACTGTGCTGCTCTCTGGTCTGGCAAGCAGGGTCAAAGCTTCAAAAACTTGCTGTGGCCACATTTCTCACCACCTCTTGTGGTTTCACACTTGGCCATTCACTATTCAGTCACTGTCCCTCTGACATATGGCCTGAAAAGAGTTGGAAGTTTAGTTTCCAAGTTTGGAAACGCTTAAGTATTGCATTGGAGTGTGGGCTTGTCCTTGTGGCTTCAGGTTCTGTTGAGTGCTTTTGGAAAAAAAATAAAATGTCTTTTTAACCTAGTAATCAGGGATATGTTTGTGAACATGTAAATAATTCAAATAATGTATTTTGGAACATGCCCACATTATTTAATATTGGAGTTTCTCTTTTTTAATTTTTGTCTAGGACTCTTTAGAGTGCCTATACCTGATTTCTTTAATGTGTTTTCAGGTTAGTTGTCATTTTCCAGCTGCTCAAAATGTAGCTTCTGGATTTTCTTTCTCCTGGCTTCTCTTCTCTTCTACTTTGTGTTTTCTCTTCAAAGTAAAATTGCACTTAATTTATAAGGGTAAATGGATATTCAGTTTTAATACTGTCTGTGAAAGCCTGTCTCCTATACCTGCTCTCTGTTAGGAATATCTTCCTCACATGCAACACAAACCTCTCCCATAGTTGGTTGAGAGAAACATGTAGCTCTAGGATAAAAGTCATAAAACAGGATCAGGGTCATCAGATATACAACCAAGATGGAGACAGAGGCCCATGGGACAAGAGCTGGAATGTGTAGTGTAGTGAGCTATGGGGTGGAAGAAGAAACTAAGTACAAGTTTGGTGGAGAAAGATAGAGAAACTGGGTCAGGAAGAACCTGAAGCAGGAAGATAGAAGCTAAAGCAGACTCAGAAGTGTGTTTTTGGTTATGACTGTTCACTGAACACACTTTGTTGCTCACTCTTCTTACTAAGTTATCCTTCAGCTGACTCTGAGATGTACACAATGTAGATATTTCTATTTCTTTAATGAATTTATCACTTTCACAGTCTTTTTAAACTCTCTCTTTTTCGTGGCCTTAGGAGCCCAGAACTAGATGTGTTGCCGCAGGAAGAATTTGATCCGTGTTCTGGGAAGATAGATTTACTATTCTGTCTTATATTTGTAACATACAACCACATATACACTCAGCAATCACCATACTGACCCATTTTCTTTTCTTTTCTTTTTAATTTTATTTTTTAAATTTACATCCAAATTAGCATATAGTGCAACAGTGATTTCAGGAGTAGATTCCTTAATGCCCCTTACCCATTTAACCCACCCCCCCCCACAACCCCTCCAGTAACCCTCTGTTTGTTCTCCATATTTAAGAGTCTCTTATGTTTTGTCCCCTTCCCTGTTTTTACATTATTTTTGTTTCCTTTCCCTTATGTTCATCTGTTCTGTGTCTTCAAGTCCTCATATGAGTGAAGTCGTATGATATTTGTCTTTCTCTGACTAATTTTGCTTAGCATAATACCCTCTAGTTCCATCCACGTAGTTGCAAATGGCAAGATTTCATTCTTTTCGATTGCCCAGTGATATTCCATTGTGTGTGTGTGTGTGTGTGTGTGTGTGTGTGTGTGTGTGTGTGTGTGTATACACAAAACATCTTCTTTATCCATTCATCCATCGATGGACATTTAGGCTCTTTCCATACTTTGGCTATTGTCAATAGTGCTGTTATAAACATGGGGGTGCATCTGTCCCTTCAAAACAGCACACCTGTATCCCTTGGATAAATACCTAGTAGTGCAATTGCTGGGTCGTAGGGTAGTTCTATTTTTAGCTTTTTGAGGAACCTCCATACTATTTTTCAGAATGGCTGTACCAGCTTGCATTCCCACCAACAGTGCAAAAGAGATCCTCTTTCTCCACATCCTTGCCAACATCTGTTGTTGCCTGAGTTGTTAATGTTAGCCATTCTGACAGGTGTAAGGTGGTATCTCATTGTGGTTTTGATTTGTATTTCCCTGATGATGAGTGATGTTGAACATTTTTTCATGTGTTGGTTGACCATTGGGATGTCTTCTTTGGAGAAGCATCTATTCATGTCTTTTGCCCATTTCTTCACTGGATTATTTGCTTTTTTGGGTGTTGAGTTTGATAAGTTCTTTATAGATTTTGGATACTAACCCTTTATCTGATATGTCATTTGCAAATATCTTCTCCCATTCTGTCAGTTGCCTTTTAGTTTTGCTGATTGTTTCCTTCGCTGTGCAGAAGCTTTTTATTTTGATGAGGTCCCAATAGTTCATTTTTGCTTTTGTTTCCCTTGCCTCCGTAGACGTGTTGAGTAAGAAGTTGCTGCGGCCAAGGTCAAAGAGGTTTTTGCCCGCTTTCTCCTCAAGGATTTTGATGGCTTCCTGTATTACATTGAGGCCTTTCATCCATTTTGAGTTTATTTTTGTGTATGGTGTAAGAAAGTGGTCCAGGTTCATTCTTCTGCATGTCACTGTCCAGTTTTCCCAGTACCATTTGCTGAAGAGACTGTCTTTATTCCATTGGCTATTCTTTCCTGCTTCTTCAAAGATTAGTTGGCCATACATTTGTGGGTCCATTTCTGGGTTCTCTATTCTGTTCCATTGATCTGAGTGTCTGTTCTTGTGCCAGTACCATACTATGTTGATGATTACAGCTTTGTAATATAGCTTGAAGTCTGGGATTGTGAAGCCTCCTGCTTTGGTTTTCTTTTTCAAGATTGCTTTGGCTATTCGGGGTCTTTTCTGGTTCCATACAAATTTTAGGATTGTTTGTTCTAGCTCTGTGAAAAATGCTGGTGTTATTTTGATAGATATTGCATTGAATATGTAGATTGCTTTGGGTAGTATTGACATTTTGACAATATTTGTTCTTCCTATCCAGGAGCATGGAATATTTTCCCATTTTTTTTGTGTCTTCTTCAATTTCTTTGATAAGCTTTCTATAGTTTTCAGTGTATAGATTTTTCACCTCTTTGGTTAGATTTATTCCTAGATATTGTATCATTTTTGGTCCAATTGTAAATGGGATTGATTCCTTGATTTCTCTTTCTGTTGCTTCATTGTTGATGTATAGGAATGCAACCGATTTCTGTGCATTGATGTTATATCCTGTAACTTTGCTGAATTCATGGATCAGTTCTAGCAGTTTTTTGATGGAATCTTTTGGGTTTCCCATATAGAGTATCTTGTCATCTGTGAAAAGTGAATGTTTGACCTCTTCCTGGCCAATTTGGATGCCTTTTCTTTGTGTTGTCTGATTGCAGAGACTAAGACTTCCAATACTATGTTGAATAACATTGGCGAGAGTGGACATCCCCTGATTCATTTTCTTTATAGTCCATTCTGATCCTGAATTTCTCTGATCTTAACAGAGAAATAAATAAATAAATAAACAAACAAATAAATAAGTGTATCAGGTCAAATATTTTTAGGAAATAATGGATTAAACAAAGTAAAATAATTTATTTACTGTAAGTCTTTCCAGGGTCCTTCTGTTAATATATATTATGAATCTACAAAATGCAATTTTTCCCAAACTCTTTTGCTCTAAATTCCATTTAGTAGTATTCTGAGAAATACTTGGGTTCCAAGGCATATAGTTTGAGAAACACTGTTTTTGAAATTTAGAGGATGTGAAGCTTTTTTTCTCTTTTGTAATGTTTATTTTTTCCTGAAAGAGAGAGAGAGAGAGCGAGAGAGAGCATGTACAAAGTGGAGGAGGGGCAGGGAGAGGGAGACAGAGGATCTGAAGGTGAGCTCTGTGCTGACAGCAGAGAGCCTGATATGGGGCCCAAACTCACAATCTGTGAGATCATGACCTGAGCTGAAATCAGATGCTTAACCAATTGAGCCACCCAGGCGCCCAAGGACTTGAAGCTTTTAGATCAAATGTTTCCTTTATAATTTTGGTTTTCATGCCCATTTGGCCTTTGCCACTTCTATGCTTCAACAAAAGAAAACCTTTTGTCGTCTGATATTATTACTTGGTATCCATCCATCTTACTGTGGTTTTTATTTTCAAAACCTAACAAGTTGCTTTCCCATCCCATTCCATTCTTTCCTACCTTTCTACTTTGGCCTGGGGAATTTAAATATCCTATCCTGCCCCTCACAGCTTATTTCTTCTTATCAGTTTTACAGACATGGACATTAATGGAAATAATAAGAACCTTGTAATTACAAGGCTCTCAGAGCACCTGAATAGTATTATTATGCTGTGAAGAAATGAGTGTGCATCACGGTCAACATGAGGGGAGTTTCAGTAAGGGTATTGGGCTCCTCTGGGGTTGTAGGTACAGTGCACACATGCAAGGACACAGAATCAGATGCCAACATTCGCCTGGGATTGGCTCTTTGTATGTCTGTCTTGTTTCTTACTATCAATTCCCAGACTCCATAAGCCTCAATTCTTGTGGATTAGGCATTAGGGGCCGCTGTCAGCTTTGGGAAAAATCTGGCCAAAAGTGTCTAGAAGCTGCCTAAAGAAGCGCTCTTGAGGTCTGAAGATGGATTACTTTCTTTTAGGTTTACCTGAGAGGAAAATTCAGGGGTGGGTGGCTCTTGTGATGGTTTCCTAGACTTTTCTCCAACAGTTTTATGTGTAAGAAGATATTGTCATACACCCAGCCACTGCAGTTGTGAACATGTGGGATCCAAGAAGAGAGCAGTGCACATGAGAGGAAGGGATGTAGCCATTTGGAGTGTGGAAGGGATGCCTGAGCATCGGGTATGTGTTTGTGGTTTTATATTTGGGCCTCAATTCAAAGCCCCTTCATTCATGTGATAAATAATTTCCTATCTACTCCTAATTTTCAT
The DNA here is from genome assembly GCF_027475565.1 of Acinonyx jubatus. Lineage (NCBI taxonomy): Eukaryota > Metazoa > Chordata > Mammalia > Carnivora > Felidae > Acinonyx > Acinonyx jubatus. Next base: position 59,166,720 of record NC_069389.1, on the reverse strand, counting down.
TGACTAATGGTGATTAACCTTTTTAATTTTGACATTATAGATAATAAATGAGGCTCTTTCTTTTAGGCTTTACCACAGTGCTTGTGCTTGAGTAAAAACAAAGACTGGAGTAACAGTTCCTTCAGTGCATTCAATGTGGCCCTGAAGGAATTACAAACTCTTATAAAACCTCTACTTATATTATGCAGAATATTAAGTTTTATAATGTAGGAGTGGGGCTCTGGGAATTACCAAATGTAACCAAGGGCAAGTGTTGATAAACTCCTGGAAACCTGGCCCTTTTCTGTTTTTTCCTTCACTCTTAGGCCTTCCTCATTATGTCAGATGAAATTCATAGGTGGCAGGAACTATGCTGAGCTTTGAGTTCTGTTGCTGGTGGAAGAAGGAGTTAAGTCTGTGACCTTCCTTGGAAGGTTACGTTTGATTTCTTCCTCTTTGCTGTTCCCTCTGAGTTTGTGTGGGATTTATGCATTGGGAAGTGGAGAGTGTTTACCCGCAAAGGGTATAAGATAAGATGATGTGGAAATAAAAACTTTGCCATTTGAAATAAATGCATTTAAGTTCCTAAAGGTTGAGTTTAAGCCTGGCAGCCATTAGCAAATATGATATAGTTTGATTGTGAATACCTATGAATTTATACGTGCACACATAATGTTGGAAATATTTTCTTGGTATGTTAATTAGAGAATGTATTTGAATATCAATATATGATTATTTCTCCATTATCCATGGCAAAGAAGAAAAGAAAGGGTTCCAAATAATCCCAAGTATCAGATGATTTTAAAATCTTTTCTGTTGAGTTTTAAAGTTAATTATTATGAGAGGCGCCTGGGTGGCTCAGTCGGTTGAGTGTCCAACTTGGGCTTAGGTCATTATCTCACAGCTCATGAGTTTGAGACCCGTATCGGGCTCTGTGCTGACAGTTCAGAGCCTGGAGCCTGCTTCGGATTCTGTGTCTCCCTCTCTCTCTGCCCCTAACCCACTCGCATTCTGTCTTTGTCTCTCTCAAAAATAAATAACATTAAAAAAAATTTTAAGTAATTATTATGATTTTTAAAAATGAATTTCACCTACATGTGTCAAGAGACTATGGGAAATCATAATGGGATTAAAAATAAAAAATAATACACATGGAGAATTACTTTTGAATAACAAATAGTTCAATTATGTAGTCTATAAATATTATGACCAGTGTTCAGCAATGGCTCAGTATCAAACTATTCTTCTAAAGTGCAATACCTTCTTGAAATGGGAGTGCTCTTTACTAGGTGTGCTTTGTATAGCTTTCCTGAAATTTACTTTCCAGTTGTTTTCACACACTAAATACGACAGGCTTGGTCTTTAAATGATAAATAATTGTCTAAATATCTTAACATTTTTCCTTTATTTTCTCTTTACTTTTTTCACACTAGCCTTTTTTCTCCCATTTCATAACATCATCTAAATAAAATAATTCCTGATGAATTTGTCATAGATATATATGTCTAGGTGTAGATGCCTTTGAGTCTGTTCTATTAGAATTTGGAGCTTTTTGTATTGTTGATTAATGTTTCTTATCAAATTTGGAAAGATTTTGGGCACTATTTCTTCAGATATTCTTTCTGCCCCCTTTTTTCCCTCTTCTCCATTTGGAGCTCCCATCATGTGTATGTTGGTGTATTTGATGTTATCCCACAGGTCTGTAAAGCTTTGCTCAATTTTCTTCATGTTTTTGTTTTCTCCTTAGACTTGTTAATCTAACTTAACCTATCTTCAAGTTCGTTGATTCTCTCTTATGCCTGCTAAAATGTGCAGTTTTGCCATTCTAGTGAATTTTTCACTTCAGTTTTGTACTTTACAACTTCATAACTTCTATATGTTTTATTTTTATAATTTATATGCTCTTAATTGATATTCTCTATTTGGTCAGACATTTTTTTCATAATTTTCTTTAGTTCTTTAGATATGATTCCCTTTAGTTCATGAAAATATTTTTAATAGCTAGTTTAAAGTCTAAAAATAAGCTCAACATTTGGGCTATCTCAGAGACAGTTTCTAGTGATTGCATTTTTTCCTGTGTATGAGACATACTTTTTGACTTTTTATATATTTGGTAATGTTTTTATTGGAAACTGGATATTTGAAGTAATACAGTGTGGCATATCTGGAAATAAGATCCTCTGCTACCTCCACAAGGTTTGTTATTGTTGATTTTCTGAACTAATTTGGTAGAGTCTGTATTCTTTGTCATATATGGGCACTGAAGTCTCTCCTGGACTAGCTTAATGGTCAGCTAATGATTAGACAGCAATTTCCTTAAACACCTGGAATCAATAAATCTCCCAGTCTTTGCCAAGGAGCTCTGTGTGCATGTTGGGGCCATGTCTTCAACACTCAAGCAGTTAGTTGACAACTTTACCTTAGCTTTCACTTCCTGCTTGTGTAAAACCTCAGAATCAGCCAGAAGGGAAAGCTTAGATCCTTCTCAAGTATTTTCTGAGCATGTACATAGCCCTGGGCATGAGTACAGCACTATATAGGCATTTGGCCATCGAGGTTCCCAGGAATATGTCAGAGCTTTTCAAATCCTTATACATATTTCCCCCAGCTTTCCTTTTAAGCTTTTTGGTTAGCCTGTTGTTTGCCCCATCTGTTGTTTACTGTCTCTGACAGCCATGATGTGAAACAATTGCCACTGATTGTTTTCAACAAATGCCATTGTGGGAAAGGCTGTTTGCACTGGGAGAGCTCCCAGTCAGGTCAAATAAAGGTAAGGCTTGTAATTGGTATATTCCGGGGAACCACCAGACAAATCAAATAATGACAGTTCTTTGAAACTGAGGCTTCAAAGAAGCTCCAACTCCATTCTGCTGCCACTAGTGACTACTAGATTTTGCTGTGATTGTGGGATATTGGTTTTTAAGGCTAATTCAGAGTTGGGGAAGAGAGACAGGAATAGGGAAAGTTAAAAAACCAGCAAAGTTCATTGTTCTTACTGAAATACAACTATTTTTCTTGAATAAATACTCCCTGGATTGATGCAGACCTTTAATCTTAATTCTGACAGTGTCTACCAGTGGTCTCATTGGGTTGATGAAGGAGAGGATTTTCTGACGTCTTTAATCCACCATTCCTGCTAATGTCACTCTGAATTCTTAGACATAGAATTTGACTTTTCTGGTGTTGGTGGACAGATGGGATAGTCCTTTTAGTCGGACCATTTTTTAACTTTTTATTTGAGAACAATTTGAAGTTTCCAGGAAGTTTGCAAAAATAAAACAAAGAATACCTGCATACCTTTCACCCAGATTCATATATTGTTAATAATTGGCCCCATTTATCATTTTTTCTCATGTGTATGTATATATATGTAAAAACTTTTTCCTGAGCCATTTGAGAATAAGTTGCATATATTATGGCCCCTTAACCTAACAACCTTTTTTTACTTTACTTTTTAGTTTTTATTTCCAAAGAATAAGAAAATTATCTTAAATAGTCACAGTACAGTTATCAAATTCAGTATATTTAACATTGGGGTAATACTTTATCTTCTGTATTCCTATTTTGCCAATTGACCCAATAATGTTCATAGCATTTTTTTCTCCAATGTACAATCCTTTCTAGAATCATGTACTACATTCAGTTGTTATGTCTTTTTAGTCTCCTAAATGTATCCTCCTATTTGCTTATAAGTTTACAAGAGAGGAGAGTCATAGTAATTTGTCTAGAAATAATATTTCAGTAGATCAACTTAAATAGTGGCTTAGGAAACTGTCTTCATTTCTCCTTAATTCTAAAACCTTCAACCCCAGGTCCATAAAGAGTTGTAAGGTAGAAAAAGGGGGAGATATTTAGCCTTCTGAATTCATGTATGTGATGAGAGTACTCCTAGATATTGGAATTCTCCTGTCTCTCCTTTAGTTTAATGTCTCAAACCCATCTCCTTCCCCTACTGACTGCTATTCCTTTGATACCTAACATGTAACAGATATTTGTTTGGGTTTAATTTGTCACAAGATACATGATTAAGCAGCAGCATAAGAGAGCTGTGGACCACAGTGAGCATTCCTGACAAGAGATCTTATTAATTAAATTTTTCATGAAAGACTCCAGGCCCACCAGCAAAGGTCTTATTTTTTCAACCCAAAATGGAGCAGGCATTTCCCAAACAGACTTCATCTATGCATTTGACTGTGATAATCAAATAGTGTTATAAATGTGCGATAGCTTTCTTTTAAAAAAAATTGTCATGATGCGAAAGTCTACACCTTGCATAGAAGTTTCTGCCTTCACTGTTGAAACCTTAATTATTTTCTTGAATATTTTACACCATTACCTCCCAAATATTAATTTGAAGTAGTTATTTTCTAGTGGTCATTAAACCTTTTCCCAATGTTGTGTAACCTAGTCGTCCCAGTGTTTTTTTTCCACCCTTTATTGTCTTCCCCCCAGTATGCCACATATTTATTGCCTGAAGCCAATGACTGCCTTGAGGCATTCTAGAGGCTTGCACTATCTACTTTCTTATATTACCATAGCCTGCCTGTCCCTCCCTAAAATGTTTGTTTGTATGTTTTATAAAATGTGAAATGATTTGTTTTTGTATTTTTACATTTACTTTAATTTACAATTTTTATAATATACTCAAAGAACATTTTGAAGTCAATTGCATTTTTTATTGAAGTATAGCTGTCATACAATATTATAGTAGTTTCAGGTGTACAACAGTGATTTGACAAGTCTATACATTATGCCTTGCTCACAAGTGTAGCTACCATCTCTCATGATACACAACTATTACAATACCATTGACTATATTCCCTTTTCTGAAACTTTTATCCTTGTGACTTATTCATTCTGTAACTGGAAGCCAGTATCCCCCATCCCCCTTCACCTATTTACCCATCCTCCACTCTCCTCCCCTCTGGCAACAATTAGTTTGTTTTCTGTATTTATGAATCTGTTCCTGCTTTTAGTTTACTCATTTGTTTTGTTTTTTAGATTCCACATATATGTGAAATCAAATGGTATTTGTCTTTCTCTGTCTGACTTCTTTCATTTAGCATAATACCCTCCAGGTCTATCTCCACGTTGTTGCAAATAACAAGATCTCTTTCTTTTTTGTGGCTTATCCATTCTTCTATTGATGGACCCTCAGGTTGCTTCCATATACTAGCTATTGTAAATAATGCCGCAATAAACATAGGGGTGCATGTATCATTTCAAATTAGTGTTTTTGTTCTCTTTGGATAAATAGTAGAATTATTGATCACATGGTCTTTCTTTCTTAATTTCTTTTTCTTTCTTTCTTTCTTTCTTTCTTTCTTTCTTGGAACCTCCATACTGTTTTCTACAGTGGCTGCACCGATTTACATTCCCACCAACAGTGCACAAGGGCTCCTTTCCACATCTTTGCCAACATTTGTTATTTCTTGTATTTTTAATTTTAGCCATTCTGACAGGTGTAAGATGATATCTCATTATGGATTTGACTTGCATTTCCCTGATGATTTATGATGTTGAACATATTTTCATGTATCTGTCATCTGTATGTATTCTTTGGAAAAATATCTATTCAGGTCCCCAGGCCATTTTTTAATTGGATTATTTTGGCATTGAGCTGTATAATTTATATGTTTTGGATATTAACTCCTTATCAGATACATCATTTGTGAATACGTTCTCCCCATTAAGTAGGTTGCTTTTTGCTTTGTTGGTGGTTTCTTTCACTATGCAAAAGCTTTTTATTTTGTTGTATTCCCAATATTTTATTTTTGCTTTTGTTTCCCTTACTTTAGGAGACATGTCTATAAAAATGTTGCTAAGGCAATGTCAAAGACATTACTGCCTATGTTTTCTTCTAGGATTTTTATGGTTTCAGGTCTCACATTTAGGTCTTTAATTGATTTTGATATTTTTTATGGTGTGAGAAAGTGGGCCAGTTTCATTCTTTTGCATGTAGCTGTCCAGTCTTCTCAACACTATTTTTTGAAGAGACTGTCTTTTCCCCATTGTATATTCTTGCCTCCTTTGTCATAGATTAATTGACCACATGGATGCAGATTTATTTCTTGGTTCTCTATCCTGTTTCATTGATCTATGTGTCTGTTTTTGTGCCACTACCACACGGTTTTGGTTACTATAACTTTGTAGTATATCTTGAATTCTGGGTTTGTGAGACCTCCAACTTGGTTTTTCCTTCTCAATATTACTTGGCTATTGGAGGTCTTCTGTGATTCCATACAAATTTCAGTATTGTTTGTTTTAGTTTTTTGAAAAATGCTATTGATATTTTTATTCTCCTTACATTATTTTAATCATTAAAATCTATTTAAAATTGGTCCATTTTTTGTTTTAAAGGGCCTTTTTAAATTGACTTTTAGTCTTTACCTAATTTTAGTTGATTCATAAAAATTTGCTATGTAACAGAATGCTGTAGTTTGAACTTAGTGTTTCTCAACACTGTATCCATTGTACTTTAGAGATCTAAGGGGTTAGATACTTTAATTTGAAACCTTCTATTTTTATAACACTTCTAAATGGTTAAACGTAAGGAATCCTGCCTTTAGATGACTTGTTCTTCATTGATAATTTTCTCGCCCTTTTCTTCCTGTTTCCCTCACCTCCATTCTGTTATCCACATGTGGGGACTTCTCATCTTCTATGTTTACTTATTGAAATCTTCACCCTTCTTATCCTATTAACCAAATTATACATTACAAAGGCAGAGACCTGTTTTATTGATTTTGAAATCTTACATACACTAAACAATAGTGCTTTGATACAATAGGTTCTAAATGTTGAATATCTGAATATTGAATAACCAAATTATATTGAAAAACTGAACTATGCTTCCATGAAACTTTCCTTGGTAATGCAGACAATGTTGCTTTTGTTTTTTTTTTTTAAATTTCTATAGCCCTTTTACCTCTCAAGGTATTGTATCACAAGCTATTTAGAAATATATATATATATATGTATGTATATATATATATATATATATATATATATATATATATTTACATAAATTTTTCTGAGCTCCTAAACCTATAAGGGTTAAAAATTCTTCTGGATTGAGTCTTTATTAAAATTATAAAATTTTTATAGCAAATATATCTCGATGAAATAGAACTTTTTTTGGTTAGTCGCTATACCTATGGATTAATATTAATTGTTGTCGGAGTATGACAGGTTTAATACCAGTTTTTTATGTCTTTGTATTTTTAGTACATAAGTGATTATAAGTTGTTCATGGGAATTGAAGTTTTCTTTATCAGTGTTACCCAACTCTTTGAACTTCTTTCAAGTTATTTCACACAAATTATAATGATCTATTATCAAAAATTGCTTTAATTATATATAAGCTTAAAATTCTTTAATTTTGTTCAAAGTAAAAAAGTAGATGCTATTTGCCTGGCAAAATATGCTTTATCCAGTTAACAGAATAGTTGACTTTCTCAACAGCTACAATAATATTTGGAATTATTCCTTTCTGTAATGCCCTGGAGACTTTTGTACCTGAAACTTCTCACATATTAAGATTCAAAATAAGTAAGAAGCATGTATTTCTTTAGTAAAGATAAGGAAGGGTCATGGTGAAAAGGGACTCCTTAACCACAGATTCTTTCTCAGGCAGTTCAGATTAAGGAAAGAATACATATGGGAGTTGAAGATCTTCAAATGAATTCTCTTGAAACTATCTTACCTCCTTATCCACTGAAAAATCTTCATGGTACAGGCCACAATTCTAAGACCACTGTTATATAGCGTTTAGCGCATTCCTGTATTTGCTAAGTACTCCAAAATGAGTAAATAATGCTTATATTTATCAAAACTGTGGAATGGCAGTGTTACTAGTAGAATCCATGGGTTGGTGAGACATCATCCTCAAGGTGTGTTGAAGACACCCCACCTTCATCCCAAACTAATGAGAATATCACTGTTTTTTTTCTTTTTTGAGAGAGAGAGAGAGAGAGAGAGAGAGAGAGAGAGAGAGAGAAGGGCAGAGGGAGAGAGAGAGAATCTTAAGCAGGCTCCATGCTCAGCATGGAGCCCAATATCGGGCTCGATCTCACAACTATAAGATCATGAGCTGAGCTGAAATCAAGAGTCACATGCTTAACTGACTGAGCCACCCAGGCACCCCAGAATATCACTGTTTTTAAAGATATCTTTAGATATCTTGTTTTCCATACTTATGCTTAGCATCTTCCACTCTCAAGATAATCTCTCATTGAAAATCTATAGCTTTATAGGCTTATATTTATTGTTTTAAACATTAGTGACACTGTAAGTTTTACCATCTTACTATTATTTTTTAGTAATCTCTATGCCCAAAGTGGGGCTTGAACTCATTACTCTGAGACCAAGAGCTGCATGCTGTACTGACTGAGCCAGCCAGGCACCCTAAATTGTACTATTTTTGTAGGCACATGTGGCTGAAAATATGAAATTTGTACCCATTTGCATATTTAACTAATATCCTTATAGTCTTTGTGAGCATATTAATAATTACTATTTTTTAAATATTTATTTTTTATCAAGACCTCCTTATTAGTTTTTCAACTATTCTGAACTTTTTAAGTAGGTGTTAATAAGTATCTTTATTTTTTAATCATTGATTCTTATAACAGACTTGATGATGGCCCTAAAAAGATCTGTCAATGCCTTAATCCCCAGTATTTATGAAAGTTATCTTATTTGAGGTGAAAAAAAAAAGAAGTCTTTGTGGGTGTAATTAAGGACCTCAAAATGAAGAGATCACCTTGGATGATGTGGGTGGTCCTTAAATGCCATCACATTTATCTTATAAGAAATAAGCAAGGGAAAAAACACAGGTACACAGAAGAAAAGAGACATGTAGAGGAGAAAGCAGCATGAATATAGAGCAGAGAAAGATGCAGCCACAAGCCAAGAATTGGCAGTAGCTACCAGAAGCTGCAAGGAATGAATTTTCCCATAGAGCCTTCAGAGGAGTGTGCCTTGGTGATACCTTGATTTTAGACTTCTGGTGTCTTGAACTGTGAGAGAATACATTACTGTTCTTTTATGCCACTACATTTGTCATAATTTGTTACAGTAGTCACAGGCAACTAATACGATTATTTTTTTAATGTTTTTAATTTTGAGAGAGAGACAGAGACAGACAGAGAGAGAGAGAGAGAGAGAGAGAGAGAGAGAGAGAGAAAGGGTCAGAGAAAGGGAGAGAGAGAACCCCAAGCAGGCCCTGCACTGTCAGCACAGAGCCCGACATGGGGCTTGATCCCACAAACTGTAAGATCATGACCTGAGCTGAAATCAAGAATTCCACACTTAACTGACTGAGCCACCCAGGCACCCCAAAACTAATATAATTATTAATGTACTTCAACTCCACAGTATTTTGAGGACATGGGTCAAATCGATATTAAGTATCTGGCTTCTTTGTTAGCTGGCTTGAATTTGGTTTGTTTATCATGGAGGAATAGGTCATTTATGTTAATTACTTGCCCAACCAGTAGTTTTGCTTTATTGATTTTTTAAATAAATAAGGACACATATTTTTGACCACAGGAGAAAAATCAAGCATAGATAATAGTCATAACCTTTGAATGTTATTCAACAGGAAGGACTATTGTCTGTGGGAATGCAGTTTAAAATTGGTAAATAAGCAGTCCAGACCAGACATGAGCTGTATCAATGATTATAAGGCAAAGAAATAATTCAGTCTTAGGACTGAACTCTTAACTGAACTGCCTGACCATTTAGTTGATTGAAGAGCCATTTAATGTGTGAAATAAATATAATACGCTCAGCAAATGTCTTACACATAGTATGTACTCAAATTTTAATTTTTATACTGTTATTATTACTGCCATCAATTGTCTTGTGACATTGAGTTGACATAGTTACCATTTAAGAGCTATGAAGAGGGTGTTACAGACTGTGCATACTGCCACCTTGAAAATGACTTTGCCAACAAGCACTTGTAATTGAGGTGGAGAGACAAGGTATATGAACTGCGATCATAAAGTAATAGATATTTACTTTAAAAAACCAGCAGTTATGTATGTAAGTGCATATTGCCCATTCCAAATTGGTCACTTTAGGAAACATATTATTCTCACAAAATTGCCATTGCTTAAGGGTGGTTTTGGCATTCCTTCATTGAGATTGTCTCCAGAGACTGCAGCAAGTTGCTTAGAATCTACTTTGGCCTGGCAGGTCTTTTATCCTTTGAGGTTGGGGCAGCTTTATCATTTGGAACCAAGTTCAAGTTTTCTAGGGTGACTTCTTTGAAGTAGAACACATATGTATGCATGCACTTGGATTTGTTTTCTAAACACAAATTTGTTTCACTACTTTATGGGCACACCCTATATAACATCAGCACTGAAATGGGACATTTTGAATATTCTAATTCCATCGCTCCTTACCCCTCATCCCCCTTCATAGGATCCTTACCTCCAGCGGTTCTGATGAAGAGAGCTGATTGCTTTGTAAGACACACTATTCCATTGTTAGTTATATTTTTAGACAAGCCTCCAGTAGTTAAATGAGACAAGATGTGGACATGTGCCCGATTTAGTACATGGAACATAGTAAGTACATGATAAATGTTTATAACTTACTCATGTAGTCATCAGATGTACTTCCTGCAAACTCTACTTTCTGGAACAATAAAGGTTAATTCTTAATTCTTCTACATGACAGAGCTTCAGTTATTTAAAAATGTATTTACTTAATGTGTTCCTGAAACATCTCTTCTGCAGGCCAAACACCCTCAGGTCCTTCTGTCATCCTCACATATGAGAATTTCTAAACAGGATACAATTGAAACAATTGGGTAATAGTACTGGATAGTGTATAATAAGGGAGAAATGAATGGTACAGAGAGCTAGTAAAATAGTCCATAAGTAGTGGGATGCCTGGGAGGCTCAGTTGGTTAAGCTCCAACTCTTGATTTCAGTTCAGGTCATGATCTCACGGTTTGTGAGATGCAGCCCCACATCGGGCTCTGCACTGACAGCATGGAGCCTGCTTGGAATTCTCTCTCCTTCTTTTTCTGCTCCCCCCCCACCTCTCTCTGTCAAAATAAATATGTAAACATTTTTTTAAAAAATATTCTGTAAGTGGGATATCCATAGGCCAGATTGGTCTTGGAAAGGTTTTGTGATGGAGATAGAACTTAGACTGGGCTTTAAAATTCAAGTAAAATTTGGACAGGATGAAAACAGAATGGAGTATATCTGTTAAGTGAGGTAAAGGAGCTTTTGACTGAGCCTTGTACAGATATGAGTATGAATATTATTTGTTCTATCTGCCTGGAAAGGAGGGATTTGTTTTAAAGGGTATGAAGATCTTACTCAACACACCTCTGGAGGCAAGGGAAACAAAAGCAAAAATGAACTACTGGAACCTCATTGAAATAAAAAGCTTCTGCACGGCAAAGGAAACAATCAGAAAAACTAAAATGCAATCGACATAATGGGAGAAGATATTTGCAAATGACATATCAGATAAAGGGTTAGTATCTAAAATCCATAAAGAATCTATCAAACTCAACACCCCAAAAAACAAATAATCCAGTGAAGAAATGGGCAAAAGACATGAATAGATAAATCTTCCAAGAAAGACATGCAGATGGCCAACCAACACATGAAAAAATGCTCAACTTCAGTCATCATCAGGGAAATACAAATCAAAACCACAATGAGACAGCACCTCACACCTGTCAGAATGGCTAACATTAACAAGTCAGGCAACAACAGATGTTGGCGAGGATGCGGAGAAAGAGGATCTTTTTTGCATTTTTGGTGGGAATGCAAGCTGGTGCAGCCACTCTGGAAAACAGTATGGAGGTTCCTCAAAAAATTAAAAATAGAACTCCCTACGACCCATCAATTGCACTACTAGGTATTTGTCCAAGGGATACAGGTGTGTTGTTTCGAAGGGACACATGTACCCCAATGTTTATAGCAGCACTACCAAAAAGAGCCAAAGTATGGAAAGAGCCCAAATGTCCATCGATGGATGAATGGATAAAGATGAAGTGGTATACACACACACACACACACACACACACACACACATATATATATATATACATATATATATGCAATGGAGTATTACTCGGCAATCAAAATCACCTTTTCATGAGGTGATTGAACTGCGTGGATGGAACTGGAGGGTATTATGCTAAGCAAAATTAGTCAGAGAAAGACAAAAATCATATGACTTCACTCATATGAGGACTCGAAGAGACAAAACAGATGAACATAAAGGAAGGGAAACAAAAATAATATAAAAACAGGGAGGAGGACAAAACATAAGAGACTCTTGAATATGCAGAACAAACTTAGGGTTGCTGGAGGGGTTGTGGGAGGGGGGTGGGCTAAATGGGTAAGGGGCATTAAGGAATCTACTCCTGAAATCATTGTTGCACTATATGCTAACTAATTTGGATGTAAATTAAAAAAAATAAAATTAAAGGGTATGGAGGAGATAGTAGTAGATATAATTAAAGATGATTTCATCCCTTAAGGCTTTGCCCTTTAGCCAGCAGCTGTAGCAATCCAGGGTGGCTATGAGGAGAATCAGTGGTTTTTGAGCAGAACCTGTAGCTTTGGGAAAGCAGATGTTAATTACAATGGTGCTAATTGTTTCTATTTGAAATTTCTTGTAGCAGGTTTTCTGAAAACACATTAAGTAAGGATTATGTGAGTAACTAAATTGCTGCCAGTAAAGCATCTACTACTTAAGTAGAAAGACTCAGTTGCATAATCAAATGAGCTTGGTGCCTCTTCTGTTATACTGCTCTTAGGAGCTGATAATTAGAAATGTTTTGAGAGAGAGGATTAAAATTAGAGTTTAGGGAGTCTGGTGTGTAGGTTCTTTATCCCCCTTTTGATTTTTATTGTTTATTTTTAAGACAAATTTTAACTTTTAGGAAGGAAGGCTCAATTTTTTGTCAGTGGTCAAACAAATACATTGTGCATTTGAATTCTTGAATTACATTGCAAATGAGTTTGTGTGATATTGGAATAGCACTGTGTTTATGAAACAGTAGAACTTGATTCACTTGTTACTTGCATAGTCATATAGGCCCATATACTTAGCATTTTCACTTTTCCTCCCTCTTTTCTCACTGCCTCCTTCATTCTCCATTCCCCACCAATATACCTTGAGCTCTTAATCTGTATCTGTTGTATCATGATTGAATCTCTTGATTGGGATTTCTAGCCCTCACTGAAAATGAAGACATAGAATGTAAGTTATTTGAAATGTCTCAATTGAGACTCTGTCTGTTGGTGTGTGTGTGTGTGTGTGTGTGTGTGTGTGTGTGTGTAAACAGAACTATTTTTGTTTATTTTTGATATTTGTGTATCCTTGCAGGAGACTGTCCATTTCCCGAAACGAAGAAACAAGGCATAGCATATTAAGGGTAGAACAAGGGCCTCTGTTGGCCTCTATTTTATACTATAGGGAAAATTATAATTTGATCGTCCTTATTTAGCATAGCTTCTATTTCTCTATGTAATGCCTCCCCGTCAGTACCAATTACCGAGTAATGCACATAGTAGATAATTAAATAAGGTCAAATTTAGCGATCCTAATTTCTGTGGCCAGGGGGCATTTAAGCACTTAATAGTTAACAAGTGATATATGTAGATGACCATTAACTATCTTTACAAATAGGTACTCTAGTAGGGTTTGTTTGATTTGTTTGTTTGTCTGTCTATACCCATCGCTGTATCTGCCAACCACTAACCAATCAGGGCAAGCCCTGGCTCCCATTTAAGTAATTTATGTCCAACTGATTTTGCTGAAAAGAATGGTGGTAGATGTATTACTAGATACAGTTAAGGTAATATAGCAATCTCTTATGTATGTATTCCTTCCTACATCACCTTGTACATAGGAAGCATTATAAAAATGCTCATTGAATTACTGAGTTGAATCAGAGATCTAACAACTCTCAAATCAGCAGCAACACCTCTTCCAAAATGTTTTGCAGCTCTGGTATAGTCACAATCAAAGGAATAGAGAGAGTCTGTTATTTTGGTTTAGATGAGTAACCAAGACTTGTTAGCTCAGTTAAAAAGAAGTCAGACACAGAGAAAGACAGATACCATATGTTTTCACTCTTATGTGGATCCTGAGAAGCTTAACAGAAGACCATGCGGGAGGGGAAGGAAAAAAAAAAGAGGTTAGAGAGGGAGGGAGCCAAAACGTAAGAGACTCTTAAAAACTGAGAACAAACTGAGGGTTGATGGGGGGTGGGAGGGAGGGCAGGATGGGTGATGGGTATTGAAGAGGGCACCTGTTGAAATGAGTACTGGGTGTTGTATGCAAACCAATTTGACAATAAATTAAATATTTTTTTTAAAAAAAGAAATCAGACAGGTCATCTGTGGACTAGAAATCTCCTCAGTCTTTCCTCTCTAGCCCCCCAGCATTAGGTGTTCATGAAGCTTGCCAGGGGAGTTGAGGAGGTTTACTGCAAGCAACTATTCTTTGTTCTCTTGAGGTAAGTGGTGTAGGGAGGAAGGAAGCTTAGAAGGTGGGGGAAAGTATTGAAAACCAAAACAAGACCCATTAGTTTTGTAAGCTTTCATTAATGATAATAATTTGAAATCGTAGGTTAAGCAATGACAAATACTACAGAGTTATAAATAGTTAGAAGGCTCACCCAAGTGATGTGGTCCAAAAAAGAGTCTGGAACTAGGATAGTTCTTTTAGATCTCTAGTAGAGGACCCAAAGGGTCATTCTTAAGTAGGCACTGGGTACCTACTGTGTGAAAAGTTCTGTGTGGGGGGGGGTGTGCAGAGATAGTCAAGATCCCATCATCTTGCCACCACCTAGTTTTTAGTTTGGTAGGTGAAGAGGAATAAAGAACAATGCAAGGGAAATTATGTTAACTATTCTAAATGGTATGAGGTGCTGAGAAGTGAACAGTGATTTGTAAATAACTCTGAGATTATCACAGGTAGGGAATACATGTTTTTCCTCCCAGGATAACTATTTTTAATGCAACTGGACTTAGTTAATAGTGACAATAGACTGCATTCCTTTGAGAAAAGAAGGATAATTTCTATCTTAGGGATTGAACAGGTTACTAGAATTTTGTCACAAAACTATACAGAAGAGTTAAAGTCATATTTGTTTATCTTATACATATTTGTAGGTTTTCATTAGATTTTTGCCATTCCAAGTTCTCTTCATACCATAATGATATATGATGATGATACTAAATGATGTATGAGAACCCTGTTTTCTTTATTTTTTTTAATATATGAAATTTATTGTCAAATTGGTTTCCATACAACACCCAGTGCTCATCCCAAAAGGTGCCCTCCTCAATACCCATCACCCACCCTCTCCTCCCTCCCACCCCCCATCAACCCTCAGTTTGTTCTCAGTTTTTAACAGTCTCTTATGCTTTGGCTCTCTCCCACTCTAACCTCTTTTTTTTTTCTTTTTTCCTCCACCTCCTCCATGGGTTCCTGTTAAGTTTCTCAGGATCCACATAAGAGTGAAAGCATATGGTATCTGTCTTTCTCTGTATGGCTTATTTCACTTAGCATCACACTCTCCAGTTCCATCCACGTTGCTACAAAAGGCCATATTTCATTTTTTCTCATTGCCACGTAGTATTCCATTGTGTATATAAACCACAATTTCTTTATCCATTCATCAGTTGATGGACATTTAGGCTCTTTCCATAATTTGGCTATTGTTGAGAGTGCTGCTATGAACATTGGGGTACAAGTGCCCCTATGCATCAGTACTCCTGTATCCCTTGGATAAATTCCTAGCAGTGCTATTGCTGGGTCATAGGGTAGGTCTATTTTGAATTTTCTGAGGAACTTCCACACTGCTTTCCAGATCGGCTGCACCAATTTGCATTCCCACCAACAGTGCAAGAGGGTTCCCGTTTCTCCACATCCTCTCCAGCATCTATAGTCTCCTGATTTGTTCATTTTGGCCACTCTGACTGGCGTGAGGTGATACCTGAGTGTGGTTTTGATTTGTATTTCCCTGATAAGAAGCGACGCTGAACATCTTTTCATGTGCCTGTTGGCCATCCGGATGTCTTCTTTAGAGAAGTGTCTATTCATGTTTTCTGCCCATTTCTTCACTGGGTTATTTGTTTTTCGGGTGTGGAGTTTGGTGAGCTCTTTATAGATTTTGGATACTAGCCCTTTGTCCGATATGTCATTTGCAAATATCTTTTCCCATTCCGTTGGTTGCCTTTTAGTTTTGTTGGTTGTTTCCTTTGCTGTGCAGAAGCTTTTTATCTTCATAAGGTCCCAGTAATTCACTTTTGCTTTTAATTCCCTTGCCTTTGGGGATGTGTCGAGTAAGAGATTGCTACCGCTGAGGTCAGAGAGGTCTTTTCCTGCTTTCTCCTCTAAGGTTTGGATGGTTTCCTGTCTCACATTCAGGTCCTTTATCCATTTTGAGTTTATTTTTGTGAATGGTGTGAGAAAGTGGTCTAGTTTCAACCTTCTGCATGTTGCTGTCCAGTTCTCCCAGCACCATTTGTTAAAGAGGCTGTCTTTTTTCCATTGGATGTTCTTTCCTGCTTTGTCAAAGATGAGTTGGCCATATGTTTGTGGGTCTAGTTCTGGGGTTTCTATTCTATTCCATTGGTCTATGTGTCTGTTTTTGTGCCAATACCATGCTGTCTTGATGATGACAGGTTTGTAGTAGAGGCTGAAGTCTGGGATTGTGATGCCTCCTGCTTTGGTCTTCTTCTTCAAAATTACTTTGGCTATTCGGGGCCTTTTGTGGTTCCATATGAATTTTAGAATTGCTTGTTCTAACTTCAAGAAGAATGCTGGTGCAATTTTGATTGGGATTGCATTGAATGTGTAGATAGCTTTGGGTAGTATTGACATTTTGACAATATTTATTCTTCGAATCCATGAGCAGGGAATGTCTTTCCATTTCTTTAAATCTTCTTCAATTACCTTCATAAGCTTTCTATAGTTTTCAGCATACAGATCTTTTACATCTTTGGTTAGATTTATCCCTAGGTATTTTATGCTTCTTGGTGCAATTGTGAATGGGATCAGTTTCTTTATGTGTCTTTCTGTTGCTTCATTGTTAGTGTATAAGAATGCAACTGATTTCTGTACATTGATTTTGTATCCTGCAACTTTGCTGAATTCATGTATCAATTCTAGCAGACTTTTGGTGGAGTCTGTCGGATTTTCCATGTATAATATCATGTCATCTGCAAAAAGCGAAAGCTTGACTTCATCTTTGCCAATTTTGATGCCTTTGATTTCCTTTTGTTGTCTGATTGCTGATGCTAGAACTTCCAGCACTATGTTAAACAACAGCGGTGAGAGTGGGCATCCCTGTCGTGTTCGTGATCTCAGGGAAAAAGCTCTCAGTTTTTCCCCATTGAGGATGATGTTAGCTGTGGGCTTTTCATAAATGGCTTTTATGATCTTTAAGTATGTTCCTTCTATCCCGACTTTCTCGAGGGTTTTTATTAAGAAAGGGTGCTGGATTTTGTCAAAGGCCTTTTCTGCATTGATTGACAGGATCATATGATTCTTCTCTTTTTTTTTGTTAATGTGATGTATCACGTTGATTGATTTGCAAATGTTGAACCAGCGCTGCATCCCAGGAATGAATCCCACTTGATCATGGTGAATAATTCTTTTTATATGCCGTTGAATTGATTTGCTAGTATCTTATTGAGAATTTTTGCATCCATATTCATCAGGGATATTGGCCTGTAGTTCTCTTTTTTTACTGGGTCTCTGTCTGGTTTAGGAATCAAAGTACCCTGTTTTCTTTATACCTGGGTGTGGTAGGATGCAGTTTGGTGGGGAGAGCCCTTCAGTTATGGAATGACTGAGAGCTTAAGATAAAATCTTAAAAACCCAACAGTTTAAAGAAAAGTAAAGACCCTGGATCAGAGCAAAAGCTGTGTACACTGTCTGAAGCTTTCAAAAGACACTAATGTATGATTGCCATGTGTTGTTAATAGCATCTATACAAGGAACAGCCCATTGGCAAATTAGCTGATGGAAGTGAACAGCTCAATCTTCATTGGGAGCATAATAAAATGTCAATCAAAAGATATTGTTGCATATTTTTAAATCTTCCTTTGAAAAACAAATTTAATGTAAAATTACCCCACTTTGATTTTATTGTTTTATTTATTTTTAATTTAATTTAATTTAATTTGTTTTTGAGAGAGAGAGAGCACATGAGGGAGGGGCAGAGGGAGAGTGAGAGAATCTTAAGCAGGCTCCACACCCAGAATGGAGCCTGACTCAGGGCTTGAATCCACCACAGTGAGATCATGACCTGAGCCAAAATCAAGAGTCAGATGCTTAACTGACTGAACAACCCAGGGGCCCCTATTTTTTATTTTGTTTTAATTCCAGTATATCTAACAGTATTATATTAGTTTCAGTGTACAATATAGTGATTCAACAATTTCATACATCACCCAGTGCTCATCATGATAAGTGCCCTCCTTAATTCCCATCACATATTTTACCCATCCCCCACCTCCCCTCTGATGACCATCAATTTGTTCTCTACAGTTATGAGTCTGTTTCTTGGTTTGTCTGTCTCTGTCTCTCTTTTGTTTTCCTTAGCTTGTTTTTATTTTAATATTTATTTATTTTTGAGAGAGAGACAGAGCACAAGCAGGGGAGGAGCAGACAGAGAGGGAGACACAGAATCCGAAGCAGGATCCAGGTTCTGAGCTGTCAGCACAGAGCCTGACTCAGGGCTCGAACTCACGGACTGTGAGATCATGACCTGAGCCAAAGTTGGATGCTCAACCAACTGAGCCACCCAAGAGCCCCTTGTTTTGTTTTTTGAACTCTACATGACTGAAATCATATGGTATTTGTCTCTGACTGAGACAATATTATATTCCAATATAATGTTGAATTAAAATGGAATGAGTGAACATTGTCTTCTTCCTGATCTTAGGGGGAACCCATTTAGTCTTTCATCATTAAGTGTGACATTAACTATGTTTTTTGTAGATTTTTTTTCAAGTTGAGGAAATTTTCTTCTATTTCTAATTCATTGAGTGTTTTTATCATAAAAAGGTGATTAGATTTTGTCAGATACTTTTTCTGCATCTATAGAGATAATTTGGTTTTGAACATCTGTTAATATGGTGTATTATATTGGTTGATTTTTGGAGGTTACACAAACCTTGCATTCATAGGATAAATTCCATCTGGTCATGGTGTATAATTATTATATGTTGCTAACGTTATTTTGCTGGTATTTTTGTTGAGGATTTTTGTGTCTATATTCATAAGAGATATTCAGACCAATTATTTTTTTTAAATGTCTCTCAGTTTGGACTTTTCTCATGTGTTTCTAATGGTTAGATACGTATTGTCTATCTAACATTTGGCAAGAATACCTCAGAAGTGATATTTTTTCCTTCTCAGTGTATCACATCAGAAGGTACATAATGCCCAATTTGTGTTATTACTAGTGATATTAATTTTTATCGCATAAGTGTTTCTAAAATTGATCTCTTGAAATTTTACCTGAGATGAGCAGTACTTGAAGATCAGAACAGCAAAGATATAGCTGCATAAATAGAAATTAACCAACCTGTCTTTGACCTTTGGGGAGACAACGATAGCTGAGTTTTAAAAGTGGCTGTCCAAGTTGCTGATTACTGCTGTTTTGTCATATTGGATTGCCTGGAAACAGTCATGATGGACTTTCTGGAGTAGTGGGTATAACTTTTGGGAAATATAGAATAAAGAATGAGAGCTCTGGAATATGGGTGTTTGTGTTCAGATTTTAACTCTGCAATATGTAATTTTGTGACCATGGGTAAATTAATTAAGATTTAATTTTCTGACTTGTGAAAGGGGCTAATAATTGTATGTACTTTATAAAGATTTTGTAAGAATAAATGAAATAATAGTGCTTAGCTTGTAATGAGCGCTCAAATGTTAGCTGTTGATGATATAAAGGTAAATTTATGGCATCCTGCCCACATGCCAATAAAAATAAGCCCATTTTATCTTGCAAATAAGTGTCAAAGACTGCTGTACCCATCCCTGCCCTAACTCTTTCAGTTCCCATCTCTCCCAAGTTTTTATATATATTTTGAAAGTAAGGATGCTTATCTTTTATAAGATACCTTTAAGAAGGATCATCTAGAATTTGAAGACGTCAAGTATAAGGGAGCTCACAAGAAGGTACATAATGAAGCACAAAGATGACTTATGACTAATTTTCAATCATTCTACATT
This sequence comes from Acinonyx jubatus, assembly GCF_027475565.1. Taxonomy (NCBI): domain Eukaryota; kingdom Metazoa; phylum Chordata; class Mammalia; order Carnivora; family Felidae; genus Acinonyx; species Acinonyx jubatus. The sequence goes on along the minus strand of NC_069389.1, from coordinate 59,146,491 downwards.
TTATTAACATATTTTGTTTTCCTAATCTTCTGTTGTCGACTCCCACTATTGTCCTTTTAACACCACCACAAGGGAGGAAGTAAAGGAGAAATAATAGGGGAAAATGAAATCAGTCCATCCTGCTACTTTGGTGATAGAGGGGAAAGAAGAATGTTGAAAACGAATGAGTTAAATGAGGTTTTGATGTAGTTTTCATCATTAATGTTCTCTCTGCCCCCTAGCAGCTTAGGATATTGAGAGTTCATTGTAAGAGTAACAGAAAACTAGAAAGTGCTAAAGAAATACCTCATGGTAAAGACAAAGTATTTCTTTCCCTTTCAGGAAACCCTGACACAAAATAAATAAAAATAAAAAATTAATCTATCTTAGTTATAGCATTTTCTAGATTTATTGAGATGTAATTGACATATAATATTGTGTAAGTTAAAGGTGTACAACATGATGATTTGATACACATATATATTGCCAAATGATTGCCACAATAAGGTAAATTAACACATCCATCATCTTACATAATTACCATTTCTTTTTGTGGTGAGGACATTTAAGATCTATCTCCCAGCAACTTTCAAGCGTATATACTACAGTATTGTTGACTATAATCACCATGATGTACATGATGTACATTTCCAGAACTGATTCATCTTATGACACTAAGTTTGTACCTTTGACCAATGTCTCCCCATTTTCCCCACCCCACAGCCCCTGGCAACCACCATTCTACTCTTTGTATGAACTTGGTTTTTTTTTAGATTCCACATTAAAATACCTCATAAAATCTATACAAGGAGAAACTCACCTTATTTTTAAAATTTAGAATGGGATTCAAAGTAAATATCAGAAATAATTTAAGTCTTCTTCACTTTTATATAATGACCAGTTAAAAGATAAAAGAGAAGAAAGGAGGAGAAGAGAAAGAAGATAATTAATGTTGGGAAAAGAATGGAGGAGGTATAGGAAGAGAAGGCAAAAAGAATCTTTTTAAAAAGCGGTTGCTTTTTACTAAAGCACTGAGATAGAAGGTTAATATTTCTACTGTGTAAGATTACTTAGGACTAAAGAAATTAGGGCTATTATTATTAGGAAAGTGGTGTTGCATGAAAGATTAAAGAAGTAGGATTGTTTACCTTAAAAAGAGAAGGCTGAGAAGAAGTGTCATGATTTCTGTCTTTATATATCTTAAAGGCTTAAAAGAAAGAGGAATTAGACTTCTATTATATGGCAGAAGCTATATGGAAAAAAAAAGTTTGTTTTGACATAGGTGAGCATGGAATATGGTGACTACTTTTAGGAGGCAGTGGGAGTACTTTTCCTGGAGTACTTAACTGGAGTTACTTCAGCATTGTCTGAAGCTTTATTTTAGGTGACTTTTAAGGTCTTCCTGACCCTGTGGTATGTGGGCTATTAAAGTAATCTGGTGTGTTATTTTTCACTATTCAAAAAAGATTGTGTGGAAAGCTTTGTTGTCAGGTTTGAATTTTCTGGAAGGTAGACCATGATGTTGTATGAACTGTGTGATGACTAGCATAGTGTGAGACTTCTTCAGTAGGAATTAATTTAAAACTTAGGTGACAGCATTGATGTAACAGTAATCTTACATTCTTCTGAGTCCATTGGTAATGGCTAAAGACAAAGAATAAAAATAGCAAATTCATATATTGAAATTCTGTTTAGCTTTCTATTTCCAGCATTAGATATTTGTTTCACTGTGGGCTTTTGCTTAAATTAGAAGTTTAAATAAACATCCCTTGAATCTCTCAACTTCTTTTATTACACACCAGTGAACCAAATACACTTTTATATTCTAATGGTACAAATGAAAACAGAATATGGTGAATAAGAATCAGTAATTTAAATGGGGAAATCATATGTCAAATTGGACTTTAAAGTATATAAAATGCAGGGGCACCTGGGTCTCTCAGTCGGTGGAGCATCTGACTCTTGATTTTGGCTCAGGTCATGGTCTTATGGTTCGTGAGTTCAAGCCCTGAGTCAGGCTCTGTGCTGGCAGTGTGGAGCCTGCTTGAGATTCTTTCTCTTCCTCTCTCTCTCTGCCCTTCCCTGCCTCTCTCTCTCTCTCAAAAATAAATAAACTTATAAAAATTTAAAGTGTATAAAATGCATTGTGTAAGAATCTGTACAAAGTATGTTTTAATATGATAATGTTCACAGATTTTACTACATTACCATTTAAGTTGTTGGCAAGAGTTTAATAGGTCTCAGCAGATGCTATACTATCTTAGACCCATTTTATTGCCAAGTCCTCAAGTGCTGGAGAAAAGGAGTTACTTGTGATATGGATGTTTTGCTGTTATCCCTTTAAATAAAAGTAAGAAATTTTAGGGTTAGGTATAACACATTCAGGAATCTGTTTACTGATGAGGTTTTAAAGCAAGTCTTATCAAGTGACGGGGGATACACTTAAACAGGAGGATCATCAAGAACCATTAAAATGTTAATCTTACTTTTAAAAGCAATGCTTTTATCTCTAAGTGTAAAGAGGGTGTTTACTTATTCATTACCTATTCATTCTAAATAGAATAAGTCATTTGGGAATTAAGAAAGCAGGAACTCATCTTTTCCAATCTATAAAGAAAATGTTTGAATAAATGAGCTACCAAACCAATATTTTAGTTTCTTCTCATATTGACTGGGCTTGAATTTCTTAAAATAAACCCTTATCTTAGATTTGTAAAATTCAAAGATATGTTAACTTAACACATAGATAATTTTGCTGTAAATAAAAATGGCATAAATGTTCATTGTTTTTGGTGATAAACAATCAAAAAAATGAAGAGACAACCTATGGAATGAGATAAAATATTTGCAAGCCATATATCTGATAAGGGATTAATATCCAAAATAGATAAGGAACTTACAGGACTCAATAGCAAACAAAACAAAACAAAAAACAAGCAAACAATCCGAGTAAAAAATGGACAGAGAAACTGAACATTTTTCTAAAGAATATATATAAATGGTCAACAGGTACATGAAAAGGTGCTCAACATAACTAATCAGCAGAGAAATGCAAATCAAAACCATGAAGAGTTATTTCATACTTGTTAGGATAGTTATCATCAGAAAAAACAAGAGATAACAAGTGTTGGCAAGGAGATAGAGGAAAGGGACTGTTGGTAGGAAAACTGTTGGTAGGAAAACAGAATGGAAGTTCCTCAAAAAATTAAAAATAGGGGCGCCTGTGTGGCTAAGTTGGTTAAGCGTCAGACTCGTGGTTTTGGCTCAAGTCATGATCTCATGGCTTGTGTGATCGAGCACCCAGTCAGGTTCTGTGCTGGTAGTGTGGAGTCTGCTTGCGATTCTCTCCCTCTCTCTCTGCCCCTACCCCACTTGTGCTCTCTCTCACTCTCTCAAAATAAAAATAAATAAACATTTTTTAACTTTAAAATGTGGACTACCAATTGTGATCCAGCAATCCCACTTCTTGATAAAAAAAAAAGAGAGAGAAAGAGAAATCAGGGTCTTAAAGGGATATCTGCATTCCCATGTTCATTGCAGCATTATTCACAATTTGCAAGTATGGAAACAACCTAAGTATCAACAGAGGAATGGATAAAGAAGATGTGAGATGTGAGAAGTGTGTGTGTGTATGTGTGTGTGTGTGTGTGTGTGTGTGTGTGTGTGTGTGTGTTATTCAGCCATAAGAAAAGGAAATCCTGCCATTTGGGACAACATGGGGGTATTATGGTAAGTGAAATATATCAGACAAAACCCAATACTGTATGATATCATTTACATGTGGAATCTAAAAATGCCAGACTTGTGGAAACAGAGAGTAGAATGGTGGTTGTCAGGATCTGGAGGGCAAGGGAAAAGGGGAGATGTTAGCCAAAGGGTAATGTCAATTATCTCTCAATAAAGCTGGAAAATTTTTAAAATAAATTTAAAAAGGAATACACATGTCATTGTGAGCTGGGATAGTTGAATAAAACTTTTTGAAAATGGTAGAACTTGAATAGGATAGTGAAGGAAAACTAGAACTTAAGGAAAATGATGTAGTTCCCTATGTAGTTAATGAATGGTGTTAAGGTACAGAGACAGAAATTGAAATATTTTTGTATGAAGGAGCCAATCATGCAGTAATTTGTTTAGGGGGCAAGAATTTATATTAGGAAATAGTGGCAGAGGATGTTGAAACACATTAGGTTCAGATCATGAAGAGCCTTAATACCAGGCTAGGGAGCCATTGTGAGCAGTGGGGAACCACTGATGGTTTTTGAGTAGGGAAATAAGGACATGTGCAAAGAGGATGTTTTTTAAGAGAGTGTTTTGCTAGCAGTGTACAAAATGTTTTAGAGGCAGAGAGGGAACAGCTAGAAGGCTCTTGCCCTAACCCAACTGTGAGAGAATGGAAGCCTAGCATAAGGTACTACTAGCATTGCAAAAAGATCCAATAGAGATTAGATTTGATGATTCCAATAGATTTAAGGCACAGGAATGGTTCCTAGTCACTCAGATTTGAAACCCTGAAATGATAGTGCCTTTGACAGAAATAAGATAGTGGTCATAATTCCAGACATTTTTCAGTGATCCTGAAAGGATTTGTTTCTGTTAGCTTTCATACATAAAATAAAAAATCATTCAGTTTAATGATGAAGCTGAAAATTAATCTTCAAATGTAAAATATAACTCATTTTATTTTAAATGTTTTTTATTTTAGAGAGATACTGGGGTAGAGGGGCATAGGGAGAGAGAGAGGGAGAGAGAGAGAGAGAGAGAGAGAGAGAGAGAGAGAGAGAGAGAATCTCAAGCAGGCCCCATACTCAGTGTGGAGCTCAACACGGGGCTTGATCCCAAGACCCTGGGATCATGAGTCTGACACTCAACTGACTGAGCTACTCATATGCCCCATAAGTCACTATTTTAATTATATACCTACATATCTTCCAAAAAATAAATATAAACACCACATATGTCTGAGTTGTAAAGAATGTGTATTACGGTTGAATCAAACAAGTATGCATTCTTTATAGAAATATCAATTTACTTTTCTTTATTAGTGATTTAAATCGACATACTTTATTCCACTAATGCAAAGATTTTGTGCCCTCTGGGGGTCTCTCTGGAAGGGCAAGGCAGCTTATTGACAGCAGGGACTGGAACATTGCCAAGCCAGTCCCAGAGCTCAGCCCACTTTGGCTAGAAATTAAAGCCAATAGAAAGTTCTCTGAGGCTCCATGACAACACAAAAAGCAAGAAGTCAATTATATTCAATCTCACATTGTTCTGTAATTCTTTTATATCAATTATATACTCAGTCATGTATTGTTGGCTAATTGGTTTGTGTCAACTACATATTCTTCCTTACATTATTGACAAATTGTTTGTTTCACATGCATCAGACACAGTATTCCCATGTAAACTGGAAGCTCCCGAGGGACAGAGACTATGTTTCCCTTTTGTTCCCCCAATGAACAGCATGGTAACTGGCAAATAGCTAAGAGTTGAGTTAGAATAAGGTATATAAGAATATTTGTCTGGATCCATAGTACTATTGTGCATCTCTATAACACTTTAGATTTCACAACAGTACTGTAAAATGTTGATTTATACCAGCAAGATGACTTTATATTCCTATTACAGTTGTTCCCAGAGATACTGGGATCTTTGTATACAATCATGTGGACCCAGACTAGAAAGTAGAAATATATACTTATCTGTAAAATGAGAGGATCTGACTGATTAATAATATGTTCTGGATTTTTCCACTCAGGCCTGCTAGTTAAATTCACTGAACTCAAAATTTCCCTACCTGCAAAACAGGACAAGAATTCCTACCTTGGCAACTGGTTGTGATGATTAAATACAATAACAGGTAAATATCCTGGAAGTGCCAGTTCCTGGGAGTGATAAGAGGTAACCCATTGCCCATTTTGTTGAGATGTGCTCAGGGATGACAATAAATCTCTTAGATACATCTATTCAAAAATTCTGGTTCTGAGTAGCGGTGTCCATGACCAATACTAGGGTAGTGTTAAGCTCTGAAATGCTGTGATTAAAATTTTCATGATCCCTCTTCATGTGTATTGCCATTTATGGCAAACAAAATATTTTCACAACTCTTATCTCCTTTGACCTTCACAACTAAAATAAATGCGTTAAAAGCATTAATTTCTTATTGAGTCCTTAATACATGCTAAATGAATATGTGTGCTCAGTAAAAACACTGAGTACTGGTGATGCATCAGTGAAAATACAGATGAGACAGATGAAAATTCCTACTGTTACGGAACTCATTCTGGTGGATTGAACTGTGAGTGAAGAAACCTGGCTACTAGTTCTGATGTGGCTATCAACTCACTAGTTGTAAGAGAAATAATGTGTGTGTTTTTCTTTCATATATGCATGTGTTCTTACCTCTAAATGCTTTCACAAGATGTTTATTGTTTCAAATTGATTATTATCTCCAGTAGAATACTGGTTTAATCCTCCCAAATTTTACAAAATTTGTCGTTAGAATGCACAGAGTTGCTCTTGTCTCTGTTTTGTAGCATCTGTGGGCAGCACTTAGTGAAGTGCATTGTCTCAAGAAGGGACCTAAAGACCGTTATTCAGTGTGTTTTTTTCCCAGCATGTTATTTGATACATCTTCCTTTCATTTTGTTTTTTGTTTTGTTTCAGTTTTGAATTTAATTAAAAGTAATGCAGAGGCTCTGTATTGTTAGCTTTCTGTCTTTTGTTTAATTAAGGCTGTGCCATCTAATTATTGCAGCTCCTTAAAGATTCTAAATTGAATAAAATAATTATTTTCCAAGTGTTTTCTCACCTCTGTAGTCTCACATCTTCCATAGGAATTTTGGGCCTGTTAATATGATTGCTGTTTGACAGCAAGAGGAACTAACATATAAAGAAAGTAAATACTCTCTAGGATCAAAAGGCAGTAAGTGTTATTCATAGACTTGTGCTTTGTTTGCTATAGCAGCTTTCTCCAATTCAGACTGCCAGTAAATCCATCACACCAGGAGAGAAGGCTGCAGTTGCGATGAACTTGAAACCAAAAGACTTGGCCTCTGGTCCTATTCTGCCTCTTTTATGACATTGAACAAGCAGTTAAGCATTTTGGGATAAATGATGGGATAAATGATAAACTTTTCTAAAACTCTCTTTTTAGATACCTTTCTTTAATCTTATCTTCCTTTTTTAAATTTTTTTTTACTCTCAGCTTTTCATCTTTTTCTTATCCTCCTGAAATTAGCTCTGTCTCTTGCAGCCCTGGCTCTGATCTTCTTTAGTTTGCCCCTCATTCTCTAGGTATCATATTGTCCTATGTAATATTTAGTTGATCTGTTCCTTGCATCATCCTTGAATGAAGAGAAAATGAACCTAATTTGGCATCTTTACAAAGGATACAATATCTTAATTCATTGTTTGTCAAACAAATATGAAATATTAAACACAAATCAAAGATCCAAAATAACTTGCTAAAGATCTGTTTTACTTTAAGGACCTAATGAAGAAGTTTATTTAAATATGTTTTCAAAAAGAGGCTATCAAGTTAAGGAAACGATATATTAAGTTGGTGTGGGGGGATGCATGGATGTGTGTATATAATTGTAATTAAGTTTGGATGTTATTTGTATCTGATGTGTAAAGTGTACGCACCAAAGGAGTTATTGTTAATGAATAATAGTGAGTAGAATAGCTTTTGAAATGTGTTAGTTACTGAGGCTGAATGCTAGAAATACTGATAGCATGAAATGCTACCTCCTAATTACTCCCAGCGTCTAATCTGCCTTCTATCTAATCTTCACTAAATCATAGCATGTTTTTCAGCAAATCATAATTAAATATCTGGTTGAAAGGGGAGGTATTAGTCAAACAACATAAATGTTTTCTTTGAAGCTAGATTTTTCCTTCTCTTATGTTCATATGAGAATATATTACATCCACCCAACCCCCTTATTTTCAGATTTCTCTTGATGCCTGAAAGGCAAGGGCAAAGAGCACAGAAGCTTTCTTCCTACATCATTCAGGAGTTTAGCATCCTGGGACCCTATGGGAAACAAAGGAATCTTGTTACTGTGATATAAGGAGCCAAGAAAGTGGGAAGCTGGCTATATGATGCTGCTACTCTCTACTAGTCTGGAGCAGGGTGGGTTCAAAGAATTTAACTAGCCTACAGGCTCAGAGAGATGGCTAAGTAACACCATCTTGCTTAGAGGAATGGATGGCTTTTGCTGACAGCATGTGAACTCAGTCTTACTTTCACTGTTAGTCTTCTCAATCTAGGTAATGTGACAACTGCTACTAGCTAAGGAATGAGCTGTAAGTGAAACCCTGAAGCTCGTGGAGGGTTTGGATTTGTCTATAAAATTGTGCTAAATATGTGACTTGTAGTTTTAAAACCAAACACAAGGAAAGCTACCATCAATAAGACCCTGAAAAGGAGACACCTTCCACTTCAAGTAGGATGATTTCTTACACAGTTTTTATGGGAAGGAGCCAGTCCCATGGCACATGGCCTACAGATAGTATATGGAAGGAAATGGAAAATGAAAGGCAAAGTCATACTGAAAGATGACACTGGAAAGGTAAACAATGTCTTGCCTTGGAAGATCTTGAATACCACGCTGAGGAATCTAAAATTTGTTGCTTATATATACAGTTAGAGCAAGTCTTGTTATGATCTGGATTAGAAAGGGATAAAAGAGTGTAGCCTTGAGGTTTAAATAAACCTAGCTTTGAATTCCTCTTTCTGATACTTACTATGAGATTTTGGCTATGTTGCTGCTTCTTTCATGTGTCTCATTTTTCTCTGTTGTAGAATGTGGATAATAGTAATTTCTCTGACATAGTTATTAATATTAAATGTTATAAATATAAAGTGAGATAGTGTACATAAGATTTAGTACCTGGCATGTTATAGGTACTCAATAACTAGTAGCTATTATGAGTAATCTTTGGACCTCCCATTATAGCCCTTTGATTCCAGTTTGGTTATTGAGCTTTGGAAGAAGCAAATGAGGTTGATCTCTGTTTAGCCATTATGTCACTTCCAATTTATAGAGCAGTTGATAACTTCATTTGATCTTCATAATGATTCTTAGAGTTGTTAGGGGGTGCCTGTGTGGGCCAGTTGGTTAAGTGTCTGACTCTTGGTTTCAGCTCAGGTCATCATCTTATGGTTCCAGAGTTCGAGTCCCACATCACACTCTGCACTGACAGTGCAGAGCCTGCTTGGGATTTTCTCTCTCTCCCCCCCTGCCTCCCTCCCTCTCCCTGCCCTTCCTCCTCTCTCTCTCTTTCTTTCAAAATAAACAAACTTAAAAAAATGAAGTTGTCAAGTCCATTTTACATATAAGAAAACTGAAGCCTAGAGGAGAAATGGCTTGGCTAAAGTTGACATAGTAATGTCAGAACTAAGACTAGAACCCAGATCCCCTAATGCTAAATTCAGTGTCCTTTTCATTGCACCACAGCCCCCAAAACTGGAGCTTAGGTTACGTTTACTATTATTTATTTCTGGCAAGGCTATGGTAGAACATATTGGGAAGCTTTTAAAGTTACAGCTATATGAATGGCGTGAGATCAAGCAAGAATAGTAATTTACATACTAATGTACATTGTTTATGGTAAACCTACTAGAAAAATCCCATACCCACATCTTTCCCCATTTTGTCCTTGAAATCTAGCAAATATTAAAAAGTAATATAGTCAAAAGACGTCTTATCATTGAAATAAGTTTTCATAATGATAATTTTCTTTAAAAAATCGTAATTTCAAAGGAATGCAGTTTTTAGTTTTCAAGAAAGATTCATTTCATGAATTCCAATCATTATCTTAGTCTAGAGAAGACAACAACATTGAAATTTTCTTTGTTTCTAAAATACCAAAGCAATGTTGATATATTTTCTTTCTCTTGATAGAGCCTACTTTCATAGAGTTATTTTGTAATCCTGTTTATTTTTTAAGTTTTTATTTAAATTCCAGTTAAAGTTAACATATACTGTAATATTCCTTTCAGGTTTACTATATACTGATTCAACACTTCCACACAAAACACCGTGCTCATCACAAGTATACTCCTTAATCCCCATTACCTATTTCATGCATCCCCCACCAACCTCCCCTCTGGTAACCATCAGTTTGTTCTCTAGACATAAGAATCTGTTTCTTGATTTGTCTCTCTCCTTTATTTTTTCCCCTTTGCTGATTTGTTTTGTTTCCAAAATTCCACATTTGAGTGAAATCATATGGTATTTGTCTTTCTCTGACTTATTTTGCTTAGCATAATATTCTTCTAGGTCCAGCCATATCATTACAAATGGCAAGATTTTGTTCTTTTTATCTTTTTATGGCTGAGTAATATTCCATTGCATATATCTATATAAATAAAAATATACATATTTATATATGCATATATATATATATATATTTATTCTTATCCATTCATAAGTCAATAAAAACTTGGACTCATTCCATAATTTGGCTATTGTAGATAATACGGGTATAAACATAGAGGTGCATGTAGCCCTTAGAATTAGTATTTTTGTATTCTTTGGGTAAATACCTATTAGTGCAATTGCTGGATCATAGGGTAGTTCTATTTTTAGCTTTTTGAGGACCCCCATACTGTTTCCACAGTGACTTCACCAGTTTGCATTCACAGCAACAGTGCAAGAGGGTTCCCCTTTCTCCACATCCTCACAAATGCCTGTTTTTTGTGTTGCTGATTTTATTTTATTATTTTATTTTTTTATTATATGAAATTTATTGTCAAATTAGTTTCCATACAACACCCAGTGCTCATCCCAAAAGATGCCCTCTTCAATGCCCATCACCTACCCTCCCCTCCCTCCCACCCCCCATCAACCCTCAGTTTGTTTTCAGTTTTTAAGAGTCTCTTATGCTTTGGCTCTCTCTCCCACTCTAACCTTTTTTTCTTTTTTTTTCCTTCCCCAACCTCCCATGGGTTTCTGTTAAGTTTCTCAGGATCCACATAAGAGTGAAAACATATGGTGTCTGTCTTTCTCTGTATGGCTTATTTCACTTAGCATAACACTCTCCAGTTCCATCCACGTTGCTACAAAGGGCCATATTTCATTCTTTCTCATTGCCACATAGCACTCCATTGTGTATAGGAATTTACCCAAGGGATACAGGAGTACTGATGCATAGGGGCACTTGTACCCCATTGTTTATAGCAGCACTCTCAACAATAGCCAAATTGTGGAAAGAGCCTAAATGTCCATCAACTGATGAATGGATAAAGAAATTGTGGTTTATATACACAATTGTGTTGCTGATTTTAGCCATTCTGGCAGGTGTGAGTTGATAGCTCATTGTAGTTTTTTTTTTTTATTTTTTTAATCTTTATTCACTTTTGAGAGACAGAGAGAGACAGAGCATGAGCGGGGGAGGGGTGGTGGTGGGGGACACAGAATCCGAAGCAGCCCCAGGCTCTGAGCTGTCAGCACAGAGCCCAATGTGGGGCTCAAACCCACGAACCATGAGATCGTGACCTGAGCCAAAGTCAGACGCTCAACCGACTGAGCCACCCATGTGCCCCTACTCATTGTAGTTTTGATTTGAATTTCCCTGATGATCAGTGATCTTGAGCATATTTTCATATGTCTGTAGGCCATCTGGATGTCTTCTTTGGAAAAATGTCTATTCAGTTTTTCTGCCCATATTTAGTTTATTTGATTTTCAGGTGTTGAGTTTTATAAGTTCTTTATATATTTTGGATACTAACCTTTTATCAAATATGTCCTTTGCAACTACCTTCCCCCATTCCATTGGTTGCCTTTTAATTTTCTTGATTGTTTTCTTCACTGTGCAGAAAAATCATTTTGATGAAACCCCAATGGTTTACTTTTGCTTTTGTTTCCCTTGCCTCAGGAGACCTAACTAAAAAGAAGCTGCAATGGCTGATGTCCAAGAAGTTAATACCTGTGTTCTTTTCTAGGATTTTAATGATTTCCTGTCTCACATTTAGGTCTTTAATCCATTTTGAATTTATTTTTGTGTATAGTGTAAGAAAGAGGTCCAGTTTCATTTGTTTACATGTTGCTGTCCAGTTTTCCCAACACCATTTGTTGAAGAGACTTTTTCCCTTTGGATATTCCTTCTTGCTTTGTGGAAGATTAATTGACCATGTATTTGTAAATTCAGTTCTGGGATTTCTATTCTATTCTATTCTATCGATCTGTGTGTTTATTTTTGTGTAAATACCATACCGTTTTGATCATTAAAGCTTTGTAATATAACATGAAGTCCAGAATTGTGATGCCTCCATCTTTGCTTTGCTTTTCAAGGTTGCTTTGGCTATTTAGTCTTTTGTGGTTCCATACAAATTTTAGTATTGTTTGTTCTAGCTTTGTGAAAAATGCTGTTAGTATTTTGAGAAGGATTGTATTAAATGCATAAATTGCTTTGAGTAGTATAGACATTTTAACAATATTTATTCTTCCAATATATGAGCATGGAATGTCTTTCCATTTCTTTGTGTCATCTTCAATTCTTTCATCAGTGTTTTATACTTTTCAGATTACAGGTCCTTCACCTCTATGGTTAGGTTTAATCCTAGGTGTCTTATGGTTTTGGGTGCAAGTGTAGATGGTATTGATTCCTTAATTTCTCTCTTTGCTCCTTCATTGTGGTGTGTAGAAACGCAACATATTTCTGTACGTTGATTTTGTATCCTGCAGCCTGACTCAATTAATGTATCAGTTTTAGCAGTTTTTAGTGGAGTCTTTTGAGTTTTCTATATAGAATATCATGTCATCTGCAAATATTGAAAGTATTACTACTTCCTTGGTGATTTGGATGCCTTTTATTTCTTTCTGTTGTCTGATTGCTGTGGCCAGGACTTCTAGTACTATGTCAAATAACAGTGGTGAGAGTGGATACCCCTGTCTTATTCCTGACCTTAGAGGAAAAGCTCCCATTTTTTCCTCATTGAGGATGATATTAGTGGTGGTTTTTTTGTAGATGGCCTTTATTATGTTGAGATATGTTCTCTCTAAACCTACTTTGTTGTGGTTTTTATCATGAATGGATGTTGTACTTTGTCAAATGCTTTTTCAGTCCTATCTATTGAAAGGATACTATGGATCTCATCCTTTCTTTTATTAATGTGCTATATCACATTGATTTATGAACACTTAATCACCCTTGCGTTCCAGGAATAAGTCTCACCTGATAGTGTTGAATGATTTTTTTAAGTGTATTGTTGCATTTGGTTTACTGGTATTTTATTGAGAATTTTTTGCATCCATGTTCATCAGGGATATTGGCCTTTTTTGTGCAGTCTTTATCTAGTTTTGGTGTCAGGGTAATGCAGGCCTCATAAAATGAATTTGGAAGTTTTCCTTCCTTTACTATTTTTTGGAATAGTTTGAGAATAATAGGTATTAACTCTTCTTTTAATGTTTGGTAGAATTTGCCTGTGAAGCCATGTGGTCCTGGACCTTTGTTTGTTGGGAGTTTTTTGATTACTGATTCAATTTCTTTGCTGATTATCAGTCTGCTCAAGTTTTCTATTTCTTCCTGTTTCAGTTTTGGTAATTTACATGTTTCTAGGAATTCATCCATTTCTTCAGGTTGTCCAACTTGTTGGCACATAGTTTTCAATAGTACTCTCATATAATTGTTTATTTTTCTGTATTTTTGGTTTTGGTTGTTATTTCTCCTCTCTCATTTGTGATTTTATTTATTTGTGTCCTTTCTCCTTTCTTTTTGATAAGTCTGGCTAGGAGGTTATCAATTTTATTAATATTTTAAAAGAACCATCTCCAGGATTCATTGTTCTGTTCTGTTGTTTCTTTAGTTTCTATATCATTTATTTCTGCTTTAATCTTTATTATTTCCTTCCTTCTGATGGACTTAGTCTTTGTTTGTTGTCATTTTCCTAGCTTCTTTAGGTATAAGATCAGCTTGTTTATTTGAGATTTTTCTTGCTTCCTAGGTAAGCCTGTATTGCTATATACTTCCCTGTTAGGATTGCTATTTCTGCATCCCAAATGTCTTGGACTGTTGTGTTTTCATTTTCATTTGTTTGTTTCCACTTTTTGAAAGAGAGAGAGAGAGAAAGAGAGAGAGGCAGTAGAGGCAGAGGGAAAGGGAGAAAGAGAATCTTAAGCAGACTCCACGCCAAGCACAGAGCCTGATGCGGGGCCCAATCCCACCCCCATGAGATCATGACCTTAGCCAAAATAAAGAGTCAGACACTTAACCAACTGAGCCACCCAGGCACCCCTGTTTCTATGTTTTTAAATTTCTTCTTTGATATTATGGTTGACCCATTCATTGTTTAGCACCATTGTTGTTTAACTTCCATGTATTTGTGGTTTTCCAGACTTTTTTTTTGTAGTTGACTTCTGGTTTCATTGCATTTGGTCAGGAGAGGTGCATGGTATGATTTCAGTCTTTTTGTATTTGTTGAGGCCTGTTTTGTGAAATAACATGTGATCCATTCTGCAGAATATTCCATGTGCACTTGAATGTATATTCTGCTGTTTTAGGATGGAATATTGTGTATATATCTGTTAAGTCCATCTAGTCCAGTGTGTCATTCAAAGCCAATGTTTCCTTGTTTATCTTCTGTTTAGATGATCTGTTCATTGATGTAAGTGGGGTGTTAAAGTCCCTACTATTAGTGTGTTATTATCAGTTAGTTCCTTTATATTTGTTACTGTTCATGTTGGCTGCATAAATGTTTACAATTGTTAGATTTTCTTGTTGGATTGTCCCCTTTATTATGACATAGTGCTCTTCATCTCTCATTATAGTCTTTGGTTGAAAGTTTAGTTTGTCTTGCTACTCTAGGCTCCTTTTGTCATCCATTTGCATGATAAATGTTTCTCCATCCCCTTACTTTCAATCTGCAGGTGTCTTTGGGTATGAAATTACTCTCTTAGGGCGCCTGGGTGGCTCAGTCAGTTGAGCTTCTGAATCTGGAATTTAGCTCGGGTCAGGACCCCTGGGTAGTGAGATCAAACGCTGCGTTGGGCCCCATACTGAGCATGGAGCCTGCTTAAGATTTTCTCTCTTTCCATATTTCCATCTCTTTCTCTTTTTCCATAAAAAAGACAAGTATCTCATTTTATAGAGATGCTGATTACATTTATAAACATACAAAAAATATGTAAATTCTTTTCTTATTTTTTGTTTCTTAAGAATATATCTTTATGATTTATTCATATATCAATGTATGCATAAATCTCCCTCATACTTATCTATATGAAAGGGAAATCATTCAGATTTTTTGAGAAAAATAAAGTTTAGGTGAAAAATGTGAAAAAAAAAGATTTTCTCTCTTTTCCTCTACCCCTCTCCCCTACTTGCTCTACCTCTCTTCTCTAAAAATAGATAGATGATAGATAGATAGATAGATAGATAGATAGATACAATTACTCTCTGTAGGCAGCATATAGGTAGGTCTTTTTTTATCCATTCTGACACTCTATGTCTTTGGTTGGCGCATTTAGTCCATTTACATTCAGAGTAATTTTTGATATATATTTAGTGCTATTTTATTACTTGTTTTGCCATTGTTTCTGGAGATTTTCTCTGTTCCTTTCTTGCCTTTGTCACTTTGGGTCTTTCCTTTGCACTCAAAGAGTCCCGTCTAATATTCCTTATAGGGCTGATTTAGTGGTCACAAACTCTAATAGTTTATGTCTGGGAAACTGTTTATCTCTCCTTCCATTCTGAATGATAGCCTTGCTGGATAGAGTATTCTTGGCTGTAGATTTTTCAGCTCGGCACTTTGCATATATCATACTACTCCCTTCTGGCTTGCCAAGTTTGTGTTGAGAAATCTCCAACTAGCCTTATGGGTCTTCCCTTACAAGTTAAAGATTTCTTTTGTCTTGGTATCTTTAAGTTTTTTCTTTGTCACTCACTATATTTTGCAAGTTAAATTATAATTTATGTTGGTGTTGGTCTGCTTTTGTTGATTTTGACTGGAGTTCTCTGTGCCTCTTCGATATGGATGTCTGTTTCCTTCCCCAGATTAGTGAAGTTTTCAGCTATTATTTCTTCAAATATATTTTCTGCTCCCTTTTCTCTCTCTTTGTCTTCTGGGAGTCCTATAATAAGAATGTTACTACTTTTGATGGAGTCAGGAAGTTCCCTAAGTCTATTCTCATGTTCCATAAATCTTCTTTGTTTTTTTTTAGCTTTTATATTTTCAATTATTTTGTCTTCTATATCATTTATGCATTTCTCTGCTTCTTCCAGCTTTTGTTCATTGAATCAAGCCTGTTTCCCATCTCAGTTATTGCATCTTTCATTTCTTACTGATTCTTTTTTAACTCTTTTATCTCTGTGGTAAGGGTCTTCCTGTAGTCCTCCATTCTTTTCTCAAGAGCAGCTAGTATCCTTAGTATTTTTGCTTTAAATTCTCCATCAGTATTTTACTTATATATGTTTTGCTTAGATCTCTAGCTGTGACTTTATCTTATTCTTTCATTTGGGATGGATTCCTCCATGTTGGCATATTTTCTAAGTCTCTGCCTTTTTCTTTGTATTATATAAGTCCATTATGTTTCCTGTTCTTGAGAGTAATGGCTTTATGAAGAAGAGGTCCTATAGTGTCCAGGGCCTGGTGCTTCAGGGATTGTCTCTGGTGTGTGCTGCATGTGCTCTGCTGTTGTGTTTTCATTGCTCTGTCTTCATTGCTGTGTCCTTCTGGCCTAGTCTTCTGCAGAGGCTTTCTTTACTTGCAGTGGGCAATGTTTAGTTCTTAGCCAAAATGTGATGAGTTTTAACTAGGTGTACTTTGTTCTGATTTTTGAATGAAAACTGATACTACTTCCACTAGAACTGAAGCCCTGAAGAATTCTCTGGCTGGGAGATGTGGTGGGGGCAGGGGTTTCTGCTGGTCTTCTCGGGAAGGGGCCTGATGCATTGGGACTGAGGCAAGCTTGACAGAGAAGAGCAAGTGCACCAGCGTTCAGGGGTGTGGGACTTGGTTTAAACAAATTAGGCAGCCAATGTTGGGGCTGAGCTGCTTCCCTTAGCTGGCCTCATGTTTATCCTGAGGGGTAGGAGAGGAAAATGGCTCTTGCTGGCTCTTTTGTCCCTGGAGAGGTGTCTCCAAGAAGAGTGAATAATCTTCCCCCTGTGTGCCCCAGGCACTCCTGAAATAGTTGTTTCCACACCATCTGCCCCCAGGTTGTTAACCTACCTTGGCTCCAAGAGTTGGGAAGTGCCCTCAGGGCTCTATCCTAGCCAAGCCCACTTACCTTTCAAACTCCAATCTTTAAGCTTTGCTGATTGCAAGAACTCAGGAAAATCAGTCCCTCTCACTTTTCCAGCCAATGGCTTTGGGAAAGTGTTCTCCTTCTTAGTTGTCCTGTGTGCTTCTCTCTCTCCTGCCTTTCTGCATGACCACAGCTCCCTTTCCTCTGCAGTATCAGCAATCTATTTCTCCCCTAAACCACATCTCCATATTTCCTACCTTTTCTGATGTGGCTTCTTCTCTTTCTTCAGTTGTGGAGTTTGTTCTGTCAGTCTTCAGGTTGATTTCTGAGGTATTTATAATGATTGGATAGTTGTCTAGTTGTGTTCATGGGACAAGACAAGCCTAGGGTCCTACTCCTCTGTCATCTTTATCCCTGTTTTTTCCTTTATTCTATTAATGTAGTATATTATATTGATAGATTTTTGTATGTTAAGCCACCTTTTCATTGCTGGGATAAATCCCACTTCGTCATGGTATATAATCCTTTTAATATGATGCTGGATTCTGTTTGATAGTTTTTTGTAGATGTTTGCATCCATAGTTATAAGAGATACTGGTTTGTAGTTTATTTTTTCTTGTGATGTCTTCATCTGGTTTTGGCCTCGTGGTATGAGTTAGAAAACGTTTCCTCCTCTTGTATATTTTGAAATATTTGAGGATAATTGGTTCTAATTCTTCTTTAAATGTTTTATAGAATTTACCAATGAAGCTATCTGGTCCTAGACTTTTCCTGTTAGGAGGGCTTTGATTACTGATTCAATCCTATTACTAGTAATCAGTCTGTTTAGATTTTCTATTTCTACTTGAGTCAGTTTGGATAGTTTGTATCTTTCTAAGAATTTGTCTGTGGAAAAGGTATAAAAATGAAAATAAAAAGTCTATGCTCTATCACTGTCTAACTGGAGCTTCTGTGTTGACAGAAACATCCTGGGAAAAAAAGATTTAAAAAAATTTTTTTAATCTGTTAAGAAAATTATACAGCTGGACCCAAATGTCCACATTTCTCTGTATGAAAATTATCTAAATATAAAGATAGAAGCAAGACTCTTATCTAAGAAACACCTTCTGCAGAAAACTCCTTTGGCTTCAAAGCTGTAACTTCTGGCACAATCCAGAGTTCCTCAGGATGTCTGTCACACTGACGGTTAGACTTGTTGACTTATTGAGGGATGAATGAAATATAATAGTTGTTGGGTTTAAGCACACCTATGGTGGTGGCAGCAATCGCTTTGTGTTCTTTTCTGAGTGAGAAACACTCCATTATTCTCTGGCAGGTTAACATTTGGAAATCTCCATTGAAGTTTTGGTTTATTTTCTACCTCTATTATTTTAATCTTCCCCTTCCTGCCTTGGCTGTAGAAAGGCTGGAATGGGCTAGGAATACTTTCGCTGGTTTAAATTTTTACAATATGGTGTCTAGCCCTTTAGTTTTGTGGTTGATGTACTGTGTGCAAGTATATACATTTATCACATGCAGTCATTGTCTTTGAAAGTGAGCATGCATCTTTCTCAGCCATCCCTCTCCTATAAAGCCATTGAAGTGATGCCAAGGTCTGAAGCTAGCACATTCTGGTTCTAGGGAGTCAAGGGTTATTTCCTTGAAGAGTTTGACCTGACAAAGGTGCTTTAAGAGTAGGAAGTGTTACTACTGCAATTGCCATGAGTGAACCCAACTCTTCCCTGGGAATTAGGCATTACTTGCTTTCAAATATTACCTCCCCATGTCTGATGAATAGAAAGAGTGACATTTTGTGAGAGAGAGAGAGAGACAGAGGGAGAGAAAGAATAGTAAGCAAGTTGCATGCCCAGCATGGAGCCTGTCATGGGGCTCAGTCCCATGGCTGTGAGATCATGACCTGAGCCAAAATCAAAAGTCAGATGCTTAACCGACTGAGCCATTCAGGCACCCGTAGAAAGAGTGACATTTTGAAGGCACTTTGGTTTATTTTCAATATGTCCTTGCTTAGCTAGAGTGGTTGAGAAGTGGTGGCTCAGCAAGAAGCAACATGTATCTTAACCATATAAATACAAGTTTTGGTTCATTTTCCCTTTTTTTAAACCCCACCTATATATGGCTTTCACATTGTCCTCGTTTCTTAGAGAACACAAAACTGTGCTCATAAAGGAGGTTTATACCATGATCAGTTCCATTCTGCTTCTTACTGAATCCATCTCTCTGGGATTGTTGGCAGTTAGAACTCACATGGAGCATTGTACTTTGAGCTTGTGTTGGTAAAGCAGCTTATATTGTTAAGCAAACCCAAGGGAAGTTTTTGGGTTCTGTTCCTGACTTCCACACAGCTAAAAAGGATCCCAGACTAAGTAGATGTGAGAAGGCCTTTGGAGACCATCTGGTTCAATCCCTCATGGTACAGATAAAAAATTCAAGCTAAGAGTTGAAGAAGGAACTCGCTCAAGGTTACAAAGTCAGATAATGGTGGGCCTCTGACCTTCATAAGACAGTTTTAATCCCCAATTGTATATTAAGGAGGAATCTGATAAACATATATGTTTAAACTACTAACTCTGTGTGTGTGTGTGTGTGTGTGAGTATTTCCATATATTCCATATGGTTTAACTTTTATAAAACTATTTTGGATTAATTTTATATTATTTTATTATATAATTTATGTATCTCACTACTAATTCAAGAAGTTAAGCTTGGGTTTTGTGTTGGCAACATTCCAACAGGTAAACTTCTGTCATGATAAACTTTAGGTTACATAACAAGTTTTGGGCTTGGAATATGGTATGCAGCATCATGTCATTTTTGTGTCCCTTGCTTACTTCACCACAAAGCAGGAGAAGCTTGGAATCTTGATGCCTGGATTCTAATGCCAGTTATCTAGTACTCAACCTCTCTCAGCCTCTTATTCATCATCTGTAAAATAAGGATAATAACACCTACCCATTTACACTCACAGAACTGTTGGGAGAGATCAACAGAAGATAAATAATATGAAATATGTTGAAATATTTTATAAATTTAACATCACAAATATGTGAATTATTAATTCAGAACATAAAATGCTACACATTTATCTTCAGTCTTGAAGATAAAATGTTTTCCCTCCATCATAAGAGTTAGATATTTCATTCTTTTTAAAATTTTATTTTTTTAAAATTCACATCCAAATTAGCATATAGTGCAACAATGATTTCAGGAGTAGATTCCTTAATGCCCCTTACCCATTTACCCACCCCCCATCCCACAACCTCTCCAGTAACCCTCTGTTTGTTCTCCGTATTTAAGAGTCTCTTACCTTTTGTCCCCATCCCTGTTTTTATATTATTTTTGCCTCCCTTCCCTTGTGTTCATCTGTTCTGTGTCTTAAAGTCCTCATGAGTGAAGTCATATATTTGTCTTTCTCTGACTAATTTCGCTTAGCATAATACCCTCCAGTTCCATCCACGTAGTTGCAAATGGCAAGATTTGCATTGCTGGTTGGAATGCAAGCTGGTGCAGCCACTCTGGAAAACCACTCTTGGGCTCAGGTCTGGAAAACAGTATGGAGGTTCCTCAAAAAATTAAAAATAGAACTACCCTACAACCCAGCAATGGCACTACTAGGTATTTATCCAAGGGATACAGGTATGTGGTTCCAAAGGGACACATGCACCCCCATGTTTATAGCAGCACTATCAACAATAGCCAAAGTATGGAAAGAGCACAAATGTCCATCCAGGGATGAAGAGATAAAGATGTGGTATATGTATAAAATGGAGTATTACTCAGCCACAAACATCTCATTCTTTTTTTAATTTTTTTTAATGTTTATTTTATTTTATTTTTTTAATTTTATTTTTTATTTTTTAAAATTTACATCCAAATTAGTTAGCGTATAGTGAAACAATGATTTCAGGAGTAGATTCTTTAATACCCTTACCCATTAAGCCCATCCCCCTCCCACAACCCCTCCAGCAACCCTAAGTTTGTTCTCCATGTTTATGAGTCTCTTCTGTTTTGTCCCCTTCCCTGTTTTTATATTATTTTTGTTTACCTTCCCTTATGTTCATATGTTTTGTCTCTTAAAGTCCTCATATGAGTGAAGTCATATGATTTTTGTCTTTCTCTGACTGACTAATTTCACTTAGCACAATACCCTCCAGTTCTATCCATGTAGGTGCAAATGGCAAAATTTCATTCTTTTTGATTGCCGAGTAATACTCCATTGTATATATATATATACCACTTCTTCTTCATCCATTCATCCATCGATGGACATTTGGGCTCTTTCCATACTTTGGCTATTGTTGATAGTGCTGTTATAAACATGGGAGTGCATGTGTCCCTTCGAAACAGCACACCGTATCCCTTGGATAAATACCTAGTAGTGCAATTGCTGGGTCGTAGGGTAGTTCTATTTTTAGTTTTTTGAGGAACCTCCATACTATTTTTCAGAGTGGCTGCACCAGCTTTCATTTCCACCAACAATGCAAAAAAAACCCCTTTTTCTCTGCATCCTTGTCAACATCTATTGTTGCCTGACTTGTTAATGTTAGCCATTCTGACAGGTGTGAGGTGGTATCTCATTGTGGTTTTGATTTGTATTTCCCTGATGATGAGTGATGTTGAGCATTTTTTCATGTGTCAGTTGGCCATCTGGATGTCTTCTTTGGAGAAGCATCTATTCATGTCTTTTGCCCATTTCTTCACTGGATTATTTGCTTTTCTGGGTGTTGAGTTTGATAAGTTCTTTATAGATTTTGGATACTAACCCTTTATCTGATATGTCATTTGCAAATATCTTCTCCCATTCTGTCAGTTGCCTTTTAGTTTTGCTGATTGTTTCCTTCGCTGTGCAGAAGCTTTTTATTTTGATGAGGTCCCAATAGTTCATTTTTGATTTTGTTTTCCTTGCCTCTGGAGACGTGTTGAGTAAGAAGTTGCTGTGGCCAAGATCAAAGAGGTTTTTTCCCGCTTTCTCCTCAAGGATTTTGATGGCTTACTGTCTTACATTGAGGTCTTTCATCCATTTTGAGTTTATTTTTGTGTATGGTGTAAGAAAGTGGTCCAAGTTCCTTCTTCGTCATGTCGCTGTCCAGTTCTCCCAGCACCTCTTGCTGAAGTGACTGTCTTTATTCCATTGGATATTCTTTCTGCTTTGTCGAAGATTAGTTGGCCACACGTTTGTGGGTCCATTTCTAGGTTCTCTAGTCTGTTCCATTGATCTGAGTGTCTGCTCTTGTGCCAGTAACATACTGTCTTGATGATTACAGCTCTGTAGTACAGCTTGAAGTCCGGGATTGTGAAGCCTCCTGCTTTGATTTTCTTTTTCAAGACTGCTTTGGCTATTCGGGGTCTTTTCTGGTTCTGTACAAATTTCAGGATTATTTGTTCTAGCTCTGTGAAGAATGCTGGTGTTACTTTGATAGGGATTGCATTGAACATGTAGATTGCTTTGGGTAGTATCGACATTTTCACAATATTTATTCTTCCTATCCAGGAGCATGGAATCTTTTTCCATTTTTTGGTGTCTTCTTCATTTTCTTTCATCAGCTTTCTATAGTTTTCAGTGTATAGATTTTTCACCTATTTGGTTAGATTTATTCCTAATTTTTTATGGTTTTTTGTGTAACTGTAAATGGGACTGATTCCTTGATTTCTCTTTCTGTTGCTTCATTGTTGGTGTATAGGAATGCAACCGATTTCTGTGCATTGATTTTATATCCTGCAAGTTTGCTGAATTCATGAACCAGTTCTAGAAGTTTTTTTGGTGGAATGTTTTGGGTGTTCCATATAGAGTATCATGTCATCTGCAAAGAGTGAAAGTTTGACCTCCTCCTGGCCAATTAGGATGCCTTTTATTTCTTTGTGTTGTCTGATTGCAGAGGCTAAGACTTCCAATACTATGTTGAATAACAGTGGAGAGAGTGGACATCCTTATCTTGTTCCTGACCTCAGGGGGAAAGTTCTCATTTTTCCCCATTGAGGATGATATTAGCATTGGGTTGTTCATATATGGCTTTTATGATCTCAAGGTATGCTCCTTCTATTCCTACTTTTTTGAGGGTTTTTATCAGGAAAGGATGCTGTATTTTGTCAAATTCTTTCTCTGCATCTATTGACAGGATCATATGGTTCTTGTGCTTTCCTTTATTGATGTGATGAATCATGTTAATTGTTTTGCAGATATTGAACCAGCCCTGCATCCCAGGTATAAATCCCGCTTGGTCGTGGTGAATAATTTTTTTAATGTATTGTTGGATCCGGTTGGCTAATATCTTCTTGAAGATTTTTGCATCCATGTTCATCAGGGAAATTGGTCTATAGTTCTCCTTTTCAGTGGGGTCTCTGATTTTGGAATCAAGGTAATGCTGGCTTCATAGAAAGAGTTTGGAGGTTTTCCTTCCATTTCTACTTTTTGGAACAGCTTCAAGAGAATAGGTGTTAACTCTTCCTTAAATGTTTGGTAGAATTCCCCTGGAAAGCCATCTGGCCCTGGACTCTCGTGTTTTGGGAGATTTTTGATTACTAATTCGATTTCCTTACTGGTTATGGGTCTGTTCAAATTTTCTATTTCTTCCTGTTTCAGTTTTGGTAGTGTATATGTTTCTAGAAATTCGTCCATTTCTTCCAGATTACCCATTTTATTGGCATATAATTGCTCATAATATGCTCTTATTATTGTTTTTATTTCTGTTGTGTTGGTTGTGATCTCTCCTCTTTCATTCTTGATTTTATTTATTTGGGTCCTTTACTTTTTCTTTCTGATCAAACTGGCTAGTGGTTTATCAGTTTTGTTAATTCTTTCAAAGAACCAGCTTCTGGTTTCATTGATCTGTTCTACTGTTTTGTTTTTGTTGTTGTTGTTGTTGTTGTTGTTTGTTTCAATAGCATTAATTTCTGGTCTAATCTTTGTTATTTCCTGTCTTTTGCTGGTTTGGGGTTTTATTTGCTGTTCTTTTTCCAGATCCTTATGGCATAAGGTTAAGTTGTATATCTGAGATCTTTCTTCCTTCTTTAGGAAGGCCTGGATTGCTATATACTTTCCTCTTATGACCGCCTTTGCTGCATCCCAGAGGTTTTGGGTTGTAGTGTTATCATTTTCATTGACTTCCATATACTTTTTAATTTCCTTTTAACTTCTTGGTTAGCCCATTCATTCTTTAGTAGGATGTTCTTCAGTCTCCAAGTATTTGTTACCTTTCCAAATGTTTTCCTGTGGTTAATTTCCAGTTTCATAGCATTGTGGTCTGAAAACATGCATGGTATGATCTCGATCTTACTGTACTTACCTAGGGATGATTTGTGTCCCAGTATATGGTGTATTCTGGAGAACGTTCCATGTGCACTGGAGAAGAATGTATATTCTGCTGCTTTAGGATGAAATGTTCTGAATATATCTGTTAAGTCCATCTGGTCCAATGTGTCATCAAAGCCATTGTTTCTGTCCATTGTTGTGAGTGGTGTGTTGAAGTCTCCTACTATTATGGTATTACTATCAATGAGTTTCTTTATGTTTGTGATTAATTGATTTATATATTTGGGTGCTGTCACATTTGGCACATGAATGTTTACAATTGTTAGGTCTTCCTGGTCTATAGACCCCTTGATTATGATATAATGCCCTTCTACATCCCTTGATAGTCTTTATTTTAAAGTCTAGATTGTCTGATATAAGTTTGGCTACTCTGGCTTTCTTTTGTTGACCATTAGCATGATAGATGGTTCTCTAGCACCTTATTTTTACTCTGAAGGTGTCTTTACGTCTAAAGTGGGTCTCTTGTAAGCAGCATATAGATCGTTCTTGTTTTCTTATCCATTATGTTACCCTATATCTCTTGATTGGAGAATTGAGTCCATTGATGTTTAGCGTGAGTACTGAAAGATATGAATTTATTGCCATTATGATGCTTGTAGAATTGGAGTTTCTGGTGATGTTCTCTGGTCCTTTCTAATCTTCTGTTGCTTTTGGCATATATATATATATATATATATATATATACACATATATATATATATATATATATAATTTTTTTTCATCTTTTCTCCCCTCAGAAAGTCCCCTTTAAAATTTCTTGCAGGGCTGGTTTAGTGGTCACAATCTCCTTTAAGTTTTGTTTGTCTGGGAAACTTTTGATCTCTCCTTCTATTTTGAATGACAGCCTTGCTGGAAAAAGAATTCTTGGCTGCATATTTTCCTGATTCAGCACACTGAATGTATCCTGCCACTCCCTTCTGGCCTGCCATGTTTCTGTGGATTGGTCTGCTGCAAACTTGATCTGTCTTCCCTTGTAGGTTAGGGATTTTTTTCCCTTGCTGCTTTCATGATTCTCTCCTTGGCTAAGTATTTTGTGAATTTGACTATGATATGCCTTGTTGATGGTTGGTTTTGTTGAATCTAAAGGGGGCCCTCTGTGCTTCCTGGATTTTCTGTGTCTTTCCCCAGGTTAGGAAAGTTTTCCGCTATGATTTGTTCACATAACCCTTCTACCACTATTCCCTTCTCTTCCTCTTCTGGGACCCCTATGATTCTGATGTTGTTCCTTTTTAGTGAGTCACTGATTTCTCTAAATCGTAAATCGTGCTCTTTTGCCTTAATCTCCCTCTTTTTTTCTGCTTTGTTATTCTCTACAAGTTTGTTCTCCATATCGCTGATTCTCTGTTCTGCCTCAGCCATCCTTGCCGCCGCTGCATCCATCCGTCATTGCAGCTCGGTTATAGCATTTTTAATTTCATTCTGGCTATTTTTTACTTCTTTTATCTCTGCAGAAAGGGATTCTAATCTATTTTCAACTCCAGCTAGTATTCTTATTATCGTGATTCTAAATTCTGGTTCAAACATCTTTCTTGTATCTGTGTTGGTTAAATCCCTGGCTGTCGTTTCTTTGTGCTCTTTCTCTTGGGGTGAATTCCTTCATTTTCTCATTTTGAAGGAAGAAAAGGAATTAATGAGGTAGAAAAATGGAAATAAAAAATTAAAATTAAAAAAATATTGAAATTAAAAATTACACACACACACACACACACACACACATCAAATAGATGATGCTAGACCCTAGGTGTGTTTTGGTCTGGGTGTTGAAAGTGGTTTGACAGATTAGAGAAAAAAAATGGGAGGGGGGAAGGAAATCATTTGAGAATTTGAAAAAATGAATACACTGAAGTAGACTAAAATGAGATGATGGGGGTAAAATACAATTTGAAAAATATACACAAAAGTAAAGAATGTAGTAGAAAAAAATGAAGAAAAATATTTTAATAAAAATTACACTTAGATATGAATTTTTTCATTTTCTGTATTTAAGAGAAAAGAAAAATGAAAAAGAGAAATAGATAAAAAAAGAAAAGAAAAAACTGTTTGAAAATTTGAAAAAGTGAATACACTGTAGTAGACTAAAATAAAATGATGAAAGTAAAGTAGAATTTGAAAAAGATTACACAAAAGTAAAAGTATAGTAATAAAAATTAAAGAAAGATATTTTTAATAAAAATTGAAAATAAAAATGAATTTTTTCTCTCTCTGTATTCAAGAAAAAGAAAAAAATTGTAAAAGAGAAAAAGTAAAAAGAAAAAAAAAAGAAAGAAAATTGAATAGGTGAACCTGCTAACAGATTGAAGTAGGACTGAAATTGCTTCATTTTCCCCTAGAAGTCAGTCTATGTAGCTCTTTATAGTCCATAAATTAAGTCAGCAGTGAGACTTGTGTTCTTGAAGAGCCAAGTTGGCTCAGTTGGGCGGGGCTCAGTGTAACAGCTCTGCTCTCCACTATGTGGAGCTGCTTGTCTACTGGGGTGGATTGTTGTGGGGCTCGAAGGTGTGTATGTGCATGCGCGGGAGCAGTGAAAATGGTGCCACCCAGCTACCCAGTCTGTTCTCCTGGATCAGCAATCATGCACCCGTCCTCCATCTTCAGCTCTCGTCCACTCCCCACTTCTTCACTCTCCGTGACCAGGCCCCACGCAGCACCTCTCTCCGAAGCCTTATGTCAGATGCGGCTGTTTTCTCCAGCTCCCTACTTCTGAAGGACTGCAGCTTTGACCCATTCCACCCCTCTGCAGGAGGGTCTCACCCATCAATGGCCAAATGAGCAATGGCCAAATATCGACTGCACCCAGGTACGCCTGCTGGACCCTGTTGTTGCTGGTGCCCCGAGACTGCAGCCAGGTGCCAGCCCGTCCCAGAAAATGTTCGCGAGACAGTGTAGCAGCAGCGTCTCAGGGATTATGGAAAATCACAATACACATCTGGCACTAGGCTTCACCCTTAACGACCTAGCCCCAGCACCTGCAAATGTGGCCGTTTCTGGGACCAGGTGGCTTCAACAGTCTCTACCAAATGTCCTTCCAGCAGTGGAACCACTTTTCCCCGTGTGGCCCGAGAACCTCCTGGACCCCACTCTGTTCCTGGGGATTCGCCATTCCCTCCAGAGCACCAACAGGTATCGAGCTGCGGAGTTGCAGACTTTGTGTTCCCCTTGTTTACAGTCTTAATGGAATTTAAACCTTCTCCTTTCTCCTTTCTCCCTTTTAATTTAGTCCCTGTGGCTGTTTCCAATTTTCCACTTTCTCTCCAGCTGCTTTTGGGGAGAGGTGATTTTCCCATTTTCTCCCCCCCACCCAGTCTCCATCCTCTCTCCAACCGCAAAAGCGGTTCCCTACCTTTCGGGGCTTCTTGCTACCCAAGTTCAGCTCTCCGAGCCACGTACCTGCTGAATTCTGTGGTTCAGGTTGTGCAGATTGTTGTGTTAATCCTCCAATCAGTTTTCTAGGTGTGTAGGATGGTTCAATGCCCATCTGGTTGTATTTTATGGATGTGAGACACACAAAAATCTTCTATGCTGTTCCGCCTTCTTGGCTCCTTTCTAATGTTTGTCTTATTTTTGAGACAGAAAGAGCATGATCGAGGGAGGGGCAGAGAGAGGGAGACACAGAATCCGAAGCAGGCTCCAGGCTCTGAGCTCTCAGCACAGAGCCCGACGTGGGGCTCGAACCCATCAACTGTGAGATCATGACCCGAGCCTAAGTTGGACACTCAACTGACTGAGCCACCCAGGTGCCCCAGCAATAGACATTTCATTCTTAAAGTGACACAGTATTTCTCTTGGAACTTAGTGGGTAGGTAACTTTTTATTTTAGCACTTGTAGAAAATATATTAACTTGACTTCTGATTGAGCTGATTTATTCTTTGCCCTCACAAAATCCACATTATTTCAGTTTATCTTGTAAACACTAGCACATTCAGTAGATACTTAATGATTATTACATGACTATTTGGGGTTTTGATTGGAATTTCTGATTGACTCTGGTGCTCTGGGACCAAGTTATTCCCTTACCTTTGGTGTGTACCAGGGCCCAACAAACCCCAGCCTTAGAGGTGGTTTCATCTTTAGCCTAGAAATTATCTGTAATTTCTCTGACTCAGAGCCTAAAGTAAGATTTGCCTTCTAAGAATGAGGAGTGTGTTCTCTTTACATCAGCACAGAAACCAATAGTCATTTAAGCACTGTCATCATAACTATGGTTAGATTCCTTTAGACCTTGCCTTGGTAGGTCAGCATTCCTCTTTTCCCAAAAAGAGACAAACTGGAGGAAAGAGCATCTATTCATTATAATCTTCTCAGTTTATGTGTCTGCATTTTAAAAAACTATCACCCTCTGGGCTCCCCTGCCTTTCTGAGTCAAAAAGAAAAAGCCTATGTGTATGTGAAGGCCTGCATATAAGAAGTAGGACTTGAAAGCACCATTAGCATCTGTCTTGTGGCATGTAATATGTGTTGCTCATGATGGAATCAAACAACCATAGGATATTAGCTGACTTGGGAGGTACACATCTGTCCCTTCATTTTACATTGGGAAAACTGAGACCCAGACCAAAAAGCAATAGCTCTAATTTTCTAGGTAAGTTTCACTCTATTACTGGTCACAATGAGTGAATCTTAACAGCAGCCATGGTAGGTATTCATTGGCCAAGTAGAAAAGAGGCTCTGAAATGCCCATGACTCTGATCTTTATCTTCCTCCAGTGAAAGGGGCATAGCTTAACCAGAAATAGCTAGTGTGATGTAGAGTGCTGGAGGGATGGATTGTGTATATGTATGTGTAAACAATCTTGTTTTTAATTACCTACTTACATTTTGCCTCTAAGTTCTGCAGTCCCCTCTCCTGTCAGAACGATTGGGTAAATATGTACTTTTTTGTTAGTTTGCAAGTAAAGGCAGAATTAAAGAGTGTTTAGTTTAGGAATCTTGTATGCACATCTGGCTAAGTGTGTATAGTTGTGTATGTGGACAGTTGTTGGATTCAGGTTAATAATAGTCCCTCAAACCTGGAGCTTTATGTTAAGTGTAAATGCTCTACCTTTTGTCTTCCAAAGCGTAGTTTTATTAATGGATATGATATGCTGTGTGCTACTCAATGCCTGAAAATATCTTCATAAGTAATTGAGCTGCCCCATCCTCCCTTCTCCCCAAATACTCCCTTCTATGCATGATAACAAACCAATCTCAATGTGTTTAGCTGTCTCTCAGTGCTTCATCAGAGGTTTTTTTTCTCTCTGAACAAGCCAAATTCTATCCTTTCACACTGCACAACCACCATACTATTCACATAGGCAAACGTGCATTTTTCTGAGTGATATAATTATGTGAAAACTCTCACACGTTGCAATGAAACTGGACTTGCTGATGCCAAACAGAGCAGAAAGACCCTTTAGGAAGCCATTGTCAAGGATAAGATTGATTATTATATAGGTGGGTGTCTGTCAACTCTCCCTGCTCAGTGGGAAATTTTGCCTAGCTTGGCAAAAAAACAAAAAACAAACAAACAAAAAGCAAAAAAACCCAAAATACTTAGCCCAGGACCTTGAAATTCACCCATTGATGTTTTTATGTTGGGGATAAAATCAAGGTTGCAGCCTAATTCATTCATATGCTTTATTGTTCTCTTTAAAACATATAACATTTTATACATATCAAATTTAATGAAAGGGGATTCATTTCATAAATTTTCTCTATTATCCTACCATGTCACAATCTTCCATCATTTGCAAAACATATAACTTAGTGAGAGACACAGACTGCACAGATGTATGTGGAGTGTTGAGTGACAAAGCCAGTCCTTTGGGAGTTTAGAGCAAGGCAAAGTTATGTTGGCATTATCAAGTCAGAGAAGGCTATAAATTTTCCCTTCCATTCTTACCCTAGTAATGACAATGAACAAACCCAAAGTCTTTCTCAAATCCCTGTGTACAGTTGTATTTTTCAAGGACTAAGTATATTTCTTGGATAAAAGCATGCTTAGTATAACTAGCAATTGTTTAAAGTGCAGTTTTTCCTTGGCCATTGCATAATGTCAGTAGAGCCCTGTATACCCTAGGACAGAAGTGAGGTGTGCAAAGGAGGAATAGGGAGAGATGACCTGAACAAACTTTGCATTATTTTTAGTCATACTTCCCCCTTTCTTTTTTTTTTTTTAAATGTGGGCTTCTGGACATACAGTTATGGATTTTCAGGGCTGAAAGAGACATCTGATACCACTTTATCTACCCCTGCAACCTGAACAAAATTTATAGAGGGAGTTTCATATAGTAGAAAAAGTGTGGGATTTGGCAGGAACTGTGTACTAGTTCCAGCTCAAGCACTAACTCTACTCTTGGGGAAGTCATTTTATCTCCCTGAAGCTCAGTTTCCTTATATGCAAAATGGAGATGATAATGATTATAACATTGTATGACTGTATTGGTGGTTCCTGAGGCCAGGCCCACACTCACTGGTGTGCTAGAAAGACTCACAAGACTTGGAAGTCATAATCAGGCTATGCTTTATTACAGCTAAAGGATAAAAAACAAGACTAATAAAAGAAAAAGGTACATCAGACAGAGGTTGCAGGATACTAGGTGCAAGCTTCCAAGAGTCCTTTCTCAATGGAGTCACATAGGATGTGCTTAATCCCCCAGCAATAAACTGCATAAACATGTGCAAAATGTTTTCTGATGGAGAAGCTTGCTTGAGCCTAAAAGCCCAGGATTTTTATTGGGGTAACTACAGTGACTGATTGCAGTTATGGAAACTCCAGATCCCCGAGAAGGAAAACAGATGTTCACCATAAATCACAGTTTTTACACAATCTAGACAAGCTTATACAGTGTGGTTCAGGGCCCAAAGCATGCAAAGTGCGCTTATCAGTTAGTAGCATAGGAAACATTTTAAGACTTCAGTTCCCAGGAGCCAGCCAAAGGCCAGTCATACAAGTAGGCCCTTCTGAGAATATACAAGATTTGAGCAACTCAGGGCTGCTAGGTTAACTCTCTTCTTCACAAATAGGTATTAAATTGTGAATTTGATGTACTGCTTTATCATATATATGATATACACATGTATATATGTCATATATACACACCATATATATATACATATACTTACATACCATATATACATATACCTATATATACCATATATACACACATGTATATGTCATATATACCCATGTATACATGTATATGTGTATATATCATATATATGATAAATCAGTACATTAAACATATTAAATTATTAAATGTAAATAAATATATATCATAGACATCATATGGTATATATAAGATAAGCAGTACATGTGAAGGATTATTATTATTACAAATGACTAATGAAGGCTAAAGGTGTTTTAGGGTGTGATTGAGTGCAGTCAGAATGGAGATTTGCAAAGCAACCCAACAGAGCAGTGAATGGGAGGCTATCAAAAAAATCTCACTGAGGATTTTATTTTTTTCAGTGATGAAGATAATTTTGTTACTGGAACCATTCTGTCCCTCTTAGTTTGACACTGTACTTTCTTAACAGTAGCTTTATGTTTGTTTGGGGGTTTTGCATAAGCCAAATTGTTCCACCACCTATAATAGAGTTTTGGAAAGGATGTTACCCTCCCAAGAAGTGAAGAATTGAGCCCGTGGGGAGAGGCATACACAGGTGCTTCCCAGAAAACCCTGAACCAGGCCCAATAAAAACTATGGCTAATAATATAACTAATACCAACAGTGAATTTGAATTGAATTGAGATGAATTTATGTGAATGTGAATACTGTTGGAATATCAATTTGGGCTAAATACTGGGTTATATGCCAAGCCAAACACTGATTTTTTTTAATTGCCTTCTAAGGATGAAGAAAAAGACATGGAGAGGAAGCTTAGGCACTGTGCACTAGGATGGTTTTCTTGTGTGGAGGGGAGCAAGGAGGGTTATCTTGAGAAAGTGCACATACTCATTTCTAAAACTACTAGACACATATACCAAAGGATAGTCTTATTATCTGAACCCAGGTAGTAATGGCAGCCAGTAGATTGGAGATCAGCTTGGAGGAGGGTAGATCTTACAGATGGACAATAAGCCCCCTGATGCAACTTTGGTGGGGGAGCCTGTTAAGAGTATTGAGGCTACTGTCAGCCTCCTCTTCTACTTTATACCCACATAGCTGCTGTACTTCCCTGCCCCCAAACCACCCACGAGTGAAACCTGTGGCAGTTGCATTTATTCTTCATTTAAGTTAAAATTAGTTCATTTGTCTTTCTGGTATACTCTTTTACCCTTTATCTTCGGGGTATGTGAACCATGTCAGTGGTTCTCCTCAAATTGGCCCTCTGCTGCCAGGATTTCTGAGAATTCAACAAGGCTCTTTCTAAGCACCCTGCTTCAGGTGGCCCTGGAAAGTTTTCATGCACAATTTATTTATTTTTGTTTTTTTTTTAATTTCCATTTTCTTTTCTTGTTTTTTTACAGTCAATATATTTTTTTCATTTTTTTAAATATGAAATTTATTTTCAAATTGGTTTCCATACAATACCCAGTGCTCATGCCAAAAGGTGCCCTCCTCAATACCCATCACCCACCCTCCCCTCCCTCCCACCCCCCATCAACCCTCAGTTTGTTCTCAGTTTTTAACAGTCTCTTATGCTTTGGCTCTCTCCCTCTCTAACCTCTTTTTTTTTTCTTCCCCTCCCCCATAGACTTCTGTTAAGTTTCTCAGGATCCATATAAGAGTGAAAACATGGTATCTGTCTTTCTCTGTATGACTTATTTCACTTACTATAACACTCTCCAGTTCCATCCACATTGCTACAAAGGGCCATATTTCATTCTTTCTCATTGCCACGTAGTATTCCATTGTGTATATAAACCACAGTTTCTTTATCAATTCGTCAGTTGATGGACATTTAGACTCTTTCCCTAATTTGGCTATTGTTGAGAGTGCTGCTATAAACATTGGGGTACAAGTGCCCCTATATATCACTACTCCTGTATCTCTTGGATAAATTCCTAGTAGTGCTATTGCTGGGTCATAGGGTAGGTCTATTTTTAATTTTTTGAGGAACCTCCACACTGTTTTCCAGAGAGACTGCACCAGTTTGCATTCCCACCAACAGTGCAAGAGGGTTCCATTTCTCCACATCCTCTCCAGCATCTGATTTGTTAATTTTAGCCACTCTGACTGGCATGAGGTGATATCTGAGTGTGGTTTTGATGTGTATTTCCCTGATGAGGAGCGATGTTGAGCATCTTTTCATGTGCCTGTTGGCCATCTGGATGTATTCTTTAGAGAAGTGTCTATTCATGCTTTCTGCCCATTTCTTCACTGGGTTATTTGTTTTTCGGGTGTGGAGTTTGGTGAGCTCTTTATAGATTTTGGATACTATCCTTATGTCCAATATGTCATTTGCAAATATCTTTTCCCATTCCATTGGTTGCCTTTTAGTTTTGTTGATTATTTCCTTTGCAGTGCAGAAGCTTTTTATCTTCATGATGTCCCAATAGTTCATTTTTGCTTTTAATTTCCTTGCCCTTGGGGATGTGTCAAGTAAGAAATTGCTGCAGCTGAGGTCAGAGAGGGTTTTTCCTGCTTTCTCCTCTAGGGTTTTGATGGTTTCCTGTCTCACATTCAGGTCCTTTATCCATTTTGAGTTTGTTTTTGTGAATGGTGTAAGAAAGTGGTCTAGTTTCATTCTTTTGTATGTTGCTGTCCAGTTCTCCCAGCACCATTTGTTAAAGAGACTGTCTTTTTTTTCCATTGGATATTCTTTCCTGCTTTGTCAACGATTAGTTAGCCATACTTTTGGGGGTCTAGTTCTGGGGTTTCCATTCTATTCCATTGGTCTATGTGTCTGTCTTTGTGCCAATACCATGCTGTCTTGATGATGACAGCTTTGTAGTAGAGGCTAAAGTCTGGGATTGTGATGCCTCCTGCTTTGGTCTTATTCTTCAAAATTACTTTGCCTATTTGGGGCCTTTTGTGGTTCCATACAAATTTTAGGATTGCTTGTTCTAACTTCAAGAAGAATGCTGGTGTAATTTTGATTGGGATTGCATTGAATGTGTAGATAGCTTTGGGTAATATTGACATTTTAACAATATTTATTCTTCCAATCCATGAGCACGCAATGTTTTTCCATTTCTGTATATCTTCACTTTCCTTCATAAGCTTTCTATACTTTTCAGCATACAGATCTTTTACATCTTTGGTTAAGTTTATTCCTAAGTATTTTATGCTTCTTGGTTCAATTGTGAATGGGATCAGTTTCTTTATTTGTCTTTCTGTTGCTTCATTATCAGTGTATAAGAATGCAACTGATTTCTGTACATTGGTTTTGTATCCTGCAACTTTGCTGAATTCATGTATCAGTTCTAGCAGACTTTTGGTGGAGTCTGTCGGGTTTTCCATGTACAATACCATGTCATCTGCAAAAAGTGAAAGCTTGACTTCATCTATGCCAATTTTGATGCCTTTGATTTCCTTTTGTTGTCTTATTGCTGATGCTAGCACTTCCAACACTATGTGAAACAACAGCAGTGAGAGTGGACATCCCTGTCATGCTCCATATCTCAGGAAGAAAGCTCTCAGTTTTTCCCCATTGGGGATGATGTTAGCTGTGGGCTTTTCATAAATGGCTTTTATGATGTTTAAGTACGTTCCTTCTATCCCGACTTTCTCGAGGGTTTTTATTAAGAAAGGATGCTGAATTTTGTCAAATGCTTTTTCTGCATCGATTGACAGGATCATATGGTTCTTATTTTTTCTTTTATTAATGTGATGTATCACATTGATTGATTTGTGAATGTTGAACCAGCCCTGCAGCCCAGGAATGAATCCCACTTGATCATGGTGAATAATTCTTTTTATAAGCTGTTGAATTCAATTTGCTAGTATCTTGTTGAGAATTTTTGCATCCATATTCATCAGGGATATTGGCCTGTAGTTCTCTTTTTTTACTGGGTCTCTGTCTGGTTTAGGAATCAAAGTAATGCTGGCTTCATACAATGAGTCTGGAGGTTTTCCTTCCCTTTCTATTTTTTGGAATAGCTTGAAAAGGATGGGTATTATTTCTGCTTTAAATGTGTGGTAGAATTCCCCTGGGAAGCCATCTGGTCCTGGACTCTTATTCGTTGGGAGATTTTTGATGACTGATTCAATTTCTTCACTGGTCATGGGTCTGTTCAAGCTTTCTATTTCTTCTTGTTTGAGTTTTGGGAGTGTGTGGGTGTTTAGGAATTTTCCATTTCTTTCAGGGTTTCCATTTTTGTTGGCATATAATTTTTCATAGAATTTCCCAATAATTGCTTGTATTTCTGAGGGATTGGTTGTAATAATTCCATTTTCATTCATGATTTTGTCAATTTGGGTCATCTCCCTTTTCTTTTTGAGAAGCTTGGCTAGATGTTTATCAATTTTGTTTATTTTTTCAAAAAAACAACTCTTGGTTTCATTGGTCTGCTCTACAGTTTTTTTTAGATTCTATATTGTCTATTTTTGCTCTGATCCTTATTATTTCTCCTCTTCTGCTGAGTTTGGCGTGTCTTTGAGGTTCTGCTTCTATTTCCTTTAGGTGTGCTGTTAGATTTTGTATTTGGGATTTTTCTTGTTTCTTGAGATAGGGCTGGATTGCAATGTATTTTCCTCTCAGGACTGCCTTCGCTGCATCCCAAAATGTTTAGATTGCTATATTTTCATCTTCATTTGTTTCCATATATTTTTTTTAATTTCTTCTCTAATTGCCTGGCTGACCCATTCATTTTTTGTACAGTGTTCTTTAACCTCCATGCTTTTGGAGGTTTTCCAGACTTTTTCTTGTGGTTGATTTCAAGCTTCATAGCATTGTGGTCTGAAAGTATGCATGGTATGGTCTCAATTCTTGTATACTTATGAAGGGCTGTTTTGTGACCCAGAATGTGATCTATCTTGGAGAATGTTCCATGTGCACTCAAGAAGAAAGTATATTCTGTTGCTTTGGGATGCAGAGTTCTAAATATATCTGTCAAGTCCATCTGATCCAATGTATCATTCAGGGCCCTTGTTTCTTTATTGATCCTGTGTCTAGATGATCTATCTATTGTTGTAAGTGGAGTATTAAAGTCCCCTGCATTTACCACATTCTTATCAATAAGGTTGCTTATGGTTGTGATTAATTGTTTTATATATTTGGGAGCTCCTGTATTCGGCACATAGACATTTACAATTGTTAGCTCTTCCTGATGGATAGACCCTGTAATTATTATATAATGCCCTTCATCTTTTCATCTCTTGTTATAGCATTTAATTTAAAGTCTAGTTTGTCTGATATAAGTATGGCTACTCCAGCTTTCTTTTGACTTCCAGTAGCATGACAGATAGTTCTCCATCCCCTCACTTTCAATTTGAAGGTGTCCTCAGGTCTAAAATGAGTCTCTTGTAGACAGCAAATAGATAGGTCTTGTTTTTTTATCCATCCTGATACCCTATGTCTTTTGGTTGGTGCATTTAGTCCGTTTACATTCAGTGTTATCATAGAAAGATATGAGTTTAGAGTCCTTGTGATGCCTGTAGGTTTCATGCTTGTAGTGATGTCTCTGGTACCTTGTCTCACAGGATCCCCCTTAGGATCTCTTGTAGGGCTAGTTTAGTGGTGATTAATTCCTTCAGTTTTTGTTTGTTTGGGAAGACGTTTATCTCTCCTTCTATTCTAAATGACAGACTTGCTGGATAAAGGATTCTTGGCTGCATATTTTTTCTGTTCATCACATTGAAGATTTCCTGCCATTCCTTTCTGGCCTGGCAAATTTCAGTAGATAAATCCATCACTAGTATTATCGGTCTCACTTTATATGTTAGAACGTGTTTATCCCTAGCTGCTTTGAGAATTTTCTCTTTATCCTTTTATTTTGCCAGTTTGACTATGATATGTTGTGCAGAAGATCAACTCAAGTTACGTGTGAAGCGAGTTCTCTGTGCCTCTTGTATTTCAATGCCTTTTTCCTTCCCCAGATCAGGGAAGTTCTCAGCTATGACTTGTTCAAGTACACCTTCAGCCCCTTTCTCTCTCTTCCTCTTCTGGAATTCCTATTGTACGGATATTGTTCCATTTGATTGCATCACTTTGTTCTCTAATTCTCCTGAATTTTTTTATCTCTCTTTTTCTCAGCTTCCTCTTTGTCCATCATTTTATCTTCTAATTCACCTATTCTGTCCTCTACCTCTTCAATCCAAGCTGTGGTCGCCTCCATTTTATTTTGCAGCTCATTTATAGCATTTTTAGCTCCTCCTGACTGTTTCTTGGTCCCTTGATCTCTGTAGTAATAGATTCTCTGCTGTCCTCTATACTATTTTCAAGCCCAGCATTTAATTTTATGACTACTATTTAAATTCATTTTCTGTTACATTGCTTAAATCGTTTTTGATCAGTTCATTAGCTGTCGCTACTTCCTAGAGTTTCTTTTGAGGAGAGTTCTTCCATTTCATCGTTTTGTATAGTCTCTGGAGCTGTGCGGAACTGCAGGGCTCTTCCTCTGTGCTGTCTGGAGTAACTTGCATTGGTGGGCGGGGCGGCAGTCAGACCTGATGTCTGCCCCCAGCCTACCGCTGGGGCCACAGACTGGTGTGTACCTATCTTCCCCTCTCCCAGGGGCAGGACTCACTGTGGAGTGGTGTGTCCCCTATCTGGACTACTTGCACACTGCCAAGCTTGTGGTGCTGCTTCAATGGGATCTGGCGTATTAGCTGGGGTGTATCCGCAAGGTGCACACGGGTGGAAGGGGTAGACTCAGCTCGCTTTGCCTTTGGCGGTCCACTTCTGGAGGGGCCTTATGGCACCAGGAGGGAGGCAGACCCGTCGGAGGGATGGATCCACAGAAGCACAGCGTTGGGTGTTTGTGTGGTGCAAGCAAGTTCCTTGATGGGAACTGGTTCCTTTTGGGATTTTGGCTGGGGGATGGGCGAGGGAGATGGCACTGGCAAGCGCCTTTGTTCCCCACCAAGCTGAGCTCTGTTGTCTGGGGCTCAACAACTCTCCCTCCCATTGTCTTCTAGCCCTCCCCCTCTCAGAGCAGAGCTGTTGACTTATAACATTCCAGATGTTAAGTCCCGCTTGCTGTCAGAACATATTCTGTCTGGCCCCTCTGCTTTTGCAAGCCAGACTCGGGGGCTCTGCCTTGCTGGGTGGGCTGGCTGCCCCTCCACCATTCCGGCTCCCTCTTGCCAGTCTGTGTAGCGCGCACTGCCTCTCCGCCCTTCCTACCCTCTTCTGTGGGCCTCTTGTCTATGCTTGGCTCCAGAGAGTCCATTCTTCTAGTCTTCTGGTGGCTTCCTGGGTTATTTAGGCAGATGTGGGTGGAATCTAAGTGGTCAGCAGGACATGGTGAGCCCAGCGTCCTCCTACACCACCATCTTCCTCTCCTTCATGCACGATTTAATGTAGGATCTTTTGTGTGCTGGTAGAAAAGGGCAGATAATAGGTGAAGGCCCTGCCATCAAGGGAGCCCATTGCTTCTTCTGAAGTAAAGTATTTGGCAGTTGGACTAAAGAATTAAGGTATTGAAGCACTCCTTGCCCCATCTTATCACTCCTTAGAACATTTTCTTCTAACAACCACAGTTGTTAGCCCTTAACAACTTAGTTACTACTAAGTTACTAAGTTACTTAGTTAACAACTTAGTTACTAGCCCTCACATTTGTATGATATCTTGCACTTTTCTAACACTTTTCTATATATTATTTGGTCGTTAGAACACTTTTGTTCATTCTCCAAGGCCAAGTTCAAATGCTGTTCTCTACAAAGAGAAAT
This sequence comes from Acinonyx jubatus, assembly GCF_027475565.1. NCBI lineage: Eukaryota > Metazoa > Chordata > Mammalia > Carnivora > Felidae > Acinonyx > Acinonyx jubatus. Next base: position 59,107,257 of record NC_069389.1, on the reverse strand, counting down.
TTAATTTTAACTTCCCTGACCTGTTGAGAATCTTCCTTTGATGTTTTCTTGGTATTTAACCAGTGTTTCTATTTTTGTTCTAATTATATATAAAATTTATTAGACTATAAAATCCTCAGTAGGAAGATCTAGATAGGATTCATTAACAACTAGCATATATCAGACAAGTAATGAATAGTGGAGTAGAAATAGAGTAGAAAACAAACAAATGCTTGAATCTTAGATAACTTTGCCAAAGTCATTTACTTTCATTACTGGAAGCCGTGAACTTGAAGTCAAATTTTCCTCCAATTTTATACTACTATTTTAAATTCTCTTCCACACTGCTTCCTTTATCCTGACTTCCTACTGCAGATCACATTTACTCTTCAGGAGGAAGATCAGCAAATTCTTTAATATTATAGGCTTTAAGGAAGAAGTGAACTTTGACACATGGGTATAATTTCACTGGGTGTAATGCAGAGGAGGGTGTTCCAGACAGAGCTAACAGTAAAAGTCCATAGGTAGGTGGAAGAGCATGATCTTTGGAGAAATGAAGCCAAGCTTAATCAGGGCACCAGGACTTGTTTGGAGTCAGGTCTTGAAAACCATGCAGAAATGTTAAGATTTGATGTAGTAGGAAATAAGGGCTCATGCAGGCAGCCTCATATGAATGAATGGTCTGTAGTAGGGAAGACTTAGGATTTTCTGGTCTGGTAACTCTTTTGGAGGTTAGGAATGATGGTAGGGACCTAAGTCCCTGAACTTCCTGCCTCCTGGCTTGGTCCGCTATGAATATAAAATATATATTATTAATATATTCTAACATGCTCAGTGCCTAAAATATTAGTTGTCAATTTTTTTTAATTCCAAACACATTTAATAATAATAACTAATATTGATTGCTTCCTCTGTGCCTTTAGTTGCCAAATTTCTAAACCTCAGCTCAGAGAGGACCCTCATGCATGTTTGAAAGATTTTCAGAATTCTTTATCATGGTAATAAGGATTTTTTCTTGCCTAGGGTCCACTGCCAGCTCCTAAAGGCCTCCCTCTGGCACTCTAATTAGAGAAATTTAAATTAAATGAATCTTCTGAGGGAGAGGGTGCCTCCTTAAGCCACTCTCCCCTCAACCTTTTTGATACCTGGATCTAGCCTTTATTTGGCTCATGGCATTCAAGTTCTTACCTACTATCCATGTTCAAATGTCCATGTCATCTGGTTGGCCCCCTATATTGCAAAGACTTACCAACATTTTTAATAATGTTTATTTTTGAGAGAGAGAGAGAAACAGAGTGCAAGCAAGGGAGGGGCAGAGAGAGGGAGACACAGAATCTGAAGCAGGCTCCAAGCTCTGAGCTGTCAGCACAGAGCCTGACACGGGGCTCAGGCCCATGAACCAAGAGATCATGACCTGAGCTGAAGTTGGACGCTTAACCAACTAAGCCACCCAAGCACCCCAAGACTTATCCAGTTTTTAATCTGTCCCTCCCCAGCCTGTCCTTAAGAATAGCAAGTATCAAAAAGCCATTGGCTTCCAGTTACAAAGCTACATCACACTCTTGTAAGAGGGTAAATCTTAATATAAATTTCATATACACCAAACCTGAGGGTTCTCTCTCCCTCTTCTCCCCTACTTCTTCTCTCTTCCTCTACTCTTCTTCTGCCTCCTGTCAAGCATATTTCCTATGGTTTGTTGTTTGATATAAATTGCATATTTGACAATGGACAAATATACAAAAATCTTGCTCTCATTTGTTCACACCACTAACCTCCTGGTTCATTTGTCTCTGCAAAAGATCATAGAAACCTCTCCTAATGTTTCTTTCCAATATGCTGTTTATCCTTTATGTGGAGAGCCATGGAACTTCACTAAAGTCTACTTTGTTAATTCTTCCAAAAGACAGCCTCTGAAAGCTAAAGGGAGAAGAAACAGAAGGTGGTAAGTGGAAGCTGGGCCCCTGCAACAGATTTGTGGGAGGCAATGTGGAATAATAGGAGGAGCATAGGTTGGAAGACTGCACTTTAGACTTAGTTTTGCTTTAACTAACAGTTGTCCAAATTTTGCATACATTTCTCACACATTTATGTGTCTTTGGGGTAAGGATTATGGTTAATATTTGTATCATCCAACAGTACATAGCACACAGTTGATGTTCAGTTGAGTCACTAGGGCCCCTACTATGCTGCACCCTCACTTTGCTACCCAGTTTCTCTATACCTTGGGTTTAGATCTTCTTTCTACCACTTTCTAGTCTTGAGGGCTTGAGTAGTGTTCTTAACTTCTCTAATTATGAATTTGTTTCACCTTACACAGAAGACATATAATACTTGATTTATAGTTTTATTGCACATATCAAATAGAATAACAGATAAAGTGCTTTGGAAAGTGTAAGGTGGTTTTATCATATTAGTCAAGAAATATCAAAAAGCACAAAATTTTATCGCATCTGTGAACCATGCTCCCAACCAGATTATGTTGTTTTGTTCCAGGACCATTTTATAGACTGAGGTTTGCTTAGAATCAGCTTATTTGGACATTTTGATTAAAGTTAACATTAGGAAAAAATAAAGTGTTTCATACAAAGGCCAATAGCAATTATGTCACTCACATATAGATCATTTTACTTTGGTATCTTGGTGAAATTCAGAAAGTATATCTGTGACTAAAGCAGACTGGTTCTGGTGTAGGAAGTACATTAAAAGCAATTAGTAAAATATAACAAACTTAGATAAAAACCAAATCTACATTTCCCCAGCCATTTCAAAATATTAACTATATAAATCTGTGTTCTAATTTGCCCAAAGGAAATATTTTTTAGGGAATCAAGCAGCAAAGACTTATTGACCACTTGTTGCATGCCTAGCTCTGTGCCAGGGGCATGGTGGGTCATAGATGTAAAATCCTGAAAGTCTGCTTTCCAGAATCTCAGATTCTGGTTGAGTCCACAAAACATAGAATATAATATGGTTATTTTTTGTGTCTATGGGATGGGCCTTGAAAGGTGGAGTTTAGAGAGGCAACGAAGAAGGCAGGGAGACCTTGACTGTGTTAGGATAGTAAGCATGTTGAGTGCTGTGCATGGTGGTAGGTATGGCTGCTGAGGTATAGTGGAGTCAGATTATGGAAGCCCTTGAAAGCCTTGTAGAGGAGACTGGATTTCGTATGATTGGCGTTGATGATTCATTGTGAATTCTGAGCCAGGACACTGATAAAAGAATAGTGTGTTAGGAAGCAATGAGCAGGTTGAATTACAGACAGGCACCGACTAACAAAAAATCACTTGGCTCCTCTTGTAAGATGTGGTAAGCATGGAGAAGGACTATTGAAAACAAGATGTGGCTAAAGAAAAGAGAACAAGGACAGTGGGGGTCAGAAGGTCAGACGACATCTTATTTAATCAGTCAGAACTCTGGCATCTGGTGATTTTGTGAAAAAAACGTTTCTGTCAGAAACAAATGTTTAACATTAAATAGTTTATAGGCTTAAAGTGTAGCATGTTCCCTAACAGTAGATTAGCAGATGAAGAAGAATGTATCAATGATATTGAAGACAATGTAATGGAAAGCACCCAAGATGAATCACAAAAAAGAGAAAAAAATTGTTTAAAAAAATTTTAATGTGTATTGTTTTTGAGAGAGATAGAGACAGACAGAGAGACAGAGAGAGACAGAGCAAGCAGTGGAGGGGCAGAGAGATAGGGAGACACAGAATCTGAAGCAGGCTCCAGGCTCTGAGCTGTCAGCAAAGCCCAATGTGGGGCTCGAACTCACGAGCTGTGAGATCATGACCTGAGCCGAAGTCGGATGCTCAACCGACTGAGCCACCCAGGTGACCCTAGAAGAAAAAAATTTAATTAGGATAGGGATTTCTGGGGCAACATCAAGCAAACAGACATTCACATTATTGGGGTCCCAGAAGACGAAGAGAAGGGGGCAGAAAACTTATTTGAAGACATAATAGCTGAAAGCTTCTCTAACTTAGTGAAGGAAATAGATGTCCAGATTTAAGAAACACAGTTCCAAACAAGATGAACTCAGAAAGGTCCACACCATGACACACAGTAATTCAAATGTCAAAGTTTTAAGATGAAGAGAGAATTTTAAAAGCAGCAATAGAAAAGCCAAAAGTTACACACAAGGCCACCCTATAAAGCTGTTAGCTCAGTTTTCAGCAGAAACATTGCAGGGCATGACATATTCAAAGTGCTGAAAAGAAAAAAAAATAACAACCAAGAATAATTTACCTGGCAAGATTATCATCCAGAATTAAAGGAGAGATAAAGACTTTAGCAGAAAAACAAAAATTAAAGGAATTTATCACCATTAAACCAGCCTTCTAAGAAATGTTAAAGGGAAAAGAAATGGCCATAATGACACAGAACAATATGAATAAAAATAATAAAAAGGTGTAAAATATGATAGCATTTACATATACATAAAAAGTGGAAGAGGGAATAAAAAAGGGTGATTTTTTTAAAAATGTGTTTGACCTTAAATGGCCATTATTTAGTATAGACTGCTATGCACTTAGGATGTTATATATGAACCTTACATTAAAAACAAAACTAAACCTATAATAGATACAAAAAAATAAATAGAAAACCAAATATAGCACTACAGAAATCACAAAGAAAGGAAGAGAAGAAGAAAGGAACAGAGAAGAACTATAAAAATAACTAGAAAACAATTCACAAAGTGGCATTAAATACATACATCTCAATAATTACTTTAAATGTAAATTGACTAAATGCTGCAATCAAAAATACAAAGTCATGAAATGTATAAAAAACCAATACCCATCTATAGCCTGCCTAAAAGACACTCAACACAGATTTAAAGACAAAGACTGAAAGTCAAGGGATGGAAAAAACATTTACTATGCAAATGAAAGTGAAAAAAAGTCAGACTAACAATACTTATGACAGACAAAATAGATTTTAATACAAAGACTGTTAAAAACTGAGAACAAACTGAGGGTTGATGGGGGGTGGGAAGGAGGAGAGGGTGGGTGATGGGTATTGAGGAGGGCACCTTTTGGGATGATCACTGGGTGTTGTATGGAAACCAATTTGACAATAAATTTCATGTATTAAAAAAAAACAAAAAAAAAAAAAACAAAGACTGTAGAGGAGAAGATGGTGGCAGAGTAAGAGGACCTTAGGCTTCCTCCCACAAATACAACTGATAACTATCAAATCACCCTAAATACCCCAGAAACCCATCTGAAGACTTGCAGGACAAACCCCACAACTAAAGATAGAGAAGTGAGAACATCAAAGGCAGGAAGTGGGGAGACGCAGCTAGGAGAGAAATGGATCATGGATGCTGTGGTGGGGAGAGAGTTACGGTCAAGGGGAAGGGCAAGAGACAAACTAGCACACAGGGGATCCAACCAAGGAAGATGAATCCCCATAGCAATTGGCTTGGAAAGCAAAAGGAGCTGAATTTCTTGAGTTCTTGCAACCAGTGGGGCTTAAAACTTAGAGTTATTAAAGGTCAGCAGATTTAGTTCAGGGAGAGTCCAGAGGGCATTGGGCTGCTCTTTGAGAGAAGACAGGACCAACAGCTCACAGATATACCTCATGGAAAAGGCAATCTGAAGAATGCCTGCAACACAAAGTGGGGAGGTTATTTGCTTATCTCAGAGTGTGTTCCAGAGAGGCAGTGTTAACAGGGCGACCCCACTGGGAACAAAGGAACTGGCTGGCACCATTTCCCTCCCTTGCTTCTCAGCATAGGCACCGGGCCACCTGCAAGACCTATTGCACTAGCTACCTAACTTGCGTAAACCAAGCCCCACACCCCTCCCTGTGCTCTGATGGAACTGCCCTACCCGGTCACACTTGCTTCAGTCCCAGTGCAGTGGGCCCCCTCGCCAAACCCTGCCCAAACCACATCTCCTGATCCAGGAGGCTTGAAAAAATACAGTTCTAGCAGCAGTGGCAACAGGTCTCATTTCATAAGCATTCCAGAGCTAACACAGTTAAAACATGCCACATTAAGGCCGGGGAACAAATATTGCCCACAACAGACAAAGAGCACCTGTGCAGTTGACTGGCCTGAATGATAAAGCAACCAAGACACAAAAGCAGAGTGCACACAGCACAAATTTGAGACACTGCCTGAAGGGCCAGGCCCTGGGGAACAGGGGTCATTACATGGTATGGCACTAAGGATCTCTTCTTCATAAGGCCATTACCCTCAAAAACAGGAGGCATAGCTGACTTTCCTAACATAGAGAAAAAGGCACAGAGACTTAGACAAAATGAGAAGACAGAGAAATTTGTCCTAAATGAAAGAACAAGAAAGGCCATAGCCAGAGATCTAAACAAAACAGATATAAGTAACATGCCTGATGGAGAATTTAAAGCATCAGTCATAAGGATACTCACTAGGTTGAGAAAAGAATAGAGGTCATCAGTGAGACCCTACCACAGAGATAAAAAATTTAAAAAAGGAATCAGAGATGAAGATTGCAATAAATGAGATTGGAAACAGGCTTGATGCAGTGAACACATGGCTGGAAGAAGCAGAGGAATGAATTAGTGATAAAGAAGACAAAATAATGGAAAATACTGAAGCTTAATAAAAGAGACAAAGAAGAATTATGGAACAAGAGAATAGATTTAGGGAACTCAGTGACTCCATCAAAAGTAATAACATTTCTATTATAGGAGTCCCAGAAGAAAAAGAGAGAGAAAAAGGACCACAAAATATATTTGAATAAATAATAGCTAAAACTTTCCCTAATCAGGGGAAAGAAACAGACATATAGATCCAAGAGGAAAAAAGAATGCCAATCAAAATCAACAAAAGCAGGCCAATGCCGACACATATTGTAATTAAACTTCCAAAATACAGTGACAAACAAAAAATGTTAAAAGCACCAAGAGAAAATAAGTCCTTAAATTAAAAGGGAAGTCCCATAAGGCTAGCTGGAAATTTCTCAACAGAAATTTGGCAATCCAGAAAGGAGTGTCATGATGTATGCAAAGTGCTGAATGGGAAATATCTGCAGCCAAGAATACTCTATCCAGCAAGGCTATCATTCAGAATGTAAGGAGACATAAAGAGTTTTCAGGACAAACAAAATCTAAAGGAGCTCATGACCACTAAACCAGCCCTGCAAGAAATATTGAAGGGGACTCTTTGAAAGAAAAACCAAAAGTGACAAAAACTAGAAAGGATCAGAGAAAATCTCCAGAAACAACAAAACAAGTAATAAAATGGCACTAAATACATATCTATCAATAATTACTCTGAATGTAAATGGAATAATGTTCCAATCAAAAGACATAGGGTGTCAGAATAGATTAAAAAACACAAGATCCATCTACATGCTCCCTACAAGAGGATAAATTTATACCTAAACACCTGCAGATTGAAAGTGAGTGGATGGAGAAACATTTATCATGCAAGTGTATGTCAAAACAAAGCCAGAGTAGCAATACTTAAATTGGACAAACTAGACTTTAAAACAAAAACTGTAACAAGAGATGGATGAAGGGCATTATATCATAATAAATGGGACAATCCAACAAGAAGATCTACAATTGCAAATATTTATGCACCCAACATGGAAACAACAAACTATGTAAAACAATAACAAATATAAAGGAGCTAATTCACAATAATACAATACTAATAAGGGATTTTAAGACCCCACTTACATCAATGGACAGATCATCTAAACAGAAAATCAACAAGGAAACAATGGTGCTGAATGACACACAGGACCAGATGGACTTAACACATATACTCAAAACATTCCATCCTAAAACACATTATTCCATCCTAAAACACATTATTTTCAATTGTACATGGGTCATTCTACAGAATAGGTCCTGTATTAGGTCACAAAACAGGCCTAAACCAATACAAAAAGATTAAAATCTTACCATGCGTCTTTTCTGACCACAACACTATGAAACTTGAAGTCAATCACAAGAAAAATTTTGGGAATACTGCAAATACATGAAGGTTAAACAACATGCTACTAAAAAATGAATGGGTCAACCAGAAAAATCAAAGAATAAATTAAAAAAATACGTGGAAACAAATGAAAATGAAAACACAACAGTCCAAAATCTTAGTGATGCAGCAAAAGGGGTCCTAAGAGAGAAGTATACAGAAAGTAAGAAAAGTCTCAAATAAACAAACTAACCTTACACCTAAAAGACCTAGAAAAAGAACAACAAATGAAGTCTGCAGCCAACAGACGGAAGCAGGTAATTAAGACTAGAACAGAAATAAATGATATAGAAACTAAAAAAGCAATAGAACAGATCAATGAAACCAGGAGCTGGTTCTTTGAAAACATTAATAAAATTGATAAAACCCTAGTCAGATTTATCAAAAAGAAAAGGGAAAGGACCCAAGTAAATAAAATCACAAATGGGAGAGGAGAAAGAACAACCAACACCATAGAAATGCAAAGAATGATATAAGAGAATGTTATGAAAAACTATATGCCAACAATTAGACAACCTGGAAAAAATGAATAAATTCCTAGGAACATATAAACTACCAAAACTGAAACAGGAACAAATAGAAAACTTGAACATACTGATAACCAGCAATGAAATTGGATTACTAATAAAAATATCTCCCAACAAACAAAAGTCAAGGTCCACATGGCTTCACAGGTAAATTCTACCAAACATTAAAAGAAGAGTTAATATCCATTCTTCTCAAACTATTCCAAAAAATATTAAAGAAGGAAAACCCTGACGTGTTTATATCCTGATGGATATAAAAATCCTCAATAAAATACTAGCAAACTGAATGCAACAATACATTAAAAAATCATTCACCACCATCAACTGGGATTTATTCTAGGGTCCATGTGTGGTTCAGTATTTGCAAATCAATCAGTGTGATACACCACATTAATGAAAGAAAGGATAAGAACCATATGATCATTTCAATAGATGCAGAAAAAAACATTTGATAAACTACAACACTGATTCATGATAAAAACCTGCAATAAAGTAGATTTAGAGGGGACATACCTCAACATAATAAAGGCTATTTATGAAAAACTCACAGCTATTACAGTTACCAATGGGAAAAAACGGAAAGCTTTTCCTCTATAGTCAGGAACATGACAGGGATGTCCACTCTCACCACTGTCATTTAACATAGTATTTGAAGTCCTAGCAACAACAGACAACAAAAAGAAACAAAAGGAATCCAAATAAGCAAGGAAGAAGTCAAACTTTCACTATTTGCAGATGAGATGACACTCTATATAGAAAACCCAAAATACTCCACCAAAAAACTGCTAGAAATTTACAAATTCTAAAAGTCACAAGATATAAAATCAACATACAGAAACCTGTTGCATTTCTATATACCAATAATGAAGCAGCAGAGAGAGAAATTAAGGAATAAGTCCCACTTACAATTGCATAAAAAACAATAAGATATCTAGGAATAAACATAACCAAAGAGATGAAAGACCTGTACCCTGAAAAGTATAAAACACTGATGAAAGAAACTGAAGATGACAGAAAGAAAGGGAATGTTATTCCATGCTCATGTATTGGAAGAACAAATATTATTAAAATGTCTATACTACCCAAAGCAGTCTATACATTTAATGAAGTTCCTATCAAAATACCACCAGCAGTTCTCCCAGAGCTAGAAGAAGCAATTCTAAAAATTTGCATGGAACTCCCAAATCCTTGAATAGCCAAAGCAATCTTGAACAAAGGAAAATAAAGCTGGAGGTATCACAATTCCAGACTTCATGTTATATTGCAAAACTGTAGTAATCAAGACAGTATGGTAGTGGCACAAAAATTGTGGAACTCACTCAATGGAACAGAATAGAAATCCCAGAAATAGACCCACAACTATATGGTCAGTTAATGTTTGAGAAATCAGGAAAGAATATCCAGTGTAAAAAAGCAAATCTCAACAAATGATGCTAGAAAACTGGACAGTTATATTCAAAGAAATGAAACTGGGGCATTTTGTTATACCATACATAAAAATATATTCAAAATGAATTAAAGACCTAAATGTGAGACAGGAAACCATCAAAATTCTAGAGGAGAATGTAGGCATTAACCTCTTTGACATTGACCATAGAAACTCCTTGCTAGATATGTCTCCTGATTCAAAGGAAACAAAAGCAAACCAAACTATTGGGACTTCATCAAAATAAATAGCTTCTTCACAGTGAAGGAAACAATCAACAAAACTAAAAGGAAACCTATGGAATGAAAGAAGGTATTTGCAAATGACATGTCTAGTAAAGGGTTAGTATCCAAAATGTAAAATGGAGTTATAAATTTCAACACCCCAAAGACAAAGAATCCAACTTAAAAATGGGCAGAAGACATAAACAGGCATTTCTCCCAAGAGGACATCCATATGGTCAACAGTTATTTGAAAAGATGTTCATTATCACTTTCCATCAGAGAAATGCAAATCAAAACTGCATGATACTGCACATATCAGAATGGCTACTAACAACGCAAGGAACAACAGGTTTTGGCGATTATGTGGAGAAAACGTACACTCATGCAACGTTGGTGGAAATGCAAACTGGTGCGGCCACTCTGGAAAGCAGTATGGAGGTTTCTAAAAAAGGTAAAAATTGAATTTACTCTATGATGCAGCATAGCACTACTGGGTATTTACCCAAAGAATACAAAAACACTAATTCAAAGGGATACATGTACCCTAATGTTTATAGCAGCATTTCCTAAGTGGCCAAATTATGGAAGCACCCCAGTTGTCCATCTAGAGATGAGTGGATAAAGAAGGTGTGGTATAAAATCCCTAGAGAAGAAAGAAGGAAAAAACCTCTCTGACCTCAGCCGCACTAATTTCTTACTTGACACATCCCCAAAGGCAAGGGAATTAAAAGCAAAAATGAACTGTTCGGACCTCATGAAGATAAAAAGCTTCTGCACTGCAAAGGAAATAATCAACAAAACTAAAAGGCAACCAATGGAATGGGAAAAGATATTTGCAAATGACGTATCGGAGAAAGGGATAGTATCCAAAATCTATAAAGAGCTCACCAAACTCCACACCCGAAAAACAAATAATCCAGTGAAGAAATGGGCAGAAAACATGAATAGACACTTCTCTAAAGAAGACATCCGGATGGCCAACAGGCACATGAAAAGATGCTCAACGTCACTCCTCATCAGGGAAATACAAATCAAAACCACACTCAGATACCACCTCACGCCAGTCAGAGTGGCTAAAATGAACAAATCAGGAGACTATAGATGCTGGAGAGGATGTGGAGAAACGGGAACCCTCTAGCACTGTTGGTGAGAATGCAAACTGGTGCAGCCACTCTGGAAAACAGTGTGGAGGTTCCTCAAAAAGTTAAAAATAGACCTACCCTATGACCCAGCAATAGCACTGCTAGGAATTTGCCCAAGGGATACAGGAGTACTGATGCATAGGGGCACTTGTACCCCAATGTTTATAGCAGCACTTTCAACAGTAGCCAAATTATGGAAAGAGCCCAAATGTCCATCAGCTGATGAATGGATAAAGAACTTGTGGTTTATATACACAATGGAATACTACGTGGCAATGAGAAAGAATGAAATATGGCCTTTTGCAGCAACGTGGATGGAACTGGAGAGTGTTATGCTGAGTGAAATAAATCATACAGAGAAAGACAGATACCATATGGTTTCACTCTTATATGGATCCTGAGAAACTTAACAGAAGTCCATGGGGGAGGGGAAGAAAAAAAAAAGAGGTTAGAGAAGGAGGGAGCCAAAACATAAGAGACTCTTAAAACTGAGAACAAACTGAGGGTTGATGGGGGTGGGAGGGAGGGGAGGGTGGGTGATGGGTATTGAGGAGGGCACCTTTTGGGATGAGCACTGGGTGTTGTATGGAAACCAATTTGACAATAAATTTCATATAAAAAAAGAAGGTGTGGTATATATATACAATGGAATATTACACAGCCATACAAAAAGAATGATATCTTGCCATTTGAATATGACATGGATGGATCTAGAGAGTATTATGCTAAGTGAAAGCAGTCAGAGAAAGACAAATAGCATATGATTTCACTCATATGTGAAATTTAAGAAACAAAACAAATGAGCAAAGGGAAAAGAGAGAGAGAGGGGAGCAAACCAAGAAACATTCTTAACTATAGAGAACAAACTGATGGTTACTGGAAAGGGGGGCATTGGTAAAATAGATGATGGGTATTAAGGAGTGCACTTGTTGTGATGGGCACTGGGTGTTGTATGGAATTGTTGAATCACAGTATTGTACTCCTGAAGCTAATATTACACTGTATGTTAACTAACTGGAATTTATTTTTTTAAGTTTGTTTATTTTGAGAGAGAGAGAGAGGATGAGTAAGATAGGGGTAGAGAGAGGGAGAGAGAGAATTTAAGCAGGCTCTGTATTGTCAGTGCAGAGCCTGACACGGGGCTTAATCTCACGAACCATGAAATCATGACATGAGTTGAAATCCAGAGTTGGATGCTTAACCAACTGAACCACCCAGGTGTCTATAAATAAAAACATTAAAAATTTTTTGTTAATGTTTCTTTATTTTTAAGAGAGAAAGAGAGAGACAGAGTGCAAGTAGAAGAGGGGCAGAGAGAGGGAGACACAGAATCTGAAGCAGGCTCCAGGCTCTGAGCTGTCAGCACAGAGCCCAACGCGGGGCTCGAACTCATGAGCCCCAAGATCATGACCTGAGCCGAAGTCAGATGCTCAACCAACTGAACCACCCAGGCGCCCCATAAAAACTTTTGAGAAAGGAATATAAGGAGAAAAATATAGTGAACAAGGCAAAGAGAAAAACCATATTCTTAATTATAGAGAACACACTGATGGTTACTAGAGGGGAAGGGAAAGGGGATGGGGGAAGGGGTGAAACAGGTGGTGGGGATTAAGGAGTGCACTTGTCATGAAGAGCCCTGAGCATTGTATGGAATTGTTGAATCACTCTATCATATACACCTGAAACGATTATTACACTGTATGTTAGTTAATTGGAATTAAAATAGAAAGTTATGGGTGTGCCTGGGTAGCTCAGTCGGTTAAGTGTCTGACTTCGGCTCAGGTCATGATCTCATGGTTTGTGGATTTGAGCCCTGCGTTGGGCTCTGTGCTGACAGCTCAGAGCCTGGAGCCTGCTCGGATTCTGTGTCTCCGTCTCTCTCTTCCCCACCCCTACTCTCACTTTGTCTCACTCTGTCTCTCAAAAATAAATGAAAAAAAAGTTACAAGTTTTTTGTAACTTTGCCTCCCCAAAGTTGGAGGCATTACACTTGTAGATTTCAAGATATGCTACAAAGTTGTAGCAATCAAAACAATATGGTACTGGTACAAAAATAGACACATAGAACAATGGAAAAGAATATAGAGTCCAGAAATAAACCACGGTTATATGGTCAATTAATCCTTGACAAAGGAGGAAAGAATACACAATGGGGAAAAACAGTCTTTTTAATAAATGGTGCTGGGAAAACTGAAGAGCTACAGGCAGAAGAATGAATTTGGAACACTTTCTAACACCATACATAAAAATGAATTGACAATGGATTAAACATCTAAATGGGAGATATGAAACCATAAAAATCCTAGAAGAGAACACAGGCAGAATTTGCTCTTTAGCAACCTTTTTCTACATATGTCTCCTGAGGCAAGGGAAATAACAGCAAAAATAAACTATTGAGACTATATCAAAATAAAAAGCTTTTGGACATCAAAGGAAACAATCAACAAAACTGGGAGACGACCTACTGAATAGGAGAAAATACTTGCAAATGGCATATCTGATAAAGGGTTAGTATCCAAAATATATAAAGAACTGATACAACTCAGCATGCACACACACACACACACACACACACATCCAATTAAAAATGAGAAGACATGGATAGACATTTCTCTAAAGAAGACATACAGATGGACAACAGACATATGAAAAGATGCTCAACACCACTCATTATCAGGGAAATTGAAATCAAAACTACAAAGAGATATTACCTCACACCTTTCAGATGGCTAAAATAAAAAAACAAAGAAACAACAAGTGTTGAAGAGGATGTGGAGAAAAGGGAACTCTCATGTACTGTTGGTAACCACTATGGAATTTGTGTAACCATAAGAAAAACAGTATGAAGATTCTGCAAAAAATTAAATATAGAACTGCCATATGATTCAGTAATCACACTACTGGTTATTTACCCAAGAACATGAGAACACTAAATTGAAAGGATATGTGCATCCCATTTTTTTGCAGTGGTTTTTACAACAGCCAAATTATGGAAGCAGCCCAAGTGTCCATTGATAAATGAATGGATGAAGGAGAAGTAGTATATATATATTCAATGGAATATTATTCAGCCATAAAAAATGAAATATTTCCATTTGCAACAACATGGATGGAGTTAGCGAGTATAATGGTAAGTGAAATAAGTCAGTCAGAGAAAGACAAATACCATAGGATTTAATTCATGTGGAATTTAAGAAACAAAACAAATGAGAAAATGGGAAATGTGTATATATACACATACATACATAAAGAGAGACAGAGACAGAGAAACCAAGAAACAGACACTTAATTATAGAGAACAAACTGATGGTTATTAGAAGGGAGGAAGATGGGGGGGTTGGGTGAAATATGTGATGGGGATTAAGGAGTGCACTTGTCATGATGAGCACTGGGTGATGTATGAAATTGTGGAATCACTGTATTACACATTTGCAACTAATATGACACTGTGTGTTAACTAACTGGAATTAAAATAAAAACTTAAAAAGGAACAAAACAAAGGGAAAAAACAAAGCACAAACAAACTTTTTTTAGTAGCCATTTCTGCATTTTGTTTTAATTTTATTTTTTATTTTTTAACAAACTCTTAACTGTAGGGAACAAACAGGTGGTTACCAGAGGGGAGATATGTGGGAGAGGGTTGAAACAGGTGAAAGGGATTAAGAGTACACTTATCTTGATAAGCACTGAGTAATATATGGAATTGCTGAATTACTATATTGTACATCTGAAACTAATATACCACTGTATGTTAACTACACTGGAATTAAAATAAAATAAAAAATAATAATCATAAAAAGTAAACTATTGGGGGTACATGAAAATAAAAAGCTTTTGCATAGCAAAGGAAACCATCAACAAAACAAAAAGACACCCTACTGTTTGGGATAATATATTTTCAAATGATATATCTAATAAGGGATTAATGTCCAAAATGAAGAAGGAACTTACACATCTCAACACCAGAAACAATCTGATTAACAAAGGGGCAGAGGATCTGAATTTATATTTTTCTAAATGGTCATGCAGATGGCCAACAGACATATGAAAAGATGCTCAACATCACCAGTCATCAGGGAAATGCAAATCAAAACCACAACGAGATACCACCTTTCACCTGTCAGAATGGCTTAATCAAAAAGATGAGAAATAAGAATTGTTTGAAATGATGCACAGAAAAAATCAGTTTTATTCACTATTGGTAGAAATGTAAACTGGTATTAGTCATTATGGAAAACAGTACGGAAGTTGCTCAAAAAATTAAAAGTTGAACAACCATACAAAACAAAACAAAACAAAAACACTACTTCAAAAAGATATATGCACCCCTATGGTTATTGCAGCACTAGTTATATAATGCAAGATATGGAAACAACTTAAGTGTCCACTGATGGTGAATGGATAAGGAATACATGGTGTATGTATGTATGTATGTATGTATGTATGTATATGCAATGGAATACTATGCAGCCATTAATAAGGATGCGATCTTGCCATTTGTGACAACTTAGATGGACCTAGAGGGTATTATGCTAAGTAATGTAAGTCAGACTGAGAAAGACAAATGCAATATGATTGCACTCATATGTGGAATCTAAAAACAAATGAACAAAAAGCAGAATCAAACCTATAAACAGAACAAACTGATAGTTGCCAGAAGGAAGGGGGTGGGGGAGTTAGGCAAAATGGGTGAAGGGGAGTGGGAGATACAGGCTTCCAGTTATGGAATGAGTAAGTCACAGGAATGAAAGATACAGCATAGGGAATATTTTAAATCATATTGTAATAGCGTTGTGTGGTGACTGATGGTAGCTACACTTGTGAGCATAGCATAACATATGGACAAGTTGAACCACTATTTTGTACACCTGAAACTAATATAACATTGTGTGGCAACTATGTTCAATTTTTTTAGGAAAAAAATGTAGTGGATTCCCACAGCCAAATCAATGAATGGTTTCTGCACCTGAGCTGTTGTCAGTAGCAAGCATGCACAAAAATCTCTCTTTAGGCTTTCCCAGAGCTGGTAGGCCTAGTATTTATGTTATTATGACTGAATTAAAATTACGGCCTCTATTGTCTCTGAGGAGAAATTAAGAAAGTGCCAGAACTGAACAAAACATGAGTGCAAAAAGACTGAAAAGGAAAGGGGAGTTACATGAAGATAAGAGAAAATTAGTGAAGTAGTAATTTGTTCTTTTTAAAAAAAATTGAAGTATGGTTGGCATGCAGTATTAGTTTTGTGTGTACAACGTAGTGATTCAACAATTATATACATTATGAAATGCTCACCAGAGTAAGTGCAGTTACCATCTGTCACCATACACAGTTATTACAATATTATTGACAATATTCCCTATGGTGTATTTACTCAGGAAAGTACTGTTAACTTTACACACACACACACACACACACACACACACACACACACGTATATGTCTCTTTCTTCTATTAAAATTTATGCATGTGACCTGAACATATTGGCCTAGAATGATGGTAATAAAGCTGTGTGACTTTGAGTAAGTTACTTAAACTCTCTGAGAAGCTTTAGTTTTCTCATTTTTAAAACAGTAATGCTAATTCCTCCCTACTTCACATGGCTTTTTAAAGGATTAAATGAAAATCAATATAAAGCTTCTACTACATAGTAAACAATGCATAAATGTTAATACCCTTATCATTAGACATCATGAGGTGATAGGTCAGCTTAGTGTTGGAACTTACATTCATATAAAGGTAGCAAAAGCTTTCCCCAGGTTGCTGTTTAAGTAGTTGCTAATGTTTAGAATTTAACCCAGTTGCATCAACAGCTGCTTAAATAGCAGTCTGACTTTCAGTTCATATATCTGCCTACAATTGGATTGGAGTTATGTTGGGGGGAAAGGTCAGCAGCTAGTAAATCCAATGTATAACTTGTTCCAGGGAAATACCTTGTTTTTAACCTTAAAAAATTGACTTATTTATTGTAATATAACATAATCCCACTTTCTGGGAATAAAGTAAACCCACTTCTAAGGGTAACATGACTCCAGTTTAACTGGTTAGAAATATAAATCCTTGTATTTCCCCATGAACCTTGACTATGGTGTGACTTCACTTGGCAGGCCTCAGAAGAGAATGAAAGCTATCATATGAGAGGCGTTGACAGTGAGAGCTGTTTATTACCATTCACCTGCAAGAGCTGTCCATGCCACCCGTTCATGCATATCAGGCACATGAACGCTCTCCTTTTATTTGCAGTACATGGAGCAATGATGGCATGCTCATATTTTGAGAAAAATTCCCCTTCTGCTTGGATGAATTTTCTTCTCTCTTCAACAGGGCCAGGATTTTATCTAAGGAAGTACAAAGGCCACCAGGCCTTTTCCAGGTAAAGTACTCTACACATCTTGCCCCCTTGCCCTTGATCACATTTATGGTTAAATAAATAAATAAACATGCCTTCAGTATAAATAAATTGTATAGAAAATAACAAAGAAATCACTTAGCTGCAGTTCAGTGTTTAGAAATCATTGGCTCCAGGGTACCACCTAATTCTCCTTAGTAATTTAGTAGATAATACTATGCTGAGCCTGCTGTGGCCACTTGATCGAAATGGAGTCATCAAATCCCATTGACTATCACTCCAAAACATCTGGGTGACAACAGGGTGACCAGAAATTTTAGATAGTGTCAGCAGCTGGAGCAGCTGGAGCTGCCACCCTGAGGTGACAGGAGTGAGCCCTAGTATATTCAAGCTGGTGGGAGAGGTAAGAAATAGCAACAAACTTTGTTATGTTAACCCACCTGAAAATTTTTCAACTTTCCATACCCATTGATTGGAAAACTCCAGTATCTTAGTCTGTTCTTCATATTTCAAGAATTCAAAAATGCTTGTCTGGCAGAGCTAACTCAGTAATGAGCAAGGCATTAGCAAAATGACAGGTTCTAAACTGATTCTATGATGTGTTTGTAAATGGCAACTTTTATTAGATAGTCTCAGTACGGGTTCTGAATTGTTAATTACTTGATTACATTTTAGACCCTGTCTTTATAATACTGGCTTTTACCCTTTCAAATCCATGCATCCTGGCAAAAGCAAAAACAAAAATAAAACACCAATTCAGATAAACTGTAGGGTAGGGCAGAGATGGGAATACCCTATCTGAATGTGGTACAGTTATTTCAGAACTGTTGTAAATATGTTGGGACATTTTGTGAGCAGAAGAGGTGAATGATAGCATGAAACTGGTTGAGACAGAAAAATTGGAAAAATAGGTGGAACAAAAATGAAAATGCAGGAGGGGAATATAAAAACATGTGTTATATAATAATATTCCTCTCCCAAAAAACCTTGTTATAGGTGTCAAGATGCTGCTGCTTGCCCACAGTCCACAGGAAGGTGTAATAATAACTCATTTGATCTAAGTATATTACCATAATTTTATCTAGGTATATATTAAGAGCTAATTAAACTATCTCTGGCACTGTGAAAAGATCAAAATGTGAGCGTGCTGATTTTCTTCATCCCACAACCTCATGATGGCAAATGATAGGAGGCATTTTGGTGTACCTCTCTCTCCTGTCACTCATAAGCTCACTATTCCTGCTTTTTTGCTTGTAACTTGGCCTTTAAATTAGGCTGCTTCCCTAGAACCCTAGTGGTCCTGGAAACTTGGGTTGAGTAAAGAGGTAGCCAGATAAAGGAAGAGTCAGCGATTCTATCACATCATCTTACTCTTAACTTGCTCAAGAAAAGTACCTAAAGTATCCAAAAGCTATGGGGGCGCCTAGGTGACTCAGTCGGTTAAGCATCTGACTCTTGATTTTGGCTCAGGTCATAAGAATATCTTGGGATATTCTCTCTCTCTTTCTCTCTCAAAATAAATAAATAAACAAAATATATAAAGTATCCAAAAGCTATAGAGCATATTTTCAGGTGAGTCTTATTTCTTCAGTAGAAATGTTTTAAGTTGGTACAACAATGTGTTTATGTACCATAAGTGACAACAGAATAGATGATCCTCAGAATACTTATTAAAAACTGTGACTCCTCTAGTCACCAAGGGTCTAATTTACTTCAAGGTATCTAATGACCTATTAAACACTCTTATACCATTATTTCTGTCATTTGAGTCCCCAGCAGCACTGTTGAGTAGAAATGTCAGGGATCTTTATTTTACAGGCTCACAGATTAATAAAGTGATAAAGCCATGACTAGAACCCAGAACCCTGATTCCTACTCTAGCATCACTCTAGTCCACAGTTCTGACTCTCATGATTCATTCTGAGTCAACTAATACTAAGGTATTACTTTGATCATGTTACCCACCAACTGTTCAAAATATATTAAAAAAAGGATACCATTCATGACTTCAGGACCCACCCAGCCCCATCTCAACAACTTTATATTATTACTTCCTTGGTATTCGGTTTTCTCATCTGTAATTAGAGGTAATCACACTCCTTTTCTTGACTCACAGTGTGGTAGTTTTCAAGTGTCAGGATGGGTGTGATAGTTTTCCTAAACTGGAAAGCCCTCTATAGTCCTGTCACCCTATTCATTTAATCCCTTAACTTTAATTAGAACTAGCAGTGGAAAAATAACATGCATGATTTTCTTAGCTGTGCAAAAATTTGTTCCTTGGTAAGACACTATCGTGTTGTTATTTTTGTTTTGTTCTTTTATTAAAGTTTGACCAGACAGAAATACCTCTTGACTTCAGATGATCTTTAGATTGGGAATCTAATACAACCTCTTCTCTCCTTTCCTTACTTTCCTTTCAAGGAATGTTTTATATGAAAAGAGTTCAACTGAAATGTTTAGAGAAGCATGTTACTCAATTGGAGTTGCCCTATCAGTCTTGGGATAAGTCAGTTGACTTTTATGGTCCCACCAAAGACTAAAAATGGTGAGCTTTGGAGTAATTCAATGCTAGGTTTGAATACTGATTCCCCTACAGCTATCTAGGTGGGCCTGAAAGAGCTGATTAACTTTTTCTGAATCTCAGTTTCCATATCTACTGAAGAAGATAAAAATACATATTTCATAACACTGTTGTCTAAATTAAAGTAATAAATACATTTAAAGTACTTAGTAAAATGTCACTCAATAAGTGTTAGTCTCCTTCCTTTCCTATACTATGGGCATAAAGAGTAACCAGTTGAACTTGTGGACAGATCAGTGTAGAATCCCCACTCATAGAGAAAGTCCTTCTGAATATGTATCTTAGTAATGGAGAGTGTTACCAGCATCATATCTGAATACTAATGACAGCATTATTATAGATATACATGCACAGCAAAGATATCATCTTTAACAGCTGTGTTTAGTTCAGTAACATATTAGAAGGTACAGACTATAATCTATGGCTTCTCCTGTGATTTGATCACCATTTGATTGTTTTTCTGGCTAAAAAGTTTAATTTTATCTTGGTTCCCCCTATCTTCCCACCCCCCCCCACACACACATCTTAGCCATCCTCCCAAGAAGTAGCTGCCTTCTTAAAATATGAATAAGAATATGGATAAGCATTTATTTATTTATTTATTTTTACAACTTTAACGGCCTTTTTATTTTTTTCTTTTTATTTTTTTCAATATATAAAATTTATTGTCAAATTGGTTTCCATACAACACACAGTGCTCATCCCAAAAGGTGCCCTCCTCAATACCCATCACCCATCCTCCCCTCCGTCCCACCCCCCATCAACCCTCAGTTTGTTCTCAGTTTTTAACAGTCTCTTATGCTTTGGCTCTCTCCCACTCTAACCTCTTTTTTTTTTTTCCTTCCCCTCCCCCATGGGTTTCTGTTAAGTTTCTCAGGATCCACATAAGAGTGAAACCATACGGTAACTGTCTTTCTCTGTATGGCTTATTTCACTTAGCATAACACTCTCCAGTTCCATCCACGTTGCTACAAAAGGCCATATTTCATTCTTTGTCATTGCCACGTAGTATTCCATTGTGTATATAAACCACAATTTCTTTATCCACTCATCAGTTGATGGACATTTAGGCTCTTTCCATAATTTGGCTATTGTTGAGAGTGCTGCTATAAACATTGGGGTACAAGTGCTCCTATGCATCAGTACTCCTGTATCCCTTGGGTAAATTCCTAGCAGTTCTATTGCTGGGTCATAGGGTAGGTCTTTTTAATTTTCTGAGGAACTTCCACACTACTTTCCAGAGCGGCTGCACCAATTTGCATTCCCACCAACAGTGCAAGAGGGTTCCTGTTTCTCCACATCCTCTCCAGCATCTATAGTCTCCTGATTTGTTCATTTTGGCCCCTCTGACTGGCGTGAGGTGATAGCTGAGTGTGGTTTTGATTTGTATTTCCCTGATAAGGAGTGACGTTGAACATCTTTTCATGTGCCTGTTGGCCATCCGGATGTCTTCTTTAGAGAAGTGTCTATTCATGTTTTCTGCCCATTTCTTCACTGGGTTATTTGTTTTTCGGGTGTGGAGTTTGGTGAGCTCTTTATAGATTTTGGATACTAGCCCTTTGTCCGATATGTCATTTGCAAATATCTTTTCCCATTCCGTTGGTTGCCTTTTAGTTTTGTTCGTTGTTTCCTTTGCTGTGCAGAAGCTTTTTATCTTCATAAGGTCCCAGTAATTCACTTTTGCTTTTAATTCCTTTGCCTTTGGGGATGTGTCGAGTAAGAGATTGCTACGGCTGAGGTCAGAGAGGTCTTTTCCTGCTTTCTCCTCTAAGGTTTTGATGGTTTCCTGTCTCACATTCAGGTCCTTTATCCATTTTGAGTTTATTTTTGTGAATGGTGTGAGAAAGTGGTCTAGTTTCAACCTTCTGCATGTTGCTGTCCAGTTCTCCCAGCACCATTTGTTAAAGAGACTGTCTTTCTTCCATTGGATGTTTTTTCCTGCCTTGTCAAAGATTAGTTGGCCATGCTTTTGTGGGTCTAGTTCTGGGGTTTCTATTCTATTCCATTGGTCTATGTGTCTGTTTTTGTGCCAATACCATGCTGTCTTGATGATCACAGCTTTCTGGTAGAGGCTAAAGTCTGGGATTGTGATGCCTCCTGCTTTGGTCTTCTTCTTCAAAATTACTTTGGCTATTCGGGGCCTTTGGTGGTTCCATATGAATTTTAGGATTGCTTGTTCTAGTTTCGAGAAGAATGCTGGTGCAATTTTGATTGGGATTGCATTCAATGTGTAGATAGCTTCGGGTAGTATTGACATTTTGAGAATATTTATGCTTCCAATCCATGAGCAGGGAATGTCTTTCCATTTCTTTATATCTTCTTCAATTTCCTTCATAAGCTTTCTATAGTTTTCAGCATACAGATCCTTTACATCTTTGGTTAGATTTATTCCTAGGTATTTTATGCTTCTTGGTGCAATTTTGAACGGGATCAGTTTCTTTATTTGTCTTTCTGTTGCTTCATTGTTAGTGTATAAGAATGCAACTGATTTCTGTACATTGATTTTGTATCCTGCAACTTTGCTGAATTCATGTATCAGTTCTAGCAGACTTTTGGTGGAGTCTATCGGATTTAATATGTATAATATCATGTCATCTGCAAAAAGCGAAAGCTTGACTTCATCTTTGCCAATTTTGAGGCCTTTGATTTCCTTTTGTTGTCTGATTGCAGATGCTAGAACTTCCAACACTATGTGAAACAACAGCGGTGAGAGTGGGCATCCCTGTCGTGTTCCTGATCTCAGGGAAAAAGCTCTCAGTTTTTCCCCATTGAGGATGATGTTAGCTGTGGGGTTTTCAAAAATGGCTTTTATGATCTTTAAGTATGTTCCTTCTATCCCGACTTTCTCAAGCGTTTTTATTAAGAAAGGGTGCTGGATTTTGTCAAAGGCCTTTTCTGCATTGATTGACAGGATCATATGATTCTTCTCTTTTTTTTTTATTAATGTGATGTATCACGTTGATTGATTTACGAATGTTGAACCAGCCCTGCATCCCAGGAATGAATCCCACTTGATCATGGTGAATCATTCTTTTTATATGCTGTTGAATTCGATTTGCTAGTATCTTATTGAGAATTTTTGCATCCATATTCATCAGGGATATTGGCCTGTAGTTCTCTTTTTTTACTGAGTCTCTGTCTGGTTTAGGAATCAAAGTAATACTGGCTACATAGAATGCGTCTGGAAGTTTTCCTTCCCTTTCTATTTCTTGTAATAGCTTTAGAAGGATAGGTAGTATCTCTGCTTTAAACGTCTGGTAGAACTCCCCTGGGAAGCCATCTGGTCCTGGACTCTTATTTGTTGGGAGATTTCTGATAACCAATTCAATTTCTTCGCTGGTTATGGGTCTGTTCAGGCTTTCTATTTCCTCCTGATTGAGTTTTGGAAGAGTGTGGGTGTTCAGGAATTTGTCCATTTCTTCCAGGTTGTCCAATTTGTTGGCATATAATTTTTCATAGTATTCCCTGATAATTGTTTGTATCTCTGAGGGATTGGTTGTAATAATTCCATTTTCATTCATGATTTTATCTATTTGGGTCCTCTCCCTTTTCTTTTCGAGAAGCCTGGCTAGAGGTTTGTCAATATTGTTTATTTTTTCAAAAAACCAACTCTTGGTTTCGTTGATCTGCTCTACAGTTTTTTAAGATTCTATATTGTTTATTTCTGCTCTGATCTTTATTATTTCTCTTCTGCTGGGTTTAGGTTGCCTTTGCTGTTCTGCTTCTATTTCCTTTAGGTGTGCTGTTAGATTTTGTATTTGGGATTTTTCTTGTTTCTTCAGATAGGGCTGGATTGCAATGTATTTTCCTCTCAAGACTGCCTTCGCTGCGTCCCAAAGCATTTGGATTGTTGTATTTTCATTTTCGTTTGTTTCCATATATTTTTTAATTTCTTCTCTAATTGCCTGGTTGACCCACTCATTCTTTAGTAGGGTGTTCTTTAACCTCCATGCTTTTGGAGGTTTTCCAGACTTTTTCCTGGGGTTGATTTCAAGCTTCATAGCATTGTGATCTGAAAGTATGCATGGTATAATTTCAATTCTTGTAAACTTATGAAGGGCTGTTTTGTGACCCAGTATATGATCTATCTTGGAGAATGTTCCATGTGCACTCGAAAAGAAAGTATATTCTCTTGCTTTGGGATGCAGAGTTCTAAATATATCTGTCAAGTCCATCTGATCCAATGTGTCATTCAGGGCCCTTGTTTCTTTATTGACCGTGTGTCTAGATGATCTATCCATTTCTGTAAGTGGAGTGTTAAACTCCCCTGCAATTACCACATTCTTATCAATAAGGTTGCTTATGTTTGTGAGTAATTGTTTTATATATTTGGGGGCTCCAGTATTCGGCACATAGACATTTATAATTGTTAACTCTTCCTGATGGATAGACCCTGTAATTATTATATAATGCCCTTTTTCATCTCTTGATACAGCCTTTAATTTAAAGTCTAGTTTGTCTGATGTAAGTATGGCTACTCCAGCTTTCTTTGGCTTCCAGTAGCATGATAAATAGTTCTCCATCCCCTCACTCTCAATCTAAAGGTGTCCTCAGATCTAAAATGAGTCTCTTGTAGACAGCAAATAGATGGGTCTTGTTTTTTTTATCCATTCTGATACCCTATGTCTTTTGGTTGGCGCATTTAACCCATTTACATTCAGTGTTATTATAGAAAGACACGGGTTTAGAGTCATTGTGATGTCTGTATGTTTTATGCTTGTAGTGATGTCTCTGGTACTTTGTCTCACAGGATCCCCCTTAGGATCTCTTGTAGGGCTGGTTTAGTGGTGACAAATTCCTTCACTTTTTGTTTGTTTGGGAAGACCTTTATCTCTCCTTCTATTCTAAATGACAGACTTGCTGGATAAAGGATTCTCGGCTGCATATTTTTTCTGTTCATCACATTGAAGATCTCGTGCCAATCCTTTCTGGCCTGCCAAGTTTCAAAAGAGAGATCAGTCACGAGTCTTATAGGTCTCCCTTTATATGTGAGGGCACGTTTATCCCTTGCTGCCTTCACAATTTTCTCTTTATCCTTGTATTTTGCCAGTTTCACTATGATATGTCATGCAGAAGATCAATTCAAGTTACGTCTGAAGGGAGTTCTCTGTGCCTCTTGGATTTCAATGCCTTTTTCCTTCCCCAGTTCATGGAAGTTCTCAGCTATTATTTCTTCAAGTACCCCTTCAGCACCTTTCCCTCTCTCTTCCTCCTCTGGGCAATTATGCATATATTATTTCTTTTTAGTGTATCACTTAATTCTCTAATTTTCCCCTCATACTCCTGGATTTTTTAATCTTTTTCTCAGCTTCCTCTTTTTCCATAACTTTATCTTCTAGTTCACCTAGTCTCTCCTCTGCCTCTTCAATCCGAGCCGCTGTGGTTTCCATTTTGTTTTGCATGTCGTTTAAAGCGTTTTTCAGCTCCTCGTGACTGTTCTTTAGTCCCTCATCTCTGTAGCAAGAGATTCTCTGCTGTCCTCTATACTGTTTTCAAGCCCAGCGATTAATTTTATGACTATTATTCTAAATTCACTTTCTGTTATATTATTTAAATCCTTTTTGATCAGTTCATTAGCTGTTGTTATTTCCTGGAGATTCTTCTGAGGGGAATTCTTCCGTTTGGTCATTTTGGATAGTCCCTGTGGTGGTGCGGACCTGCAGGGCACTTCCCCTGTTCTGTAGTGTATAAATGGAGCTGGTGGGCGGAGCCGCAGTCAGACCTGATGTCTATCCCCAGCCCACCGCTGGGGACACAGTCAGACTGGTGTGTGCCTTCTCTTCCCCTCTCCTAGGGGCGGGATTCACTGTGGGGTGGCGTGGCCCGTCTGGGCTACTTGCACACTGCCAGGCTTGTGGTGCTGGGGATCTGGCGTATTAGCTGGGGTGGGTAGGCAAGGTGCACGGTGGCAGTAGGGGCAGGCTTAGCTCGCTTCTCCTTAGGTGATCCACTTCAGGAGGGGCCCTGTGGCAGCAGGAGGGAGTCAGATCTCCTGCCGGAGGTTTGGCTCCGCAGAAGCACAGCGTTGGGTGTTTGGGCGGAGCAAGCAAGTTCCCTGGCGGGAACTGGTTCCCTTTGGGATTTTGGCTGGGGGATGGGCAAGGGAATTGGCGCTGGCGAGCGCCTTTGTTCCCCACCAAACTGAGCACTGTCATCCGGGGGCTCAGCAACTCTCCCTCCCTTTGTCCTCCAGCCTTCCCGCTTTCCAAGCAGAGCTGTTAACTTATGACCTCCCAGGCGCTAAGTCGTGCTTGCTGTTGGAACACAGTCCGTCTGGCCCCTCCGCTTTTGCAAGCCAGACTCGGGGGCTCTGCTTGGCCATCAGGCTGCCCCTCCGCCCCGTCTCCCTCCCGCCAGTCCGTGGAGCGCACACCGCCTCGCCGACCTTCCTACCCTTTTCCGTGGGCCTCTCGTCTAGGCTTGGCTCTAGAGACTCCGTTGTGCTAATCCTCTGGTGGTTTTCTGGGTTATTTAGGCAGGTGTAGGTGGAATCTAAGTAATCAGGACGCACAGTGAGCCCAGCGTCCTCCTACGCCGCCATCTTCTTCCTCTCTTCCTGGATATGCATTTAAAGAACAGGAGGACAGTGGATACTGGAGGAGCTAAGGAGCTGAGGACTTTAGAATGAAAGCTCATGACATTTTTTTTCTTTTCTGCAGAAGGTCCTATTTTCTTCATGTCTGCAGGGAATAGATGATGCTGGAGATACTACATCAAAGCTTGATTCCTCCTTGTTGCATAGCTGAGTGAGGCAATAAGCAAGACAGAAACTGTCATTGAGTAAAAGAAGCTACCTGGAGCAAGTAGTGGAAATAGAGAATATTCTGTTTCCCCAAAGAGGGGCTGAAGAGGAAAGATATAAGAGACTTTGTTATCAACTTTCTGGGGGCACAAACCACAGGTTCCTCTCCCTGGGTACTTTCTCTTCACCTAAAAACCCAGATGAATTCTGGGTTCTACCCCTTGTCTCTTTTAAGATTTGACAGATTATTCTTGTCAAGGCATGGGGAAAAGATAAGGTACAGTCACCAGGATAGCCCTAGTTGGGAGGGGATAGAAGGTAGGGAATAAAAAGTAGGATTATCTTAGGGTCACGTAAAACCATCCAGTGTGCAGTTATGGGGCAGGTTGGCTGCATGGCAGAGGGCAAAATTTTTCAGTTTATCTCTCCTCTCCACTCAGCAATACTTTGAAGGCACCAAGTAGATTGTAGAAACTTACTATTCTCATTGCTTTTGGTACCACAAAATATCTTAGAGATCAACAGAAAAGATAAAGGAAGGATCAGACTGCTCCCTTCATGTAGTTCTCCTGTATCAACCTGTTGAGTAACTCTGAACACTGGTTTCTGTGCACCCTGCCTTGACGATCCAAGGCAACAAGATTCTGTTTACCCTGCTTTGAAGATTCTAAGATCCTGGTGATTCCACCTCCCAATTTAAAAGTATCCTGTGAAGAACTGTCTAAATGGCATTCTGGATTGGGGAAAGAGAAGATTAGAGCTTTCACTTTTGAGGAACCACTATGAGCCAAGTGTTGTACTACTTTATATATATAAACCAGTTAACTCTCAGGATAATACTATGAGGTAACTATTAACTTTGACATGAGGAAACTGGAACTCAGAGAGTTTATATGATGTTCCCAGCATCAAAGATCTAAGTGGCAGAGGTGGGACTAGAAGCTATCCTACTTAGTTCATTCAATACTAATTAATTTATTTTCCCCATACCTACTTCTACTCATATCTGAAGGAAGATAGCACTATTTAAGTATTAACTATTATTGTCATTATCACAGTTATTATATCACATACCACTACTGTCTGGAACTGAAGTAGGTGTAGATAGGAAAAGGGAGAAAAAAATGAAACTGATATTTACTAAACTCTGTAATAGGGACTGAGGAGACATATAATAAAAAGTAATAGGTAGCTATTTTTGAACTAAGCCTTATGGTTGATGTATGAAATCAAGGATTCCAAACCAACCAATTCTTTTTTTCTTAATTTTTTTAATGTCTATTATTTTTTTAATTTTATTTTTTATTTTTTAAAATTTACATCCAAATTAGATAGCATATAGTGCAACAATGATTTTAGGAGTAGATTCCTTAGTACCTCTTAGCCATTTAGCCCATCCCCCCTCCCAGAATCCCTCCATAACCTTCAGTTTGTTCTCCATATTTATGAGTCTCTTCTGTTTTGTCCCCCTCCCTGTTTTTATATTATTTTTGTTTCCCTTCCCTTATGTTCATCTGTTTTGTATCTTAAAGTCCTCATATGAGTGAAGTCATATGATATTTGTCTTTCTCTGACTAATTTTGCTTTGCATAATACCCTCTAGTTCCATCCACGTAGTTGCAAATTGCAAGATTTCATTCTTTTTGATTGCCGAGTAATACTCCACTGTGTGTGTGTGTATGTGTGTGTGTGTGTGTGTGTATATATATATATATATATATATATATATATATACCACTTCTTCTTTATCCATTCATCCATCAATGGACATTTGGGCTCTTTCCATACTTTGGCTATTGTTGATAGTGCTGTTATAAACATGGGGGTGCATGTGTCCCTTTGAAACAGCACACCTGTATCCCGTGGATAAATACCTAGTAATGCAATTGCTGGGTCATAGGGTAGTTCTATTTTTAGTTTCTTGAGGAAACTCCACACTATTTTCCAGAGTGGCTGCACCAGCTTGCATTCCCACCAACAGTGCAAAAGAGACCCTCTTTCTCTGCATCCTCGCCACCATCCATTGTTGCCTGAGTTGTTAATGTTAGCCATTCTGACAGGTGTAAGGTGGTATCTCTTTGTGGTTTTGATTTGTATTTCCCTGATGATGAGTGAAGTTGAGCATTTTATCATGTGTCGGTTGGCCATCTGGATGTCTTCTTTGGAGAAGTGTCTATTCATGTCTTTTGCCCATTTCTTCACTGGATTATTTGGTTTTTGGGTGTTAAGTTCAATAAGTTCTTTATAGATTTTGGGTACTATCCCTTTATCTGATATGTCGTTTACAAATATCTTCTCCCATTCTGTCAGTTGCCTTTTAGTTTTTCTGATTGTTTCCTTTGCTGTGCAGAAACTTTTTATTTTGATAAGGTTCCAGTAGTTCACTTTTGCTTTTGTTTCCCTTGCCTCTGGAGACGTGTTGAGTAAGAAGTTGCTGTGGCCAAGATCAAAGAGGTTTTTGCCTGCTTTCTCCTCGAGGATTTTGATGACTTCCTGTCTTACATTGAGGTGTTTTATCCATTTTGAGTTTATTTTTGTGTACGGTGTAAGAAAGTGGTCCAGGTTCATTCTTCGTCATGTCGCTGTCCAGTTTTCCCAGCACCACTTGCTGAAGAGACTGCCTTTATTCCATTGGGTATTCTTTCCTGCTTTGTCAAAGATTAGTTGGCCATATGTTTGTGGGTCCATTTCTGGGTTCTCTATTCTGTTCCATTTACCTGAGTTTCTGCTCTTGTGCCAGTACCATACTGTCTTGATGAATACAGCTTTGTAGTGTAGCTTGAAGTCCGGGATTGTGATGCCTCCTGTTTTGATTTTCTTTTTCAAGATTGCTTTGGCTATTCGGGGTCTTTTCTGGTTCTGTACAAATTTCAGGATTATTTGTTCTAGCTCTGTGAAGAATGCTGGTGTTACTTTGATAGGGATTGCATTGAACATGTAGATTGCTTTGGGTTCTATTGACATTTTGACAATATTTGTTCTTCCTATCCAGAAGCATGGAATCTTTTTCCATTTTATTTTTTGTGTCTTCTTCATTTTCTTTCATCAGCTTTCTATAGTTTTCAGTGTATAGATTTTTCACCTATTTGGTTAGATTTATTTCTAGGTATTTTATGTTTTTTTGTGCAACTGTAAATGGGATCTATTCCTTGATTTCTCTTTCTGTTGCTTCATTGTTGGTGTATAGGAATGCAACCGATTTCTGTGCATTGATTTTATATCCTGCAAGTTTGCTGAATTCATGAACCAGTTCTAGAAGTTTTTTTGGTGGAATGTTTTGGGTGTTCCATATAGAGTATCATGTCATCTGCAAAGAGTGAAAGTTTGACCTCCTCCTGGCCAATTCGGATGCCTTTTATTTCTTTGTGCTGTCTGATTGCCGAGGCTGTCTTCCAATACTATGTTGAATAACAGTGGCGAGAGTGGACATCCCTGTCTTGTTCCTGGCCTTGGGAAAGTTCTCAGTTTTTCCCCATTGAGGATGATATTAGCGTTGGGTCGTTCATATAAGCTTTTATGATCTCGAGGTATGCTCCTTCTATGCCTACTTTTTTGAGGGTTTTTATCAGGAAAGGATGCTGTATTGTGTCAAATGATTTCTCTGCATCTATTGACAGGATCATATGGTTCTTGTGCTTTCCTTTATTGATGGGATGAATCACGTTAATTGTTTTTGCGGATATTGAACCAGCCCTGCATCCCAGGTATAAATTCCGCTTGGTCGTGGTGAATACTTTTTTTAATGTATTTTGGATACGGTTAGCTAATATCTTCTTGAGGATTTTTGCATCCATGTTCATCAGGGAAATTGGTCTATGGTTCTCCTTTCTAGTGTGGTCTCTGGTTTTGGAATCAAGGTAATAATGGCTTCATAGAAAGGGTTCGGAAGTTTTCCTTCCATTTCTATTTTTTGGAACAGTTTCAACAGAATAGGTGTTAACTCTTCCTTAAATGTTTGGTAGAATTCCCCTGGAAAGCCATCTGAACTCTTGTGTTTTGGGAGATTTTTGATTACTAATTTGATTTCCTTACTGGTTATGGGTCTGTTCAAATTTTCTATTTCTTCCTGTTTCAATTTTGGTAGTGTATATTTTTCTAGAAATTTGTCCATTTCTTCCAGATTACCCATTTTATTGGCATATAATTGCTCATAATATTCTCTCATTATTGTTTTTATTTCTGTTGTGTTGGTTGTGATTTCTCCTCTTTCATTCTTGATTTTATTTATTTGGGTCCTTTCCTTTTTTTTCTTGACCAAACTAGCTAGTGGTTTATCAATTTTGTTAATTCTTTCAGAGAACCAGCTTCTGGTTTCATCGATCTGTTCTACTGGTTTTTTTTGTTTCAATAGCATCAATTTCTGCTCCAATCTTTATTATTTCCTGTCTTCTGCTGGTTTTGGGTTTTATTTGCTGTTCTTTTTCCAGATCCTTAAGGCATAAGGTTAGGTTGTGTATCTGAGATCTTTCTACCTTCTTTAGGAAGGCCTGGATTGCTATATACTTTCCTCTTATGA
This sequence comes from Acinonyx jubatus, assembly GCF_027475565.1. Taxonomy (NCBI): domain Eukaryota; kingdom Metazoa; phylum Chordata; class Mammalia; order Carnivora; family Felidae; genus Acinonyx; species Acinonyx jubatus. The sequence continues at coordinate 59,075,800 of NC_069389.1, read as the reverse complement.
CAGCCTTTGCTGCGTCCCAGAGGTTTGGGGTTGTGGTGTTATCATTTTCATTGACTTCCAGATACTTTTTAATTTCCTCTTTAACTGCTTGCTTAGCCCATTCATTCTTTAGTAGGATATTCTTCAGTGTCCAAGTATTTGTTAACTTTCCAAATGTTTTCTTGTGGTTGATTTCTATTTTAATAGCATTGTGGTCTGAAAATATGCACGTTATGATCTCGATCTTACTGTATTTACTTAGGGCTGATTTGTGTCCCAATATATGGTCCATTCTGGAGAACATTCCATGTGCACTGGAGAAGAATGTATATTCTGCTGTTTTAGGATGAAATATTCTGAATATATCTGTGAAGTCCATCTTCACATCTTCACTTCTGGTCCAGTGTGTCATTCAAAGCCATTGTTTCCTTGTTGATTTTTTGATTGGATGATCTGTCCGTTGCTGTGAATGGGGTGTTGGAAGTCTCCTACTATTATGGTATTACTATCAATGAGTTTCTTTATGTTTGTCATTAATTGATTTATATATTTGGGCACTTCCACACTTGGTGCATGAATGTTTACAATTGTTAGGTCTTCTTGGTGGATAGACCCTTTGATTATGATATAATGCCCTTCTGCATTTCTTGATACAGTATTTTAAAATCTTGATTGTCTGATATAAGTATGGCTACTCTGGCTTTCTTTTGTTGACCATTACCATGATAGATGGTTCACCATCTCCTTATTTTCAATCTGAAGGTGTCTTTGGGTCTATAGGGGGTCTCTTGTAAGCAGCATATAGATGGATCTTCTTTTCTTATCCATTCTGTTACCCTATGTCTTTTGATTGGAGCATTGAGTCCATTGACGTTTAGCATGAGTAGTGAAAGATATGAATTTATTGCCATTATGATGCTTGTAGAGTTGGGGTTTCTGGTGGTGTTCTCTTGTCTTTTCTACTCTTTGTGGCTTTTGATATATTTTTTTTTCATTTTTTTCTCCCATCAGAGAGTCCCCCTTAAAATTTCTTGCAGGGCTGCTTTAGTGGTCACAGTCTCCTTTAATTTTTGTTTGGGAAACTTTTGATCTCTCCTTCTATTTTGAGTGACAGCCTTGCTGGAAAAAGAATTCTTGGCTGCATATTTTTCTGATTCAGCACACTGAATGTATCTGCCACTCTTTTCTGGCCTGCCACGTTTCTGTGGATTGGTATGCTGCAAACTTGATCTGTCTTCCCTTGTAGGTTAGGGACTTTTTTTTCCCTTGCTGCTTTCATGATTCTCTCCTTGCCTGAGTATTTTGTGAATTTGACTATGATATGCCCCTTGACAGTTGGTTTTTGTTGAATCTAATGGAGATTCTCTGTGCTTCCTGGATTTTGATGTCTGTGTCTTTCCCCAGGTTAGGAAAGTTTTCTGCTGATTTGTTCACATAACCCTTCTACCACTATTTCCTTCTCTTCCTCTTCTGGGACCCCTATGATTCTGAAGCTGTTCCTTTTTAGTGAGTCACTGATTTCTCTAAATCGTAAATTGTGCTCTTTTGCCTTAATCTCCCTCTTTTTTTCTGCTTTGTTATTCTCTGTAAGTTTGTTCTCCATATCGCTGATTCTCTGTTCTGCCTCATCCATCCTTGCTGCCGCTGCATCCATCCGTGATTGCAGCTCAGTTATAGCATTTTTAATTTCATTCTGGCTATTTTTTACTTCTTTTATCTCTGCAGAAAGGGATTCTAATCTATTTTCCACTCCAGCTAGTATTTTTCTTATCATGATTCTAAATTCTGGTTCAGACATCTTGCTTGTATCTGTGTTGGTTAAATCCCTGGCTGTCATTTCTTCGTGCTCTTCTTTTGGGGTGAATTCCTGCTGAATTCTGTGGTTCAGGTTGTACAGATTGTTGTGTTAATCCTCCAGTCAGTTTTCTAGGTGTGTAGGATGGTTTAGTGTTGGTCTGGCTGTATTTCATGGATGCAAGACACACAAAAAACTCCCATGCTGTTCCGCCATCTTGGCTCCTCCCTAATGTTTATTATTTTTGAGAGAGAGAGAGAGAGTAGGGGAGGGGCAGAGAGAGAGGGAAACACAGAACCAGAAGCAGGCTTCAGGTTCTGAGCTGTCAGCACAGAGCCTGACGTGCGGCTCAAACTCACGAACTGTGAGATCATGACCTGAGCTGAAGTTGGAAGCTTAACCGACTGAGCCACCCAGGGACCCCTTTCTTTATCATTTCTAAGGAAGCTGTTAGTGCCTTCATAGCTTTGGCATTTTATTTTCACTTTAATTATCAGGGTATGCTTCACTTAACTGGAACTATGATGGGTTCACTGCATGTTGTTTTCCTTCTTCAAACTGATTGTAATTGAGTCTGAGCTAAAAGGGAAACATGAGAGTACAGCAGCTAATAAAATTCAGCAAAGTGGAATCATGTCACTGGGCTTTCCATCTCTGGGTAGAGCCCTGGAGAAAAGTGGCAGAGCCATCCTGGAGAAATCACTTTTATTTTTCAGTTTGGGAGGGGGAGGTAGTACCAAGATGCTAAAGGCAAAAACCCTCATTTACTTAGGCCAATTTACATGACTCTCAAAGGCTTTGAAAAAGCTGTCACGACTGTGGCTGAGAAAAAATTATGTATAGGTTCTATGAGATTTTTTTAACTACAGCATTCCTTCAGTGACCAAAGCCCTTTGTTCCTGAGAAAAATCCCTCCATCCTTATAAAAACATGCCTCAACATGGCTTGAGTCCATGAGCAGGCCATGTACCTTGTTGCTATGTTACTTGGTGTCACAGTGTGGGAATGTCTTCTGTTATTCTTTTTCTCACACACACGGCTGGGTAGCTTGAGTAGGACATAATTTTATTAACTTTGCTGTATGTTCTTTTGCATCTTTCTAAAAGCTCCTTGAATTTGTTTCAGATTTGTACAACTGATTTTCTTGTTGTCACATTGAATTATAAACTATTAGAATTAGAGTAGTCTAATCCAGCTTCACCTTCCAGTGCTTAAATTTGTTATTTATTGTTGCCTGTTGTCCGGCCTTTGCTAGTGGCAAGGAGCTCACTTTTTTTCCCTGTGCTTCTCCCTGGGGAGCCATTTCAACTTTGGACATCTCTGTTTATTCATATGTTGAGCTACAGTCTTCCTACTTCAAGTAACTTCCCATTGTGGTCTAACTAAACAAGTTTAACTTCACTTTTTTGTATTAGCTTTTCAAGTATTTGAAGACAAAAAACACATTTCTTGAATATTCTTCCCTGAGTTTAATACCAGGTTTGAGTCCCCCTGTCCTGGACATTTCCCTCTAAATGAGTTCCAATTTGTCTATATCCCTTATCAAAGTTCATTAGAACATATGTTTGTTCTCTTTCTGCTACTTCAAAGACAGCAAGTGTCCCCTATTCAGTTTTTTCTTGTATGTTTGTAGATTAATACATTTTTTAATGTTAGGTCATTAGCACTGACAGATGATTTTAAATAAAACACATACCCTCACCTTCTCCTTCTGACCAACCCTCCTCCCTTCCCAGAAGACAAACATTCTAATTTGGTATGACATTATCTGGCCTAACAGTGCCTGGTATATGAAGTGCCTGAAAGGTCATCTTCCATTGTTTCAGCTTTCTGGAGTACTTGAATTAAGTTCAAACTCAGGATGTTTTTGAAACCTTAAATCTCTCTGGGGATGTTTTTCATAACATCTTCAAACTGGATAATGCTGCAATAAATGAAGTATGCTGCACTGGATTAAAAAGTTATTTCCCTTGTGTGTCAAGCAAACAGAGAATGTGATACCTCCCATTAGGCCCTGGATGTTTCTGGCTGTCAGTATGACAATCTTGTCTCCATTAGGTTCCTAAGCCTCCATTGTTCAGTGAAAACTTTAGTCAGAAAACTACCCGTCAAACTGAATCCTGAGTGGCATCAAGGCAATTAAAAGAAGCTATAGGAGGAATCTGAAATAAACAGAAGAAATAAGGGAATTTATAAACTAATAACCTGAGTCCAGGTAATCAGAGCCAAAGACCAATGAAAAACTATTATTTCAAATTAAAAATAAAAGATGAAATAAAAGAAAAATTAAAACTATTATTTGAAATTAAAAATAAAAGAAATTAAAAATAAAGATGAAACCTCATATAAGACCAGAGCTAAACAAAAAATAGACAATGATCAATAACAGAATGATTCCAGTAAGTTAGAACATTGAAGGATAGCACAAGGGTGTATATTTTAGGAGGTTAAGATAAAACCTCCTTTAGTTAAAAGTGAGGTCACATACTCTGATTACAAGACTTTTGGTTATAATTTTTTTTTTGAAGATTTTCTGTAAAACCAGGAACTTCTGCTAAGAGTTTGGTAAAGTGTGACACCAGGCATCCAGGGTGTCTATCATAATGAAAGCAAATAGGTAAAATGTAGTTGGTGCATACCATACAGAATTATGCAGCAGATAAAAGCAACAGATTAGATCTATGCATAGAAGTATGAATGGGTCTTTAAAAACATGATTTATAGTAAAAAAAAAAAAGAATGAAGTATGTAGCATGATACCATTTACACAAATTTTTAAAACATACACATAAAGCAATGCACCTTAAAAAATGTTTAGAGGCGCCTGGGTGGTTCAGTCAGTTAAGTGTATGACTTCAGCTCAGGTCATGATCTCACAGTCCATGATTTCGAGCCCCACATTGGTTTCTGTGGTGACAACTTGAGCGTGGAACCTCCTTCAGATTTTGTGTCTCCCTCTCTCTCTGGCCCTTCCCCTCTCATGCTTTGTCTCTCTCTCTGTCTCTCTCTCTCTCTCTCTCAAAAATAAATAAACATTAAAAATTTTTAAAAATAAAAAACTGGAAGATGGCAGTGTAACAGGATGCTGGCCTCACCGCATCCTGCTGATCACTTAGATTCCACCCACACCTGCCTAAATAACCCAGAAAACCGCCAGAAGACTAGCAGAATGGATTCTCCGGAGCCAAGTGTAGATGGGAGGCCCACGGAAGAGGGTAGGAAGGGGAGAGAAGGTGTGCACTACACGCACTGGTGGGAGGGAGCTGGGGTGGAGGGGCAGCCCACCAGCAAAGCAGAGCCCCCGAGTCTGGCTTGCAAAAGCAGAGGGGCCAGATGGAGTGTATTCTGACAGCAAGCGGGACTTAACATCTGGAAGGTTATAAGTTAACAGCTCTGCTCGGAGAGCAGGAGGTCTGGAGGACAACGGGAGGGAGAGTTGTTGAGCCCCGGACAACAGAGCTCAGCTTGGCGGGGAACAAAGGCACTCACCAGTGCCATCTCCCTCACCCATCCCCCAGCCAAAATCCCAAAGGGAACCAGTTCCTGTCAGAGAACTTGCTTGCACTGCACAAACACCCAAAGCTGTGCTTCTGCGGATCCATCCCTCCAGCGGTGGGTCTGACTCCCTCCCAGTGCCGCAGGGCCCTTGCTGAAGCAGATCACCGAAGGAAAAGCGAGATGAGCCTGCCCCTCCCGCCTGTGTGCACCTTGCCGATCCACCCCAGCTAATACGCCAGATCCCCAGCACCACAAGCCTGGCAGTGTGCAAGTAGCCCAGATGGGCCACGCCACCTCACAGTGAATCCTGCCTCTAGGAGAGGGAAAGAGAAGGCACACACCAGTCGGAATGTGACCCCAACAGTGGGGTGGGGGCAGACATCAGGTCTGACTGCAGCCCTACTCACCAACGCAAGTTATTCAAGACAGCACAGGGGAAGTGACCTGCAGTTCCACACCACTCCAGGGACTATCCAAAATGATGAAACAAAAGAATTCCCCTCAAAAGAATCTCCAGGAAATAGCGACAGCTAATGAACTGATCAAAAACGATTTAAACAATATAACAGAAAGTGAATTTAGCATAATGTCATAAAATTAATCGCTGGGCTTGAAAAGAGTATAGAGGACAGCAGAGACTCTATTGCTACAGAGATCAAGGGACTAAGGAACAGTCACGAGGAGCTGAAAAGCGCTTTAAACGAAATGCAAAACAAAATGGAAACGATGACAGCTCGGATTGAAGAGGCAGAGGAGAGAATAGGTGAACTAGAAGATAAAATTATGGTAAAAGAAGAAGCTGAGAAAAAGAGAGATAAAAAAATCCAGGAGCATGAAGGGAAAATTAGAGAACTAAGTGATGCACTAAAGAGAAATAATCTACACATAATTAGTATACCAGAGGAGGAAGAGAGATGGAAAGGTGCTGAAAGTGTACTTGAAGAAATAATAGCTGAGAACTTCCCTGATCTGGGGAAGGAAAAAGGCATTGAAATCCAAGAGGCACAGAGAACTTCCTTCAGACGTAACTTGAATTGATCTTCGGCACGACCTATCATAGTGAAACTGGCAAAATACAAGGATAAAGAGAAAATTCTGAAAGCAGCTAGGGATAAACATGCTCTAACACATAAAGGGAGACCAATAAGACTTGTGACGGATCTCTCTACAGAAACTTGGCAGGCCAGAAAGGAATGGCAGGAAATCTTCAATGTGATGAACAGAAAAAATATGCAGCCAAGAATCCTTTATCCAGCAAATCCGTCATTTAGAATAGAAAGAGAGATAAAGGTCTTCCCAAACAAACAAAAACTGATGGAATTCATCACCACTAAACCAGCCCTACAAGAGATCCTAAGGGGGATCCTGTGAGACAAAGTACCAGAGACATCGCTACAGGCATGAAAGCTACAGACATCACAATGACTTTAAAACCATATCTTTCTAAAAAAACACTGAATGTAAATGGATTAAATGCGCCAACCAAAAGACATAGGGTATCAGAATGGATAAAAAAAACAAGACCCATCTATTTTCTGTCTACAAGAGACTCATTTTAGACCTGAGGACACTGTCAGATTGAAAGTGAGGGGATGGAGAACCATTTATCATGCTACTGGAAGTCAAAAGAAAGCTGGAGTAGCCATTCTTATATCAGACAAACCAGGCTTTAAATTAAAGGCTGTAACAAGAGATGAAGAAGGGCATTATATAATAATTACAGGGTCTATCCCTCAGGAAGAGCTAACAATTATCAATGTCTATGCACCGAATACAGGAGCCCCCAAATATATAAAACAATTACTCACAAACATAAGCAACCTTATTGATGAGAATGTGGTAATTGCAGGGGACTTTATACCCCACTTACAACAATGGATAGATCATCTAGATATGGTCAATAAAGAAAAAAGGGCCCTGAGAGATACATTGGATCAGATGGACTTGACAGATATATTTAGAAGTCTGCATCCCAAAGCAAAAGAATATACTTTCTTCTGGATAGCACATGGAACCTTCTCCAAGATAGATCACATACTGGGTCACAAAACAGCCCTTCATAAGTATACAAGAATTGAGATCATACCATGCATATTTTTGGACCACAATGCTATGAAGCTTGAAATCGACCACAGGAAAAGTCTGGAAAACCTCCAAAAGCATGGAGGCTAAAGAACACCCTCCTAAAGAATGAATGGGTCAACCAGGCAATTAGAGAGGAAATTAAAAAATTATGGAAACAAACGAAAAAGAAAAGACAACAATCCAAACGCTTTGGGATGCAGCAAAGGCAGTCCTGAGAGGAAAATACATTGCAATCCAGCCCTATCTCAAGAAACAAGAAAAATCCCAAATACAAAATCTAACAGCACACCTAAAGGAAATAGAAGCAGAACAGCAAAGGCAGCCTAAACCCAGCAGAAGTAGAGAAATAATAAAGATCAGAGCAGGAAAAAACAATATATAATCTAAAAAAAACTGTAGAGCAGATCAATGAAACCAAGAGTTGGTTTTTTGAAAAAATAAACACAATTCATAAACCTCTAGCCAGGCTTCTCAAAAAGAAAAGGGAGATGACCCAAATAGATAAAATCATGAATGAAAATGGAATTATTACAACCAATCCCTCAGAAATACAAGCAATTATCAGGGAATACTATGAAAAATTATATGCCAACAAGCTGGACAACCTGAAAGAAATGGACAAATTCCAAAACACCCACACACTTCCAAAACTCAATAGAAATTGAAAGAATAGAAATAGAAAGGTTGAACAGACCCATAACCAGTGAAGAAATTGAATCAGTTATCAAAAATCTCCCAACAAATAAGAGTCCAGGACCAGATGGCTTCCCATGGGAGTTCTACCAGACGTTTAAAGCAGAGATAATACCTATCCTTCTCAAGCTATTCCAAAAAATAGAAACGGAAGGAAAACTTACAGACTCATACTATGAAGCCAGTATTACTTTGATTCCTAAACCAGACATAGACCCAGTAAAAAAAGAGAACTACAGGCCAGTATCCCTGATGAATATGGATGCAAAAATTCTCAATAAGATACTAGCAAATCGAATTCAACAGCATATAAAAAAGAATTATTCACCATGATCAAGTGGGATTCATTCCTTGGCTGGAGGCCTGGTTCAACATTCTCAAATCAATCAACATGATACCTCACATTAATAAAAAAAAGAACCATATGATCCTGTCAATGGATGCAGAAAAAACATTTGACAAAATTCAGCATCCTTTCTTTAAAAAAAGCCCTGAGAAAGTCGGGATAGAAGGAACATACTTAAACATCATCAGAACGATTTATGAACAGCCCACAGCTAACATCATCCTCAATGGGGAAAAACAGAGAGCTTTTTCCCTGAGATCAGGAACATGAAAAGGATGTCCATTCTCACTGCTGTTGTTTAACGTAGTGTTGGAAGTTCTAGCATCAGCGATCAGACAACAAAAGGAAATCAAAGGCACCAAAATTGGCAAAGATGAAGTTAAGCTTTCACTTTTTGCAGATGACATGGTATTATACATGGAAAATCCGATAGACTCCACCAAAAGTCTGCTAGAACTGATACATGAATTCAGCAAAGTTGCAGGATACAAAATCTATGTACAGAAATCAGTTGCGTTCTTATACACTAATAATGAAGCAGTAGAAAGACAAATAAAGAAACTGATACCATTCACAATTGCACCAAGAATTATAAAATACCTAGGACTAAACCTAATCAAGGATGTAAAAGATGTGTATGCTGAAACCTATAGAAAGCTTATGAAGGAAATTGAAGAAGATATAAAGAAATGGAAAAACATTGCATGCTCATGGATTGCAAGAATAAATATTGTTAAAATGTCAATAATACCCAAAGCAATCTACACATTCAATGCCATCCCAATCAAAATTGCACCAGCATTCTTCTTGAAGCTAGAACAAGCAATCCTAAATTTCATATGGAACCACAAAAAGCCCTGAATAGCCAAAGTAATTTTGAAGAAGAAGACCAAGCACGAAGCATCACAATCACAGACTTTAGCCTCTACTACAAAGCTGTAATCATCAAGACAGCATGGTATTGGCACAAAAACAGACACATAGACCAATGGAATAGAATAGAAACCCCAGAACTAGACCCACAAAAGTATCGCCAACTAATCTTTGACAAAGCAGGAAAGAACATCCAATGGAAAAAAAAGACAGTCTCTTTAACAAATGGTGCTGGGAGAACTGGACAGCAACATGAAGAAGGATGAAACTAGACCAGTTACTTACACCATTCACAAAAATAAACTCAAAATGGATGAAGGACCTGAATGTGAGACAGGAAACCATCAAAACCCTAGAGGAGAAAGCAGGAAAAGACCTCTCTGACCTCAGCCGCAGCAATTTCTTACTTGACACATCCCCAAAGGCAAGGGAATTAAAAGCAAAAATGAACTATGGGGACCTCATGAAGATAAAAAGCTTCTGCACAGCAAAGGAAACAATCAACAAAACTGAAAGGCAACCAACGGAATGGGAAAAGACATTTGCAAATGACATATCGGACAAGGGGATAGTATCCAAAATCTATAAAGAGCTCATCAAACTCCACACCTGAGAAACAATCCAGTGAAGAAATGGGCAGAAAGCATGAACAGATACTTCTCTAAAGAAGACATCCGGATGGCCAACAGGCACATGAAAAGATGCTCAACGTCGCTCCTCATCAGGGAAATACAAGTCAAAACCACACTCAGATATCACCTCACGCCAGTCAGAGTGGCCAAAATGAACAAATCAGGAGACTATAGATGCTGGAGAGGATGTGGAGAAACGGGAACCCTCTTGCACTGTTGGTGGGAATGCAAATTGGTGCAGCCACACTGGAAAACAGTGTGGAGGTTCCTCAGAAAATTAAAAATAGAGCTACCCTATGACCCAGCAGTAGCACTGCTAGGAATTTACCCAAGGGATACAGGAGTACTGATGCATAGGGGCACTTGTACCCCAATGTTTATAGCAGCACTCTCAACAATAGCCAAATTGTGGAAAAAGCCTAAATGTCCATCAACTGATGAATGGATAAGCAAATTGTGGTTTATATACACAATGGAATACTACGTGGCAATGAGTAAGAATGAAATATGGCCCTTTGTAGCAACGTGGATGGAACTGGAGAGTGTGATGGTAAGTGAAATAAGCCATACAGAGAAAGACAGATACCATATGGTTTCACTCTTATGTGGATCCTGAGAAACTTAACACAATCCCATGAGGGAGGGGAAGAAAAAAAAAGAGGTTAGAGTGGGAGAGAGCCAAAGCATAAGAGACTCTTAAAAACTGAGAACAAACTGAGGGTTGATAAGGGGTGGGAGGGAGGGGAGGGGAGGTGATGGGTATTGAAGAGGGCACCTTTTGGGATGAGCACTGGGTGTTGTACGGAAACGCATTTGACAATAAATTTCATATATTAGAAAAATAAAATTAAATAAAATTTAAAAAATAAATAAAAATTTAAAAAGCCAAAAATGAAAAACAAAGTTTATGTATTTATTTTGAGAGAGAGAGAGAGAGAGTGCACATACGCAAGCAGGGGAGGGACAGAGAAAAGGAGAGAGAGAATACCAAGCAGGCTCTGCACTATCAGCATAGGACCTGATGTAGGACTGGACCCCTTGAACTGTGAGATCATGATCTGAGCCAAAATCAAGAGTTGGACACTTAACCAGCTGAGCCACACAAGCACCCCAAAACAATATTCCTTTTAAAAGAACACATACAAAAAAGATACGCATTCACCACATTAGTATAGTTACCTATGAAAAAATGTAAGAATAAATGGGAATGAGTGAATAATGGAAGAAAGAAGCTTTGGTTTGATTACTGATGAATTGAAGAATATGTTAATCTTGTGTACATGAGACCAATAAGTTAAATAAAATGCTAGGCCGTCCTGTACAAATAAGAAAAGTGACTAGATCACTGGAAATAAGAATAATAGTGCTATCTAGTAGAACTTTCTTTGATAATAAAAATGTTCTATATCTGTGAACTTCTTTGATAATAAAAATGTTCTATGTCTATGCTGTACAATATGGTAACCACTAGCCATGTGTGATTACTTATCACTTGAATATGACTAGTGTGACAAGGAACTGATATTTTAATTTACTTATATTTAAATTTAAATAACTATGTGTTACTAATGGCTACTGTAGTGGACAGTGCAGGTTAGAGGTTGAAAGCGAGCCCAGATATTGGCACAGAAAAGGTAAATAGATGCTGTAGTTGCAGATAACACTCCTTCTAAAAAACACTCAACCCTGCTTGTAGATGAGAAGATAGCAAAGGAACCTAAGGAAACCAGGATCAGTAGGAAAGAACATTACTCATTCTTGCCTTCTTCAGGACTTGTTTTGCCCACCAGTAGATGAATCTCCAGAAGCCTGAGAAGTTCTTCCCTACTGTGGACTTGGCTGCTGGAATTGGCAAGAGCCTTTCAGAGCCTACTGCTGCTGTTTAGCAAATGTGGGCTTTGGAATTGCACATGCAATTTGTGTTTCCTATATAAACCTCAATGAACAGAGGACCCCATAATGCCATCTGTATGGCTTGGGGCATTAGCCAGGTTGGCTTGAGATGGGTGCTAGGGAATATGCCCCAGCGGGCTATTTCAGAGACTCTGGTATTACAAGGACTTTTTTCCTCAGTTTGCTATGGGTGACAATAATAAACTGCCAGGAGCCAGAGTAGAGAGATAATAGTAATAGATGATTGCTACATTATTGTAGAACTCTAAATCGAATGACATTTTACCTGTTCTTAGACTCAGCCTCTCTTCTGATGTCTCCCCATCTTGTACCCCTATCATTTCCCTTGTTTTTGGGTAGTCATTCTTGGTCCCATGTAAAAAATTAAAGGAGTATGAGAAAAATTCTTCTGATGGGAGGGGGGTGCATGGCTTTATGAATATATGGAATTGGGTTCCTGAGTGATTTTGTGGGGTTATTGGAATTTTCCTTCCTGTGTTGAATAAAACTTCTATAGCAGTCAAAACTATGTATTTTTTTTTAATTTTAATGTTTATTTTTGACAGAGAGAGAGAGAGAGAGACAGAGTATGAGCGGGGGAGGGGCAAAGAGAGAGGGAAACACAGAATCCGAAGCAGGCTCCAGGCTCTGAGCTGTCAGCACACAGCCCGACGTGGCGTTCAAACTCACACACCGTGAGATCATGACCTGAGCCCAAGTCGGATGCTCAACCGACTGAGCCACCCAGGTGGCCCAAAACTATGTATTTTTATAAACAAACTCATTTTAAAGTATCTTTCTTTACATATAAGTAGCTACACAAAAAGATACTTTGGTGGAGTCCATTTACTTTTGGAGAATGTCTTGGCCATCTGACCTTTGGTAATGGCAAATCCCCTGGTGTAAAAAGGTCCAGGCATCTACAAGCTTATCATTTTGACAGTAACTGCCAAACTCTACTGCAAGCATATCTGAAAAAGGAGTGTGATGAAGGTGGGGTGATATCTGAAACAGTAGTCTTACCACCTGTTAGCAGCTATGTATTTAATAGGAACAAGCCCAGAGTTGAGTGGGAAGTTGCACTTGTCTTCATGGAGTGATCAAAGATGGATTCAGTTTTATTAAGCCTTTGACATATGGATTAGAGGGATTTTTCTTTGATAAAAGAAACCCCAGTTACACTAATTGGAAGACGTATTCTGGAGGCTTCTGAGGCTAGAATAATTTGAAACTAAAATCAAAATACAGAAATAAATATTTGAGCCAATCAAAGACTGAGAGATACCTGCTATGCCAAGTATACTCGTACCTCTCCTAAACTATAAGTGCCTTGGCTGTAGAGCTTGTTTTTCTCATTTCTCTTCTCCTCATGGCATAGTCTAACATATAAAACAGCAATAGTAAACATACATTCACACTCTTGTGACAGTTTCAGCCTTCCACCCAGCTGTTTGTACTAATCTCCATGTAGCCGGGGGTGGGGGGTTAGGAACTAGGGTACTCAACTAAGCCCCAGATTCTCAGATTTTCATCAGTGTTAAACTTCGCTTTTCTTCACTGCTTAGAGTAGAGGACGGGTGCCTCTCTTCAAATATAGCCTTGTAAAAGGCTTGTTGAGAAAGCCTTGGAACTATCTCTGAAATTAGAAAAGAAGGTCAGGGGTTTTATGAATGATGAAACTGAGACCCCTCATTATCTGTAATACCTAGCTCAGCAGCCCATGGAGAGATTCTAGCAAGACCAAGATTGATTGCAAATTCTTGGTCCAGGCTAGAAGTATCACTTTTGCTCGTGGGATGTTTTGTATTTGGGTATGTGTTGTCTTTAATTTACTTATAGATGATTCTTGTCTACTTACCTAAAAATAGCTGATTAATTAGAAAATGAGTAAATATATCTGTAATTCTTTAGGGGTTCTAAATACATATATTAATTAATTTGATGTTTATTTCTTTATATTCTTGTTTTCTGCTTTGAGGGTAGAATGAAGTAAGGGATAAGTAAACAACTATAGAAGAAAACTACTATGATCACTTGGGACTTTTTCAAAAAATTTTTACTCATCATGGTATCCCCAGTCCCTCAACCCCAATTCAGAATTTTTGAGTGGTATTTCAACTAGGCATTATTAAATCGTTGAATTTATTTAGCATGTTCAGATAAAATGAAATTCCAGCTCTGCTTGTCTTCCAACTCTGGTCCAGTATGAAGCATCCTGCTTCCAAAATAGAATAATAAAGGTACTTTGATTTATTGAGTGTACATAAACACATTGTGTGTGTGTGTGTGTGTGTGTGTGAGAGAGAGAGAGAGAGAGAGAGAGAGAGAGAGAGAGAGAGAATGGGAGAAGATGGTGTTTGGACTGATATGCCTCAGGGTGACAACACAGAGCTCTAGAATCCAGAGTCTAGAAGAGCTGTGCCTCCATCCCAGGTAGATTTGGGGTTTGGCCTTTTCTCCACTGCCTTTCACCCCCACCTTGGGATAAGCAAAGACATTTCTCCTATTTGTGACAGCATTTCCTCCAATACAGACAAACAAAAAGTTAGTAGTGCTCTAATTAGTGGTTATTTTTATTTACAAATTATATTTCTCCTGATATGTAACTTGGTACCATGGGGTTATTTCCAAATATGTATGTATTACCAACTCACTGTGTGACATTGGGCAAGTAGATTCTCCTTTGGGGGACTTGGTTACCCCACTTGTAAAATGGGGAGTTTGGGATTAGACTATCTTCTAAGATCCTTTTAACTCTGTGATTCAGTGATTATATTTCTGAAAAGAATCTAGTAGCATTTTTAAAATGCAAATTAACAGGATAGATTAGTAGTAAGAAAAGAGATTAGAAACCACATGGAAAAAATCAAAGGATAATTCAGCCTACAATTATTGCACTCAAGCATTAAATGTAACTCAATGCTGCCTGTTATGAAGGCACTCAGTGATTAGGATACAGTCCTTGTATAAACCCATTCTCACAAAGTGCCAGGCTACAGTGGCATGCTCCTTCTAAGGACTCACCATCTTGTACACACCAATGGGTGTTCTAGGTTGGTGTCTCTGTGCTTACTGTGCTATTATACTGCCCATTTAGATCTGGTGGCAAGAAGAAAGAGACTCTTTTTGGAAATATCCATTCTTTACCTGACAGTGATTGGACTTATCTATCACTTGTTCTTCGGACTCGAGAGAGAAAACAAGCAGGAGAAGTCCTGAAAATAAAAATTTGCAAAGGCAAAGGGGCTCAGATGTTCCCATAAAGTGAAGCTACCTGTGGTCTAAAAGTTTAGAAATTAGGGGTACCTGGGTGGCTCAGTTGGTTAAGCGTCTGACTCTTGGTTTTGGTTCAGGTCATGATCTCACCGTTTGTGGGATCAAGCCCTGTGTTGGGCTCCATGCTCTCAGTGCAGAGCCTGCTTGGGATTCTCTCTCCCTCTCTCTCTGCCCCTCCCCAACTCGTGCTGTCTCTCACTCTCTCAAAATAAAAAAATAAACTTTTAAAAAATTAAAAACAATTGGGGCACCTGGGTGGCTCAGTCAGTTAAGCGTCTGACTTTGGCTCAGGTCATGATCTCACTGTTTGTGAGTTCAAGCCCCGCATTGGGCTCTGTGCTGACAGCTCGGAGCCTGGAGCCTGCTTTGGATTCTGTGTCTCCTTCTCTCTCTGCCCCTCTCCAGTTCACACTCTGTCTGTCTCTCTCTCTCTCAAAAATAAAATAAAATAAATAAATAAATAAACATTAAAAATTAAAAAATAAAAGTTTATAAATTAAGACTAGTAGAGAGGTTGGCTATTCATGACTTGGGTGCATGAGTACATCTGCTTGTTTCTACCCCTACTTCAAGTCTTATTGAATATTCGGGTTTTATGTCATTGGCATATTCAACATAGACAATAGTTTCTTAATGATTTATGGTCTTATGTACTTGCTCTTTTTGGAAATCACTTTAGAGTGATGTCACAAAGGATGGTGCAGATAAGAACACTAAGTGAAGGGAAAACAAAAAGTGGAAGAAGGGATACTCAAACACTGAGCCGCTGATTAGGACAAAAATGCGCCAAAGAAGCCCTCACCCCAGATTGGTAGCTGCCAAAACTGAAGCCATGTGGAATATATAGAGCCCTGTTACCAGCAGCAGCACCCTATTGGCTTCCTATGATAGGATTAGGGTAGGAATGTACAAAAATCAGAGGAATACAGGAAGGATCATGAGATGGAAGACAGTAAAGAGTTCCCTCAAATGTACATCTTAGGCTCATCTCAGAATCACATAAAAATTAAATAAGAACTAATTTTTCTTGCACATGTAATTTCAGTCTTTTTAAAATATTTTTTTAATTTTAGATAGAGAGAGAGCACACAGGCAGGGGAGAGAGGAAGAGGGGAAGGGAGAGGGAGGGTAGGAGAATATCAAGCGGGCTTCATGCTCAGCCCAGAGCCCAATGTGGGGCTCAATCCCACAACCCTAGGATCATGACCTGAGACAAAATTGCATACTTAACTGACTGAGGCACCCAGGCACCCCTGTAATTTCAATCTTAAAAAAGATTAAATAAATTATAATTTTTAAAATCTAGACAAGCCCTTAGATATATAATCTCCCTTATTGTATAGCTAATAAAATTTAGGACCAGAGAGGGGAAGGAGAGACACCCAACTAGTAAGTGGTTATACTCCATCCATTATATTATATGAACTCTTCTGTAAGAGTTTATTTGTGCATATCTTTTGAATTTTGAATCTTTATAATAAGAGATGGAATAGATTTATACTTTACTTTTGAGATATATACAATTCTTTATACTTTACTTTTGAGATATATACAATTCTTTAGTTTAACTGTGATAATATCTTTTTCATGCCTCTCTCACCCTTAATATTTTTAAAGTTACAAGGCTCCTCATTTAAGCATGTTTTCTGTACTTAAAAGCATCATACCTCAATATTTCTAAAGTAGTATTTTGAAATCCTGGAAAGTATTAGAAAATGGAATTAGCCAAGCAGCATTATGGATAAGAATGTGCTCTCTGAACTATTGCTGATTCTGTCATCCATGATACTGACTGAAGTTGAACTGGGAAAAGTCAGACTAGACAGAGGTTGCATAGGTTAGCCTGGAAACCTTCTCTGGACCTGTTCGCTACAGCAGTCCCATCTCTGTGCTCCATTTCAGTCCCTAACTAAACTTGTAGATTCCCCATATATAACAACTTCTGGTCAGTTGTCTCCTTTGCAGTATGACAGCTAAGATCCTTGTCAAATTCATTATCCATGTTGGACCTGATGATTATTCCTTACCTTGTTTTATTCTCATGAAGATCTTGGCATCCTTATTTCTGAGGCTACTCTGGCCTGGAATCAAACAATCTCTAGTGCTCCTTTTATTAACTCCTGGACCTCTCCTTTCTCTGTATATACTGACTCCTGCCCAATTCTCACCTGCCACTTCTAAATTATTTTCCACTCACCTGCCACTTCTAAATTATTTTCCAAACACACCCCTGCAGTTCTACTCAAATCTAACTTCTCCTTTCCATTCCTATTTCCTCCTTCTTAATTCTAATCTTCTTGACTTCTTACAGCTGAACATTGTCTCCTAACCTATTTCCCTACCTCTGGTTTTTCCACTTTCACTGGTCCTAATGTCCTACTCAAAACCATTCAGTGTCTTCCTGAATTAAGATTCAGGTGGCCTCCACAGTGTAGCTCTTTTCAGCCATATCCTCTTGTGTGTACCTGATATTTCAGCCAAATGTTCCCCGAATTCTCCCCCCAGCTTTTCCTATGATTCAACATTATTGTGTAATCAACTTTTGCATGATACATACCATGTTCTAAGCACTATGTGTGAGCTACGCCCTGCGGAGGTGAAGGGAGCTTAGTCTATTGAGGGAATCAGATATAAAGAGGTAATGCTTATGTAAGGTGATAGACACAAAGGGGATCAATGTTATTTGGGAATGCAGAGAAGAGACTAATTTTGTTTGGGTGGGGCGAATCAAAGAAGGTGTCAAGAAAAAGTTGAGTAGGGAATAGAAGAGGGAGGTGAAAGGGAGGCTTGAAGGGGGAGGAATGGTAAAGTGTGTGGGAGGCGTTCCAGACAGAGGGAATATCAAGTACAAGATGCCTGGAAGCAAAAAATGCTCTAGCATATTAAGGAGGCAGACCTGGCTAGAATATTTGGAAGTATAGGGAAAGATAAACAGAATGAAAGGAAAATACAACTTGAGAAGTTGAAGATTGATTGAGAAGGGTGTTGTATGCAAGTCAAAACAAATATTTAGGGCAAGCTGTTAGACCTATAATTCTGTAGCAGTTGTTTAGAGGATAGACTAGAGTGGGGAGATACTCCTGGCATCTCATGAAGATCCTTCAGCCTGGAATGCCTTTCCTCTATACTTCTCCATCCTCACCTCCTGAAAGACCATCCAAGAAGGTCCATCTCAAATGCTGCTGCTACTGGTAAAGCCTTCCCTGATCTCCCTCCTCTCTAGAGGTGGATTAGATCTATTCATTTGGAACTCCCATAGAAATGTTTTGCTTCTCTTTCAGCATACTATACATTTATTAGAAAATTTTTATGGCTTATTTACCCCCAATAGACTCTTAGCACCGTAAGAACATGGATCTAGTTTCATTTACCTGTCTTTTCCACGGCAGTGCCTGGTACACTACCATTACCACCTGTGGTGCCTAGTCAATTTGTTGAATTTATTTAAACTGGTATCCTAAAGATCAGCACTACTCAAACCCCAAAGGTTATATTGTCTTTATTATTTTCTTGCCTTGATTTTTCCTTTTTTAGTTGGAAACGCCAAGAACAGCCCTTCAACACAAATGCTAGGGTAGGTCACTTAGACTCTGAGACCTGAGGCTTAAAGGCCTTTGGGGAAGAACATAGCAGCCTACTGTGACAGTATATATGAACTCTTTACAAGCCCAACTGAGGGGAAAGGCAGGTGAGAGGGGTTGCTTTTACAGTTTAATTGAGCATTTCCTTGCTTTAAAATACCTATCTCCATGCTAATGTTATTTCAATACCATTACAATGATGATTTACCATGATCAGCAAAGCAATTTGTCGTACATAATTCCAAAAGTGCTAATCAATTTTAGCTCAAAATAGGTTTTTAAAACCCCACAAAATTTGTTGTCCTAAAATGCTGATCAGTCGGTAAAAGCTAAAGCAAGCCAAGAACTGTTTGTATTACAACCATACAAAATTAAAATCCCTCTCCCAAATCATTTTTATAAGCAGCCAAGATATAAATAAAAATGTGAGAAAATATATGCCTTTGAGTTGTCTCGCTTAGAGCTGAGCTTTGAAAAGACATAGGAAAGGACCACAGGATTATCTATTGAGGGTTTAGCCTTCTAATTCTCCAGAACAAAGGCCCAAATAATTTATAATCATTACATTAATATCTATAATACTTAGTTTTACCTGTTGAAAAAAATGTGAATCTAATAGAGCCAACCTTACAAGATAATTATAAGTACAAAATGAGATAATTTCAGTAACCTGGGGGGTATTCATGCATTCTCTTACTTTCCCCTTCCCAACTCAATAAGCTCTCATACCCATCTCCATTTCTCCTTTATTTTTTGCTAAAATGTATTTCTTCTATTCTCAACCCTTTAAGATTCCCTTTAATTTAGGGGTGCCTGGGTGGCTCAGTTGGTTCGGTGACCGACTTCAGCCCAGGTCATGATCTCACAGTTTGTCAGTTCAAGCCCTGCGTCGGGCTCTGTGCTGACAGCTCAGAACCTGGAGCCTACTTCAGATTCTGTGTCTTCCCCTCTCTCTACCCCTCCCCTGCTCATGCTCTGTGTCTCTCAATAATAAATAAATGTTTAAAATTTTTTTTAAAAAAGATACCATTTAATTTAGAGCCATAAATCCTGGGTGCTTGATCTGATTTTCTATTAGAGGAAAATTATGTGCTTTTTTATGTTTATTTATTTTGAGAGAGAGAGAGAGGGATGGAAGGAGGAAGGGAATGAGAGAGACAGAGACAGACAGAGACAGACAGACAGACAGGAGGAGGGCAGAGAGAAAGGGAGAGAGAGAATCCCAAGCAGTCTCTGCGCTTAGCACAGAGGCTGACTTGGGCTCGATCTCACGAACTGTGAGATCATGGCCTGAGCCAAAATCAAGAGTTGGATGTTTACCACCTGAGCTACCCAGGTGCCCCAAGGAAAATTATGTTCTTACAATAATAACATCCCAGAATAAAGTTACAATGACATTAATATGTCCCCTGACATAGTGTCCTTGTCTTGTGTGACATTGTATAATTCTTCATATTTAAGTATATTGCTCCTGCATATATTTTATGGTACATTAATTTTTACTAATAATTATTACTTGTCTGAAGCAGCTGTTCTTTATTTTATTACCTGAAAGAGGGTGGAAGTGTATAGATCAATAACATGTGGAAATTTGTATTTCTACATCTTTGTTTTGGCCAGGGGTCAGAGGTGGTAAGAATTATAGAGAAAGCATTTTATGTTTTAAGAAAAAATACTTGGTCTCTTGGTCAGGAGACTTGAGGTTTTTTCACAGATCTACCATTAGGTTTTTTTGAGACCTTATTTTCTTTTTCTGTGCGTTGGTCTTCCTGGTGATAAAAATGGACTTCCTTGTAATTAGCCTTAGGCATAAGGGACAAGAAGATACTAAATTATTGAAACCTACAAATAATTTGACCTTTATGAAGTCCCTGCCAAGATGGAGTTAGTTAGGCGGTGGTTAAAAAAGAGTAAAACGATACCTGAAGTTCAGTTGAGTTTCTTAAAAAGAAAGTTGCACAGAGAAATCCATCATGGCAGTATGATTCCACATGACCCATATGATTCTCTCTGAAGCAGAAGCTAAACCATCTGATCTGTTTATTCATTTCTACCACAAATGAGCCCTTCTTGCCAAGGGGTGGGGACTTTGACATTGTTAGCTTCTCCTCTCCACTTATTTTTTTTTATTATTTTATTATTTTTAAAAATTTTTAATGTTTATTTATTATTGAGAGACAGAGCACGAGCATAGGAGGGGCAGAGAGAGGAGGAGACACAGAATCCGAAGCAGGCTCCAGGCTCTGAGCTGTCAGCACAGAGCCTGACGCGGGGCTTGAGCCCACAAACCACAAGATCATGACCTAAGCCAAAGACGGACACTTAACCGACTGAGCCACCCAGGTGCCCATTCTCTCCACTTTTTAGAAATCTCCAGCCCTTCTTTTTGTGTAAATACAACAAGTAAGCATATCTTTCTTTTTTCTCTGGCACCTGTGGTTTATTGGCTACTCTCAAATCAGGCCTTGTGTAAGTAGAAAGTTAGGCAATTCTGATATATAAATGTTAGGGGAAACTCAGGGCCATCTAACATTTTTAAAACTAGATGATTGCCTAATACGGACTTCTTATTTTACAGATAAGGAAATAGGTAAAATAGTATAGAGACTGAATCATGTAAAACTCTGCTTACTGCTTCTTGTTCCCTCAATGCTGGTCCTACCTTTTATAGTATATCCATGTAGTAGGATAAATGAATATACACTTGAGATTTTTGTAATAGCTGCTTGGCCATCAGCAGTCTGTGCTTTTTAATAAAGGGATGGATACTTGGCTGAGAAGAAGGTCTAGGAAAAGGGGGGTTGTGAAAAAAGGATTTATAGATTTTCTGATAGCATATGGTAGATAACTCCATCTCAGATGGCCTTGTCTTCTACTGTTTTGCATATACCTACCACCCAAGTAGGCGGGCAGGAGATAAGGGACTATAGATATGTATTCTATGCCCTAAAATAGATGATGTTGGGAGTTTTCAGAAATTTAAGCTCTTCTTTGTAGTAACATTTTAAAATCCTGCTGGGCTTTGAGGAATATTTGTCATTAACAGAGTTAAGATCATGAAAGTTGAGAAACCAAGAAAAGAATTCTTTACCTTTTTCCATCCTTAGCAGTCAAATTTTAAGGCAGAGAGAGAAAATCTGAGTGTGATATATATGTGTGTGTATGTATGAATTGCCTGGTTTTTGAAGAGCTTTAGATCTTCTGAGGTGGAAATGAGGCAAACAAAAATAAAGCCAAACTTTACATGCATACATTCCTTCTCTCATGTTACTCTGGACTCTACTTTGCATCCTTTCTAACTGTATGGCCATGATTAGGTTAAATATATTCCTATCTGGAAGAAGGCATAAGTCTGCCTGCTTCAGATTTCTATTATAAATAGTATGGTGGCCTACAGGGGATAGAAGGATCTAGGGTATAAACTATGAAACAAAAAACAACAGCGGTGATGAAGCCAGTCTGGAAACAGATAAATTACAGTGAACCTTTTAAGATCTCTCTAGCTGAAATAACCTTAAAACAGAGAAAAAATATATTTAATGACTAACATTATATATTTGAAATGTGCAGGTTGGACAGCATTTGGACTTGGAATGAAAAAATAAGAGGTTACATTCATGGATAACCAACAAGATAAGGCTGTTGTTGCCTCAGCCAGTGGAGAAAACACTCTGATTAATGGGGTCAAAGAAAATGGTAAGAGAATTTAATTATAGTATATACTACCTCTCCTAGTAGTCCTTTGGTGTTACTACACCAAATAGATTTTTAGTATCTACAAAATTGGAGCAGGTTAAGTCTAAGGTGCCTTTGAGATTGATATTAATCCTAAATTTTATTCCACCAGATTTCTAACTGGGCTAGAAGGGTCTCCAAGAGCTATTTAATCCAACCACTGTGCTCTTGCAAATCATCTCTGTCAGATGAATAAGTTCCTCAAAATTCCTAGTGAATTAGGCTTGGAACATCTAGATTCAGAGGAGCTGCTAGAACAGAGGTCTGATTGATAGGACTAAGCTTTATAGATTGAAACCATAAATATCCCATCTGAGCATTTTGCCACCCTGGAAGCCTTAACTTTCCAATTGATCAAGCAGTCCAATTATTTCCCAGTTTCTGAGGAGAGAGCTCTGTGTCTAAAGAAAAAGCTGAATCTAAAGAAATACTATTTTTCACTTTCATGAATGTTCAATATAAAATCAGCGTTGTTCTTTAACTTTGTAGTTTCTAGTTCTAAAGCTAGAGAAGCTGACCCTTAGTTTATATAAGATCAAGTACCAGAAACTGATCTAGGGAAAGAGTGGTCTAATGAGTAGTGGTCTAAGACGTTTAACTTTATTTCTGTCATTTCTTTCCCTTTTCTCCAGATTCAGAGGACCAAGATGTGGCAATGAAGTCATTTGCAGCTCTAGAAGCTGCTGCACCAATCCAGCCTATACCAGTGGTTCAAAAAGAGACCCTAATGTATCCCAGGGGTCTCCTGCCTCTGCCTTCTAAGAAACCCTGTATGCAGAGCCCCCCATCTCCTTTGGGCCTAATTGAAGCACCTGAGCATGCTGCTAATAGTGCTTCTGTGAATGCCATCTCCCTTACATCTGGTGTTACAAAAGGCCTGCATACATGGTCACTGCCCAGTGAATGTGAGAAAGCTCCATTTGCCATAATGGAGCCTGCAGGCATGTCAGCTCTGAATGGGGACTGCCTCATGCAGCCAAGTCGGACTTGTTTGGGCTGCTTCATGGAATCAAAGGATGCAGTAGATCCTGAGCCAGGGATCAGTCTGAAAGTTGGTGATCTAAATAAGGATTATGAAACCTGTGCAGTCTCTGATATAGGGATTCAGTGTATTAATGCTGGAGAAAGCATGAAATATGGAGAGCAGCTGCTTTCAGACCAGCTCCTAGGCTTCCCCTTGCACAAATCAAGGGCAGGGGAAAAACGAGAAGCTGAGAAATCTGACATCGACTTGGAGGATCCAGCTCAGAAAAGTTATTATGAGGCATTACTGTTAGACAAGTGTAATACAGAAGAGGCTTTGCTGGCAAATTCCAATCAAGATTGGGGTTACTTTGAGACTTTCATTAGTGAGAGTAAGATTGAACTGCTTGACCTCTGTTCCAAAAATGAGCTGTCCGTCAACTTATTCTCAGAAGAAGATGTGGATAACTACATGTTCGATGATGATGAGTCAACACTGGGCAGTGATGTCTGTTCCTTGAAAATTCGATATGAGTCCTTCCAGGACAATGTTCGAGACAAGACCACCCTTCTAATGCAGGAGGATGCCCAATTCAACTTTTTTCCCAGTGTCTTTACTACTTGCCCCAAACGGGAGTCTAAGAGTGGGGTTTTGAAGCAGAACAGTGATCTTTCCCAATTCAAGGTTCCTGATGTGAACATCATCTGGGGGGAGGAGGATAAAAACTTGGACAAGAAGAAAGGCAAAGAAGAGGGACAGGAAGACAAGGGTGTAGAGAAAAAAGATGAAAAGGATAATGGAGAAAAATTTGCCTTAAATAAACCATGCAGTGGGACTGAAGTAGGGCAATTTAAGAATCCAAGGCAGGGTCATCTTGCTAATTCCTTGGAGGCATCAGGGAATTTCAGTGATGACAGTTCCTTCATTGAAGTCTCTTATGATGCCATGGGGGAGATCAAGGACTGTAGCCGCTATATGGCTCGGGACACTAATTCTGGAAACTCCTCCTCCCAGCAGAACTATGGTCTACGAGCCAAGAGAAAAGTCAGGTACAGTGAAGATTATCTATATGATGTTGACTCACTAGAGGGTGAAAAAGTAAATGAGAGGAAGGAATGGTTGCCAGGTGGTTCCAAAGAGGAAGATGATGATGAATGGTGTCCCAAAAAGAGAAGAAAAGTAACCCGTAAGGAGCCCCCTGTTATTATCAAATATATCATCATCAATCGCTTTAAAGGTGAGAAGAACATGCTGGTGAAGTTGGGTAGGGTAGATTCCAGTGAGACAACAGTGAATTTGAGTGAAAATCAGCTCAACAAATATGCCAAGCTTGCCCCCTTGAAGGGCTTCTGGCAAAAGAAGAAAAAACAGAGAAATAGCAACATTGACTCCAACAAGACACCCTTATGCCAAAAACAAAACTTTGAACCAGGTAGCTTTGAGGTGTCATTCCTGCCACCTGCTCGCAAACGAAAATCTAAACTTGGCAACAGGCACAGGATTCAAAGAATCCCATCTGTGGAAACTTCAGCAAGTGGTAAGCAAATTTCATTCTGCAGTGATCAGAGGCAAGCTTGTACTCATAAAGAAGATGGAGCCATGAAAGGTACACTAAAGTCAGCACCTCTGGCTGTCCCCAGCTGTGCAAATGGATCACATCTAAATGACATTACAGGCCCTGACTCAGTGAAAGTCAAAGCCCAAGATGCAGGATTTAAGGGGCCAGAGAGGAAAGTGCTCAACAAAATCAAATTTAAAAGTGAAGCCAGGTTAAAATCCAAGAAAATCAAAGCTGGTCATGAAAGCAAGTCAGTTGTTCAAATGAGCCCTCTTTTGGAAGATCAATCATCTACACCTAATTTAAAGAATGAAGCTATTCCTGGGACTTCAAACAGTTCTCATCTATCTGAATTTCATGAGGCAAAGGTTGCCAAGAATTCTACGTTCTTACCAACCACCTGCTCTTCTGAAATGCCTCTATCATCTGCTAATGTTGCCACCAGTATACCTGTTATCCCTGGAGGGTATCTGCAGACATTGTTAGATGCTTCTGACTTGTCAAATAATACTGGTATATCATACTTTGCTCACCATTCTCCAGAGCAAAATGAAAGCAGCCTCACTCAAACAGAAAAATCATTTGTGCCTCTTCAGCCTGCCCAGGACTGTGTGCTTTCCTCACCCTCTGAGTCTGAGCTACAGCAGTCATCCCAAAACTTCAAAATGGAATCAAACAACTATGGAAATGTGTGGCCCAACAAACCTACTTCTGGCCCCCAGGAATTCATGGCTGAAGTCTCAAGGGAGATAGCTCCAACACAATCTAATGAATTTGGAGTCTCCCAAGTAGTCTCCATGGAAAATAACCTCACATCTACAACATACAATCGAATCTGCCTCAGTAGTGGTGGCAGTAATTGCAACAAGGTCCTATATGCCTCTGTACAAGACACTCAGCTCCCATCTGATGACTCTTATCAATTATGTCACTTTAATAATGGAGAGATATGCTTTCCTTTCCAGCAGGGCCCAGCCAATATGGATGATGATCGGCTCTTTAGCTTTGATTCAATGGCCCAACTCTCTGTCAACTCAAGCAATTATTGTTCCTTAAGCTTGAAGTCCTGTGAAAAGGATGGTGATGATGATATTACTGATGACTTCCTGGCCCATTGCAGCCCCAAGCTGGTTATCCAGCAGAGCATTGATGAGATAACACCATTAAAGGAGTCCACTGACCTCCTGGATATCTCCAACTTCACTCCTGACAAGTTCCGCCACTCTTCTCTCTCAGAAGTGTCCCCACCTGACACCCCCAGTCTTTCCCCTCAAATTACCAGATGTGAGAGTATTAAGACACTAGGAACACTGAAGGGGTTTCAAGAGGGTGTCCCAGGACCATTGGGCAACATGGAGAAAATCAAGTGGGACTGCAGTACCCTTTCACGGCAGGTCCAAGTGGATGATGGATTTACTTTAAATAACCATCAGTTTCAGTTCCATATGTTCAATGATGAGGATTCTGTCAGTCTTCTCCAAAAAACCCCTTGCTTATCAGCATTTAATGATCCATCTGGTCAAATGAGTACTAACAACAAAGTGTCAAAATCAAGAAAGAAAAGTTCACCCAGCAAGAGTGGGGCTCTGAACCAAAGCTCTTCTCAGAAAAACACCAGGAAAAAATCTCTCAAAGCCAACAACAAAGGAATTGAAAAGCCACCTGGCAAAACCTCCCGCCAGGCCCCTAAGTCAACAAAGAAAGGGAAATACATGGCTGCAATCAATGGAGAGAAAATGCAAGTTGGCATTGGCCGTGGAGGAGGCCAAATCAACAACATATCCTCCACAGGAAAGACATTGACCGAATGTATCCAACACGGTGGCCCTGTGGCCTCTATGAAGATGCCAACTCAAAAGGGACTTTCTGGAGATTGGGCTCTGGGGAAGGAGAGTAACCCAGGATGGAGCGACATGAACATGAGCACGAACACCAATAGCCTCCTTGATGATGACCAACGGGAATTTCAAGAGCCTTCCTATATCTTGTCTAACATTGCCTCTGGTATGGCAGATGTACAGAGGTTCATGATGGCCTCCATAGAGCCTCTTTGGGAACCCATGGAACACCATGGAGACCCCAACATATTCTACTCCCCTGAGTCCAATAGTCTAAAATTAAAAACCCTTAAAATATTGGCTGGGACACCACAGGAATCTAAGAAAAAGGTCAACAGTGGGTCCCCAGGAGGCACTAAGAATCACAGGTCCATCAAGGGTGTGAGTAAAAGCAATGGGAAAGCAACAATAGGTGATCCTGGTCGTGCAAACATGCATGGTTATGAGGACTCTTGCTCCGCCTTCTATGATAAAAAGTGTAATAACCTGAGCACTTTAGGCAATAATGGACCGACACACAAAAAGTTATATCGTCACAAATCCAGCTCCAAGGCCCTGAGAGATGAGAAGTGTAAGGGAAAGTGCGTGGAGCGAGAACAGGTCCACAAGGATGAGGCTGGGACAGCTTCTTTTGAAAAACTGAGGTAATACTGCACCAAAATGGCTGAGATGATGTACCCTTAGCTTTCCTACTACCTGCTAAGCCCACAGTCCCTCATTTTTTCCCTCTTGAAAGCAAAAGTTTGCATGAAAGAAACTGTCACATTCCCTTCTTTTTCAAATTAAAAAGAAAAAAGTGCATGAAAATCCCTATACCTTTAAGCCACACAAAAGATTGGGCAATTTTGTTGTGGCTTAGCTAGGGATAAACTCTAACAAGTCTACTTTTTCTGCTATTCTGCATTGGTTTTTACTAATTGAGAAAATAGAACTAAAATATGCTCTTGAGTGATTTTGGGAAGGGAAGGGCTTTGCAGTAAAAAAAAAAAAAAAGTTTTGAACAACAGAATCAAAAAGTCATATAGACAAAAGGTCAAGATCATTTAAGCAAAAAGAGCATAATTTGGGGGGAAAAAACAGTCTCATTGTGTGGCAATTAAGAGTGCTTTCTAGTGCCCCCTGCTATTTGTATCTATCTATCTCTGCATTATACAGCATTTAGTATGATGTAAACAAATTTAGATGGTATGATCCCTTTGTGGGACATACACTAAAGCTAACTAAGGTGGTATAAATTGTTTGGTTTTTCTGCAGGGATTCCGACTACAATCTCCTAAAAGCAGAAACAGCATTTTGGGTTTTACCTGTGTTTGAAGAAGAAACTCACATTTTCCAGAAAGACATTTGATGTTTGTGTTTTATTTCTTTCAAAATATGCCTTGTGGTATGTATGTTGACATGTAAGTGCTTAAAGAAGAGATTTTTGAAGTGTGGGAATAAGTATTTGGAAGCAAACTTTAATCTGATGTTCTATGTAAAAGACTTCAAAAAGTCATACAGTTGCACAAGTAGTTTATGCACTATTTACCCAAGGGAAAAAAAAGGAAAACATTGTGCCAAACTACAAACAAGTGACTGTATTGTATATATTTTTACTTCTATATCAACATTTGTTTGTATTTGGGGAGCTTGTCCCTCTTGATTTACTAGAAACATTCCAGTGATTCTTGCTATTAACCACCCCCACTTATGTGGATAGCACCTATAGATCACAGTGGAAAAAATGTTGTGTTACACAATTTACCAAAACTTAAAGGATACTGTTTGAAATGTGCCAAATTTTCTTACCTCATCTCACAGATTCACCCCACAGTTTAAATCTCAATGAATTTAAATATATATATGTGTGTGTGTGTGTGTGTGTGTGTGTGTGTATACACACACACACACACACACACACACACACATATATATGCACGTACATTATTTTGAAATTTTAAACTCTACTGTCCTGTGTGGAAACATGAGCAATTAAATAAGGCACAATAAAGTTTTGTTTGTTCCATCGTCTAATAATTTGTTGGAAAAGTCTGGAAGTCATAACAGCTAAGTCCATCAGGGACCTAATATATGCATTTACAGAACCTTTTACAAGGAAACAAAACAGCTGCTTTAAAGTTTGTTTTCTAAAAGCAAAATCTGTAGCTGAAAATTATTTAAAGTGCAAAGTTATATTGCTGATACTTTATATCTCAGTTTTATATATTTTATAATAGTCTGGGATAAATTATAAAATAGCTATAAAATCAACACTAATGATAAATGAAGTACATAGATTGCTTTTATTTAAGTACTTTCATAAATGTTCATAAATGTGCACTCATATCAAGGCTTTAGTGTTCTTTAAGTGTTTAATCTTGCAATGCCAATGTCATTTAAAGAAAATGTTAAGGCATCTCAGTTCAACTCCTATGAGTTACGTACATATATTAGATAAGCTGAGCAATTTGTGGTAACAACTAATCAGGGCCATATATACTGAGTCTGAGGGGGACTAGTATTTGATGCCAAACACTAAACTTAAATTTCAATTTTTTATATAAATTTTTGAAATCACATTTTTTATTTAGCCCTTCCCCCTTTTGTCTTTAATTTCACAGCCCCAACATCCCTCACGACTAGCTTTTTCTTCCCCTTTATTCACCACTTGACTTCTAACATTTGATCTATTTTCCTTGCACAGTTGAAGGCCTATGTGTCTGATGACTGATGCATTATGGCACAGATGAGATAATGGATATAAAAGCGCTTTGTAGATCGTAAAGTGCTATACAGATATAGGGGATTAATATTATTAATGTTGTTGGTTGTTGTTGTTGTTACTCTTACTATTCTTACTAATACTGTTACTAACCTATTAACTTGTGAATATATAGGCTGTGGGTGGGAGGGTGGAGAATAAGTGGGTGGGGGAAAGGGAGATTAAAAAAAAAAAACAAAGGAAGATGTTTCAAAAGGAAACATTTAAGCAAAATATAAACCTACCTAGTCATTGCCACCTAAATATATTCACAAACAGAGAAGCAACATTTGAAAGTAGTCAGAGAGAAATGGAAGGAAGCCTGTCACATATATAAGTATACACACTTCCCAGTCCTTGATTCCTTTCACCAGCCTGCTCTACTACTTATAGCTAGGTAGTAAAATGAACAAGCCTGTGTTCTTGATGGTGTGATTGTGTGTGTCTATGGGGATGAGTGGGTGAGGAGCATTTTGTGAGGCTGCTTCAGGCCTGTTCCTAGGTTTTGATGCTCTGTGTGCAGTGAGTCTTAGACAATTACTTAGTGGAAAGGCACCAGATGAAACATGTCTCCTACTCTACAGCTGCCATCCAGAAGGGAAAATAATCAAACTGGAACACTTTCTTCTATTTCTCCACTCTGATAGCTAGCTGTTTATACTTAATGCTATGGCTGGTTCTTAGGAACTAGTTTTTGTTTCGTTTTTGTTTTTGTTTTTGTTTGTTCTGCTTTGCCGCTAAATTTTGGTTTGGAATCTCTATCTGTATTATGATCCCCAAGACTCCAGACCTCAAAATCACTTACAGGAATGGAGTGCTCTCTATGTAACCAAAAGGTGGCAATTAAAGAAGAAATAAATAAAATGTTCCATGGGTACAATGTGTTTATAAAATAAATATGGGAACAGTTGTCCCAGTTTTTCTCAGTATCAGTTCAGCTTTGGAAAATGGGGTAGGGGTGGGATAGAAGGACAGCCTGAAATTTTGGAAAGAGTTTCCTTGTCATAACTTGCTATTATGAGTCCTTTGGAATGGATACTCTTTTAGTTGCTCCTATGGAGCCCATTAGGGGCCAATTCTAGGGCATGGTTCATCCCTTTCTCCGAAGAGAATTGACATTTTAAAGTACCGTTTTTACTGACTGAAGAGAACTGACATTTTAAAGTACCATTTTTAATGGCCTACAGTGCATTATATGTTTTTAACACATATATTAGTGACTTGTAATCAATCATTTTGTACTAACACATAACAAGAAACTCAGTTTTATTAATGAGCAATAGGACAAAGCAGAAGATGCTTATTCTCTTAATTTCACTTAATATCCTCTCAGTACATTATGTGCTGAGCTCTTCAGTTTTTATGGCTTTTTTGGTCCTGTCACTGCTCACAATTTTTTTTCTTCCTGTCACAACATAGTAGGCCTGAATTTTGGAGATCCTTTATTCGACCATCTGCCTTAGTGGAGTGAGGACCACTGATAAAAAAATAGTGTCTTGCCCTGTCACTGATAATTCAAGTCAGATGTATGAAATTTTCCTTGGTCTGAAATTCCTGATTGTCACTTCCTTCTAGACTCTCCTCTCTGATTCTTATTACTGCCTCCTCAACATAATCCCATTTAATCTTTACTTTCCTGGAAATGGTGTTCTCCATTATTCTTTCTATCTAATTTCAGTCCTTGGTCTTAGAATTTTTCTTATTTTATAATCTTATATTCCACCTACCGAAAGTGTCAGAGTTTAAGAAACTTAGCCAGGCTACTTCTGGAATTTCAGAGGGCAATCTTCTCAATCTTAATACCTTTAATTGTCTTGACCACTTTCAAATCTAATTTTAAATACACACACACACACACACACACACACACACACACACACAGAATTATATCACATGACTGAGGAAAGTTGGAAACGCCTTTTCCTTGAAGGTAAAAATCTCTCTGATCCCCTTTCAGTCCTGGTTAGGTGCTAGACTATGTGGAGCAGGGTGCTGAAACAGTAGCCTTGACCAAGATTCTTCGAGACTTTGGGGGTTATGTTTGGGCTGTGATAACTTGCTTAAACCAGTGGCCTCTCCAGCGTCTCATATACCAGCTTCCTCACATATGCTGCTTCCTCTCAGCTTTCTCTTCTGACTTCTTGTTATTCTGTGCAATTATGTGTTAAGGCCTTACCTTATCCTAAATCTTTTCAAACCTCCTGCACTACCTTGATCATCACTTCTTTAGCCATCTCCCTGAAGTCTTTGGTGCTAGGTGGGCTTTTGTGACAACTTTCACCTTCTCTGACCTTTTTCCTTGCTGAGAAGCATCTGTATGTGTGCAGGGGGGAGGGAGGGGAAGGGAGGGGATTAAGCATGTGTGTAAGAGAGAGAAGCATAAAGGATGCTTCAAAAGCTGTAAACAGCTCTGGATAGCACCCTATGTCCTGTTATGTGAGGTTTTGCAGTTCTAGTGAATTTCTGTTTTACTGGGTCCTAATGAGCATTTACTCCCTAAAGGAGAAAGACCACATCCAAGGACCTCTTAACCAAGCTTGCTCTTACCAAGCTGAGTCAGTCTGATGCAGATCTGCCATATCTTCAATTTACAGATGCTCTCAGAACAGTTCCAAGAATTGAAGAGAGCTGAGTTTCTTCCCCAAAGAGGAGAATGGAGCACTAGCTAGTCCTAACTAGTGCTATAACTGTGTTTGTTTTCTCCTGGATTTTTAAGAAGTTATCTAATTACAGGTGATTTTTTTTATTTAGGATTTTTCAATGATTGCTTATTATAGGAATATGTCCTTTTTATGAAATAAAACTAATATGAGATTTACTTTCTAATCATAAAATTCACGAAGCCCACCATTATGTTTAGAAACACTTTACTAAAACACTTTAGTAACTAGGGATAAATAAGTATCTTGTCAACACAATGTAGGCCAGGAATTTTTGTAAGTTTCTCAAGGACCCAAATAAAGAAGAAACAATTTTAGCTGGACTGTTTAACTTGGGAAACACTGTCATCAACTTGAAGGTCCTCAGCCAGCATGGGATTATTTTGATGGCAGTACACAGGCTGCCCTGTAAGGTACATTTTACTCAGAGCATTAAACAGTAGCTACATTCATGAAACAGAGTTCCCATTGCAGCTATGTGATACTTGAGATGTACTCTTGGTTTCAGAATCATAACTAAGAGATGAAACATTGGAAAAAGACAATGTAAAAGAAAGAGGCTTAGTACAAAGCTTACGGTGTGAATGAGGCTTTAAAAATCAGTATCTAGGTAAATAAAAAAGAAACACTCAATATAAAATGGAAAGAATGTCTATCCATCTGTCAGGCTCAGTGGTTTCTGAGTGTTCGACATCCCCTTCAAAAGGAAGAAAGATGTTTAAATCATTCTGCCTCTTTCAGAGAAACCTGGTTTTATAGTACAAAAGGAAAGGCTTAGAATGAAAACTGGAAGAGGCCTTTTGTTTTTTACTCCCAGTGAGGAGGGTAGAAAGCTTAAAATGCTCTACTGGGATACCTGTAGCACTGACTAGAGTTTGCTGCCTACAGAGTTTTGAATGTACTAGTCCTTAATTTAATTTCCATAAAACTGAATGCACCTCTTTAGTAAATTACTGATTTATGGTGCTAAAGAAACTATTGTCTCCATTTTCTCCTCTCCCAAGCCCTTTAAACATTTAAGAAAATTTAAAATAAACATGTTAAAGGCCCTTTTTATGAATGTAACCTAAGTTTTTGTTTGACATATGACACTGCAACTTTAAAATGTTAGGAAATTGTTTGCCTTTTTTTCTTTCAGAGTTAAGCTTTATAAATAATCTGTAGAGTCAATTGAGGTATAAAGCTTAAGGATCACTCTTAAGACGCCTACAAAATCTTGTATATTTTTAAGTGTGCCAATTTGTAACATATTTTGTAAGTGTATATTTTTCTTAGAAAAGTGCTGTGAAGTGTCTGTATGTGAGAGTTTTCCTTTTTCTGCACCACTGGGTGCTAATAAAAGGATATTTACTTCAAAGTTTCTGGTTTTAGAAACCATAATACAAAGAAAAAATACACTTTTGTTGGGAATTTTGTAACACAAAACATGTTGTGAAAGAGTGTAGTGATCTTGTGCAAATGAAAATGAACATTTGTGAGCTTCTTGCTGTTTTATAGATTTTCTTGTAAATTATTCTTGTAACACCTCTGGTTTTGTTGTTCTTGTTGAAAAGGTTTTAAATATTTGTGACTGAGTGTATGGTGAAACTGTCATAATGTACCTAGCTGAGTTTTGTTATTGTTTATGGAATAAATAAAAAGAAAAGTTTAAAAAATACTGCTTTGGAATCGTATGTAATAGAAATCAAACCATTTCTAAATAAGTTCTATGTCCCAAATAAAAAGTTCTTCATTGCCTAGAAATTGATGGAGCTAGAGAGTATTATGCTAAGTAAGTCCATCAAAGACATATACCATATGATTTCACTCATATGTGGAATTTAAGAAACAAAACAAATGAACAAAGGGGGAAAAGAGAGAGAGGCAAACCAAGAAACGGACTCTTAACTATAGAGAACAAACTGATGGTTACCAGAGGTTAGGTGGGTGGGGAGATGGGTTAAATAGGTGATGGGGATTAAGGAGCACACTTGTGATGAACACCGGGTGATGTATGGAAGTATTGAATCACTGTATTGTACACCTGAAACTAATATTACACTGTATGTTAAATAACTGGAATTTAAATAAAAACTTAAAAAAAGTTCTTTGTTGTCTAGAGCAGTGTTTCTCAAACTATCCATGGTGAAGGACCAATTTTTTCTTTCTCCATCCATCACAGACTGATACTAGTATAAAACAAAATAGGAATAAATTTCTTTAAAATTGAAATGGAGAAAAAGATATACAAAATAAAAACTCTAATGTGTTTGATTCAAAATGTAAAATTACATTTCAAAGCAAACATAACAGGGAAAATTGCAAAGACTTAGTACCCTATTTGAGACAAGTCCACTGATCAATGTCAAACTGCCATAGAAAGCTCTAACCATGATTTGAGTAACACTTTGAGTAGGAGCAACAGCATTACTATCATCTGGAAACTTGTTAGGAATGCTGTATTCCAAGTCCTACACCAATTCTACTGAATCAGAATCTGAATTTTAACAAGATTCCTAGATGATTTATATACATGTTAAGGTTTGAGAAACACTGGGCTAGAGATTTTTGCAGGAGATTCTTCTGCCCTCAAATTGGGGAATCATTTTCTAGTGTGTCCTGCCTTCAAAGACCTTAGAAAAATTGGTGTCCTTGTTTTGTGGTCCAGATGGATTCTTTAGAGATGTAGTCCTCTCAAAGTGTTAAAGCTGTTTATTGAAAATGATAAATGCTAATTTTCTTGGCACCCCAAAAATTTCAGATTTTCTATAATTCCCTACAATTCCTATGTCATTTTACTTACCACACATCCAAAGACCCTGTCTCCTTTAATCAGGACTTCCTCAAGCTCTATACCCACTGTGCTCAGTATTTTAATATTGGCTGTGTCTAGAAAAACTAGACTTTGCTCCCAAGTGCCCAGATCATGTGATCCACCCATCAGAGCCTGGAGCCCTGACTAACCATAGGAAGGCCATTGTAGCACACACAACTCAAGAGCCGCTTCTTGGTTTTAAATATCACTACTCAAAGAAATTGAAAAATGTGTATGAGGGAATAACCCTCTATTCTCACTGGATGATCTCATTCACTTCTACCACTTCAACTACCTCCTAGATTTTTGCAAATCTCTCCTGAGTTCCTAGCCTATATTTCCAGCTATAGGCTGGCTATCGCCACTTGGACGTTCTACGAATTCCTCAGACTTAGCTATTCAAGATAGTTTCATAAACCTTTTACCCTCTGAGTATGCTTTAGTTCAGTGAATTATGCTGCCATTCATCCAATCAGTGACCCAAGCCAGAGAGCAAGGTTCACCAGCGACTCCTTTATCTCCCATCCTCACATTCAATTGGTTACTCTTAATTCTCCTGCCTTTCTATCCCCAGTGGCACTGCCTTAACTTAACCTTCATGGTATTTCACGTGGATTATTGCAAAATTGTCTTAATTCAGTGATTACCAGACTTAGATTTCATACCTGGATATTTTCAAGTAAGGAGAAAAAAATGGAGTCTCTACAGAGCTGCCAACTTTTTATTTTGTTCAATAAAGTCACTTTTAAATCCATGAAAAACTATTATCAATTCATAGAAGATCATTTTAACACCAAAATACAATGAGGCAGTGCTTTATTAAATATACACTACGCTCTCTTTTTCTCTTCATCATGGACCATAAGAGACTGAAACCAATCTCTCAACCCCTTACTTTAAAGAGTAAAAAGAAATTTTGAGTTTCAGTGCTAAAGGAGTGGGGGAGGATAAAGAATGAGGGGCAGAACAGTTAAAGCCCCCAGAATTGGACCCCTCTAATGTTGTGAAGCTTTATTTTTCCCAATTTCAATGAATTCCCTATGTGATGAAGATTAAAAGTGTATATTCTTCACTCTGTGCATGATTCAAAAGTGTATTCTGGTGAACATGGCCCTAGAGAAAGATTTTTCTTGAACTAAACTAAAATAGCAGGGTTGGAGTAGTTGAGTGGTTCCATTTTTTTTCCCAGTAGGTTTACATCCCTTTTTTCTTTTTTGGCCAAAGTTGAGAAAGTACCAGGGCTTAGGGGGAAGAGGGT
The DNA here is from genome assembly GCF_027475565.1 of Acinonyx jubatus. Lineage (NCBI taxonomy): Eukaryota > Metazoa > Chordata > Mammalia > Carnivora > Felidae > Acinonyx > Acinonyx jubatus. The sequence goes on along the minus strand of NC_069389.1, from coordinate 59,039,602 downwards.
AGGTCCTTTGACTAAAGACATTTGATCTGGGGTGCCTGGGTGGCTCAGTCAGTTAAGCATCCGACTCTTGATTTCAGCTCATGTCATGATTGGTTTCAGTCAGTTATGGTCCACTCATGGTTTGTGAGTTCGAACCCAGTGTTGGGCTCTGTGCTGGCAGTGCAGAGCCTGCTTGAGATTCTCTCTCCCTCTCTCTCTACCCTTCCCTGCTTGCTCTCTCTCTCAAAATAAATAAATAAATTTTTAAAAAATTTAAAGACATTTGATCTGTCTTGGAGTTGAGCTTTTGATGGACTTAGTTTAGGGGAGGAGTGATTATGACACTGTTTTAATACAGTATTCTATTTAAAGTACTTGGATTTGTGGTTATTAAACTTTTCAGGCTACATACCACTTGGATAATCTAATGAAATCAATGGGCTTTTTCCTCAGGAAAATTAACATACTCAAATTTTTTCATAAAATTTCCAAGGACTCACAGATTAGGAATTTCTCTATGAAGGGCATCAATTTCCCAAAACGTCATCCCCCACATTATAATGGGGTTTCTTAGTATATCTCCTCTTCTCCACTGACCCCAGATAATATTATCATTTATTTATTGCCTACTATTTGCCAGGCATTTCACATGAATTATAATTTCTCACAACAAACCTGCAAGACAGGTAACTTTCCTATTCTACATTTAAGTAAATTGGGACACAGACAGGTGAAATAAACTTTCTCAAGATACACAACAGTTCTCAAAGATCTTCACTAGAGCTGACCTCCATGCTTGCCCCATCACAAGCCCATGCCTCCAAGTCAAGACATTTATTTGTAGCATAAACAATATTGTCTATAACACTTCAAAAATATGATGATAAGTTTCAATAAATGAATATTTTTTACTCAATAAATATTTGACTCTGTATCAGGTATTGTGCTAGATGCTAAGAAAACAATAAATAAATAAATGTAAAGCACATGACTTTCCTTTTATGAGCCCACAGATAAAACATAGAGGTACAATTTAATAATTGAAATAGAAAAACACTCACTGATCAATTTAAGTTGAATAATCACATGTAAAGTAACTAATGATTTGCTGTTCTTAAGCACTTGAGAAGAAAAAATCCTCCATCCATTGTTATAGAGGAACTAATATCACAAAATGTCACTCCCAGTAACCAGTATCTCACCTTCTACCTTTCCCTTATTTTGGAATCAGAGTTGAGTGTGAGCCTAGATCCACCACTTACCAGCTATGTGATTTGGGACAAATTATTTAAGTATATTTGTACCCCAGAGTCTCTGCCCAAAAAAACGCTAGTATAACAAGACTATTGCTCCCATAGTCTTAATTTTTAATATCATACTGTGAACTCTTAGCACCAAGTGGGCAGATGGGTAATACTTAGGACTATTGTTTAACAGATGTGAAGAGCATTTTCCTAATAGCTCCTAGTTTGATTCCTTAGAAATGACTCCAGCTTGCTACCCTGAAATGTTTGTTTTTTTATTAGTCTACAAACTAAGAAAATGAGTAAACTTGTAGCACAAAGAGCCTTTGATCTTTATTTGGAGAAAGATGTCATTTTAAAGATAAAATTAAGAGTCATTACATTTAACATATAATAATATGTTTAATAATTGCATGTAAAAGATATAATTATATGGATAATAGTTTCTTCATTAGATTTAATTTATTATTAGTGGCAGAGTGAGATAGTTAAAAAGTTCTAAATTGTTAATCAAGATACCTGGGTTCTATTCCTGGCTTTGCCACTAAATTGGTTATAAGAACTTGGACAAGTCATTTCCCTTCTGGGTCTCAATTTCCCCATCTGGAAAATAGCTTAGCATTTAAGAGCATGGAGTGTGACGTAGACTGCCTGGGATTAAATTCAAGTTTATCCTCTAGCTAACAATAAGACTTACCTCAATTTCTCCATGAATAAAATGAGAATAATTATGATACCTATCTCAAAGTACTTGAGGGAGAATTAGGTGAGATAATACATAAAAAAAACATTTAAAATAATGGCTGGTACATATATAAAATGCTCAATAAATATTAGCTATTATTATATTGGAGGACCCTTCCTTTTAATTTAAAACCCATGATTCAATGTATCATCTGGGCTGCTGTTACAAAAGTAGAAATTACTGAATTAACTATGGACATATGTTCATGAATCAATTCATTAATTCAACAAACTATTATTTAGCACCTACTATGTGCCAGGAACTGTGCTGGGTACTGAGAATGTCATAGTAAGCAAAATGGGACTTTGACTCTCTCCTCACAAAACATATATTATTCCAAAAAAATCACTTGGATAGTGAACATATATTTTAAAACTGAAATAAAAACTCTGAAAGAAAGGAATATACTTTTTTGTGAGAATCACTGACAAAAACCTTGACTCAATACTGGGACTGACACCCTAAGGATGAGTAGGATTTACCTAGTTCAAAAGGAAGATGGAGGTGAGAACAGGGCACATCCCAGAAGTGCTACATGAAAAAGTCGTTTGGCAAGAAGAAGATGGAAATAGAAGACTGCCAGTGTAGCTAGAAAACAGTAGAGAGATGAAGTCAAAAAGCAATGCTCCATGTGTTCCAATTTGGTCGCATTTTACAGAAATTCTAATTAGGCAAACTTCAGATTGTACAATACAAAAAATTGAGAGTTTGACTACATGCAACTTTTTAAATAGTTCAGATAAAAACTTTATTAGAAAAAGCATAATTAATTTCAAAACGGACAGGTATGTGAAAAATAGGCTGTTATGTCATTGCCACATTTCAGTACCATTTTAGACATTAAATGGAAATGCCTTCCATCATGTGTAAGAATTATAACAACTTTGAATTATGCTAAACCTCTCACAAACGCACATAAAATGCAGAGAGACCTCACTTATCTTTGGTTTTGAGTTAATCTCACTGGACCTAATTTGCATCCTCTCAAAGTTGGCCCTCGAAGTGCCCTCCTAGCTCAGGCATTGTTTCTAACTTTAAAATGCATAAACATTTATGTACAATAACTTATATCCGTCCAACTTAATATATAAAACTATGCTGAATCTTACAATATTTAAAATATGCATCTGTTTCTATATATTTTCTCAAAGAGTTCCGGAAAAAAAAATAAAACTATCACTTTGCATTTTACAAGAGAATTACTCAAATAACAACTTGATCACTAGGGCCCTCAAAAATTTGAGTGTTGAGGATTGACTTTGCCTCAGATTCTTAGAAAACAAACACATATTCCTTTATATGTAAAATTTAAATTTAAAGGAGAAAACATATTCTCACTATATAAGTTCATGTTATGCAGCTAGGAGTTTGCAGATATCAAAAGATCTTTTTACCACTTCAAATTTAAACTGCTTACAAATAGTTTTAAAGTATTAAAATTACTCATTGAGGAGGATCTCAGCTGTGGGTTTTTCCTAGATGGACTTTATTATGTTAAGGTATGTTTACTCCATCACTACTTTGATGATGATTTTTATCATAAATAGATGTACTTGGTCAATTGCTTTTTCTGCATCTTATTGAAATGACCATATGATTTTTATCCTTTCTTTTATCAATGTGATGCATCACACTGATTTGTGAATATGGAGCCACCCTTGCATCCCAGGAATAAATCCCACTTGATCATGGTGAATGATTTTTTTTAATGTATTGTTGCATTCAGTTTGCTAGTATTTTATTGAGGATTTTTGCATCCATGTTCATCAGGGATATTGGCTTATAGTTCCCCTTTTTAGTGGTGTCCCATATGATTTTGGTATCAGGCTAATGCTGGCCTCATAGAATGAATTGGGAAGTTTTCTTTCCTTTTCTGTTTTTTGGAATAGTGTGAGAAGAATGAGTATTAACTCTTCTTTAAATGTTTGGTAGAATTACCCTGTGACGCCATCTGTCCTTGGACTTTGTTGGGAGATTCTTGATTACTAATTAAAGTTTTTTCTGGTTATTAGTGTGTTCAGGTTTTCTATTTCTTCCTGTTTCAGTGTTTATAGTTTATATGTTTCTAGGAATTTATCCATTTCTTCCAGGTTGTCCTGGAAGACAAATGTAGGCATATAGTTTTTCATAATATTCTCTTATAATTGATTGTATTTCTGTGCTGTTGGTTGTTATTTCTCCTCTGTAATTGGTAATTTTATTTATTTGGGTACTTTAACTTTTCTTTGTCTAAGTCTGCCTAGAGGTTTATTAATGCTATTAATGTTTTCAAAGAACAAGCTCTTGACTTCATTGATCAGTTCTACTGTTTTCAGTTTCTATATTGTTATTATTTCCCTTTCTCTGCTGTCTTTAGTCTTCATTTATCGTTTTTTTTTCCTAGCTCCTTTAGATGTAAGGTTGAGTTGAGATTTTCCTTGCTTCTTGAGTTGGACCTGTATTGTTATATATTTTCCTCTTAGGGCTGCTTTTGCTGCATCCCAAAGGTTTTGGATCATTGTGTTTTCATTTTCAATTGTTTCATGTATTTTTGTATATTATTCTTTGATTTTTTGGTTGACCCATTCATTATTTAGGAGCATGTTGTTTAGCCTCCATATATTTGTGGCCTTTCCAAATGTTTTCTCATGGTTGACTCCCAGTTTCATAGCATTATGGTCAGAAAAGTTGCATGGTATGAACTCAATCTGTTTGTATTTGTTCAGGCCTGTTATGTAAACTAATAGGTGATCTATTCTGGAGAATATTCCATGTGTGCTTTAAAAGAATGTGTATTCTGAGAGGGGTGCTAAAATTATTGTGTAGTAGGAGGACCCTAGGCTTGTCTTATCCCTTAAACGCAACTAAATAACTATCAAATAATTCTGAATACCCAAGAAATCAACCTGAAGACTGACAGAACAAATTGCAATACTAGAGGAAGAGAAGAGGCCACAACAAGAAAGGTAGGAAGTTTGGAGACATTGTTTGAGGGAGAAAGAGATTATGTCTGCTGTGGAGGGAAGGGGACCCTGGCTGCAGAGAAAAGTGAGAGAGAGTAAAACACACGGGGATACACACAAGGAGAACACTTCCTCAAAACCATTAGCTGGAGAAATAAGAGGTTCAGTTTTTTGTGAGTTTTTGTAACCAGTGGGGCTCAAAGACTTGAGTTTCATTTTATTTTATTTTTGGAAAGAGAGGAAGAAAGCGAGCATGGGAGGGGCAGAGAGAGAGGGGGAGAGATAGAATCTTAAGCGGGCTCCACACCCAGCACAGAGCCCAATGTGGGGCTTGATCCCATCACCATGAGATCCTAACTTGAGCCAAAATTAAAGGTTGAGTGCTTAACGGACTAAGCCACGCAAGTGCCCCAAAGACTTGAGTTTTAAAGGTCAGCAGGCTTAGTTGGGATAGAGCCCTACTCCTGGAGAGAAAGCAGGCAAACAATCCTGGGGCCAGTGGTGTGATCGGAGGATCACCTAAGGCACATGGAGAGAAACTTTTCACTCTTCTTGGGGCACATTTATAAGAGGTAGAGTTCACAGAGATGTCTCTCTGGGAACATAAAAGCCATTGGGCACCATTTCCCTTCCTTGCCCTTTGGCATAAGCACAGAGACACCTGCTGAGGGCAGCTAACCTGGACACTGCCTGTTTAGCCTGCTTTGTTCCAAATCACATGCCCTTGTGCTCTGGTGCAACTGTCTTTCTCAGGCAAAGCTGCATCTGTCCCAGTGCAATGAGACACTACCCCCAGAAAACCAGCACAAACACAGCAGGCAAGCAACTCAGAGACTGTACTAAAACAGCAGCCTGAAAAATACATGGAATGCACAAGGAGATATTATTTGCTTTTCTGGTAGTGCTTCCCTTAGAGCAGCAAACACAGAGACTCCTCTTCAGGGAAAAAGGAGCTTGTTTGTGCCATTTACCTCCCCCATCTCAGAATAAGCACAAACCCACCTGCAGTAACTAGCACAGCACTGACACTGGCTGCCTGACCTGTTAACACCAAGTCCCCTCCCCCCCCACCTCATGCTCTGCTAGCATGGCTTTTCTCAGGCAAGTGTGCCTGTACAGGAGGCCTCTTCCCCAGAAGTCAAGTGGAAACCCACACACATATCATGTCTACTGACCAAAGGGTACTGCAAGGATTCAGTTCTAGTGGTAGTAACATCAGGCTTCATTTAACAAGCACACCAGAGCACACATAGTTAAAACTCCTCACACTCTGGCCAAGGTCCAAACGCTGCCCACTGCAGGCAATGAGAGCCTTTGCAGACTACTGGCCTGAAAGATAGAGCAACCAAAACATAGCAGCAGATTGCACACATTACACATCAAAGACACTCCCCTAATTTTAAGGCCCTTGGCTCTATATGACCTCTTCTTCACAAAGCCATTACTCTGAGAAGCAGGAAACAACAGGCTTTTCTAACACAGAGAAGAAGACGGAGACTTAGACAAAATGCTAAGACTGGGGAATTCATCCCAAAAGAAAGAACAAGAAAAGGTTATAGCAGGAGATATAATCAAAACAGATATAAGTAATATGCCTGATGGAGAATTTAAAGCAACAATCATAAGGATAATTTCTGGGCTTGAGAAAAGCATCAAAGACATCAGGGAGACACTGCGGAGACAAAAGACTTAAAACACAAGCAGAAATGAAAAAAAATGCAATAACTGAGAATTGAAATAGACTGGATATAATGACCACAAGATTGGAAGAAGGTGAGGAATGAATAAGTGATACAGACAATAGAATAATGGAAAATAATGAAGCTGAACAAAAGAGAGAAGGAAGAATTATTGAACACAAAAATAGACTTAAGGAACTCAGTGACTCCATCAAACATGATATAATTCATATCATAGGAATCCCAGAGGAGGAAGAGAGAAAAGTGGGCAGAAAATTTATTTGAGGAATTAATAGCTGCAAATTTCCCTAATCTGGAGAAGGAAATAGACATCCAGATCCAGGAATCATAGAGAACTCCTATCAAAATAAAAGCAGGCCAACACCAAGGCATATTGTAGTTAAAATTGAAAATATAGTGACAAAGAAAAAAATCTTAAAAGCAGCAAGACAAAAGAAGTCTATCTTACAAGGGAAGACCATAATACTAGCTGGGGATTTCTAAACAGAAATTTGGCAAGCTAGAAGGGAGTGGCATGCTATATTCGATGGGCTGAATGGGAAAAATATGCAGCCAAGAATAATCTATCCAGAAAAGCTATCATTCATAAAAGAAGGAGAGATAGAGCTTCCTAGTCAAACAAAAACTAAAGAAGTTCTTGAACACTAAACAAGCCCTGCAAGAAATATTAAACGTGACTCCTTGCATAGGAAGGAAAGACCAAATGTGACAAACACTAGAAAGGAAAAGAGAACATCACCAGAAGCAATGAAAAAACAACTAAAATGGCAATAAACACATATCTATAAAGAATTACTCTGAATGAAGTGCCTGCTTGGCTCAGTCAGTTAGGCCTCCAACTCTTGACTTCAGCTGAGGTCATGATCTCATGGTTTACAGGATCAAGCCCCATATAAGGCTGCATGCTGAAAGCATGGAGCCTTCTTGGGATTTTCTCTCTCCCTTTCTCTCTCTTTCCCTCTCTGTTTATCTCTCTTTCTCTCAAATTAAATAAAAAATATTAAAAAAAAAGAATTATTCTGAATGTAACTGGACTAAACACTCCAATTGAAAGACATAGGGTGTCAGAATGGGTGAAAAAACAAGACCCATCTATATTCTGCCTACAAGAGACTCATTTTAGACCTAAAGACACCTTTATACCAAGAAATTGAAAATAGGGATATGGAGAAACATTTATCATGCAAATAGACATCAAAAGAAAGCCAGGCTAACAATAATTATCAGACAAACTAGATTTTAAACCTAAGATGGTAACAAGAGATGAAGAAAGGCATTATATCATAATAAAGGGGACAATCGAACAAGAAGATCTAGCAATTGCAAATATTTATGCACCCAACATGAAAGCACCCAAATACATAAAACTATTAATAATAAACATAAAGCAATTCATAATAATACAATAATAGTAGGGGACTTTAACACCCCACTTACAACAATGGAGAGATCATCTAAGCAGAAATCAGCAACGAAACAAGGTTTTGAATGACACACTGGACCAGATGGACTTAACAGATATATTCAGAACATTTCATCCTGAAGCAATAGGATACACATTCTTCTCAAGTGCTCTATTCTTCAGAATAGGTCACCTATTAAGTCACAAACCAGGATTCAACAAGTAAAAAAGATTGAGATCATACCATGCACCTTTTCTGACTACAACGCTATGAAAATGGAAGTCAACCACAAGAAAAATTTGGAAAGACCAAAAATACATAGAGGTTAAAAAACATGCCACTAGGGGCACCTGGGTGGTGCAGTCAGTTGGAGGTCCAACTTCGGCTCAGGTCATGATCTCGCTGTTCCTGAGTTCAAGCCCTGCATTGGGCTCTGTGCTGACAGCTCAGAGCTTGGAGCGTGTTTTGAATTCTGTGTCTCCCTCTCTCTCTGCCCCACCCCCACTTGTGCTCTGTCTCTCAAAAATAAAATAAACATTAATAAAAAATATACCATTAAACAATGAATGGGTCAACAAGGAAATCAAAGAAGAAATAAAAAGCCATGGAAACAAATGAAAATGAAAACACAACGGTCCAAAACTTTTGGGATGCAGCAAAACACAGGTAGTAACCTCCTTGACACTGGTTATAGTAACTGCTTACTAGATATGTCTTCTGAGGCAAGGGAAATAAAAGCAAAAATAAACTATTTGGGACTGTATCAAAATAAAAAGCTTCTGCACAGCAAAGGAAACAATCAACAAAACTAAAAGGAAACTACAGAATGGAAGGAGATATTTGCAAATGACATATCTGATAAAGGGTTAGTATCCAAAATAAATAAAGAACTTATAAAACTCAAAACCCCAAAAATGAATAATCCAGTTAATAAGTGGTCAGAAGACCTGAATAGACATTTTTCCAAAGAAGACACACAGATGGATAACGACAGGAAAAGATGCTCAACATCACTCACCATCAGGGAAATACAAACCAAAACTATAATGAGATATCACCTCATGCCTGTGAGAATGGCTTAAACTCAACAACACAAGGAAAAACAGGTGTTGGCAGGGATGTGGAGAAAGGGGAACACTTCTGTACAGCTGGTGGGAATGCAAACTGATGTAACCACTGTGTAAAACAGTATGGAGGTCCCTCAATAAGTTAAAAATAGAACTACACTATGATCCAGCAATTGCACTAGTAGGAATTTACCCAAAGATACAAAAATACTAATTCAAAAAGATACATGCAACCTGATGTTTATAGCAGCATTATCTATAACAGCCAAATTATGGGAATAACCCAAGTGTCCATTGATGAATGGATGAAGAAGAGGTGGTATGTATATACAATGGAATATTACTCAGCTATGAAAAAGAATGAAATCTTGTCATTTGAAATGACATGGATGGAGCTAGAGTATTATTCTAAACTAAATAAGCCAGTCAGAGGAAAACAAATCCCATATGATTTCACTCATGTGTGGAATTTAAGAAACAAAACAAATGAGCCAAGGAACAAAAAGAGAGAAAGAGAGGCAAACTATAGAGAACAAACTGATATTTACCAGAGATGGGTGGGGGAATGGGTTGAATAGGTGATGGAGATTAAGGAGTGCACTTGTGATGATTAACCAGTGTTGTACAGAAGTGTTGAATCACTATATTGTACACCATGAAACTAATATTACACTGTATCTTAAGTGACTGGAATTCATTTGTTCTTGGTGTTTGTGAGTCTGTTTCTGTTTGGTTTTGTTTGTTCATTTGTTTTTATTTTTAGATTCCACATATAAGTGAAACCATATGATATTTGTATTTCTCTAACTTGTTTCACTTATTGTACCCTCTAGGTACATTCATGTTGTAAATGGCAAAACTTTAGTCTTTTTTATGGCTGAATAATATTTGTGTGTGTGTGTGTGTGTGTGTCCTTTTAATGTATTGAATTCAGCTTGTTAATGTTTTGTTGAGGATTTTTACATCTATGTTCAATAGGGATATAGGTACACAATTTTTTTTATTTTGTAGGGTTTTTGTTTAAGTATCAGTCATGCTAGTCTTGCGGAATGTGTTTGGAAGCATTCCCTTCTCTTCAGTTTTTTGGAGTCGTTTGAAAAGGATATGTATTAACTCTTCTTTAAATGTTTGGTAGAACTCACCAGTGAAGCTGTCTATTCCTGGGCTTTTGTTTGCTGTGACTTTTTTTGATTAATGATTTAATTTCATTACTAGTAATTGATCAATTCAGATTTTCTATTACTTCCTGATTGAGTCTTGGAGGATTGTATATTTCTAGTAATTTACCCATTTCTTCTAGGTTGCCCAGTTTGTTGGCATATAATTGTTCTAGTGTTGTCTTATGGTCCTTTGTATTTCTGTGGTATTGGTTGTAACTTCCACTCTTTCATTTCTAATTTTATTTGAGTACTCTTTTTTCTTTTCTTTTTGGTGAGTCTGACTAAAGGTTTATAGATTTTGTTTGTCTTTTCAAAGAAGCAGCTCTTGGTTTTATTGATATTTTCTATTTATTTTTTAGTCTATTTCATTTATTTCCACTCTGATTCTCATTATTTTTCTGTTCTTTAATTTTGGGATTTTTTTTTCTTTTTCTAGTTCCTTTAGGTATAAAGTTAGATTGTTTATTTCAGATTATTCTTTTTTCTTGAAATGGGCCTGTATTGCTATAAACTTCCCTCTTAAAACTGCTTAAGACTCCATCCCATATATTTTAAATGTTATTAATTAATTAATTATGTATTTATTTTTGGGGGAGAGAGAGAGAGAGAGAGAGAGATACAGGCAGAGAGAGAAGGAGAGAGAATCCCCAAACAGGCTCCTCATTGTCAGTGAAGAGCCTGATGTGAGGCTTGAACCCATGAACCGTGAGATCATAACCTGAGCCAAAACCAAGAGTTGGATGCTTAACTGACTGAGCCACCCAGGCGCCCCTCAAAATGTTACAATTTAATTCTCATTTGTCTTGAGGTACTTTTTTACTTCCTCTTTGATTTCCTTGTTGACCCATTGTTTGTTTAGCAGTAGGTTTCTGAGTCTTCATATGTTTTGTTCTTTCCGTTTCTCTTCTTGCAATTATTTTTAATTTTATACCATTGTGGTCAGAAAAGATGTTTGATATGATTTCATTCTTCTTAAATTTATTCAGAATTATATTTTATAGCCTAACATTTAATATATACTGGAGAGTGCTCCATGTGTACTTGAGAAGAATGTATATTCTGTTTTGGAGTGGATTCTATATATATCTATAAAGTGTGTATAATTTATTATGTTGTTTAAGGCCACTGTTTCATTTTCTGTCTGGATGATTTATCCATTAATGTAAGTGTTGTGTTAAAGTCCCCTACTGTTATTGTATTACTGTCATTTTCTCCCTTTATGTGTATTAATATTTGCTTTATATATTTCAGACCTGCAATGTTGATATATAAATGTTTACAAGTGCTGTAGCTTCTTGTTGGATTGATCCCTTTGTCATCATGTAATACCCTTGGTACAGCACCTCTTTTAAAATTTATTTTCTCTGCTCTATGTATTGCTACCCCAGTCTTCATTTCATTTCCATTTGCATGGAATATCTATTTCCAACCTTTCACTTTCAATCCATGTGTGCCTTCACATGTGAACTGAGTCTCTTGTAGACAGCATACAGATGGATTTTATTTTTTGTCCATTCAGCTACTCTATGTTTTTTGATTGCAGAATTTAATCCATTTACATTTATTTTTTTATTTTTTTTAATTTAATTTAATTTAATTTAATTTATTTTATTTTATTTTTTACATTTATTTATTTTTGAGAGACAGAGCACAAGTTGGGGGAGGGGCAGAGAGAGAAGGAGACACAGAATCCGAAGCAGGCTCCAGGCTCTGAGCCATCAGCACAGAGCCCGATGCAGGGCTCAAACTCACAAACCACGGATCAGGACCTGAGCTGAAGTTGGACACTTAACCAACTGAGCCACCCAGGCGTCCCAATCCATTTACATTTAAAGAAACTCTTGATAGGTATGTACTCATTGACATTTTGTTTGTTTTCTGGTTGTTTTGCAGTCCTCTGGCTTTTCTTTTGCTCTCTTGTGATTTTGTGACTTTTTTTAGTATTATGTTTGAATTCATTTCTCTATTTCTTTTTTGCGTATCTTTTATAGGATTTTTGTGGTTATCATGAGGTTTGTAACAACATATGTATATAGCAGTTTATTTTAAGTTGGTGGTCACTTAAGTTTGAATGCATTCTCTTCCCTCCCAAGTTTTATGCTTTTAATGTCATATTTTTCATCTTTTTATTTTCTGTATCCCTTAACTAATTATCGTAGATATAATTGATTTTACTACTTTTATCTTTTAACTTTTATGCTAGCTTTAGAGAAGTGGTTGATCCACTACCTTACTAAGTGCTTACATTTACCACTGATATTTTTTCATATATTTTCTTACTTCTAGTTATGGAAATAACTTTTGCAGTTAGAAAAGTCCTTCAATATATCTTATAAGGGCAGTTTGGTGGCGATGAACTATTTTAGTTTTTGCTTCTCTGGAAAACTCTTTATCTCCCTTTCAATTCTGAATGATAACCTTGATAAATAGCAAATCCTCAGTTGTAAGTTTTTCCCTTCAGCACTTTTTATATATCAAGCCACTCCCTTCTGGCCTGCAAAGTTTTGCTGAAAAAATCAGCTGAATGTCTTATGTGAGTTCTCATATATGTAACTAATTTCTTTTGTTGCTTTTAAGATTCACTCTTTTCTAAATTTTAGACATTTCAATTATAATGTGTCTTAATGTGGATTTCCTGGGGTTCATCTTGCTTGGGACTCTCTGGGATTCCTGGACCTGGGTGCCTGTTTCTTTCCCCAAGATTAAGGAAATTTTCAGCTATTATTTCTTCAAATAAATTTTCTGCCCCTTTCTCTCTTCTACTGGGACCCCTTTCATGCATATGTTTTATGCTTGATATTGTCCTAGAGGTCCTTTAAACTATACTTTTTAATAAAAATTATTTTTTCTTTTTATTGTTCAGTTTGGGTGATTTTCACTACCCTGCCTCCTACATTGCTGATCTGTTCTGCATCATCTAATCTGCTATTTATGCCCTCTGGTGTATTTTTCATTTCTGTTGTATTCAGCTCTGATTGGTAATTTTTTATATTTCTAATCTTTTTGTTAAAGTTCTCACTGTATTCATCCATTTTTCTCCAAAGTTTGATAAGTATCTTTATGAACATTGCTTTGAACTCTTTATTGGATAGATTGTTTATCTCCATTTTCATTTAGCTCTTTTTCTGAGATTTTTCCTTGTTCTTTCATTTAGAACATATTTCTCTGTTTCCTCATTTTGTCTAACTCTCTATGTTTGTATCTATCTGTTAGGTAGTTCAACTACATCTCATGGTCTTTAAGGAATGAGCTTATATAGGAGATGTACTGTGAGTCCCAGAAGCACAATCTCCCTTGGTTCCCAGAGTCAGGTGTTCCAGGGTTGTTCCCTGTGTGGATTTGATGTGCCCTACTGTTGTGGTGGGTCCATGACTGCTGTGGGCACATTGATGGGTGGGAGTGACCCCCAGTCTGTCTGGCTGCAAGGCCTGGCTGCAACTTCTGTGGATGCTTTGGTGGGCAGAGTTATCACCATGTTCACTGCAAGCAAGGCTCAGATGAGGTGCAGGATTGTGTGGGACTCTCACTGGTTCATATAAACATGTTAGCAGCCTAGAGGGAGAATTCCAAAATGTTGCCCACCAGCACCAGGATCTACATGGGAGAACAAGACAGCAAAGATGGCTGTCACCAGTCTCAATCCCTGAGGCAAGGTCCAGCTGCCTCCTGCCTTGGAGGTGCTCCAAGATTAGTAAGTAAGTCTCCTTCGCCTATGCATGAGTCTATTTACTTTTTCATATGGTATTTTGGGGCTGTTTTCCAGGTTGAGTGAGCCTGCACATGAGCCTTTTAAGAGAATGTTTTCCTTTTCCTACAGCCAGAGTTTTCCTGAATGCCTTCCCTGTTGTTTTTCAAATCCAGGTATCTCCTCCAGGGCTTGTCTCTCCTGTACGGGATATAAGGGTTGGGGTTACTAGAGAAAAAATATTGCCGATTGGGGACATCTTAACCAAGGGTTCAAACATTGCAGTACTATTATTAGGACAAGCTGACATTATAATGTGCCTCCTGATGAGATATAACATAAAGTACACACTAGGACCTATGAAGTATTCTTGCCAAAAATGTTTATCCTAATCTATTTTCTATCTGAGAATTATCCCATGTAATAAAATACCACAATTTGTTTATCTGTTCCTCTATTAACAGTTAAACCTTAACAGTTTCTAGTGTTTGATTGTTATGAATAAATATTCTTTTTTGACATATCCTTTTTCTTTAATACAGTAGCATAATTTGGAAACCATAGCTTATTTCCTGATTTTTTCATTCTGTTCCTTTTATGGCTGAAGACTGAGTTTTGGTGGGTGAGGATTAAGTGTTAGTAGGTGGTACATTATGTTGCTCTTTACCTTATTCTGAATTATATTCACTGTAAAAGGTAGTGTAATGTGATTCACTTATAGATATATACGGCGTGTGTGCCATGCTTCTAAGGCCTTCGTTCCTCTACAAATTCCTGAATTTGTTCTGGTAATCCCTTAGGCAGACTCTAATCCTGGTTGTAGATTTCAAAGACCCGAAGGGTGATAGACTTTATTGTAAACCAGATCAAAAAGTGTGACAGCTATAAACACATGGGGACTATGGCTACTTGTAAGATTGGGGTAGCAGAAAAAGACAATGAAATAAATTATCACAAATCCAAAAGAGAAAATATAGCAAAAAAATTAGTGTACTAAAAAAGGACTGTGGCAGTATTGCTTGGCCTTGAGAATCCACTTGGCACAGCAACAGCTTTAGGACTTTGGCAGCAGGCAAAGAAACTACAGTATGTTTTAAATGAACACGGAACCACAGCCCAAGAGACCATTTTGGCTTTAGAAATGTCATAAAGCAGGGGTGCCTGGGTGGCTAAGTCGGTTAGGCTTCCCACTTCAGTTCAGGTCATGATCTCATGGTTCGTGAGTTCGAGCCCCATGAGTTCAAGCCCCGTGAGTTTGAGCCCTGTGAGTTGGAGCCCTGTATTGGGTTCTGTACTGACAGCTCAGAGCCTGGAACCTGCTTTGGATTCTGTGTCTCCCTCTCTCTCTACCCCTCCCCCGCTCATGCTCTGTCTCTCTCTGTCTCTCAAAAATAAATAAATGTTAATTTTTTTAATTTAAAGAAATGTCAGAAGGAAAACCAGAGGATTATCAAGAAATAAAGGTAGAGAAGGCTTAATATCTTAGAGGCCAAGTTCAGCTTACATTAAAAGGAAAAGAAGAAGGAGCCCCCAAAGATGTCCCTAAGCCTAAAAACTGTTTGATATGAGACTAGGAAAAGAAGGATATATTTTCCGTTATTAAGTCAAGGAAGATAACTCAGATCTAAGAGATTCAACAGAAAAGGAAAAATACGAGAATAAACTAGAATGACCTCCCATCACCCCACCCCCTCCTGCCAGGGAACCCAGATCCAGAAAACCATTTAGGTGCCCTCTGAAAACTGCAAAGTGTAATCAACAAGAGCAGATTACAATCTTTTTGATGACTTATTATAAAATATTCAGAAAAAATTCAAGAGAACAAGATCATGATGAGCAGTGTAGGATACTTCAAGAATTATTTAGTGTGTTTCAGGTGACACAGTACTTGTCATTGGAGAATCAGGTATGGCCTGGACCCGGAGGGAAGATGCTCATGGCACTTAGGGAGTTAGGATTCCAAGGAAAGGGGAGAAAATATTAAATCACCGAAGTAGGATCTCAATATATATGGGTCTGGTCTGCATTAGATAATTGAATGATGTGAAAATACCTCCCGGAAGAAATTCCCTTATTCTTCACAGGGATGTAAAAGTGGGTAAGGAGGTTTTATTTGACCAGCAGATACTTTCTGTAGACCTATAACTTTTTTCTTTACAGTTTTCACCATGGGAGGGATCCCATAAGGCAAAACCTAAAGAAGTATGTTTGGAAAACAAAGAGAAAGGAAAAAGGACAAAAGACACTATGATCCAACAAGATAGTATGACCCTACACATGCTAGAGAGGACACAGGACATTAAGAAATAAATAAGGGAAAAACAGAAGGAAATGGAAGAACTGGAGGGAAAGCAAGGTTTCAGGAAAGAAGACATGGCTGAAGACATACTGGTGCTCACTGAGGGGAACAACTTTTGGAAGCATCAACAGCAGCTTCAGTTCAGGGATTTGTTGAGGGTGCTTTACTTGTTGAGTCATTTGTGAGGACAAGGGGTGAACCTTTTCTAAAAGGCAGGTTTTTGTAGTCATAAGGAACCTAGAGTGAACAGCATCAACTGTGGTACAAAACAAAACCCTTAAGAGTGGTTGTTAAGCCAAGTGAGAATGGAAAAAAAAAAAAGATTACAACTGCCTCACTTCCACTCCCTCCCTCAAGGAGGACCTCGTAATATGATTGGCTCAGATTCCTTGAGCCATGTTTGCTAGTGTATTTGGGTTGGTCACTATGGGTTAAAAGATTATATACTGCAGATGGCTTTCTCTTTCATGTTTTTCTGTCATTTCAGAAATTAAAACACTAAGCCAGAGTCTCCTGCATGACCAGCCATTTTGTTTTCTTGCCTCCTTCACTTGATATTTCAGGTACTTAATAGTTCTTACCAATTCGGTGGTCAATTACTAATAAGATTGGGGCTTGGCAGGAAAAGGTGAAGCCAATTTTGGACCTTCAGCCTAAGTTATATACTAAAAGCCAGCTTTTAATTTTTTTTTAATTTTTAATTCCAGTAATCATAAAGTAGTGTTTTAATTCCTATCTATCCTTGTCCCTTACATGTATGACTCCTTTGTGGCTCTTATCATAGGAGAGGTAATGAGGTTAAGTCAAAATATGACTATTCCTCAGTCCCTGTCCATAACACCAAATTACTATGATCAAAAACCTTACCCCCGCTTTTAACAGTCAGGACTTGTGGGATCAGGGCTTATAGTACTAGCCATATCCATTAGGATATGATCAAGTAACAGACTATAAATGAGGCAAAATGTGGCTAGTCCCTGGAAACACTGTCACTGATAAACTATTTTCTGATTTCTAATTAAAACTTGCCGTAGAACCTATTTAATCCTTAGTGCATTCATTTTATGACCATTTAATATCTACCTTGAAAAGTCCCCACATCAGTGAAATATCCCTGTGGAAATGAAGTTAGCTTCTTATTGCTAAGCTGATCAATAGGGGATGGAGGAACAGAGTTGACTTCTCAGTAATGAAATAGCCTCTCTTTGCTATGTCTACTGTTTCTTGTGTCCTCTTCCTGGGGATATGATAGGTGATTTATTTCTTTATATAGGCTTTCTGTATTCCCAAATATTCTATAATGTCTCAAGAATCAGGAAATTAAAAAAAAAAAACAGAAAATCCTATAAATTGAAGGGATTTAATTAGGAGAGAGAAAAAGATCTTTACCCATAATTCCAGTCTGATCTTAGAAATCAAAGCCATAGCCCTTGAGGGAGAATTGTCAATACTGAAATGCTATAATTAAGAATGATAGCCATCATAATAAATGATAAATAATATACTATTTGCATATTTCACATTTTTAGATCACCATATTCCTAAATTGTTTTTTATTTTTTGTAAAACAATCAGTTGCTATCTCAACTATCTCTGAAAGAAAAAACTAATTATTAGATTTTTATCTTAGTATCCCTCAGTCTTGGTTGCCCTTTCCACAGGTGATGGGACTTAAAAAAAGTTATCTTCAATTATCCTGTGTGCTCCTAAGGCAAAACATGGTCGTTAAAAGGTTGATGAAAGATCCCAGATACTGGTAGGGTAGAAGGCCCTGATAATGTCAGGGTGTAAAATAGGAATAATATCTTCCCATAACAGAGCAAGACTAAGTCATACTCCAAAAAGAGTTTTGACATCCAGGAGTAAAAGTTGAATTTGTTATTATCTGTTCTTATGAACATGGAGCAGACTACATCTTTAGCTGATATCAGAAAGAACAATACCTAATCTAAGTTTGGAGGTCCTCGTTACTGTGGATAAAGAATCTGTTAGCCTTCATTGCATCCCTAGAAGATAGAGTCTCTGGGTGTATTCAGAATTCTTACACTGAGCTTTTGTCTTTCACCAAGTAAAGATGAAGCAGCCCTCACTCTCATCATTGAAGGTAAGAAGATCTCTCTGGTTTGCATGAGGGCCTGTGATATGGTCTTCCCTGTTTTTTTAATTAACTTAACCAAATTTTTATGTCTATAGTTCAATGAGCATTGAGAAATATATATATACATCCATGTAACTTTCACCCCAATCAAGAAATAGAATATTTCTATCACTCTAAAATATTCCTTCATGCTTCTTATCCAACTCCCAGCCCCAGGAAGCCACCAATCTGTTTTCAGTTATAATTGGTTAGTTTTATCTTTTCTAGAATTCTGATAAGTGCAATCATGCAGTATTTACTGTTTTGTGTCTGGATTTTTAAACTAAGCATGATTGTTTCAGATTCATCCATGTGGTGTTGTTTTATTTCCATCCAAGTTGTTATATGTATCCATATTTGTGCTTTGTAAGAAAAGGTTTGTTAGAGTATTATTTATATACGATGAAATAGATTAACTGTGATACATTCATTTGTTGGAATACTGTACAACAATAAAAAGGAACGAACTAGGAAGAGAGAGGATTTGCCAAGTTCCTCACTCCACCATTCTGAAATTCTAACTCCTTCCATTTCATTATTTTATATTGCTGTATATTTCATTTTTGTATGTGTATGGTGTGAGGTAGAGGTCATGGTTTGCTTTTTCCCCATACAGATATCCAGTTGTCCAGCACTATTTATTGAAAACACTATCAGCTCTCCATTAAATTTCCTTTTATTTTTGTGAAAAATCAAATGAAAAAAAAACATTTGCAAATCACATATTTAATAAAGAATATGTAGATAACTTTCTAAACTCAACAGTGAGAAAACAAAGAACCCTATATTCTAATGGACAAGAGACTTAAATAGATGCTTCACCAAAAAAGATATACAGTTGGCACACACAAGTGTAATGCCCCCGATTTCGAATCAGAGAGACCACCAAGGAGCTGATACCAATGCAAACGCACAAGGGTTTATTTGTAAGCTTGAGCTTGGGCCCAAGTATACCCAACACAGCGGAGCAGGGACTTGGACCCCTAGGTTAAGAGGCGTAGCAGTTTTATAGGGGCCAGTGGCCAATGAGATTGTAACACACACAGAAAGTTGCATAGTCATGTCAGTCCACACGCAGGTAGCCAATTGAATTACAATTTACCCTATAGTAACTGTTTGAACTAGCCTATCACTCTGGTCAGAATTGGTGCACAAGTTTGGCGGCCAAAAGGTGGGGTTTAAGAATTGGCGAGCAAGTTTGGCGGGCAAAAGGCGGGGTTTACATTCTTTGGCGGTTAGGGGTTCTGCATTCCTATATGAGCCGGTTTCCAGTAAGGGTGTGTTCAGTGGCTTGACTAGGGTGGGGGAGTGTCTTAAGCAATAAGTAGGTCATGTGGGGGTTATACATGAGATGGTGGGTGTAGCACAAAATGGAGTTAGTCTTGCTCTGCGTCCAGGGGTAGGGGATTTTTGTTAAATTCCTTGGGTCCCACACCAGAAAAGATGTTCAACATTACAAGCCATTAGTAAAATCTAAATTAAGACCACAGAGGGGCACCTAGGTGGCTTAGACAGCTAAGTGTCCAACTCTTGATTTTGGCTCCAGTCATGATATCACAGTTTGTGAGTTTGAGCCCCACATCGGGCTCTGGGCTGACAAGTGCATGGATCCTGCTTGGTATTCTGTCTCCCTCTCTCTCTCTGCCCCTCCCCGGCTTCTTCTGTCTATCTCTGTCAAAATAAATAAAAATAAACTTAAAAAAAGATTACATAAAATGTACAAATGACTATAAGGCACATGTAAACATTAATCAGTTATCAGAGAAATACAAATAAAATTCACTACATATCTACCAGGTGGCTAAAATAAAAAAAAAATTATAATGTTGAATGCTGGTAAGAATGCAGAGAATATTGATAAATGTTAAATGCTGGTGAGGATGAATCAACTTAAGATCTCTCCTATATTGGTGATGGGAATGTAAAATGGTACAGCCACTTTGGAAAATATTCTGAAAGTTTTGTAAAGTATTAAACAGAGATTACTTCCAGAATGGAAGCATGAAATTTTACATGATCCCTCTTCTCAGCAAAACAACCATAACTGGTGAAAATTACTTAAAAAAAAAAACCAACCACTTAAAGTCTCTGGAAATTTTTCTAAGGGCATAGCAAATGAAGAGAGATTTATTCGAAAAAACCTACTAAATCTTGGTAAAAGCAGTGAGAATCTAAGCTCAGTGACATAAGCTCCATTGTGGGCAAGTAAATCCAAGAATATGGGTTTTCTTCCCAAGAGGGGAAGGTACCTAGCATTTCTCATTTCCCCCAGATTCATATTGCAGCTCTATTACAACCAAACATGGTTGAAAGGATGGGGCTTCTTTCCCACAACAAGACTTAACTAATAGTAGAAGCTCTAACCTAGGCATGGCAGGCCAAAAACACTTGTCCCCTATCACCCTCACCCCAGCTGACTTATAGGATATTTTCCAAAGCAAGAGAGGCAAGGCACGCTCTACTTATAAAGCAAGTGTGCCACTCTGATAACAGGCCAGTGTTCCCAACCTTAGCTCTGGGGCAGTGACACAGAGAATTTGTTCAAGGAAAGTCATAAGAATAGTGAACTCTGAAACTTTCCCAAAGGGAACTGCCTTTATTTGGAACACAGTGTGGTTAAGTTCAAGCCAAAGGGTGCTCTTGAAACACTGGAGATTTTTGTAGTAAGCAACTAAGAGGCTAGCAGCTTCATGAGAACATACTAAGCTAACTATAGGCCAATTTATTAGAGAGACTGAGGGAAAGAGACAGCTAAGAAAAGCCCTCTTGGAGTCAGAGCAAAACTCAAAAGCTGGCCTCAAAAACTACCTCTGCAAAGGGGTCCAAGTTTAATTGGATCAGACTGAAGAGCAATTTATGCCACAGGGCATTGTTGAAAAGAGTAGAGCAATTAGCCAGCAATTACGGTGCCTAACTGCTCTCAGTGCTACCAACAAAGACAGACAGCTTAACAGAGAAATCAGGGAAAGAGACAAAAGGAGCTCTTCAAAAACCACTGTCATTTCAGAGTGACTGCTTACATGCCTAAAACTGTGCCTTCTGAGGAATGACATTAGGTCTGCACATTACAGGGGAAATAGACTTTACTAAAATATAGTACATTTATACCACTAAACAAACAAGAAAAAAGACAAAAAATACTAACAATAAACCCTGGGAGATGGAGGATCAGTAGAGTTGCTATATTATCTAAAATATCCAGCTTAAAATATAATTATATATTATAAATTTAAAAAACAGGAAAGTTTAACTTATACACAAGAAAAGAAGCAGAAACCAAAACTGCCAGTGAGAGGGGCTTGGTGTTAGATTTGGGACACAAAGATTGCAGATTTACTATTATTTTATTTTATTGCTCTCTTTATGAGCTAAAATTTTTTTATTTTTTATTTTTTTAATATGAAATTTATTGTCAAATTTGTTTCCATACAACACCCAGTGCTCATCCCAAAAGGTGCCCTCCTCAATACCCAACACCCACCCTCCCCTCCTTCCCACCCCCCCATCAACCCTCAGATTATTCTGTTTTTAAGAGTCTCTTATGTTTTGGCTCCCTTCCTAACCTTTTTTTTTTTCCTTCCCCTCCCCCATGGGTTTCTCTTAAGTTTCTCAGGATCCACATAAGAATGAAAACATATGGTATCTGTCTTTCTCTGTATGACTTATTTCACTTAGCATAACACTCTCCAGTTCCATCCACGTTGCTACAAAAGGCCATATTTCATTCTTTCTCATTGCCACATAGTATTCCATTGTGTATTTAAACCACAATTTCTTTTTTTTTTCAACGTTTATTTATTTTTTGGGGGGGGACAGAGAGAGACAGAGCATGAACGGGGGAGGGGCAGAGAGAGAGGGCGACACAAAATCGGAAACAGGCCTCAGGCTCTGAGCCATCAGCCCAGAGCCTGACGCGGGGCTCGAACTCACGGACCGCGAGATCGTGACCTGGCTGAAGTCGGACGCTTAACCGACTGCGCCATCCAGGCGCCCCTAAACCACAATTTCTTTATCCATTCATCAGTTGATGGACATTTAGGCTCTTTCTAGTTAGGCTATTGTTGAAAGTGCTGCCATAAACATTGGGGTACAAGTGCCCCTATGCATCAGTACTCCTATATCCCTTGGGTAAATTCCTAGCAGTGCTATTGCTGGGTCATAGGGTAGGTCTATTTTTAATTTTCTGAGGAACCTCCACACTGTTTTCCAGAGTGGCAGCACCAGTTTGCATTCCCACCAACAGTGCAAGAGGGGTCCTGTTTCTCCACATCCTCTCCAGCATCTATAGTCTCCCGATTTGTTCATTTTAGCCACTCTGACTGGCGTGAGGTGGTATCTGAGTGTGGTTGCAGATTTACTATTACAATAAATATGTTCCAAGAACTAGAGGAATTGGTATCCAAAATATATAAAGAACTTATAAAACTCGACACCCAAAAACTGAATAATCCAATTTAAAAATGGGCAGAGGACATGAATAAATATTTTTTTCCAAAGAAGACATCCAGATGGCCAACAGACACAGGAAAAGATACGCAATATCACTCATCATCAGGCAAATACAAATCAAAACTATAATGAGATATCACCTCACACCTGTCAGAATGGCTAAAATGCACAACACAAGAAACAACAGGTGTTTGTGAGGATGCAAAGAAAGGGGAACCCTTCTGCACTGTTGGTAGGAATGTAAACTTGTGTGTAGCCACTGTGGAAAACAGTATGGAGAACAGTATGGAGGTTCTTCAAAAAGTTAAAAATAGAACTACCCTATGATCCAGTAATTGCACTAATAGGTATGTGCCCAAAGAATACAAAAATACTAATTTGAAGGAATACATGTGCCCTGATGTTTATGCAGCATTATCAACAATAGCCAAATTATGGAAAGATCCCAAATATCCATGGATTGCTAAATAGATAAAGAAGATGTGTGTGTGTGTATATGTACATATATACACACATATATATATACATACATATATATGTACATATATATGTATGTATATGTGTGTATGTATATATATATATATATATATATATATATATATGTTACATACAGTGAAATATTACACAGCCATCAAAAGAATGAAACCTTGCCATTTGCAATGACATGGCTGGAGTTAGAAGAGTGTTATGCTAAGTGAAATAAGTCAGTCAAAGAAAGACAAATATCATATGATTTCACTCATATGTGGAGTTTAAGAAACAAAACAAATGAGCAAAGAGACAAAAAAAGAGATAGATGCAAATCAAGAAACAGACTCTTAAATATAGAGAGCAAACAGAGGGTTACTGGAAGGGAGGTGTGTGGGAGGATGAGCAAAATAGGTGATGGGGATTAAGGAGTGCACTTGTGATGAGCACCAGGTGCTGTATAGAAGTGTTGAATCACTAAATTGTACACCTAAAATTGATATTACCCTGTATGTGAACTAACTGGACTTTAAATAAATTTTTTTTAAAAGCTAGACAAAACCTTGCTTAATGAATTAAAGGAAAGGATGATGACAATGTCTCAATAAAAAGAAAAATCAATACAAAGAGAAATCATTTTTAAAAATCAAAATTCTGGATTTTAAAAGTACAATAATAAAAATGAAAAATTCACTAAAGAGGCTCTAGTAGATTTGAAAGAGTATATAGTTAACTGGCAGAAGAAAGAATTTGTGAACTTGAAGATAGATTAATAGAGATTATGCAATCTTAAGAATAAAGAGAGAAAAGAATACAGAAATGTAAATACAGCTTCAGGGACGTGTACAACGACATTAAGTGTGCCAACATATGAATGAGAGAGAAAAGCAGCATAAAAAATATTCAAAAATAATGGAGAGCAGAAGGATGATATATTCAAAATGCTGAAAGAAAAAAAATCCTGTCAATCAAAAATTGTATATCCAGCACATCTATCTTGTAAGAATGAGGCAAAATGAAGACATTTCCAAATAAGCAGAAACAAAGAATAAGTAGTCAGAAGATCTGCTGTACAAGAAATATTAAAGGAAGATCTTCAGATTGGCAGCAAATGACCTCAGACAAAATTAACTGGTCTAAAATCTCCTGTAAATATATATACAGATATCCTCAACCAAAAACTAGCAATCTGAATCCAGCAATATATAGAAAGGGTTATATACCACAACCAAACAGGATTTAGCCCAAGAATGCAAGTTTGTTTTATTTATTTTTAAATAATTTACATTTATTTTTGAGAGACAGAGAGAGAGACAGAGCACAAGTGGGGGAGGGGTAGCGAGAGAATGAGATACAGAATTTGAAGCAGGCTCCAGGCTCTGAGCTGTCAGCACAGAACCTGATGCGGGGCTTTAACTCACAAACCATGAGATCTTGACCGGAGCTGAAGTTGGGTGCTTAACTGACTGAGCCACCCAGGTGCCCCAAGTTTGTTTTAAATACAAAAATTAGTCGGGGCACCTGGGTGTTTTGGTCAGTTGAGTATCTGACTCTTGATTTCAGCTCAGGCTATGATCCCAGGGTTGTTGGATTGAACCCCACATTGGGCTCTGTGATGAGCGTGGACCCTTCTTCAGATTGTCTCTCTCTCTCTCTCTGTCTCTCTCTCTCTCCCTCTGCCCCTCTCCACCACTCATGCTCTCTCTAAAAAAATTGAAAATTAAATATAAAAATTAGTCAATGTAATACACCATATTAATATATTAATTTATTAATAGAAAAAGGACAAAAACTACATGATCCATTCAAGGGATGTTGAGGGGTGCCTGGGTGGCTCAGTCGGTTGGACATCTGACTTCGGCTCAGATCATGGCAGCTCAGAGCCTGGAGCTCAGGTCTATGCTGACAGCTTAGAGCCTGGAGCCTGCTTTGGATTCTGTGCCTCCCTCTCTCTCTGCCCCTCTGCCGCTCATTCTCTCTCTCTCTCTCAGAAATAAATTAACATTAAAAATTTTAAAAAGAGAGATGTTGAAAAGCATTTGACAAAATCTAATACCCTTTCATGATAAAAACACTCAACTCATTAGAAATGGAAGGGAGATTCCTCAGTATGATAGAGAATATCTACGAAAAAACCCATAAGTATCATCATATGTAATAGTGAAAAAATGAAAGCTGTCCTCCTAATGTCAAGAACAAGACAAGGATGTCCCTCTCATCACCTCTATACAGCACTACAAAGTTCTATCCAGGGCTATTTGGCAAGAAAATGAAATAAAAGACACGTAGATTTAAAAGGAAGAAGTAAAACTAATCCTGTTTGCAAATGACACAATTTGTACATAGTAAATACTAAAGAATTTTCAAAAAACTACTAGAGCTAATAAATGTGTTTAGCAGCACTATAGGATTCAAGATTAATATACAAAAACCATTGTACTTGTCTACATATAAAACAAACAATCTGAAAATGAAATTAAGAAAATTCCTGTTACAATAGTATTAAACTGAATAAAATACTTAGGAAGAAATTTAACAAAAAAATGCAAGATTTATATAATGAAAACTACAAAATGTTGTGGAAAGAAATTAAAGAAGATCTAAATGTAGAAAGATGCCCAATGTTCCTGGATGAAAACACTTAAATATTAAGATGGCAATGCTTCCCAAGTTGAACTACATATTCAACACAATCCCCATCAAAATCCCAGACTGTTTCTTTGCAGAAATTTACAGCTTGATCCTAAAATGCATGTAGATAGTCCAGAGATTCAGAACACCCAAATTAATCTTGAAAAAAGAACAAAACAGAAAGACTCACACTTCCTAATTTCAAAACTTGCTACAAAGCTACAGTAGTGTAATCAAGATAGTGTGGTCCTAGCATACAGGTAAACATATAGATCAATGGCATAGAATTGAATATCCACATAAAAACCTTCAAATTTATGGTCAGTTGATTTTTGACAAGAGGAGCAGTAGAATTCAATGGGGGAAAATATGTCTTTTCAACAAATAAACTGGGACCATTAGATGTCCACATGCAAAAGAATAAAGTTACATCCTTTCCTCAGATCATACACAGAATAAACGCAAAATGTATGAAATACCTAGATTTAAGAACTAATCATAAAGCCCTTAGAAGAAAATATAGAAGTAAATTTTTATGGCCTTGAGTTTGACAAAAGTTTCTTAGATATGATACCAAAAACACAGACAACAAAAGACAGAATAGATAAGTTGCACTTCAAAATGAAAAAGTTTTGTGCTTCAGGGATGCCTGGGTGGCTCAGTCAGTTGAGCAGCTGACTTTGGCTCAGGTCATGATCTCACGGTTCCCGAATTCAAGCCCCATATCAGTCTCTCTGCTGTCAGCACAGAGCCTGCTTCAGAGCCTCTGCCCCCCTCCTCTACCCCACCCCTGCTTGGGCTCTCTTCTCCCTCTGAAAAATAAATAAACATTTTTTAAAAACTTGTGCTTCCAAGGACACTTTTTAGAACATGAAAAAACAACCCAGGTAATGGGATAAAATATTTGCAAATCATATATCTGATGAGGAGCTGTACCCAGAATGTATAAAGGAACTCATAAATCAACAATAAAATGATAAATAACTCAGTTAAAAAACAGGAAAATAATCTGAATAGATATTTCCCCAAAGAATATAAATACCTAATAAGCATGTGAAAAGATGTTCAACATCTTAGTTTTCAGGGAACTGCTAATGAAAACCACAAAGATACCACTTCCTACTGGAATGACTGTAATAAAAAAGATGAACAATTACATGTATTGGTGAGGATGTATAGAAATGTGAGACCTCAGGGGTGCCTGGGTGGCTCAGTTGGTTAAGCATCTGACTTCAGCTCAGGTCATGATCTCACCGTCTGTGGGTTCGAGGCCCACGTCGGACTCTGTGCTGACAGCTCAGAGCCTGCTTCAGATTCTGTGTGTCTCTCTCTCTGCCCTTCCCCTGCTCATGCTCTATCTCTGTCTCTGTCTCTCTCTCTCTCTCTCTCAAAAATAAATAAACATTTAAGAAATTTTTAATAAAAAAAAGAAATGTGAAACTTCACAACATTGCTGGTGGGAATGTAAAATGATGTGGCCACTTGGAAAAACAAGTTGTTAGTTCCTCAAAAAGTAAAACATAGAAGTACCATATGACCCATCAATTCCAAGAGAAACTAAAACATATGCCTACACAAAAATATGTAGACAATGTATCTGGCAGCATTATTGACAATTGCGAAAATAGTGAAAGCAAATAAATTGTCTATCAATTGATGCATGGATATAAAATATATAGTATCGCTATACCATAGACTATTCAGCCATAAAAATGAATAAAGTGCTGATATACACTACAAAATGGATGGACCTCCAAACCATTATGCTAAGTGAGAGAATTCAGTCACAAAAGACCACATTTGATTCCACTTATATTAAATGAAAGAGCAAATCCATGAAGACAGAAAGCAGATTAATGATTGCCTTGGGCTGGTGAAAGAGAATGGTGAACAAGTAGGATGGAACATGCTAATTAGTATGGTGTTTCTTATTAGGGTGAAGGAAAATGTTCTAAAATTAGTGTTGATGGCTCTACAACTTTGTGAATATACTAAAAACTAGTGAATATTTTAAAAGGGATTATTTTAGGGTATGTGAATTGTATTTTAAGCTGTTATAAACACCCATACACAATGAGATATCAATTATGGTAGGCTAAATAATGTACCCTGCCCCCAAGATGCCTACTTTCTAAACCTTGAAACTTGAGAATATATTACCTTACCTTGTAAAAGGGCTTTTCAAATGTGATCAACTTCAGGACCTTCAGTTCAGGAGATTATCCTGGATTATTTGTAAGGGTTCAACATAATCACCATGCTCTTTTAAAGAGAGATGCTTAAGTATTGGAGTTGAAAAAAAAATATGTGACAACAGAAGCAAAAGATGTGCTTTGAAGATGGAGGAAGAAGAGGCTATGTATGACTCAAGGAATGTAAGTGGCCTCCAGAAGATGGAAAAAGCAAGGGAATGGAGTTCCCTTGCAGCCTCCAGAAGGAATACAATCTTGCTGACACCTTGATTTTAGTCCCATAAGACTCATTTCAACCTTCTGACTTCCAAAACTATAAGATAATAAATTTGTGTTGTTTCAATCTATTAAATTCATGGTAATTTGTACAGCAGCAATAAGAAACTAATATACCATCTCACATCCAATAGATAAGTAAATGGCCAAACAAAATTGTTAACCATACTAAATGTTGGTGAGAATGTGGAACAACTAGAAATTTCATGTTTCTGATGGGGATGTAAACTGGTGTAATCACTTTGGAAACAGTGGTAATTTCTTATAAAACATAAAACACATCTACCATATGATCCAGCCATTTCACTCCTAGGTGTTTTACCTAACAGAACTGAAAACATAATTCCATACAAAGAATATACATGAATATTCATAGCAGTGTTATTAACAACAGCTAAAAATTAAAGACAACCCAAATGTCCGTTAACAGATATGTGGGTAAACAAAATGTGCTATATCTATACAATGGAATACTATTTAGGAATAAAAAGGAACAAACTATTTATAAACACTACCACATGGATAAATCTCAGAATAATTCTGCTAAGTAAACAAGCCAGGAAAAAGTGGCACTTGGTGTTTGATTACATAAAACTCTCAAAGAAAGAGAAATGCCATATGATTTCACTCATATGTTGAATTTAAGAAACAAAACAAATGAACAAACAAGGAAAAAAAGACAAAAAACACCCCAGACTCTTAAATGCAGAGAACAATCTGGTGGTTTCCAGAGGGGAGGTAGGTGGGTAGAGGGGCAAAATAAAGGGGATCAAGAGTACACTTATCTTGATGAGCACTGGATGATGTATGGAATTGTTAGATCATTATACTGTATACCTGAAACTAATAGACCACTGTATGTTAATTATACTTCAATATTAAAAAGTACTATAAAGACACTCTTACAAATATAAAATAATGTAGAATTGTGACAGTGGTTACCTATAGACAGGGGATGGGAGTGAGGTTTCAGAAGTGGTGAGGATTGGGAGGGAGGAATTAAAATGTGCAAATGTGGAAATTTTGAGGGGATGGATATATTCATCATCTTGATTTTGGGACTTCACGGTGATATACATATGTCAAAACTTATAAAAATTTACATATGTGTACTAATCACTGGGTTCATCATTTCTCAACAAAGTACTTTTTCAAAAACTACATAAAGTAAAATGATAAATATAACATAGCTCTGTCTCTTAACCATTTCGGGTATTGTGAGAATAATCTGTTTTTTTATCTTGTGCCCAATGAGCAATTAGATATATCACAGTAACTGCTTCTGTGTGTGTTACCTCTTTCTCTTCCTCTTAATATTTAGTTCTGTCTTAAGTTCAGCCTTATGTTTCTCATGTTGGACTCCAGTTTCCCTAGGAAGAATTCTTTGTTTTTCTGAATTCAGTGTGGAAATGAGTGTTGCGAAAAGCTTCTCAGTAATACTCTATTGACTTAATAATTCATTACTTTAATGCCCCCCTTTTTATTTATTTGTTTTAAACTTTTAATTGTGGTAAAATACAAATAACATAAAATTTACCATATTAACCATTTTAGAACGTAGAGGTCAGTGACATTAACTACATTTACATTGTCATGCAACCATCATCACCATCCACCTCCAGAACTTTTTCATCTTGCAAAACTGAAACACTATACCCATTTTTTAACCATTATTTGAAAGGTTATATTTTTAAATTGTAAATAAGACATTTTTTAAATATAATTTATTGTCAAATTGAACACTATACCCATTGAACAGCAACTCCATTTCTCTTCCCCACAGCTCATTCTACTCTAGATATCTCAAATAAGTGGAATCATACAGGATTTGTCTTTTTGTGACTTAGCACAATGTTTCACTTAGCACAACATTTTCAAAGTTCTTCTATGTTGTGATGTATATCAGAATTTCCTTCCTTTTTAAGGTTGAATAACATTCCATTGTACATATATACCACATTTTGTAGTGGCACTTTAAAAATTCCAATCATTGCAAATAATGGAGCTATGAATTTTTAGATGTTTTGACCCTGGACCCCAACACAGTGTCAAAAAATAAAGTAGCTCTATCTCACTTAGAGATGGTTGAAATCGAGCCCCAGTTCAGAGATGACTAAAACATTAGTTAGACAAGGAGAAGGTGGGTTTCCAAATTGGTCTAGGAATCTTCCATTTTTCCTAAAAATTAGTGGAAAATACTATTTGATGAGACTAACTTGCCACTTGAACAGAAAGTACACAGTTACTTCTTGGCTAGGAATGATACCAACAGCTGACCAGAAAGTATGTTCTCCTTGGCAATGCACACAGCTCAAGAGGGATGCCCAAGGATGAAACACCTGCTAAGTCAGCTAGCTCAGCCAACTCAATCCTGGGGACAAATGGAGTGACTGATCATACAGCAAGATCATCCTCATAGCTATTTGGGTTCCAGTCATTGTGGAGTTATTTCTAGAGAGTGTATTGTAATCCCTGGGAAAGTGAATGGGCTAACTGCTGAAATGTCAGCGATGTTTTGGTCTCAAGGCGGTCGAACACGATAGCGCTATGAGATCCAGAGCCCCATGATCTCCCAGGAGCCAGTTAAGGAACAGATAGACCCACTGTAATTGCCTAGCAGTCCTTGAAACTACACATCCTCCTGCATGCTTTCATGTAAACACTAGATGTGTGTTTGGTCTGTCTGGAGGCTCTTTGTGTTTTCCTCTCATGCTTTAACAATCTTTGATGTTTATACCTGGCGAACATGAAATAAAGACTATGTGCAGTTTGCTGCTGCTGCTGTTTCACTGGCAGAGGCAGCCCTGCATGTCCACTCAGTCTAAGTGTCTGAGAACTTTTTCTTCAGTGCGTGGCTACAAGTCATAGTACACCTGTAGCATGGATAATATCATTCCAAAGCTCATGTCCCTTGCCACCGGGATCTTTAACTCCAGGTCCACTTGGAAGTTGCAGCCAGGAAACCATGGTAGGAGCCATAATAGCAGACATTAGAGGATATAGGGAACATGGGTGCTAGAATTGAATGCAAGAGAAGCTTTAGTCTTTCTAGTTCATGCAGAGTCCTATCTCTTTTGCTTCTGCTTGGAAAAATTGTACTTTTAGGAGAAGCCTAGAATTCCGAATGTCATTAGTAGCTGGGTTGATAGAGCCTAGTCCTGTCATGATTCACCAAACAAATGCTTTTCCTTTTTCATTTCCCCATAATTGCCATTGTCCCCAGGACATGCCTTTAATGCATATACAGCAGCCTAATGAATGCTTCTAAAATTGTTTTGTATCATATGAATAAAAATAAAACTAAGTCCCTAAATAATGTTATATTAAAAAATGGACAATAGATGGATTAGGGAACTAAAAGTGAAAGGTAACACTACAGCTTTAATAGAGGAAAATATTTTCAAAATACATTTGTGACCTGGAGATAGAGGATGGAATGGGGAAAGAACTCCTTAAACAAAATTCTAGAAGTCAAACCATAAAGCAAATCTTTGATGAATTCAAATATTTTAATATCACAGACTTCTATTTGACATAAAACACCATGGGCAAAACTAATAGGAAGATGATAAAATTAGAGAAAATATTTTCAATGTCTGAAACCAACAAAGAATGCCTAAATATATGAGAACTCTGGCAAATAAACAACAAAAAAAATCAGCAACTCCAGTCAAAAAATAGGCAAATGCTATTTATAAGCAATATGCATACAAGCAAACCCAAAAGATTAATAAGCATATGTAGAGATACTCAAACCAATCCATAATCAGAGAAATGTAAATTTAGAAAATCAATGAAATATCACTTTGTACTTATTAAACTAATAAAAATTAGGGAGCAGGGTCATGCCAAGTGCTGGTAGAATGTAGATTTATATATGCAGGTGAATGTAGATTTGTGGGGCACCTGGATGGCTCAGTTGGTTGAGCATTCAGCTTCAGCTTGGGTCATGATCTTGCAATTCGTGAGTTTGAGCCCCATGTCGTGCTCTGCGCTGACAGCTCAGAGCCTGCTTGGGGTTCTCTCTCTCTCTCCCTCCCTCTCTCTCTCTCTCTCTCTCTCTGCCCCTCCCTCACTCATGCTCTCTCTCTCAAAAATAAAGTAACATTAAAAAAAGGAATGTAGATTTGTGCCATCATTCTGAAGTAACTAGAAGCAATTAATTGCTCATACCCCAGCAATTTTTTCTTGAACCAATATCCCCTCAAAATTCCTACATGGGTTCAGGCAGGGCTATTTATAGCAGCACGATTTGTGGTGGGGGGAGTTGGAGATGCTAGGAGAGTAATGCAGCAGGAACAAAAATCAATGGGGTAGATATGCACATAACAACATGGATGGAGCTTTTAAATACAGTGCTGAGGGGGAAATGAGATATATGACATAATTTCATTTACATACAGGTAAAATATGTATATAAGATTATAGATATTTTACAAGAATACCTGTAAGTTAAAAGATACACACAAGTCATGTTAGCACAGTTACATATGGAGAATGGAGAAGTGAAATGGGAGTCCTATACAGGAATGAAAAACAATAAAACAAGAAATGGGCATTACCCAGGCCAATGACATAAAAATGAAACACCAGAATATAAAATTATTCAGTTAGGGGGCAATAAAAGCAGCCAGTGTGCAGATTTCACGAACTACAAAAGCCATATTTCTGACTCTTCAAAAACTTGTAGGATAAGGAACAAAAAGAGGTGAAGTGAGTGGCTCAGCCTAGAAGCTGAGCTGCTAAAGAAAAATATCTAGAACTGATGCTTAGTGGTCACTTTTAGACAACCTCTCTTTTTCAAGGGTCCACTCTCTATAGTTCACCACACATTTTATGATGGACTGTATTTTGAAAGCTTACTTATACTCAATTTAACACTAGTAGACACTGAAAAATACCATCTCCTAGATTCATTTATCCATTTATCTACCAAATATGTATTTAAGGCCTAGTATGCAAGGGTGAGACTGAGTGTAGTCACTAGATTAGACGCTGTTAGTATATTCTATAAGGTACAGATTTTGCCAGTGGTATAGAAGGTTCACAGTACAAGGATGTAAGTGGAACCATAGTCTATTATACAAGGAAAATTATTTTTTA
Organism: Acinonyx jubatus; assembly: GCF_027475565.1. NCBI lineage: Eukaryota > Metazoa > Chordata > Mammalia > Carnivora > Felidae > Acinonyx > Acinonyx jubatus. Next base: position 59,006,122 of record NC_069389.1, on the reverse strand, counting down.
GTAAATGTATTGCTTAGAAACCCTGTAATTCTCATTGACTCTTGTCAGTTCTGATGTGTTCTCTTTATCATGAGGATACCATACCCCCTGTGTCTCCCACAAAAATGCATAGTATAGGTTTTTTAGCAGATATCACTTCCAATGTAAAATCTGATGTGGTTGAGGGGCCCTGAATGGGTTATGGTTTTAATTATTTACAAATAACACTTCCTGGTTAGTTTGAAAAAAGAGTAAAACTGGATCACATGAGACCTCACTAGCACTTTCTTCTGTTAAAGCTCTGCTGAGAGTAGGGATCCTGCTGTCAGGACTTTGGTATGGGAAACTTACAGGGTTTGCTGATGAGCAGAGGAAATAGTAAGCCAAGGTCTGCTACACAATACTTTGGATTTTAGTAGTGACACTTTATAACTTGACAGTCCAATAAATATGTAAGAAGACAGTGGCATTAGTGTGTCCCCCAAATACATACACCAACAGGTTAACATAATGAGGCAGTATAAATTCACAATTGGTCAATCTGCCTAGATTTCCAAAATCCCACTTCTCCAATTCCTACCTCATTGTGTAAAAACATCCTATGGGAGATTTTAGAATTAGTAATTTTCTATCAGGGGCTTTGACAAAGCAGAAGCCCAGCCTAATTATCTAAGGTGTCTCTGAGGGTAAACCTGAGTCATGATTAGGCCCCAACCTTTGTCATCAGCTCAACTAAAGTTATAATTAAATATAAACCATTATCTGCCTTTAAAATGTCCCACACTTTCTATGCCTTCTTTGCACAGTCATAACTATTATTAAAAAAAATCAAATCATCAAGGGCTCAAATTGGGTCTTTATCCTGTCCTCCCATTTCTGATATCAAATGTATAAATTCTTGAGCTCTGCTGTCTGATTCTGAAGAGCGTGTTAGAAGTTTTTAAAATAATTTAATGGCTTGAGAGATTTTGATACTCATTCCCTCTTGGGCACTTGCTGATATCCTGAAGTACAAGTTTTTTACTCATCCAAGTTTTGATGTGGAGAATGGAGATTTGGAGATGAGAAATGAAATATGACTAAAGACCTGCAAACCTGTCCTTCTGGCCAGCTTCCCAATAGAAAGAGGCCCTTGCCACTTCAGCTGATTTAACACTGGCTTGTAAGAAGGAACCCAGACTGGGTACAGGTAGCCCATTTACCAGTTGCAGTGGTATGTGGCTTTTTAGTTAAAAATTTCCAGTAAAGGTGGGGCACCTGGGTGACCCAGTCGGTTAAGTGTCCAACTCTTGATTTCAGCTCAGGTCACAATCTCATGGTTTGTGAGTTTGAGCCCTGCATCAGGCTTCACACTGACAGCTCAGAGGCTGCTTGGGATTCTTTCTGCCCCTTCCCCATTCTCTCTTTCTTTTTCTCTCTCTCTCTTTCTCAAAATAAATAAATAAACGTAAAAAAATTTCCAGTAAAGTGCCCAGACAAGACAAGCTAATTAGTAGAACCACAAAAGATTTGGATGAGACTCAAGATTATCCAAACAGAGATAGTATAAGAAAATAATTGCTTGGACCGAAACTGACAAACTTGACTGGTATGATTCACAAATCTTTAATGGTCACTTTGTACTCTCAGCCTTGACAAGTGCTTTCCTTTCCCAATATATGGCAAAAGGCCTGTAGGCCTATAGCACTTTTCAAAAAACTCTTTCACTTTTTTTCTCACTACTAGTGAGAAAGAGATTTGCATATTTAAATATGCATGCCCACATAGGTACATATGCACAAATTCAGTTAGTCAACATTTATTGAATGCAAAACACTATGTCCCAGGGAGTACCAGGAGAAATTTTTTTTTAACCTAATCTCTGCGCACATGATAGTTACAGTCTAATGGACAATTTGCAATGTATAAGAAGATGAGAAAACCTGATTACTCTAGAGATAAAAATCTCTTTTTCTTTCTTCAACATTTATTTTTCTTCTGAGTACAAAAGTAATGCGTGCATCTTTCAGACACTTTGGGAAATAATGACCTGTAAGGCCAGTACCCAGAAATATATATTAACATTTCAATATATATCCTTCCAGATTTATTTTTCCTATGTTTATAAAATATATCTTTAAACTTTTCCAAAGAAGACATCCATATGGCTAACAGACACATGAAAAGATGCTCAACACCACTTTTCATCAGGGAAATACAAATCAAAACCATGATGAGATACCACCTCATTCTGGTCAGAATAGCTAAAATTAACAACACAAGAAACAACAGGTGTTGGTGACGATGCAGAGAAAGGGTAACCCTCTTGCAATGTTGCTGGGAATGCAAACTGGTGCAGCCACTGTGGAAAATAGTATGGAGTTTCCTCAAAAAGTTAAAAATAGAACTACCCTATGATCCAGCAGTTGCACTTCTAGGTATGTACCCAAAGCATACAAAAACACAGAGTTGAAGGGGTACATGCACACTGATGTTTATAGCAGCATTATCAACAATAGCCAAACTATGGAGAGAGCCCAAATGTCCATCGACTGATGAATGGATAAAGAAGATGTGGTATATACATATATATATATACAGTGGAATATTACTCAGCTGTCAAAAAGAATGAAATCTTGCCATTTGTAATGACATGGATGGAGCTAGAGAGTATTATGCTAAACAAAATAAGACAGTCAGAGAAAGACAAATACCATATGATTTCACTCATACATGAAATTTAAGAAACAAAACAGATGAATATATGGGAAAGGGGAAAAGGGGAGAGGGAAACAAACTATGAAAGACTCTTACAGATAGAGAACAAACTGAGGGTTGATGGAGGGAGGTGGTTGGGAGATGGGCTATACGGGTGCTGGGTATTAAGGAGGCTACTTTTTGGGTGAGCATTGGGTGTTGTATGTAAGTGATGAGTCACTGAATTCTACTCCTGAAACCAATATTGCACTGTATTATAACTAACCGGAATTTAAAGAAAATTTTGAAAAAGAAAAAAGTTAACAGAGAACCATGAGGGGGGGGAAGGGGGAAAAAAGTTACAGAGAGGGAGCGAGGCAAACCATAAGAGACTTAAATACTGAGAACAAACTAAGGGTTGATGGGGGGTGGGGGAGAGGGGAAAGTGGGTGATGGGCATTGAGGAGGGCACCTGTTGGGATGAGCACTGGGTGTTGTATGGAAACCAATCCAACAATAAATTATATTTAATATAAAAAATAAAATAAAAAATAAAAGTACCAGCTAGAAAAAAAGAAAAAAGTTAACATATTTAAAAATATGTCTTTAACTTCTCTAAAGAAGACATCCGGATGGCCAACAGGCACATGAAAAGATGCTCAACGTCGCTCCTCATCAGGGAAATACAAATCAAAACCACACTCAGATATCATCTCACGCCAGTCAGAGTGGCCAAAATGAACAAATCAGGAGACTATAGATGCTGGCGAGGATGTGGAAAAACGGGAACCCTCTTGCACTGTTGGTGGGAATGAAAATTGGTGCAGCCACTCTGGAAAACAGTGTGGAGGTTCCTCAAAAAATTAAAAATAGACCTACCCTATGACCCAGCAGTAGCACTGCTAGGAATTTACCCAAGGGATACAGGAGTACTGATGCATAGGGGTACTTGTACCCCAGTGTTTATAGCAGCACTCTCAACAATAGCCAAATTATGGAAAGAGCCTAAATGTCCATCAACTGATGAATGGATAAAGGAATTGTGGTTTATATACACAATGGAGTACTACGTGGCAATGAGAAAAAATGAAATATGGCCCTTTGTAGCAACGTGGACGGAACTGGAGAGTGTTATGCTAGGTGAAATAAACCATACAGAGAAAGACATATACCATATGGTTTCACTCTTATGTGGATCCTGAGAAACTTAACAGAAACCCATGGGGGAGGGGAAGGAAAAAAAAAAGGTTAGAGTGGGAGAGAGCCAAAGCATAAGAGAATCTTAAAAACTGAGAACAAACTGAGGGTTGATGGGGGGTGGGAGGGAGGGGAGGGTGGGTAATGAGTATTGAGGAGGGCACCTTTTGGGATGAGCACTGGGTGGTGTATGGAAACCAATTTGACAATAAATTTCATATATTGAAAAAAAAATAAAATAAATAAAAATGTCTTTAAAACAAAATTAGAATCATACCATGCATATGTGATAAACTGATTTTTCTTACTTGACAATATGTCATAAACATTTCCCATGTCATTAAACTAAAATAAACCATTTAATGGTGCTATAATATCCCTTCATAAAGTGTGCCATAATTTATTAACAAATAATCTAGTTCACTACAAAGCTATACACTTAAAAATGGTTAAGATGATTTTAAACATTTTTTAAAACATCCTAATTATTGAAGAGAGGGCATTTTAATATTTTGCATTATAAATAATTTAATAATGAACAATCTTTGGGTGTTATTTTTGTGCATGTGTATATATCTCTGATTCCTTAGGAAAAATTCCTAGAATTAGATATGCTAAGCTAAAAGGTATCAGCAAAAATAGAAATATCTTTATTGCTTTTCCTTATTTTAAAAATAATTCGTGCTTATACATTTTTTTAAGAAAATGTCAAAAGATACAAACAAGAAAATAAAAGCTACCTGGAAACCTACCATCTACTAGATAAACACCATTAATATTTTGGTGACTTATCCAGACTTTTTTTTCTTTGTATATATTATTATACATATTTGAAAAGGAGGATACTATATTTGGTAACCTGCATTTTCATATTGTAACATAAGTATCTTTCCATACCAATAAATATGGAAAGACATAATTATATTTCATTCCTGAAATACATTTCACTGTGCAAGTGTGCCATATGTTATGTAACGAATACTGTATTTCTGAATATTTTGACTGTATCTAGCTTTACATTATTATTAACAATGTTCAATGAACAGTCTTATATATACAGGTTTGTGCACTTATGTGATTATTTCCTCAAGATAAATTCCTAAATGCAGAATTGCTAAGTAAAAGGCCATGCAGATTTTTAAGCCTTTTGGGATATAATGCCAAATCTTACTTCAAAAAGAGTGGACCAATATATACTTTTTTTTTCATTTTTTATATATATAAAATGGTTTTATCCAGATGGATGTTATTTTTTGTAACTTTTTGTTCAAAGTTAATAAATTGTCTCAACATCATTGGTTAAAAAGTAATCTATCATACAGTTGATTTGAAATGCCATCTTTATCACAGATATTTACATGGAATATTTGTGTATGATTTGAGCTTTTTATTCCCCCAAATCAATCAATACTGGCACTACTTCTTTGAAATTCTCTTAAAATAATAATAATTATAGGGGCGCCTGGGTGGCACAGGTGGTTAAGCATCCCAACTTCAGCTCAGGTCATGATCTCAAGGCTCCTGAGTTCACCCCATGTTGGGTGCTGTGCTGACAGCTTGGAGCCTGGACCCTGCTTTGGATTCTGTGTCTCCCTTTCTCTCTGCCCCTCCCCTGCTCTCTCTCTCTCTCAAATAAATAGTAAACATTAAAAGAAAATTAAAAAATAAAAATATACCTCATTTGCTCCCAATTAAATTCTTCTTTAGGTAATCAAGTCTACAGAATTAACCTTGCCTGTAGTAACTGCCTAAGTGTGATTTGACAAGTGTCAACAAGCACTGTCACCTGAAAATATGTTCCCCAACAATCTGCTATGGCTCCCTCAAAAGACCTCTCCACATTCAAATTAGTTGGGGAGGTTTGTTTGTTTGTTTTAGTTTTTAAATTTCAATTCCAGTATATTTAATATATTCGTTTCAGGTGTACAATATAGTGATTCAACAATTCCATACATCCCCAGTGCTCATCACGACAAGTGCACTCCTTGAATACAGATATGTGGACCCCACCTCAGTCTTACCAAATCGGAGTTACCAGGGTGAGCTCTGGAACCCGTGATTTGGAGGTTTGGAGATCACTGGTTTCATGAAAAAAGGCAGCAATTACCTCAAGAACGCAAAAGTTGAAACCCATATTTATTATGTGGAAAGAATCTCTTCCAATACCTTTTCCTAAGCTGGGAATTGGCTTATTCAATTTGAGCTAATTATCACTTTGAAATAGGCCACCAAGGAGGTTTGAGTCCTAAGAGGAAAAACTATAGAACTGGCTTAACTGGGAAGAGAGGGAAGCAATATAATGAGATATTCTGGACAGTATTGGGTTTCATGCCAGGAAGACCAATCCATAAATAAGGTTTCCTTTGTTTATGTTAGTCAACATATTAAATGTAATCAGCCTGATCACAAGTGACATTCAAACAAACATCCTGTATTTTATTAATTATGTATTGATTTTTCTGGTTATCTTCCATCTATGGCAAATGATATGGTTTTCCATTTATAATACTGATAAAATATCATTTTAAATAAAAATATTTACATTTTAAAAGGTGAGTCAATTTAGAGGAAAAAAATCACTAACAGTAAGGAATATAACAAAACTTTTGAATATAGTTAGAAATAACTAAAGTTGGCTAAGCACTGATAACTTGATGCTTGGAAGTCTAGTTGGGGGAGCAATGCTGAAGGGACAACCACAATAGCTTTGCTATTTGATAGCTCTGCTATCTGGCAGCTTTGCTCAGGATCAGAGATAACACCAATTACATTAGTGTCTTTTAGCTTCCTCACCTAATCTTGTTTTGGCTTTTACTGCATTTATTCAACTGGCATCATGAGTCAAACTGTAAAATTTCAACTTTACCCTAATGGAAAGTGACCAGACCAGCTACACTGCTATCAAAGACTGATGCTCTATTTATGACTGAAGGCTTCTTGTTGAATCAAGTTCTGGACCAGAGAAGAGAGTAGGAAATCTAGTTTTGTGTCTTAGTATGATGATATCTGCATTACTCTATATCTTTTTGTAAAATATTTTCTTCAAAAATGGATGGTAATTCAAGACTCCGGCATTCAGGATCAGAGAAATGAAGATTCCTTACTCTGCTCTTAAAGAAACAGGCTCGCCTCTGTCAAGAAGAGTTTATAGGCATTCATAATCAGGCAGATGTAAGCAATAATCCTTCCTTTGAAAGTGAATGTGTGCCTTCCAGTATGGGAATAACTGAGAGACCACGATGGAGAAGATAGTACACTGAGTGAAAAGAAACACGGGGTGTTTTCTCTTCTCTGCTCAGTACTCAAACCAGTGCAAGTCAGCTACCACTCAACATGAAGGGGCTCTAAGGGGGATAGGCACTTCACATGTGAGAAATGGATCTGTTCAGAAATGCATCTGTTGCTCCAGTGCTCCATGGAGAAAATAAAAGCATCCAAAGTAAAAATACGCCCTTTCACTCCTTATTCTGAATTATGTGGCCGCATCTTTAGTACCTGACATGTACTCTACAGTCTCACAGGCTTGGTTCGCATCCCTGGCTTCTCCACTTACTAGCTGTATTGCTTGATAGTTACTTCAAACTTTAATTTCCCCAGCTTTAATATAGGTATAATAAAACATACATCACAGGTTTCTGGTGAACCTTAAATAAAAGGACTGCTTAGTGTTAGTATAGAGCCTGACACTTTTTAAGTACACAATAAATATTTTATTATTTATATGTGTAAGTACTATGGCATATTTTTAAACACCATTTTATTTCTCCTTGAAATATAGAGTTATGGAAGATTGATAGCAATTTTCTCACAGCTGGATTACCTTGAGTGTTTAAGAAGCAGATGAGCACTGACCAGGTTTTCCTGAAGTCAGAGATTTCAACCTTTTTCTAGGTATTTCCAAGTGCTTTTGTCCTGTCAAAAAGAAAAAAAAAAGAAATTAACCTAGCCAAAAAAATAAGTGACTTTAGCATATTTCTGCAATATATACATAGAGAAAGGTGGGTAAAACGGGAGGAGAGACAACTTTTATTTGACACACACAAAAAAATACCCATTCAAGATCTTTAGTATTATAAGATATATAGAACTTTTTAAGAATAACATTTCTAGCAGAGCTGGGCAATACCTTTTAAATCACCTTTAATGAAAATACTTTTTAAGGGGTGCCTGGGTGGCTCAGTCAGTTAGGCAACAGACTCTTGATTTTGGCTCAGGTCATGATCTCACAGTGGTGAGATTGAGTCCCGTGTCAGGTCCCTGTGGAGCCTGCTTGGGATTCTTTCTCTTCCACTCTCTGCCCCTCTTCCACTTATTCTCTCTCTCTCTCTCTCTCTCTCTCTCTCTCTCTCTCTCTCTCTCCCCCCCCTCAAAAACAGAAAAACAAACAAACATTTTTTAAAAAAAGAAAATACTTTTTAAAATTTATTATTCACTTTAACCCTGGTTTAGGAGCTAGGAGATATGGGTTGTTAGAAGCAGCATGCACTTAGAGATGCAAACCTATCTCCACTATTTACAGTTGTATGATCTTATGCAAATTTCAGTTTTGCTTCTTTGAGCTTCATTTTCCTTAACTATTAAATGCTCATAACATCTTTCAAGGTTTTTTTGTGTGTATGAGAGAGTTAAATGAGGTAATATGCATAATGTTCTTGGCACATAGTAGGGACACAGTGAAGGATAACTATTGTTGTTTTAAATAAGTCCATCTTCTAAGCACTTGTCTGCAGATAACCTGCATCTGAATCTTCTGGAAAGTCTATTTGAAATGAAGAAGATTCCTGAGTTGCACCCTAAAACGTCTGAGTCAGAATCCTAGGGTGAGGCTTGGGAATCTACATTTTAATTAGGTGCCCCTCCCATCTCTCCTTCTGGATTTGAGATTTGAAGACTTTTCTAGGAAAAACAGTCTGCACTTGGGTTTTTTCTCAGTGAATCTTGGGGGAGGGGAGGTCTTTTGGAAACTGGTACTTCTCAGTCAAAGTGCTAAGGATAGACCTTTCTACAAAGAGACTAGGAAAACAGGGTTATCTGCTAGTGTTGAATGCATGGTTTCAGAGGGTTCAGTGGAAAGTGTTGAGGGGGTGCAAAACGGTGGAGATGGATATGGAAGTGGATTTACAGCTGACCTCTATGGAGATGAAAGTTTGGGTGGGTGAGGGACCAGAGAGGCTTGAGGCTTTTATGGTGACTGAGGAGGATGGAGATAAGAAGCAGGGACAGAATCATCCTGTCTCCGCAGAGAAGTTGTTTGATGCTAAAGACAGTGCATAGTCAACCTAGTCTACTTTAAACAATTTATTCTTCACAGTTTAAATAATTAAACGACGATGCATTCATTAAATTAGATTACTAATTGGGAGACAAGATGGGTATTTCTTCTCTAATCCAAGCCTTCTGTCTTTTACCTGCTATATTGCACTTAATTTGTTAAAGAAAAATTGCATTCTGGTTGTTTTGGTATGATTTAGAAAACTGCTCTGGGGGCGCCTGGGTGGCTCAGTCGGTTAAGCGTCCGACTTCGGCTCAGGTCATGATTTCACAGTTCGTGGGTTCGAGCCCTGCGTCAGGCTCTGTGCTGACAACTCAGAGCCTGGAGCCTGCTTTGGATTCCGTGTCTTCCTCTCTCTCTGCCCCTCCCCCCCCTCTCTCGAAAAATATGTAAACATTAAAAAAATTAAAAAAAAAAGAAAACCGCTCTGTGCTTTCTATATCAGAGCATCTGAAACCTTCATGCTTGATACATAAGGTGCTTGATATTCTTCCTTAGGCAGGTTGTTTTTATATTCCCAGAAAGCATAAAATGTAGAAAGATCTTTTCACTGCTGCTGTATTAGATGGGGAAAAAAAGGCACTACGGTAAATTTACTGAGTTCCCCTACTAGTAACGTAATTAACCAGGCATCAGTACATATTTTATTTCTACTGTGTTTGAATATTTGCAATAATACTTCCTATTTCTAGAGTATATTTTGTTGGAGAACAACTCCAGTTCATTACAAAGCATTTGTAGGAGAAACAATATCCATCACCTTTTTCAAAGAGAGAAAGTGAGAAACCAACTAGGTTTTCAATAGCAATACTAGTATAAACATGGCATTGTGCTGCTAGGAATGAGAACAATTGTAATCTTTCCTACTAGCCTAAGGTGAATATACAAGATGCCATTCTTAAGTCTTTTAGGTTAATAATAACTTCTACAGATGTCAAGGAATAAAAGGGCTTTACTCTTACACTTTCTGTGCTTCACTCCCTAATCTTTCATTTATTTTTAAGTCCTCTAACATTCTGTGAATACAAATTTGTGGGTGACTTTCTAGAAAGTGTTGCCTGGGCCCCTACAGTGAAACCAACACATCAGCTTTAGCTTCTACATATTTTTACAAATTGACTGTAGATGAAACTAGATCCTGCCTCTTTTCTTCTGGACTGTAAATTTTCTCAGGACAGTGACTATATCTTTTTTTTAATTTTTAATTTTATTTATTTATTTTTTAAATTTACATACAAATTAGTTAGCATATAGTGCCACAATGGTTTCAGGAGTAGATTCCTTAGTGCCCCTTACCCATTTGGCCCATCCCCCATCCCACAACCCCTCCAGTAACCCTCAGTTTGTTCTCCATATTTACGAGTCTCTTCTGTTTTGTCCCTCTCCCTGTTTTTATATTATTTTTGGTTCCCTTCCCTTATGTTCATCTGCTTTGTCTCTTTAAGTCCTCATATAAGTGAAGTCATATAATATTTGTCTTTCTCTGACTGACTAATTTCACTTAGGATAATACCCTCCAGTTCCATCCACGTAGGTGCAAACGGCAAGATTTCATTCTTTTTGACTGCCGAGTGATACTCCATTGTATATATATACCACATCTTCTTTATCCATTCATCCACCAATGGACATTTGGACTCTTTCCATACTTTGCTATTGTTGATAGGGCTGCTATAAACATTGGGGTGCATGTGTCCCTTCGAAACAGTACACCTGTATCCTTGGATAAATACCTAGTAGTACAATTGCTGGGTCGTACGATAGTTCTATTTTTAGTTTTTTGAGGAACTGCTATACTACTTTCCAGAGTGGCTGCACCAGCTTTCATTCCCACCAACAATGCAAGAGACCCTCTTTCTCCGCATCCTCGCCAACATCTGTTGTTGCCTGAGTTGTTAATGTTAGCCATTCTGACAGGTGTAAGGTGGTATCTCATTATGGTTTTGATTTGTATTTCCCTGATGATGAGTGAAGTTGAGCATTTTATCATGTGTCGGTTGGCCATCTGGATGTCTTCTTTGGAGAAGTGTCTATTCATGTCTTTTGCCCATTTCTTCACTGGATTATTTGTTTTTTGGGTGTGAGTTTGATATGTTCTTTATAGATTTTGGGTACAAACCCTTTATCTGATATGTCGTTTGCAAGTATCTTCTCTCATTCTGTCGGTTGCCTTTTAGTTTTGCTGATTGTTTCCTTTGCTGTACAGAAGCTTTTTATTTTGATGAGGTCCCAGTAATTCATTTTTGCTTTTGTTTCTCTTGCCTCTGGAGATGTGTTGAGGAAGAAGTTGCTGCGGCCAAGGTCAAAGAGGTTTTTGCTTGCCCTCTCCTTGAGGATTTTGATGGCTTCCTGTCTTACATTGAGGTGTTTTATCCATTTTGAGTTTATTTTTGTGTATGGTGTAAGAAAGTGGTCCAGGTTCATTCTTTGGCACGTCGCTGTCCAGTTTTCCCAGCACCACTTGCTGAAGAGACTGTCTTTATTCCATTGGCTATTCTTTCCTGCTTTGTCGAAGCCATACGTTTGTGGGTCCATTTCTGGGTTCTCTATTCTGTCCCATTGATCTGAGTGTCTGTTCTTGTGCCAGTATCATACTGTCTTGATGATTACAGATTTGTAGTATAGCTTGAAGGCTGGGATTGTGATGCCTCCTACTTTGGTTTTCTTTTTCAAGATCGCTTTGGCAATTCGGGGTCTTTTCTGGTTCCATACAAATTTTAGGATTATTTGCTCTAGCTCTGTGAAGAATGCTGGTGTTACTTTGATAGGGATTGCATTGAATATGTAGATGGCTTTTGGTGGTATCAACATTTTAACAATATTTGTTCTTCCTATCCAGGAGCATGGAATCTTTTTCCATTTTTTTTTTGTGTCTTCTTCAATTTCTTTCATAAGCTTTCTATAGTTTATATCTTTTATATCTATAGCCCCAAGGCGTAGGACAGTGCTACAGCACACAATAAATATTGTTGAATGAATGACTTAACTGAATGAATGGATAAATTACTAATTACCTTTCACTTATCCCTTCCCATCCTGTTATTCTCTTCATCAGGGCAAATTGAAGAAAACACTTCGAATTCATTTATATCTTGAATATTATTGTGGACCCCTGGAATCACTAAGAAGCAGACATTGGTTTTCTGATTAAATTAATTTTGGCCAGTAGTTCTTATTCAAAAGATTTTTTTACATTTTATTTACTTTTGAGGGAGAAAGAGAGACAGAGCACAAGTGGGGGAGAGGCAGAGAGAGAGGGAGACACAGAATCCGAAGTAGGCTCCAGGCTCCGAGCTGTCAGCACAGTGCCAGACGCAGGGCTCAAACCCACGAACTGTGAGACCATGACTTGAGCCAAAGTCAGTTGCTTAACTGAGTGAGCCACCCAGGCGCCCCTTATTCAAAAGATGTTTTAAAAAATCTCCTTAGACACTACAGGCAGTATCCAAACTAAATAGATATTTTGTGGGTGTCATTTGTTTTTTAAAACAAAACCTGTCAAGTTTCTTAAAGGAGATTGGAATCTTAACATAGTAAGTATACCCACTACAAAGAAAATTCAATCTTGAACATATGGCAGTCATAAAGCTCTTTAAAATTTTTTTTAGATAATTTTTAAATGATCTCTTTTTAAAACTCTTCAACAATTTCCCCTTGCTCTTAAGAATCCAAAATCTCTAATATGAGCTACCAGCTAATTCTTTGATTCTTTCAAGAAATACTGATTGTCTATTACATATTTTAGGCTCAGAAAATACAGCAGTGTAGTAGTGGGACAAAGCCTCAGTCCCCATGGAATTTAACACTGGGGGCAGGCTAGTAGGAAGATTGACAGGCTAGAAACATAGACATACAAACAGTAAACAACATAAACAAATAGACAAGATAAATTCTGGCATGATGAATGGTAAGAAAAAAATCGCATAGAGCTATTTTCTAAAGAAAATGAGCTATTCTTTCAGTTCTCCATTTACTCATCCCAGGAAATTTGTACAGATCATTCCCTCTTCCAGGGCTCCTCCTTAATCTTTTTCCCTCCTTAATTGTCATTCTTACTCCAGCTCAGGTCTTGGCTAAAAGTGGCAACTTCTCTAAATTAAATGTTCCTTTGTACCTACATGTCTCCTTTGTAACGTTCATTACATTTGTAAGTATTTGTTCAGTGTGTCTTGCCATAAGGTTAGGGTCTTCCTGTCCGTGGTCTACTGATCTATTCCCAGCGACCAGCATATAGTGGATGATCAATACATTTTGTTAAATAAATGAGCACAAGAAAGTTTGGGAAATTATTTTTTTTCCAGTTAAAGGACATCTTACAAGGAAGGGGTAAAAATCATTTGCACATCACCCATTATGTAAGAAGTGCATGGGAGAGAAATGCAATTAGACTGAGTGGGAACTGAATGAAAATTATTCAGTGGTTGTTTCCTTGGGTTCTTGGGTGGCTCTGAATGCCATCATAGGATAAACTGTTTTGAGAAGTCACTTCCAAGATTTTGGAAGTAAGCAGCTCCTTGCTTATAAAGCAGCATGGAAGAATACATGGAAGAGAGGAAGAGAAAAAGAAAAGGACAGAAGAAAGAAAGAGAGAAAGGGAATATTAAATGATACATATGGAAAAATAGGTGGATGGGAAGATACTCTTTTATTTTTTTTTTCATATTCAGACTTGTCTTTCAAAATGAAAATGGCCCCTTCTCCTAATACCAAGTAATGCATGCACATTGCAAGATATTTAAGACAATGCAAAAAGAGGTAAAGAAGAAAGGTGACTAATAATCCCTTTACATTTTATTTGTATGTATACACATCTAGACTTTTTAATGCATATTTACACCTATTTTAATATAAAAATCAGGTTAATCATGCATGCTATTTTGTAAATTGCTTTTTTCATTAAAAGTGTAACCTGAACATATTTCCAGATCTAGCTACTAATTTTTAATGGCTATGTAAGAGTACATTATGTACATGCACTGTAAAGTATTTCACTATTATTGGATTGTTGTTTCCCTGATTTTCCAGTATTTAAATATTATAAGCCTCACTATGATTAAAATCTTTGTACATTCATTACATACACCTCTGCAAATGTGTCCACTTGTTTTACTTATAATAAATTTATGTATGTGGACTTGTTTGTCAAACAGTATCTTGAGGCTTTTGATATGTATTGTCAGGTTGCCTAAAACATGTTATATCAATTTGTACCAGTAGCATACAGGTGTGCCTATTTCATAGGATCTTCGTCAACACTTAATATTATCAAATTTTTTATCTTTGACATTCTAAGAGGAAAAAAGAAACTACTGTTTTTGTTTTCATTTTTGGTTACTAGTGAGGTTGGACCTATCATCATATGCTTATCAGGCAAATATTTTCTCCTTGTTTGAATTGCTTATTTATTGTCCTTACCACATTTTTAAATTGGGGTGTTTATATTTTTAAAAAAATCAATTTATGATAGCTTTGTACAGACTAATGGTGTTTGTCATATGTTTATCATATATGTAGCATTTTTACCAATTTGTCATTTGTCTTTTAGTTTTATTAAAGACTAGTATTACCCCTTAGCTGTCATATGTCATGTTGAAATTATTTTTTTGTTTGTCATTTCTCTTTTAACTTGACTAACCTTGTGTTTTGACATTCAGAAGCTTTTATTTATGAAGTCTTACTTAACAGTAATTCCTTAAATTTTTTTTGTCATGTCTAGAAAGTCCTTCCACATTCCCAAAGGTATAAACACATTTTTCACTTACATTTTCTCTTATGATTGTAAATTTCACCTTAAGTCATGTTTGCCTCAAGAATATGTCAAGGAGTGGCTAATGTTATTACCAGAAGCTCAATACTGGGCTTATTAGGAATCGTAAACCACTGAAGAATTCATTTTACACATTCTAGGTAAAATTTCTGGTACATGATTATGTCATATAAGGAAAAAAATGAGTACAGCCACAGCACCTAAATTATGTACATATACCGTAAAAAATGACAATATCAAGCCCGCTGGGAAGGTGTGCAGGAAATATGAGAATATTATTGTAACTGCTTGGAGTGAAATACTTATATTCCAGGCTGATAAAATGGTCATCATGCTGAGGGGGGCATTCTCTCAAAAAATATTTGATGGCCTACTATGAGCTCGCTCAGGTTATAACAATAAACACAGAAACAAGGTTTACTGCTCTTCAGGGGTGGGGTAAACAAATAAATAATATACTTTCAGATTAAGTACTTTAAATAAAATTAAGCAGGTAAGGGGATGGGGAAATTATTTTAGATAGCGTGGTTAGGGAAGTCTCTTCTGGGGAGATGACGACTGAGAAGAGTGTTGGTCGTTAAGAGCTAAGATACAAAGGGAAAATATTCTAGCCTATGTAAAGTTGTAGAAGTGGGGACTTTTGGTTTGTTAGAAGAGCCAGTGTAGCTGGAGTGTTACCTGGAAACAGAGAAAACAGAAAAGTGGAAAAAGGAACACAGAAACACCCTAAAAACTTGGGTAACGTTGTTTTTCTAAATTAAGTGCGAAAACGGGAGTAGGATGTCGTGAGGCTGGTTCCCTAACTTCCTTCAGGCATCAGCATCTAAGAAAGGCCTTAACTGTCCTTTTACAAATACCAAGGTTATCAGCTTTTTCCCACCGTTTACAATCATCCCCTCTTCTCAAGTATTTCAGAAAATTACCATCTCAGAGAGGCCAACTGTGACCACTGTTGAAAACCACAATTGCCCCCACCGGGCACGGTCCCATTCCACCGCACCCCACCCCCTTTCCTCTGCTTTTTCCCACTAGCATTCATCACCAAATATATAGATATATAGTAATTATTTTCCCTCCTCCGAGTATAAAGAATCCTGAGAATGTAGAATATAAAGAACCATGAGAACTGGGATCTAGGGTCTGTTTTAATTTCCGCTGTATCCCCAGCATCTACAACAATGCTTGATAGTTCGCACTCAATAGATGCTGAATAAAAGGTAAGATATTAAACTAGTCTGGACTAATTGTATGAACTGACGTCAGGTTGGACTAATACCGCATTTCTCGCTCTCTGAAAATGGCTTCAAGAGGTCATAAGGTGACGTTCTTCAGTTTTCAGAACTGGAAAGCAAAGGTTCCCACAGTTCTCAGAACGCGAATTTCTCGCCACAATTCAAAATGGCGGAGGAGGGTGGGGCCTGTCACATGGTGGGCGTCACAGCAGCTCTCCTTTTCCAGACCACGGCCCGCCTTGCCGCGTCGTCTGTTGCCCCCTTCTTCCTCCCGCCGAGCCTTTTCGAGGAATCGCCTGGGATTGGCTAATAGACTAGGAGTGGGGCTGCGGGGCCGGAACGCGGCATCATCACTTCCTGTTGTGGGCAGTCGTTTCCTGTCGCTGCTTGGTAACAATGGGGAAGATAATGGCTGCCTGAGCAACGTCTCCGAGCAGGCGCTGGGCTAGAGGCGGGTCTCAACCAGCGACTCATCGGAGGCGGGCTTGAGAGCAGGGGCAGGGGAGGTGCACAGGAGCCTCGGCGGCGGCGGCCGAACCGACAGAGTCGGACCCGACACTAAAACCGAGTAAGTGAAGCCTTGGGAAACCTCTTGAGAAATGGATGGAGCGCGAGAGGAAGACAGCTGAGCTGCGGCCGCCGCGTTTTCTCAAAATGGCCTGAGTGTCGCGTCGTGGCGGACGCTCAGCGCCGCCTCCGGACCCCAAGGCGGTGATTGCTGCGGGGGGCTCCGTGGCGTAGTCGCCGCTGCCATTTTAGTTGGGCGTATAGTCACAGTCTCTTGAAGAAGGGGAAGGAGGTGGGTAGTACTTCCTCCCCGTGGCGGTGCAAGCTAAAGCCAAGGCCCTCTACAATCTTAAGAATTTGGGGGAGGCGATTTATGAGTGTTGGCCTCCGGCATGAGAATCTTTGATCGTCTTAGGGTTTTTTCTCTTTGGTTCTCTGGAGGCTTCCCTCGCTTCCTTACCCCTCTTTTACATGGCGGGCTTGGGCTTGGGAAAAGGGAAAAAAATCAGGCTGCTCTAAGTCAGTTGCAGGGAACTCTTGGGCCTTTAGATTTCTGAGGATTTGCAGAACCCCACTTCGAGCCCTTCTGCTGGGCACTATCAATTAGGCGCCCCCTGGGGCCACGATGACATCTTCCCTGAGGATCTGGGGCAACTGGTTTACTCCCTTACTCGATAATCCTGGCATAGTCTTTGCCAGATACCACTGCAAGAATCCCCCAAAAAGGCAGGGAAAAGCTGTTGCGTGTTTGTTGTTTTCCCTGGGTAAGGGTGGGAATTGGGCCAAAACATTTTCAACTTAATTTCCTTCAATCCGGCAACAACCCAACCCCTCCCCCCTCAAAAAGAAAAGCCTAAGGGTCTCGGCTTCTGCGGGCGGTACCTGCCACGTACGCCATAGCTTTAGTAACTAGTATTAACCGGTTGGGCTTCTGCTTCCTGAATACTCAGTCCCTTTTTCCCTTATGCTGATTAATTTCAAGATGGAGGAGACAGCCACGTTCCTTCCCTAGACAGTCTCCCTGTACTTATTCCACAGGTTAGTCCGGGAATTTGAGGTCTAGCAATCTTGTTATTTAGGTCATTCTTTTCGTTTAGGGGCAAGAGGAAGCATTTGTATGAGGTTGTCATCCACCATTTGCAAGGTCCAACAGTAATTTTTTGCTGCAAATAAGGAGCCCCCATTTCCTGAATCAGAATTAACCGCTGTCGCTTTGGATCATTGAAGGGAGGAAGAAATAAATGTACTACTAGTCGTTTCTAATACTAGAATCATTTACTTGATTCTTCGTGATTAAAGACAAAATTACCCCAAGCACCCCCATCAGGTACATTATGTCCGTCCTGGATGACTTGAGACCAGGCAGCCCAATTATAGCCCCCCCCCCCCAAATCAGCTTTATAAATTATAAAAATAAAGTACCCAGGAAGACCAATCCAAATACTTTTTAAACTATGATTTCAAGAGACTGTTACACTGAACAATTTTAATTCTTTAGCCTAAATGTCCTGCTGATCTTTCATACTTTAGTTTCTGCCATAGGCTCCTGTAATGTGCCAAATAAGTACTTGAAAGTAACCATCAGAATCTGAAAATATTACTGGTCTAAGGAAAGGCCTATTTTAAGCAAGCTTATATTAAAAGGTAGATTGGCTTTCAGCCTTTAAAGGAAATCTTCTAACACAAGATTGCTGGTTTTCTCTGACCTTCTCAATCTCCCCAAATATCCTAATAGTAATACTAAATTAGGTTGGGTTATGGGGTAACTTAAAATATATAGGATGTGTTTTTTTTTAGGATGTGTCTATTTCAAAGAAAATGTCTATCTTATGAAAGAGGAAGAATAATGGATTCTTTTTTTTTCTAGAGCAGAGAGTGAAGAAAACTAAAATCCAGTTTATTGTATTACAATACTATGTCATAACAGTCAGGTAATTTATTTTTTGTTGCGTCTCCTGATGATTTATGTGTAGAATGCATGTTTAAAAATATTTATTCTGTTTTGCAGGCCCTGTAATTGGATGGGCTCATTTGATATATGTTTATTGGTGCTGGGCATTCTTCATGATGAAAATGGGTTTTTCATTGGGAATTCAAAGGGTAGTGTGTCTGAGTAGCTAGAACTCACTAGTGCTTTGTCTGTGAATTTTCTTCTTTTAAAATAATATCTGAAGTTTACCAATACCTATATAGAACAGAAAGAACAAAGTAGAAATTTGCTGCCTTAAATCATTATTGGAATGGGATGGGTCTAAATAAATAGTGTTTCAATGTTCATTGAATAACTAAATGAAACATCAGTTGAGTGTCTTACAGGAATATAATCTTACATTGGTTTGGGTGGTGGTCAACTTTTTTCCTTCAAGGTCCAAAAAATCCTAATTGATATATGATACTGTGATATTAACTCCTTTCATTACCATCATTGTTAGGGTAACCACATAATTTATTGCCCTAGCCAGGTTGCTTTTAGGAGCAAAAGGGACATTATTAATAATTATGCCTGGACAACAGGTGCAAACCTGGATTGCCCTAGGCAAACTGGGATGGAATTAGCTTAAATTCATAACTAATTTGCATTGAATGTGTATGTTCTGTGTCCTGTGTTTTTACATGCATGACTTTGTAATCCTCATGGCAAAGCCTCATGAGGATATTAACTATTTTACAGAGGTAATCGAAACTGAAAAGAGGTTAAGCAATTTGTCCTCAATTAAATATCTAATAAATGGTAGAGCCCCCATTTTAACCCAGGTCTCTTTGAACCTGGAGTCACTAAACTTTTATACCTCTAGACTTAATTGCTCTCTAATTAGTTTGGAGATGGAAAGAAAATGAAAGCTTGTTACAAAAGAAATCTATAGGTTAGATCATTTCAAAAACTTTTGTTCCCACTTAAAGGGAATCTGCTTTATGAAGTAGGTGAGACTTTTAGCAATTACCCTCTCCCCTTTTTTTTATGTCCTGGTTCCCATTTCAGCTATTACTGCTTGTGATATAATTTGATAACAATTTACAATCAGAAATGGTTTTAAGAAATAGCTTAATGAAATGATCTGGAAATGTTAGGCTGGTTGTATATGTTCTTTCAGGTTAGTGAAGATGTTGTGAGGCCTTAAATAATATAGTAGGTCAGATGAGACATCTGCATCTGTGGAATTATAATGTGTGTATTACTTTTTCCATAGACCTAGTAGATTGTGAAATAGAGCAAATCACTCACCAGCCTCTTGTCCCTTGATTTACCATAGGGTGGATAACAAATTAGAAAGTGAAAAGTCCTCTCTCAAATCCAGATTGATGAGGTGCTAGAATTTTGGGCCACTGCGTAGGACATGTTTTTCTTTTGTAAGTTTACTTCCTTAACACCTCTGTATAACACAAAGATTTCCAAAACCTTATGGGCCATCGACTTCAGAAAGTATTCGTTTATATAATCCCTTGACATTTTGATAACCAGTGTAAGAAGGCAATAATGCTTGTGTCTGTTTTTTCCTTCATTATTTTCTCCCAACCTTGAAAATGGAAATTTCCTAGATAATCAGTTTATTTTTCCTGTCATCAATTGAGATGTTTTTTAAATATGAAAATATTGGCAATTTTGAACAATTCAGGAATATATGAACTTATGGTTTTATTTCTGAAATATATAGTTGATCTTTTTGTTGTAGATTTTCTGACCCAAGATTTTTGTTCATTAGTACCTACATATGTGTGAGACAAATATCTATAGACAGTTTGTGGTGTGTATATCAATTTGTGCACCTTTTGCAATGATTTCATGACTCCAGCTTGGGCTGCCATTATAACATTTGCATGGTGATGAACATGATACTTTGTTGGGAGGGGGGTATTTGTGTTGGGTGTTTTTAACTTTATAATGAAAAATGATCTCTTTCCTCTCACTCTCCACTTAATTAAAAGCTGTAGGGAGAAGGAAGTTAACTCTTAATTATAATTTTAATTTTCTTACTGGCCAAATTTCCCATTAGTGTCAATTATATCCAAGGTGACTGACTATATTAATTTATCCAAGCTGGAACAGTTTTGAGAGTGAAAGAGGGCCATATTAATAATCACTGTGGGACAACAGGTGTAGATTGCTACTCTTCTGGATAAACTGGGGATATATGGTCACTATGGTCATCATTTCTATGTCAGAACACTGGTTCAGGAAGCACAGTTGTCAGCATGTTTCATTCGGTAACACAAAATTGTTTCCCTCAAATGATATAACCGTCATTTGTGTACATAATATTTTCTTTTTTGGTCAAGGGATTTTTAATTTTAAAAACTTTCTTCACTTTTTAAAAAGTTAGATGTAAAACTTATGTTTTTAAAGATAGTATCTTAAAGATAGTTCTTAAAGATAGTTATTGATTAACACCAAAACTGTCAATAGTCAATGATTTTACATTACTTTTTTATGAACACATGAACATTTTGGTGTTTTGAGTCATTTTTTGACTTGTTGGGGATAATGAGGCAGAATTGAGTTTGTGTGGGTAAGACCAAATTCCAATTTAGTGATGTAGCTCAATAATAACATGGAATGAGTAATCGAAGATTAAATTTACTGTCTAAAGTACTTGAGTGAATAGAAATGTCATCATGATGGTTTATTAACTAACTTGTTCCTGTGAACTGGCAGCATTTGGTTTGATCTCTGTCCTCTGATTTGTTGGCATTCTTATTAATACTCTTTCAATTTAACTGTTGTAGAGGGTTGTAATAGAACTGTTTGTGAGCTGCACGTCAGTAGACTTCCTGCCAAGAGATTTAGACCCATGAGGGACACTTCTGAATCCTTTTTTTTTTTCCTGCTGTCCTTTTCAAGTGGTAAAGATAAAAGAATATAAATGAGGCTAAAGTAACATTGCCATGCAGATAATATTTTGTAATCTTGTATTGCTATAATAGTATCAATAGTGGTAGAGTCCTTGGTAGCATCCTCTGATAGGCCAGTATTGGAAATAATCAACAAATTGTGTGGGTGATGACAGGTATCATGCATTAGGTAAAGGCAGTGAAACATCAATCCTGTCCTGTTTTTCAAAGAGGGGTGCTTTATATTTCTGTTGAAAAAAGTAAGATAGTCACAAAAAGGAGATAGAAGTGCCTGAGTGAAGTGGTAGGGAGAAAAACACAGCGTTTTAGGCTGATAGGCTAGTTACTCATGTTGTTTCTTAAGCCTTATTTTTCTGACTTATTACTGTAATGTGACCTGGGTTATATTTTATTCATAGTCACAGATTCATAGAACTGGCAGGTACCTTATGGGTGGTTTTAAGCCAGCTCTCTTAATATTGATGAAGATCCTGAGGCACAAGAGGTTAAGTGAATTGGCCAAATTAACATAGCTGGTTAATATTACAGCTGAGACTAGAACCGACTATCTCCTACTTTCTCCTTTTCACAGAACTGAATTCCACCCTTCCACTGATAGAATAAAAAAGCTGTTTGATTGTTAATCATCTTTTGTCTATTACAAATGCTATAAAATTTTAATTAAACATTCTGTATATGTAAATTCTCAATACTTTTGGTGACTACATATACAATAGTACTTTATATCCTGACCTCAAATTCAGTGGTTCTTTGTGATTTAACTTTAAAAAAAAAAAAAACTGCGTTAAATATTTTTCATTTTGGTGATGGTATTATTGAGCTATCTTCTTTATTGACGAGGATTGCATGTCATTACTTTTCATTTATTTCTGAGGTTCTTAATTAAGCTCTGTTGCAAACAGAATGATGCTTGTTCTTTTTCAGTATGACACATTTTTATGTTGATACTATGATTTTTTTTAATTGGCATGTTCTGCTTTAGAACACTATTGAGTCTGGAGCTTGTATGAACACAAAAGATGAAATGCTCAAGGTGCTCTGGTAGTTAGTTGATATTAGGTTACCTTGATTACTCCCTCCCACTGTACCTTTTTGTTTTTAAGAAGAGATTATATCTCACAGACTTAATAGATGTGGCTTCTTTTTAAATTGATATTCACACAAGCATTTGGATTTCAGGATTCAGTTTTGTAAAGTCTTTTGTTTAACAGTATTTTTGGTGCCTTAAGTCTCCTTCATTGGGTACTGTGATGCAGTATATCTATTGAATATAATATGTATGTATTTAGCACCAGGAGTGACCCATTAGTATGAATAATATGTTTTAAGTGACTTTTCACCCTGACATAAGAAAATTACATTCTTTAAAGATTGGAGAACATAGGAAAATTAAATGAAAAACTTTTAACAGTGGTCAGAAACATAGTGATCTGCATACTTGTATTAATATATAAGAAATGGAAATCACTAAGACAGTGCTTTAAAATACTCAAGGTGAATAAAATCTGCTTTAAATTCTCTAATTACAGAATAAACCTCAGGTTTAGTTTTCTTGCTGGCTTTTCTTTCCTGGAATTGAATTTACCTGACACAAACATTCATTGACCAAATGAATAGTTTTTGAAATGACTGGGCAAAATTTATAATTTGGCTGCTCATTTCCAGGAATGGATTTGGATATATTGGCACACAGTACTCTGGAAGAAATAAGGTTAATAAAATATGCTATTTTTTGTTTTTAAAACAAAAGTACTAAAAGTTGACTTACTTAAAAATAAGTCCTACTTGCTTCATTACTGCTTATAAAAGGTGTTTTGTTGCTTTGGAAGTTTTCATACCAAGAGTGAACATGGTATAAAAAGCTCATAGTGAGGTTGAATACTCTAGACATGCCTGTTGGGATTGAAGGAATGTGTTTCAAAGTATATAGTTTTGCAAAATTATTGGGAGTCAGTTGTTCATGTAGTGAAAACTTGACTGGATTTGGAATTAGGAGACTTGTATTTAATTACTGACTCTTTCCACTTACCAGCTACTTGGCATTTGGTAAATCACTTTCTCACTCTATACCTGTTATCTGTAAAATAGAGGTGATTATTCCTACTTCATAGGATTGTTGTGAGGATTAAGTGAAATATAAGTGAAAGGGTTGTGTCAATACATGGTAGTGGGTATTGCTTATAATAAGGGAGAGACCTAAGTGACTTAACAATTACATATTCTCTTAAATTATTTTATTGGTAAGCTTTTCAAAAAAATATTTAAGTTTAAAAGTGGGTGATGCTAATCATATATTTACTCCAAAATTTCTGACTTATGCACATGAATATTGTAACTGAGAGTAAGATAACTAAATAGATTTAAGATGTTCTCTTTTATGTTGATAGAAGGAGCCCAAGAGTGTGGGAGGATTCTTCTTTCCTCTTACTAGTTAAACTGAAGTGTACCACAGTGTTCACCATAGAGTAGAATCTAGAGACCCATTTTGGCAACATAATTCTTTATTAAAATTTGACACCAAAATGGAGAGAGATCTGTATTTGATCATTTGAATTGTGGTGTCTGGCATCTTTAGTGTGCTTTAACCTTTAAAATGTTCATTTTCACTTACGAGTGGTAATGTTACATCTACCAGGGTCTGAACCTGTGGTTTAGATTTACTATATTTTTTCACTTTATTCCACTTGGGTAATAAAGGGACTGCTTAAAATAAGACCAGGTTCATGGGTGTGTGTGTGTGTGTGTAAGATCATTTTACAAGGCATTTGAGAGCATTGCTTATATTCAGGATTTCCTTTTTTCTCCAGAATGTAATTACCTCTTGTCCAGGGGAACTCTGCAGGTGTAACAGTCATAACTCACCCATTAAATGTCCCTAAAGTGTAGAAGTGTCTTGTCAGTGCTGAAATCTCTTGAACCCCATGCCCAGCCTAGGGGAAATGCAGAGTAAGTCAGAAAGAAGGCAAAAGTAGGGAAAGAAGTCAGAGTTTTCTTTCCCTGTCCCCTAATCAACTACAAGAAATAAACTTCTCCTTCAGTGGACACCTATACCTTAGCAAAAACATTGTGTGTTCTGTTTAATGAAGCCTTGCTGGTTTGGTCGCAGTTTTGAAATAAAAATAAGTGTATTACAAGGGATGTCATGTGGGGAAATTATTTTCCTTGATTTTCTATGGTGTATATTGGGAGGAGGGAAAAGGAGAGCAGGATATGATTATGGAAGTAAGAGTAATTTGGATGATCATGTGTTGCTTTGTGAGTGTGTCCCATTGTTAAAGTGTTAAATTTAAAGATAAAATTAAACCAAGATAAAGATTCTTGCATG
The DNA here is from genome assembly GCF_027475565.1 of Acinonyx jubatus. Lineage (NCBI taxonomy): Eukaryota > Metazoa > Chordata > Mammalia > Carnivora > Felidae > Acinonyx > Acinonyx jubatus. The sequence continues at coordinate 58,981,319 of NC_069389.1, read as the reverse complement.
GAATAAACTAACCTCTAAGCTCACCAGGAAAGAGCTGTTTAGGATTCAACAGGCCCTAAAATCACAGTGTCAGTAGGGTTTTCAATAGAGGTGTAATGTTTTGTCTCTAGTTTCCATGTAGGAAATGATAGAAATTCTAAAAAGGTCAAGAATGAAATCTTGATGATTGGTGAACATAGGAAAGAATTCTCTATTCCATGTATATTGGTAGAATATTAACATTACTATTTTATTTTAGAAAAACATAAAGAGGATGTATAAATAGTGGGTGTGTAGAGCACGAACAATATATTGGGAACACTTTGAAATTCGTCGCATATGTGGGATTTCTCTACCTTACAAGCAAATTCTTTCAAATTGCACTGTCCAGTGTGGTAGCCACTAAGCACATGTGGCTACCTGACACTCGAAATGTCACTGGTGTAACTGTATTACTGAACTTTTAATTTTCTTTAATTTTAACTAAGTTAAATTAAAACTGAAGCAGCGTAAAATATTTTCTCATTAAACACAACTTCATTGTTTTGGTAGGACTGCATTTTACTTTAACCATTGAAAATTTAGTATCCAGCTTGAGATGTGCTGTGAATCAAAATACCAGATTTCAAACACTTGGTATTAACAAAAAGAATGTGAGACATCTCACTAATTTTTTATAGTGATAACATGTCGAAATGGTATTTTGGTTCTGTTGGGTAAGTAAGATTATGAAGAATATTTCAAAACTATAAAAGACCACGTAAGGCATGAAGTGCCACTCTAGTGGCACAAACGCTGTGTGCAGCAATGGATGAAAAAATTGCTAGCTGAGATAGTAATAGTTTCTCAGGAGGTAAGATTTCGTTTCATTTCATCTTAAAGGGTGAGTGAAATGGGGAGAGACTAAGAAGCGGCTGAGGGAACAGTGTTAGTGGAAGTGTGAAGGTAGTAAAGTACAAGGTATGTTGCAGGGCAGGGATGCAGCAACTTAAGTGGATTTGTCTATCAAAGTGTTATACCAAAATTGTGGCAGTGGAATACGTAGCTTAATAGGACCCTAAGCCCAGAATAGAAAACTAAGAGACTTCCCCATCCTTAATGACATGTTAATCCAAAGGGTCTTTTGAAGTCCGTCTGTTCAAACTCCTACCTAGTAAGCAATCTCCTCTTAATATCCACCAGAATTCTGCTTGAATATTTTGAGAGAATGGGTAGTTTGCTTGCTTCAAGAGGCTGGTTACATCTTCACTTTAGAATAGTTTCATTGTTAGACCATTGTATCAAAAGAAAGAAATACCTGCTCCCATAGTTCTTCAACTGTTAGCCCTAGTTTGATTCTGTGGTTCTCCCTTTCATGTTATAACTCTAAATATTTGAAAATGTAAATCATGCCCGTTTTTAGTTTTGTCTTCATGCAAGTCTTCTCTGGGTAATTCAGCCATTTTCTTTATGGTGTTCCCTGACTTGTCATTTTGGTCATTCTAGATCTGAACAACAGGTTGCCTTGGGTCTGTTACCACTTTTATTTGAACACTGTGGTCTATGAACGCAGTATGAGACTATCTTAGGTTTCTTAGCTAGGTCAAACAGGTTTTTTATTGAGCTTTTTGTTAACTGAAAACTTGAGGTCTTCATGTGAACTGCTCTTTTCACATGAGTAGGTTTTCTCCCTACTCTGTACTCTTCATATAGGTTATTTTAATTTGATAATCCTTCATAAAGTCTTCAGGGTAGCACATATACCATCACTTTTGTTGATTTCAGCTCATCCTCACAAGCCACTGAAAATTCAAAATATTACTTATCATATACATACATCTTCATTACTAACTCCCAACTCTGAATTGGTTAGATTTGGTTGGCATGTCTTTGACATGGTTCTTATTTAAATACTGAAGACAGGATTCTTTGCAGGTTAACATTGCTCTGTAACCTTTGAGGGTGAATCTGTTAAGCTGTATTCTGTGAATCTGTTAAGCTGTATTGTCATCAAGCTCTTTGCTACTCAGACTGTGATTCTAGGATCAGCAGCAGCAGCACTTGGAGGCTTATTTAAAATGCAGGTTCTCCGGCCCCACCCCAAATCCACTGAATCAGAATCTGTATTTTAACAGGATTTCCAGGTGATCTGTTTGTATGCTGAAGTTTGAGAAGCGCTAATCTAGGCTACATTTCTCATGATGATAAATAAGGATGTAAAACCTTCTCAGACTCTGTACAGAAATCAACCCAGACTAGTCAGCAGTGTAATTCTGACGTTCCTATTAAAGAGGTTCTCAAACCTAACTGTTCAATAGAATTACCTGTGGAATTTTTAAAATATTGCTATCTGGCCAACCCCAGAGAAAGCTTCCCAGGTGATTCTAATGTACAAGCCAAGGTTGAGAACCATCCCTATGGAAAGCAAATAAGGTTAATTTGGCAGTGAACCCCACTGCTGGTAAACATATTTTTCTTCTCCGTGTTTGCAATATATCTGATAGTCTATTCCAGAATTTCCCTCTAGGTTTCTGGTCAGATTTTGCTGTGCTACAGTTTATAGACTTCACTTTTTATTTGAAGGTTAGATTATTTCTAAATCTAGTGTTTTAATCATCTCTCCTATTCTCTGTGATTTCTCAGAGATCATCATTAGAAGTTTTGCAGTTCAGTCTCTTGATTCTCTCTTTGAGAAGTTTGTTTTTTCCACTGCTTCCAGTTGGAAGGTGGTTCTCCTTGTTGAATAAAATAGGAACAAAACAGAAGTTGAGTGCCTCTACCTTCCGTCCTCTGTTAATATACCAACTCCCCCACCACTCAGTATAAGACCCCTTTCTTGTTTCAGATTCCGTGTTTCAAAGCCATTTTAAAAATCTTCCATATTTTTGCAAGTTTCTGCTCCATATGGGCTTTAACCTCCCCGATGCTGTTCTTAAGACTTTGTGACATTCTTAGAACAGTCCTTGGTATGTGAGTTTTCTATTATCTTTGGTTCATATCCTTCAAATGTCAGAACTTACCAGACATTTTTGTCTTTGAAGATTTATGTTTTAAAAGCCTTTCAACCATACTGAGTTATACTTTTTTTTTTATAAATTATTTTTAGAACTATTTACTGATCCTCCACAAGTGGACTTTGTCCTAACTTTCATGTTAACTTTCAGAATATTAGGTGCTTAAGTACATTAACAAATATCGCTGGTGGTTTTCTTTGGTTTGAAGAGTTATGGCTGAAGCGTCTTTTTCCTTTGTGCTTTCCTGTATTTTTTTAAGTTAGCTGCTTAACTATTACCAACACCAAATTGTGTTCCTTAGCTACATATGGAAAATTTTGACTTCCTTTTGTTTTTTGTTTGTTTGTTTTCCATTTCCTGGCCTATATGACTTTAAGCTGTTGATTTCCAGTCTTAAAGTTTAAAGTTATAAAAACCAGACAGGTAGAGAAGCTTTTTCTTTTATTATTATTATTATCTGAAAGAGAGTTTGGTTTTATTTTTCTCTTTAGTACTGAATTGTGAATATCCATATATTTCATGTATTGTATTTGGGATTCAATCTTAGTACTGATATAGATTACCTCTTCCACAAGTCAGGTTTTCATATTTTTGTGGAATTAACTTTTATTTTTTCAGTGTGAACTTAAGGTCAATCTGGTGTTAGAAGGAAAAAAGCTAGAGGATGACTTTTTTTTGTTTGTTTGGAGTCTTATTTTAGATTGCTTACTTACTACTGTTGTTTTTCATTAGAGTGGTTAATTGAAAGTGGTAGAAAAGCCAGGTAGTAATGTGTTTTTTGGCTTTGCTGATCAAAAAGCAAAATTGAGCATATTTCGTAGTTATTTATATAAAAAGAGAGAAGCCCAAATTTCCACAAAGTTTTTCTTGGTAAAACTCAAAATATAATAATAATGGAGTAGTATTCTGTAATATGGGTCTGATAACGGGAAGAGTGGCATTCTTTTTTGGAGGGACATTTTGCTTAATCAGGGCTAAACATATTACTTATCAAAATTATTTGCAGATGTTCATCTAGTGTTACTGACTTTAAATGAGATTTTCCTTATTTAATTTTTGAAAATGTCTTTTCACACATACAGGTACAAGAAAACCTAGGAGATACTGCAGGTTCAATTCCAGACTAACATAACAAAGCAAATATCACAAATATAACAAAGCAAATAAACCAAGTCAAATGAATTTTTTGGTTTCCCAGTGCATATAAAGGTTATATTTACAGTGTAGTCAGTTAAGTTTGCAATAAATAGCATTATGTCTGAAAAATGATGTGCATACCTTAATTTCAAATGCTTTGTTGCTTAAAAATGCTATCCATCATCTGAGCGTTTCAGTGAGTCGTAATCTTTTTGCTGGCGGAGAGAGGGTCTTGCCTCCTTGATGTTGCTGCAGCTTCTACATCAGCATTTGCTGCTTCACCTTGCAGTTTTATATTAGGAAACCTCATGAACTACCTTTCAAACTTTTCTCATGCAGCTTCCTTACCTCTCTCAGCCTTCATAGAATGAAAAGTTTTAGGGCCTTATTCTTGATTAGACTTTGGCTTGAGGGAATATTGGGGCTGGTTTGATCTTCTATCCAGACCACTGAAACTTTCCATACCAGCAATAAGGCTGTTACCCTTTCTTATCATTCGTGCATTCACTGGAATAGCACTTTTAGTTTCCTTCAAGAACTCTTCCTTTGCATCCACAATTTGGCTATTTGGCACAAGAGGGCTAGCTTTTGGCTTATTGTGGCTTTTGACATGCCTTCCTCACTAAGCTTAATCATTTTGCTAGCTTTTGATTTAAAGTGAGAGATGTGTGATTCTTCCTTTCATTTGTATACATAGAGGTCATTGTAGGGTTTAATTAATTGGCCTAATTTCAGTATTGTGTCTCAGGGAATAGGGAAGCCCAGGAAAAGGGGGAGAGATGGGGAACAGGTGGTTGGAGCAGTTAGAACACACACATTTATCCGTTTAGTTTGCTATCTTACATGGGCATGGTGCATGGCACCCCAAAACAATTAGAACATCAAAGATTACAGATCACCACAGCAAATGTAATAATAATGAAAAGTTTGAAATATTGCAAGAATCACCAAAATGTGAGACAGAGACACAAACTGAGCTAATGCTGCTAGAAAAATTAGCACCAATAGACTTGCTCCACTCAGGATTGCCAGAAACCTTTCAATTTATTTAAAAAAAAACCAGTATCTGTGAAGTTCAATAAAACACAGTATGCCTGTGTTGCTATCTAATCAGTACACAAGCATAGAATTTTAATGAAGCATATTTATCCCTTACAGAAGGCATTTATAGAATTCATTTGATATTTACCTTTCAGCATATCATTACACGGCAGAATTACCACTTTCAGTTGAAGGTTAGGTGGAAGCTCCTCAGATGCAGTTAAAGGGATTTTGAAATAAGGAAATTTTCTTTGTACTTGCAATGAGGTCCAAAAAATGCTTCCGGAACTGTAATTTGTGCTCAGAAAATAAATCTGTTACAAATTTGTAGGGGAATGGAACTGTTGTTTCTTTGATAGCATGTGTAAAGCAGCTTAACGTTGTGATTCCAGTGTTGTTGAAATGATCTTACTGCATTATAAGTTTTGCATGTAAGTGCTGTTCTGCCATGTAATTTTAGGTTGAATTCATTAAAACACATTAGGAAGTCTACAGCAATAGCTAATTTCTCAAGCCATTCATCATTTGGTAATAGTGATTGAAGGTGGTTCTTCTCATTCAGAAAAAAAATTCAGTCTTGGACTTGCGTACAATGAATTACGCTATAACTTTACCAAGGCTAAGCCATCAAATTAACAAGGAGTAGGGCAAGTTAGGAAATTGAGCTTCTATTTCTGACAAAAATTCAAGAGAACTGGTGATGTTTAAGTCCACAGTAATGAAGTTCACTGGTAATAATACTGGTTCAGTAATACGTTAGATTCACATAGTTTCTGCAGACTACCTGCTGATGAATAATATAATGAATAACCATAGACTTTAAATACCTTACATTTTCACAAACTTTATAAATTTGTCCAACTTGTCTTTAGCTGCTGTACATACATATTTACCACCATTTCAGTTGTAACACATCTTAGCAGATTTCACTTTAAGCTGTGCTCAATTAATGTTTTCTCAACTTTTTTGAAATAGTTGGGGCACCTCGGTGGCACAGTCAGTTAAGCCTCTGACTCTTGATCACAGCTCAGGTCATGATCTCATGGGTTAGTGAGTTTGAGCCCTGCATCAGGCTCTGCGTTGATGCTGTGGAGCCTACTTGGGATTCTGTCTCTCCTTCTCTCTGCCCCTCCCCCACTTGTGCACATGCTCTTTCTCTCTCAAAATAAAATAAACTTAAAAAAAAATACGATCACCTGTAGTTGCTCCATGCAGACTATTCATAGAGGCTACTTCTGTAGTTACTTCAAACTTCTTGAGTAATCAATACTTGACTCCTTGAATAAACAACTGAATAGTATCAATTACATTTGTCGACTCATCAAGAGCCAAGAAAACTCACTCAGAATCATTTGCTGTCTCATTTTTCAATTGATTATGACATATCCCAATATCCTTGAGTTTTTGAGCAGCAACTCTCACAAAAATCCAATCATCTTGGGGCGCCTGGGTGGCTCAGTCAGTTAAGCGTCCAACTTCGGCTCAGATCATGATCTCACAGTCAGTGAGTTTGAGCCCCACATCAGGCTCTGTGCTGACCGCTCAGAGCCTGGAGCCTGCTTTGGATTCTGTGTCCCCTCTTTCTCTGCCCCTCCCCCACTCACGTGCATGCTCTCAAAAATAAATAAACATTAAAAAATAAAAAACAAAACAAAGCTAATCATCTTAAACAGGTTTATTTTCTCTGACACATTTCTTTAGCTTCTGCAATGAAGCACAGTTTAATTAACTCCCCATTATAAACAGCTTTTCTTGATTTAGCCAACAAACCACTTGGAAACTTACTTTGGTTGAAGCTTCATTTTTTATTCTGAGAAAATATTTTGTGATGAGAGTGTTCTTTTTAAATTTCCAATTTTTTGGACTGTAGCTCTTCTGTGAATTGGGAATATCGTGATGGTTGCTTAGTCTGATAGTATGAACGTGTATTTTATTTTAGGACAGTTAAAGAGTGCCATTGCATAATAAACTCAGTCTTTTCCATCTCACAACAAAATCCATATTCCACTATGCCTTTGAGGTTGACAAAGTGCACTTTTACTTCATTTGACATGATAAGTATGAACTGGTAATTTTTTAAAATGTCATAGTTCTGGTGATATGTATGACACTTGAAATTCTGTCAGGTTACATCACTACAGTTTATAAGGTACAGATCATCACCAATGCAAAGTGATGAGAGTGCCACATCCGGTCGCTCATCTCTACTCAGCTCTGCCATTACAGCACAAAAGCAGCCACAAACAATATGTAAATGAATGTATATGACTGTATTCCAATGAAACTTGATGAACACTGAAATTTGAATTGCATATACTTTTTGTGTATCACAAAACATTATCTCCCTTTTGTAAAAACAGTCTTTAAAAGTGTAAAAAAAAAGTCATTCTTTGATCTCAAGGAAAAAAATAGGCGCCAGGGCTGGTTTTCATAGTTTGCTTACTCCTGACCTACTTTTTTCCTAGTATAACAGTCCTTTTTGGGAGTTTTTCTTTGATGAAATTTTATTCATATGATGTCTGAAAATTCACATCTTGACCTGCATTCTGGATTTTCACATAATTTAAAGTGTTCTGCAGAACACATGGTAACTTTTGTTTTCAAGATTGATCTCCTTTCTCCTTGTAGATAATTTTCCACTTGTTCATCAAGATGGAAAGCTCAGATTCTAACGATAAAGGAAGTGGTGATCAGTCTGCAGCACAGCGCAGAAGTCAGATGGACCGATTGGATCGGGAAGAAGCTTTCTATCAATTTGTAAATAACCTGAGTGAAGAAGATTATAGACTTATGAGAGATAACAATTTGCTAGGCACCCCAGGTATGCGATGTGTGAAGATTTCTGGTCTTTTAAAAAAAAAAAGTCTTATTATAAAAATCTGTTTCTGCAGCCATTATGAAGTATGATTTTTAAAATTTTTTTAATGTTTATTTATTTTTGAGAGAGACAAAGTGCAAGTGGGAGAGAATTGAAAGCAGGCTTCATGCTCTGAGCTGTCAGCACAGAGCCTAATGTGGGGCTCGAACTCACGAGCTGTGACATCATGACCTGAGCCAAAGTCAGACCCTTAACCGACTGAGCCACCCAGGTGCCCCATGAAGTGTGATTTTAAGACAAGGGATACAGAATGACATTTATTGCTGTACTTATTGCCTAGTTCTGTTCACTTATATTTGGAATTAACCTCTATCACATCTTTTAGTTATGAATTATATTATGAATTTATAGCAAGCTGAATTGAAAAGACTGGAACTGAACAATATTTTTGTTTTTAGTTAGCTTTATTTAACCTACAAGACATAAATCTGAGTGTGGAAGAGCTAATGGGAATGTTAGTTCCTAGGACAGACTTCCTTTTTTGTCATCTCTGATTCCCAGATTATATTCTAATCATAATCCTCCAAAGCTGGCCTTGGGTAAAATTGTTAATTCAGAACTTTGTGCTTGGTTATTCTCTTTTGCCCAATTAGGTCCCATTTGATCCTAATTAAAACTCATTATCTCTAGTCCTCCTCATATCTATTCTTTTTAAAATTTTTTTAAATGATTTTATTTTTGAGAGAAAGAGTGCAAGCAGGGGAGGGGCAGAGAGAAAGGGAGACACAGAATTAGAAGCAGGCTCCAGGCTGCGAGCTGTCAGCTCAGAGCCCATTGTGGGGCTCGTACTCAAGAACTACGAGATCGTGACCTGAGCCAAAGTCGGACGCTTAACCGACTGAGCCACCCAGGCGCCCCTCTATTTAATTCTACTAACTTTTGAGTTATTGTTTAAATTTTAAAAGGTAAGGTGTTAGTTAGCATGCCTCTTATGAGAAGGAGTGTGTTTTGAGCCAACAGAACCAGACTTGAATTAGAATGCCTAAGTTGGTATTCTGGCCCTGCCATTTATTGATACATCAGTCTCTCACTTAGTCTGTTTCCTTGTTTTAAAATGCAGATAATAATGTCTGCTTCCCAGAGTTACAGTTTTAAAGAATGAGCTGTTATATGCCAAAGCATTTAGTAAACTGGAAAGAAACTTATATAAGTTTTAATGTCATGCTCCCATACCCAGGTTCCTACTCCTTGGTTTTCATCTCAGTTTTCGTAATTTGGCAAACATTTTTAAACTATTTTCAGGTGAAAGTACTGAGGAAGAGTTGCTGAGAAGACTACAACAAATTAAAGAGGGTCCACCACCACAAAACTCAGATGAAAATAGAGGTATATTTTGCTTTGGAGGGTGGGTAGAGGATGAAATAGATAAGGAACTTCAGTAAATGTCAGCCAGAGATTACCGAGAAATGGAACAAATTAATTTAGTGCTAAGTAATTGTTAATAAAAAGAGAACTGGCATTTTCTTGAAATTTGGTGAGAATGTCAACATGTTTTTTTTCTGCTTCACTTTTGGGTTGTTTGTATTGAGACATAGTGAGAACTGGCTTTAAATAAGCCACATTTAAATAATGTGATATTTTTTCTTGATTTTTTTTACCTCCATTGAAATTTTTTCCTTCCTACTGAATTATTTTTTCCTTATAAACATGTGAGTTTTCCACCAGCAGAAAGAAATGGCTATATTCTCTAATCTAGTAGCTATCAACAGGTTATAATTCCCACCCCCACCCCCCGCTGCCCCCCAGGGGACATTGGCAATATCTGGAGACGTTTTTTGGTGGTTGTCACAACAAGCTGGGGCTTTCTACTAGTAGCTAGTGGGTAGAGGCCAGGGATGCTTCTAAACATCTTTACATCCTAAAATTCACAACAACACAGCCCCCAGAACAAAGAATTATCTGGCTCAAAATGGAAATAGTGCCAGTGTTGAGAAATCCTGCTTTTATGTTTTAAATAGGATTGTGGGGAATTTGGCTATCTAACATAAGAGGCTATGATAACAGTTTGGTTCTTGAGCATGCCATTACATGTACTATGCCAGATTCAGACTATTCATTTGTTCTGATCTCCAGTTTCATGTTAATTTAAGCTCTTGGTAATATGAAGAAGTACTCAATACTTTTAAACTAGTAAACCCCATTTATATTTTTGCAACGGCTACAGCAGTCTTGTGTTTTAAAAGACATATATATCAAAAGCATTTAAGTCAGGATCCTAGAAGAAATATTGTAAACTAATGAAAATTTGAGAGAAATGTACTTTGCACTAAAGCAGTAGCCCTGTACCTTAACTGGCATTTGTCTTATTTGATTACATTAGTGTTTTGACAGTGGACTGAAAAAATGTCTTCTGTATATGAAGTATTGAAAATAGACTTCCTACAGATTCCCTTTAAAAAACATTCTCTAAATTTCTGTAGGATTAGCTTGTTCTTTTGAAACGAAATTAAAACATTCCTGTCTTTACTTTGCAAATCTATACAGTATAGCTTACAAATACCTGTAAATGTGACATCCATTGGGAATCTTTCTTTTTTCTCTAACGCAGAGTTTCAGAGCATTATTATATGATTGTCCTAATTTTAGTAGTTCCTTTTTCTCCCTCACCCCTCCCTTTTTTAAAAACAGGTGGAGACTCTTCAGATGATGTGTCTAATGGTGACTCTATAATAGACTGGCTTAACTCTGTCAGACAAACTGGAAATACAACAAGAAGTGGGCAAAGAGGAAACCAATCTTGGAGAGCAGTGAGCCGGACTAATCCAAACAGTGGTGATTTCAGATTCAGTTTAGAGATCAATGTTAACCGTAATAATGGGAGCCAAAATCCAGAGAATGAAAATGAGCCATCTGCAAGACGTTCTGGTGGAGATAATACAGACAACAACAGCCAAAGGCAAGTGGAAAATCCACGATCTGAATCAACATCTGCAAGGCCTTCCAGATCAGAACGAAATTCAACTGAAGCATTAACGGGAGAAGTTGCACCTACCAGAGGTCAGAGAAGGGCAAGAAGCAGGAGCCCAGACCATCGGAGAACCCGAGCAAGAGCTGAACGAAGTAGGTCGCCTCTGCATCCAATGAGTGAAATTCCACGAAGATCTCATCATAGTATCTCATCTCAGACTTTTGAGCATCCTTTGGTAAATGAGACTGAGGGAAGTTCTAGAACCCGGCACCATGTGACATTGAGACAACAAATAAGTGGACCTGACTTGCTAAGTAGAGGTCTTTTTGCAGCTTCAGGAACCAGAAATGCTTCACAAGGAGCAGGTTCTTCAGACACAACCAGCAGTGGTGAATCTACAGGATCAGGACAGAGACCTCCAACCATAGTCCTTGATCTTCAAGTAAGAAGAGTTCGTCCTGGAGAGTATCGGCAGAGAGATAGCATAGCTAGCAGAACTCGGTCAAGGTCTCAGACGCCAAACAACACTGTCACTTATGAAAGTGAACGAGGAGGTTTTAGGCGTACGTTTTCACGTTCCGAACGGGCAGGTGTGAGAACCTATGTCAGTACCATCAGAATTCCGATTCGTAGAATCTTAAATACTGGTTTAAGTGAGACTACATCTGTTGCAATTCAGACCATGTTAAGGCAGATAATGACAGGTTTTGGTGAGTTAAGCTACTTTATGTATAGTGATAGTGATTCAGAGCCTAGTGGCTCAGTCTCGAGTCGAAATGTGGAAAGGGCAGAGTCACGGAATGGAAGAGGGGGTTCTGGTGGTAGTAGCAGTTCTGGTTCCAGTTCCAGTTCTAGTTCCAGTTCTAGTTCCAGTTCTAGTTCCAGTCCTAGTTCCAGTTCCAGTGGTGAAAGTTCAGAGACTAGCTCAGAGGTGTTTGAAGGCAGTAATGAAGGAAGCTCATCATCAGGCTCATCAGGTGCCAGGCGAGAGGGTCGACACAGGGCCCCAGTAACATTTGATGAAAGTGGCTCTTTGCCCTTCCTTAGTCTGGCTCAGTTTTTCCTCTTAAATGAGGATGATGATGACCAACCTAGAGGACTCACCAAAGAACAGATTGACAACTTGGCAATGAGAAGTTTTGGTGAAAACGATGCATTAAAAACCTGTAGTGTTTGCATTACAGAATATACAGAAGGCAACAAACTTCGTAAACTACCTTGTTCCCATGAGTACCATGTCCACTGCATCGATCGCTGGTTATCTGAGAATTCTACTTGTCCTATTTGTCGCAGAGCAGTCTTAGCTTCTGGTAACAGAGAAAGTGTTGTGTAATTAAGGTCTGAACTCTCAGCTATGTAGCTGGTATAGTGATGGGCAAACAGGAATCACTTACTTTATGCCCACTTTTTGGGTGGTGCTTAAATGTAAAGTAGCAACCTGAATTGAGTCATTGCTTTCTGAATGCATCGTTGTCCTTTTTCCAATTTCTGTTCCAGAATAAAAGGAAATATTTAAAAAGCAATGTTTTAGGACATAAAAATCTGACTTCAGTACCAGTAATTGCTATTACTGGTGATTCATCATCTACATTTATCAGTTTTTCCTTTGTTATCTTAAAAGATCAGCCTTAGCAATGACTCTTTATCTGTTTCTCATTGATCTTTGATCTTTAACGTTTCCCATGCCATAGGAGAGAGGGACAAAGGAAATTCCCAGTTTAGACTAAGTTACAGTACATGTATAATAAGTGATTGCTTAAAGCTTTGCCATTCCCAGTTATTAGTTGGCACAAATTCAGCTACATGCTGAATGTCATTTGTTCACCTTTCAGATGAGGTGATATTGGACGTCAGTGTAAATAACACTAAGGTTAGGATCTTCTAAATGTATAACTGTCTTCTAAGCCCATCACTGTGGCACACTGTAGAGTGAGCTTATAGTTTAATTGAGATATTTATCTTGTGGAAATATTAAAAAAAGCCTATGCTTGTGTAAGTGAAAAAATCACATTCATTTGTTTAAAAATGTAAAGCTATTTTGTAGAGGCTCAGTACTTTTCCAATGCACTGTTGTATTAATGCATTAAAAATTGTAAAGTACCATGCTTAGAAATGAAAAAAACTGCTTTTTGTGAGCCAACATAGTAAAAACACACCAAACAAAGTACAAAGCTGCTTTTGTAAGTGTGTAGATGTCAAGAGCAGAACATATCTATAGTATTTATAATGTATGTGAACAGCTACTGTGACATGCAGAGGAAAGGATGGAGTGCAGAATTGAACTGCGTTGAAGATAACCAATGGAAATTTTGTACTTTAACTTGGATTTAGGCAGGAAATGAAAGATAGGAGGAGTAAAGAAAACTGCTCTGAAGAATTTAAAATTTTTATGAAGACAGTAGCCATACAGATGTGAACTGGTTTCACATGGTGAGATCCTTGACACAGTATTCTAATTGAGCTGATGAAATAGATTTAACAACTTTGGTAGAGATTTGGTTTAAAGAAAACAAACCACTACCACCTAGCACAAGTTTACATTGATGTTTCTACAAGTCTGCTCCTCAAAAAAAGAAAAAGGTGGAGGAAAGAGACTATAAACCACTTTTAGCATAAGAATTAAAGTTGGTACAGAGGTGTGTACTCTGTAAGAAAGTCTCCAATTTGCATTATTTTCGAGATTTGTCATTTAAGGTACCAGGCCACACTTGTTAATATTTCATTACTATCTAACACACACTTAACATCTCATATTTGAAGACCAATTGAAGAATTAAGGGATATTTGTCCTTTGTTGAAAGTTGGGTTATTTGAAATTCAAATTTTTCATTGTACTGCTCATATTTGAAGATGAGGCTGCCAACTCAAAATCAATGGCACATGTGTTTTTGTGTTGTTTCCTTAGTAATAAGATTAGGTTTATGAAAAACCCCAGTACTCTTGCCAAATTTCTCTTTTGAGGCCAGTTTTGGTTAGGATTAATCTGACTGTGGAGGACTTGTTTGTTTATCTGGGAAAAGATAGTGGACCCAAAGAGGAATTGAATGCATCCTTGGTCTTTAAAGTGACAACTATCCACGCATAGTCAGATACTCTACAAAATAAACAAGTCTGCTTCAGGAATTATCTGGTTACCTTATCTGTTATCAACCTGTCTGTAAAGGTTATTTCAAAGCTCATTCTTTTATATTTTCCTCCAGCTTTCAATCCTACCTAAGTATCAAGGTAATTAACTTGTAAATATGGTAGTTGTTTACTAAGGATATGTACTGCTCTTGCAAGGAAATAATGTCCAAACAAAGCTTCACTTATTTTTTTTAATATAAGCAGATTTCACTGTTTATGGCGCTTACGTAATACATTTTATCTTTTTAAAAAAAATGTCCATGTAAAAGTCAGGATTCCTTTATATTTGTGAGCCTCCTTGTCTCCTTTCCCAAGGGTGTAATCTACGGTTTTCAGATCTGCAGGGTAGTCCCAATTGGCTAAAAACAAACCCATTTTCCTCTTGGTTTGAAATGTCCATTATAAGGGTGTTTATTTTAAATAGTTTAAAAACAACTACAGCACATTCTAAGCATAAAAGTTATTGACGACAGGTACCTCCCTAACCTCCCAAGATGTATTACTCATTTGTGACATATTAAGGTAAGAGGTAACTCATGCAGAATGCTGGTTATGAATGTAGATATTGAAGCTAATCATAAACACTGGAAATAGGATTTTAAGTTTTTAGCCTTCAGTAGAATGCACATATTGGACATGTGCATGTGGACACCTTTTTCAGTAGCACTCATTAATTTCCATTGGATTGTGTAGAATGGATACAAATATTTTAGTGAAATTTGCTACTTTTTTTTTTTTTTTTTACAAGGCCCATGACTATACTTACTGGTGTTGTGGACCTTGGAAGACAAGGTCATTTGTAGGTGTCAGATGTACAATGGAGAACAAGAGTCTTTTTTCCCCACCAGCATCCAAAACACCTGTTCTCTTGAGGGAACATTTTCTTGCTAAAGACTACATTTCATTTTGTATCTTTGCACTTTTTCTTTATTACAAAAGGTTCTGTGTTGAAGACCTAGTTTGAACTTCATGCAGTAATAGGAACAAGAAAAAACAATGTTGGGAAATAACGTTCAGAGCATAGGGAAAAATACTAAAAACTGAGTTTTCTTGAGTATTTCAGATATTTTTAAAAATTCACTTACTGGTATGAAGTGTTTGAGGTATTATGTTGTTTAACTCCAAGCAGCTGACAAGGTTGAGATTTATTATTACTAAAACCAAAATTGAGCAAGTTAGGTTTTGAAGTGTGCAGACTTTATCTATAGCAACACTAGAAGATGAGCCATATTGTTAATTTGGAATATTTGCTCTAAAAAGAACACATTAGTTACACCTCAGTGGTGTTAATGGTTAATGGAGGTGGAGATTGAGAGAAGTGTTCACATTAGTGTTGGGAATATAGGAAATAATCAATTGTAAAGTTAACAAAAAAAGTTTAGTACCAGGATTGTGTGTGTGTGTGTGTGTGTGTGTGTGTGTGTGTGTGTGTGTAATGTACACACACATACAACCTCTATAAACATGATTGTTGAGTTTATCCAAACTTTAAGATTAGGAAACTGCTTAGCTATAAGTGTTACCTCAAGTAATTTTTTTTCCTTTGGGAAAACATGTCCTTTCTGTGCCAAGTGTTCTCTCCTAGTGTCAGTGTCTCAAATTGTATTTATGAAGGGTTATCACTCAATATGCTTTTTTATTTAACCACCTGCTTCTCAAGTGTCTATGACCTGAAATGGGTCAAGCATCAGTCGTGACTTTCAGTCATTTCCCAAAATACCCATGCAATAGGGAGGTTAATGTTGCAAAATGACTCTTACAAGGCCATTTTTACAGCTTGCTAGAATACAGTGGCACCTTGTGGTGGTTGTCGATACTTTCCTTTTAAAAACGGAGGGTATTCCCCTCCACCCCTTTTTATTCTCCTTTGTTCTTTTGTGAACAAAAAATATAATCTTCCTTGAGTTTTTAAGTTTTACTTTACTGGCTTCCCTATCAAATGTATGGTCAATATTAAGTACACAGAAGCCATGTTTGCAGGGCACTTTTTTCTTTTCTTATGAGACTGTTGATTGCTATTTTCTAAAGTATTCTGTACCTTAGTGATGCAAGAGGTGGATAAGGCACATATGAAAGTGTTAGGCATTGTTTCCCCCCCTTATCTATAGTATAATTGTTGACTATATTTAATATTCAATAACAGTGTTGTAATTCAATGAGTTAACTGGTAAATTGTACACTTTTGAAAAACACTTGAAGACGTAAATCAAAAATAACATGCTTCATTTGGAAAGTTAAAAGTACAAGGTCCGAGGAATGAGTGTTTCACTTATTTTTAAATTGGATTTTTAATTAGCAACTAAGAAACAGCTACGAGTTAAGTACTTGCCCTTTAAAATTTTTAGCATCTTGAAATTGAGTTCTTAACTGGAACACTTCTAAAATACTGTAATATTCCCAATAGGTGAGTGATCTCACTTGCTTTAGTAACTCCATTTTGTACTTAAAATAACAGTGTAGGATAGAGCTGGTACTCAAGTGTTGGAACTCTCAAGGGATAACAGTTTTTATCAGTTTCATGATGATTTCCATGTCTATATAGGTGTTTTAATTCAAATTTGAAGCAAATGAACACACTCTCCAACACTCTAAAATACAATTACAGTGAGATATTTGGTTTTGATTAGGATTTGTTTACTACTAAACAGCGACAAGCTGCTTTATAGTCACTTGGATTGAACGATACCTTAAATACATGCAATGAAAGTGAACCCCACCATACCACTGTGCCTGGTTATTTCAGGGTTCCTCTCAGTTCCTCATCTTGCAGATTTATTCCAATACCAATGTATGGTTGAACCAGCTGCACAGCCTTAAACTCTATTTAGTGGCCCTCTGCTAACATTCTTTGAACTGATTAATTTGTGTTTGAACTGTCAGATGTTTGGATTTTACCTCTTGTTAGCCCCGTTTGTCCCTGGTGCTGCTTTTAAAGATATAGGGCCATGTGATCAGGTATCAGGTTGAGTAGGTATGCAGTTGGCCTGGTTATGTATCTGTGCCTGTTTTATCTTCTCCCATGAAGAGCTGCTTTGGTATAGATGTTTACTTGGATTCATATATAAAGAACTAACTGGGCAGCAGTCTTAGAAAGCTTTCTGAAGCCAAAAGAACCTGAAGGGATTTGGAGGGGGAATAGTAACAAAAGCTGCCTTTATGTCTTTGAACATGAAGCACATAAATGTATGTTCTGTAAAGACTAAAGTGATTGTTATACCAGGGCTTCCTGACCTCTGGGAGAGATTTTCAAAACAGAAAGGAGCACAAAGTGAAGTGAATTTGGTTGGCTTGCTTTATCTGGTTTCTCATTTTCTTTCAATTTTAAATCTGAACGTAACACCCTTCTCCAATATCTATCCAGAAGACTCCTGGTTGGGAAGCCCTGTATTAAATTTTGAGAATGTACCCAGTTTCCTTTTTTTTTTTTTGTACAGTGCTTTACACCTGCTAAAAAATAACTTGTTTAATGCAAAACAAGACCTTGAAAGGTCAGTCATATTACAGCTGGTTTGATTATTAATAGTTATCTTTTAGGAAGAAGCTTTTTCCCTATGTAAGATGTCATACTGCAGATTTAAAATATAGACTATCAATAAAATGCATGAAGTGATCATTTGTGCTTGATCATCTCTTGGGTTTTTCTTTAAAAAGGGGAATCTGATAAATCTAATAAAGGTTTTGTTGCATCAAACCAATGTCACATAGACTTGATTTTTAGAATCAAGTGAAATTCCTTAGCACAACCTTGATTTTGATTTTCCTCACTTCCATGAGTTTGAGTAGGTACTGGTTTATGGGATATGACCTCCATTTTATGTTGTATAGTTTAATGGCTTTATCCTTTATCTTCAAGTGGTAAAATAAAAGATTAAAGTGTATTCCGATGCAAGAATCCTGAAAAGATTTATGTAAATAAGACATCTTAAGTAGGTGCATTTTTGCTGTTAACTTGTATTCTCACCATTACCCTGCCTACTCTCTTGCTTGACCTCTGTAAATGCAAAAACCCATCTAGGTGTGCACATGTGTTCATGTAGCTTTTGTTTTCCATCCCTATCTCCAACCTCTTAACACATGATCCTTAAGCCACTAAGATGTCATGTCCTTGTTTCTTAAGTAGGTTGTCACATTCTGATACCTGGATGAGACTTCCCCTTGGTACTGATAATCATTTAGCTGATGGTGGTTTTTATTAGTTTCATTTCCTCTGGTGCCCGCTGAGCCCTGTTATTGGCATGGGAACTCAGTTCCTCGGAATAACTTTGGTGTGGTCAGCTCTTTGCCTTATGACCTTCCCAGGGTTTTTAAGTGTTGTTCATGATTCTGCTCTTTGAAACTCAAGAACACCACTGAAAAGTTGACTGTAGACAACAAAATAAGCCAATGCACAAGCATCTTGAGGGAAATTTGGTGGAAGAGACCATTACCCAGAACAGAGGATCTGGTTCATCAGAGTGGAATATAAGCTATACTTTTAATGGTCTTTTTTTAAAAAATAGGAAATCTAGGGTCCAAGTTCTTTGAGGTCTTTGAATTCAGGCAAGATTTAAATTTAAGACATTCCAAATGGATTACTAATAGCTATATTAAAAATAGCTAAATTTTTCTGATTGCTGTTAGGCATTGTATCAGGCACTCTATAAATTATGTAATCCCCATAGTGACTTTGAGATGTGTTGTTATCACCCTGTTTTATAGGTGATGCAGATGAGAAACAGGCATTTTGTAATTTTCCCAAGGTCACATGGTAAGTGGCCAAGTATTTCCAGTCATCTCTGATTCCAGGCCTTATTTCCATTGTACTCTTAGCCCTGCTGCTCTATGGCTCCTAATTATTATTATTATTTTTTTTTAGAGCGCACATGCTGGGGAGATGGGCAGAAAGAGAATCTTAAGCAGGTTCCATGCTCAGCACAGAGCTTAACTCAGGGGTCTATCCCATGATCCTGGGATCATGACCTGAGCCAAAATCAAGAGTCGGATGTTCAACCAACTGAGCCACCCAGGCGCCCCTGATTTTCTAAGTATTTATCCCAAGTAAGCCCTAGACTAGATTGTTTATAAGGTATTATTTCTTAGAATAAACAGGTTTTGGCTAGTTTGCCAAGGAAAACTTTATGAGGAGGATTAAAGTTTATATATTGTAAATTCAGTAAATCACTTTGGGCATTACCAAGTAAACCTTAGTACTATGTATATCAAGGTGTCTCAAATTCTGGAGGGAGGATGGAATACATCTTAGGAATCTTAATGGTCATCTCAGCACCTTATTACATGTGCTCTTTGCCCCAGTTTTCACTTGATTTGAAATATGAAATGATTAGAAAAGATTGCAGCCTTTTAAAAGTATGTCAGCTAGCTTATTGGCATCCAAGCAAATGTCCTTTAAAGTTACCTTGGGCAGCCATAGGCATTCTAAGAATGTTGTCATTGCTCAGAAGATACTTGAAGCTTGTTTGAAATTGCTTTCAGAAACAATTTTATGAACTGAGAGAAGCAGCCCTATTGAGTTTGTTCACATTATTTGCCACTCTGAGACAAGTCTTGGCTATTTCCAAGAATTATCTTTACCTCAGGGAATAGAGATTTGCCACCTTTAAGCATATTCAGAATAATCTATGTGGTCTAAAGGAAATCACAAACAAGGCATTTCAAAGAATAGGTGCAGTAAGTAGTATTTAGAAAAAGTAAGTGGCTGCCAAGGTAAGTACTTTGAAATGATTATTGCTCCTCATCAAACGTCAAGTATAGGCGAAATATATAATCCCTACTCACAAGGAGCAGGCATTTCCGTGGGGAGATGTGTAAATAGTTAATAAAGTATTACAAAAACCTTAAAAGATAAACATACTATAAGTATCCGTCCCCATTCAAATGATAATTGAGAGGAGCAATGAAGAATAATGAAGTGAAAATGGGCTAATCTGAAGTTAGAGTTTCCTCTGCTAATAGATAATGTGTACTCCCACTATGTTCTAAGCATTGTGCTGGTCTGAGATTTCTTGGTTTTGGCAAGATTGGGACCTAAAGCCTCTGAAATACTGTTGAGCTTATTAGCAGACAGTGTTGGTGACTGATACATACATCTGCTTTTTAAAATGTTTTTATTTTTGAGAGAACAAGTCGGGGAGAGGTAGAGGGAGACACAGAATCCAAAGCAGGCTCCAGGCTCTGAGCTGTCAGCACAGAGCCCGACCGCAGGGCTCAAACTCATGGACTCTGAGATCATGACCTGAGCTGAAGTCAGGCGCTTAACCAACTGAGCCACCCAGGTGCTCCCTTTATACCTACTTTTAAAATAAATACACACTTGGTCCCCTGTCTGCACCAAATGTTCCAGAATAGCACTGTTCAGTAGGAGTATAGCACAAGTGATATAATTTTAAGTTTTCTAGCAGCTACAGCACAAAAGGTAAAAAGATATAGATTAAATTAATAATTTTATTTAATCCAATAAGGTCAAAATATTTTAACATGTTGAAATAATATAAAAAATAATATTTAATTTTTTTCAAATTGAGTCTTCAAAATCTGGTATCTTATACTTGCAGTATGTCTCATTTGAATAAAGCACATTTCTAAATGCTCCATAGCAACAAGTGGCTAGCAGCTTCTATATTGGACAGTGCAGTTCTAGAATATGAGAGAGGTTAAAGTAGGTAGGATGCAACTGGTGATGAGTTTTAAAAGTTTACCTGTAGATACACACATCTTACGTGGTCCCCTACACCACCCTAAAACTAAATGGGCATAATTTTTTTGTGTGTCAAAGTTGTAGCTTAAGAGCATCTATCCAAGCTTACAAAACTACCATCATTCTCCCCTTTTGAGGTTAAAATGCTCCCTACCAAAGCTTGAAATCTAACCATTAAGAATTAGCAAATGACCTTAGCTGGTTGAGGGCCCAATGATTAAAAATTAGGGAAGCCCATCACAACTTCAGCATTATGAAGCAAACAAATACCGGTTGTCACATTTATTTATTGCAGGAATAAGCACCCAAAGCTTTATGTGGATTCCCTTAGTTCAGTTATGTTAAAATAATACAAATAATTTCCAAGCAGTTGCCCTGTCATCTGAAATCACTGCATTTGAATATTCTTGGCATTTGTTAGAAATGGCTAACCTGGATTTATGTTTCTACTTTGTTGTTAGGTAGTAAGTGATATATTTAAATTATTGAGTGTAAGGGGGAAAGCTGACCTGAGAATCGAGACTACCAAATTAGACTTCAGCCCAAGTAAAAGCAAGTATTTCCTAACGCTAAATCTTTCTGGTGCCATTACTGAAAGTTTGTTTTGTTCGGCAACACAGAGTGAAATATTAATTCCTATGAAAAAAAGAGCCTTTGGAATTGAGGTTTGGGGAAAAGCTGATTCATCCAGGTTGGCTTTACTTGTATTTTCTGTGTGAATATAAGAACATTTTCTGTGGCCTTTTTATTGAAGAATCTAAAAATCTATTTAGTAGTAGAGGATGGATATAGGTTTCTATCATGTGTGACTCAAACCTATCTCCAGCATGTGAATCTGACTGCTTGTTTGGAAGAGGTCACAGAAACACATCACCGGGATTTTTTCAATATTTTGGGTGTAGCTCCTCTAGATTAAAGGTGAAAATTCAGGAAGAGTCCTGTTTTGTCTTTGCCCTGCACTTTCCTGGATAAGGAAAAGAATGGAACAGTGTCTGGAGCTCTGTTAGCACAAAGATACAGGATTATTCCTAAGAAGGAGACCAACTCAGCAACTAAGCCCAAATTCTTCCCTATTGCTTTAGTGAGAAGGAAACTCCCCTGATAATGCTATCTTCTCCAGCATCTGAGTTAATCCCTTTTCTCCACATTTGGAGGACAAGTAGCATCTACATTTTTAAACAGGAAAATCATTCAGCCTAATCTGATAAATAAAAGTACATTCCAAGCTTCACTTTAGTATAGAACTTATCTAACAGCACTTGTACAAACATGGGCACTGACTGGGCCCTTTCCGTGTTACTTTTTAAAAAAAAAAACTTTTTTAATGTTTATTTTTGAGAGAGACAGCATGAGTGAGGGAGGGGCAGAGAGAAAGAGAGGGAGACACAGACTGACAATTTGGTGGATGACAAATATCTACACATAACTGTTCTGAAGAGGTACTGTGGGACCCACTAGAAAGCATATTGTGAGTTATAGCATCCACCCTTCAATCACCAGCACTGTGTACACATGTTAATTCTACTGAAAGGTTAATGTGTATTGCCAGCATGACCCTGAAAAGGAAGAGGATGTGGAGAGATGATTATGGATTTGTGAACAGATCAATAGATGTGTTGTACCTGTTTATCAGCTACCAGGCTAGACCTTTTCACATTTGTCCTCTTGTTTGATATTCATAACAGCTGGTGGGAAATTGGATATTTTCACTTTGTAACTGAAATAGAATCAGAGTATAAGTGACATCTTCTGGGACCCATAGTAGTATAATCATCCAAAAATATTTTTTTTTTTGGAATTTACATCTCAAACACCATTCCAGGTTTAGGGGATACTGTGGTGAATAAGACAAAGGTCCTTGTGTTCATGGAGCTTACATTCTAGGAGGGAGAGGCAGATAATACCTTTGTAAATACAAATTAAAACTGTGCTTAAATGCTGTAGAGAAAATAAAATGATCTGATGTGATTGTGACTGAGATGAAATAGCGTGATTAGTAGAAGACCTTTCTGAGGAGGTGACACAAGCTGAGACCTGAATGAATAGGGAAGCAGAACTTTCCAGCCCCAGGAAATGAGCTCAGATCATTATAGGTTAGGTTAGGTTAGGTTAGGTTAGGGCCCGATACCTAGGATTTTATTCTGAGATGAGAAGCTGTTGGAGACTTAATCATGGAAGTGAAATGTTCGAACTTAAAGTGGCAGAATCAGAGCTACAAAACAGATCTGACTCTAGGGCTGCTGCATGTTCCATAACATTGCAGGAGGCTCTTGCTTCCCTGTCCCTTTCTTTCTACAAGTGGAAGTGCAGGGAAGCTGGATCCACAGAACCCAGTGAAGATGGCTCTGCAGTGCTCTAAGCTTTTGACTTCTTTTGTAGGTTTCCTAAGAAACTTGGTTTGTGAGATTCATATAAACAGCAAGGTGGCTCTTTATGTATTTTACACTCTAATCCAATTTGAATGACTTTTCTGTCATCACTGAGAAATCCTCAGATAACAGGGACCCAGTGCAACAAATACAATGGAACTAACTTCTCACTGATAACTGGGCCAGCATTGCTCTGTTTTTCTTTGCTAATACCTGTAGGGGGCAGGGTTGCCCATATAATGAACCAAAGGGACAGCTCTTTTTAATTTTTTTAAAGAGGTGATTACTAAAATCCTTTTCATTGGATGCCTCTAGGTGAGTTCTTGTCAGTGATTTTACTGATAGGTAGACTAAATTCAACAAACTCAGACGAATCTAGCAAATTCAACATACATTTGTGGATTAGCTAATATGCCCTATCATTTTATGAT
The DNA here is from genome assembly GCF_027475565.1 of Acinonyx jubatus. Classification (NCBI taxonomy): domain Eukaryota; kingdom Metazoa; phylum Chordata; class Mammalia; order Carnivora; family Felidae; genus Acinonyx; species Acinonyx jubatus. The sequence continues at coordinate 58,957,763 of NC_069389.1, read as the reverse complement.
TGACAGTCACCCAGTTCAGTTGCCTGCATCTAAGCAGGTCTATATTTAAACCAGCCTGAGAGAGAATTGGTAGATGAAAAAATGGAAATTCCAAATTGAATACTTCCAGTTATTTAGGGGGTATGGGGCCCTAACCTAACCATGGAGTAGGGGTCCTAACCTTGGTGTTGAAGTTCTTAGGAAGTTCATCTTCTGGGTTTCAGGTACAAGAGCAAAGGGCCAAAGGAAAGACAGTTCCAGGTACAGCATAAGAATCAGGACAGCGACATGCATGTTGACTCCTTTTCTGCTTATCATGATGGCATATATTGCTTCCTTAGTCTAGTAGGTAGGTTCATGTTGCAGTCTTAACCTCATCCCTCTGCCATGCCACCACTAACTGTTGGGATGGGTCTGGTGGTGATTTCATAACCACATTCCCTCTGGATCCCCAGCCCTGGGATTTCTAGGGCTTCAGGTGACTGCACCTGGAGCCTGACTCATTTGCAGAGATCTCTCAGGCTAAGCAACAAATTTTGGGAAGAGGCCCTAGTTCAGTGGTTGTGGAAACTAAGTTACTATATTACTAAGTTATTATGACAAAGAGCTCTGCAAATAGCATATCTGATACGGATGCTATTCCTGTGTAAGACAGTTGGCTTCCCCCTCCCCGAAACTTCCATCTTTCTTCCTTCAGAAGAATCTATTCACCTGGAGATCCAATATCCACCTGGAGAGGCAACATAACCTTAACAATAATGAGCAACAATTATTCTATTGAGCAAATGGCCCATTGGAGAGGTTGTTTAGAGACCTAAAAATGCAGTGAGAAGAATATAGGTTTAAGAACCAATCAGACTCAGATTCATAATGCCTCTGACAAGCTGTGTAGTTTTAAATGACACTTCTCTGAGTCGTAGTTTTCCTTTTTGCAAAGCAGGAATAATGATGGCTACTTTGTTGGGAAGAGTAGAGATCACATGGGTAAATTCCCTAGCACTTTCATGGGAGAGATAGTCTATTAAGATATTAGTAAAATAGGAAAGCAGTATTGCCCAATGTGGGAAAGGTGGCCGAACCAACCTCTAATGGCTGTGAAATCTGCACATCTGATTTTGAGACCTTTAAAGAACACTGAGCATGTAGTCTGGGAAACAAGTTTCAATAAATATGAATGCATCTGAACAATATTCTGTGGATGCCCAAGGAAGCCTAGTAGGTGTGTGTGAAGGAGATAGGCAGGATGACAGACACAGTTGTTGGAGAATAAGTTGGGACTTGTCCATTGAGACAGAATAAAAGCCCATGTAACAGGTTCCTGCTTTACCAGGTAAACTAGGATTATACTTAATTGCCTGTGAAACAACAAATCAGTGGCTGAAGATTTGTTGCTATGGCAACCTTATTTTTTCTTTTTGCTCAGCATATAGCCAACTGTTTAGAGGCTACAACAACTGTAGCTAGATAGGCAAATAATTAGATATGCCAGGTGCAAAAAAAAAAAAGCTAAACACACACACAAATCTGTTAAATGCCAAAAAGAAGCATCTTACAGTGGTTCTTTTAAAACTTGCATGTGGTTCAACAAAGATTCCACACATGTGGAGTGATGCTAAAAAAAAAAATCTTTGATAGAGTTGGAAAATATTGATAAGGAAAAGAAAGAAATGTGGAAAGTGTGGATCTTAGGCCAGGGAAAGCTTTTGTCAGAAAGCAGTGACTCCCAGAATCTTACCTAGAATTTTTCCTGTTTCCCTTTCTCTTACAATTTGGGGTCCTCTTCACTAGGAACAGCAGACTTCAGATACCCCTTACCAACATTTTATACACTATATCCAGCAGTCTTCTGTTTGTAATCAGCATCCCCAGGTCTGAGTTGAACTGAGATTTTCCTTTGTTCTTCTAAAAGGAATGAACAGCCTGCAAAAAAACCACTGAGACAATTCATCTAGAGGAAATCTCTCCTTACATTACCCCATCCATCGCACAAAGCCCTGATACTTTCCTCAATATGCTCAGAACAGTTCAAGGCTTCAACCACCTGAGATAATTGCTCAGAGAAAAAAGCACAATTGGACCCTTCATTCTTCTCTAGTTAATTAACACTTTTTGATTTTATCCACCCCCATGGTATTGCTCCTTTATGTAAGAATTATCTTCCTATTACAGAATAAATTTTCTCATGGTCTATTATCCATGCCCCAACAATTCATAAATCTGTATCTCTAGGCCTGACCTCTCCTTGGAACTTTAGATACTTTTTTTCCTCCAGTTGTTTGCTGAGCATCTCAACCTGAATATTTTACAGGTACTTTAGACTTGTGGAATGTCCTCCTATTTCAGTAGGTGGAACCATGTAGTGATTGGCACTGGACTTGAACTGCTAGGTCTAGCTAATGAGTGAGCCATTTCTCAACTAAAAAGATCATGAAGCAGGCAAGAAGCTTCTAAGAAATCTTGAACATTATTGAGCCAGATCCTAAGGATTAGTGTAGAGTTAGGAGTGAAGATTAGAAAATCTACCTTAGCAATGTATATTTAAGTGTATGGCTGTCAAAAAAAAAGTCTAAGCCTTCTAGAGGGGAAATGCCAGTATGCAGGAAGACTTCTGAGGGAAATCTGACCAGCAAGAAGAACTAGAAGAAATTTGGTGCAAGAAAATATGATGGAAGTATGGACAAGTTGATGCTGGAAAGTACACTGGTGAAAATTAATTAGTTTTGAGAGGTTACGTTTCAGGAAAGTAATAAAAGTTGCAAAGTGTCGGTGCTGCACTGACAGTTGTGAAATATTGGGCCAGTTACCTGCCCTTTTGGCATCTCAGTTTCCTTATTTGTAAAACAGGGAATTTGGATAATTTTTCCCAGATAATTCAATTTCTAACTTTTTATTTTGAAATAATTATAAATCCACAGGAAATTAGAGGTACTGTATGCCCTTCACTCATTTTCGCCCATTGACTACATCGTAAGTAATATAGTACAATATCAAAACCAAGAAATTTATATTGGTACAATGCAAATGTGTAGTTCTATGTCCTTTTATCATATATAGATTCACATAGCCACCACAACTATCAAGATATAGAACTATTCCATCAACTCAAAGATCTCCCTCATGCTACCAGTTTACACTCACACTCACACCTACTTTCCCCTGCCCCCACCATCTCTAATCCCTGGCAGTCAATCTTTTTCATCTCTATAATTTAGTCATTTGGAGAATGTTACAGAAATAGAATCACATAGTATGTGACCTTTTAAAATTGGCTTTTTGTCATTCAGCATAATCCCATTGAGATCCATCTAGGTTGTCACATGTATCAGTAGTTCCTTTTTATTGCTGAGTAGTATTTCATTGTATGGATGTACCACAGTTTGACCACTAATCTAGTGTAGGTTATGTTGTTTGCTTTCAGATTTGGACTATTACAAATATGCTGTGAACAACTGTGTAGAGATTTTGTGTGGACATAAATTTTCATTTTTCAGGGATAAATATCCAAGAGTGTAATTGTTGGATCTCATGGTAAAAATGTATGATTAGCTTTTAAAGAAATTGCCAACTTATTTTCTAGAGGGGCTGTAACATTTTATATTCCCATATGAGAGATTTATTTTCTCCACATCCTTCCAGGTTTTAGCATTGTCACCATTTATTATTTTAGCTGTTATGGTAAATATATAATGTCATCTCATCATGATCTTAGTTTGCATTTCCCCAGTGCAAGTAATGTTGAACATCTTTTCATGTGATTATTTTCCATACATATATCCTTTTTGGTGAAATGTCTCTTCATATATTTTGCCTGTTTTCCAATTGGATTGTTTGGGGTTTTTTTTCCGTTGAGTTTAATTTATACATTCTGGATACTAGTCCTTTGTTGTGTATGTGGTTTGTAAATATTTTCTTCCAGAGTATAGCTTCTCACTTCATCCTATTAACAGAGTCTTTTGCAGAGCAATTTTTTTAGTTTAATGACATCTAATTTATTGATTGATTCTTCCCCCCTATGGATGGTGCTTTTGGTGTCATATCTAAAAAACCATTAGTCCTGAAGATTTTCTCCTGCTTTAAGTATTACAGTTTTACATTTTACATTTAAATCTATGATACATTTTGAGTTTTTTTTCCTTTTTCCTTATGAATATCCAATTTCTCCAGCATTGTTTGTTAAAGAGATTATAATTTCTCCCTTAAATTATTTTTGTACCATTGTAAAAAAAGTCAATCATACTTGTATGAGACTATGTCAAGGGTCTCTATTCTGTTCCATTGTTCTATATATCTATCTACCAATATCACAGTCTTGATTACTATAGCTATATAATAAGTCTTGAAGTCAGATGGAGTGATTCCTCTCATTCATTCTTGTTAAAAATTGTTTCAGTTATTCTAATTCCTTTATCTTTCCATATAACTTTTAGAATAACCTTGTCCATATTTATAAAAAAAACCTTGTTAATATTTTGATAGGAATTGAGTTAAAACTGTATGAGTTAGGGGAAAATAGACATCTTTACAATGTTGAATCTTCTAGCCCATGAACACAGCATGTCTTTCCACTTATTTGGATCTTCCTTGATTTCTTTCACCAGCACTTTGACATTTTTAGCATACAGATCTAGTACATGTTTTAAAAGTGTATAACTAAGTATTTCATTTTATTTTATTTTATTTTTCACTTTTTAAAATTTACATCCAAATTAGTTAGCATATAGTTCCACAATGGTTTCAGGAGTAGATTCCTTAGTGCCCCTTACCCATTTAGCCCATCCCCCCTCCCACAACCCCTCCAGTAACCCTCAGTTTGTTCTCCATATTTATGAGTCTCTTCTGTTTTGTCCCCCTCCCTGTTTTTATATTATTTTTGTTTCCCTTCCTTATGTTCATCTCTTTTGTCTCTTAAAGTCCTCATATGAGTGAAGTCATATATTTGTCTTTCTCTGACTAATTTCACTTAGCATAATACCCTCCAGTTCCATCCACATACTTGCAAATGGCAAGATTTCATTCTTTTTGACTGCCGAGTAATACTCCATTGTATATATATACCACATCTTCTTTATCCATTCATCCATAGATGGACATTTGGGCTCTTTCCATACTTTGGCTATTGTTGATAGTGCTGCTATAAACATTGGGGTGCATGTGTCCCTTTGAAACAGCATACCTGTATCCCTTGGACAAATACCTAGTATGCAATTGCTGGGTCATAGGGTAGTTCTATTTGTAGTTTCCTGAGGAACCTCTTGACTGTTCTCCAGAGTAACTGCATCAGTTTGCATTCCCACCAGCAGTGTAAAAGGGTTCCCTTTCTCCACATCCTCACCAACATCTGTTGTTGCCTGAGTTGTTAATTTTAGTCACTCTGACGGGTGTGAGGTGGTATCTCATAGTGGTTTTGCTTTGTATTTCCCTAAAGATCAGTGATGTTGAGCATTTTTTCATGTGTCTGTTAGTCATCTGGATATTTTCTTTAGAGAAGCGTCTATTCATGTCGTTACCCATTTCTTCAGTGGAGTATTTGTTTTTTGGGTATTGAGCTTGGTAAGTTTATTTTTAGATTTTGGATACTAACCCTTTATCTGATATGTCATTTGCAAATGTCTTCTCCCATTCTGTTGCCTTTTAGTTTTGCTGGTTGTTTCCTTTTTATTTTGATGAGGTCCCAATAGTTCATTTTTGCTTTTGTGTCCCTTACCTCCAGAGATGTGTTGAGTAAGAAGTTGCTGCGGCCAAGATCAAAGAGGTTTTTGCCTGCTTTCTCCTCGAGGATTTTGATGGCTTCCTGTCTTACATTTAGGTGTTTCATCCATTTTGAGTTTATTTTGTGTATGGTGTAAGAAAGTGGTCCAGGTTCATTCTTCCGCATGTCGCTGTCCAGTTTTCCCAGCACCACTTGCTGAAGAGACTGTCTTTATTCTATTGGATATTCTTTCCTGCTTTGTCAAAGATTAGTTGGCCATATGTTTGTGGGTCCATTTCTGGGTTCTCTATTCTGTTCCATTGATCTGAGGGTCTGTTCTGGTGGCAGTATCATACTGTCTTGATGATTACAGCTTTGTAGTATAGCTTGAAGGCTGGGATTGTGATGCCTCCTGCTTTGGTTTTCTTTTTCAAGATTGCTTTGGCAATTTGGGGTCTTTTCCAGTTCCATACAAATTTTAAGATTATTTGTTCTAGCTCTGTGAAGAATGCGGTATTATTTTGATAGATATTGCATTGAATATGTAGATTGCTTTGGGTACTATTGACCTTTTAACAATATTTGTTCTTCCTATCCAGGGGCATGGAATCTTTCTCCATTTTTTTGTGTCTTCTTCAGTTTCTTTCATAAGCTTTCTATAGTTTTCAGCGTATAGATTTTTCACCTCTTTGGTTAGATTTATTCCTAGGTATTTTATGGTTTTTTGTGTCATTTTCTTTGTAATGATTATAAATGTTACTGTATTTTCAACTTCAGTTTCTTCATGTTTGTTAATACTATATAGAAATGTGTTTGATTTTTGTGTGTTAATCTTGTATAATTCAATGTTGCTAAACTCGCTTTTAGTTTTATAAAGTTTTTGTAGATTCCTTGGGATTTTCTATGTAGATAATTCTGGCATCTGCAAATACAGTGTTATTTCTTCCTTTCCAATCTGCATACATTTTATTTATTTTCCTTAACTTATTGCAGAGGCTAGAATTTCCATTAGTATTTTAAATAAGAGTGGTGAAAATGGGGATCTTTGCCTGGTTCCTGATCCTAGCAAGAAAACAGAGTATTTCCCCATAAAGTATGACATTAGATGTAGATTCTAAAGACGTTATTTATCAGATTGAAGCAGTTGCCCTCTATTCCTAACTTGCTGAGAGTTTTTAATCATAAGTAGTATTAGATTTTGTCAAATGCTCTTTCTGTACCAATTCATAGTATCATATGACTTTTCATCTTTAACTTGCTGACATGGTACATTACATTAATGGATTTTCAAATATCGATACAGCCTCACATACCTGGAATAAATCTCATTTTGGCACGGTGCATAATTCTTTTTATACATTATTTGATTTGGTTTGCTAATATTTTTAGAGGGATTTTGCATCTATATTCACATAAGATATTGCTCTATAATTTCCTTTTTCTTTTACTTTCTGTATTGTCTTTGGTTTTAATGCTGACCTCACAGAATCAGTTGGGAAGTGTTTCTTTATCTTAGGTTTTCTGGAAAAGATTGTGTAAAATTGCTGTTAATTCTTCTTTGGAAGGATGTTTGGTAAAATTTTCCAATGAATCCATATAGGCTTTTCTTTGACTGAAGCTTTTAAATTATAAATTCAATTTCTTTTAGTCCTAATTTAGGACTATTCATGTAATATGTTTCCTCTTGATTGAATTCTTGTAGTTTGAGGGTTTTGATGAATTTATCCAATTTTTCTTTACTTATTAAGGTTATGTATGTAAAGTTGTTTGTAGTAGTCTCTTATTATCTTTTTATTTTTTTCTTTTTTTTTTTTCAATATATGAAGTTTATTGTCAAATTGGTTTCCATACAACACACAGTACTCATCTCAAAAGGTGCCCTCCTCAATACCCATCACCCCCCTCCCCACCCTCCCAGCCCCCATCAACCCTCAGTTTGTTTTCAGTTTTTAAGAGTCTCTTATGCTTTGGCTCTCTTCCACTCTAACCTCTTTTTTTTTATTTTCCCCTCCCCCATGGGTTTCTGTGAAGTTTCTGTTAAGTTTCTCAGGATGCACATAAGAGTGAAACCATATGGTATCTGTCTTTCTCTGTATGGCTTATTTCACTTGGCATAACACTCTCCAGTTCCATCCATGTTGCTACAAATGGCCATATTTCATTCTTTCTCATTGCCACGTAGTACTCCATTGTGTATATAAACCACAATTTCTTTATCCATTCATCAGTTGGTGGACATTTAGGCTCTTTCCATAATTTGGCTATTGTTGAGAGTGCTGCTATAAACATTGGGGTACAAGTGCCCCTATGCATCAGTACTCCTGTATCCCTTGGGTAACTTCCTAGCAGTGCTATTGCTGGGTCATAGGGTAAGTCTATTTTTAATTTTCTGAAAAACCTCCACACTGTTTTCCAGAGTGGCTGCACCAATTTGCATTCCCACCAACAGTGCAAGAGGGTTCCCATTTCTCCACATCCACGCCAGCATCTATAGTCTCCTGATTTGTTCATTTTGGCCACTCTGACTGGCGTGAGGTGATATCTGAGTGTGGTTTTGATTTGTATTTCCCTCATGAGAAGTGACGTTGAGCATCTTTTCATGTGTTGGTTGGCCATCTGGATGTGTTCTTTAGAGAAGTGTCTGTTCATGTTTTCTGCCCATTTCTTCACTGGGTTATTTGTTTTTCGGGTGTGGAGTTTGGTGAGTTCTTTATAGATTTTGGATACTAGCCCTTTGTCCGATATGTCATTTGCAAATGTCTTTTCCCATTCTGTAGGTTGCCTTTTAGTTTTGGTGATTGTTTCCTTTGCTGTGCAGAATCTTCTTATCTTCATAAGGTCCCAGTAGTTCATTTTTGCTTTTAATTCCCTTGCCTTTGGGGATGTGTCAAGTAAGAAATTGCTGTGGCTGAGGTCAGAGAGGTCTTTTCCTGTTTTCTCCTCTAGGGTTTTGATGGTTTCCTGTCTCACATTCAGGTCCTTTATCCATTTGGAGTTCATTTTTGTGAATGTTGTGAGAAAGTGGTCTAGTTTCAATCTTCTGCATGTTGCTGTCCAGTTTTGCCAGCACCATTTGTTAAAGAGACTGTCTTTTTTCCATTGGATGTTCTTTCCTGCTTTGTCAACGATTAGTTGGCCATAGGTTTGTGGGTCTAGTTCTGGGGTTTCTATTCTATTCCATTGGTCTATGTGTCTGTTTTTGTGCCAATACCATGCTGTCTTGATGATTACAGCTTTGTAGTAGAGGCTGAAGTCTGGGATTGTGATGCCTCCTGCTTTGGTCTTCTTCTTCAAAATTACTTTGGCTATTCGGGGCCTTTTGTGGTTCCATATGAATTTTAGGATTGCTTGTTCTAGTTTCGAGAAGCATGCTGGTGCAATTTTGATTGGGATTGCATTGAACGTGTAGATAGCTTTGGGTAGTATTGACATTTTGACAATATTTATGCTTCCAATCCATGAGCACGGAATGTTTTTTCCATTTCTTTATATCTTCTTCAATTACCTTTATAATTTTTCTATAGTTTTCAGCATACAGATCTTTTACATCTTTGGTTAGATTTATTCCTAGGTATTTTATGCTTCTTGGTGCAATTGTGAATGAGATCAGTTTCTTTATTTGTCCTTCTGTTGCTTCATTATTAGTGTATAAGAATGCAACTGATTTCTGTACATTGATTTTCTATCCTGCACTTTGCTAAATTCATGTATCAGTTCTAGCAGACTTCTGGTGGAGTCTATTGGATTTTCCATGTAAAGTATCATGTCATCTGCAAAAAGTGAAAGCTTGGTTGGGGAAGATGGCAGCGTAGGAGGATGCTGGGCTCACCGTGCATCCTGCTGATCACTTAGATTCCACCTACAGCTGCCTAAATAACCCGGAAAACCACCAGAAGACTAGCAGAACGGAGTCTCCGGAGCCAAGCGCAGACGAGAGGCACATGCAAGAGGTTAGGAAGGGCGGAGAGGCGGTGCCCGCTTCACGGACTGGCGAGAGGGAGCCGGGGCGGAGGGGCAGCCTGCCAACCAAGCAGCGTCCCTGAGTCTGGCTGGCAAAAGCGGAGGGGCCAGACGGAGTGTGTTCCAACAGCAAGCCCGACTTAGCATCTGGGAGGTCATAAGTTAACAGCTCTGCTCAGAAAAACGGAAGGCTGGAGGACAAAGGGAGGGAGAGTTGCTGAGCCCCTGGACGACAGAGCTGTTTGGTGGGGAACAAAGGCGCTCGCCAACGCCATCTCCCTCGCCCATCCCCCAGCCAAAATCCCAAAGGGAACCAGTTCCTGCCAGGGAACTTGCTCGCTCTGCGCAAACACCCAACGCTGTGCTTCTGCGGAGCCAAACCTCCAGCAGCGGGTCTGACTCCCTCCCGCTGCCACAGGGCCCCTCCTGAAGTGGATCACCTAAGGAGAAGCCAGCTAAGCCTACCCCTCCTGCCGCCGTGCACCTTGCCTACCCACCCCAGCTAATACGCCAGATCCCCAGCACCACAAGCCTGGCAGTGTGCAAGTAGCCCAGATGGGCCACGCCACCCCACAGTGAATCCCGCCCCTAGGAGAGGGGAAGAGAAGGCACACACCAGTCTGAATGTGGCCCCAGTGGTGGGCTGGGGGCAGACATCGGGTCTGACTGCAGCTCCGCCCACCAACTCCAGTTATACACCACAGCACAGGGGAAGTGCCCTGCAGGTCCTCACCACTCCAGGCACTATCCAAAATGACCAAAGGGAAGAATTCCCCTCAAAAGAATCTCCAGGAAATAACGACAGCTAATGAACTGATCAAAAAGGATTTAAATAATATAAGAGAAAGTGAATTTAGAATAATAGTCATAAAATTAATCGCCAGGCTTGAAAACAGTATAGAGGACAGCAGAGAATCTCTTGCTACAGAGATCAAGGGACTAAAGAATAGTCAGGAGGAGCTGAAAAACGCTTTAAACGAAATGCAAAACAAAATGGAAACGACATTTATCCATGTTAAAAAAAAGTGAAAGCTTAACTTCATCTTTGCCAATTTTGATGCCTTTGATTTCCTTTTGTTGTCTGATTGCTGATGCTAGAACTTCCAACATTATGTGAAACAACAGCGGTGAGAGTGGGCATCCCTGTCGTGTTCCTGATCTCAGGGCAAAAGCTCTCAGTTTTTCCCCATTGGGGATGATGTTAGCTGTCGGCTTTTCATAAATGGCTTTTATGATCTTTAAGTATGTTCCTTCTATCCCGACTTTCTCGAGGGTTTTTATTAAGAAAGGGTGCTGAATTTTGTCAAAGGCCTTTTCTGCATCAATTGACAGGATCATATGGTTCTTATCTTTTCTTTTATTAATGTGATGTATCACGTTGATTGATTTGTGAATGTTGAACCAGCCCTGCATTCCAGGAATGAATCCCACTTGGTCATGGTGAATAATTCTTTTTATATGCTGTTGAATTCGATTTGCTAGTATCTTACTGAGAATTTTTGCATCCATATTCATCAGGGATATTGGCCTGTACTTCTCTTTTTTACTGTGTCTCTGTCTGGTTTAGGCATCAAAGGAATACTGGCTTCATAGAATGAGTCTGGAAGTTTTCCTTCCCTTTCTATTTCTTGGAATAGCTTGAGAAGGATAGGTATTATCTCTGCTTTAAACGTCTGGTAGAACTCCCCTGGGAAGCCATCTTGTCCTGGACTCTTATTTGTTGGGAGATTATTGATGACTGATTCAATTTCTTCGCTGGTTATGGGTCTGTTCAGTTTCCTCCTGATTGAGTTTTGGAAGCGTGTGGGTGTTTAGGAATTTGTCCATTTCTTCCAGGTTGTCCAGTTTGTTGGCATATAATTTTTCATAGTATTCCCTGATAATTGTTTGTATCTCTGAGTGATCGGTTGTAATAATTCCATTTTCATTCATGATTTTATCTATTTGGGTCATCTCCCTTTTCTTTTTGAGAAGCCTGGATAGAGGTGCATCAATTTTGTTTATTTTTTTCAAAAACCAACTCTTGGTTTCGTTGATCTGCTCTACAGGTTTTTTAGATTCTATATTGTTTATTTCTGCTCTGATCTTTATTATTTCTCTTCTGCTGGATTCAGGCTGTCTTTGCTGTTCTGCTTCTATTTCCTTTAGGTGTGCTGTTAGATTTTGTATTTGGGATTTTTCTTGTTTCTTGAGATAGGCCTGGATTGCGATGTATTTTCCTCTCAGGACTGCCTTCGCTGCATCCCAAAGCGTTTGCATTGTTGTATTTTCATTTTCGTTTGTTTCCATATATTTTTTAATTTTTTCTTTAATTGCCTGTTTGACCCATTCATTCTTTAGGAGGGTGTTCTTTAACCTCCATGCTTTTGGAGGTTTTCCAGACTTTTTCCTGTGGTTGATTTTAAGCTTCATAACATTGTGGTCTGAAAGTGTGCACGGTATGATTTCAATTCTTGTATACTTATGAAGGGCTGTTTTGTGACCCAGTATGTGATCTATCTTGGAGAATGTTCCATGTGCACTCCAGAGGAATGTATATTCTGTTGCTTTGGGATGCAGAGTTCTAAATGTATCAGTCAAGTCCATCTGATCCAATGTATCATTCAGGGCCCTTGTTTCTTTATTGACCGTGTGTCTAGATGATCTATCCATTTCTGTAAGTGGAGTGTTAAAGTCCCCTGCAATTACCACATTCTTATCAATAAGGTTGCTTATGTTTGTGAGTAATTTTTTATATATTTGGGGGCCCCTGTATTCGGCGCATAGACATTTATAATTGTTAGCTCTTCCTGATCGATTGACCCTGTAATTATTATATAATGCCCTTCTTCATCTCTTGTTACAGCCTTTAATTTAAAGTCTAGTTTGTCTGATATAAGTATGGCTACTCCAGCTTTCTTTGGACTTCCAGTGGCATGATAAACAGTTCTCCATCCCCTCACTCTGAATCTGAAGGTGTCCTCAGGTCTGAAATGAGTCTCTTGTAGACAGCAAATAGATGGGTCTTGTGTTTTTATCCATTCTGATACCCTATATCTTTTGGTTGGCACATTTAGTCCATTTGCATTCAGTGTTATTATAGAAAGATATGGGTTTAGAGTCATTGTGATGTCCGTAGGTTTCATGCTTGTAAGCGATGTCTCTGGTACTTTGTCTCACAGGATCCCCCTTAGGATCTCTTGTAGGGCTAGTTTAGTGGTGATTAATTCCTTCAGTTTTTGTTTGTTTGGGAAGACCTTCATCTCTCCTTCTATTCTAAATGACAGACTTGCTGGATAAAGGATTCTCGGCTGCATATTTTTCCTGTTTATCACATTGAAGATCTCCTGCCATTCCTTTCTGGCCTGCCATGTTTTAGTAGAGAGATTGGTCACGAGACATATAGGCCTCCCTTTATATGTTAGAGCACGTTTATCTCTAGCTGCTTTCAGAATTTTCTCTTTATCATTGTATTTTGCCAGTTTCACTATGATATGTTGTGCAGAAGATCGATTCAAGTTACGTCTGAAGGGAGTTCTCTGTGCCTCTTGGATTTCAATACCTTTTTCCTTTCCCAGGTCCGGATAGTTCTCAGCTATTATTTCTTTAAGTACACCTTCAGCACCTTTCCCTCTCTCTTCCTCCTCTGGAATACCAATTATGCGTATATTATTTCTCTTTAGTGCATCACTTAGTTCTCTCATTTTCCCCTCATACTCCTGGATTTTTTTATCTCTCTTTTTCTTGGCTTCTTCTTTTTCCATAATTTTATCTTCTAGTTCACCTTTTCTCTCCTCTGCCTCTTCAATCTGAGCCGTAGTTGTCTCCATTTTATTTTGCAACTCGTTGGTAGCATTTTTTAGCTCCTCCTGGCTCTTCTTTAGTCCTGGATCTCTGTAGCAAGAGATTCTCTGCTGTCCTTTATACTGTTTTCAAGCCCAGCGATTAATTTTATGAGTATTATGCTAAATTTACTTTTTGTTATATTGTTTAAATCATTTTTGATCAGTTCGTTAGCTGTCGTTATTTCCTGGAGATTCTTTTGAGGGTCATTCTTCCGTTTCATCATTTTGGATAGTCCCTGGAGTGGTGTGGGACTGCAGGGTACTTCTCCTGTGCTGTCTTGAATAACTTGCGTTGGTCAGCGGGGCCGCATTCAGATCTGATGTCTACCCCCAGCCCACCGCTGGGGCCACAGTGAGACTGGTGTGTGCCTTCTCTTCCCCTCTCCTAGGGGCAGGATTCACTATGGTGTGGCGTGGCCCGTCTGGGTTACTTTCACACTGCCAGGCTTGTGGTGCTGGGGATCTGGCATATTAGCTGGGGTGGATCGGCAAGGTGCACAGGGGTGGGAGGGGCAGGCTCAGCTCACTTTTACTTCGGAGATCTGCTTTGGGAGGGGCCCTGTGGCACCAGGAGGGAGTCAGACCCGTCGGAGGGATGGATCCGAAGAAGCACAGCGTTGGGTGTTTGCGCGGTGCAAGCAAGTTCCCTGGCAGGAACTGGTTCCCTTTGGGATTTTCGCTGGGGGATGGGCGAGGGAGATGGTGCTGGTGAGCACCTTTGTTCCCCGCCAAGCTGAGCTCTGTTGTCTGGGGCTCAACAACTCTCCCTCCCGTTGTCCTCCAGCCCTCCCGTTCTCTGAGCAGAGCTGTTAGCTTATAACCTTCCAGATGTCAAGTCCCGCTTGCTGTTGGAACACACTCCGTCCGGCCCCTCGGCTTTTGCAAGCCAGACTCGGGGACTCTGCTTGACTGGCGGGCCGCCCCTCTGCCCCGGCTCCCTCTCGCCAGTCCGTGGAGCGTGCACTGCCTCTCCGCCCTTCCTACCCTCTTCGGTGAGCCTCTCGTCTGCGCTTGGCTCCGGAGTCTCCATTCTGCTTGTCTTCTGGCGGTTTTCTGGGTTGTTTAGGCAGGTGTAGGTGGAATCTAAGTGATCAGCAGGACGGGCGGTGAGCCCAGCGTCCTCCTACGTTGCCATCTTCCCAGGATCCTCTCTTATTATCTTTTTAATGGCTGCAGGATCTATAACATTATCTCCTGTTTCATTACAGCTATTCGTGGTTTGGGTCTTCTCTCCTTTTATTCTGTCTTACTAAAAGTTTGTAAATATTACCGATTTTTTTCAAAGAACTAACTTTCAGGGGTGCCTGGGTGGCTCAGTTGGTTAAGCATCTGACTTCAACTCAGGTCATGATCTCAAGGTTCGTGAGTTTGAGCCCCATGTCAGGCTCTGTGCTAATGGCTCAGCGTCTGGAGCCTGCTTGGGATTCTGTGTCTCCCTCCATCTCTGCCCCTCCCCTGCTCATGCTCTATCTCTCTCTCTCAAAAATAAATAAACATTAAAAAAACCCAAAGAACTAACTTTTTGTTTCATTGATTTTTTTTCTATTGTTTTCTTATTTTCTCTTTCTTTCATTAATGCCTTGTATTATTTACTTCCTTCTGCTTGCTTTGAGTTTATTTTGCTTCTTTTTCGTAGTTCTTGAAGTAGGAACTTAGATTATTGATTTTAAATCATTCCTAATCTATAATGTAAGCATTTAGTGTTATAAACTTCCTTCTCAATATTGCTTTAGCTCTGTCCCACATATTTTGGTATGTTGCATTTTGGTTTTCATTCAGTTGCCTTTATTTTTGTGTTTTGTTTGTTTGTTTGTTAGAGAGAAAGCTTGAGAGAGCATGATCAGGGAGAAGGGCAGAGGGGGGAGAGAGAGAATCTTAAGAGGCCCCATGCTCAGCACAGAGCCCAACATGGGGCTCAATCCCATGACTCTGGGATCATGACCTGAATGGAAATCAAGAGTTGGACACTCAATGAACTGAACCATCTAGATGCCCCCAACTGCCTGTATTTTTAAGTTTCCTTTGAGACTTTCTCTTCGATCTATGCATTGTTAAGAAGTGTGTTAATTGCCACTTATTTAGAGACTTTGCTGTTGTCTTTCTGGTTTTGATTTTTCTTTTGATATCATTTTACTGAGAAGACACATTATTTATGGTTTCAATTATTTTAAATTTGTTAAAGTTGGTTTTATAGCTCAGGATATGGCCCATCTTAGTGTATATCTCATGGGTGCTTGAAAAGAATGTTTATTATGCTGTTGTGAGGTAGAGTGCTCCTTAAATGTTGATTAGATCTTACTGGTTGATGGTTCTATGTCCTTATTTATTTTTTCTCTCTAGTTTTTCCATCAACTTTTGAGATATATTGTTGAAGTCTCTATATTGTAGAATTGTCTATTTCCCCTTTGTTTCCTGTTCTTGCTTCAGCTATTTTGAAGCACTGCTTAGGACTGTTATATCTTCCTGGTAGCCTAAACATTTTATCATTATGTTTTGTCCTTTTGTCTTTATGGTAGTTTTCTTTGCTCTGAAGTCTCTAGTGTATCAAAACTTAATACAGCCACTCTCATTTCTTTTTATTAATATATATATGGCATACTTTTCCCATTCTTTTACTTTCCACCTACCTATCATTATATATTTGAGGTGAATTTCCCATACATAACATATACTTGTGTCATTAGTTAAACCACTCTGCTAATCTCTGTAATTAATGTATTTATGTCATTTACATTTAGTGTAATTATTGATAAGTTAGGGCCTAGGTCTGACATTTTATTATTTGTTTTCTGTTTGTTGCCTCTGTTCTTCATTTCTGGCTTTATTCCTGCCTTCCTATAGGTTTTCTTTTTAACTTTTTTTAGAATTCTATTTTATTTATCTATAGTGTTTTTGAAGGTATCTTTTTACATAGCTTCTTTAGTTGTTGATCTAAGTGTTACATTTTATGTACATAATGTACTGCAGTCTATTGGTGTTGATATTTTGCCAGCCTCAGTGAAATATAGAAACCTTACCTCCTTTATTGTCACTTCACTGTCCCCCACTTATAATATTGTCTTAAATGATTCCTCTACATACATTGAAAGCCACATCAGACATTGTTATAAAGTTTGCTTCAATTGTCAAACATACCTTACAAAACTAAAGAGGATAAGGAAAATATGTTGTTTTACTCATATTTCTACTCTTTCCATTGTACTTTTTTTCTTTCCTGTCCTGATGTTCTAAGATTCCTTCTTTTGTCATTTCTTTACTGTTTGTAGAACTTCCTTTAGCCATTATTTTAGGATAGGTCTGCTGGCAACAAATTCTCTTAGTTTTCCATTATTGGAGAATGTCTTGATTTCCTCTTCATTCCTTAAGGATATTTTCACTGGATATACAATTCTGAGATAACAGTTCTTTTTTTTTCAGTACTTGAAAAATTTATGACTTCTTCCTTTCTCCCCTCCATGGTTTCTGATGAGAAATCCATTATCATTCTAATTGCTTTTTCCCTATAATTAAGGTGTTATTTCTCTCTTACTGCTTTCAAGATCTCTTTTGCCATTATTTCTTTGAATATGTTCTCAGCCACACCTTCTTTCTTTTCTCCTGGAACTCTGATGACATTATTAGTAATTTTTTTCTGTTGTAGTCCCACAGCTCCATGAGGTTCTGTTAATTTTTTTTAGTTTATTTCCTTTCTCTTGCTTGTTTTTTTAAGTAGGCTCCACGACCAATGTGGGGCTTGAACTCATGACCCCGAGATCAAGAGTTGCATGCCCTACCAACTGAGCCAGCCAAGCACCCTCTATTCTCTCATTTAGACAAGATAATTTATATTGGCTTTTTTTCAAGTTCTCTATTTCCTCTTTCTTCTTCATTCTGCTGTTGAGCCTCTCCACTGAGTTTTTTATTTCAGTTATTGTATTTTTCAGTTCCAAAACTTCCACTTGGTCTTCTTTATATCTTCTATTTATTTGCTGTGACTTTCTAATTTTTGAATTATTTCAAGCATGTTCATAAATTGAAGCATTTTTATGATGACTGCTTCAAGTTCCTTGTCAGATGATGCTAACATCTGTGCCATCTCGTTATTATCATTATTATTTTGTTTTAAACTCAAATTGATATTTTCTTGGGTCTGGTATGATGTCCTTGTATCATGAATGATTTTTTATAGAAACCTGGACATTTTAGTTGTATGTGGGTTTTTAGTCGAACTGTGGGTTTTTAAAAAATCTGTTTTAGCAGGCCCCTCTGACAGCATGCCAGTGGAAGAAAGGGCACACTACCTCATTACTCATTACTGTCAAGTTAAGATTCCTCACTGGTCCACCATTGACACCCCAGTGTTGAGGGGCTCCTCATTACTGCTTTGTGGGCGTGGCAGTTAAGGCACACCACTGGATTTCCTTTGATACCACAAGGGATGCAAGGGACAGGGATATTAGGTGTTTCTGCCTGACTGGGATGAAAGTTTGGGCTCCATACTTGGTCTTCTGTGACAGCACCATAGTGATGAAAGGGGGAGAGGTTAATTGCTATAACATGATGAAAGTGAAAATCTAGGCTCTCCACTTTGCTTTGCTGGCTGGGGTGGGGCTGGAACAACAGTTGTTTCCATGGTGTTTGACTAAAGTAAAGTGGTTATTGTGTAAAAGTTTTCTGTCTTTCTAGGCTGACAATTTCTGATTGGATAGAGAGGAAAATATTTTCTTTGGCTTTTTGTGTCAGTACCCATTGGCATTTTTGGGTTTTTGGCTTCTCCAACACCAAGTCTGGGATATACAAGGTAAAAACCTAGAGCACTCACCTCAAGGAAGTCACTCCTCAGGTTCTGAGGTCCCTAGCTGGTCTACCTTCTTATCTCCACCTTTCAGAGTTTTTTAAAATTTGTTTTTCATATAATATTCAGCATTTTTATCTGTTGTTCATGTGAATTTTGAATAAGTAAAAACCAGTCCCAGAAATTTCAATGACTTTGAGGTACTTCTGTAAATCCCCTAAAAAGTCACAGAATACAGTGTGAAAACTACTGGATCTGAACCTCTCCACTATTTCAACCCTGACCTTCTTTGGATCTTTGATTTCCTCCTTGTATGACAGCCCTTAATTGTATTGACCAATGATTATGAAGACAGAGGTCAGCTGGCTAGAAAAAAGGGAATCAAGGTAAGTTTGTTTGTAGCCCCTGTGCTCTGTCAATATAATATTTAAAGTGCTCCTAGAGTTCACTAGTTATAACTATTTACAAAGCTACTGAACTAGAACTGGCTTTGCCTAGAACTCGACTTTCCCTGAAACCTGGCTGCCCCTGCTTTCCAGGCCCAGCATGGTTGACAGATGAATCCTAACCTTGAAGGGACCCCACTTGGATGCTTGAAGCTGTTCATCCTAAAGGAAAGGCTTAATCTAGGTCTTACTGGGATCAGGGAATTTAGAGCCTACCAAACAATGTGGTACTGAATGGTGGGGACTGCTAGATGACCAACCTCCCCTGTAAATATAGGGAATCTCTCACCTGGGAGTAGAAGAAATGAGGAGGAAGGCAATGGCCACAACTGCTGAGAGTCACAGACAGGAAAAGTCTACCTCACTGAGGTGTGTGGGCAAAAGTTTAGGCATGTTCTCCACTTTTCCTTTCCATAGCTCCTGGCTTAGGAGCTCCCCTACCTTTAACTGCATAATATTTGCTACTCTTTCCCATCTCCTCTCTGAAGCTTAGCAAAGCACTGGAAGTCTAAAAGAGAGAAATCCTTTGAGCTAGCTATGTTGACTACTTGGACACACAAATCCTTTCCCATAAAAGTAGGTCCGCTCAGGAACTGTTCTTTCTCCACCCAATAACCAAATTAGACAGAAGGGCCTTTGCAGGGTCTCTGGGCATTAAACAAGGACCTGAATATTAGCCCTCAGTGGTAATAATTTTATTGAATAATAAGAGGACTGAGGGAGTAAGGCACAGGAGAACTCACTTTGGAGTTTTACCTCCATTTTGAGGCACAGAGTAACCCAGAAGACAGTGTTGTGTATTCCCAGGGAAAGGCAGATTAGGGACTCCTAATTATTCTTCCATACTCCTCTCTTCATTCCTCTCCCTCCATAGGAGAGGCTGGGGTGGGTGGATGGATGGGGGGTGCACAAGGATTCTGGCTCAGCTTCTGCAGGCTTCATGCCTCCATTTTGGGACTGTGGTGCCATTACTGCCCAGTTTTCCTTGGGGGACAGAGGGGGCCTGGGGGCAGCAGGTACTGACTCCAGGAGCAGCAAGCAGACTTTCTGAGAAGTCAGGGGGAAATGAGAGATTCACTCATCTCCCTACTTTCTGTAAGGAAGGGTGGAAAGATCCTTGGAGAAGGGCTGGAAAACTGGCACTTAGTTCCTGTCAGGGCCTCCCTTTCCCCATCTGTAAAGCAGGTATAAGAGCAGCTGCCTCTCAGGGTTGCAGGGGGTGGATAAAATGTGATGAGGGATATTGGAGCACCTGTGAACTGTAAGTTGCCCACCCAAAGGTGAGGGCACCCTGTTATCATTGAAGGGAGTCTCTGTGTGTTCATGGAGCCAAAGGAAGAAGGAAGTGTGTCTGTGCATGAGGGGTGGGGGTGGGGCGAATGAGGAGGCTAGTAGTTGAAAGATGTCTCACTGACAGAAGGAAACTCTGGCCTTTGCAAGGCTTTGAGGTAGATGGAACTGCAGGGCTGAGCCTCCCAGAAGACTCCATCCTAGGGGAGGAAGAGTGTATGTGGCTGAGTGGGAGAGGGGAGTGGGAGTGGTTACCCTCTCCCTCTCTTTCACTCCCACTTGGGCAAATGGCTGAAGGAAGCAGGTTGATGGAGAGTAGGGTGGAGGAGTGTCAGATGGGGAGCAAATTGAGGAGGGGGCTCTTAGAGTCAATCTGGTCCGTTCATGTTTGGGGGAGGTTTCTCAAGCCTAGGAAATCCCACTAGTATACCTGTGTGAACCTAGGGCAGCTGGTGGGGGCTCACCTTCACCCTGAGTGGTATCCAGGGACCATGTGGTGAGGGAGCAGACCTGAGCTGGGAGCTCTCACCCACGTGGTTGCCCACCCCTCCCCAGGAGTTCTGGGGACAGCTATTATGGGGGACTCTTGGGATTGAGGAGTTGGTCAATTCTTTGGAAGAAACAGCCTCATTGTGCTGACTTGCGTGGAGGAGGCGCCCCACAGGCCCTGCCCAGGGTTGGAGGTTGGAGAGGCAGGCGGAGGGGGATGGCTGCTCTGGACCCAAGCGTTTCCTGGAGGCGATTCCCACCCCCAGTCCCCGCATCTCTGAGAGCCCCTTGCGCAGAACCGCTTAGATCCTTCACCAGCTGCAGGCTGACTCTAACCTTGGGGCCTTGGGGCCAGATCAGGTAAGGGGAAGAGAGAAGAGGGTCTCAGGTAGGACAGAGTTGTCGCTGGTCCGGCCCGGATCGCCTCCAGGGCTCGGGACCAAGCGCTAGGTGGGGGCAGCGACACTGCAGTCCCCGGTGGTGGTGGTCTGGGCGGGGCAGTGGGGGCAGGGGGATGGAGGAGGAGCGCAGCCTGGGACACGCGGCGGTTGCGGTCTATTCATCTGGCTCTCTGAGCAGTTGGCAGGACCTGGCGCTGGGTCCTCTCGCCTTTCTTCCCGCCCCCTTCCCCTGGGCGGGCCTGATTCCCATCTGAGTATAGCAGGGTCAGATACATCTCTGTGGCGCGTCTCCCGGGTTCTTACCCTCCCCAGACGCGGAAGTGGATGGAGGGCCACAGGGTGGAGGTGGCAGGAACCTTGCCCTTTCCCGCCCAGTGTAGCCAGAGGACGGTGGCAGAACCAAGCGATGCCCGGGACCCGCGGGACCACAGCCCCATCTCCATCTCCAGGCACTCCCTGAGTGTAGGGTAGGCATGGAGACCTGGTGGGAAGGGATACCTGTTAGCACCCCTATTCCCGGATCCCAGGGCCCAGTCGTTTTGAAGGCAGTGTAGCGTGGGTGTGCAGTGGGAAAAGGAGGGTAGCAATTGCCTGTCTCTAGTCTCTCATCCCTGAAGCAGGTATGGCTGGGGGCGCTCTACAGGTACTGTCAGTCTATGAGTCCTACTGGCCAGGCAAGAGTGCTGCTGGGCTAAGCTCTGACACTTATTAGATGTGAGCAGTGGTTAATTTTATCTGGCTGGGCTCTGGCTTAGCAGGAAACCAATGTTGAGGAGCCAATAGTTCTCCCAGGTGGCTTTGGCCAGGGGGAGGCCAGACAGTAAGGTGGAAATGCTGGGGCCTCCATCCTGGAAGGGCCATGGTGGTTCCTATTCCCATCCCAAAGCTCTGAGGTCTGTAAGCTGTGGGCTGTTGGGATCCAGAAGAGAAAAATGTATCTCAGAAAAAAGGTAGTATAAATTCCTTTTTGTGTTTTTCTCTTTGTTTTCTCCACCTCTGCTTCTTTCATTGTGAAATCCCTGAGTTCTAGCAGAATGCCTGACATATAGCAGGTCCCTAGAAAATATTTCTGAATGACTTGAAAATCAGTCATGGAACTCTGCTTATGGTGACCACTAGGGAGAGTTGGAAGGCAGGAATTGAAGGGCCTTCTGAAGCAAAACCTCCTCAACCCTTACAGGAGTGGTATCTAATCCCTTTCCTTATGCCTCTGGAGTCTCCTGTACATTTCAGCTCATTAAAATTTCAAAACTCCCTTCAAGGGTTCTGGTTCAAACCAGCATCCACCCTATCTAGGTGCCAGCTGTCAGACATCAGGGATTTGCTGGGGGGCACCTGTAACCCCTGTCAGCTGGCCTGTTCTGTTGCTGTGAAGAAGTGGCAGGCAGCTGCTGGCTCCCTCTTCAGACCTGAAAAGGCCCTGGAGGAAAGCATGTGCTCATAAAATTTATGGGATTCCACAGCTTTGAAATCTAATGATCTGAGTGATCAAACACAGACTGGGGCCTTGGGGCTACTGGAGGAGGGGATAGAGGAGGCAGTATAACTTGGGTGGGAGAGCCTGGGGCCGGGCAGCAGGACAGAGTAATTAGTCTCAGTGGGAGGAGATGAGGAGTCTGGTAGCCTACGGATGTCTGCACTAAGTCAGGGGAGAAATGACAATTGCCAAGAGCTGAATGGTAAACCACCCTCTTTTAGAGGAAACCATCCCCCTCTCATTACCCCTCCCCTGTTCAGTGTATGGCCACAGAGAGATGGACTTTATTTGTACCTCTTGGGTTACTGGAGATGGAAGAGCAGTAAGTGGGGCCAGCTTTCCAAGGGCAAGGCTGCATGAAGGTTTTGAGTGCTTAGGAAGAGAGAACACCAAATGCATGTGTTGGTTGAGGGTGAGGGTAATCTTGAAAAGACGTGATATGCTAAAATCAAACTGTTCAGATTTCTTTTTTGCTTGGAGCTGGTCCTTTTGACATCCTTTGGGAAATGAGCTCACTACATAAGTTGTTAAATGAAGTACACAAATTATTTCCCCCTTCTTGAGTTCGTTTCCTCATCTGTAAAATAAGGGATTTGGACTGGACTGGAAGTCAATTACCTGAGTCCAAGTCTCAGTAGGCTCTGTCACTGATGAACTATGTGAACTTGCTCAGTCCCTTACTATCGCTAGGCCTCAGGTTTCCTCACTTAAATTCAATGCAGAACGTGGACAAGGGAGACTCAAGTTACTCCCATCTTTTGTCATTGTTGTAGGTCTCTCTTTTGCATCACCCTCAATTCCAGGGTCTGTTGCTGTTCTGACTATGTAACCCAGCTATACCAGTCCCTTCAGGTTCTCCATCAATAACAAGGGAGAGGATTAAATTGGATTGTTGCTAAGGTCTATGTCCATTTTCAACGTGGCATGTAAGTCCCAAGGCGGTAGCCTTGGTCGGGCCTCCACTGAGCCTCAGCCACTAATTGTGTTCTCATTTTGTAAAGTGACTGCTTTTCTACTTTAGAGCTCCTAAATATCTAATCCTGAATAGATTAGATTAGATTAGATTAGAATCCACCCAGCTCCAAACCCCCTATATAGCTCCTTTGCCAATTTCTGCTCTCACAGAGAGTATAGACCCTGGCAGAAATTTTATTTGAAACGAAATTTCAGTTCTGAAGCCAAACTTCTTGCTGTTAACTAGGTTGAGTATTTCACCCTTGTAGGCAACACACATACCAAATCTAGATTTTTAGATATGTTTATTTTGTTCCAAACCTTTTGAGGATTTAAATGTCCCAGATCTCAAGCTCCCAAATTTTGTTCGTTTTCCTAGATTTAACTGTGGTGCATTAGAGGCTGCATCCTACCCGAAATATTAATACTGAGCTGCTTTCACCAACCAGCATTCTCTCCAAAAGCACACAAGCTCACACATGTATATGCACATATGTGGAAGAAATAAACTGATATCCCACTATGTCATGTGACAACTGATAGGGCAGATTTGCGACCTGTGAATGTCTTTCCTTCATCTGGAGAGAAGTAGTTGGCACCTGATTTTTAAGAGCTATCTTCACCTTGAGCAACAAAAGATGCTCACCTCAAGGCCTTCACCTTGAGGCCCTACAGAACTGCCCTTTAGTGACTTGGTAGGGGAAGGACAGGAAGAATGAGAGCAGGGGTTTGTTGCTCCAACATTTTCAGTGGTCAGTTACAAGGCTTCTGGGGCCCAGCTCCCCCTGTTTCACTGCTTTTGGAGCCAACAGGATAGTAATTAGGCCCCTTCCTATCCACAGGTCTAAGAGCCAGTGGGTTTTCCTTTGGGGGGGTTGATAAAAGCTGGACTAGGACCAACGGAGGGCATACAGGACTTTGGACTTGAATGAGGCCATCATAGGCCCACCATGCCACAGCTGCCTGTTTGTAGCGGAAAATGTTATGGGTGGGGACCACTGTTTTCTTTGGAGCTCCTCACAGGCAACCTCATCCTTCTGTCCCTGGGATGGCCCTGTCTTAGGGTGGCAAGTCACTGTTAGCTCCTAGTAACGGCCAAGGATGCCTGACAAGAAGGTGATGAAAGATTAGAGTAACAGGAGCACAACAGACAAATGCCCAGAATAGGGAGAAAGAGACACAAAGAGACCAAGTAAGGAGAGAAACTGAGCTCCTAAGGGGGTGAGTTGTGCTAGCTTGGACACAGCCTGGCTGGGAATGCTCTTCGGCAAGAGTGTTGCCCAGAATCTGGGCATAGGGGAACATCTGGCACCTATTTCAGAGGGATTAAGATGGTCCAGAAGCTACCTTTCCTGGCACCTTTAATGCCTGCTAAGCAGAATGGCTCAGAATGCCCAGCATGGGAGACACATTCAGTGATAAAGGCTAGGAGGCTTCCCTCTTCCTAAGAGAAATTGTTCAACACTACATGCAGCTGCTGCCTCTACCCTTGGGGCATCCAGGTTGGGAATGGGATTTTCCCTAAAACAGTCCCTTTCCTGCCCTGACCCAGATGGTAATATTAACCTATCATTAATAATGAGAGATGGAGGAGTTGGTCCTTTGCCAGGTCAATAACTATTGCCTCTCCCCCAATCATGCCCTCCCCCATCATCAGTCCTCCTCTGCATGCTGAAATGAAAGGAATTTCTTCACATTTCGACAGATGAATATAAAGAGGGGGAGCTGGTAGTGCCTGCAAGTTACTGCACTGGCCTGGAAACTCTAAAAATCAGTGAGTGGAGCTTTATGGTGTTTAAGATCCCTTTCCCTATGTGATATTCTACTCTTACAGTTTATAATTATAGAAGCTTGAGCTAAAAAGTAAGATGTGGCTCAGCCTGAGATGAGTGGAATTAATGACATGTTAGGGGTGGGCTGGGCCAAGGTGAGGCTGATTGGCACAAGCTCTAGATCCCTCCTGTCTTCAAGCACCCATGCATCTATGACAGTCATAAAAAGAAATAGAGGGGGAAGAGAAGGGAGAAGAAGCAGTAAAGGAAACAAATGAAGGGAAGAAAGAAGCGGACTGTTAACCAACTGTATGATGGGGAAACTGTACACTTGTAAAGTGATGTCACCCACAGCTCTTGGGAAGCCACAGCCCTCAGAGGCTCTGAGATTAAGCAAGGCTCATTGTCTGATTTTACCTCTCTGCCCTTTCTCTTCCCCTTTACCAATGGTTTCCAAGGACAGATGACAAGGAAATCCTGAGCACACAGAGGCTTGGGTCTTCCCACCAGGCTCCGAGGGACACAGTAGCACCTTTGGAAGTTGCTTTTAGTGGGTGACTAGCAATCTGGGGCCAGGAGGTACCATCTCCAGGTGTTAGAAAGTATATGGAGATGCTCCAAAGGCCAGGGGGATCCCAAGCTTTTCTAGCTCCTGGGAGAAGGACCCTGGCAAATTTAAAGGCATTAACAGGGAGAATTTGGTTAATGAGTTTAACAGGAGCTTTGGCTCCAAAGGGGATGGTCAGGTGTCTGAACTGCTGTGTGTGCATGTTTGAGAACAAGTGTGCTGATGGCAAAAATGTAAAAGCTGAGCAGGGTGGAGTGAAGGGAAAGGGTTGGGGAGAAGCACACAATGGCAAGGAAAACACATTAGATTGGTTCCTCAGGGATGGGGGAGCCAGGCAGCAGCTCCCCATTAGGGTCTGCATCAGGGGCCAACATTTTATCCTTGCTGGAATCCCTTTGCTCTTTCTTGAACATCCTTTGATGCATCAGAGGGACGAAGAAGAGGATTATAGCCCCAATGATTGGGGGCACACCAGCAAAGTAGAAGGCCACATGGTAGTCCCCAAAACAGTTGCGGAGGAGGCCTGAAATAAGAGAGACAAGTCAAGTTCAGCTTTGCCCTTTTGCCCAAAGGTGCTATCTGCCTCTTTTAGGGGCCATCACAATGCCTATCCAGTGGATCTTGGCCTGCACTACCTTTACCCAGGATCCCCTCAATTTAAACATTCGCAATGAAAAAAATAAAACCTCTGTTACAAATTCAGGTGGCTCCTCTCTGAGGTAATGGAGTTGCAGGCCCTTGAGGTTAATGCTTATTATGAAAGAGGCTAATAAAGCTTCTCTTGAAGTTCTCCATTTTTTACTTTCATGAAGCTACAGCTTGACTTCCAGTCACTCCTAGGTATGGAGTTAGGAGGGAAGCTAGTTCAAAAGAGTTCCACAGATGGCCAAGTCTTGACTTGATTTATAGTGATATACCCTCCACCCCCAACTTAGGCTAAAGTGTTCTTATGGAACAATTCAGCTAAGTTTCTGTTTTCTCTTTCTCTTAAGTGCCTTTTCTCTGAAGTTCCCATTCACCCTAAGGGAAGGCTGTTTGTATATCCTTCATCCGGTTATAGATATGGTTGGCCCCTCTGGGTTTCTATAGGTTCCTAATAACATGGATATGTTTGGCATGGTATGCAAGTATTCCCCTGCTTACCTTCAGAAGCTAACATGGGGCACCTCACAGGAAAGATGATCACAGAAACGCTACTGAGGAAAAGAAAGTAGGCCCTTGGGCTGCTTAGATGGTAAGCAAAATGGAAAGAGATGTGGATTCTGGGATCCACCTCTGGGACTGGGGGCTGGGTAGAGGCTCCCCTCCTTCAGTGAGCCCCATGGCTGTTGCACAAGGGCGTGGGTGGAAGCTTTTGTCACTGTCACACAGCATGACATGCCCTTACAACACCTTGCACACAATTGGTGTTCAAGGGATATTTGTTGAGTTAGCCCAGTTGGATAGCCTAGGAAGGCTAACCCACAAATCAATATTTGCATTAAATCCTAAAGAAAAGAAATGGAGTTCTCTTTTCATTGGTTTTCCTTGTTTCCTATGTCCCCTGGGGTATCAACAATGCTCTTTTGGGAGAGTGGAGAAGGAAACTGAGAATACTGAAAGACAGCAAGCCAACACTTTGCCTACTACCTGCTAGAAGTAAGCCTCACTGGCCCAGTCCTAGGATTTGGTTTTAATCAAAGTCTCTTCTACAGGCTTAGTTCAGAAGCCAATAGAGAAGGAGGGGGAGCATCTCTAAGTCTTAATGAAGCCAGGGTCCACTTTCTCTTCTCTTTCTGCCCAACTACCTTGCAAATAATTATTTGCTTATAAAGAGAAATATAGAAGACACTGAACCAATAGAATGATCAAAAAGCCAAACCCATTTCTCTCTTTACCCTCCTGGAATCATCCAGGCTGTCTAAAATAAACCCCACTGAAACAGATAGAGAGCCATGAACAGCCCATTCCCAAAAAATGAATCCATGCACATATACTGTAGTTAACCTCTTCCACTAATAGAGGTAAGAGGTTTCATACACTTCGGCAAGGCTGTTTAAATAGAGAATAAGAGTAAAAAAAGGACTTACAGCAGAGGTACTCAGGATTGCTAGGGCCCAGGGAAGACAGGACTCCCACACTCATGCCCTCCCTGTAGTATCAGCCTCACCTGCAATGGGGGGCCCAGCAATCATCGGCAGGGCCATCATGCCAAGGAGGTAGCCAATTGCCTGTGAGGCCTGCATTGGGCCCACCAGCTCAAATGCGATGGGGGCCATGATGGTGATGAAGAAGCCATCACACAGGCCCAGGAAGAGGCAGACAACGATGAGGCCCCCAAAGCCCCGGCACAGGGGAATCATCATGGACATCAGGCCCAGGAGCAGGAAGGAGATGACCTGGAGGAGCAAGGACCTTAGGTCATGTTGTGCTTGTCAGTCAAGACCACATAGCAAATCATATCTCCTTTCTCAGGGTTTCATTTCTACCATCTATAAATTAGGACAGGGAGTGTCAGCAGAGAAAGCAGTTGGGCTAAATAATTACGTAGGCCCTTTCTAAGTCCTGCACTGAAAGATTTGAAGTTTTTAAGACAGTCCCTACTTAACTGTGATTCCATCAACATTTTTTAAAAAGGTAAGGGGCATGGCCCCACCCTTAAGAAGTTGTCTTTTCACTGGACTCTAAGCTAAAAGAAATTGCTGTTGTTCTGATCTTGTGTTTGGCTGCCCAGGTATTAGGGTCTGGGATCAGATCATGCTGGTGTTCTCAGATCCAAGTAAGGTCTGAGAAGAGGAAGAGAAGGAAATGAGGATAACTTGAATGATGATTAGATGGGGGCATGAATGGAAGGCAGAGCTTTCTGAAATAAGAAAGGACGCAGCGCTCATTTATTGGGTGACCACTTTTAGAAAACACCTTGGCATGAAGAAGACCATTGGGAGGTTCACCCAGGTTCCTTATGATTTAGGAAATGAGACACACCACCCATCTCAGCATGGCTATGGGGTCCTCTGGACTTGGTTGGGTACCATGCAAAGACAACAAAGGGGATTTTAAGGAGAACCAAGACACTAGGAGGGGGTCTAGGGAGCTGAAACAAGTTCAGGGGCACTGACTAGCCACTGGGCTTTCTTTGGGCTGAGCAAAATGACTCTAAAACAAAGAAGCTGCCTTTCCAGAGGCTGGTTTTTCCCACTCAAAAGAGAGAAGAGAAACTGGAAACACAGTTGGTCTTTTGATTAAGGTCATCTGCAACCTGTGTCAGTGAGCCAGACTGAAGACCTGGGCTGCAGGCAGGGAAATAAACCCCCTCCTCTCACCCACTGTAGCCAGCAGAGCCAGGTCATCGCAGGGTCAGGGGTAAGACCTGATCTGTTTACCAAAGCCTTAACAGGACCCAGGATTTTCTAATGCTTCACACAGGAGGGTAAACTTACCCAGGAAGTGTAAGTGACCACAGAGTAAGGGTAAATCACCAAATCACCACATGGATGGGATAGGAGGGTCAAGGCTGTTTCAAGCCCTAAAGATTTTGTGTTGTACTGGCAGTGGGTTTGTTAGGTTGATTGGTTGGTTTTCAGAGAGGATAAGAAATGTCCTGGACATGCCATGTGAGGAAATCTTTTTGCTAGAAAACTTTTTGAACTTTGCCTAGGCTGTTTTGGGATAGCTAGGTGGAATCTAGGAATAAGAACCCTGATATTCCAGCTCGTCCTCTAGGAGATTCATGCACAACTAGAAGATAAAACCAGATCCACCTATCAACCAAGCCATAATGGTATGGCAACTAAGAGTTAATAGCGTTATACAACACAGAGGATCCCATTAACTGATTTCTGTCATCTCCAGTTACTACCTATTGTATCTAGCTGCTGCTTAACATCCTCCATGAGGCCTTGAAAAGTTCAGAAATTAAAAATCTCTCTTTAAACTGAGAATCAGACCTCAAGAATTGGCCCAAAGTGAGGTTGTCCTGCAGGCTGTCACCATTTCTTTTCTAGCAGACTGTCAAGGGGAAGTCTGTATATCAGATACATGTGCCTGTCTTTTCCAATAGTAGGAAGTACAGGGTCTAGTGGGTATCTCTTCAGAACCTGAAGTTATGTACACTCCTTTCCTCTCCCAAGCCTATACTCCTGTATCTGACCCAGGGAGAAAGGGAGGCAAATTCCTGTGATGGAGTATCTTGAGCAGCTCAAGAGGAATTTATCCATTGTCTTGTGTTCTTAGCCTGAGACACTTGCCAGAAAGATGAGTTTGGACTCATATTTCCCTTTCTAGGTCTCAGTTCCTCAATTTGTAAAATGAGGCAGTTGGACTATAATTGATAAAGATATATTTCAGCTATAACATTCTAAGATTATTTTAAATTACTCTAAGTGGCAAAGTTGGGTCAAGTAAGACTGGAAAAGGGGAGAGAATGTTGGGTGGGTAGGGGAAGTGATCAGCAGAAGCACTGGGTCCTAAGCCTAGTTCTGCCTCTGACTAGTTAATGCCTCCACCTCCCTTGGAACTTTCTCTACACAATAGACAGCAAAAGTTGCTTGGGCCCTACTTCTCTCCTAGGGACTGTAATGAGAAATGAGCTATATGGCTAGACAGGGGCTGCTCTTTTCCTCAAGATAAAGTCCTGGCCCAATGCCAGCACTGTTAGCATCTTGGAGCTGCTGATACTGACAGGGAAGACATACAGGGGTGGCATGTGGAAGAAGCTGAAAAAGACATACATTCTCCTATACAAAAAGCCACCCAGATAAGGCAATTCTTGATATTTTCCCTGGAATTCAAAACTTCATAACTGGTTTATCTCAATCACAGTCTTTTGAGTTGACTTTGGTCAAGTTACTTATCTCTAGAACATGGCTCTGCCACCCATCACTTAGTATAAAGTGAAATATGAGAAAAGTGCTACATATGAATTCAACTTTGCCATGACTGTCTGTATGTCTTTCTCTCAGTTTCTGTGTAATGAGATGTTGGACTGGATAAACCACAAGGTCACCCCCAGCTCTGACAAAGAAGATTCACCAGCTTTTGCAAATCTAACACAGAGTTAAACACAACAGAAATCCTTAATCATATTCTTGTCTAAGACGTCTTAGAATATTTAGGAAAACACTTGAAGCTGTCAGAAGACA
Organism: Acinonyx jubatus; assembly: GCF_027475565.1. Lineage (NCBI taxonomy): Eukaryota > Metazoa > Chordata > Mammalia > Carnivora > Felidae > Acinonyx > Acinonyx jubatus. Next base: position 58,927,020 of record NC_069389.1, on the reverse strand, counting down.
GAGAAATCCCTACTATGAGAATAGTCAGGGCCCCTTGGAAGTGCTTTTAGGGCTTCTCCAGGAGAGTCAGAACTCAACCACCTTCTTAATGGATTATTTGTGACCACATGTTTTGAAGGGCTGATGTTGTCCCTTCACAGGGTTCCACATTTGTGGAAAACATTGTGCTAAACCAAGCTGCAGGAGCAAAAAGCATGAGCAAGGGTCAAAGAGGCATTAGTGCTGCCAGGTATACAAAGACAGACAGCTTGAGCAGTAGTCCCAAGCAAGACCAGAGCTCAGTTCACACAGAAACTGCCTGCAATATGATGCACTGTGTTACTGTCCAAAGGATTAAAATCTTGCATGGTTATAACAGCTTTTTACTTCCCAAATCCTGGTTACACCTATATTTCTTTTGATCCTCCTCTGTAAGGTAAGAGAGGAAGGGCAAGAATTATTCTTATTGTACAAATGAGGAAAGTGAGGCCCAGAGAGGGGAAGTAAGGTTGTGTTTTCTGGCACTATTTTTGCGTCCATCAAGAGGATAATATTTGAGAGCCAATGCTTGGTGCAAGTAACTCTGGAAATGTAAGAAGTGATTGACTTGGTCCTGCTGGCTTAGAGGAGAGAAACACTGGGCCACAGAGTACTACAGATGCCCAAGACCTTCCAAGAGAGTATGGAGTAGCAAGGAGATCAGTCCTCAATGGGAGTCAGCATCTAACTCCTAGCCTCAGGTTTCCTATTTCAGATGGAAGAACCATTATTAATAAACGCTTTCTTGTAAGTGTTCTTACAGGTTCGATTTACACAGTGCTCTCACTGGATGCTTACTCCATCTTGATGAAGGAGGCAGAACAAAGATGACTGTCTTCATTTGAAAGCCAAGCAAACTGAGGCTTGGAGAATTTGATTGACTTTCCCATGCTGAACAACAAGCTTGTGTCAGAGCTGGCGCCCAGGGCATAGTAATGATACAACCTACCATTCTATCCCAAAGGCTGGGGGTAACCTAGCATCTGTGGCAGGCTTTTCCTCCCCACACCACTCTGATCAGGGCAAGGTGGTAACACTCACCTGCAAGTAGATCTTCTTAAGTCCAGGAATGGAGTCACTGACACGGCCCGACACAAGACGCCCAAGGCCTGAGGTAGCCCCAATACACACCAAGAGCACCCAGGTCTGCTTGATTTCCAAGAATTCCTCTTCCACATATTTCATCTGAAAAGTATAACACCAGGACCCCCAAGGACAGGGGGAAGAAAAGGAGCTGACTGGTTAACTGTTGGTATATCCAGAACCCTCTACTGCTTGCTTTCCTGGACCACAGCAAGAGCTCCCTTCCCTTCAACCCCCTCCTTTGTAGCCCTAGATCCAGAACAAGCTTTCTGGCTACTTCTAATTGCTTAAAAGGCTTCATATCCCTTGGCTTTTTGGATTCTGGGCTTCTGAGCAACAGCTAAGGGGAGTGGGTATCTCCAAGCCCTGGCTTGAAGGACAGAATACAGCCTTAACAACTAAGAAAACCCAAGGGCTCCCCCCAAATCTCCCCATTCCCTGACCCAGAATTGATATCCTGGGGCAACAGCAGGTCACCAGGGGAGAGAACTAACTTCCATGTAAAATTTCCAGACATGTGTTTTAAGAAACACAAGATCTATGGAAGATAATAGCTGGACTATAACCAACAGTTCTACGGTAGTATAATTTGGGTGGATAATGGTTAAATGAAGCTAAGTGGGTTTCTTTTACTGCTTGATTTTTTGGTACCTTTAAAAGATTGTGACAATACGAAGCTAGAGAGATTGATTATACGTTGTTTCCTAAACAAATCATTTGACCACAAAGACCAGCATTCCACAGAACACACTCTTAGAAAACCCTGCCCTTGGGTCATCTCAGCCAGTCTTCTCAATCCCAATGATGCTTATCTTCTCTTGAAAATCTATCTAGATTTATCAAGGGGGAAAAATCTATCTAGATTTATCAAGGGGGAAACAGGCATGGACTTTCCCTTTATGAATTCTACCCATTTCCCATTGAGATCTTCCCTCAGTCTGTGTTCTTTCCCACTTTCGGTCTCTTCAAACACTGTTTGGTCTCTTTTTTCCCAGGTCTGCCCTTCTAGTGTCCTCCACCTCTATTCTCTGGACTTCAGGCAGGCCAAAGGCAGCTTCCTAGAGGTAAGGTGGGCCCACCCTAATATTCCTTACCAGGTGTACATAGGGAACGAAGTAGCCAAGGGCAGCAGCAGCAATCCCGAAGGCCCAGATGCGGTAGGTACGTTGGCGGAACACTCGCATGTTGAAGTACTTTCTAAGCTGAGCCAGGATGCGTTGGCACAGGGTGTGGACACCTCTCTTGTTTGGGGTGTCCTGAGAACTGGGTAGGAGTGGCCGGTAGGTGAGTGAAAGCAGGGTAAGAATAAACATGAAGGTACTCAGCACCTGGAAGGTTTGGGCGAGCTTGATCTTAGCCCCCAGTGTTTTGATGAGAAGAGGAAAGGATATGGAGAAGATGCTACTTCCAGCAGACACCACACCATTGGCCAAACCCAGGCGGCGTTGGAAGTAGTGGCCGAGGATGACGAGAGATGGCTGAAAGGCGAAGGAACAGCCACAACCAAAGAGAATCCCATAGGTGAAATAACGCAGGCTTAATGAGCTGTGGGAGAAACACCAAGAACTATTCTCAGCAGCCTGACCAGGAATCTGTCTGCCCTTTCCCTTCACCCTCCTGAGACCTGCATACCCCCACCCTTAACCCACAACCCCACTTACCACTTACCCTCAGAAAAGACAAGGAACAGGACTTAATAATAATGCAGATAGGGAGACAGAGGCTCAGAGAACTAATTCACCCAATGTAGCATAACAGGATCAGGAAACTTGGACTTGACTCTTGGTCTGTATGACTCTAGTTTGAATCATAGTACCCAATCAGAGAGAATCGTTGAAAAGAATGCCAGAATCAACCTATGCAATGGCTTGATAAGAGACTATAAGGAGTAAGACAGGGCCTTAGAACAGTTTCACCTACTGCTCACCTAGACACCATGGGTAAGCTGATAGCCAAAGCTTTAACCCAAGTAACAAAAGTCTGCAAGAGTCCAAGATCCTGGAAAGTCAAGATCCTCCATGGGACTCTACTACCTTTTTCCATGGTAGGGGCCCTTAATATTTCAGAAAATGTCTGAGAGACACCTTATCTCCAACCCTGCCCAAGGTCTGGATATCCCATGACCCTTTACTATAGGTCCTAGATGATCTCCCTGGGGATCCTGAAGTAAGGAGTCCCTTTAACTTCCAGAGCTTTGTTCCTGTTGCTGGACATGATATGGATTAGCCTCTCAGAGTAGCCTAGTTGCTTGATGGGAAGTGGAGCCTCAAAGAAGCTGTGGGCCTGGCCAAGTAAGATAGGTTCTGGCTTAAAACTCTTATGTTCTGCTGTGGCCATAAGCCTCTGTAACAGAAGGCAAAGTTTCAAAAGAGTAAAGGCCATGGGAAGGTTACCTTGGCCAGCCATCTGCCCTTAGACAATATTCGCACAACCTAATGAAGAATTTTGTTTTCTTTTTGAAGACTCCACATATTTTACAACAGATCTTATCTGACCGCTTAATTAACTAATACTCTCCATGGTCAAGCGGTTGGTCCCCGTAGATGGACCCAGTCCTTATACTAAAGCACTAGGTCTATGCTGCAGAGATGATGTATTAACACTCAACAGTTGTAAGACAACTGCATCACCATTGCTTTTCTTTGTTTTTAAGTTTTTATTTAAATTCCAGTTAACAGTATAATATTAGTTTTGGGTGTACAATATAGTGATTCAACACTTCCATATAACACCCAATGCTCATAACAACAAGTGCATTCCTTAATCATCACCTATTTAACTGATCCCCTGAACAACTTCTCCTCTAGTAACCATCAATTTGGTCTCTGTAGTTTAGAGTCTGTTTCTTGGTTTGCCTCTCTCCCTCTTTTTTTCCCACCTTTGCCCATGTTTTTTTTGTTTCTTAAATTCCACATATGGGTGAAATCATATGGTATTTGTCTTTCTCTGACTGACTTATTTCACTTAGCATAGTATTCTCTAGTTCCAACCGTGTCATTACAAATGGCAAGGTTGCTTCTCATCTGCTTACATTCACTGGATATGAGCAAAAGCTTTGGTTTCAAAAGTGTTGCCTCCACTTGGAATACATAGCTAAACTAACTGCTCCTCTTCTGTCAGATTTTTTGGGATTGGCTTGGTCTGGGGACCTTGTGTAAGGGAGAGGAGTTAGGAAGGTCTAAAGTAGACCTTCAAGGAGAGGGCAAGTGGTGGCAAAACATGGGATTTGGTTCAGAGTGCTATCTGATGGATCTGTTTCTAGCTGGGCCTCAAGGAAGGAAGGAAGCCCCTGAATAGGCTTGACAAGGCATCTCCAGCCCTGACTGCACTCTGTCCCACCTCATGTCATCCAATGGAACTCAGAGCCCGAATTCAGACAACAGGAGGGATGACTTGGAGCTCTAGTCACAAGCAGAACCACTTTCCCAACAGACATGAAGCCATTCAGAAAGATTCTTGGCTCTAAAGATGTTCTTACAGAAAAGGCAAAGGGGGTGGGGAAGGGCTTAGGGGCTGGAAAACAGAATGCCTACTCCAATGTGCCTAAAGAAGAATGCCAGAAAAAAATACATCTAAGCTCTTTCCCCTCCTATAACCGAGCTCACGTGTACTGGAAGAGAAGTGGGATCCGTATGTTGCTAATTTGTTTATACTTTGCTCAGCTCAACCTTAAAAAACAGACCTCTGCTGTGTAGTGCCGAGACTGGAGCCACTTCTGAGGCCTAGCTCCTTCCCTCAAGGGGCCAGGCACCAGCTTACTGAGGGCAAATGAGGCCAACCACCAGAGGGATCCTGAAAGGGCTTGGAGCTGCTGCCATAGGAGGGCTGAGCACATTCCAAGCAGAACATGGTTTTCCCCTCCTCTGTCCCAATTGGATGGGATGAAGCCAAGAAATCATTGTAGGTCATATACAAGCTCTGCTGGAGGGTAGGCTGAGTAGCCAGAAATGCTCAAGTCATAAGGAAAGCTGGATCCCCCTCAGAGGGCCCAGTTGTGGCAGAACACAATTATCATTCTCCACTCTGAGTGGAACCTTAGGCCTAGAGAGCATAACCATAGTCCTTCTCTGGTGAGCCAAGCTCAGAAAACAAGTCTCTGACAAGTTACCCATGTCTCCAGGCCAGCATTTTCATATACCAGCCCAGGCAGATTGGAAGTAGGAGGCATAATAACTTCCAAAGCATCTTTGGCTGAAAGCCAACAGACTTCTTTAGGAATTCCATATTCCTCAGGCCATGGTGGAGGGTTTTTACTTCTCCCCTCGCCTGCAGACATGATCCTGCAGGATTGGCAGAAAGAAACCAGAACATTAACTTATAGCCTGCTTCTTGCCTGATACTACCAAGTTTTGCCAGTAGGACCAACTGCACTGGAGTTTGAGGTTAGCCTAGGCCTAGCTGGGTAGCTGGGTGCTAGGTCTATACCCCAGTGGGAGATGCTGCTAAACATCCTTTCTTATGCCCAAGACATGATTTTTTTTTCTTTCCCAAATTATCCATACATTGGCAGCCAAAAATACCTGGAAAGGAGCCAGAAATGCTAAACAGCCTTGGGTTCAGCTGACTTCTTTTTCAATATAAGATTCCCTCAGGAATCCTGTAATGGTAGGTGTTTCACATGGATTCACTCCAGAAGCTCATTTCCAGGAAGGCAAGTGAGGGCATGCGTTGTGTGGCACATGGAAGGGGGAATAGAATGGCAGAGCTGGAAGAGACCTGAAAAGACCATCTGGTCTAACTCCCTCATGTTACAGATATAGAAACTGAGGCCCAGATAGGGGAATGGTACTAATATATTGTTCCATAGCCATTTAGTGGCCCAAAGTGGACTTAGACCCAGTTTCATGAACTCTCAAGCTTAGGCTCCACCCACCACTTTGGAACTCTTGGGTCTTCTTTTGGGGATATTATATATCAATGTGTCCTGGAGAACCTACCTAGATGAATCCCATTGTACAATGATTCTCAGGAGCAGAGTCTTGAGAACTCTACATGGAAAGGACCACAGAGGATTGTTCAATGAGTATCCCTAGTTGAAGCCCAGAAAGAAGCCAACCTTCAGTGTTGGGCAAATGGCCAGCAACTCCTAGCCTTACCTGGTGAAGGAGCTGGTATGGAGGCCTATGAAAGCGACAGCAGCCCCTGCAGTTGCTGTGATTCGGCAGCCCAAACGATCAGTGAATATACTCACAATGGGAGAACAGAAGAAGATCATGCCCATTGAGAGGGCTCCTACCCAGGCTGCAGAGAAAAGAAGCACAAAGACAACTTAACTTAATGTGGTACCTGGTGGTGCAGCTGGTATCTCAGTTCTTCTCTGACCTTTCACAGGGGTCATTGCATTGGCCTCATTGCCATCTTTCTAGTCCCTAATGGTCAGAGAAGTTAGGTGATTTTCAAAGCACTTGTAGCAGGGCAATGTGGGAACCAGGAGTCTAGTTAATAAACATACCCAGAGTTTCAGAGCTGGGGCAGAGGGCCTTTAGAGATCATCAAGTCTATGGTGGGACCTTCTAGCTAGCCACCATATGGCTGCACTCCATTTCTCCACCACTTTGGTCAAACACTTTGGTATGACCATATGACTGAATTCTGACCAATACAGTATGGATAAAAGTGATACACACCACTTCCAGGCCTGGACCATAAAAAAACTCCCATGATATTTCTGCTTTCCTGTGAGCTACAACTGCAAAGTCATCTTGCAAGCCATGTATTAAGACTGGAAGAACTGCCATCAGTTCTGTCTGGGTCCCTAGATAATTACATGGAACAAAATTCTCTCTAATCTGGAACCCCTTCCATAAATATTGCATAGGAAATAAACAGGGGTGTCTGGGTGGCTCAGTTGGTTAAGTGTCTGACTTAGGCTCAGGTCATGATCTAATGGTCCATGAGTTTGAGCCCTGCATCAGGCTCTGTGTTGATAGCTCAGAGCCTGGAGCCTGATTCAGATTTTGTGTTTCCCTCACTCTCTGCCCCTCCCACACTCATGCTCTTTCTCTCTTTCTGTCTCAAAAATAAATAAACATTAAAAATTTTTTAAATAAAAAATTTTAAAAAGAAACAAACTTCTTGTCACTGAATTTTTGAGGGCCATTTGTTACAGCAATGAAACCAACATAAACTAAAACAAAGAGATTCCTCCACTACCATTTTACTGATAAAGAAATAGGCCCATAAATGTGAAGGGACTTGACAAAAATCACACAGCAAGTTAGTGGCAGATCTGGGACTCAAACCCAACTCTCCTCATTCCTAGTCCAAAGTTCATTGTATTATGTCTTCTATGGGGATGAATGAAGCTTCCCATAATTGGAGGTGTGCAAGCAGATGCTAGATATAAAACAGGGGATCTAAGAATTGGTATCATATTTGGACTAGCCAGCATTTTAGGCCCTTCTGGGCATGCTGAGCCAAATTTATAGCCTTGAGCAATGTTCCACTTGGCTTCAGGGCCAAGGAGTATAGGAATTAATTAAGCCTTGAGGAGCTAAAGTAAGGCTTGTGTTGGGCATTGGAACAGTCCTGTAAAGATGCTAAGACTAAGGAGCAGGGAAGTCCACAAAGGTCTCCTCAAATTGTATGAGAACATAGGCAAGATTTAGGAGCCACCCAGAGATTTCTAAGGACACTATGCAAGAGGTCATGCAACCCTCATGCTGAAATCCTTCATCAGAGCCCATGTTTGGCAAATCCCTGACTCTAAGCTCAAATAAAAAGAGTTTATTATGTTTATAAATGCTCTCAAGTGTCCATAACAATCCTCAACAGGAAGGAAGAAATTTACCCTTTTACTTAGATTCTTCTAGTCCACTTCCCTTTGCTTAGCCCTCAGAAAGCTCAAGTTTTTTTTTCTTTTAAAGCTGTTATCAAGTTTCTTCTTTGGCCTCTTTTCTAGTCTAAGCAATATTAGTTTCCTTAACTTCTTCCCTTAGCTTCTATTTCTAACTCTGTAATTACTTTCAGAGCTCTCGTCTGACCATTTTCCAAATCATCATCATCATCATCATCATCATCATCATCTAAAAGCATTCATTGAGGAGAGCCTGGGTGATTCAGTCAGTTGAGCACCCAACTCTTGACTTTGGCTCAGGTCATGATCCCAGGGTTGTGGAATTGAGCCCTGCATTGGGCTCTGCACTGGGTATGGAGCCTGCTTGATTCTCTCTTCCTCTTCCCTCCTCCCCAACTCTCTCTCTCTCTCTCTCTCTCAAAACAAAAAATAAAAAAACAACCATTCATTGAGTATCACCTGAGCATGGTGCCAGGCCAGCTTCTGGCTGTCTTCAGTTGTATAACCCCAAGTCAGTCAGAAAAGTGCAGTCTGAGTTTGGTCAGGGCTAGTTCACCATCTGTGTCTCTTATCTCAGTGCCTAATTGGTTGCTCAGATTTCTATTGGGAATCTTTGCTTTCCAGGGCACTAACTTGAGTCCTAGCTGCCTGGCTTCAAAAGTACCGGCCTGGGACAGCAGGAAACCTGAAGTCTCTCATCACAATTTTACCTCTTGCTGTGCAATTTCACTTCTTATCAGCTGTGGGACCTTGAGCAAGTCACACAGCACTTCTCTAATCCTCAGTTTTCTCATCTGCAAAATAAGGATTAAAATTCCCGATGTGCTTTCCTCCAAGTTTTCTTTTTTTTAAAATTTTTTTAACGTTTATTTATTTTTGAGACAGAGAGAGACAGAGCATGAACGGGGGAGGGGCAGAGAGAAGGGAGACACAGAATCGGAAGCAGGCTCCAGGCTCTGAGCCGTCAGCCCAGAGCCTGACGCGGGGCTCGAACTCGTGGATGGCGAGATCGTGACCTGAGCTGAAGTCGGACGCTTAACCGACTGCGCCACCCAGGCGCCCCCTGAGTTTTCTTTTTTTTTAATGCTTACTTATTCTTCTTTTTCAATATATGAAATTTATTGTCAAATTGGTTTCCATAGAACACCCACTGCTCATCCCAAAATATGCCCTCTTCAATACCCATCACCCACCCTCCCCTCTCTCCCACCCACATCAACCCTCAGTTTGTTCTCAGTTTTTAAGAGTCTCTTATGCTTTGGCTCTCTCCCACTCTAACCTCTTTTTTTTCCCTTCCCTTCCCCCATGTGTTTCTGTTAAGTTTCTCAGGATCCACATAAGAGTGAAAACATATGGTATCTGTCTTTCTCTGTATGGCTTATTTCACTTAGCATATCTACCCTATGACCCAGCAGTAACACTGCTAGGAATTTACCCAAGGGATACAGGAGTATTGATGCATAGGGGCACTTGTACCCCAATGTTTATAGCAGCACTCTCAACAATAGCCAAATTATGGAAAGAGCCTAAATGTCCATCAACTGATGAATGGATAAAGAAATTGTGGTTTATATACACAATGGAGTACTACGTGGCAATGAGAAAGAATGAAATATGGCCCTTTGTAGCAACGTGGATGGAACTGGAGAGTGTAATGCTAAATGCTTATTTATTCTTGAGAGAGAGAGACAAAGCACAAACAGGGGAGGGGCAGAGAGAGAGGGAGTCACAAAATCTGAAGCAGGCTCCAGGTTCCAAGCTGTCAGCACAGAGCCCAACGCAGGGCTTGAACCCACGAACTGTGAGATCATGACCTGAGCCGAAGTTGGGCACTTAACTGACTGAGCCACCCAGGCGTCCCCAAGTTTTCTTTTAAATAATAATCAGAGGTGGGGCACCTGGATGGCTCAGTCGGTTGAGCATCCAACTTCAACTCAGGTCATGATCTGACGGTTTGTGGGTTCGAGCCCCGCAACGGGCTCTGTGCTGACAGCTCAGAGCCTGGAGCCTGCTTTGGATTCTGTGTCTCCCTGTCTCACTGCCACTCCCTTGCTCATGCTCCGTCTCTCTTTCTCTCTCTCAAAAATAAATGAATATTAACAAAAATAAATAATAATCAGAGATAATCATATTTAAGAGAGCTTTATAAATACCAATAGTTACACCATATACAAAAATTAATACAAATGGATCATAGGCTTATATGTAAAACTTAAAACTAAAAAACTTACAGAACAAAGTATAGGAGAAAATCTTTCTGACCTTTAATTAGGCAAAGATTTCACAGATATTAACAAAAAGTATGATCCATAAAAGAAAAACATTGATACATCAGACTTTATCAAAATTTAAAACTTCTGATAAATACTGTTATCAAAGTGTAAAAAGCAAGCCACAGGCTGAGGAAAATATTTACAGCACATAGATATGATAAGAGACTGGTATCCAGAACACAGTGTTGACTCTCACAACTCAACAATAAAGCAAGCAATCCAGGTTAAAACATGAGGGAAAGATTTCAACAGACATTTCACACATATAAACACACACACACACACACACACACACACACACACACACACACACAATGAATGTCAATTAAGCACGTGAAAATATGCTCAATATCATTAATCATTCAAGAAATGCATATTAAAGCCACAGTGAGATACCGCTACATACCCACTAAAAAGGCTTTTAAGAAATTGCAATACCTAGTACTGGGGAGGATGTAGAGGAACTGGAAATCTCATGCACTGCTGGTGGGAATGCAGAATGGTATACCAACTTTGGAAAACAGTTTGGAAGATTCTTATAAAGTTAAACATGCAATTGCCACATAAGCTTGAAATACCACTCCTAGGTATTTACCCAAAATAAATGAAAACTTATGTCCACAGAGAAACCTATGCCTAGATGTTTATGGTAGCCTTTTTTATAACTGCCAAAACTTGGCAATAACTCAAAATGTACTTCAACTGGTAAATGGATAAATAAGTGGGTAATACATTAATACAGTGGAATACAACTTTGCAATAAACAGGAATGAACTACTGATACCAGTAACAACTTCAACAATTCTCAAAGACATTACAGTAAGTGAAAGAAGCTAGACACAAATGATTTTATTTACATAAAATTCTGGAAAAGACAAAATTATGGGGACAGAAAAACAGATCAGTGGGTACCAGGAGGAAGGATGGGTGTAGGGAGAGGATTCATTACAGGAGAGCAGGAGGGAACTTTCTGGAGTGATGAAATGTTATATATCTTAATGTGGTGATGATATTCTTTTGTCAAAATTCATAGAACTGAGCATATAAAAAGAGTGAATATTACCATATGTAAATTATAGCTCAATAAATCTGATGTTATAAAAAAAGAGGAGAGGGGGCAGAGAAGTAGAAAGTGCCAACGGGAGGTCTCATTTATGATGTATGTATTTTATTCTGGCAGGATTTTCCCAAAAAGCATAGTTCAAGTATATTGTCAAAGAGGAAAAAATTATGTATAGTCACCAAATCATCTTGCTGACATTTAACCAACTAGAACTCACCATTATTCACCATTGTTTGACCTTTCTGAATATTTACAGTACAACTAAAACTGATGATTGGGCTTGAAGGTAACTTTTGTACAAAGAAAATTTAAATTATATTTGATATAGAATTTTTTGGTTAATGACATGTATCCATAATTATGGTACCATACAGAATATTTTCACTACAAATCCTGTACTCCACCTATTCATCCTGCCTCACCCTTCCAACCTCTGGCAACCACTGACCTTTTTACTGTCTTCATAGTTTTGCATTTTCCAGAATGTTATATAGTTGGAGTCATATAGTGTGTAGCCTTTTCAGATTGGCTTCTTTCACTTAGTAATTTGCATCTAAGCTTCCTCCATGTCTTTTCATGGCTTAATAGCTCATTTCTTTTTAGCACTGAATAATATTCCATTGTCTGGATGTACCAAAGTTTATCAACTCACCTACAGAAGGACAACTTGCTTGCTTCCACATTTTGGCAATTATGAATAAATCTGCTATAAACATTTGTGTGCAAATTTTTGTGTAGACAAACATTTTTGACATATTTGGTTAAATACTATGGAACACAATTGCTAGATCATGTTCAATTTTTTTAATGTTTATTTTTGAGAGAGAGAGCATGAGTGGGTGAGGGGCAGAGAGTGAGGGAGATACAGAATCCAAAGCAGGCTCCAGGCTCTGTGTCAGCACAGAGCCCGATGTGGGGCTTGAACCCATGAACTGTGAGATCATGACCTATGCTGAAGTCAGATACTTAACCGACTGAACCACCCAGGTGCCCCTATCCAGTACTATTTTAAATAAGAGCGGTGGGAATGAAAAAAAAAAGAGTGGTGAGAATGGACATCCCTGTCTTCTTCCTCACCATAGAGGAAAAACTTTCACTTTTTCCCCATTGAGAATTATGTTAGCTGTGGGGTTTTCATATATGACCTTTGTTATGTTGAGATATGCTCCCTCTAAATCTACTTTGTTGAGTGTTTATATCATGAATTGATGTTGTACTTTATCAAATGCCATTTCTGCATCTATTAAAATCATCACATGGTACTTATCCTTTCTCTTATTAATGTGCTGTATCACGTTGATGTGTGAATATTGAACCACCTTTGAAACCCAGAAATAAATCCCACTTCGTCATGGTGAATGATTCCTTCAATGTTGTTGGATTTAGTTTGCTAGTATTTTATTGAGGATTTTTGCATCCATGTTCAGGGATATTGGCCTGTAGTTCTCTTTTTTATCCATGTCTTTATCTGATTTTGGTATCAGGTAATGCTGGCCTCATGGAATAAATTTAGAAGTTTTACTTCCGGTTCTATTTTTTTGGAATAGTTTGAGAACATGTATTAACTCTTCTTTAAATGTTTGGTAGAATTCACCTGTGAAACCATCTGGTCCTGGACTTTTTGTTGAGAGATTTTGATGACTGATTCAATTTCTTTTCAGGTTATTGGTTTCTTCAAGTTTTTTTATTTTTCTTCCTCTTTCAGTTTTGGTAGTTTATATGTTCCTAGGAATTTATCCATTTCTTTCAGGTTGTTTAATTTGTCGGCATACAGTTTTTCATAATATTCTCTTATAATTGTTTGGATTTCTGTGTTGTTGGTTGTTCTTTCTCCTCTCTCATTTGTGATCTTATTAATTTGGGTCCTTTCTCTTTTCTTTTTTGATAAGTCTTGCTAGGGGTTTATCAATTTTATCAATGTTTTCAAAGAACCAGTTCCTGATTTCTTTGACCTGTTCTATTGTTTTCTTAGTCTCTTTATCATTTATTTCTGCTCTCGTATTTATTATCTCCTTCCTTCTGCTGCCTTTAGGTTCATTTAATGTTATTTTTCTAGCTTCTTTAGGTGTAAGGTTAGATTGTTTATTTGAGACTTTTCTTGTTTCTTGTTATAGGCCTGTATTGCTATACACTTCCCTCTTAGGACCACTTTTGCTACATCCCAAAGGTTTTGGACAATTTTGTTTTCCTTTTCATTTGTTTCCATGTATTTTTTTAATTTCTTCTTTGATTTCCTGGTTGATCCATTCATTTTTTAGTAGCATATTGTTTAACCACCATGTATTTATTGTCTTTCCAGATTTTTCTTGTGGTTCTAGAAGTCACCATGTTGTGGTCAGAAAAGTTGCATGGTGCAACTTCAATCTTATATTTTTTGAAACCTGTCTTGGGGCCTAATATGTGATCTATTCTGGATAATGTTCCATGTGCACTTGAAAAAAATGTGTGTTCTGCTGTTTTAGGATGAAAGGTTTTGAATGCATCTGTTAAATCCATCTGGTCCAGTGTGTCATTTCAAACCATTGTTTCCTTGTTTATTTTCTGTTTAGATGATCTGTCCTTTGAGGTATGTGGGGTATTAAAGCCCCCTATAATTTTTTGTATTATTATCAATTAGTTCTTTTGTGTTTCTCATTAATTGTTTTATATATTTGAGTGCTCCATGTTGGGTGCATAAATATTTACAGTTGTTAGATCTTTTTGGATTGTCCACTTTATGATGACATAGTGCCCTTCTCTGTCTCTTGATACAGTCTTTGTTTTAATGTTACTTTTCTTTGTATTAAGTTTATTTATTTTAGGAAAGAGTGTGAGTAGGGAAGGGGCAGAGAGAGAAGGAGAGAGAGAATCTCAAGCAGGTTCCATGCTGTCAGTGTGGAGCCCTGACACATCTCGATCCCATGAACCATGAGATCATGACCTGAGTTGAAATCAAGAGTCGGGCATTTAACCAACAGAGCTACCCAGGTGCTCCTTACATTCCTTGTTTTAAAGTCTAGTTTATTAGATATAAGTATTGCTATTCTGGCTTTCTTTTAACCTCCTTTCATTTGATAAATTTTTCTCTATCCCCTCACTTTCATTCAGCAGGTGTCTTTAGCTCTGAAATGAGTCTCTTGTAGGCAGTGTAGAGATGGTCTTTTTTTTTATCCATTCTGACACCCTATGTCTTTTGATTTAAGTGTTTAGTCCACTTACATCCACAGTAATTATTGATAGATACATATTTATTGCCATTTTATTACTTGTTTTCTTTTTTTTTTTTCCCTAAGATTTTCTCTGATCCTTTCTTGCCTTTGTCACTTTTGGTCTTTCTTTTACCTTCAAAGAGTCCCTTTTAATATTTCTTGCATGACTGGTTTAGTGGTCACAAACTCTTTTAGTTTTTGTTTATGTGGGAGACTCTTTATCTCTCCTCTTCTGGATGATATCCTTGCTGGATAGAGTATTTTTGGCTGCAGATTTTTCCCATTCAGCATTTCGAATATATCATGCCACTCCCTTCTGACTTGCCAAGAGTCTGTTGAGAAGTCCCTAGCTAGCCTTATGGGTTCTCTGTTGTAAATTAAGGCCTTTTTTCCTGCTGCTTTTAGGATTTTTCTTTACCACGATATTTTGCCAATTTAATTACAATATGTCTTGGTGTTGGCCTGCTTTTTTTTTTTTTTTTTTTTTTTTTTTTTTTTTTTTTTGATGGGAGTCCTCTGTGCCTCCTTGACCTCTGTTTCCTTCCCTAGATTAGGGGAGTTTTCAGCTATTATTTCTTCAAATAAATTGTCTGCCCCCTTTTCTCTTTTTCTTCTGAGATCCTATAATACAAATGTTATTACTTTTGATGGAGTCACTGAGTTGCCTAGGTCTATTCTTGTGTTGCATAATTCTTCTTTCTCTCTTTGGTTTAGATTCCTCACTTTCCATTACTTTGTCGTCTAGGTCACTAATTCATTCTTCTGCTTCTTCCAGCCTACTGTTCATTGCATAAAGCCTGTTTCCAATCTCATTTATTGCACTCTTCATCTCAGATTCTTTTTAACTCTTTTATCTCTGTGGTAAGGGTCTCATTGATATCTTCTATTATTTTCTCAAGCCCAGTGAGTATCCTTGTGATTGTTGCTTTAAATTCTCCATCAGGAAGGTTACTTATATCTCTTTCGCTTAGATTTCTGTCTGTAGACTCATTTGTTCTTTCATTTGGGATAAATCCCTCTTTCTTTGCATTTTGTCAAAATCTCCGCCTTCTTCTCTATATTAGAAAAGACAGTTATGTCTCCTATTTCTGAAATTAATGGCCTTATGAAGAAGAGGTCATTCGTTCCCAGGACCTGGCGCTTCAGGAAGTGTCTCTGGTGTACACTGTATACCCTCTGCTGTTGTGTTTTGACTGCTCTGTCTTCAGGCCAGTCATCTGCAGAGGTTCTCCTTGCCTGTTGTGGGCAGTATTTGGTCTCTGGCCTGAACGTGGCACGTTTTAACTAGATGCCCTCCGGTCTGCTTGTGATATTAGACCGGACACTTCCTCTACCAGAACTGAGGCCCTGCAAAACTCTCTGGTTAAGAGACATAGTGTGGGCAGGGGTTTGTGCTAGTCTTCTGGGGAAGGGGCCTGCTACACTGGGACTGAGGCAAGTGTGACTGAGAAGGGCAATCCCACCAGAGCACACGGGTGGTGGGGCTTGGTGTATGCAAGTTTGGCAGCCAGTGTCAGCACGGTGCTGTTTCCCATAGATGGCTCTGTGTTTAATCTGAGGGGCAGGAGAGGGAGTAACTTACTAGCTCCTTAGGTGTCTCCATGAATGCTGCCTCTCAGGGACTGTTCCAAGAAGAGTGAATAATCTCCCCACTGTGTACCCCAGGCACTCTTCAGATTGCTATTTCCACACTGCCTATCCCCAGTTGTTTGCTTGCCTTCTCTTCAGGAGCAGTGCATTGCCCTCCTTGCTCTATCTTAGCCGAGTCCATTGGCTCAGCTTAAAACTCCAGACTTTAAGTCCCACTGACTGCAGAGACTTACAAAATTCAGCCCCTTTTTTCCATGACAATGGCTTTGGGGAAACATTCTCCTTGTGCATTCCCTTGTCTGCTCCTCTCTTTCTCGCCTTTCTCTATGACCATGGCTCCCTCCCTCTCAGCATCTGTGATCCATTTCTCCTCT
Source organism: Acinonyx jubatus (assembly GCF_027475565.1). Lineage (NCBI taxonomy): Eukaryota > Metazoa > Chordata > Mammalia > Carnivora > Felidae > Acinonyx > Acinonyx jubatus. The sequence continues at coordinate 58,910,635 of NC_069389.1, read as the reverse complement.
AAACCACATTTCCACACTTCCTACCTTATTCAGTGTGGCCTCTTCTCTTCCTTAAGTTGTGGAGTTCTTTCTTTTGGTCTTCAGGTCAATTTCTGAGGAATTTAGGATAATTTGATAGTTATTTAGTTGTGTTCATGGGACAAGGTGAACCTAGGGCTGCCTATTCCACCACCATTAACCTGTGAGATCTGTGTGTTTTCTTTGATAGTTTCTGTTTATCTTTGGCCCATTTTTTAGTTTGGTTGTTCATTTTCTTATTGTTGAGTTTTAAGAGTAATTTTTACATTTTGAATAATAGTCTTTTATCAGGTATATATTTTGCAAATATTTTCTCCCAGTCTGTGGCTTACTTTCTCATTCCTTTGCCATTTTCTCTCACAGAACAGGTTTTAATTTAATGAAGTTCACATTATGAATTATTCATGGATTGTACCTTTGGTGTCATTTCTAAGAAGTCATTGTCCTACCCAAGGTCTTTTAGGTTTTTTTCATACGCTATTTTCTAGGAGTTTTATAGTGTTGTATTTTATATTTAGGTCTGCGATCCATTCTGAGTTAATTTTTGAAGGTTGTAAAGTCTGTGTCTAGATTCATTTTTTGCATGTGGATGCCCAGTTGTTCCAGCACCATTTGTTGAAAAAGAAAACTGTCTTTGTTCTATTGTATTGCCCTTGCTTCTTTGTCTTAGTTGGCTATATTTATGTGGATCTATTTCTGTTCTCTCTATTCTCTTCCACCGATCTATTTGTATATTCTTTCATCAATCCTACAGTGTCTTGAATATTGTAGCTTTAAAGTAATCCTTGAAGTTGGATAGTGACATCCTCTAACTTTGTTCACTTCCTCTATTATTGCATTGGCTATTTGGAATATTTTGCCTCTCCATGTAAAGTTTAAGTTCATTTTGTTGATATCCACAAAATACCTAACTTGAATTTTTATTGGGATTGTGTTGAATCTATATATCAATTTGGGAAGAATTGAGTCTTCCTATGCATGAACATTTATTTAGTTCTTTTTTTATTTCATTATTCAGAGTTTTGTAGTTTTCATCATATACACTTTGTATGTATTTTGTTAGATTTATACCTATTTCATTTTGGGGGTTCTAATATAAATATATTCACTTTTTCAAAGTTTATTTATTTATTTTGAGAGAGAGAGCGAGAGCGAGCAGGGAAGGGGCAGAGAGAGGGAGAGATAGAATCCCAACCAGGGGTCATGCTGTCAGCACAGAGCCTGATGCAGGGCTTAAAGTCATGAATCGTGAGATCATGACCTGAGCCAAGATCAAGAGTTGGATGCTTAACTGACTGAACCACCCAGATTCCCCTAAATGGTAATCATTTTTAAATCTCAAATTCTGCTTGTTCATTACTGATATATAGGAAAGCAATTGACTTTTGTATATTAACTTTGTATCCTGCAAACTTGCTATAATCACTTATTAGTTCCAGGAGTTTTTTGTTGGTTCTTTCAGATTCTCTACATAGATTATCATGCCATCTGTGAACAAACACAGTTTTATGTCTTCTTTCTTTTTAAAAAACGTGTTTTTTTATCAGAGAGAGAGTGCAAGTGGGGGAGGGGCAGAGAGAGAGGGAGACTCAGAATCTGAGGCAGGCTCCAGGCTCCAAGCTGGCAGCACAGAGCCCAATGTGAGGCTCAAACTCAGGAATGGAGAGATCATGACCTGAGCCAAAGTCGGATGCCCAACTGACTGAGCCACCCAGGCACCCTTATATCTTCTTTCTTAATCTATATTCCTGTTATTTCCTTTTCTTGCATTATTACATTAGCTAGAACTTCCAGTATGATATTGAATGAGAGTGGTAAGAGGTGATACCTTTGCCTTACCTGATCTTAGTAGGAAAGCTTCAAGTTTGTCATCATTATGTATGATGTTAGCTGTAGGTTTTTTAATACAGATTTTTAAAATATAAGTTTGTTTTGATTTCTTTTAAACTTTTAAATTTTTAAATAATTATAAATTCACAGGAAATAGCAAAGATAATTCAGAGAACTCTTGTGGATACTTCACCCAATGCCCCCCAATGGTTACATCTTATGTAACTATACTAAAATATCAAAACCAGGAAATTTACATTGGTACATTATATGTGTATAGTTTTATGTCATTTTATTATACATGTAGATTCATGTAACCACCACTTCAATCAAGATGCAGAACTGTTCCATCACCACAAACATCTCCTTTGTGCTACTCCTTCATAGTCACAGTCCACTTTCCTACTATTCCTGGGCAACCACCAATTTGTTTCACATCTCTATAATATTATTTTAAGAAAGTTACATAAATAGACTCATAAAGTATATGACCTCTGAAAATTGCCTTTTTTTCACCCAGTATAATTCCCTGGAGATACATATTTGCAGTGAGTTTTTTGTAAACAACATATAGTTCGGACGTGTTTTTTTGTTTTTTCTATCCACTCTACTAATCTCTGTCTTTTACTTGATGTGTTTAGAACATTCACAATGGACATAATCATTGATATGTACAGTCATTTAATTTTTGTTTCTGTTCCCTCTGTTTTCCCTTCCTCTATTTCCCTTTTCCCCACCTGCCTGAAGTTTCTTTTAACAGTTTTTAGAATTCCATTTTGATTTATCTATAGTGCTTTTGAGTGTCTCCTTTTGTATATATTTTAGTGGTTGCTCTAGCTATTATATTACATGTATATACCTTATCAGTTTACTGATGTTGAATTTCACAAGTTTGAGTGGAATGTAATAACCTAACTTCCTTCATGTCCTTTCACTCGCCCTCATTTATAATAAAATTGTCTTAAATATTTGTTTTATATACATTGATAACCACATCAGGAATCAATATAATTTTGGGGTCAACTGTTAAACATAATTTAGATAACACCAAAGAAGGAAAGTCTATTGTATGTATCCATAATTTTACTTTTTGTTTTCTCGCCCTTCTTCATGTTTCAAAGCTCCTTCTTTTATTGTTTCCTTTCTATTTAAAGAACTTCCTTTGGCCATTCATTTAGGGTCAGTTTGCTAGTGACAAATTCTCTTAGTTTTCATTCATCTAAGAATATCTTGATTTCCCCTTCATTCCTAAATGATATTTTCATTAGCTATGCAATTCCGGGTTTACAAATTTTTTCTTTCAGCACTTGAAACATGTGCCACTTCTTCCTTCTGCCCTTTATGGTTTCTGATAAGAAATCCACTGTCATTTGAATGTTTTTCCTCCTTGGTTAAGGTGTCATTTCTCTTTCACTGTTTTCAAGAGTATTTTGTGTGTTTAGATTTAAGAAGTTTGATTATGATATATCTTAGCATAAATTTCTTTGAGTTTGTTCTCTTTGGGATTCATTCAACTTCTTGATACTGTAGGTTTGTCTTTTCCTAATTTGGAAAATTTTTAGTCACTACTTCTTTGAGTACTTTTTCAGCCCCATCTCCTTTCTCCTTTCCATCCAGGACTCCTCTGATGACAGGAATGTTGCATTTTTTGTTAGAGTCCCACAGTTCCTTGAGGCTCTGTTCATTTTTTTTTCAGTTTTTTTTTCTCTCTGTTGTTCAGACTTGATAATTTTTATCATTCATTCTATCTTCAAGTTCACTGATTATTTCCTCTGTCCTCTCTATTCTTTTATGAAGCCTATCCAATGAGGCTCTTATTATCATTATTTCAGTTGTATTTTTTCATTCTAAAATGTCCATTTGTTTCTTCTTTATATTTTATATTTATTTGCTGAGACAGTATTTTTTTCATTTGTTTCAAGTATTGTAGTTGCTCATTGAAGCATTTTTAAGATGGTTGCTTTATATATCCTTGTCAAATAATTCCAACATCTGTGTCACCTTGGTGCTGGCGTTAGTTAACTATCTTTTCTCATTGAAGTTGAGATTTCCCCAGACTTTGCTGTGACAAGTGGTTTTCTCTCCTAGACATTTTGGATATTATAAGACTCTGGATCTTATTTAAATCTTGTGTTTTAGCAAGCCTACTATGACACTGTGCCAGTAAGGCACCACTTCATTATTGCTAGATGGGGTAGAAAAGATGGGGGTGGAAGTCTAGGTTTCTTGTTTAGCCTCCATTGATACCCTGTGAAGGATGGATGATGCCTTGTTACTGCTGAGCAGGGGTTGGTGTTCAAGATCCCCACTGGACCTCCTCTGATATTTTCCTGGATAAGAGGGGTAGTGATTGCTCATTATTTCCCACATTGCTTTAACTGATGCTATAATGAACATTGTTAAAAGATAGGCCTTCACTGACACACCTTGGCATCTCTCCAGGAGTGGGAAGAGAGTCAAAGGTTAAAGTCTGGAAGGATGAAAGTCCAGGCTCCCTCTATTGATGCAATGGGGGAGGAGTAGGCCTTCTTGCCACTGAGATGGAATGAAATTCTTAGCTCTCCACTCGGTTTTCTTTGATACTACTTAACCATGGTGGGGGTAGTTTGGGGCACCTTGTTACAATTGGGTGAGTGTAGAAGTCTAGGCTCCCCACTAGGACTTTGCTGACAAAAGTCAGATAAATTTTTTCCCCATGGTGTTTGGCTGGAGCAGAGTGGTTATTTAAAAGTGTTCTAAAATAACTAACTAACTAAATAAATAAATAAATAAATAAATAAAATAAAAGTGTTCTGTCTTGCTGTGCTACCCCTTTCCTGGTCGTTTAGCTAGAAAAATCAGGATTTTCTAGCGGCTTATCCATTGGTACTTCTGGGTTGTTGGCTTTTTCAGTTCCAGGTCTAAGATATATGTGGCAAAATAAAAACTGTTTCATTCACTGCTGTGTTGTTCCTTGGGTCCTGAGGTCCCTGGCCCATCAACTTCTTTCTACCTTTCAGCCTTTTATATTTGCTTTGTATACAGTGCCCAGTGTTTTTAGCCATACTTCATGGGAGGAATATGGAAAAATACCTTGATATAGTTTTTAATGCTAAATGTATATTATAAAAAATTAAGCCATCCATATATGATATTCATTTATTCAACAGTTATTTAACATCCTCTCTGGCGCAAACACATGGCTATAAGGACACTGAGATTGATAAATGAGTGACATATGGTTCTTGCCTTCAAGGATCTCACTGTAGAATAGGGAACATTTAAAAAAAAATAAGGCATTACAAAATATAAATTCCATGGTTCAAGACTAGAGTAAAAATTTCTATTTATAGATTTTCAGGCAAGTCAGACATTCCAAGTGAAAGAAAATTTGCTATATTAAGGGAAAGAAAGGTAATCTAATAGCTAGATTAATAACTGAAAAAGAATAGTATGATATAAGAGATATGTATTTGAAGGATTGATAGAAGTAAAGGTTTTTTAGAAGAAACTTAGAAAAAGAAAAATAATCAAGGGGTGACTATATTTAAAAAAGAACCCATAATCATTATAATAATCATGATGATTGGATGCTATTGGTTATCCTTTATCTTCCTTGAACTCAGTTTCCTTTTTTGGCAAATATGAAGCATGGGCAAAGGTTTTCTAGAACTTTTGATAGTACTTGGACTCAAAGCTAGGGAATTTTTATGTTCCCCATATTATTCTTGCTCATGTATAAGACAAAGAGATTTCTATGAAGCAACTGACACCTGCGACGGTTGTGAAACATGAAAAGTATAGGCATACCTTATTTCATTGTGCTTCACTTTATTGTGCTTCACAGACATTGAGGGATTTTTCTTACAAGTTGGAGGTTTGTGGCAACCCTTCAGTGAACAAGTCTATTGGCGTCATTTCTTCAAAAGGATTTGCTCACATTATGCCTGTGTGTCACATTTTGGTAATTCTTGCAATATTTCAAAATTTTTAATTATTATTGTATTTGTTATGATGATTTGTGATCGGTGACCTTTGATGTTAACTATTGTAATTGTTTGGGGGCACCATGAACTGTGTCCATATAAGATGGCAAACTTAACGGATACATGTTGTGTGTGCTCTGATTGCTCCACCAACCATCTCTCTCCCCCTCCTCAGGCCTCTTTATTCTCTGAGACACAACAATATTGAAATTAGGCCAGTTAATAACCGTACAATGGCTTTTAAGTATTCAAGTGAAATGAAGAGTTTCATGTCTCTCACTTTAAATCAAAAGCTAGAATGTATTGTGTTTAGTGAGGAAGGCATGTTAAAAGCTGAGAGGCTGAAAGCTAGGCTTTTTCTACTAAACAGTCAAGTTGTGAATGTAAAGGAAAAGTTATTGAAGGAAATTAAAGGTGCTACTCCAGTGAACACACAAATGATAAGAAAGTGAAACAGCTTTATTGATGATATGGAGAAAGTTTTAGTGGTCTGGATAGAAGATCAAGCCAGCCCCAATATTCCCTTAAGCCAAAGCCTAATCCATACCAAGGCCTTAACTCTAATTCTATGAAGGCTAAGAGAGGTGAGGAAGGCGAAGAAGAAAAGTTTGAAGCTAGCAGGGGTTAGTTCATGAAACTGAGGAAAATAAGGCACCTGCATAACATAAAACTGCAAGGTGAAGCACCAATGTTGATGTAGAAGCTGTAACAAGTTTTCCAGAGAATACATCTAAGATGGATTGATTGAAGGTGGCTACACTAAACAACAGATTCTCAGTGTAGAAGATGCAGCCTTCTGTTGGAAGAAATGCCATCTAGGACTTTCATAGCTAGAGAAAAGAAGCAAATACCTGGCTTCAAAGCTTCAAAGGACAGGCTGACTCTCTTGTTAGGGGCTAATGTAGTTGATGGCTTTAAGCTGAAGCCAATCCTCATTTACCATTTTGAAAATCCTAAGTCCTTTAGGATTAGGCTAAACCTACTCTGTGCTCTATAGGTGGAACAACAAAGCCTGGATGATGGCCTATTTGTTTACATCATGGCTTACTGTATTTTAAGACTGTTGAGACCTACTGCTCTGGAAAAAAAATCCCTTTCAAAATATTACTACTCATCTACAATTCATCTGGTCATTCAAGAACTCTGGTGGAAATGTGCAATAAGATTAATGTTTTTAATTCCTGCTAACACAATATCCATTCTGTGGCCCATGGATAAATGAGTAATTTTGACTTCCAAGTCTTATTCTTTAAGAAATTAATTTCATAAGGCTATAGCTCCATTCTACATAGCTCCATGTCCAGGGATGGATCTGGACAAATAAATTGAAAACCTTCAGGAAATCATATACTATTATAGATGGGATTAAGAACATTTGTGATTCAGGGGAAGAAATCAAAATACCAACATTAACAGGAGTTTGGAAGAAGTTGATTCCAAACCTCATGGATGACTTTGAGGGATTAAAGACTACAGTGGAGGAAGTAATTGCATATATGGTGGAAATAGGGAAATAGAATTAGAAGTGAAGCCTAATGATGCAACTGAATTTTTGTAATCTCATGATAAAACTTGAATGGATAAAGTGCTAGGGATGAGCAAAGAAAGAGATTTCTTGAGATGAAATCTACTCCTGGTGAAAATGCTGTGAAGATTGTTGAAATGACAACAAAGGACTTAGAATATTACAAAAACTTAGTTGATAAAGCAGCAGCAGGGTTTGAGAGGATTGACTCCAATTTTGTAAGAAGTTCTACTGTGGGTAGCTACAGAGAAATCATTTGTGAAAGGAAGAATCAATCAATGCATGCAAACTTCATTGCTGTCTTGTTTTAAGAAATTTCTACAGCTACCCACCCAAACATCAGCAACAACCACTCTGATCATTCAGTAGCCATCAAGAAAAGTTTGAATATAGCAGAGGTTGGCTAATAAGGTTTAAGTAAAGGCACCATCTCCATAACATAAAAGTGCAAGTTTGTGGAGCAGCAAGTACTGATGTAGAACTTGCAGCAAATTATCCAGAAGAACCAGCTGATGCAGATGGCTACACTAAACAACCAATTTTCAATGTAGATAAAATAGCCTTCTATTGGAAGAAGATACCATCTAGGACTTTTATAATTGGAGAGAAGCTAATGCCTATCTTTGGAGCTTCAAAAGGACAGGATGACTCTCTTGTTAGGGGGTAATGCAGCTGGTGACACTAAGTTGAAGTCAATGATCATTTACCATTCCAAAAATCCTAGGTCCCTTAAGAATTATGCCAAATCTACTCTGCCTGTGCTCTATAAATTGAACAATGAGGCCTAGATGACAGCACATCTGTTGGCAACAGGGTTTATTGAATATCTGAAGCATTGTTGAGACCTACTGCTAAAAAAATGGAGATTCTTCTTAATATACTGCTCATTTATAATGCACCTGGTTACCCAAGACTTCTGTACATTAGAAATGTACAGTGATATTAACATTGTTTTCATGTCCCCTAACACAACATCCATTCTGCAGCCTGTGGATCAAGGAGTAATTTTGACTTTTAAGTCTTCTTATTTAAGAAATACATTTTGTAGACAGTTATTCCTCTGGTAGATCCCAGCAAAGTAAGTTGAAAACCTTCTTGAAAGGATTCTTCATTCTTGTTGTCATTAAGAATATTTGAGGGGCACCTGGGTGGCTCAGTTGGTTAAGCGTCCGACTTCAGCTTAGGTCATGATCTTGTGGTTTGCGAGTTCAAGCCCTGTGTTGGGCTCTGTGCTGACAACTCAGAGCCTGGAGCCTGCTTCAGATTCTGTCCCTCTCTCTCTACCCCTCCCCTGCTCATGCTCTCTCTCTCTCTCTCAAAAATAAGTAAATAGTAAAAAATATTTTTAAAGAATAATATTTGATTCATAGGAAGAGGTCAAAACACCAACATTAACAGGAGTTTTGAAGTTGATTTCAACCCTCATGAATGACTTTGAAGGGTTTGAGACTTCAATGAAGGAAGTAACTACAGATGTAGTAGAAATAGCAAGATAACTAGAATTAGAAGTGGACCCTGAAGATGAGACTGAATTGCTGCAATCATGATAAAGCTTTAATGGATGAAGAGTTGATTCTTTTGGATAGCCAAAGAAAGTGGTTTCTTAAGATAGAATCTACTCCTGGTGAAGATGCTGTGAAGATTGTTGAAATGACAACAAAGGATTTAGACTATTACATAAATTATATGATAAAGCAGCAGCAGGGTTTAAGGGGATTGACTCCAATTTTGAAAGATATTCTGTGGGTAAAACTCTCTCAAACAGCATCTTATACTACAGAGAAATTGTTTGTGAAAGGAAGAGCCAATCGATGTGACAAACTTCATTGTCTTATTTTAAGAAATTGCCACAGCCACCCCAACCTTCAGCAAACATCATCTTGATCAGTCAGCAGCCATCAACATCTAGGCAAGACTCCCCACCAGTAAAAAGAATACAACTCACTAAAAGCTCAGGTGATGATTAGTATTTTTTTTAGCAATAAAGTATTTTTAAATTAAAGTATATAAATTTTTTTAGACATAATGCTATTTCATGGTTAACAGATTACAGTATAGTGTAAACATAACTTTTATATGTACTGGGAAACCACAAAAATCACTTGACTCGTGTTATTGTGATAACATGAGCTGGCCTTTCCAGCTTCATCCTGAGCCTACTGGTCATCAAGATTCCTTATGCTTAAAGTCTTTTCAGTCAAGTGCCCAATTAGTGTCCTGGATCCTTACCACAGGCAAATGCCTTTGATGAACCAGGAGACTTCTCAGAAAAGAACTCAAATGCAAGACCAGATTCTTCATTCCTTGGCTGCCAAAAGCCAACCTTTCTGAGCTCTCCCTCTGAGTTGCAAAGGACGAAAGTGTAAGAGCCAAACTCTCAAAATAAATTACAGGCTTTTACAAATTCCTGTTGTTGTGGGGGAACTAACTAAAGCTCAAATGAGGGAATGATGGAACAAAGCCAAAGAATGGGCAAAGTTGGGGAAAAAGTTAGATCAGAGAGGTGAAGGGAGGCTGGCATGGAAACAGAGATGGCTCTATTCAGGAGCCCCCCCACTTCCTGACAAGGTGTACAATTTAATGAAAGAATAGCAAATAGGATTAGAAGGTAATGTTTTGAGTCTTAGCTATCCAACTGTTGTACCTAATGGTAAGTGGGAAAAAGAGACACTATGAATTAGTTTAGTGTCTCTGTTTCCAAAAGTATTTCCCTGTTTCTGCCTCATCTCTATCCCTCTTCAGAGTCCCCAGGTTATAGTAAAGAGATGAAACCTACTTGGGACAAATGAGGGTGGTCATAATGGCATAACTAGGGCATGGGTACCATGTGGGATAGGTGGCAGGAAGCTCAGGATAGGCTGATAGTATGCTAGTACATTGGGTCAGGTGGTCATCAAATACTAGTCAGATGACTGAAAGCATTGTGGAACAGTTAAGAGGAGGAAAGTAAAGGCACTTTAGCGGTTAGCTAGAGAGCTCCAGAGGGGAGAAATGCAACATCCTGGTCTTCCTTAGGGACTGAGATGGAAGAGCCCTGACCCCCCTTTCTTTCTGTGCCTGACCGGAGAGTGACGTCCAGCTGAGCTTAATTTATTAATTATTTATTTAGCTTTGTACAGGACCCAAAGTTAAGTGCTAGGTAGTTATTTTTCCACCTAACAAAAATCTATTGTTCAGGAAAGCTAATTATAAACTTTTTTTTTCATTTTCTGACCAACACTTAAGTTGAGAAGCTCTTTCTTCCAGGTTTCAGCTTCTCTAAATCCATTTACTTTGGTAGCTACTCAACATCCATTAATTGTGTCTAGAATTCTACAAATTTGTAGCAAGGCTTTATTTTAAAATTCCAAAAGTATTTTTATATTTATCCTGGCATTTATCCTGCCAGTATTTAATTCTTTTCTTCATTAAAATGTGGTGGTGTTTTTCTGGGTTGGCGCAGCAATACTGGAAAACATTCTTTTCTAAGCATTCAGTATCTAAACAAATCCCATTTTTAACTTTCCACACTTTGCCTAAACACATGCCAACTTTAATGGTCTATCTACTTTTGAGTATCAAAACTTATAAAGTAAATAATCACTGAAAACATAAGTTGTCTTATTACCCCCTTATTAAGTCATTTGGCCTTATTCTTTCTGCTGCTATTGTTTACTTACTTCCATTTTTGGAATCAGACAATCTAGAAATCCAGTTCCTAATATTATAGGTAGTCTGAATGAGGCCCAGAGAGACTGCACCTGAAAATGCAGTCCCTCTAACTACTGCCCCAGTCTTTCATGGGTGACTGGGCTCTACCTAATGGCCTATGGCCCACTGATTTGGCAACCACTGATTTAGGACAATAGTTGTCTACATTAGCAACTAAGGTATATTACAGGTGGTTCTTGAACCAAAACCATCAGTGCTTAGAGGAACAATGAATTGAAACAATTTCCTCAGCTTTCTCTGAGCAGGCTAGCGAGAACCTACAGACTCAGATTGTCATTCACCTGATAGAAGGTATGGGCAAGAGGGAGGAGGCAGAGACAGATAAGAAATAAGGAGACAGAAAGAGAGACATTCCTTATGAGCCGCAGCAGTGTTCAGCTGTGTAAACATGTCCTAAGTCTTTGTACCTTCTCCAGGCTTTCCCTTTTGAAGTCTTTTCCGTTGATGCTTGTCTCCTGTACCTCGAACAATTATCTATCTAGAAAATTTCAAAGACTACAAAAAAGCTACTGGTGGGGCACCTGAGGCTCAGTCAAGCATCTGACTCTTGATTTCAGCTCAGGTCATGATCTCATGTTTGGTGAGATTGATCCCCATGTCAGGCTCTATATTGACACTGCAGAGAGCCTGCTTGGGATTCTCTCTCTCTCTCTCTCTCTCTCTCTCTCTCTCTCCTTCTCTCTTTCTCTCTCTCCCTCTTTCCCCCACTCATGTGCACACGTGCTCTCTCTCTCTCAAAATAAATAAACATTTTTTAAAAAACAACAAAAAGCTACTAGAACTAATAAGTGAGTTAAATAAGCTCACAAGATACATTGCCAACATTCAAACCCCAATTGTATTTTTATATACTAGCAATGAATAATTAAAAGTAGAATTAAAATACCATTTATAATATCATCAGAAATTTAAGATACTTGAAGATAAATTTGATTAAAAATATGTGTAAGACCTCTACACTGAAAATTACAAAGTGTTGAGAGAAATTAAGGAAGACCTAAATAAATGGAGGGATATACCTTGTTCATGGGTCAGAAGGCTCATTATTGTTAAGCTATCAATTCTCCCCAAATTGTTCCATAGATACAATGCAATCCCAATCAAAATCCCAGAAAGGTATTTTTGTAAAATGTGGCAAGCTGATTCTCAAATTTATGTGTAAATGAAAAGGATATAAAATTGTGAAAGGGGCGAGTGGGTGGCTCAGTCAGTTAACCATCTGACTCTTGGTTTTGGCTCAGGTTATGATTTCATGGTTTGTCAGATGGGGCCCACGTCGGGCTCTGCACTGAGGGTGCGGAGGCTGCTGGGGATTCTCTCTCCCCCTCTCTCTGCCCCTCCTCTGCTTTCTTTCTCTAAAAATAAATAAACATTTAAAAAAAGAATTATGAAAATAATTTTGACAATAAAGAGCAAAGTTGGAGGACATGAATTCAAGACTTACTATAAAGTTATAGCAATCAATACATTATGGTATTGGCATAAATATAAATGTATAGATCAATGGAAAAAAATAGTCTAGAAATGAGCCCTCACATCTATGACTAGTTGATTTTCAACAAAAGTATCACAAAAATTCAATAGAGAAAGAGTAATATTTTTCAACAAATAGTGCTGTGTTAACTGGATATCCACATGGAGAAGAGTGAAGTTGAACTGCTACCTCATGCCATATTCTAAAATTAACTCAAAATGGAGTATATACCTAAATGTAGAAACTAAAACTATAAAACTTCTAGAAAACAGGAGAAAATCACAGTGGGCTTGGGTGAGGCAAAGATTTCTTAAATAGAACACAAAGAACAAAAGAATAAAAAAAAGTACATAAAATTTACTTCATCAAGATTTAAAAATTTACTCCTTAATACACTTTTAAGAGAATTAAAACACAAGCTACAAACTGAGAGGAAATATCTGCCAATTATATATTGGATAAAGGAGGACTCATATCCTGTGTGTGTGTGTGTGTGTGTGTGTGTGTGCATTCTCAAAACTGAAAAATAGGAAAATAAATCCAACTGAAACAGACAAAATACATGCACTTACACTTCATCAGAGAAGATATTTAGATGGTAAACAAATACATGAAAAGATGCTCAACATCATCAGTCATTAAGGAAATGCAAATGAAAGCCCAGTGTGATGCAACTACACACCTATTAAAAGATTTAAAATTAGGGGGATCCTGGGAAGATGGTGGTGTAGGAGGACACTGGGCTCACCACGCGTCCTGCTGATCACTTAGATTCCACTTACATCTGCCTAAATAACCCAGAAAACCACCAGAAGACTAGCAGAACAGAGTCTCTGGAGCCAAGCGCAGATGAGAGGCCTGCGGAAGAGGGTAGGAAGGGCAGAGAGGCAGTGCATGCTCCAAGGACTGCTGGGAGGGAGCTGGGGCAGAGGGGCAGCCAGCCGGCCAAGCAGAGCCCCCAAGTCTGGCTTGCAAAAGCAGAGGAGCCCGACCGAGTGTATTCTGACAGCAAGAGGGACTTGACATCTGGAAGTTTATAAGCTAACAGCTCTGCTCGGAAAGCGGAAAGGCTGGAGGACAAAGGGAGGGAGAGTTGCTGGCCCCGGGAAGACAGAGCTCAGTTTGGCGGGGAACAAAGGCGCTCGCCAGTGCCATCTCCCTTGCCCATCCCCCAGCCAAAATCCCAAAGGGAACCAGTTCCTGCCAGGGAACTTGCTTGCACCTCTCAAACACCCAAGGCTGTGCTTCTGCGGATCCATCCCTCCAGTGGATCTGACTCCCTCCTGGTGCCGCAGGGCCCCTCCCGAAGCGGATCTCCAAAGGAAAAGCAAGCTGAGCCTGCACCTCGCACCCCTGTGCACCTTGCCGATCCACCCCAGCTAATACGCCAGATCCCCAGCACCACAAGCCTGGCAGTGTGCAAGTAGCCCAGACAGGCCACACCACCCCACGGTGAATCCTGCCCCTAGGAGAGGGGAAGAGAAGGCACACACCAGTCTCACTGTGGCCCCAGCGGTGGGCTGGGGGCAGACATCAGGTCTGAATGCGGCCCCTCACACCAACACAAGTTATTCAAGACAGCACAGGAGAAGTGCCCCGCAGTCCCACACCACTCCAGGGACTATCCAAAATGATGAAACGGAAGAATTCCCGTCAGAAAAACGTCCAGGAAATAACAACAGTTAACGAACTGATCAAAAATGATTTAAACAATATAACAGAAAGTGAATTTAGCATAATACTCATAAAATTAATCACTGGGCTTGAAAACAGTATAAAGGACAGCAGAGAATCTCTTGCTACAGAGATCAACGGACTAAGGAACAGCCAGGAGGAGATAAAAAATGCTATCAACGAGCTGCAAAATAAAATGGTGATGACCACAGCTCGGATTGAAGAGGCAGAGGAGAGAATAGGTGAACTAGAAGATAAAATTATGGAAAAAGAAGAAGCTGAGAAAAAGAGAGATAAAAAAATCCAGGAGTATGAGGGGAAAATTAGAGAACTAAGTGATGCACTAAAGAGAAATAATCTATGCAAATATGGTATTTCAGAGGAGGAAGAGAGAGGGAAAGGTGTTGAAGGTGTACTTGAAGAAATCATAGCTGACAACTTCCTGGATCTGGGGAAAGAAAAAGGCATTGAAATCCAAGAGGCACAGAGAACTTCCTTCAGACGTAACTTGAATCGATCTTCTGCACAACATATCATAGTGAAACTGGCAAAATACAAGGATAAAGAGAAAATTCTGAAAGCAGCTAGAGATAAACGTGCTCTAACATATAAAGGGAGACCTATAAGACTCGTGACCGATCTCTCTACTGAAACTTGGCAGGCCAGAAAGGAATGGCAGGAGATCTTCAATGTGATGAACAGAAAAAATATGCAGCCTAGAATCCTCTATCCAGCAAATCTGTCATTTAGAATAGAAGGAGAGATAAAGGTCTTCCCAAACAAACAAAAACTGAAGGAATTCATCACCACTAAACCAGCCTTACAAGAGATCCTAAGGGGTATCCTGTGAGACAAAGTACCAGGGACATTGCTACAAGCATGAAACCTACGGACATCACAATGACTGTAAACCCATATCTTTCTATAATAACACTGAATGTAAATGGACTAAATGCGCCAACCAAAAGACATAGGGTATCAGAATGGATAAAAAAACAAGGCCCATCTATTTGCTGTCTACAAGAGACTCATTTTAGACCTGAGGACACCTTCAGATTGAAAGTGAGGGGATGGACAACTATTTATCATGCCACTGGAAGTCGAAAGAAAGCTGGAGTAGCCATACTTATATCAGACAAACTAGACTTTAAATTAAAGGCTATAACAAGAGATGAAGAAGGGCATTATATAATAATAATCACAGGGTCTATCCATCAGGAAGGGCTAAAAATTATAAATGTCTATGGGCCGAATACAGGAGCCCCAAATATATATATATATATATATATATATATATATATATATATATATATAACAATTACAAACATAAGCAACCTTATTGATAAGAATGTGGTAATTGCAGGGGACTTTAACACTCCACTTACAGAAATGGATAGATCATTGAGACACACGGTCAATAAAGAAACAAGGACCCTGAATGATACATTGGATCAGATGGACTTGACAGATATATTTAGAACTCTGCATCCCAAAGCAACAGAATATACTTTCTTCTCGAGTGCACATGGAACATTCTCCAAGATAGATCACATACTGGGTCACAAAACAGCCCTTCATAAGTATACAAGAATTGAAATCATACCGTGCATACTTTCAGACCACAATGCTATGAAGCTTGAAATCAACCACAGGAAAATGTCTGGAAAACCTCCAAAAGCATGGAGGTTAAAGAACACCCTACTAAAGAATGAATGGGTCAACCAGGCAATTAGAGAAAAAATTAAAAAATATATGGAAACAAACGAAAATGAAAATACAACAATGCAAACGCTTTGGGATGCAGCGAAGGCAGTCCTGAGAGGAAAATACATTGCAATCCAGGCCTATCTCAAGAAACAAGAAAAATCCCAAATACAAAATCTAACAGCACACCTAAAGGAAATAGAAGCAGAACAGCAAAGATAGCCTAAACCCAGCAGAAGAAGAGAAATAATAAAGATCAGAGCAGAAATAAACAATATAGAATTCAAAAAAACTGTAGAGCAGATCAATGAAACCAAGAGTTGGTTTTTGAAAAAATAAACAAAATTGATGCACCTCTAGCCAGGCTTCTCAAAAAGTAAAGGGAGATGACCCAAATAGATAAAATCATGAATGAAAATGAAATTATTACAACCAATCCCTCAGAGATACAAGCAGTTATCAGGGAATACTATGAAAAACTATACGCCAACAAACTGGACAACCTGGAAGAAATTGACAAATTCCTAAACACCCACACGCTTCCAAAACTCAATCAGGAGGAAACTGAACAGACCCATAACCAGCGAAGAAATTGAATCAGTCATCAAAAATCTCCCAACAAATAAGAGTCCAGGACCAGATGGCTTCCCAGGGGAGTCCTACCAGAAGTTTAAAGCAGAGATAATACCTATCCTTCTCAAGCTGTTCCAAGAAATAGAAAGGGAAGAAAAACTTCCAGACTCATTCTATGAAGCCAGTATTACTTTGATTCCTAAAGCAGAGAGACCCAGTAAAAAAAAAAAGAGAATTACAGGCCAATATCCCTGATGAATATGGATGGAAAAATTCTCAGTAAGATACTAGCAAATAGAATTCAACAGCATATAAAAAGAATGATTCACCATGATCAAGTGGGATTCATTCCTGGGATGCAGGGCTGGTTCAATATTCACAAATCAACCAACGTGATACATCACATTAATAAAAGAAAAGATAAGAACCATATGATCCTGTCAATCGATGCAGAAAAGGCTTTTGACAAAATTCAGCACCCTTTCTTAATAAACACCCTTGATAAAGTCGGGATAGAAGGAACATACTTAAACATCATAAAAGCCATTTATGAAAAGCCCACAGCTAACATCATCCTCAATGGGAAAAAACTGAGACTTTTTCCCTGAGATCAGGAACACGACAGGGATGCCCACTCTCACCGCTGTTGTTTAACATAGAGTTGGAAGTTCTAGTATCAGCAATCAGACAACAAAAGGAAATCAAAGGCATCAAAATTGGCAAAGATGAAATTAAGCTTTCACTTTTTGCAGATGTCATGATATTATACATGGAAAATCCGAGACTCCACCAAAAGTCTGCGAGAACTGATACATGAATTTAGCAAAGTTGCAGGATACAAAATTAATGTCCAGAAATCAGTTGCGTTCTTATACACTAATAATGAAGCAACAGAAAGACAAATAAAGAAACTGATCCCATTCACAATTGCACCAAGAAGCATAAAATACCTAGGAATAAATCTAACCAAAGATGTACAAGATCTGTATGCTGAGAACTATAGAAAGCTTGGGGCACCTGGGTGGCGCAGTCAGTTAAGCATCCGACTTCAGCCAGGTCACGATCTCGCGGTCCGTGAGTTCGAGCCCCGCGTCTGGCTCTGGGCTGATGGCTCAGAGCCTGGAGCCTGTTTCCGATTCTGTGTCTCCCTCTCTCTCTGCCCGTCCCCCGTTCATGCTCTCTCTCTGTCCCAAAAATAAATAAACGTTGAAAAAAAAAAGAAAGCTTATGAAGGAAATTGAAGAAGATATAAAGAAATGGAAAAACATTCCGTGCTCATGGTTTGGAAGAATAAATATTGTCAAAATGTCAATACTACCCAAAGCCATCTACACATTGAATGCAATCCCAATCAAAATTGCACCAGCATTCTTCTCAAAACTAGAACAAGCAATCCTAAAATTCATATGGAACCACAAAAGGCCCCGAATAGGCAAAGTAATTTTGAAGAAGAAGACCAAAGCGGGAGGCATCACAATCCCAGACTTTAGCCTCTACTAAAAAGCTGTCATCATCAAGACAGCATGGTATTGGCACAAAAACAGACACATAGCCCAATGGAAGAGAATAGAAACCCCAGAACTAGACCCACAAACGTATGGCCAACTAATCTTTGACAAAGCAGGAAAGAACATCCAATGGAAAAAAGACAGTCTCTTTAACAAATGGTGCTGGCAGAACTGGACAGCAACATGCAGAAGATTGAAACCAGACCACTTTCTCACACCATTCACAAAAATGAACTCAAAATGGATAAAGGACCCGAATGTGAGACAGGAAACCATCAAAACATTAGAGGAGAAAGCAGGAAAAGACCTCTCTGACCTCAGCCGTAGCAATCTCTTACTCGACACATCCCCAAAGGCAAGGGAATTAAAAGCAAAAATGAACTACTGGGACCTTATGAAGATAAAAAGCTTCTGCACAGCAAAGGAAACAACCAACAAAACTACAAGGCAACCAACGGAATGGGAAAAGATATTTGCAAATGACTTTATCAGACAAAGGGCTAGTATCCAAAATCTATAAAGAGCTCACCAAACTCCACACCCGAAAAACAAATAATCCAATGAAGAAATGGGCAGAAAACATGAATAGACACTTCTCTAAAGAAGACATCTGGATGGCCAACAGGCACATGAAAAGATGCTCAACGTTGCTCCTCATCAGGGAAATACAAATCAAAACCACACTCAGCTATCACCTCAGGCCAGTCAGAGTGGCCAAAATGAACAAATCAGGAGACTATAGATGCTGGAGAGGATGTGGAGAAACGGGAACCCTCTTGCACTTTTGGTGGGAATGCAAACTGGTGCAGCCACTCTGGAAAGCAGTGTGGAGGTTCCTCAGAAAATTAAAAATAGACCTACCCTATGACCCAGCAATAGCACTGCTAGGAATTTACCCAAGGGATACAGGAGTACTGATGCATAGGGGCACTTGTACCCCAATGTTTATAGCAGCACTCTCAACAATAACCAAATTGTGGAACGAGCCTAAATGTCCATCAACTGATGAATGGATAAAGAAATTGTGGTTTATATACACAATGGAGTACTACGTGGCAATGAGAAAGAATGAAATATGACCCTTTGTAGCAACATGAATGGAACTGTAGAGTGTTATGGTAAGTGAAATAAGCCATACAGAGAAAGACAGATACCATATGGTTTCACTCTTATGTGGATCCTGAGAAACTTAACAGAAACCCATGGGGGAGGGGAAGGAAAAAAATGAGGTTAGAGTGGAAGAGAGCTAAAGCATAAGAGACTCTTAAAAACCAAGAAGAAACTGAGGGTTGATGTGGGTGGGAGGGAGGGGATGGTGGGTGATGTGTATTGAGGAGGGCACCTTTTGGGATGAGCACTGGTTGTGTATGGAAACCAATTTGACAATAAACTTCATATATTGAAAAAAAAATAAAACATTTAAAACTAAGCAAAACTGACCATGGAAACTATTGACAAGGATTTGGAAAAACTGGAACTTTTAGCTCCGGGTGCACAGCAGCTCAGAATGTAAAATAGTGCAATTGCTTTGGAAAACCGTTTGGAAGTTCTTCAAATGGTTAAACATATGACCCAGCAACTCAAAAGAAATGAAAGCATCTGTTCACATCAAAATGTGTACATTAATGTTCATAGAAACTATATTTGTAATAGTAAAAAACTAGAAACAACCCAAGTGTCCCTCAATATGTAAATAGTAAACACATCCATACCAATAAATGGTATTTGGCAATAAAAGAATTAACTCTTGATATATGCGATAATTTGGATGAATCTCAAACAATTGTGGTATATGAAGGAAGCCAGACTAAAAAAAGACCCACTTTTTATTCCATTTATATAAAATTCTAGAAAATGCAAACTAACTTGTAGTGACAAAAAGAAAAGCAATGGTTGCCTATGGATAGGGAGCGAACTTTTGAGGATGATAAATATGCTCATTTATCTTCAATATGGTGATGGCTTCATGATATATGCATATATCAAAACTTATAGTATATACTTTAAATATGAGCTGTTTATTGTATGTCAATTATACTTTAAGAAAGCTGTTTAAAAAATAGCATTTTCTTATTTTTAAACAGAGCTATATATTTTCACAATTGAATAATTAGAAAATGCAGAAAAGTATGGCAAAAAAATCTCCACAATTCCAATCACTTGGAGACAAGTATTTTTACCTTGGTATGTATTCATCTGGATTTATATATATAAATAAAGAAATTTTGTATTTAATTTATATTTAAATATATAAATTTGTAAAAGTACTTATATGTGTATATATACATATATAGTTATAGTTAGTTATAGTTATAGTTTTGTCAAAGACAATATATATAGCACATATCACTTATAATATGCTTTAAAAATTTTTTTCATGTTTCAGAGACCTTTCCATGTTAATAAAATTCAATACCACCTCCCCAATTTGATAAAATGGAATAAAGTGAGGAAGGAGGGAAGAGAAGGAGGGAGGGAGGGAAGAAGTAAGGAAGGAAGGAGCATGAGCAATTGATACAGGCAACAACATGGATGAATCTCAAAATAATTATAATGAGTAAAAGAAGCCAGAGCCTACCAGAAAATACATACTGTATGACTTCAGCTCTGTAAAACTCTTGAAAAATACAAACTAATCTATAGTGACAGAAAGCATATTACTGGTTTCCTGGGTGTGGGTAGGGGCAAGGAGTAAGGTGGGAGGGAGGAATTATAGAGAGACAGAGGCAACTTTTGGGGGTGATATGTCCTTTACTTTGATTGCAGTGATGGTTTCATCAGTGTGTACATGTCAAACTCATCAAATAATACACTTGAAATGTGTGTGGTTTATTGTATGTTAATTATGCCTTGATAAAGTTTTAAAGATTCATAGATAGGGGAAATGGAGTCTCAGAGAGGATACAAACTACTCAAGTCCATTGCTCAGCCAGGACTAAAACCTTCTTCCCTGGACTCCTAATATAGTATTCCTTCCACTGTAACATGATGCCTGACAGGCCTCCAATGATCTGTCCAACCACCAGGGAAGAGCAGAAGTCAGATGGCTAATTTTCTAAGATCTGCTTTCAGGAAGCATCAGGGCCTTTGCAGAACAAGAACAATACAACAAATGCTGCAGTGATGAGCCCCTTCCTGTCCTGAGACTGAAACTGGCCACCTTCTTAGCTCAAAAAGGTTCTCAACTGCCCTCAAGTTTGAGGCAATCAAAAGAGACAGGTGGTCACTGTCTCCAGAAGTGGCTCTCCCCACACTTGCAGCCCAGCATTAGAAAGGAAACCTTGGGTGGTTGGTCTAAGACAAACAACAAGGTAATCAATTCAGGGAAGACTGGCTGCCAGGATCAAGGATTTCATTCTCAGAGCTTAGAGAAACATTAATGTTGATTTAACAGTTAGGGGCCTCTTGCTATGGCTTCATGAAATGTCCAAGCCAGAGTAAATCTCACTCTTGAGATTAGACTATGTTCCTGCCTCTAAATAGGAATCTTCTTACTACACTCCCTAGAACTCCTGCATTCTTTGTCAGAATGGAGGGATAGAGGTAGGGAAAAGAGGATAGAGTGAGGGACTGGGAAAACATGGGCAGACCTCACTTTTCTATCTAAAATGCTTTTTCCAGGGATAACCCTTTCTGTTAAGTGTTTTCTGTTGCAGATGGGGGAAATGAAAGAAAGAGCAGAGAAAGGAAATCAAAAGTCCCTGCAGGCCAGAGGATATTGCAGTGGTGGCAACCAAGAAATTTCCTTAAACTTCAGCATGGCCATTGTGGAATCAGGTTGGGACTTATACCACCACAAGAAGGTTCTGGGATGGATTAGTCTTTCTACAATGTATAGGTTAAAAGTGTAGGCTCTGCAGTCAGAAAGACATGGGTTTAAGAACAAGATCTTCTTACTTGCTGTTTGACCTAGAGCCACTTACATCAGATCTCTAAGCCTCAGTTTCCTCATGTGGAAAATGGGTATCATAAAAGCACCAACTAAATCTTTGTTTTGTGAAGATTAAATAAGGTAATATAAGAGACTTGGCATGTAGAAATTAAATATTGTCCTGGGGAATGCATACAGATGAAGACAGTCACTCCTCTCAAGCTTCTACTGAAGGAAACCCTACACCCACAAACAGACACCCTTCTCTTTTAGTTAGTCCAGGTTTGTTGAATGACCATTATGCAACAGTATGTTTTTGTGTTCAGAGTGGTGAGTCCTCATGGCACTCCATAGGCTCCAACACACCTCAAAATCTGAAATGCATCAGGAAGGCTGGCCATTGGCAACTAGGAGCCAGACCTTTAGTAGGGCAAATTTGAGGTGCTGTCTGGGTGTGGCCTGGGCACTGGCTACTTATCTGATAGGTTCCTCTGCAGTAAGAGTGGCAGAGGGATGGAGGTCAAGGTTTCAAATCCCCTCTTCTAATTCAATCTGTCAGGAGGAGCAAATCATCATGAATGCAAAGATATGTCAGTGGGAAGGAAGGCCATAGCCACTCATGCCAGCACTAAGCAAGCCAGAGCCCATAGACTCAAGATAAACCTCTTGGCAGCAAGGGAGAAGGTCCCAATACCTTTATCTTTTAATTTCAATCCCATCTCACATTTTAAGAGTCATTTTATCTTCCAAAGCCTTTTCTAGCACTTATCTCATTTGATCTTCATAGCGACTGTGTAAGATAGATAGGCCAGCAAATGTCCTCCCCCAGGTCTTCCTTTTCTTCATAGTAGTAGTTGTAGTAATAGCTGACACTTACATAGCATTTACTATGTGACAGGCACTATGTTAAATTCTTTATGTATATTATCTATGTTATCTCATTTAATACTTATAACAATATGATAAATAGAATTAGTGTCCCATTTACATTCCCTCAAGTTAGTAAACAAACCAAGAGGGATTTGGTGATTAGATTAGGTCACACAGCTAGTAAGTGGTATAGCTGGGACTCCAACCCAGGTCTGTCTGACTTTAAAGCCCTTGTTCTTAGCTACTATGCTATACATACCCTATTTTGCAAAGGAAGAAAATAAAGCCAGAGAGCTTGAGTGGCTTGCCTTAGGATGCAAAGAAAGCTAGTACCAGAAGGAGGCCTAACTTTCGGCCTCTGGCCCTTAGTCTAGTGTTCCTTACCTTATTTCTATCACTGGCATGACTTCCCACCCATTAGTACTATGCTCCAAGGGCGCTGTGGTCGCCATGCACTTGGAACACCAGAGATCAGATAAATATGCTATCTTCCAGCAAGGACAGAGTTTAATCTTTCATTATTTATGATACCTGTTCTATAGGTAAAGTAACCAAGGTGCAAAGAAGGCAAACAGCTTACCCCCAGGATCTGTGCTGTACAAGGAGCAGAGAAATTCCTTGAAGTTCTTAACTCTCATCTCAAGTCTGGGCTTGTTTCACTTGAATACCTATGCATGTACCCACAGGCAGCAAAGAAAGCTGTAGGTCAAAATAAAATCAGACAAAAGAAACCCAGTATACTCTCTGTCTTTTAAAAATTGGGTCTGTGAAGCCCTCAGGACAGGGCCAAAGGGAGCTAACACAGAAGTGGCATGGCTGAAAGAAAGGTCGGGGGCCTGCAGGGATAGGACAAGAGAGGTTTGAAAAATCATATAATTTGGGTAGAGGTAGAAGGAAGGTAATGTCAAGGTCTTGAAGGCATAGTGTGTCTTTTTGTAGAGGCTATGTAGCATCCCAGAAGTGAGTGAGGAGCAAGTTGTAAATGCATTTCTACTTTGGTTCGTCTTCAGCAATGAAACCAATACTGACCAATAACCTGCCAGCATTTTGGCCTGACACCAAGGACTGAGGTGGCTATGGAGCAATGCAAAGCCAAAGGTATAGCCAGTCCCAGCAGGAGGTTAACACATGTGTAAAGGGAGCCTGTCCAGTGATCCCAAATGCCAGCCTGGAGACTATCTAGGGTAATTCAAGGGGCCTGCCAAGTTTGGGAAGCTCTGGATTGGCTCAACTAGTATTGCCCATTGTCAAGATCCATTGTGGGATGCAGAGAGATCAGGAGGAAGAGATCAGACGAACCATTAGGCTAGAGCTCTCAATCCGAAAATGTCTCCAATACAGACCTTATTAATCCAGTAATTATGGTTGCATTTTATTTGTGTGATGTGTATTAAAATATTTAGTTGTTAAAGGTAAATATTTAAAAATTACCACAATTTCTGATCACATATTTTGACTTTTTTTTTTTCATTTTAAAATATCCAGAAATCCTCACAAAATGGACGTGTCCTGAGCCTTTCTCCAACTTTGAATGTGGAGGGTTTTGAATGACAGGGTCAGGAAAAGGACCTGGATCTTTAGGTACTAGAGAGCCCACACATGGTTCCATTAGAATGTTAGATAATTGTGGTCATTGTGTTCATAAAGGTATGAATGTAGGATTAGAAGCCACCATTGAGGAGGCTGGTATCAGGGAGAGTAAGAGAGAGTCTGGACTGGGGACCTGCCAATAGGAGCAGACTTAAGTTTGAACCACATAACACAAGAGTTTGGAATAACAACAATTAGTACTTGTCTAAGTCAACATCCTCATTTTATGCACTGAGGCCCAGAGAAATTAAAGTATATCACCTAGTCACTAATCTGTTACTGCCAGAGCCTATAGAAACACATTTTATTTTTCTAGTACACAAACACTTGAGATATTAAAAAGAGACAGGACTCTTCCTGGAGAGGGGGGAAGAGAAAACTGAGAAGGACTAAAAAATTTCAAGCATGTACCTGCATTTCAGATAGTGCCTGGACACAGGATGTGAAGATGTTCCTTGGGCTCTCCCACCCTGGAGGATGGCCAAGATTTCAGGGAAACTTCATAGAGAATGGTTGAAGCCTTACCCTCAGGTTCAAGGCTGGGGTGTATGGAAGACTCCAGGGGCTCTTTCCATGCAGTGGGCCAGGTGCCAGTCTGAGCTCTGGCTAAGGATCTCTGCCTGGTGGGTTTTGGTGGAGCAGCAGATACCAATAAAAACCAGGCTGTTAAGCAACCACTGCAGCCTATTCCATTCTTCTCTGTGGGTGGCATTCCCCAAGGGCCAGGGTGGGAGCAGAGTGAACAAGCTAGCAAACACCAAGGTGAAGAAAAGCAGGAGCTGTTTGTTGAGACATATGCTTTTTGGAGGAGGTGGCCTCCATGCCAAGACAAACTCCTTTGGAAATAAATATTGTACACAAAAGACTAATTGTGGGTTTGGAGTTTAAGGTTTAGAAAGAGAGAACTGGCTCTGTCCAGGATGAACTTTTGTAGTCTTCAGTGCCAGGCTTCAGAAAGGGAACATGACAGGGCAGAGTGGGAAGTGGGTGTCTCCAGTACCCCTCAGCAGTCCCCTCTGGCTAGGAAGTGACATTTATCTATGGGGAAATAGTTTTACAAAGTTAGTTCTACTGTGAACTAAAATCAAAGGGAGCTGAAGCAGAGATGGGCCCACCAGAGATAACAGTAGAGGCATTGGTTTCTTGCTCCTTGCTTTCCTTGTTCAAGGGGCTACAGCTGCACCCTCGCCAACAACCCTACTCAACTGACTCATGCTATTGTCATCAGCTGCCACTAAAAGTGTTCTTCACCACCAGGCCTGGGGATAGTATCGCTCTGCCCCCTCCTACTCTGAGCTGCTTGATCTATGCATTATCTGCCCAGCTCAGGTTAATACATCTCTAAAAGAGCATAAGTTGAAACCAAGCACTTGTTCTGTACATAGCCCCAGGCCTCTCTGGTGAGAGTTTGGTTTGGAGACACTTAACAATAATCTTGACAATTGAATGCACAGCCCTAGCTTCATCATTTGCCTTCTATATACCTTCAGACAAGTAACACAACCCCTTCAAATTAATTTTCTTGCTCTTTAAAATGAAGGAATAGTAGTCATATAATAAACTTATTGTAAGGATAATATAAAATAATGCATACAAATTAAAATGAATGGCATTTAGATAGGGGGAGAACATAATTTATCATCCAAATCATGCCAAAGTATACAGGGACTTTTGCTTCTAATAATTAGAAAGCAACAATATTCATAAACTGGGACTTCCAGTTATTCAATTTATATTATTATTAAGAAACTTAATTATTATTAGTTAAGAAACTAAAATTATTATTAAGAAACAAATTATACTATTATTAAGAAACTTGAGTTTCAGTTCTTTTTTTTTTAATTAAAATCTTTGTTTTTGAGAGAGAGAGAGAGAGACAGAGCATGAGAAAAGGAGGGACAGAGAGAGAGGGAGACACAGAATCTGAAGCAGGCTCCAGGCTCTGAGCTATCAACACAGAGCCTGACACAGGTCTTGAACTCACAGACCGCTAGATCATGACCTGAGTCGAGTCAGACTCAACTGACTGAGACACCCAGAGGCCCCAACCTGAGTTTTAGTTCTATAGTTGATTGCCATGGAGCTTTGAGTAAATGACTTCCCTTCTCTGAAATTCAGTGAGTCTATCTGAGAAACAGAGTGCATAAGGCATAAGGGATAGGCTCAGAATTACAATGAGGTTGGTAATTGTTTCTTAGAGATACATCAGGATTGTGCATTCTATTCCAGAATACAGCTCTGCAGTAAGCACTATTTTAAATTCCTAACAACTAAGTGAAATAGAGGTTTAAACCTTTTCTGATTCCTGGGACAAAGGCAGGTACTCTGTGTTCTCCAGGCTTTGAATCCCAGCTCTTAGCAAGAAGGTGCTACATATCATCACACCTGTGTTCCTTTCTGATTCAAAGACTGACATGGGTGGAACTCAGCATGGGAGAAAAAAGGAAGGTGACATCCTGGGCCCCAAAGGACTGGGGACCCACTGATTTCCATGGGTACAGGCCCCACATCACGGCCAATGGCAAAAAGGGAGCGCTTACAAATGGATGGAGAGTCTTGGGTAGGAAAGGCCCAAGGGACAAGAGGGCCCTTCCGTTTATGATCCAAAAAAACATGCAGCTCCTTAATAGCTCAGCACTTACAAAGAGCCTGGAAGCAAATAGACTCAGAAACCAAACAATAGGAATGACGAGGCAGCTAAAACAAGACATTTCCTTATATTTTTCCCTGAAAGTGTCACTTAAACATCTCTACATGTCACTGGGATCAGTAAATATAGAATCCACAAGACACTTTCCATACCTGCCCCCTTGTTTCCTGTGTCACTTCCCGCCACACACATAGGAGAAGAGCAAGGATGGAGAAAAGGGGCAGCCTTGCTCAGTGCCCTTGCTCAGGTGCCCTTTATATTAATTGTCAAGATCAATGGAAGCTAAATCACAAACACAGGTTTGAAGAAGAAAACGACCCTCTGAATGAGTAGGGGAAATTGTTTTTCAGAACAATTTAACTTCTGACACTTTTTGAGTCCCCACAACCCACACTTCACATCACCATAACCAGCAAGAAAAAGGGGCCAAGTTCATATGCAATGTCTGCTCAGAAGAGCCACTGAACACTCAACAGTGATCTTGAGGATCCCAACCAATACTTCAAGAACCCTTGCCTATAGAAGGGGAGCCTCACCTCTCCTCCAAGCCCCAGAAATTTCCCAGTTCTTGCTGAGATAACAAAAAGTTCCTGAGGGTCATCCACATCCTTGACTATGCCTGCCTGACCTGAAGAAGGGAGACCAATTGCTTCCCACAGCTACCTTCCCAACCAACCAGAACTGACTCCTCCAGAAATGGGCACAGCCATGGCAGTGCCTGTAGCATAGGACTACACCTGAGCCCCTGAGATAGGCTCCACTGGGTTCCCACAGCTGCTGACTTCCTTTAGCCTGGGAGTAATTCCCTGGGTTGGAATCTCCTCTTGAGCACTTGCTTGCCTAGCTAGGTTGCAAACTCTGAGAGGGCAGGAACCACATCCCACTTGTTCACAGTTCGGTTCCCAGTAACTTAGTCACTATTTGTTGAATAAATAGAGTACCTGGGAGACTCAGTGGCTCCTGGTGGGGTGGCCAAATTAGAGCCCCAGCTCAGGCACTTGGTAGTCAGAAATGTTTGTGACCTCTTCTCCTGTGGGGTGTGTGTGTGTGTGTGTGTGTTCCCCCAGGAGAACCTGGGAGCTCCCTGATGGTGGGTTTTGTAAACTGGTTTTAGTTTAGTTTTGTGACCTTGGACAAGTCCGTGTTTCCTTGTCTGGAAAATGGGGAAGTTGGGCTACATGGAGGGCAAGGAGCTGATCAGTGTCACAATTGTTCATCTCCATGATGTCTGAACTCTTGCCTCCTGATCACCTCTGGGATTGGGAGCAGGGACTGCAGGGCTTCAGCTCCACTCTCCCACCATTGTGACTTGAGTTGTGCATTCTAGTCCATGAAAATGCCTATTGCCCACCCAGGTACTTCTGGGACAATGAACATGCTTATCCAGACGTGGGTCTTGGCAGGAGAAAACAAGCTCAAAGGCAGTAGGAAACAGGCAGGAGGACCCTCCTGACTGTAAAGATAGTTAAGAACAGTAACAATTTACCAAGAAATGTTGTGGGTCTCCCTTTCCTGGAGGTCAGAGAAATGTGGAAGCTAGTGGGCCCCTAGAGATCATCTGGTCCAATCCCTTCATTGTATAGATAAGGAAACTGAGACCCACAGGGAGGAAATTGCCTGCCCAGGGTCACCGAGCAGCATAATGAAAGAGCAGAGACCCAGACCTGACATCAGGGCTCTCCAGCCAGAGCACATTTTATTGCTCCAAGCTGAGAGGGCTCCTTCAACCACAAGACAGCCCAGCCGATTCTCTGGAGTGTCTTTGCTGCACAGATGAGGACTCCCTGATGCCTTCACAGGGTAAATGGTCTATAAAAGGGAGGGGTGAGGCCAAAGGCCCCTGTCCTCAGGATGTCTGGCTACTCCCTGGACACTTCCTTGCTTCTTCTGAGGACACGAGAGACTGCTTTCACTCTGCAGTGTCTGATGGTTGCTCCTTCCTGGGGTCCAGGAACTCTCCCCCCGAAGACCCAACTGTCTTTCCAGCACACCCACCCTCCAGAAGGCCCCTGACTCAGGCAGTCAGTGAGTAGGCCCCCCATTTGGGGAGCATCTTCCAAATGCCTCTGGGTGAGCCTCAGGTGGGGCGGGTCACCAACATCCAGAGCCAAGTTCCTTGCACTCAGGGAGTTCTGAGTGAGTGGGAGACTGACGCACATGCATCCAAAGGCAGATACTTGGGAGGAAAGAAATGGTCCAGGGCAGTCAGAAGAGGTGGGATTGCATGGGTCTTTCACAGATGTTGGGTAGGACCTGGACTAAGAGGTGGTCAGAAGAGGCCTTCCCTGACTCCTTCTTAAAGCCTTCTTTTACCTATTTGGAGGCAGGACAGGTTGGGGGGGTGGTGTGGGCAGAGTATGGTTGCCAGGACTCACACAGTTAGGAGTTTGGACTCCTGACATGAGTTACTGGCCTGGCCCAGAGCCTCATTAGCTGGGGGACCTTGAGCTGTTCATTTCACCACTTTGAATCTCAGTCTCCTCATCTTAAGATTTGGAACTAATAATGCCTCACACAGCTCACAGTAGAGCTCACAGGAAGTCTATGAAGAGCCCAGGGGTCAATGGTTTCCAGGGTAATTTCAATTCCTTGTTATGTCACTATATTATGGGCACCCACTTGGAACCCTAGAGTTGCTATAAAGATTAGTTTAAGCTGAAGACATATGCAATTAAACAGATAACAAGGGGGAAAAAGCCTTCTTGGAGCTTCCGTTATCTGACTAAAAGCAGCAACTTCTGGGAAGTGAGGTGGTTATAAATTCCTTCTCAGGCCATCTACTCCCGGAAGGTAGACCGTGAGTAAAATTTACCTCAAATCTCTTCTCCAGGAGGGTTTTGTGGCCCTGAAAGAGACAGAAAGACCACTCACACCTGTAGAGACAAACATTATCACAAACTTTCCTATCAACTGTTTGTTCTCCTGAAAACCCATTTATCTTTCCAAAAAGGCATTTGTTTTCCAGGAAGTGCCTTTCTCTCCCAGCCCTCACCTATTAAGATGGTATATAAGCCCCAAATGCCAATCACTCCTTTGAGTTATCATCACTGAGTTCTGCCATGTATATGGAGGTTGCACATTTAAAGAAATGCTGGTTTTCCCCTCCTGTTAGTCTGTGTTTTATCAGCTCAATTTACACATCTCAGTTACTGAGCTTAAGAGACTAGAGGAAAAGTTTTCCCTCCCTTACAATATTCAGGAAGTGGAATCCATAAATTAATGTGTAGACTTCATTTAGATCCTGACCCAAATAAACTGTCAAAAAAAAAAAAAAAAAGACCAACCCTTCATGATACTGATGAGACATTTAAAATTTGAACACCAACTGGGTATTTGATGATATTATGGAATTACTGTTAATTACTTTAAAACAACATTGTAGTTCCATACAAATTTTAGGATTGCTTGTTCTAGCTTCGAGAAGAATGCTGGTGCAATTTTAATTTGATTGCATTGAATGTGTAGATTGCCTTGGGAGTATTGACATTTTAACAATATTTATCCTTCCAATCCAGGAGCATGGAACGCTTTTCCATTTCTTTACATCTTCTTCAATTTCCTTCGTAAGCTTTCTATAGTTCTCAGCATACCGATCTTTTATATCCTTGGTTACGTTTATTCCTAGGTACTTTATGATTCTTGGTTGCAATTGTGAATGGGATCAGTTTCTTTATTTGTCTTTCTGTTGCTTCATTATTAGTGTATAAAAATGCAACTGATTTCTGTACACTAATTTTGTATCCTGCGACTTTGCTGAATTCATGTATCAGTTCTAGCAGACTTTTGGTGGAGTCTATCGGGTTTTCCATGTATAGTATCATGCCATCTGCAAAAAGTGACAGCTTGACTTCATCTTGTCGATTTTGATGCCTTTGATTTCCTTTTGTTGTCTGATTGCTGATGCTAACACTTCCAACACTATGTGAAACAACAGCGGTGAGAGTGGACATCCCTGTCGTGCTCCTGATCTCAGGGGGAAAGCTCTCAGTTTTTCCCCATTGAGGATGATATTAGCTGTGGGCTTTTCATAAATGGCTTTCATGATGTTTAAGTATGCCCCTTCTATCCTGGCTTTCTTGAGGGTTTTTATTAAGAAAGGATGCTGAAGCCAAAGTAATATTGAAGAAGAACACCAAAGCGGGAGGCATCACAATCCCAGACCTTAGCCTCTACTACAAAACTGCAATCATCAAGACAGCATGGTATTGGCACAAAAACAGACACATAGACCAATGGAATACAATAGAGAACCCAGAATTGACCCACAAATGTATGGCCAACTAATCTTTGACAAAGCAGGAAAGAGTATCCAATGAAAAAGGACAGTCTCTTTAACAAATGGTGCTGGCAGAACTGGACAGCAACATGCAGAAGAATGAAACTAAACCACTTTCTGACACCATTCACAAAAGTAAACTCAAAATGGATAAAGGACCTGAATGTGAGACAGGAAACCATCAAAAGTCTAGAGGAGAAAGCAGGAAAAAAAAACCTCTCTGACTTCAGCCGCAGCAATTTCTTACTTGACACATCCCCAAAAGCAAGGGAATTAAAAGCTAAAATGAACTATTGGGACCTCATGAAGATAAAAAGCTTCTGCACTGCAAAGGAAACAATCAACAAAACTAAAAGACAACCGACAGAATGGGAAAAGATATTTGCAAATGACATATCAGACAAAGGGCTAGTATCCAAAATCTATAAAGAACTCACCAAACTCCATACTCAAAAAACAAATAATCCAGTGAAGAAGTGGGCAGAAAACATGAATAGACACTTCTCTAAAGAAGACATCCAGATGGCCAATAGGCACATGACAAGATGCTCAACATCACTGCTTATCAGGGAAATACAAATCAAAACCATACTGAGATATCACCTCACACCAGTCAGAGTGGCCAAAATGAACAAATCAGGAGACTATAGATGCCGGCGCGGATGTGGAGAAACGGGAACCCTCTTGCACTGTTGGTGGGAATGCAAACTGGTGCAGCCACTCTGGAAAACAGTGTGGAGGTTCCTCAAAAAATTAAGAATAGACCTACCCTATGGCCCAGCAATAGCACTGCTAGGAATTTACCCAAGGGATACAGGAGTGCTGGTGCATAGGGACACATGTACCCAATGTTTATAGCAGCACTTTCAACAATAGCCCAAGTATGGAAAGAGCCTACATTTCCATCAACTGATGAATGGATAAAGAAGTTGTGGTTTATATATACGATGGAATACTACTTGGCAATGAGAAAAAATGAAATACGGCCCTTTGTAGCAACATGGATGGAACTGGAGAGTGTTATGCTAAGTGAAATAAGTCGTACAGAGCAAGAGAGATACCATATGTTTTCACTCTTATGTGGATCCTGAGAAAGTTGACAGAAGACCATGGGGGAGGGGAAGGGAAAAAAAAAGTTAGAGAGGGAGGGAGCCAAAACATAAGAGACTTTTAAAAACTGAAAACAAACTGAGGGTTGATGGGGGGTGGGTGATGGGTATTGAGGAGGGCACCTGTTGGGATGAGCACTGGGTGTTGTATGGAAACCAATTTGACAATAAATTTCATAAAAAAATAAAATAAATAAAATAAAAAACTTTTTAGTTATGTTAAAATGATAATTCTAATGTTCCAGAGCCAGAGCCACATACTGAATACTTGCAGATACAATGATGTGGTATCTGACCAGGAGTTAATAATTGCTGATGCTGGGCGGTGTGCACAGGAGGGCTTATTATGGCATCCTACTTTGTGTGTGGGCTTGAAATTTTCCATAACAAGAGGTTATAAATATGAAATAGAGAAGGGTGGATCAAGGAGGTATTTATCCATATGTGGGTTATTTGTCTGATTTTGAAAGGCTTTTCATTATAGAGCATAGTGATTGAAAGTTTAAGAAAATGTGTAATTTGTGAGCACCAGCAGCATTGCTGGCAGAGGCTTATGACTGGAGACAGAGATTTTGCCCCTCATTTCATCCCCCTCATTAGGCAGCATCTGTGCTGCTCTTCCCAGCCTGTGGCACTCCTTTGGTTGCCAGGCAATGGAAGCCAGAAGCCCTTGTCTTGGGAAGGAGAAAGGAGGAAAGGGAGGGAGAAGCAAGAAGCTGGGAGTGGGGGGAAGGGTAGAGAGAAGTTGCCCAGGGAAAGGCTTGTCCCTGCCTAGGGGCCTGACTCAGGGTGAGAGATGGGGATGGGGTCGCTTGTTAGATGTCAGTTTCCCACAGCCCCCACTTTCCATGGTTTATTTCTAGGGGGCAGCCCTGTTGTCAGAGCTCGAGGCCCTACAGAAGAGGTGGAGGAATGCACCCACGTGCACCTCCTGTGAAATCCAGTGAGATCTGAGATTAAGATACCAGCAGCCCCCATTCATAGAGTCAGAATTCTGATCCAGCCTCTCCTGGGGGACACTCCTGAACTCTTATTAAGTTAAAAAAAAATCTAGGAAAGCAGCTCATCAAATGTGAAGTCTGCACCAATGATCACCCTGAGCTGGGGCCATGCCAAAACGCAGGAGGGCAGAAGGCTTCTTCTTTGTGGTGCAGAACCCCGTGCTCACTGTCTTTTGGGGAGTGGAAGCAGAAGCCTTTGGAACTGCACAGTGGCCTGGCAGTGTCATGGATGCTGACTGTGTTGGGTTCAGACCCAGCTGTCACTGAAATGTTGTGTGGGTCTGAGCCCATCTGACTCTCAGTTTTTTGACCTGTAGAAGTGGGGATTTATCCCTT
Source organism: Acinonyx jubatus (assembly GCF_027475565.1). Classification (NCBI taxonomy): domain Eukaryota; kingdom Metazoa; phylum Chordata; class Mammalia; order Carnivora; family Felidae; genus Acinonyx; species Acinonyx jubatus. The sequence goes on along the minus strand of NC_069389.1, from coordinate 58,876,950 downwards.
GCCTCCCTTCAGGCTCAGGTGGACTGGGATTATAATGCACAGTCCCCTACATCCAGGGCAGGAATTGCTCTCACCCAGAGTTAAAGGAGCCTGGCCCACCCACCAGTCAGACTGGAGGAGCCTATACAGCCAGTGATCTCTGTCACTGGTCACTGGAAGGTGAGGGCACTGCCTAGAGCCACCCTGCTGTGATCATGAGCTCCTGCTGGTCTTGGAGGTAAGATTCAGAGAGGCTCCAGGCAGGAAGAATGGGTGGGGGTTGAAATCAAGGCACCTTCCCCAGAGATCAGGCTTTCAAGACCTGGCATCTGAGAAAGGAAGGGTGTGTGTACTCGATGAGAAAAACATCAGGGAGGCCAGCAGTCAGGAGCTGAGCGAGAGCAGGGCCCAGACAACCCCCTCTTTCTGCAGCATCTTTGTGGCTTCTGGTTGCTAGGAGCAGGCCTTTCTGTTGCTAAGCAACTGGAGCCTGGTGGATTAAAACCAATTTTCTGAGCTCACTGGCAGGGGGAGGGAGAGAAAGTGCAATGCAGATGCCCTGGAGAAGCTCATTCCAGCCTCCAGGCTTTGATGGGGGATGTGGGTAGTGGGTGAAAGGAAGGTGAGGTGCAACTCTTAGCTGATCCGTAGGGAGAAAGAGGGTGGGAGGAATAGGGAGAGGAGTGTGCACCAGGTACTCACTGTAAAAACTAAAAGGCAGACAGTGAGACTGGCAATTAAAATGCCGCTTAGAGCACTACTGAATGCTAATGCTGCTCCTTTTTTGAAACTTCAGGAAAGGGCTGCAGTCCCTGGGGTGCTTCTGAACCACCTGACTGGGCCAGACAGGACTGGGCAGGGTTTGTCCTTCAAAGATGGAGCATTTTAGGGTCCATGGACCCTCAAGGGTCCTGGGGTCCAACCCCTTGCTGATTGCCAGAGGCTCCTCTGCATGTGGCCCTCTGCTCTCTGCTTAGATAATAACCTCAGGATGACAGGGAGCTTACTTCTTCCTGGGGAAGCCCTTTCTGTACTTTACCCTTAGAAAGTGCCTTGTCCCTTTGTAGCCCAAGTCAGTCTCACTGTGGCTCTTTCCCTCAAGGGCTAAGGGAGCTAGTCCAATCTGCCTTGCTATAGGGACCTGTAGTGTCTCTCTTTTGTGAGCCCTGCACCCCCACCTCTTGCCACTTCTTGGGAGACAGCGTTGGTGGAAGCCTTACCATGACTGGTGCCCTCTGGTCCTCCCCCTCAGCCTGATCGTTAGCCTCCTTAAAGGGTAGGCCATTAGGGTGGACAAATTTACAGAGGTCCTGGATCCAATTTCTGCCCCAGAGTCCAGGCTTTTTGCAGTGCCCTGCTCACGTGGAGACCTCCTGGCCTGGGGCAGTCTTAGAATAGAGGGAAATAAGTCATTGTGGGGAGTATTTATAAACCTAACAGAGAGATTTCCAGTTTTGGAATGGGGATGCAACCAGGTCTGTAAACCTATTTTCTAATGCAGGAACCATAATTGGTGAAAAAGTATTATATTTATTAGAAGTTGTCCTAATGTCATAGAGATAATGAAGCAGTATTTTTTCAAGAATCTAATAAACCTTGGTAAGAACAGGAAGAGTCTATGGCATTTCACCATGACTTGTTCCCATCCCATCCCTGTCCACTTGCAGCTCAGTGTGATAGAAGCTCTATTCTGTGTGACAGGGAACTCAATCTTCTAATTTTGAACTACAGTTGAGTCATGGTACGTTAAGGTGCTAGAATCTCATCCCTACCCTCTAGTTCTGTGTTGTAAAAGCTTTGTTCCAGACTGGTGGGGCCAAGAGGACTGGAAAGACTTTTCTACCACCCAACTTCTCCTAGTGTGGTTGGCCAAGAATGTTGTGTCACTGTTTACCTCTCTGCCTCAGCTCCCTCAAAAGGTGCAGCTTCCATGCTAGGTTAAAACAAGATGAGAAATGCAGTAGCTATTATTGTTTCTAGCACCCTATTCACAGAGTAGGGGTGCCACTCTGGAAAATGTTGGTTGCTATCCCCACCTCCAGGTTAAGTGCAGTGAAGCAGAAATTCTTCCCAGAGGAAAGGCAGAATAAAGAATGGAGAACACTTTAGTTCTCCCTAAATGGACTAAATTATTTGGAAAAGAAAGTGGAAAAGTTCTTCTCTGAAGGTACTGTCAGAAACAATGAAGTTCTCTATGATTCTAGGAGCAACTCAAGAGTGGTAGACCAGCTAGAAATTTAACAGAAAAAATCCACGGAAAGAAATAAGAAGTACTATTCTAGGGTTTAAGCAAACCTCAAAGACTGATAACACCCTACCCTGGCAATGGAGTACAAAGTTAATTGGAACAGATTGTGGAACAATTTGTGCCCACAGGCATCATTAAAAACACAATAGTGGAATTAAGTAACAATTAATGGAGGCTAATAGCTGGGAGTGATACCACTGGAGACAGATTAGCCAGAAGCTAGATGGGGATCTCAGTGAAAGAACGCAAGGGTCAGATAAAACCACAGTTGGTGGTGATGCTGTGTATATGTCCAAGGCTGTAACTTCTGAGGAACAACGTAAAGGCCATATACTTCAAGGAATATACTTCATCAAACAAGCTCAGAAAAGTCAGTAACAGTATCCAGAATTGCTACAATATATTATCTGAAATATGTCCAGCTTTCAACAAAAAATTACGAAACATGCAAAAAACAGGAAAGTATAATCCATAAACAGGGGGGGAAAGCAGGCAATAGAAACTGTCTTGAGGAGGCCAGATGTTGGTATTAGAAGAAAAGCAGCTAGTACAAATATGTTCAAAGAACTAAAGGAAATCATGCTTAAAGAATTAAAACAATGCATAATGACAATGTCTCATCACATAGAGAATATCAATAAAGAAAAACCAATTAAAAAAAACTAAATGGAAATTTTAGAATTGAAAAGTACAATAAGTGAATTAAAAAATGTAAAAAGGAGCTCAATGTAATTTGGGGCAGCAGAAGAAAAAATCAACAAACTTATAGGTATATCAATACATATTATTCAAATTGAAAAACGATTGATAACATAGAATGAAGAAAAATGAACAAAGCCTCAGAGAAATATGGGACACCATGAAAAACACCAATAAACATGCAATGGAGATTCCAGGGAGAGAAGAAAGGGAGGGACAGAAAAAAATAATGAAAGTTCCTCAAATTTGAATAAAACATTATTCTACACATCTAAAAAGCCCTACAAAAACAAGTAGGAAAAAACAAGGAGAGACACCCCAGACACACCACAGTCAAAATGTAGAATGCCAAAAACAAATGGAAATCTTGAATGCAGCAAGAGAAAAAAAGACTCAGCATGGACAAGAAAACTTCAATATGATTAATGTCTGACCTTTACTAAAAAGAATAGAGGGTGGAAGGCAGGGGGTTGACATATTCAAAGTGGTTAAAGGAAAAAACTGTCAGCCAAAAATCTTTTCTATGAAATGTCCACGATCCATAGAGACAGAAAGTAGATTATTCTTCATCAGGGGCAGGGGGATGGGGAGCTAGGGGAGAGACTGCTACTAAATACAATATTTTTGGGGTAATAAAAATGTTATGGAATTAGATAATGGTAATGGTTGGAAAACATTAAAAATATATGGGAAAAATTGTATGTGAGTTTTATCTCAATAAAAAATTAAAAGTAAAGATTCCAAGTCACTAACCTAACTTTCCAGCTAAAGAAATTAGAAATAGAAGATCAAACTAAACCCAAAGTAAGTAGAAGGGCAATAATTAAGACTAAAAGATATGTAAATAAAATAGACAATAAAAAACAATGGAGACAATAAAACCATAAGTTGGTTTTTTAAAAAGATTTACAAAACTGACAACCTTTAACTAGATTGACCAAAAAAAAAAAAGAAACAAAGAAAGAAAGAAAGAAAGAAAGAAGGAAAGAAAGATTCAAATTAGTAAAATTAAGAATAAGTATGGGATATCTACAAATTTACAGAAATAAAAGGAGAGCAAGAGAATACTATGAACAACCAAATTTACATAAAATGGACAAATTTCTACAAAACCATGAACTACCAAAATTGATGCAAGAAGAAACAAAAAAAACTGAATAGAGATAAAGCAAGAAATTTAATTAGTAATTAAAACACTCTTCCCCTTCTCAAAAAGAAAACAAAACAAAACAAATCCCTTTAGTGATGTGTTTAATCTTTTTTTAACTTTCGTTAATATATGAAATTTATTGTCAAATTGGTTTCCATACAACACCCAGTGCTCATCCCAAAAGATGCCCTCTTCAATGCGCATCACCTACCCTACCCTCCCTCCCACTCCCTATCAACCCTCAGTTTGTTCTCAGTTTTTAACAGTCTCTTATGCTTTGGCTCTCTCCCACTCTAACCTCTTTTTTTTTTCCTTCCCCTCCCCCATGGGTTTCTGTTAAGTTTCTCAGGATCCACATAAGAGTGAAAACATATGGTATCTGTCTTTCTCTGTATGGCTTATTTCACTTAGCATCACACTCTCCAGTTCCATCCACGTTGCTACAAAGGGCCATATTTCATTCTCATTGTCACATAGTATTCCATTGTGTATATAAACCACAATTTCTTTATCCATTCATCAGTTGATGGACATTTAGGCTCTTTCCATAATTTGGCTATTGTTGAGAGTGCTGCTATAAACATTGGGGTACAAGTGCCCCTATGCATCAGTACTCCTGTATCCCTTGGGTAAATTCCTAGCAGTGCTATTGCTGGGTCATAGGGTAGGTCTATTTTTAATTTTCTGAGGAACCTCCACACTGCTTTCCAGAGTGGCTGCACCAGTTTGCATCCCCACCAAAAGTGCAAGAGGGTTCCCGTTTTTCCACATCCTCTCCAGCATCTATAGTCTCCTGATTTGTTCATTTTGGCCACTCTGACTGGCCTGAGGTGATAGCTGAGTGTGGTTTTGATTTGTATTTCCCTTATGAGGAGTGATGTTCACCATCTTTTCATGTGCCTGTTGGCCATCCGGATGTCTTCTTTAGAGAAGTGTCTATTCATGTTTTCTGCCGATTTCTTCACTGGATTATTTGTTTTTTGGGTGTGGAGTTTGGTGAGCTCTTTATAGATTTTGGATACTAGCCCTTTGTCCGATATGTCATTTGCAAATATCTTTTCCCATTCCGTTGGTTGCCTTTTACTTTTGTTGATTTGCTTTGCTGTGCAGAAGCTTTTTATCTTCATGAGGTCCCAATAGTTCATTTTTGTTTTTAATTCCCTTGTCTTTGGGGATGTGTCAAGTAAGAAATTGCTGCGGCTGAGGTCAGAGAGGTCTTTTCCTGCTTTCTTCTCTAGTGTTTTGATGGTTTCCTGTCTCAAATTCAGGTCCTTTATCCATTTTGAGTTTATTTTTGTGAATGGTGTGAGAAAGTGGTCTAGTTTCATTCTTCTGCATGTTGCGTCCAGTTCTGCCAGCACCATTTGTTAAAGAGACTGTCTTTTTTCCATTGGATATTCTTTCCTGCTTTGTCAACGATAAGTTGGCCATACTTTTGTGGGTCTAGTTCTGGGGTTTCTATTCTCTTCCATTGGGCTATGTGTCTGTTTTTGTGCCAATACCATGCTGTCTTGATGATGACAGCTTTTTAGTAGAGGCTAAAGTCTGGGATTGTGATGCCTCCTGCTTTGGTCTTCTTCAAAATTACTTTGGCTATTCGGGGCCTTTTGTGGTTCCATATGAATTTTAGGATTGCTTGCTCTAGTTTCGAGAAGAATGCTGGTGCAATTTTGATTGGAATTGCATTCAATGTGTAGATAGCTTTGGGTACTATTGACATTTTAACAATATTTATTCTTCTACTCCATGAGCACGGAATGTTTTCCCATTTCTTTATATCTTCTTCAATTTCCTTCATAAGCTTTCTATAGTTTTCAGCATACAGATCTTTTACATCTTTGGTTAGATTTATTCCTAGGTATTTTATGCTTCTTGGTGCAATTGTGAATGGGATCAGTTTCTTTATTTGTCTTTCTGTTGCTTCATTGTTAGTGTATAAGAATGCAACTGATTTCTGTACATGGATTTTGTATCCTGCAACTTTGCTGAATTCATGTATCAGTTCTAGGAGACTTCTGGTGGAGTCTATCGGATTTTCCGTGTATAATATCATGCCATCTGGAAAAAGTGAAACCTTAACTTCATCTTTGCCAATTTTGATGCCTTTGATTTCCTTTTGTTGTCTGATTGCTGATGCTAGCACTTCCAACACAATGTTAAACAATAGCGGTGAGAGTGGACATCCCTGAGGTGTTCCTGATCTCAGGGAGAAAGCTCTCAGTTTTTCCCCATTGAGGATGATATTAGCTGTGGGCTTTTATAAATGTCTTTTATGATGTTTAAGTATGTTCCTTCTATGCTGACGTTCTCGAAGGTTTTTATTAAGAAAGGATGCTGAATTTTGTCAAATGCTTTTTCTGCATCCATTGACAGGATCTTATGGTTCTTATGTTTTCTTTTATTAATGTGATGTATCACGTTGATTGATTTGCGAATGTTGAACCAGCCCTGCATCCCAGGAATGAATCCCACTTGATCATGGTGAATAATTCTTTTTATATGCTGTTGAATTTGATTTGGTAGTATATATTGAGAATTTTTGCATCCATATTCATCAGGGATACTGGCCTGTAGTTCTCTTTTTTTACTGGGTCTCTGTCTGGTTTAGGAATCCAAGTAATGCTGGCTTCATAGAATGAGTCTGGAAGTTTTACTTCCCTTTCTATTTTTTGGAATAGCTTGAGAAGTGTAAGTATTATCTCTGCTTTAAATGTCTGGTGGAATTCCCCGGGGAAGCCACCTGGTCCTGGACTCTTATTTGTTGGGAGATTTTTGATAACTGATTCAATTTCTTTGCTGGTTATGGGACTGTTCAAGCTTTATATTTCCTCCAGTTTGAGTTTTGGAAGTGTGTGGGTGTTTAGGAATTTGTCCATTCTTCCAGGTTGTCCAGGTTGTTGGCATATAATTTTTCATAGTATTCCCTGATAATTGCTTGTATTTCTGAGGGATTGGTTGTAATAATTCCATTTTCATTCATGATTTTATCTATTTGGGTCCTCTCCCTTTTCTTTTTGAGAAGCCTGGCTAGAGGTGCATCAATTTTGCTTATTTTTTCAAAAAACCAACTCTTGGTTTCATTGATCTGCTCTACAGTTTTTTTAGATTCTATATTGTTTATTTCTGCTCTGATCTTTATTATTTCTCTTCTTATGCTGGGTTTAGGCTCTCTTTGCTGTTCTGCTTCTATTTCCTATAGGTGTCCTGTTAGATTTTGTATTCGGGATTTTTCTTGTTTCTTGAGATAGGCCTGGATTGCAATGTATTTTCCTCTCAGGACTGCCTTCGCTGCATCCCAAAGCGTTTGCATTGTTGTATTTTCATTTTCGTTTGTTTCCGTATATTTTTTAATTTCTTCTCTAATTGCCTGGTTGACCCACTCATTCTTCAGTTGGGTGTTCTTTAACCTCTATGCTTTTGGAGGTTTTCCAGACTTTTTCCTGCGGTTGATTTCAAGCTTCATAGCATTGTGGTCTGAAAGTATGCATGGTATCATCTCAATTCTTGTATACTTATGAAGGGCTGTTTTGTGACCCAGTATGTGATTTATCTTGGAGAATGTTCCATGTGCACTCGAGAAGAAAGTATATTCTGTTGCTTTGGGATGCAGAGTTCTAAATACATCTGTCAAGTCCATATGATCCAATGTATCATTCAGGGCCCTTGTTTCTTTATTGACCATGTGTCTAGATGATTTATCCATTGTTGTACGTGGGGTATTAAAGTCCCCTGCAATTAGCACATTCTTGTCAATATGTTTGTGAGTAATTGTTTTATATATTTGGGGGCTCCTCTATTTGGTGCATAAACATTTATAATTGTTACTTCTTCTTGATGGATAGACTCTGTAATTATTATATAATGCCGTTCTTTATCTCTTGCTACAGCCTTTAATTTAAAGTCTAGTTTGTCTGTTATAAGGATGGCTACTCCAGCTTTCTTTTGACTTCCAGTAGCATGATAAATAGTTCTCCATCCCCTCACTTTCAATCTGAAGGTGTCCTCAGGTCTAAAATGAGACTCTTGTAAGACAGCAAATAGATGGGCCTTGTTTTTTTATCCATTCTGATACCCTATGTCTTTTGGTTGGCACATTTAGTCCATTTACATTCAGTGTTATTATAGAAAGATATGGGTTTAGAGTCATTGTGATGTCCGTAGGTTTCATGCTTGTAACGATGTCCCTGGTACTTTGTCTCACAGGATCCCCCTTAGGATCTCTTGTCGGCTGGTTTAGTGGTGATGAATTCCTTTAGTTTTTGTTTGTTTGGGAAGACCTTTATCTCTCCTTCTATTCTAAATGACAGATTTGCTGGATAGAGGATTCTCGGCTGCATATTTTTTCTGTTCATCGCATTGAAGATTTCCTGTCATTCCTTTCTTGCCTGCCATTCCTTTTTTGCCAAGTTTCAGTAGAGAGATCCGTCATGAGTCTCATCGGTCTCCCTTTATATGTTAGAGCACGTCTATCCCTAGATGCTTTCAGCATTTTCTCTTTATGCTTGTATTTTGCCCGTTTCACTATGATATGTCATGCACAAGATCGATTCAAGTTACGTCTGAGGGAGTTCTCTGTGCCTCTTGGATTTCAATGCCTTTTTCCTTCCCCAGATAAGGGAAGTTGTCAGCTATTATTTCTTCAAGTATACCTTCAGCACCTTTCCCTCTCTCTTCTTCCTCTGGAATACCAATTATGCGTAGATTATTTCTCTTTAGTGCATCACTTAGTTCTCTCATTTTCCCCTCATACTCCTGGATTTTTTATCTCTCTTTTTCTCAGCTTCTTCTTTTTCCATAATTTTGTCTTCTAGTTCACCTATTCTCTCCTCTGCTGCTTCAATCCCAGCTGTGGTCATCTCCATTTTATTTTCAGTTCATTAATAGCATTTTTTAGCTCCTCCTGGCTGTTCCTTAGTCCCTGGATCTCTGTAGCAATAGATTCTCTCCTGTCCTTTATACCGTTTTCAAGCCCAGCGATTAATTTTATGACTATTATTCTAAATTCACTTTCTGTTATATTGTTTAAATCATTTTTGATCAGTTCGTTAGATGTCGTTATTTCCTGGAGGTTTTTTTGAGGGGAATTCTTTTGTTTCCTCATTTTGGATAGTCCCTGGAATGGTGTGGGACTGCAAGGCACTTTCCTTATGCTGTCTTGAATAACTTGAGTTGGAGGGCGGGGCCGCATTCAGACCTGATGTCTGCCCCCAGCCCGCCACAGTCAGACTGGTGTGTACCTTCTCTTCCCTTCTCCTAGGGGCGGGATTCACTGTGGGGCGGCGTGGCACTTCTGGGTACTTGCACACTGCCAGGCTTGTGGTGCTGGGGATCTGGTGTATTAGCTGGGGTGCATCGGCAAGGTGCACAAGGGTGGGAGGGGCAGGCTCAGCTCACTTTTCCTTCGGAGATCCGCTTGGGGAGGGGTCCTGCGGCACCAGGAGGGAGTCAGACCCACTGGAGGGATGGATCCGCAGAAGCACAGCCTTGGGTGTTTGAGCGGTGCAAGCAAGTTCCCTGACAGGAACTGGTTGCCTTTGTGGTTTCGGCTGGGGGATGGGCAAGGGAGATGGTGCTGGCAAGCTCCTTTGTTCCCCGCCAACCTGAGCTCTGTCATCAGGGCTCAACAACTCTCCCTCCCGTTGTCCTTCAGCCCTCCCACTCTCTGAGCAGATCTGTTAACTTATAACCTTCCAGATGTTAAGTCCCGCTTGTTGTAAGAACACACTCTATCTGGCCCCTCCGTGTTTGCAAGCCAGACTCGGGGGCTCTGCTTTGCCGGCAGGCTGCCCCTCTGCCCCGGCTCCCTCCTGCCAGGCCTTGTATTGCCCACTGCCTCTCCACCCTTCCTACCCTCTTCCGTGGACCACTTGTCTATGCTTGGCTCCAGAGAATCCATTCTGCTAGTGTTCTGGCAATTTTCTGGGTTATTTAGGCAGGTGTGGGTGCAATCTAAGTGATCCAGGACGTGGTGAGCCCAGCATTCTCCTACACCGCCATATTCCCAGAAGTCTCTTTGCCTTTGAACATCTGGCTTGCCCCTCTTGAATCTTTTTTTTTAATTTTTAAGTTTTTTTATTTATTTTGAGAGAGCATGAGCACAAGCAGGGGAGGGGCAGAAAGAAGGAGAGAGAAAATCCCAAGCAGGCTCTGCACCATCAGCGCAAAGCCCAATGTGGGGCTTGAACTCATGAAACGTGAGATCATGACCTGAGCCTAGATCAAGAGTTGGATACTTGACTTCGGCACACAGGCACACCCCTGTTGAGTTAATTCTGCTGAACAATTTTTTCCCTTATGATTTTTTAAATTTAAATTCAAGTTAGTTAACCTACAGTGTAGTCCTGGCCTCAGGAGTAGAACCCAGTGACTCATCTCCTACATATGATATCCAGTGCTCATCCCTAAAAGTACCCTCCCCAGTGCCCATCATCCACCCAACCCATCCTCTCACCCATCTCCCCTTCAACAACTCCCTGTCTCTGTATTTAAGAGCATATCACTACACACAGAAAAAAAACATTTGACAAAATCCATCACCCATTTTGATAAAAACTCTGAGTGAACTATGAATAGAGAGGAACATCCTCAACTTGGTAAAGAGCATGTAAAAGAAACCCTATAGCTAACATCAATACTTAATAGTGAGAAATTAGAGGATTTCTTGCTAAGATTAGGAACAAGGAAGGGAGATATTTTCTCATCACTCCTTTCCATCTAAAACTGGAAGTAGTAGCTAATGAAATAAGAGAAAACAAGAAAAGGTATACAGATCGGAAAGGAAGAAATAAAACTACCTTTGTTCTCAGATTACATGATTGTCAATGTAGATAATCTGAAAGAATCGACAAAAAAAATCCTGTAACTATGTCAAAAGAAAGCCAGAGTACCAATCTTATATCAGGCAAACTAGACTTTAAAACAAGGACTGTAACAAGAGACAAAAATAGGGCACTATGTAATCATGAAGGAGAAATTCAAAAAGAAGATCTACCAATTGTAAATATTTATGCACCCAATATGGAACACCCAAATATATAAAACAATCAGTGACAAACATAAAGGAACTAATTGATAATACAATAATGGTAGAGAACTTTGACATTCCACTTACATCAATAGACAGATCATCTAAATAGAAAATCAACAAGGAAAAAATGACTTTGAATGGCATACTGGACCAGATGGAGTAAACAGATATATTCAGAACATTCCATCCAGAACCAGAAGAATGCACATTCTTTTCAAGTGCACATGGGACATTCTCAAGAAAAGATCACATATTAGGTCACAAAACAGGCCTCAACAAATACAAAAAGACTGAAGACATACTATGCAACTTTTCTGACCACAACACTAAGGAACTAGAAGAAAACCACAAGAAAATTTTGGAAAGACCACAAATACATGTAGTTTAAGCAACATGCTACTACACAATGAATGGATCAAACAGGAAATCAAAGAATAAATTAAAAAAATACATGGAAACAAATGAAAATGAAAACACAATGGTCCAAAACATTTGGGATATAGCAAAGTGGTCCTAAGAGAGAAGTGTAGAGCAATACAAGCCTACAACAAGAAACAAGAAAAGTCTCAAATAAACAATCTAACCTTACACCTAAAGAAGCTAGAAAAATAACATTAAATGAAACCTAAAGGCAGCAGAAGGAAGGAAATAGTAAATATGAGAGCAGAAATAAATGATAAAGAAACTAAGAAAACAATAGAACAAGTCAAAGAAACCAGGAGCTGGTTCTTCAAAAACATTAATAAAATTGATAAACCACTAACCAGACTTATCAAAAAGAAAAGAGAAAGGACCCAAAATAATGAAATCACAAACGAGAAGGGAGAGAGATAACAAACAATACCACAGAAACCCAAACAATTATAAGATAATATTATGAAAAACTATATGCCAACAAATTGGACAACCTGGAAAAAGTGGATAAATTCCTAGAAACATATAAACTACTAAAACTGAAAGAGGAAGAAATAGAAAACTTGAATGGACATGTAATTTACAAAGAAATTGAATTGGTAATCAAAAATCTCCCAACATACAAAAGTCCAGGTCAAGATAGCTTCTCAGGTGAATTCTACCAAACAGTTAAAGAAGACTTAATACCTATTTTTCTCAAACTATTCAAAAAATAGAACAGGAAGTAAAACTTCTAAATTTATTTTATGATGCCAGCATTACCCTGATATCAGAACCAGATAAAGACATAATTAAAAAAAAAAGAACTACAGGCCAATATCCCTGATGAACATGGATGCAAAAGTTCTCAATAAAATACTAGCAAACTGAATCCAACAATACATTAAAAAACTCATTCACCACAATGGAGTGGGATTTATTCCTGGGTTGCAAATATTCACAAATCAATTAACATGTTATACCACATTAATAAAAGAATAAGGACATGTGATCATTTCAACAGATGCAGAGAAGCATTTGACAAAGCACAATATCCATTCATGATAAAAATCCACAGGGCACCTGGGTGGCTCAATCAATTGAACATCCATCTGACTCTTGACTTTTTTCTCAGGTCATGATCTCATTTTCATGATATCAAGTCCCTCATTGGACTCTGCACTTGACAGTGCAGAGCCTGCTTGGGATTCTCTTTCTCTCTGCTGCTCTCCTGCTCTCTCAAAATAAATAAACCTTTTTTTAGGCCACAACAAAGCAGGTTTACAAGGAATATAACTCAAAATAGTAAAAGCGATATATGAAAAATCTATAGCTAACATAATCCTCAATGGGGAAAAACTGGGAGCTTTTCCTCTACAGTCAGGAACAAGACAGGGATGTCCACTCCCACCACTCTTATTTAACATAGTATTGGAAGTCCTAGCCATAGCAATCAGACAAACAAAACACAAAAAAATTTCATCCAAATCAGCAAGAAGGAAGTAAAACTTTCATTACTTGCAGATGACATGACCCTGTATATAGAAAACCTGAAAGACTCCACCAAAAAACTACTAAAACTGATAAGTGAATTCAATAAAGTCTCAGGGCATAGAATCAATGTATAGAAATCTGTTGCATTTCTATACACCAATAATGAAGCAGCATAAAGATAAACCAAGGAATAAGTCCCATTTATAGTTGCAGCAAAAACCATAAGATACCTAGGAATAAACTGAGCCAAAGAGGTGAAATACCTGTACTCTGAAAACTGTAGAACACTGATAAAAAAAAATTGAAGATGACACAAAGAAATGGAAAGACATTCCATGCTCATGGGTTGGAAGAACAAATATTGTTAAAATATCTATACTACCCAAAGCAATCTACACATTTAATGCAATCCCTATCAAAATACCACCAGCATTTTTCACAGAGATAGAAAAAACAATCCTAAAATTTTTATGGAACCCCAAAAGACCCCAAATAGCCAAAGCAATCCTGAAAAGCAAAGCAAAGCGGAAAGCATCACGATTCCAGAATTCAAATTTTATTACAAGGATGTAGTGATCAACACAGTATGGTACTGACACAAATGTAGACATATAGATCAACGGAACAGAATAGAAAACCCAGAAATGAACCCACAACTATATGTTCAATCTTCGACAAGGCAGGAAAGAATATTCAACAGAAAAAAGACAGTTTCTTCAGCAAATGGTGCTGGGAAAACTAGACAGCAACATGCAAAAAAATGAAACTGAACCACTTTCTTGCACCATACACAAAAATAAATTCAAAATTGATGAAATACCTAAATGTGAGACAGAAAACCATCAAAATCCTAGAAGAGAACACAGGCAATAACCTCTTTCACATTGGCCATAGAAACTCCTTACTAGATATGTCTTCTGAGGCAAGGGAAACAAAAGGAAAAATAAAACTATCGGGACTTCATCAAGGTAAAAACTTCTGCACAGTGAAGGAAATAATCAACAAAACTAAAAAGCAATCTACAGAATGGGAGAAGATATTTGCAAATGCCATATCTCATAAGGGGTTAGTAACCAAAATCTATAAAGAACTTAGCAAACTCAACACCCAAAAAATAAATAATCCAGTGAAGAAATGGGAAGAAGTCATGAATAGACACTTTCCCAAAGAAGACATCCAGATGGCTAACAGATACATGAAAAGATGCTCAATATCACTCATCATCAGGGAAATACATATCAAAACTTTAATGAGATACCACCTCACACCTGTTAGAATGACTAAAATTAACTCAGGAAACAGATGTTGGTGAGGATGTGTAGAAAGGGGAACCCTCTTACATAGTTGGTGGGAATACAAACTGGTGCAGCCACTTTGGAAAACAGTATGGAGGTTCCTCTAAAAGTTAAAAAAGAAAAAAAAATAGAACTACCATATGATCCAGAAATTACACTGCTAGATATTTACTCCAAAGATAAAAAAAAATACTGATTCGAAGGGATACATGTACCCTTATGTTTTAGCAGCATTACCAACAATAACCAAATTATGGAAAGAGCCCAAATGTCCATTGACTGGTGAATGGATATATATCATATATCAGCCATAAAAAAATGAAATCTTCCCATTAGCAACAATGTAGATGGAGATGGAGAGTATCATGCTAAGTGAAATAAGTCAGAGAAAAATACCATGATTTCTCATAAGTAGAATTAAATAAACAAAACAGTTAAACATGGGGGTGGGGAGAAAGAGAGTGAGACCATAAAACAGACTCTTAAATGTAGAGGACAAACTGAGAGTTGCTAGAAGGACATGGGGATGGGGATGGGTTAAATGGGTGATGGGTATTAAGGAGGCACTTACTGTGATGAGCACCAGGTGTTGTATGTAAGTGATGAATCACTAAATTCCATACCTGAAACTAATATTATTCTGTATGTTACCTAACTGTAATTTAAATAAAAATGAAAAAAAGTGGCCTAAAAACACTTCCTGGAATTAATAACAAATTAGAGCAATGTTTCAGGGTACTAAGTTAAGATACAAAATCAATCACTTTCCTATATACTGAAATTAACAAATGAAATTGAAATTAAAGCCCAATCTCATTCACTTTATCACCCCTCAAAATGCAATACCTAGGTATAAATCTAAAAAACATGTATAAGAGCTATATAAGGAAAACTATGAAACTGATGAAAGAAGTAAAATAATTATACAAATGGAGAGATATTCCATGTTCATGGATAGGAACACTCAATATTGTCAAGATGTCAATTCGTCCAACTTGATCAACACAGTTTCAATTAAAATCCCAGCAAGTTATTTTGTTGTTTATTGACAAAATGACTCTGAAGTTTATATGGAGAGGCAAAAGACCCCAAATAGCCAATATAATATGAAAGAGTATACCCCAATTGCCAAGAAAAGTTTGGAAGAACTCTGTGTCACAAATGGTGTTGTCAAGTCCTCTTATTTGAGGACTAATTGTTATCTTGAGAAAAAGCATATAATGGTTGTATCTGCTTGGCTATATAAAAGAACAATTTTTCTTTCTGTCTTTTCAGTCTCTTAGTCAATTGCCTGTGATGCAGGCATCATAGTCTTGTTTAATACTTATTCAATAATAAAATTATTTTTTTTATCTTTTAAAAGCAATATTGATGGAAAAGAACAAAGTTGGAGGATTGACACTACCCAACTTCAAAGCTTACTTACTATTAAGCTACAGTAATCAAGACAGTATGGTATTGGTGAAAGAACATACAAATTGATCAGCAGAGCCCTGAAATAGGCCCACCTAAGTATAGTCAACTGATCTTTGACAAAGAAGCAGAGACAATACAATGGATCAAAGATAGTCTTATTAACAAATGATGCTAGAACAGCTGGACATCCATATGCAAAAAAGATGAATCTAGACACAGACCTTACATTCCTCACAAAAATTAACTTAAAATTAATCACAGACTTAAATGCAAAATGCAAAACTCTTAAACTCCTAGAAAATAACATAGAAGGAAATTTAGATGTCCTTAGGTATGGTAATGGCTTTTTAGTTATGATCCATAAAAGAATTGATAAACTATACTTCATTACAATTAAAAAAGTTCTAATCTGCAAAAGACATTCACAAGAATGAGAAAACAAGTCACAGACTGGGAGAAAATATTTGTAGAAGACATATCAAAAATAAGAAAATAAATAACCCAATTTAAAAAATGGGCAAAAGATCTTTTTTTCGCACTTTTATTATTTATTTATTTTTTTTAAATTTACATCCAAGTTAGTTAGCATATAGTGCAACAATGATTCCAGGAATAGATTCCTTAATTCCCCTTACCCATTTAGTACATTCCCCTCCCACCTTTCCAGAAATCCTCTGTTCTCTGTATTTAAGAGTTTTTGTCCCCCTCCCTGTTTTTATATTATTTTTTGTTTCCCTTCCCTTATGTTCATCTGTTTTGTATCTTAAAGTCCTCATATGAGTGAAGTCATATGATATTTGTCTTTCTCTGACTGACTAATTTTGCTTTGCATAATACCCTCTAGTTCCATCCACGTAGTTGCAAATGGCAAGATTTCATTCTTTTTGATTGCTGAATTAAAACTCCATTGTGTGTGTGTGTGTGTGTGTGTGTGTATACACCACATCTTTTTCCATTCATCCATCAATAGACATTTGAGCTCTTTCCATACTTTGCTGTTGTTAATAGTGCTGCTATAAACATTGGGGCACATGTGCCCCTTCGAATCAGCATTCCTGTATCCTTTGGACAAATACCTAGTAGTGTAATTGCTGGGTTGTAGGGTAGTTCTATTTTTAACTCTTTGAGGAACATCTACACTACTTTTCAGAGTGGCTGTACCAGTTTGCATTCCCACCAGCAGTACAAAAGTGTTTCCCTTTCTCTGCATCCTCATCAACATCTGTTGTTGCCTGAGTTGTTAATATTAGTCATTCTGACAGGTGTGAGGTGGTATCTCATTGTGGTTTTGATTTGTATTTCCCCGATGATGAGTGATAGTGAGCATTTTTTCATGTGTCTGTTGGCCATCCGGATGTCTTCCTTGGGGAAGTGTCTATTCATGTCTTTAAAAATGGGCAAAAGATCTCAATGGACACCTCACCAAAGAAGATATACAAATGGCAAATAAGCATATGGAAAGATGCTCCACATCGTGTGTCATTAGTGAATTGCAAATGAAAACAACAATGAAATACCTCTACACTTCTGTAAGAATGGCCCAAATCCAAAACACTGACAACACCAAATGCTGGTGAGGATGTGGAGCATTAGGAATTCTCATTCACTGCTGGTGGGAATGCAAAATGGTATAGCCACTTTGGAAGACATTTTAGCAGTTTCCTACACAACTATATCATCTAACCATATGATCCCCCAATTAAGCTCCTTGTATTTAGCCACATGAGTCAAAAAACCTATGTCTGAACAAAAATCTGCACACAATTATTTTACATTTATTTATTTTTGAGAAACAGAGTGAGACAAAGCGTGAGTGGGGGAGGGGCAGAGAGAGAAGGAGACACAGAATCTGAAGCAGTCTCCAGGCTCTGAGCAAGCAGTCAGCACAGAGCCTGATGCAGGGCTCAAACCCACAAACTGTGAAATCATGACCTGAGCCAAAGTCAGAGGCTCAACCAACTGAGGCACCCAGGTGCCCCTGCACACAATTTTTAATAGCAGCTTTATTCATAATTGCCTAAACTTGGAACCAACCAAGATGTCCTGTAGCAGGTGAACTGACAAACTGTTGTACATTCAGATAATGGAATATCATTCAACACTAAAAAGGAATTTAGCTATCAAGACATGTTACTAAGTGAAATGCATATTACTAAGTGAAAGAAACCAATCTGAAATAGCTATATACCATATAATTCCAACTATGTGACATTCTGCAAAAGGCAAAACTGTGGAGACAGTAAAATGATCAGGTTTCGCCAGGGTTCAGAGGGAGGGAGAGAGGAATAGGTAGAGAGCACAGAGGATTTTTAAGGCTGTGAAAATATTCTGTATAAGGGGGGATATTATAATGGTGGAGTTTGATATTTGTCAGAGCTCATAGAATGTACAACATGAAGAGTGAACCTAATGTAAAATATGGACTTTGACTGATAATAATGTGTTAGTGTAGGTTCATTGATTGTTCCTTGAAATGTGTCACTTTGGGATGTTCATAGCAGGGGAGGCTATGCATATGGTAGAGCAGGAAAAATATGAGAAATTTCTGTATCTTCCACTCAATTTTGCTATGAACCTAAAACTGCTCAAAAAATAGCTTTTTTTAAGTCAGACAAAATATTTGAATAAACATTTCTCCAAAGAAGATATGTGAAAGGACAATAAGTATTTGAAAAGATGCCCGACATCAGTAAGCATATGAAAAGATGCCAAACATCATTAGGGAACTGCAAATCAAAATCAAAATGAGATGGCACTTCACACCCACTAGGATGGTTATAATAATAATAATAGTAATAGTAATAATAATAACAGTTAAAAAGGAAAATAAAAAATATAAATAAAATTTAGAGTGTAAAAAATAATTTAAAAAGAAAATAACAAACGTTGGTGAGGATGTGGAGAAATTGAAATCGTCGTGCATTGCTGGTGGGGATGTAAAATGGTTCAGTTTCTTCGGAAAATATTTTGGCAGTTCCTTAAAGTGTCAAACATAGAGTTACCATATAATCCAACAATTGTACTCCTAGGTATATACCCAAGACAAATGAAAACATATGTCTCCAAAAAACAAAAGCAAAACAAAACAAAACAAGATGGAATACAAATGTTCATAGCCAAAAAGTAGAAACACCCAAATGTACATAAACTGATAAATGAATAAACAGAATGTGATATAACCATACGGTGGAATATTATTTTACCACAAAAAGTAATAAATGCTACAACATAGAAAAATCTGAAAAATATTTTACCAGGGGCACCTGGGTGGCTCAGACTCTTTGATTTTGGCTCAAGTCATGATCTCACAGTTCATGGGATTGACCTGGTGTGAGGCTCCATGCTGACAGTGTGGAGCCTGCTTGGGATTCTCTCTCTCTCCCTCTCTCTCTGCCCCTACCCCACTCATGTTTGCTCTAACTCTTAAAATAAATAAACTTAAAGAAAAAACATTTTGCCAAGTGAAATAAGCCAGTAAAAAAAGGACCATATCTTTTACATTTATATGAAATGTTTTAGAACATGTAAAGACATATGGACAAAGAGTAGATTAGTGTTGCCTAGGGCTGGAATGGGGGGAATGAGAAAATTGGGGGGTAATAGCTAAAGGGCATAAGTTTGTTTTTGGGAGATAACAATGTTCTAAAATTGATTGTGGTGATGGTTGCACAATTCTGTAAATGTACTAAAAAACACTGAATTCTATACTTTAAGTGGGCTGAATATATGGCATATGAATTTTGTCTCAAGTTGTTATTTTTAAAAGCTTAACAGAACAAAAGATAATCTTTGGGTAGATCCATGAAGAATAATCAAAGAATCACAAAATAAAGAAAGGCAGTTTAAGCTAATGAAAAAGCATGAACAAAATATTAATAATATGGTGTGAAATATGAATGATATGATGTGAATGAAGAAGGCAGGTGTGGGTGGTATAGATAGGTGTTAGGTGGAAGATGAGCCTGGGGAAGTAACCTGGGAACTTGAATGATATACTCAGGAGTTTGGATCTAATCTCACCAAGTTAATGGGGATTCATGAGTAGTTTTGTGCTGGGGACTGAAAAAATCAGATTTCCATTTTATGGAACATGCTCCGACAATAATCAACCTGTAGAATATATGAAAGGAGGCAAGAATACCAGCTAGGATTTTGCAAACTGTTGCCTGCAAAGGCTATCACTGGGGACTTTCTCAATTGTCTTGTCTGAGCTGCTTCCTTGAGGGCTTGCCCTGAGCCTTGTTCCCACAGGGTCTTGTCTATACTAGGATTTTATTTTTGAAAAGTTACATGTGCACAGTCTTAAAGCTCCAAAATAATTACTCAGAGGTAGCATTTTTGTTTCTGAGAGATACCTTCGTTCCTGTGCTGGAAGCTTACCAGGTAAACAACAAACCAACCCTAGAGGTGGCCATAAAGTCCAGGTTATAGGTCTTGACCTCCTTCCTGCACGCCACCCTCCACATAATTTAAGATATCCTCTTTGTTTTGGAAACTTCCCTTACACCCTTAGCCCTAGACTCCAGTTCCCAGCTCTACCACTAATCTGCTATGTGGCCTAAATCAAGTCCCTTACTCTTCCGCGTCCCCATTTCTCCATCTATATCATGAAGAGTTATGAAAAGAATTTCTCTAAGGGTCCTTATCACTTTCCAGCTTAGCTCTCTTTAAATTGAATTAATCCTGAGTGAGCAGAGAAGGGGCAAAGATAGAGGAGTGCAGGAAGACAAAGAAGAGGGATAGACCCTCAAAGGGCCTTAGACCTCTATCTCTGGCTGGGAGCTACCTGAGTATATAGTGATCTAGTTCAGCCTGAGAAAGGTGGGAACTGTCCCCATCTCCCCTTCGGAACATTCCACTTTCTTTTTTTTTCCACTTTCAAATCCAAAATGTACTTCATATTTTCCAGTGCTCTCTGTGTCTTCAAATCTCAGGAGAACATATTGTTTTGGGCTCAGACAAGAACCACTAGGAAACATACCCTTCATTAACAATCTGAACAGTCCACTGAAGATGCCAGTCAGACCAAAAGGGCCTTGGAGTTCAAGCATGGTAAAACTATAGTGAGGATCCTTGTCTTGGTCCTTTGTGCTTATCTTTAAGAGGTTTCTGGATTCCTATCCGTACTTCATAGAAGCCTTAAAATTGAGGAGAAATAACCCAGAAAAGTAGGTTTACCACTCCACAAAAGAGCTATGGTTTAGAAGGCTAGTATGGCAGTGTCACAGAAGCTGAAGGTCCAAGTTTGGAGACAGTAAGTAGGGGTGGATCAGGCAAAGGAAGCAGGGGTTGATTCCCTGGGGCATCCATAAGGCTGATGGGAACATAGTGAGCATGTACTCCAGCAGCTTCTAAGAGTGGTAGAAGGTAGTAAAAACAGAGTAGAAAGAGAGAAGTCTTTGAATAAATCCCAAACCCTTAAAGAAATTTTAAATTGACCCAGGATAAGGTGACATGTGGCACATGCTCACTAAATTGTGAAGGTTTTTTTTGGCTATAACAGTCATTATCTTTATTGGTCAGAAGTTCTGGTTGGCAGTTATGACTTAGGCTAATAAGATGAGGAAATGAATTATCATGTAATCAATATATTTATTAGTAAACAAAATCTTGATAAATACATGGCTCAGGAGGGGAAATATTTTAAAGGGTAAAAAATTTGGGAACTGCTGACAGAATCCAAACATTTAATTTTACTCATGAGGAAACAGAGATCCAAGGAATAGTAGTAACTTGTCTGACGTCACATAGTGAGTTTGGTTCTGTCAGATCTTGAGCCTAGGTCTCCTAAGTACTAGCCAGAACCCTGTTTTCTCTACTCCACTTCTCTCCAGGATTGCCTGTTCCCCCACAATAAAGTACTTAGGAAAGATTTGTTGAATTGAAAGAAATCCATCCGTTTTGCCAGGAAAGTGTCTGGATTGATTTGTTATGTGGACTTAAAGTGATCTGGGTTGACAGATTTGGGCCAAAAAAAAAAAAAAAAAAAAAACTAGAACCAGGGCTAAAAAGTCTAAAACCTCTCTAAGGCCACATCACTAATTACTGAGTATTATGACAAAGCCATGGGTTTCTGGACCATGTTAAACTTATGGCAACTGTAACTTAGATTGGGACATCACGGTCTCAACCCAAACCACAAGTGTCAAAACTCCAAGATGCCTTTAACCAGGTGAGAGTTTTATTGTACCCCTAAAGTCATTGAACTGGCAATAAGAGCAACTATGGATGGGATGGAGCTTGGTAAAGTAATTCAGGGAAGGGCAACTTTGTTTTCAATAGGCATAATAGATCAATTTCTCTGTGGCAAAAAGAGGCACAAAGCATGAGAGCCCTAGAATAAGCATGGGTCTACAGATAAAACACATTCAGGTGAGAGGAATGACAAGTGGGGAGTCAGGGAAAGGGGTGAAGAATTCTGTCACCTGAGCAGCTTTTTCATAGGTTTTGAGGAGCCAGGTCTAGAGAAAGATCATAAAGATAATGAAAGTTAAAGTTCACACTAGCCCTAAACACCAGGGCTATAAACATTGATGAGAGAGTATGGAGTCAACATCCACCACCCATCCGGACTCCTGGAACCCTGGGGCTCTGGATGGAGCCTGTACTCTTCCTAGGTTTCCCTCAAGGGCATTGCCTGCTGAGTTTGCGGTTCTCTTGGTTCCTTTCTCATCTTTCCTTGGAGGTGGTATTGACCAGCCCTCTCCCACAAGATAAGGACATAATGTTCGTCTTGATCTGGGAAAGCAAAGCAGTCCACATTCCCTGGGGTCTGGGAGGGCCGGAGAGGGGAAGTTCTAATGTTTGTAAGCAGATCAGTCAGTCGCCTGGGCAGCCCTGGGGCTCCTGGTCCAGATATCTTTCACTACCTTCCCTTCAGTCCCCTCCTCATCTTTATCCTGCCTCCTGATTGCTTTGTTCATTGCCCAGAATCTTGCAGCAAGCCAAGAACAATGCATCCCGTCTCTGTGGAATTGTCACTAAAAGATAGGGGTTGGCTGAGGAAGAAAACTGCAGTGTGTTCTTCACTAGGTCTTTCTCCAGCCCTTTCCTGTCTGGCAGTGGGGACTGCCCTGGTGCTGAAACACTAACTCCAACCTACAGGATGGGCTGAGTTCCACCCCCAGCCTTCTTGGCAGCCCAGCATAGTAAAATACTGTTCAAGCTGACCTGAGTGGTCTCAAGGCCCAGGGGAAGAATCTGAAGGGTGGCAAGGGCAGCAAGAACCTGTGGAGTTGCAGCAGCTGATGAGTCAATGCTTTCTGAAGGGTTTTGCTTTTGTCTTTCTTTGCAGTAATTCATTCTCAAGGACATATGAAGGGACTCCAGACTCTAGGGCAAAGATTTTGTGCTTGGATTCCCCACTCCAGACTGCCCACACTGTGGTGAAATCTCCTTAAGTCACACTATTTCTGGGCCTGAGAGTCACTGTTGGTTTCCAAATAGTTCCATGTGTGCATTTCAAATTTTATTAAGGAAATATAAACTAAAATAAAATAGAGATGAAATAAAAGTGAGGCCATTTCTTTGGGGAGGCCTGGAAGGAAGACGTGAGATAGACCTCATATCCTGTCCTGTTAACAGATACACATCATGTAATTCATCTCCAAACCCCTTTCCTGAACAACAGCTGCTTGCTGGCCATGTGCCAGCCAAGCCCTGAAGGCCAGTGTCTTCTGTGTTGCCATATTTTCTGGCTCAATGGCAGAGCAATAGGTCTGACACTATTTTAGGATCCTGTGCCCTGTTCCATTCATGGATATCCAGTCTCTCCTATATGAGTGAAGACCCTAAGCTTTGTCTAGGCCAGTGGGTTTAAAAAGGAATTAGTACTGTCTTTATTTGGTGTTATATTTATTGGTTTGTTTTACTAAATATAAAATATTTACAAGGGCTTTGCCTCTCATTTTCCCCAAGAAACCTTTTTATACAAGAGTCTTAAGTTTTCAACTGAAATTCTCCCTGTGTGGGTTTTCAGACACCCATTCCCTATGCTTGGGGAAGTGTTACTGTAGGGTCAACAATGTGTAATAATATCAAAAGGATGTAAAACATCAACAACAACAAAAATGCCAAAAATAACCTTGAGTACAAAAGAGAAACACAAATGCAACATTTGCCAAGTCAGTTTCTTAAAAAAATATTCTGAAAATGAAAGTCATCAATTAAATTAAAAAGTACTTGTAAATGACTTATACATAACTGTTCATAACAGCTTTATTTATAAATCTAAAATTGAAAACAACCAAAATATCCACTAACAAGTGAAAGAATAAGCAAACTGTGTTATTATATCCATACAATGGAATACTACTTGGCAGTAAAAAGTAACAATATATTTACACACACTTTATTTTTTTAATGTTTATTTATTTATTTTGAGAGAGAGAGAGAGAGAGCGAGCAGGGAAGGGGCAGAGGGAGAGAAAGAATCCCAAGCAGGCTCCATGCTGTCAGCACAGAGCCCGATGTAGGGCTTGATCCCATGAACGTGAGATCATGATCTGAGCAGAAATCAAGAGTCAGACACTCAACAAACTCAGCCACCCAGGCACCCCTATTTTGAATCTTGAAATAATTATGATGAGTGGAGGAATCTCTAGACAAAAAGAACACATACTGCATGACTCTGTTATTTATTTATTTATTTTAAAATTTTTAATTAAAGTATAGTTGACATATTAAATTAGTTTCAGGTATCCAATATAGTAATTCAACAATTATATACATTACAGAATGTTCACCACGATAAGTATATTCCAATATTATCAACTATATTCCTTATGCTGTACTTTTTGTCCCCATAACTCATTTATTTTATAACTGGAAGTTTATACTGCTTAATTCCCTTCACCATTTTACCTATCTTTCCATCCCCCTTCCTTTTGGCAATGACTGGTGTATAATTCAACTTATATAAAACTCTAAAAATTGCCAACTAATCTATAGTAACAGAGTATAGATTGGTGGTTGCTTGGAGATAGTGGTGGAAAGTGACGTACTGCACAAGGGCATGAAGAACCTTTTGAGAGTGATAGGTTATTACCTAAATTATTGCAATGACTTCATGAATATGTACATGTGTCAGAATTTACCAAATTATACACTTTAAATATGTGTAGTTAATCGTACATCAATTATACCTTTATAAGCTGTAAAAAAAATTAATTAGATTTAGAGCAAAAATTAATTATACCAAATGCTGTTGGGCTAACTCAATATCCAATTCTCTTCTCTATTTCTGTCACCATTACAGAAGCTACAAACACTAAATGCTTGCTTTTCCAGACTCAGAGCTAGAAGTTAGAAAGTTTAAAGTGTTTCTAAATTCATGGAACCACTTTTCCTTTCCAATTGCAATCTTACACTGGAACACATTATATAAATCATATAAAAGCAGGGATGCACTGATATTATGTGGGTGCTTGCCATGATACTGGAACCTCCACTGATATTTTTCATTTATCTTCTCTTTCTGCTATAGTCCCTAAAGGGTACTAAATAATCTCTGGAGTTGTACAGATGTCCTCTTTCCCAGGTTAGCTACTTTCTTACTATCTGTCCTAAAACATGATAGAGCACAATCCTTTCATTTGATAGGTGGGGAAATTGAGCCATGAAGAGGTGAAGAGAACTGCACATGGTCTCACAGAAGCAGAAGTTGGTGTTCCAAGTATTTGGGGAGTACTAAGATAGGTCCTTGTATTGTGCCTGTGGGTGGTGTTTCTGAATGGCTTTTATTTTGATGGGATTTTCTCTTCAGTATCTTTCAAGTGTCTTGAACCCTTAATGAATTCCTGCTACACTATTCCCAAGCACAACAGCTTCCCTGTCCCCTGTTTAGTCCTATTTCTCTTTGGCCAGCATCTTCCAAGCCTGTGAACCTTCCCTCTGCCTCCTGAAGCAGTTCATTCTCAACAGATCAGCAGCAGCCTCACTCAGTGGTGAAGTTGTGACATGCTGGGATAAGGACACCAAATCTGAATCAAAAGCTCTTGGTGAAACACTAGCAGTAAGGAGGCAACACAGGAAACCAGTACCTCAGTACAAGTACCACCACCAATGAAGAGAACTTCAAGCCCCCAAAGAGCCTGGGAACTAGAAAGCACAAACAATCTTGATTCCCATTCGTTCTCTGGATGCCAACAAGGGGCTCCACCCAAACTCAGAGGGGCAGCTCCAGACCCTCTTCAAAGATACTGGGTCAACAGAGGTGGGGTTTCTTCCACTAGGGGGAAGAGGAGACAGGAAGAGGGAATTCAAGGGGAAGCAGTAGCTATAAAAGGAGCTGGCCTGGACTGGGCTGAAGGGCTCAGGAAGAGACACTCTACTGAGGGTAGGAGAGAAGAAAGGCCACTGTAGGGGACAAGGTAAGATTTAGAGAAATCAGGAGCTTTGAACAAACCATCATAGCCTCTCCAGAAAAAGCCGGAGATGAGATTAAGGCTGAATCTCTCATAGAAGGAGTTAGAGGTGATTAAGTTTCAAATTTCTGGGGTGGTTTCTAGCAACATATAGCTGAGAGCCAGATGCCTTTCAATCTTATAATTTCTTTAATTTGTTGATGATACCAGAGCCACACATCCTATGTTCCATACATCTGTACCTGAGATTTATTGCAGACCCAACCCAGGCCAAGCAGCAAGGTAAAGAAGATTTTAACTCCAAAAACAGGCTTCTTACAAAAGTAGGTCACCATGTGTGTTGCTTAGCACTGCATTCGAAGGAATTGCCAAGAAAAGCTGGAAACAAGCTGCAAGAAGGAGATGTCTTCTCCCACCTCTGTCACACACACACACGCACACACACACACACACACACACACACACTCCTTTTCCAACACATTGTTGTTCTTTAGAACCTGAACATCACAATTTGGATAAGAAAAGTCTGAGTAAACAGAAAAAAAAAGTAGAAGTCACAAAAAATAAGAACTGAGGCCCAGAAAGGGAAGATCATAGAGAGTGTAGGGACTTGTCCAAGGTAATACAATTTGTCAGTGGCAGTGGAGATCAAGATGAAATGAATGCCTCTTAGGCAACACGATACCTATACTAAAGAAAATCTTTCTGCAAAATCTTGCCATTTGTGACAAAATGGATGGACCTTGAGGGTATTATGCAAGTGAAATAAGTCAGACAGAAAAAGATAAATACAATATGACCTAACTTATATGTGGAATCTCAAAAAAATGAACAACCCCCCCAAGCTCATGAATATAGAGAACAGACTGGTGGTTGCCTGAGGTGGAGGTGGGTAAAATGGGTGAATAGGATCACAAGGTACAAATTTCCAATTATAAAATAAATAAGCTATGGGGATGTACTATACAGCATGGTGACTATAGTTAATAATACTGTATTGAATATTTGAAAGGAGCTAGAAGAGTAGATCTTGAATTCTCACAATAAGAAAAAAAATTGTAACTATGTATTGTAATGGATGCTAACTGGACTTATTATGGTGATTATTTTGCAATGTATTAAATCATTACGTGTGCACCTGAAACTAATATAATGTTATGTCAATTAAACCTCAATAAAAAAGAAAGATCCTCTTCCATATGAAGACATATAAGACACAGAGAACACTGAAAACAAAGAGAGAAAATTATCTGAAATACTGGTCCAGACTCCAGGACAATGTATTAGATTTCACATTGCTCAGAACTTGTGTTAGTCTGAGTCCTCCAAGTATTAGACAATAAAATGGGATTAAATATGCAAGGATTTATTAAGGAAAATGAAAGTAAATGGAGAAGGAGTCTGGGAAGATTAGGAGAGCTGTGAGACTATATCAGTTTGACTCTGAACAAAAGAGAGAGGGAGGGAAGGCTGGGTGAAAGTGTCCTAGTCTGCCTTGCACTCTAAGGAACGTTTGGTAAGGCCAACAGGGATTGATGAAGCCAAAAGCAGTTGTCAGGGGATTTCTTTGTCTCCCAGGAATGGGCCTACCTTAGTGTCTCTTGTAGTAGATGCCTCAGTGCAAATTCTGGGATGAATTTCAGAGCATAGCAGCCAAGGCTCAATTATGCTCAATTGGTCAGTTGTGCTCTTTGTAGTTGGAGGTCTGCAAGGCACATTCTCTTGGGTGCTACAGAACTGCACCTTTAGCTTCTACTATATCCCTTCTTTGCCCAGCTGCAGGTGCTTTCCCATACCCATATGCCCAGCTAGGGCCTTGAATCTCTAGAGAGGAAAAATAGGAAGTGACAGACCAGAGACCCTCTGCCTGAAGCACTAAAGTCACACCTACTTGAGGTGTGGCTCTTTCCTTCCATGACCCTGCCTTCTGTCATGAGCTAACATGTTCATACCATCCATGCTAGCTGTCAATCAAAACCACCCTTCTAAGTGCCTTGAATATACAAACCTCTTATTGTTTCAGACACCCCCTATCTTTGCTTTCTCTAGCCTCCTAATCACCCAAGTCTAGAGAACACAGAGAAAAACAGAATGGCCAAGGAGATGGGGTGAGAGTTGGACAGTGTCACAAGCAATTGTTTTCTTCTAACAGTGGATGTGACTACTGGAATCAGGATAGGGAAAGACTAGGAAACTAACATTTTGTTGACCTCCCCACACCATTATGCCTAACCTGCATTATTCCACATACCTGCACTGATAGGTATTAGTGTACCTGCTAGATGGATGAAAAAACTGAAGATACATATAAGCCGCTTGCCTATAGTCACGCAGCTGTAAGTAGCAGAACCCCTAAATTCACAATGAACCTGAATCCCAGTAAGAAGGGGACACAGACTTTACGTTCAGTGAGTTTTTCCTCTTCTAGAACACTAGGAACTGGCAGGGGCACATCCCTCTCTGCAAAATGCTTCTACTGGAGGCCATCACTAATCTGCATTTCTGTCTGCTGATTGCCATGCG
This sequence comes from Acinonyx jubatus, assembly GCF_027475565.1. Taxonomy (NCBI): domain Eukaryota; kingdom Metazoa; phylum Chordata; class Mammalia; order Carnivora; family Felidae; genus Acinonyx; species Acinonyx jubatus. The sequence continues at coordinate 58,848,363 of NC_069389.1, read as the reverse complement.
TTCAACTCAGCTCCAGCCACTCAGAGGCCACTGTCTCAGTGTCTTATTCCCAGAATACCTCTCAGCTTCTGACCTTGATAGGAGTCGGGGGAAACTCTGGATTAAGACCAGAGTCAGGCTCAGTTATAGACAAAGGCCAGACCAGAGGTCTGTAACTGGCTTGAAGCAATCCAGGAAAGGCTCTGGTATGGCAGGTATTGGAGCCTAGCTGGGCTTTCTGAGTACCCCAGGCCACCCACCACCCACTGCAGTAAACAGAATATGCTATCCTCCCACAACAATGGCCCAAAGGGATTTCTTTATTGCTCTCTAGCTTTGATTTTACATTTAAAAATCTCACAAAACAACAGTCCAGGAGATTTAACAAGCACATTCCTGGACACTGAGTCATAGGTGGGAGGAGGTAGAGGAGGGAGCAGAAATCTGACTAAGGGAGGGCATTAAAAGACCACAACATAGCAAAATGCCTATGTTGCCAAACAATTATTGATAATCCCTTCCAACCTGATTATTTGAAAATAGGTGTATGTGGTATGTGCAAGATGATGTTTTGTCAATTTCGTTTTACTAATGTTTAGCTTTACTACTGGACTATTTCAAAATCTTACTTTTCTGAAGAAAGAAAAACTGATTCGTGGTGTGTGAAAAGATATACATCTCTATCTTCTCATCCTCAGGCAAGTCAAACTTACACATAACTACTAGTCCAGAGCCAGCAAGATAATAGGCAAAAAGCTGAACAGACATCAGGGGTCCCAGTGCTCAGTGTCTCTTATTTCTCTATTCTGTACTGACTGTCCCTAAAAGTCTAGTGTTTAAGAAGTAGGCTTATGTGTGAGAACTGTAAGCAGATGGGGTGGTAGCCAGGAGGATGGCTCTAGATAACACAAGCACCTTGGAGGGAGCCAGAGAAGATATATGCCTTATGTGTGAAGGTCTTCAAAAAAAAGTCAGAAATAGGCAGATTGTTAGTGGACTTCCCATTGGAGGCAGGCAGTCTCTTCAGAGGTTTTTGTGATAGGTAAAGAAAGAATAAGAAGGCTGGAAATAAAATACCTCTGGCCTAGGATGAGGGGGAAAGGTGATGACAAGAGGGTCAATGGAGCTCAAGGCAGCATGGGTGGCTCTGAAACTCAGATTCCCAAACTTCTAGGCCCTCCACATACCAGGGTTTAGGGGTTTGCTGAAGGATACAATGGCCCAGAATCAAGGGAGCAGTGGTTGGGAAGCCTGCTTTGTTGGGCATCTGTCCTTTAGATCTCACATATATGAGGCTTGTTTTCTCTAGAACAGTGTTTGCTTGTTTTATTTTATCTTGACTTCACATTAGAATCACCTAGGGAGCCTTTTAAAATACTGCCCCACCCCCCAGAGATGCTGATTCAATTGGTCTGAGGTAGATCCAGTACATCAGTATTTTTTAAGGTCCCCAGGGGATTTTGATGGTCTGCTGATACTGAGAATCACTGCTCTGGAGGAAACGCATAGTCTCAGTCAGATGCTCTCTTAGGTAACAGGAGTTGATGGAGATAGAGAGATAGAAAGTAGTAAGAGGCAGATGCAATGGAAAGAACACACACTGGCCTATATGAGCCAGCCTGTTTTTGCCTGACTATACCAGTGTGACCCTGGTGAAGTACCCATCTCTCTCTGAGGCCCCCATTTCCCTCAATACAACAAAGGAGTTGGACTTTGTGGCTTCTAAGGATCCTTCTGACTTCTTCAACATTCTAGAAATTTACCAGGCAGGAGAAGGGAGTGGGGTTGGCTGGGAGAGGTGCAGATATTTGCTGATGCTGCATGGTGTGCAAGGGGGTGCAAAAGAGCACTGCTAACCCAGCCCACTGAGAAGGGTTAGTCCCAGGAAACTGCCTATCCAGAGCCCATATTGAAAGGCATGGAAACTGTCCTTAGATCCTCTTCAATTGTGAGCCCACAAGGCAAGGACAGTGCCCAAGTTCAGACTCCCCCTGGTGGCATCATACACGTTTATTAATATTCTTATTTGTTGTATTAGTAGTGGTAATAGTAGTGATCTTAATTTGACATCCAGCTTTACCATTTCATAATGACAGCTCAAATGTGTCCACGGCAGCATCCCAAGGAGCTGAAACTACTTCAGCTGAACTCTCTTCTTCATTCCTATTATCTCCCCACTGGGGAGACAATGGCCCAGGAAGCTGAGGTAGAAGTGTACATGGTAATTCATACTTCAAGTCACTGTTTTCCAAGTTAAAGTCTAGCCAATATTCTCAGCACATACACTGAACTCTAATTATGGATGGGTTTTCAGTTGGGAAGGGTTTATAGCCCATAAAAATGCCCTGGGAAGCTTTAAAAAATACTGATGTACTGGCTCTCCCCCAGACCAATCAAAATCCTAACCTCTTTTTTTCTGAACCACCTTTCCCAGCCAGTGCCCTGATGCCCCTTGGCAGTTTCTTTATCCATTTCTTACCTCTCCCCCATAGCCCCAATCATGAGTTATAGAACACAATCAATTAAATAACAATTTCACCATGCAACAGCCACAAATTACATGTAAGTCAATTACTTAGACTGGAAGTTCCTTAGGAAAGATATTTTGATTCCTCTTTCTCCTTAGTCCCCTACAGTTTAAAACAGAACTGAGCAGACACTGCATACCTTTCACAAGAGGCCAGTTGGTTCATCTGATAAAGTTGCCAGGTCTGATCAATCAAGGGTTGTAAGAACTCAATGAAGTAGCCAAATATTAATGGATTTTTAAAGTAGGTATTTTGGAAAATAGGTCCAAAGCTTTGACTTGCCAGTGCAGACTCTCATCCTCCCTCTCCCACACAGTATAACCCTCCCTATACCACAGAACTACTCCTGCCTGATCCCCACATGACTGTCATGCCCTGGTGTCTCCTCTTCAAGTCCATTCTCCTCCCACCCAAGTCCCCTATATCACAAGTATAAGTGTATAAGGAACAACACCCCACCTCATCTACCCCTACCCCATTTGGGCCCCCTCTGTCTGGAATAGCTCAATAGACTCTTATCAAGACCAATCCTATCCTACTCCTTCCTCATTGCTTACTTATCACCATCAGCAAGCCTTCCTTTCTCCTCCAGCCAGAAGAACTTTTAAATTTTCAGGGGTCTTTTACTTCCCTCTCTCATGGACCTTAGCATTTTCTACTCTACTTCATAGTTAATCTCCCATAACCTTAAGACAGCTTACTTGTTGTGTGACTTTCAACAAGTCACTTAACCTCTCAAACTTTAGTTACTCATCTGTAAAATGGAGATGACAATCCATGTTTTGACCTCTTCCCAAATCAAATGAGAAAATATGTGAAAGCATATGTATATAATCATAATATTTAATATTTAATAGGTACTTTATATGGACCAGACACCATTCTAACTAGTTCATATATATCAATTCACTTAACCAAGCAACCATATGTAATGCATACAATTATTAACCTGATTTTGAGGACACTGAGACACACAGAGACATTAAGTAATGTACACAAGGACACACAACTAGTAAGCTGTAGAACTGGGTTGGAACTGACGCAGTCTGGTATTGGAGTTCCCACTTCTATGACTCAGTCATACACCACCAATGCAGACAATTATATATATATATATATATATATATATATATATATATATATAAATATAATATGCATATTCTTATATAATATTGTGTGAAGCAATATACAGGAAATGCAAAACAGATGTAAAAATTCAGAGAGAGATAAATGTGATTTAAAGCTGTTGAGTAAAGCATCTTGGAAGATGTAGTGACTTAAGTTGCGTCATGAAAGAAGGATTAGAACAAGAGAAGCATCATAATATGAGGGCTTAGTGTAGTCAAAAGCCCAGAGACAGAAGTATGTCTGGGGTGTAGGGAGGTAAACAATGAGGATTCTGGCTTGGATTGAGTGGGAACATCATGGTAGTTAGACAGAAAAAAATAGATTAGCAGTAAAAGGGAGGGTCTTTGGAAAAAATGACATGCTGAGCAAGAGCTGTGTGAGTTTAAATATAGCTCTCTCTGATCCAATTAAACAAAATTTATTTTATTTTTTAAAATATTTTTAAAATTAATCTCTACACCCAACATGAGGCTCAAACTCACAACCCTGAGATCAAGAGTCACATGCTCTACCAGCTGAGCCAGCCAGACACCACTAAACCAAATTTAAATATGCATGAAGATGGTCAGGGATGGGATAAGTAAGTAGATTTAAAAATGTGAGTCAAGGTGAAAGGTAAACTGTAACAGAGATAAATGACAGTTATTGCACTTGAACTAAAAAGCAACTTGTACAGAGGTAGCTCAAGATGGAGGCATAGGAAGACCTGAATTCACTACCTCCCACAGCAACAACAAATATGCAGCTATATATGGAATATTTTCCTCTGAAAAGAACCTGAGAACTAGCTGAACACCTGCTCCACAACAAAGAATAGAAGAAGCACACTAAGACATTGCAACTCCTTCAAAACAGGGAGAGATAGCTGTTTTACATAATACACAGAAACACAGAGAGCCAACCAAAGTGAGGACACAGAGGAACGTGTTCCAATTAAGAACAAGATAAAACAAGATAAAACAAGAAAAAAACCTTAATGAAATAAAGATACATAATTTACCTGATAAGGAGTTCTAAGTAGCAGTCATGAAGATGCTCCCTGAACTCAGAAGAATGGATGAATACATCAAGAACTTCAACGGAGAGACAGAAAATGTTAGAAAGCACCAAACTGAACTCATGGAGCTTGAGAATATATAATTGAGCTGAAAAATACACTAGAGGTAATCAACAGCAGACTAGATGATACAGAACAGATTGGTGACATGGAAGACAGAATAGTAGAATTCTCCCAAACAGAACAGCAAAAGAAAAAAGATTTTTTTAAAATGAGGATAGCTTAAGGGATCTGTGGGACAATATGAAGTATACTAACAACCACAGAAAAAAGTCTGGAAAACTTCCAAAAGCATGGAGGTTAAAGAACACCCTACTAACGAATGAGTGGGTCAACCAGGCAATTAGAGAAGAAATTAAAAAATATATGGAAACAAACGAAAATGAAAATACAACAATGCAAACGCTTTGGGATGCAGCGAAGGCAGTCCTGAGAGGAAAATACATTGCAATCCAGGCCTATCTCAAGAAACAAGAAAAATCCCAAATACAAAATCTAACAGCACACCTAAAGGAAATAGAAGCAGAACAGCAAAGGCAGCCTAAACCCAGCAGAAGAAGAGAAATAATAAAGATCAGAGCAGAAATAAACAATATAGAATCTAAAAAAACTGTAGAACAGATCAACGAAACCAAGAGTTGGTTTTTTGAAAAAATAAACAAAATTGACAAACCTCTGGCCAGGCTTCTCAAAAAGAAAAGGGAGAGGACCCAAATAGATAAAATCATGAATGAAAATGGAATTATTACAACCAATCCCTCAGAGATACAAACAATGATCAGGGAATACTATGAAAAATTATATGCCAACAAAATGGACAACCTGGAAGAAATGGACAAATTCCTGAACACCCACACTCTTCCAAAACTCAATGAGGATGAAATAGAAAGCTTGAACAGACCCATAACCAGCGAAGAAATTGAATCGGTTATCAAAAATCTCCCAACAAATAAGAGTCCAGGACCAGATGGCTTCCCAGGGGAGTTCTACCAGACTTTTAAAGCAGAGATAATACCTATCCTTCTCAAGCTATTCCAAGAAATAGAAAGGGAAGGAAAACTTCCAGACTCATTCTATGAAGCCACTATTACTTTGATTCCTAAACCAGACAGAGACCCAGTAAAAAAAGAGAACTACCAGCCAATATCCCTGATGAATATGGATGCAAAAATTCTCAATAAGATACTAGCAAATCGAATTCAGCGGCATATAAAAAGAATTATTCACCATGATCAAGTGGGATTCATTCCTGGGATGCAGGGCTGGTTCAAATTCGCAAATCAATCAACGTGATACATCACATTAACAAAAAAAAAGAGAAGAACCATATGATCCTGTCAATCGATGCAGAAAAGGCCTTTGACAAAATCCAGCACCCTTTCTTAATAAAAACCCTTGAGAAAGTCGGGATAGAAGGAACATATTTAAACATCATAAAAGCCATTTATGAAAAGCCCACAGCTAACATCATCCTCAACGGGGAAATACTGAGAGCTTTTTCCCTGAGATCAGGAACATGACAGGGATGCCCACTCTCACCGCTGTTGTTTAACATAGTGCTGGAAGTTCTAGCATCAGCAATCAGACAACAAAAGGAAATCAAAGGCATCAAAATTGGCAAAGATGAAGTCAAGCTTTCGCTTTTTGCAGATGACATGATATTATACATGGCAAATCCGATAGACTCCACCAAAAGTCTGCTAGAATTGATACATGAATTCAGCAAAGTTGCAGGATACAAAATCAATGTACAGAAATCAGTTGCATTCTTATACACTAACAATGAAGCAACAGAAAGACAAATAAAGAAACTGATCCCATTCACAATTGCACCAAGAAGCATAAAATACCTAGGAATAAATCTAACCAAAGATGTAAAGGATCTGTATGCTGAAAACTATAGAAAGCTTATGAAGGAAATTGAAGAAGATTTAAAGAAATGGAAAGACATTCCCTGCTCATGGATTCGAAGAATAAATATTGTCAAAATGTCAATACTACCCAAAGGTATCTACACATTCAATGCAATCCCAAGCAAAATTGCACCAGCATTCTTCTCGAAACTAGAACAAGCAATCCTAAAATTCATATGGAACCACAAAAGGCCCCGAATAGCCAAAGGAATTTTGAAGAAGACCAAAGCAGGAGGCATCACAATCCCAGACTTTAGCCTCTACTACAAAGCTGTCATCATCAAGACAGCATGGTATTGGCACAAAAACAGACACATAGACCAATGGAATAGAATAGAAACCCCAGAACTAGACCCACAAACGTATGGCCAACTCATCTTTGACAAAGCGGGAAAGAACACCCAATGGAAAAAAGACAGTCTCTTTAACAAATGGTGCTGGGAGAACTGGACAGCAACATGCAGAAGGTTGAAACTAGACCACTTTCTCACACCATTCACAAAAATAAACTCAAAATGGATAAAGGACCTGAATGTGAGACAGGAAACCATCAAAACCTTAGAGGAGAAAGCAGGAAAAGACCTCTCTGACCTCAGCCCTAGCAATCTCTTACTCGACACATCCCCAAAGGCAAGGGAATTAAAAGCAAAGGTGAATTACTGGGACCTTATGAAGATAAAAAGCTTCTGCACAGCAAAGGAAACAACCAACAAAACTAAAAGGCAACCAACGGAATGGGAAAAGATATTTGCAAATGACATATCGGACAAAGGGCTAGTATCCAAAATCTATAAAGAGCTCACCAAACTCCACACTCGAAAAACAAATAACCCAGTGAAGAAATGGGCAGAAAACATGAATAGACACTTCTCTAAAGAAGACATCCGGATGGCCAACAGGCACATGAAAAGATGTTCAGCGTCGCTCCTTATCAGGGAAATACAAATCAAAACCACACTCAGGTATCACTCTGTGTCTCTCTGTGTCTCTCTCTCCCCTATCTCAAAAATAAATAAACATTTAAAAATTTTTTTTAAATAAAAGCAAATATACAGTAAAGGTAGTGATTCAACCACTTTTAAGGCTACTATGAATATTAATAGACAAAAGTAGTGAAATCAACTATAACTACAATAATTAGGTAAGAGATAAAATTAAAAGATGTAAAATATGACATCCAAAACATAAGATGCAGGCTCAGGGGATATAATGTTTTTAGAATATAGTCACACTTAAGTGACTATCAAGTTAAAATAGACTGTTATGTATAAAGGTTATTATATATGAACCTCATGATAACCATGAGCCAAAAACCTATACTAGATAAACAAAATACAATGAGAAAGTAATTTAAACATTTAACATTTAAACTAAAGAAATTCATCAAACCACAAGAGAAGAAAACATGAGAAGAAGAAACGAACAGAGAACAATAAAAACAACCAGAAAACAATTAACAAAATATAATAAGTGCAAACTTACCAATAATTACCTTAAATGTAAATGGACTAAATTTTACAATTAAAAAGTTTTAAAAGATTTTTTAAAAAGACCCACCTATATCATGCCTACAAGAGACTCACTTCAGATCTAAAGACACACACAAATTGAAAGTGAATGAGTGGGAAAAGATATTCCATGCAAATTGAAACAAAAAGAAAGCTGAGGTAGCAATACTTGTATCAGAGAAAATAACATTTTTGAATAGAACACAAGACAAATAAAGGCATTATATAATGGCAAAGGGGTCAATTCAACAATAGGATGTTTGTAAATATTTATGCACCCAACATAGAAACACCTAAATATATAAAGTAAAATACCAATAGACATAAAAGAATTGACAAAAATACAATAATAGTAGAGACCTTTAATACCCTACTTATATCAGTGTATAGCTCATTCAGACAGAAAATAAATAAGAAAATACCAACCTTAAAGGACACATTAGACCAGATGGACTTAATAGATATTTTCAGAACATTCCATCATAAAACAGCAGACTACACATTCTTTTCAAGTGCACATGGAACATTCTCCAGGATAGATCTTATGTTAGACCACAAAACAAGTCTCAATAAATTTAAGAAAATGTACATTATATCAAGAATCTTTTCCATGTGGAGGAATTGGCAAAATGGGTGAAGGGGGGTGGGAATACAGGTTTCCAGTTATGGAAAGTATAAGTCACAGGGATAAAAGGTATAGCATAGAGAATATAGTCAATGGTATTGTAATAGCATTATATGGTGACAGCTGGTAGCTACACTTGTGGTAAGTATAGCATAACATACAGAGTTGTCAAATCACTATGTTGTACACTTGAAACTAATATAACATTGTGTGTCAGCTATACTTTAATAAAAAAGAATAGATTGCTAATATCTCTAAAGCCCTTTATGTAACTTTCTCCTAAGAAAATGAGGTTTTTTTGCAACCAAAATGGTATGAAACTATAAATCAATTACAAGAAGAAAATTGGGGAAAAAAACACAAACACTTGGAGGCTAAACAATATGCTACTAAACAATAAGTGGGCCAAAAGGGAAACACAAAAAAATAACTTGACACAAATGAAAATAAAAATACAACATCCCACATCTATGGGATGCAACAAAGGCAATCAAGGAGGGAAGTTCATGGCAATACAGGCCTACCTCAAGAAACAAGAGACAAGGTGTAGGGGGAAGATGGTGGAGTGGGAGGACCCTGAGCTCACCCTATCCCACGTTTACAACTAGATATCCTCCACATCCAAGTCAATAAACTAGAGAGTGATCTGAAGACTGACAGAACAAACTCCACAACTAAATATAAAGAATAAGCTGCATCTGAAAGGTTAGGAAAGTCAGAAAGGTGGAGAGAAGCTACCCACAGGAGGGAGGAAGCTGCATGCAGAGAGGGCAGAGAAGTGGGCCCTCACACCAGGGAGCTCACACAGGGAAGACTAATTCCCATAATGTTTGGGTTTGAAAAATCAGAAAAGCTAAATTCCCTGTTTATAAAACCAGTGGGACTTGGAGCCTAGAGTTTTAAAAGTCAGCTAACTTAGCACTGGGCGAGCCGGGAAGGCCAATGAGAGCTAGGTCAATGTCCGTAAAGAGACAGCAGCCTACAAAGCAAAACAACATAAAAACATCAGTTTACACAGCGCCAGGGTCAAATGGGAGACAGACCTGTTCATGCTGATTTTAGAGAATGTTGGGAGACTTTGTTGAAAATGTGGAACCTGGCAGGCACCATTTTCTTCCCCCAACCCAGAGCATAAACGTAGAGCCACCTGTGGGAGGTATGGCTGCACTGTCAGTGGTAGCCTGGCCAAGGGCTCAGGGGAAATTTTGTTAAAGCCGTATATGTGCCCCACCCAGCCACAGTGTACTCAGACATGCACACCCAGCCACCATTGCACACCACACCCAGATGCCAAGTGCACAGTTGCCACCACACATTGCAACCAGCCACTGCACTGTATGCCCCCCAAGCAACTGTCAGAAGCTGGGTGCAGCCAAACCCAGCCATTATTGCACCACAAAGCCCTCAGACACCACAGCACTTTAGGAGATCCAGCATAGGACTAGTGGCCCAGTGCATTGTTTTCTTATACTGATGCCCTGCTCCCAAGTTCCCCAATAGGCAAGGCCCCTCAGAGCTGTCCTGTCTCGGCCCCAATAACACCATAGAGAGCAACCACAGTAGGCAGAGAGTCAGTGGAGACAACTGCACTGAAAGGAAAAGTGACACAGACACAACAACAGGGCATAAGCAACACACATAGGATACTCTCCTGAAGTGCCACATTGTGGTAGCACATGGGACACTGCACTGCAGGGCACTCCAGGACTTCCCCTTCATAAATTCACTACTTTCAAGAGCAGAAGACATAGCTGACTTTTCTAACACAAAGAAACAGACTCGCAGAGGCAGACAGAATGAGAAGATAGAGAAATTTATCCCAAATTAAAGAACAGGACAAGGTCATGGCCAGAGATCTAAGTAAAACAGATTTAAGTAACATTACTAATAGAAAATTTAAAGCAACGATCATAAGGATACTCACTGGATTTGAGAAAAAAGTGGAAGACATGAGTGAGACTGTTAAAACAAAGATAAGAAATAACAAAGCAGAGATAAAGGGTTTGATAAATGAAATCAGAAACATGGTTGATGGAATGAGTAGTAGGATGGAAGAATAAGAGGGATGAAACAGTGACCTAAAAGATGGAGTAATGGAAAGTAATCAAGCTGAACAAAAGAGAGAAAAAAGAATTACACAATATGAGAATAGACTTAGGGAACTCGGTGATTCCATCAAATGTATTAACATTTGTATAATAGGAGTCCCAGAAGAAGGGAGAGAGAAAAGAGAGCAGACAATTTATTTGAAGAAATAGCTGAAAACCCCCCTAACCTGGGGAAAGAAACAGAGAACCAGATTCAAGAGGCATAGAGAACTCCCATCAAAATCAACACAAGCATACTCACACCAAGACATACTGTAATTAAATTTGTAAAATACAGTGATAAAGAAAAAAGTCAAAAGCAGCAAGACAAAAGAAATCAGTAACTTACTGTTCCCTATGGGAATACCCATAAGGCTAGCAGGAGACTTTTCAACAGAAACTTGGCAAGCCAGAAGGGAGTAATATGATATATTCAAAGTGCTAAATGAGAAAAATCTGCAGCCAAGAATACTGTCTCCAACAAGACTATCATTCATAATAAAAGAAGAGATAAAAAGGTTTCATAGATAAACATAAACAAAAGGAGTTTGTGACCATTAAACCAGCCCTTCAAGATATATTAAGGGGGACTCTTTGCATGGAAAGGAGAGACCAAAAGTGACAGTACAAATGTAGGAAACACCAAAGCAGTGAAAATGAATATTTCAGTAAAAAAATCAGTCAAGGTTGGGGGGGGCGCCTAGGTTGTTCAGTTAGTTAAGCTTCCGACTTCGGCTTAGGTCATGATCTCACGTTTCGTGAGTTCGAGCCCCACATCGGACTCTATGCTGACAGATCGGAGCCTGGAGTCTGCTTCAGATTCTGTGTCTCCCTATCTCTCTGCCCCTCCCCTGCTTGCACTTTTAATCTCTCTCTTAAAAATAAACAAACATTTTAAAATTTTTTAAAAAAATCAGTCGAACTCACAAAATAAAAGGATATAAAATATGACAACATATGCCTAAAATGTAGGAAGGAGAGGAGAAAAGAATGAGTTCAAACTTAAATGACCATTAATTTAATATAGACTGCTATATGCAGAAAAGGTTATATATAAACCTAATGGTAACCACATATCAAAAACCACTAACAAACATGCAAAGAATAAAGAGGAAGTAATCCAAATATATCACTAAAGAAAATAAACAAACCATAAAAGAGAGAAAGAAAAGAAAGGATCACAGAAAACTTCAGAAATAACCACAAAACAGGTAACAAAATGGCAATAAATACATATCTACGCATAGTTACTTTGAATGCAAATGAACTAAATGCTCCAATAAAAAAAATAAGGTGACAGAATGGATAAAAAGAATAAACAAGACCCATGTATATACTGCCTACAAGAGAATCATTTTAGACTGAAAGACACTTGCAGATTGAAAGTGAGGGGAGAGAGAAACATCTATCATGCAAATGAATATTCAAAGAAAGCCAGAATAGCAATATTTATATCAGACAAAATAGATTTGAAACAAAGACTGTAACAAGAGACTGACACTATATAATCATAAAGGGGACAATCCAAAAATAATATTTAACAATTGTAAATGTTTAGGCATCCAACATAGGAGTGCTCAAATACATAAAACAGTTAATAACAATCATAAATGAATAATCAATAATAATACAACAATACTCGGGGTCTTTAACACGCTACTTACATCAATGGAAAGATCATCTAAACAAAAAGTCAACAAAAAAAATGGCTTTAAATGACACACTAGAACAAATGGATTTAATAGCTATATCCAGGACATTCCATCTTAAAACAGAAGAATACACATTCTTTTCAAGTGGACATGGAAAATTCTCCAGAATAGACCACATATTAGCCCAAAAAGCCAGCCTAAACAGATTCAATAAGATCAAAGTCATACCATGCAACTTTTATTTTTTTTTTAATGTTTATTTATTTTTGAGAGAGAGAACAGGAGGTGGAGGGGCAGAGAGAGGGGGACAGAGGATCTGAAGTGGGCTCTGTGCTGACAGCAGTGAGACCAATGCGGGGCTCAAACTTATGAACTGTGAGATCATGGCCTGAACAGAAATCAGACACTCAACTGACTGAGCCACCCAGGAGCCCCATCATGCAACTTTTCTGATCACAATGCTATGAAAAAAAATGGAAAGACCATAAATATATGGAGGTTAAATAACATGCTACTAAACTATGAATGGCTCAACCAGAAAATAAAAGAAGAAATAAAAAGGTACATGGAAACAAATGAAAATGAAACAAATTGGTCCAAAACTGATGCAGCAAAATTGGTTCTAAAACAGAAGTTTATAGCAATACAGGACTACCTCAAGAAGCAAGAAAAATCTCAAATAAAAAACCTAACCTTACAACTAAAGGATCTAGAAAAATAACAACAAACAAAACCCAAAACTAGCAAAGAGAAAGAAATAATAAGGCTTAGAGCAGAAATAAATGATATAGGACCTAAAAAAACACCCAATAGCATAGATCAATGAAACAAGGAGTTTGTTCTTTGAAAAAAATGAATAAAATTGATAAACGCCTAGTCAGATTTATCAAGAAAAAAGAGAAAGAACTCATAAATTAATTAATTCACAAATGAGAGAGGAGAAATAATAACCATCATCACAGAAATACAATTATAAAATAATGTTATGAAAAAATATATGCTATCAAATTAGACAACATGGAAGAAATGGATAAACATATAAAATACCAAAACTGAAATAGGAACAAATAGAAAATTTGCACAGACCAATAACCTGCAAAGAAATTGAATCAGTAATCAAAACACTCCCAACAAACAAAAGTCCAGGACCAGACGGCTTCATGGGTAAATTCTACAAACATTTAAAGAAGAGGCAATACCTATTCTTCTCAAACTATTCCAAAAAAAATAGAAAATAAAGGAAAACTTCTAATTTCATTCATGAAGCCAGCATTACTCTAATAGCAAAACCAGATAAAGACATTATTACAAAAGAGAACTACAGGCCAAATCCCTGATGAACGGATGCAAAAATCCTCAATAAAACACTAGCAAACTGAATCCAACATCTGACCTAGCAACTTTTTTCTAGATATGTCTCCTGAGTCAAGGGAAAAAAAGCAAAAGTAAACTATTGGGACTTCATCAAAATAAAAAGCTTCTGCACAGTGAAGGAAACAATCAACAGAACTGAAAGGCAACCTATGGAATGGGAGAAGATATTTGCAAATGACATATCTAATAAAGGGTTAGTATCTAAAATACATAAACAACTTAACTCAACACCCATAAAACAAATGATCCAATTAAAAATGGGCCAAATACATGAACAGACACTTCTCCAAAAAAAAAAAAAAATCGAGATGGCCAACAGACACATGAAAAGAGATTCATCATCACTTACCATCAGGGCAATGTAAATTAAAACTACAATGAGACATCAACTCACAGCTGTCAGAATGGCTAAAATCAACAACACAAGAAACAACAGGTGTTGGTGAGGAAGGTGTAGAAAAGGAACACTTGTGCACTGCTGTTGGGAATGCAAAATTGTGCAGCCAGTGGGGGAAACAGTATGGAGTTTCCCCAAAAAGTTAAAAATAGAACTACCCTATGATCCAGCAATGGCACTACTGAATATTTACCCAAAGAATACAAGAACATTAATTCAAAGGGATACATGCACCCTTATGTTTGTAGTACCATTATTTACAATAGCCATAGTATGGAAGCAGCTCAAGTGTCCACTGATTGATGAATAAAGAAATAAAATGTGGTGTGTATATATATAGAATGGAATATTATTCATCTATAAAAATGAATGAAATCTTGCTATTTACAACAACACGGATGGAGCTAGAGAGTATTATGCTAAGCAAAATAAGTCAGTCAGAGAAAGACAAATACCATATGATTTCACTCATATATAGAATTTAAGAAACTAATGAGCAAAGGGGAAAAAAGGTAAAGAAAAGGACAAACCAGGAAATGGACTCTTAATTAAAGAGAACAAACTGACCATTACTGGATGGGAAGGGAGGGTGGTTGGGTTAAATTAGTGATGAGCACTGAGGATTTCACTTCTTGTGATGAGCACTGGGTGATGTGTGGAATTATTGAACCACTATATTGTATCCTAAAGCTAATATAACACTGTATGTTAAGTAACTGGAATTAAAATAAAAACCTAGGGGCACCTGGGTGGCTCAGTTGGTTAAGCATTCGACTTCAGTTCAGGTCATGATCTTGCAGTTTGTGAGTTCAAGCCCCATGTCAGGCTCTGTGCTAATAGCTCAGATCCTGGAGCCTGCTTCAAATTCTGTGTCTCCCTCTCTCTCTCTGCCCCTCACCCACTTGCAATCTGTCTCTGTCTCTCAAAAATAAATAAACATTAAAATTTTTTTCAAAAACTAAAAAAAGAAGTTATTTTAAAAGAAGAGAAAATAAACACTATGATAGTCATCAAAAAAAAGAAACAAAAAAAATCTCAAAGAATCCAATTTTGCACCTAAAGGAACTAGAAAAAGAAGAACAAATCCTAATGTTAAGAGAAGAAAGGAAATAATAAAGATAAGAGTGGAAAGAAAGAAAATAAAGACTAAAAAACAATTTTAAAAAATTAATAAAAGAGCTGGGTCCTTGAAAAGATAAATAAAATTGACAACCCTTTAGGTAGACTCATCAAGAAAAAGAAAGAGTGCCCAAATAAAATCAGAGATAAAACAGAAGTTACAACCAATACCACAAAAATACACAGGATTATAAGGATCACCATGAGCAATTATATACCAATGAATTGGACAACTTAGAAGAAATGAAAGAATTACAGAAGCACACAATCTTGCAACACTAAATCATGAAGAAATAGAAAATCTGTGTAGACCAATTACTAGTAATGATACTGAATCAGCAATCAAAACCTTCCAATGAAAGTCCAGGACCAAATAACTCCATTGGTGAATTTTACTCAACATTCAAATGTTTCATATCTATTCTTCTCAAACTATTCTGAACAATTCAAGAAGAGAAACCCTCACAAATTCATTTTATGAAGCCAGCATTACCCTGATACCAAAAGCAAGCAAAGCTGCCACAAAAAAAAGAAAATTATAGATCAATATATCTGATGAACAAATGCAAAAATCCTTAAAACAATATTAGCAAACCAAATTCAACAATACATTAAAAGGATCATTCACTATGATCAAATGAGATTTTAAATGCAGAAAAAGAATTTGACAAAATTCAACAACCTTTTATGATGAAAGCTCTCAACAAAGTAGGTATAGAGGGAATGTATTTCAACCTAATAAAGGTCATATATGAAAAACTCTCAGCTAACATCATAGTGGTGAAAAGCTGAAAGGTTTTCCTCTAAGATCAGGAAGAAGATAAGGATGCCCACTCTCACCACTTTTATTCAACACTGTATTGGAAGTTCCAGCCACAGCAATATGCAAGAAAAGGAGATTTAAAAGGCATCTAAACTCAAAAGAAAGAAAACTGTCACTATTTGCAGATGACATAGTACTATATGTGGAAAATGCTGCAGACTCTACCAAAAAGCTTTAGAACTAATAAATGAATTCAGTGAAGGTGAAGGATATAAAATTAATATTCATAAATCTGCTGCATATCTTTACACTAATAACAAACTATCAAGAAGATAAATTAATAAAACAATCCCATTTGCAATTGCATCAAAAAGAATAAAATGCCAAGGAATAAATTTAACCAAGAAAGTGAAAGACCCATACTCTGAAAACTGTAAGACATTGATGAAGGAAATTGAACAAGATGCAAATAAATGGAAATATATACCATTCTCATGGATTGTAGAATTAATATTTTTAAAATGTCCATACTACCCAAAGCAATCTACAGATTCAATGCGATCCTTATCAAAACACCAATAGCGTTCTTCATAGGACTGGGACAATTAATCCTGAAATTTGTATAGAACACCGAAAGACCCCAAAAAGCCAAAACAATCTTGAGAAAGAACAAACCTGGAGGTATCACACTCTCAGATCTCACCATACTACAAAGCTATAGTAACCAAAATGGTATGTTACTAGCACATGGTAACACATAGATCAAAGGAACAGAATAGCCCAAAAATATACCCACCCCTAAATGGTCAAATAATCTATGATGAAGGAGGTAAGAATATACAATGGGAAAAAGATACTCTCTTCAATAAATGACGTTACAGCTAGATGCAAAAAAAAAAAAAAAAAAAAGAAGGAAAGAAAGAAAGAAAGAAAGAAAGAAGAAAGAAAGAAAGAAAGAAAGAAAGAAAGAAAGAAAGAAAGAAAGAAAGGAAACTGAACCAATATCTTACACCATACGTAAAAATTAACTCATAATGGATTGATGACTTGAATGTAAGACCTGAAACCATGAAATTCCTAGAAGAAAGTTAGAAAGTAAACTCCTTGACATCAATCTTAATGATATTTTGGGGATCTGATACCACTAGCAAGAAAAACAAAAATAAACAAATGAAACTACATCAATCTGAAAAGCTTCTGCACAGGGGTACCTGGGTGGCTCAGTCAGTTAAAAGCCTCTGACTTCAGCGCAGATCATGATTTCACAGCTCCTGAGATTGAGCCCTCATTGGGTTTTGTGCTGACAACTTAGAACCTAGAGCCTGCTTTGGATTCTGTGTCTCCTTCTCTCTCTGCCCCTCCCCTGATCTCTCTCTCTCTCTCTCTCTCAAAAATAAATAAACACTAAAATTTTTTTAAATAAAAAAATAATTAAAAAATAAAAAGCTTTTGCACAGTGAAGGAAGCTATCCACAAAACGAAAAGGCAATGAGAAAATATTTGCAAATCATATATCTGATAAGGAGGCTTATAACCAAAATATGTAAAGAATGCATAGAAGTCAACAGATATTTATTTATTTACTTATTTAAATATGAAATTTATTGTCAAATTGGTTTCCATACAACACCCAGTGCTCATCCCAACAGGTGCCCTCCTCAATGCCCATTACCCACTTTCCCCTCCTTCCCACCCCCCATCAACCCTCAGTTTATTCTCAGTTTTTAAGAGTCTCTTATGGTTTGCTTCCCTCCCTCTCTAACTTGTTTTTTTCCCTTTTCCCTCCCCATGGTCTTCTGTTAAGTTTCTCAGGATACACATAAGAGTGAAAACATATGGTATCTGTATTTGTATGACTTATTTCACTTAGCATAACACTCTCCAGTTCCATCCACGTTGCTACAAAAGGCCATATTTCATTCTTACTCATTGCCAAGTAGTATTCCACTGTGTATATAAACCACAATTTCTTTATCCATTCATCAGTTGATGGACATTTGGGCTCTTTCCATACTTGGGCTATTGTTGAAAGTGCTGCTATAAACATTGGGGTACACATGTCCCTATGTATCAGCACTCCTGTATCCCTTGGGTAAATTCCTAGCAGAGCTATTGCTGGGTCATAGGGTAGATCTATTTTTAATTTTTTGAGGAACCTCCACACTGTTTTCCAGAGTAGCTGCACCAATTTGCATTCCCACCAACAGTACAAGAGGGTTCCCGTTTCTCCACATCCTCTCCAGCATCTATAGTCTCCTGATTTGTTCATTTTGGCCACTCTGACTGCCGTGGGGTGATATCTCAGTTTGGTTTTGATTTGTATTTCCCTGATAAGCAGTGAGGTTGAGCATCTTTTCATGTGCCTGTTGGCCATCTGGATGTCTTCTTTAGAGAAGTGTTTATTCATGTTTTCTGCCCACTTCTTCACTGGATTATTTGTTTTTCAGGTGTGGAATTTGGTGAGTTCTTTATAGATTTTGGATACTAGCCCTTTGTCCGATATGTCAATTGCAAATATCTTTTCCCATTCTGTCAGTTGCATTTTACTTTTTGTTGATTGTTTCCTTTGCAGTGCAGAAGCTTTTTATCTTCATGAGGTCCCAATAGTTCATTATTGCTTTTAATTCCCTTGCCTTTGGAGATGTGTCAAGTAAGAAATTGCTGCGGCTGAGGTCAGAGAGGTTTTTTTTCCTGCTTTCTCCTCTAGGGTTTTGATGGTTTCCTGTGTCACATTCAGGTCCTGCATCCATTTTGAATTTATTTTTGTGAATGGTGTCAGAAAGTGGTCTAGTTTCATCCCCCTGCATGTTGCTGTCCAGTTCTCCCAGCACCATTTGTTAAAGAGACTGTCTTTTTTTTTTTTTTTTTGCATTGGATATTCTTTCCTGTTTTGTCAAAGATTAGTTGGCCATACTTTTGTGGGTCTAGTTCTGGGGTTTCTATTCTATTTCATTGGTCTATGTGTCTGTTTTTGTGCCAATACCATGCTGTCTTGATGATTACAGCTTTGTAATAGAGACTAAAGTCTGGGATTGTGATACCTCCCGCTGTGGTCTTCCTCTTCAATATTACTTCGGCTATTCGGGATCTTTTGTGTTTCCTTACAAATTTTAGGATTGCTTGTTCTAGCTTCGAGAAGAATGCTGGTGCAATATTGATTGGGAATGCATTGAATGTGTAGATTGCTTTGGGTATTATTGACATTTTAACAATATTTTTTCTTCCACTCCATGAGCATGGAATGTTTTTCCATTTCTTTGTATCTTCTTCAATTTCCTTCATAAGCTTTCTATAGGTTTCAGCATACACATCTTTTACATCCTTGGTTAGGTTTAGTCCTAGGTATTTTATAATTCTTGGTGCAATTGTGAATGGGATCAGTTTCTTTATTTGTCTTTCTGTTGCTTCATTATTGGTGTATAAAAATGCAACTGATTTCTGTACATTGATTTTGTATCCTGTGACTTTGCTGAATTCATGTATCAGTTCTAGCAGACTTTTGGTGGAGTCTATAGGGTTTTCCATGTATAGTATCATGCCATCTGCAAAAAGTGACAGCTTGACTTCATCCTTGCCAATTTTGATGTCTTTGATTTTCTTTTGTTGTCTGATTGCTGATACTAGCACTTCCAATACTATGTTAAAAAAGAGCGGTGAGAGTGGACATCCCTGTCGTGCTCCTGATCTCAGGGGGAAAGCTCTCAGTTTTTCCCCATTGAGGATATTAGCTATGGGCTTCTCATAAATGGCTTTGATGATGTTTAAGTATGTTCCTTCTATTCTGACTTTCTCAAGTGTCTTTATTAAGAAAGGATGCTGAATTTTGTCAAATGCTTTTTCTGCATCCATTGACAGGATCATATGGTTCTTATCTTTTCTTTTATTATTGTGACATATCACACTGTTTGATTTGCAAATATTGAACCAGCCCTGCAGTCCAGGAATGAATCCCACTTGATCAAGGTGTATAATTCTTTTTATATGCTGTTGAATTCCATTTGCTATTGCCTTGGTGAGAATTTTTGCATCCATATTCGTCAGGGATGTTGGCCTGTAGTTCTCTTTTTTTGCTGGGTCTCTGTCTGGTTTGGGAATCCAAGTAATGCTGGCTTCATAGAATGAGTCTGGAAGTTTTCCTTCCCTTTCTCTTTTTTGGAACAACTTGAGAAGGGTAGGTATTATGTTTGCTTTAAATTTCTGGTAGAATTCCCCTGGGAAGCCATGTGGTCCAGGACTTATTTGTTGGGAGATTCTTTGATAACTGATTCAATTTCTTCACTAGTTATGGATCTATTCAAATTTTCTATTTCTTCCCGTTTGAGTTTTGGAAGTTTGTGGGTGTTTAGGAATTTGTCCATTTCCTCCAGGTTGTCCAGCTTGTTGGCACATAATTTTTCATAGTATTCCCTGATTGTATTTCTGAGGGATTGGTTGTAATAATTCCAATTTCATTCGTAATTTTATCTATTTGGGTCATCTCCCTTTTCTTTTTGAGAAGCCTGGCTAGAGGTTTATCAATTTTGTTTATTTTTTCAAAAAACCAACTCTTGGTTTCATTGATCTTCTCTACTGTTATTTTAGATTCTATATTGTCTATTTCTTCTCTAATCTTTATTATTTCTCTTCTTCTTCTGGGTTTGGGGTGCCTTTGCTGTTCTGCTTCTAGATCCTTTAGGTATGCTGTTAGATTTTGTATTTGATATTTTTCTTGTTTCTTGAGATAGGCCTGGATTGCAATGTCCTGTACTCTCAGGCCTGCCTTCGCTGCATCCCAAAGGGTTTGGATTGTTGTATTTTATTTTTATTTGATTCCATGTATTTTTAAATTTCTTCTCTAATTGTCTGGTTGACCCATTTGTTCTTTAGTAGGATGTTCTTTAACCTCCATGCTTTTGGAGGTTTTCCAGACTTTTCCTGTGGTTGATTTCAAGCTTCATAGCATTGTGGTGTGAAAGTGTGCATGGTATGATCTCAATTCTTTTATACTTATTGAGAGCTGTTTTGTGACCCAGTATGTGATCTGGGAGAATGTTCCATTTGCACTCGAGAAGAAAGTATATTCTACTGCTTTGTGATGTAGAGTTCTAAATGTATCTGTCAAGTCCATCTGGTCCAATGTATTGTTCAGGGCCCTTGTTTCTTACTGATTCTCTGTCTAGATCTGTCCATTGTTGTAAGTGGGGTATTAAAGTCCCCTGCAATTGCCACATTCTTATAAATAAAGTTGCTTATGTTTGTGATTTATTGTTTTATATATTTGGGGGCTCCTGTATTCAGCACATACACATTTGTAATTGTTAGCTCTTCCTGATGGATAGAACCTGTAATTATTATATAATGCCCTTCTTCATCTCTTGTTCAAGCCTTTATTTTTTTGTTTCTTCCAATAATAAATTTATTTTTTTTACAGATAAAGGGTAATTTTATTATTTTTTATGTAAAATTTATTGTCAAATTGGTTTCCATACAACACCCAGTGCTCATCCCAAAAATTGCCTTCCTCAATACTGAACTCACCCTCCCCTCCCCCCCCCACCTTTAATTTAAAGTCTAGTTTGTCTGATATAAGTATGGCTACTCAGGCTTTCTTTTGACTTCCAGTAGCATGATAGATAATTCCCTATCCCCTCACTTTCAATATGAAGTTGTTCTCAGGTCTAAAATGAGTCTCTTGTAGACACCAAATTGATGGTTCTTGCTTGTTTATCCATTCTGATACCCTATGTCTTTTGATTGGAGCATTTAGTCCATTTACCTTCAGTGTTAGTATTGAAAGATATGGCTTTAGAGTCATTGTGTTATATGTAGGTTTCATGCTTGTAGTGATGTCTCTGGTACTTTTTGGTCCTTGCAACATTTCACTCACAGAGTCCCCCTTAGGATCTCTTGTAGGGCTGGCTTAGTGGTGATGAATTCCTTCAGTTTTTGTTTGTTTGGGAAAACCTTTATCTCTCCTTCTATTCTGAATGACAGACTTGCTGGATAAAGGATTCTCAGCTGCATATATTTTTCTGTTCATCACATTGAAGATTTCCTTCCATTCCTTTCTGGACTGCTAAGTTTCAGTAGATAGGTCTGCTACTACTCTTATGTGTCTACCTTTATATGTTAAAGCCTGTTTATCCCTAGCCTCTTTCAGAATTCTCTCTTTATCCTTGTATTTTGCCAGTTTCCTTATGATATGTCATGCAGAAGATTGATTCAAGTTACATCTGCAGGGAGTTCTCTGTGCCTCTTGGATTTCAATGCCTGTTTCCTTCCCCAGCTCGGGGAAGTTCTCAGCTATGATTTGTTCAAGTACACCTTCCGCCCCTTTCTCTCTCTTCTTCTTATTCTGGAATTTCTACGATACGGATATTGTTCCATTTGATTGCATCACTTAGTTCTCTAATTCTCCCCTCATACTATTGGATTTTTTTTTTTATCTCTCTTTATCTCAGCTTCCTCTTTTTCCATAATTTTATCTTCCAGTTCACCTATTCTCTCCTCTGCCTCTTCAATCCGTGCTATGGCCGCCTCCATTTTATTTTGCACCTCATTTATAGCATTTTTTAGTTCCTCATGACTATTTTTTAGTCCCTTGATCTCTAGCAATAGATTCTCTGCTGTCCTCTATGCTTTTTTCAAGCCCAGCAATTAATTGTATGACTATTATTCTAAATTCGTGTTCTGTTATATTGCTTAAATTGGTTTTGATCAATTCGTTAGCTGTCACTACTTTCTGGAATTTCTGTTGCGGAGAATTCTTCCATTTTGTCATTTTTGGTAGTCCCTGCAGTAGCTCCAAACTGCAGGTCACTTCCCCTGTGGCCATCTGAAGAAACTTGTTGGTGGGCGGGGCCACAGTCAGACTGGTGTGTATCTTGTCTTCCCTTCTCCCAGAGGCAGGACTCACTGTGGAGTGGTATGGCTCCTATCTGGGCTGCTTGCACACTGCCAGGCTTGTGGTGCTGCTTTGATGTGATCTGGCCAAGGGCGTATTAGATGGGGTGGATCTGCAAGGTGCACAGGGGCAAGAGGGGCAGGCTTAGGTAGCTTTGCCATCAGTGGTCCTCTGCAGGAGGGGCCCTGCCGCACCGGGAGGGAGGCAGGCCTATAGGAGGGATGGATCCACAGAAGCACAGTGTTGGGTGTTTGAGCGGTGCAAGCCAAGTTCAGTGACCGGAACTGGTTCCCTTTGGAATTTTGGCTGGGGGATGGGAGAGAGAGATGGCCCTTGCCAAGGCTTTTGTTCCCCCACTGAACTCTGTCCTTCCGGGACTCAACAGCTCTCCCCCTGGTGTCCTCTCGCCATCCCCACTCTCCGAGAGCAGAGCTGTTGACTTTTAACATTCCAGATGTTAAGTCCCACTGGCTGTCAGAACTCAGAATCTGGTGTCTCCACTTTTGCAAGCCAGACTTTGGGGGCTCTTCTTTGCCTGGTGGGCTGCCCCTCCACTGCCCCAGCTCACTCCCACCAGTCCACGTAGCACAAACTGCCTCTCCGCCCTTCCTACCCTTCCTACCCTCTTCTGTGGGCCTCTTGTCTATGCTTGGCTCTGGAGAGTCCGTTCTGCTAACCTTCTGGCAGTTTTCTGGGTTGTATAGGCAGATGTGGGTGTGATCCAAGCAGTCAGCAGGACGAGGTGAGCCTGGTGTCTTCCTATGCTACCATCTTCTCCACAAGTCAACAGTTTAAAACAATCCAATTTAAAAATCAGCCAAAGATCTGAATAAATATTCTCCAAAGAAGAAATACAGATGGCCAATAGGTACATGAAAAGATGCTCAACATCACTCATCATCAGGGAATTGCAAATGAAAACAACAATGAGATATCACTTCACATCTGTCAGTATAGATATTTTCAAAAAATAAAAAGAAATAACAAATGTTGGCAAAGATATGTAGAAAAGGGAACTCTCATACACCATTGGTGGGAATGTAAATTGGTGCAGTCACTATGGAAAACAGTGTGGAGGTTTGGTCCAGCTTTTCCACTTCTGGGTATTTACCCAAAGAAAATGAAAACACTAACTGAAAAAGATATATGCACTCCCTAAGTTCATTACACCAGTATTTACAACAGACAAGATATGGAGGCAACCCAACTGTGCATCAATACATGAATGGATAAAGATACACACAATGGATACACACAATGGAATTATTACTTAGCCATAAAAATGAATGAAATATTGCCATTTGCAACAACATGAATGGATCTGAAGTATATTACGGTAAGTGATACAAGTCAGACAGAAAAAGACAAATACCATGTGATTTCACTTATATGTGAAAACAAACAAAAAAAAACAAGGCAAAACCACATTCATAGATACAGAGAACAGATGGACAGTCAGCAGAGAGGGAGATTTGGAAGTTGGGTAAAATGGCTGAAGGGAATCAAGAGATACAAACTTCCAGTAATAAAATAAATGAGGGATGAAAATGTAATGTACAATATGGGCAATATAGACAATAATATTGTATTAATTTTGTATGTTGACAGATGATAACTAGACTCATGGTGATGCTTTCATAGTGCATATAAATGTCAAATCACTGTTTTGTACACCTAAAACTAATATAGCATTATATGTCAGTTATCCTTCAATAAAATAAAAAGCACCCTAAACAACTGTATAATAAAGGAGCTATGATTTAGTAGAGACATGTATGAATCTAGGGGTTTTACATAATTATAAGTTCAATAAGTTTCAAAGGTATAATGTGCTGCCTTATTGGAAATTTTGAGCTGAATTGTCCAAAATGTACTGATCAGAACAAAGGAAGAGACAGTTATGCTTTCCTTTGCCCTAGGCAGACTATACCTCGAGGGCTGTTGTGGTTGAGGAGCCCACAATTTTTAATTTTTTTAATTATGTATTTATTTTTGAGAGAGCAAGAGAAAGCATGAGTCGGGGGGAAGGGGCAGAGAGAGAGAGGAGACAGAATCCAAAGCAGGCTCCAGGCTCTGAGCTGTCAGCACAGAGCCCAATGTGGGGCTCAAGCCCACAAACCATGAGACTGTGACCTGAGCCAAAGTCAGACACTTAACAGACTGAGCCACCCAGGTGCCCCACCCTACACTTTTCTTATGTGGAATTTTTAAATTTATTTTCAATTCTAGTATAGTTAACATACAGCATTATATTAGTTTCAGGTGTACAATATAGTGATTCAACAATTCCATACATCACCCAGTGCTCATCACAACAAGTGCACTCCTTAATCTCCATCACCTATTTAATCCATCACCCTCTCCCCTCCCCTCTGGTAACCATTAATTTGTTCTCTACAATTAAGAATCTATTTCTTGGTACAAGGGGGGGCATAATTTCTCAAAAGGAAAGGCATAAAGAAAGCAATTTGTTGGAAGGAGGTGACTGGAGGACTTGTCTCAATGCTTACTTGCATAGCAAGCACATGAGTTTTGCTTAGATTATTGGTTTATTAGTCATGGCTTGGGGGCATGCTAAAGTTTCACCCAAGCTAGCCTTTGTTGCTATCACTGGTGGTAGATAAAAGGTGGACATTCCTGGTATACCATAGCGTTCTGTTCCAGGACAAAGACCATCCAATTATCCCTAAGGGATTGATTGGGGCAGGGGGTGAGGAGAAGGGGGAAGGAGGGAGAATTGTTAGGAGAAGGGTTAAGCAGAGGAGAAATCCCCAGAGCAAAACTTCCAAATAGAAGAGTTCCTCACAACAGGATGAAGCAAGGCCTTTCCAGACAGAGAAACCACAGGCTGCTGGTACTGAGTCAGTGCCAGCAGGTGACCTAGTTAGAGGGGTGTGTGGCTTGAGGGAGTCAATGTGCTAAAAAGCCCCACAGATGTTGCAAGCAGGCAACAGAGAATGAAGAGGGGATCTTAAAAAGTAGAGTTAACTATATCTTCAGGCACCCATATCCAGTGGGAAAAGCAGTTTTCTGTTGCTCCTGGCTGCCTTCAAGAAGCTGAAATATCCAGAGTGCAGTGGAGCCAGGCTGCACTAAGATATTACCCAGTTGAGGCCCACTGAAGATAGCACAGTGGGGGATGAACAAATGCAAGTTGCTTTTGAGGTCACATTTTGAAACTGGGGTAATAACACATATTTTCCAAGCGTTAACTCAAGATCTAAGATGAATAGGGCACCATGAGGTTAGGGAATAAGAATCATCCATTAGGTGACCCCTCCCTGACCCTACAGCTTTGCTCTTGAATTATTTCCATTCAATCAGAACTGAAAGGCTCTGAGTTCAACCTCTTCATTGTGCTGGCAGGGAAACTGAGGCTTAGAGGGGTGAAGGCCTACTTCACAGTCACACAGTGAGTGAACACAACAGTCATTAGGCTAAAACCAAGGTCTAATGACAGTACTCCTTCTACCATACTCCCCTACCCAGCTTGGCTCTGAGCTCTTCTCAATGCACCAAAATGCAGACTACAGACCAGCCCTGCCTTGCCTCTCTCCAGCCATCTTTCCATTCTACTTCCTACCTTGGCCCTGAAAAACAGCAAGGCAAAGCTGTGGGCAGTCCTCCAGATTTATGCAGGGTGAAACACAGTGCTATGAGAATGATAAGCACAGCTTAAGATGTGGACATGAAGGAACAACTCCCAGAGGTTTTCTCAATGCTGGGTAAGTGACGTTTTAAGCATTTTTCAAAGCATGTTATTATCCTTGCACTTAAGGTTGCTGTTGGCAATAGTGTGATGGGAATAAAGCCAAAATTCCCCAAGATAAACAAATAGACACTCAGCCCCAGACTGAGCTTCAGGTAACCTGCTGCCACTAGACATTCTGGCTCCCTCAGCACAAGAATTGGGTTCCTGGGTCCTACACAGCTCTGGACAGATCTCTGGCGGCACAAAATATTGAAATTTTGAAGACAACCCTGCTTTTTAAAGGAAGGGAGTACTATACTCCAGCCCCAGCCCTCTATCTCCAGAAAAAATGGAAGTACAGGAGATAAGAATGTGCGTCCGCCCACCAAGTTGGCAGCCTGGATTCAAGGATTAAGCTCAAGGACATAAAGCCCTCAGAGATGGATCTGACGTGACTCCACCATTAAGGTACTCACAGTCCTGGAGGCATGGAAAGATAAGTAATGGCAGAATGAGGGAAAGTAACGTGTTCTATGCAAAGACAGGATGGTGATAACAAAGGCAGAAAGGCTCTGTCCTTATTTTCTTATCTGTCCACATTGCTGCCACTGCCCCTCTGAGCCTCAGTTCCTCATCTAAAAAAAAATCAAAGAATTCAACCAAGCAGGTCTAAAAACAGGCCTATTAATCAGAATTACCTGATGAGATTACTTAAAATACAGATTTTGAAGCTCCACCTCAGAAACTGATCTAGATGGTTTATCATGGGCCACAAAGAAGCTGTATTTTTTTAGCTTTTATTTAAACTCCAATTACTTAACATACAGTGTAATGTTAGCTTCAGGGGCACAATACAGTGATTCAACACTTCCATACAACACCCAATGCTCATCACAACAAGTGCACTGTTTAATCCATATCACCTGCTTAACCCAGCCTCCCACCCACCTCCCCTCTGGTAACCATCAGTTCTCTGTAGCTAAGAGTCTGTTTCTTGGTTTTCCTCTCTCTCTCTCTCTCTCTCTCTCTCTCTCTCTCTCTCTCTCTCTTTTCTCCCTTTGCTCATTTGTCTTGTTTCTTAAATTCTATGTATGAGTGAAATCATATTGTATTTGTCTTTCTATGACTGATTTATTTTGCTTAGCATAATACTTTCTAGCTCCATCTATGTCGTTGCAAATGGCAAGATTTTGTCCTTTTTATGGCTGAGTAATATTCCTCTGTGTGTGTGTGTGTGTGTGTGTGTGTGTGTGTGACATAAAGAAGCTATATATTTTTTTGATATATGAAATTTATTGTCAAATTGGTTTCCATACAACACCCAGTGCTCATCCCAAAAGGTGCCCTCCTCAATACCCATCACCCACCCTCTCCTCCCTCCCACCCCCCATCAACCCTCCGTTTGTTCTCAGTTTTTAACAGTCTCTTATGCTTTGGCTCTCTCCCATTCTAACCTCTTTTTTTTTTTCTTTTTTCCTCCCCCTCCTCCATGGGTTCCTGTTAAGTTTCTCAGGATCCACATAAGAGTGAAACCATATGGTATCTGTCTTTCTCTGTATGGCTTATTTCACTTAGCATCACACTCTCCAGTTCCATCCACGTTGCTACAAAAGGCCATATTTCATTTTTTCTCATTGCCACGTAGTATTCCATTGTGTATATAAACCACAATTTCTTTATCCATTCATCAGTTGATGGACATTTAGGCTCTTTCCATAATTTGGCTATTGTTGAGAGTGCTGAAGAAGCTATATTTTTAACGCACTCCCTAGATGATTTTGGTGGTCAGCCTTGGTGAGGAACCACTGGACTAGATGACCACTGAGGACTTTCTAGCTCCAAACTTCTATGAATCTAAGTCAAGTTTGGATGAAGTGTTTTATCACAATTATCAATGTCACCATCCAGAAAGCCATTATCATGCAACTACCTTCACATGACTCAGATTTAGGCACTTCACATAGGGAGTTTGTGTACCTCTCTGAAAACTCACAAAGATTGAAATTGACCATATGTTCATACTCAGAGGACATACCTATTGTCATTTGAACATTGGATCTTTTATTTGAATAAGTAAGTCAGTAAGTTAAAAACCTTATTTAGGAAGAGAAGGGCAAAAGCCTATTGAGGGGTGGCAAAGGGAGAGTTATTCAATTACATGTTGGGGCAGGACCAGGTGGGGAGGAATGCATTCTCTGTTGCAGTTAGGTAACTCTGTCATTCTGTCATCCTCATCTTCACCCAGGCCCTAAGCCAAAATCTGAACTTCCGACAGTAAGAAAATGACAGAGATCTTCATCATTCTGGCATTACTGGAGGCAAGAGTCTGAATCCAAGGGCTTAGGGGGAACTGTATCTGTAACAATGTCTTAAAATTCTCAAAGTTGACAAGTTCTTTATTCTAGATTGATTTGCTTCTGCTGCAAGTTTACTTCACCAATACTCTGGTCTTTGTATGAGAGGTAAGCAAGCTTAAGTTATCAATCCCTGGATAATTATGTGCCAGAATCCACTCAAACCTGGGATGCAATCTTGCTCCATCCAAAGGTTATCACTGAGCTGGTGACAGAGGAGGATCCTGTTTTCCCTGCCAGATTTTCTCATAAAGGGGGAAGTAATCAGAGAATTGACTTAGGTTGAGTCTGGAAACTGGGGTTAGGGATGCCAGGCTGCCCAGGGAAGAAAAAGGCAGATGTCCAGGATATTTACCCTGTCCAGCTGCACCTGGAATGCAGACAAGGCATGATTTGAGAATTCCAGATTCAGCCATAGGATGGGTGAGAGTGTGGCTCTACTCTGGAATTCGGAAACCTGATTGGTTCCAGGGTAAAGAGGGAGGGAATTTTCATCCCCACAATGAAAAATCAGAGTCCAGGGTTGCCTGGGTGACTCAGTTGGTTAAGTGTCTGACTCTTGATTTCTGCTCAGGTCATGATCTCATGGTTGTGAGATCAAGCCCTGTGTCAGGCTCAGCATAGAGTGTGGAGCCTGTTTGGGATTCTCTCTCTTTCCCACTCTGCCCCTCCCCCGCTCATGTTCTCTCTTTCTCTGTCTCTCTCTCTCTCTCTCTCTCTCTCTCTCTCTCTTTCTCTCTCAATAAATAAATAAACTTAAAAAATCAGAGTCCATACACAGGGCAAAGAAATGGGAGAGTCATTTGTCAGGAGCAAAGTGAAGCTTGAAGATTCTTATGGATTTCTTAGGTCGGCAGTCAAAGGAAAAGCCTAAAACTCTAACCTTGTTGGTTAAAAAGAATGATCTGGAAAACAAATCCGAACACATCACAACTTTAAAGCAGCCTTGCATGGGGTACCTGGGTGGCTCAGTCCTCTGGGCATCCAACTTCGAAGCAGGTCGTGATTTCGTGGTTCATGAGTTTAAGCCCCACGTCAAGATCTGTGCTGATAGCTCAGAGTCTGGAGCCTGCTTCAGGAGCCTGCTCCCTCTCTCTCTGCACCTCCCCCACTCATACTCTGTCTCTTTCTCAAACAAATAAACATTAAAAATAACAATTAAAAAATAAAACAGCCTTGCAAATAAGGCCTCAGAAATCAGCAGTGGATTCTGGCTTTGGCTAGGATGCCTAGAGTGAGAGGCATGAAACTCTTGGGCTTTTTTGCCCACAATACATTAACTTTTCCCCAAACATGCCCCTGTTCTCTTACCTTTGGCCTTCATTTCTTTTGGTACACATTTATTAAACACTTGTTATATATAGTGCATTGTGTTAGGACTTGGAACACTATGCCTCTCCTTATAAAACACTGTACTTAATTGTATATCTGTTCGTACTGACATAAGACATAAGACTTAGTTCTCTATCTCCCCTTGACGCTTCAATCATAGAAACTAGCAAAATTTGATATATGTAGTGAAATAAAAGGAGTCTTCTTTCAGGAATTCAAGCCAAATAGAGAAGGAGATGGAAAGGTTGTACACAGTCAGTATCTTTTTGGTTCACTACCTAATTTTTATTAGGTGTGCTGCCTGGTTTTATTTAATTCCTGGAGACCTACGGTTATCTTAATAGCTAATGCAGACTTCTCACCTTTCATATGCTTCAAGATTAGCTTCCTACCCACATCAACACAGACGCACACATACATGCACACACACGCACACACAACTTAGAACCTGCCACTTGTTATCTACGTGCCCTTCACTTCTCTGAGCTTCAGTTTTCTCATCTGCAAGAATGGGCTGATAATAATATCCTAAGTCAAGCCTCATCTTTCCATATAGATCTTTCCTACTCATTGTATTGACAAGATTGCCACTGCTTCTGTGGGTGAAATGACAAAGATTTATGTACACAAAAGCCCAGCTAAGTTTGTCCCTGGGAGAAGAAAGAGGACCCTGTGGGAACCTTGTGATTTTCCACCATAGACATAGAGATTCCAGAAACAGATGACTACCTAGGCTTTGGAACAAACACTGGAGGTGAACAGGACATTAGCCAAGCTGGGTAAATTTGAATTATTACTTGTATGAAAAGGCAGTCAGGGAACAGGGAGTATAAACAATAGCAACTTCTCCTGTATAAGCAGCACTTTAGAGCTCACTAAGTATTTCCAGATTATTCTGTCATTTGATCTTCAAAACAAGCAACAGAATTGTCCTAGATGTTTTTGAATATGTTTTTTTTTCATTTAAATTATGAGTCAAATCTTAAAAAATAGTCTATTCTTTGCCTGTTTTACAAATGAGGGAACTGAAGTTCAGGGCAGTAAAGTACCTTCCTCAAAGTCACACAGGGTAATAGTGGTAAAATTTGCATGGGGCATCTGGGTGGCCCAGTCAGTTAAGCATTTGACTCTTGGTTTCAGCTCAGGTCATGATCTCACAGTTTGTGAGATCAAGCCCTGCATCGGGTTCTGCACTGATGGTGCAGAGTCTGCTTAGGATTCTCTCTCTCTCTCTCTCTCTCCCTCTCCCCCCCCTCCCCACGCATGCTCTGTAAGTAAATAAATAATAAAATTTAAAAAATTGCAGATAGTGGTAGAATCCACATTTTTTCATTCCTGTGGTGTGCTCCTTCACTCTGTACCAAATAACAAGGGTAGAGGAGTGAGGGGCAGGATATAGTGCAAGAACAGCAAGGTTTGAGGAGGGAGGCATTACAGAAAAGGAATTCAGAAAGCATCAAGATTAGGGAAGGTGAAGGAGAATGAGGAGGTATCTGAACCATAGCCTCTCCCCCACAGTAATTTCCCAAGTGCTGCTCAGAGCTCTCCTAGTGAAACTCCCTTCCCTAGATGTTGGCTCCACAAGCAACTTGGCTCAACCCAGACACTAGGCACTAGGCAAATCTGGGTAGTCCTTTGATGGGGTAGACCAATACCACCTCTACCAGGAACCAGACCCTGACTAATCCCTTAGTGAGCCAGTCTTCTTCTGCTTAAGGTTCAGAAAGAGATGTAAAAATTCATCAGCAGCTTCTAAGGGGAAAAGGCCTGATGGAGTAGGTAGGGAAGGAAATATTCGTCTTAGCCCAAGGAGGGCTGTGGACAATGCAGAATCAAGGTTGACCTCTGTCTGCAACTCCTGGCTGTACCATGAACCCAGAGAAACACACATACAGACACAGGTACAAACACTCCAGGCTTGGAGGCAGCTTCCCTGGGCCCTTTCTGTAGGACTTTCTCATTTGCCAATTTAAGGAGATATTTCCTAGTGTTTTTTTGTGGGTTTTTTTGTTTTTTGTTTTTGTTTTTGTTTTCACAGAACGAAAACAGTTACATGGCCCAGGCCTAGAGCTCAGAGCAGCTTCTAGAAGTTATTACAAAACCCACCTCACCTAGTACCTGGGGCCAGCCAGAAGTGGGGAGCTGAGTCAGAGTCAGTGAACTCAGACTGAGCTTATTGCGGAAGCACTTGCCTACTGCCCTGTACCACACATACAGAGAGCCTAGTAAGAAGAGAAGTATGATAGTTTCCACAGTCAAGTGACTCAAGGCTGCCTGAGTTCATGGGGAAAGGTTACCATAGAGTTGCTGATCTTTAGAGTGTCAAAGCTAGAAGGGGCTTTAGGAATCATCTGGACAGGGAATCTGATATCCATGGAGGAGCAAAGGAAAGACACTCTAGGAATCAACAGGCTATACTAGTGCTATACTAGCATTTGACCTTGGATAAGTTACCTAACATTTCTGTTCCTCAATGCATTTATCTGTAAAAAAAAAAAAAAAAAAAAAAAAAAAAAAAAAAAAGAGGGGGGATATGAATATAGCCATAGGGCTATTTTGAGGATTAAGTGACATAATCCATGGAAACATTTTTTTTTAATTTAAAAAATTTTTTAAATATAATTTATTGTCAAGTTAGCTAACATATAATATATACAGTGTGCTCTTGCCTTCAAGCGTAGATTTCCATCATTCATTGCTCATATACAACACCCAGTGCTCATCCCAACAAATGCCCTCCTCAATGCCCATCACCCTTTTTCCCCTCCCCCCAGTGCCCCCATCAACCCTCAGTTTGTTCCCTGTATTTAAGAGTCTCTTCTGGTTTTTCTCTCTCTGTATTTTCCTCTTATTTTTCCTTCCCTTCCGCTATGTTCATCTCTTGTGGTTCTTAAATTCCAAATATGAGTGAAATCACATGATATTTACATTTCTCTGACCAATTTATTTCACTTAGCATAATACTTTCTAGTTCCATCCATGTTGCAAATGGCAAGATTTCATTCAGTTTGATCACTGAGTAGTATTCCATTGTGTATATATATACCACATCTTCTTTTCCATTCATCAGTTGATGGACATTTGGGCTCTTTCCATAATTTGGCTATTGTTGATAGCACTGCTGTAAACATTGGGGCACAAGTGCTCCTATGAACCAGCACTCCTGTATCCTTTGGATAAATTCCTAACAGTGCTATTGCTGAGTCTTAGGGTAGTTCTATTTTTAATTTTTTGAGGAACCTCCACACTGTTTTCCAGAGTGGCTGCTTTCCCACCAACAGTGCAAGAGGGTTCCCATTTCTCCACAACCTCGCCAACATCTGTTGTTTCCTGAGTGTTAATTTTAGCCACTCTGACTGGTGTGAGATGATATCTCAATGTGGTTTTGATTTGTATCATGGAAAAAAAATCTTAGCATAGTGTCTGGCATGCAGTGGGCTGTCAATAACTTCTTTGACATGTAAATGGCTTTAATACCATTAATCAAGCAGACTTGTGGTTAAATTCTGATTCCCCCTTTTCTAGCTGTTTTACTTTGAAAGGCCATTTTACCTCTTGGTGTATATTAATGAGATTAATCTTACTTTACAGGGCTGTTGTGAGGGTTCAATGAGGTAATTAATACATGTAAAAGTGAGCATGGTGCTCACACAGTAAAATTCTCAATAAATATTGGCTGAATTTGAATGGGCATATAACCAGGAGATGAAAGCTGTACTATTTTCTCAGAGTTGTGCTATAGCACCCCATACTCTTTTGCCTCATCCTTTATGTGACTGGTCAGGCAAATGGATACAGCCTAAACAGAACCTCAAGTAAGCTGAATTTGTTCAGATGAGTACTAAACCACGGTATGGGATTTTGACTTCATTTGTGCTGGGTTAACACATGGCTTGCACTTGCTCATTTGCACAGCTAAGCACTTGCTCATTTGCACAGCTAACTCCTCAGCCACCGATATAACAGTCCAAGGTTCATAAGGTAGTTCCCCATTCTTCTCCTGGAGGCATAAATTCCCATTCCAACAGCCAACCCTAACACTCCTGGGCCTCTCTAGCCATTTCCCTTGCCCAAGGCCCAAAGTGATGAGGGCAGAAGCAGAAAGGTCAAGGACTGGTGTCTTACTGCTTTTATTGCTGTCTTATTCCTGTCTTTTATTGCTAAGCCTGGAAATACTTTCAGCTTACATCTGGCCTGCATCATATAAAAGCCTTTTAGTGGATCTTTACTATCCATGATTGTCTACAAGGCAAACCTCATTTGTAGGTTGTGTATGTGTATGTGTGTAGTGGTGGTGGTCGGAAAGGGGTTAAATTATGTTCAAAGCACAGAAATTTTCCACTATCTGGCAGGGTGCTTCAGAGGGGCAGGCCTAGGAGAACTGGCCAGCTGTCAAATCTTCCCCCTTGAGCTCAAATCTAGGCTTTACAGAAACCTCAAGCTTACTCTTAAGCAGCTTCTTCCCACACTTGTCAAGCACTAGTTTTCATAAACTATTTTTTT
This sequence comes from Acinonyx jubatus, assembly GCF_027475565.1. Lineage (NCBI taxonomy): Eukaryota > Metazoa > Chordata > Mammalia > Carnivora > Felidae > Acinonyx > Acinonyx jubatus. The sequence goes on along the minus strand of NC_069389.1, from coordinate 58,813,470 downwards.
AATTGTTGGATCATATTGTAGATATATATATATATATAACAATTTATTGTCAAATTGGTTTCCATACAACACCCAGTGCTCATTCCAAGAGGTGCCCTCCTCAATGCCCATCACCCACTTTCCCCTCTCCCCCAACCCCCATCAGCCCTCAGTTTGTTCTCGGTATTTAAGAGTCTCATGGTTTGCCTCCTTCCCTCTCTGTAACTTTCCCCCCCCCCTCCCCTCTCCCCTGGTCTTCTGTTAAGTTTCTCTGGATTCACATATGAGTGAAAACATATGGCAACTGTCTTTATCAGAAACTTTAAAGAAATAGCTGGGCTTTTTACTCCAATGCATGGATTGACAGTCAACTCCCAATCAGGATTATTGTGACAATTGCTAGTTTACCCTCAACACAAACATATACATGCAATGCACAAAACTGTATATACACAAGCACACATACACACATAGCTCCTCCTCTTATGAAGCTTACCAGGAAATAAAAACACTTGGAAGGAAGTTCCATTATATATTTATGGACAACAACAAGAGAAAGATTTAATCTCCCTGCCTTGATCTCTACTACTCAATCCCACACACACATTTTTTTTCTTTTTTTAAATGTTTATTCATTTTTAAAAGTCAGAGAGACAGAGTGCAAGCAGGGGTGGGGCAGAGAGAGAGGAAGACACAGAATCCAAAGCAGGCTCCAGGCTCTGAGCTGTTAGCACAGAGCCTGACAGGGGGTCTTGAACTCATGAACCATGAAATCATGACCTGAGCCAAAGTTGGTCGCTTAACTGACTGAGCCACCCAGGTGCCTCCTCACACACACATTTTTAGGTCATCTTTTGAGGAGCCCTTACAGTTTGTCTTTTCCGGGCAAGCTGGAGAAGTATGGCCTGAATCTAGAATGAAAATACATCTTGGTTTGCCTGGGACAAACATAATTTATGCCTGTTGTCCCAGCATAATAGTAGTAGTGTCTCCTTTCATTCTCAAAAGTATCCCAGTTTGGATAATAAATTATCTGATAGCCCTACCTAAACCTTTTTTCACCCTGGGTCCTGGCTGAGCCACCAGGGATGGGCCCATCACTTCAGGCCTGGGCCTAGTGTCTTCCTGGGAAAATAGCTTGTTCTTTAACCATGCTTAACTTTACAATTCTATCACTGGAGATTCTTTTTAGTGTTCTAACCTTGCATTTAAGCAAAACAGTTTACTAGCCCGTGTCCCAGCGATTAAGGGGAGGCTGGGGTACTTTGCCATTCTAGTTGGCCTCATGGTAGACATTAACCTTCCTGCTTTTGTTCTTACCCCATTTAATTCCCCTGATATGTTCTTTCTGCTTATAATCCTGGACACCCTAACTTTATTTTTCTCCTTTTCCTTCTGTTTGTGCTTCCCAAAACATTAGGTTCTAATGACTTCAGACTCTCTCTGGAGCAAATTACACCCCATGCCACCACCACCCACCCTACATTAGATTTAGAGATCCTTGGAATAAAAAGAAATGTCAAAAGGAAAGTGAGAGAGGAGAGGTAGAGGAAAAGAAAGGGAGGGAGGGAAAGAGAGAGATAAATTCAACCTCATTTAGACTCCATGACTAATTTTCATTAGGTCTTATACACAATTTCTTTTAGCCTAAGGGAATGGGAGCTAGTGACTATTTTTGTGGCTGGATTAACTGTGTTTTGAAAAAATCTGAAAACTCTGTCAGCTCTTTGCAAACATGGCTATAAATATATTGTGCAGAACCGATTCATAATGCTATTCACAGAGCAACTGGACAAGGATCCATGCTCTCCAGACATGTGGATAACACATACTGCAGCTTGAATTTTGGCAGCAGCTGTGTTAATCTGCAAATAAGGGGAAGCAGGGAAGAGGCCCCAACAAGAGCAAAAGGGACATTATTAGTATGAAGTGGGGAGATTTATGTACATGGCCTTTCTTAGATCCTGAGAAAACTGAATAGTCTGGGGAGAAGCTGGGGGGTATGGTATGCTCACCTGTGAAGCTATGGAGCTGTACATATATGTACACATGCACATAAATACATATACATCTGCCTGTGTGTGGGTATGTGTGTGATACAAAGAAAAAGGGGCTATCCATGTAGATAAATGTGTATGTGTATGCCTATGAATGTGTGTCCTTTTTATTGTCTACATCATGAGTTCAAGCTTTAGGTCAGATTATGTGTATAATTTTGTACACATAAGTGGTTACTTACACATATGTGTATCATTGGTGATGCCTCAATCCAGCTATACATGCATGAGAACATGTTCAAATCTACAGATAAACTTATATCCCTAGTAGACATGATGATAATTTATATATAAGGCTCAAACCAGTTTTCAAAATATTGTCACATATTAGTCAGTCAGAGAAATACAAATATTATGTGACTTCACTCACATGAGTACTTTAAGAGACAAAACAGATGAACATAAGGGAAGGGAAACAAAAATAATATAAAAACAGGGAGGGGGAAAACATAAGAGACTCTTAAATATGGAGAACAAACAGAGGGTTACTGAAGGGGTTGTGGGAGGAGGGATGGGCTAAATCGGTAAGGGACATTAAGGAATCTACTCCTGAAATCATTGTTACACTATATGCTAACTAATTTGGATATAAATTTAAAAAAAAATAAAATGTTGTCACATCCATCCTTTCATTTGAGCCTTATTACAAGACTGTGAGATAGAGATTATTACTCCTTCCTTGCATTTTACAGATAAAGAAAGTGAGGCTCAGAAAGGCCAAGTGATTTGGCCAAGGTTTCAGATTAGGTAAACAGCAAATCCAAGATTCTAATTCTGGTCTATCTTATGTTAGACCCCATGCCTGAGCCTACCACACAGCCCAGAAAGAAATGAGGCAAGGGAGATTTGAACTCCAGGGTCTACTTTATGATCTCCCATTCCAAGGCCAGATTTTCTATTAGTGCTAAAACAAATTCCATGAAAAATAAAGAGGGCCTCAGGGCAAGTGTTATTCTCTGTTGAGCCATGGTCTGGAGAGTAGTATGCAGGTTGCTGGTCCTGGCTAGAGATATTAGCCAAGTTCACTCATGGGACACAGATGAGCCATGGTCTTGTTGAGCAGATGTTCACTGGTGATACTCTGGAGCCCATTAGGAGTACTTTCTGGAGTTAGGAGCTGGGAAAATAGGTTTGTTCCCTCTCTATTCTCTGCTCTAGCTATCTGTCTTCCTCATCCTAAAAACCACAGGCTCCCAACATCTGATATGATTCATTCTACCTGAGCCTTTCATGTTTGAGACATCCTATGAGGAGGGCAGGTAGCACCAGTCTGGCTAGGCCTGAATGTGAATGGTGCCATCCCAGGGCACAACAGAAAATAAATCCATCTGGGGTTCTGCTGGCCTCCCTTACTCTGGCCACTAGGTCCCTCTAGCTTGTTGGACTATAGATATAAGGAAAACTTGCTTTTGACTAGTAGGCAAAATCTAGGTCAAGGCAAAAAAACACTGTGACTCTTGGAACACACAGTGTTCTGTTGTTTACCATTTCGCTACTTAGAACCTGGTCAAGGCAATGGAGATGATGATAATGTCTCCAAGGTTTCAGGATCACTGATTTGAAGACCTTGGAGAAGTCAGGGTTCAGGGGAAGAGGGATGGTCTCCTAGTCATCTCAAGGCAGGAGGTCTTCATCATTCTTCTGCTGTACTATGATTATGCTCAGTCATTCCAACTGGGCACGAGAATTTTAACCTGACAACATTCAGAGATTCTTGCAGGGGCCCCCACTGGGACTTCCAGGCATTTATCCTCCTCTCCTACTAGCTCCAAAAGATAAGCCTTCCTTCCAAGTAACAGGATGGGAGGTCCCAACTGGCACGAGGTCACAGGGCTTGGGAGGATCTTGGCAAGCTCTTAGAAGGTGGGACACAGAGCACCCTGTTGTAGATGGAGTTATCCAGGTTTCAAAACTGTTGCATGTGGATGTGTAGACCACGCACAGGCATTGGTTTCCTAAGAACTCAGGGAGGAGCTTATAGATGTAACAAGTGCAGGATTACCCAACATGTGGACAAAGTTATGAGTTTAGGGCACCAGTGAAGCAGGGCCACCCCCAAATGAGAAAAGTATAGATTTAATGAATTGTTTCAGAAGTTGGCATTTGGAAAAATAGTTTTTAAGGCCTTTAAAGATCTCAATCTGGTCTTGAGGATGGCCCACAGCAGAGTAGCCCAAATGGTACCCTGATAAGGTAAGTTTACCCCCCAGAATTCCTGACTGAGTAATGCTAAGCTCCCTTGGGCTCACCTGGGGTTACACTAGCCTACTAGTGAGATAATAAGAATATCAAATGGTTATACAGCACTTACCACGTGCCAGATGCTCTTCCTAGCTATATATAACTCATTTAACAACCCTATACAGTAAGTAATCTTACTATCCGCCTCTTACAAATGAGGAGATAGCAGCACAGAGAGGTTAAGTGGCCTGACTAAGGACCTGGCTAAGTGGTGAAGCCAGGATTTACTCAGGCAGTTTGGCTCCACTTTAGTGCTCACTCAAGAAGGCTCCATGAAAGGAGAATTCTCAGTTGTATTTCACCCTTAAGACACAACCACCTTTTTAAAGATAAAGCCAAGATCTTAGGAAAGGGGTCTTAAAGTGGAGAATATTCAGGAAATATTTCTAGGCATCTTGACTCAGCATATCATAATCAATCCCACCAAATTTCTGCTTTGCATTGAGGTACTTGTTCACTTGTGCATGCATGCTCTCTTTGCCCCTCTTGGATGGAATTCTCCGAGGAGACAGGATGGACAACACAGGATAGCTATCCTTTCCAAAATTCATCGTTTCTTAAATCTGTGAGGAATTGTTTTCCATTTTCATCAGAGAAGTTGTTTTCTTACTACCTTACCATTCCCCATCACCTTGCCAGGAAGCACCCCAAGGCCTCTTTGGTTTATATAAGTCACTAGTTATAAGCACTAAGTCTCTGGGAGGTCCAGCCTTCTCATTGCATTAGTGAAGAACTTGGGGCCAAGAAAAAAGAAAGGGACTTATCAGGGTCACAAAGACAGTAAACAGAGCTAAAAGCAGAACCCAGGTCTCCTGATTCCCAATCCAATACCTTTCTTGATCCCAACCAGCAAGTTAGTGAGGCCCAGATCCTTCCTTCCATGACATTAATTTCCAACTCCCTTAACTTTTTGCTTCCCAATTGTTTGTTTGTTTTTCATCATACCACACTTCTTCTTATCCACACACTTAAACTTCAGGCTGCTATCAAATTTAGGGAAAGCTCTATTCTAGCTTTCAGGGAGCTCCTAGTATCCATTCCCATTGACCATGGAACTGGAATACCTGGGTTCTAGCCTCACCTCTGCTAAATATTAAGTGTATGACCTTAGGCCACTCACTTACTCTCAGTGTGTTTTCCATTTTCTGCAACTATAAAATGGGAATATAAGTCTCTACACAACGCTTCCCTGTTGTGAAATTTTCCCCAACTAAATATGAACCACACTGACTTTCCATTTTCCAGAACCCCTCAACATAGCACTTGTGATCAGAGATGGTGGCACATGATGAGATTCAACTAAGTATTTTATTTCATAACTGTCTCTGTTGCAAGGATAGACATCAACTAAGATATAAATTACAATGTGCACATACAGAAGGGATTGTCACCACTCAGTAGTCTTCCCTTTTCCTAGGGTTCACAGTATAAGGGTAAGGAGCTGAGAGCTGTTGCCATCTCTTCTCTCCTGTCCTTTATTCCTCCCCTCGGACCTCAGAAAAAGTGCCTGGGCTGCTGACATGGAAAAGCGGGTGGTGTAGGTTGGGCAGGCTATGCTACAAGCCAGTTGCAGGCGCCTCATTCCGTGGCCCAATGCCCAGACATCCTCCCACCCCATGCTCTTCTCCAAATGTCCTCAGTATCTTCCTCTCCTCCTACCCCTCTACTCCACCCTGTCTTCTGGGTCAGGGCCTAATGGGGAAAAGTGACTCACTGGACTCTCAGAGGGCAAAGACCCAGACTCTGAGCAACAACCAAAGTGTCTAATTCTCAACACTCATCCTGCAACTACCCAATTCATAGGTACCTCTTCACTTAGCTAAATCCCATTTTGAGTTACAACTCTTCCAGCAAACCTTCCTTGATTCCTCTTGAATCCTCACACTCATCTCTCCTTTTCCACATCACCACACAAAAATTGCACTCAATTTTATATATACACATGTTTTTACTACTTAAAAACAATCTGCAATTGTTTGGTATGTTATATCTTTGCAAAGAAATTATAAACTTCTTGAGGGACACTTTTCCTTCTCTGGCTTATCCAATGTCTAGCCTTGCACATAATAAGCACTTATTGACTTGAATTGAACCAACGTTAATTGAATTGGAGGTAAAGGGTATGGGGAGGGCTTGTGAGCATGAAAAAAAATAACACTTGTTGAACAAAATATGTGCTGACTATATGCTACATATTTTGTATGCCTCATCTCATTTAATCTCCATACCAATAATGAAAGATGTTATTATTATCCCTATTTTATGCATGAGAAAGTTCAGATTTCAACAAGTTAAAACCTTTGTCACAGCCAGCCATGTGGTAACTAATTGAATATAGTGCTGTTTGATTCAAAAGCCCATATTCAAAGATTAGTAATAGTTTTAATGCCTATTAGCAAAGTGTTGATTAAGTAAATTATGATATACCCATATAATGGAATACGGTGCAGTTATAAAAAAGGAGTGTGAGCTTATGTATTTAATGCATAATAATATCCAAGATATATTTTAAAGTATAAAATGCAAGGTGGAAGATAATATGAAATATGGGCTACCATTTGTGCTTTAGAAATAGAATGTGTAGGCACACACACAACACACACACACACACCACACAATTGCTTGTACATAAACAGAATATCTCTGGAAGGACACACTAGACAACACTGGTGGCCTCTAGGGAGGGGACAAGGTAACTGGGAGACAGGGGTTGGAGAGAGACTTTACAGTGTTGTACCTCTTGGATTTTGTTTCATATTAAATAAATAAATCACATTTGTTAAAACACAATACAATCTACACAAAGTAATGCCTGGGGATTGACTTTGGAAAAATTCAGGGAGAGAAGAAGGGGCAGTACGACAGTGAATTGGATTGAGGACCCCCTAAGGTGACAAAAACCCCATCCTTTGCACCTATTTCCCAAACCCTCTTACAAACCAATCTCCACTATAATCATCTGACTATAATGTTGATTGAGGTCACATCTTTCCAGAACTCCGTTCTCTACTTACAAAATAGGCACCAGATGGGGTAGGATGAGGTGGTCTGTAAAATGCCTTCTAGCTCAGACATTTAAATAACCAAAAATCGGGGCGCCTGGGTAGCTCAGTCAGTTAGATGTCTGACTTCAGCTTAGGTCATGATCTCACGGTTTGTAAGTTGGAGCCCTGCATCCAGCTCTGAGCTGACAGCTCAGAGCCTGGAGCCTGCTTTGGATTCTGTGTCTCCCTCTCTCTCTCTGCCCCCTCAACCACTCGCACTCTGTCTCTCTCCCTCCCTCTCCCTCTCAAAAATAAATAAACATTAAAAAAAAAAACCACAAATCAAGATGATTAATCCTACTGTATTGAAATCTTAGTCTCAAAGAAAGACTTGAAGATTGTGTTTTGTTGTTTGTAACAAAAAATAGAAACATTTCCATTCTGATTTGCCTACTAAATGGTCTTAATGGAAGCTCCCTAAGGGTCACTAAAATGCTTGTTCAAAACTACTATTGCAGTCTCCAAGCCTCTGGCCTTCTGCGTCCTCTGTTCTCCAGGGCTATCCTGTTTAGAACACAAGGAAATTGGCCCACTCCAAAACTGAATACAAAAGAGCAAGGCCCCTTCTACACTTAATATCCCCTGGCCCAGACCTTCTGACCCTAAATATCCCTTTCCTTCTTCCTTACTACCTGCAGGAGAACAGAGGCTCTGTAAGAGACCCTCGGGAGGAAGTGACGCCTTAACTTCACCCACCACTCAACCCACCCACCCCCCAATCCCTAGCAACTCCTCCTAAAAAACTCAGTCCTTGACTTGTAGGGAGGTTTGTGAGCTCCTGCCAAGAGCTGTAAATATTTTAACATGTCTTGTTTCCTTGAATGTATATGACCTGGGATATGGCCCCTCCTTTCTCAGGGCTCTTAGAGAACTGAGGAACAAAGAAAACACAGCCAGTCCTTAGATACAGGACACCCAGATCAAGTTGCAGAATAATACAGAGGGGATATGAGAAAGAGATTGAATGGGGAGGTGGAAGGTGGGGAAGAGGGTTGATTCTCCTTACAGAAACATTTAAAGAAAGGTATAGCAACTCAATTTCTAAGGGCTAGAACAGGTCACTGGATAATAAGAATAAAAATAGCACCAATTCCTTCACAATTTACAAAGACCTTTCATATACATAATTCCATTGGATCCTTCATAGACCTATAAAATACTGTTGGTTTCATTGTGCAGATGAGAACACTGAAGACGTGGAAGTTTATATGACTTGTTCAAGTCTAACCAATTAAGAAGAGACCATTTCTCTAGCCCTTTTTGTACCCAAGGATCATGACTCTGGGTAGAGTGAGATGGGTAGTTAGAGGAGTATGCCATATATCAGAAGACTGTCAAACTTTTGTCTATTAAACCTTTTCTTGGTCATCTTTTTTATCCATTAGTCAAAAGGATGCCCTGAGGCTACAGGAATGGAAAGCTTGGCAGCAGTCCCCTTGGTAGCTGCCTATTCCCATCTTTACTATGTATTAGGTGATATTTAAAAGCAGGAATTCTGGACTCAGATTCTCTGTGTTCAAATCCTGGCTCTGCCATTTCTTGACATATGAGCTTAAGCAAGTTAGTTAACTTCTGTGCCTGTGTCTTTTTATCTACAAAGTGGAGAAAATAATGGTACCTATTTCCTAGTGTTGTTGAGAATTAAAATGAGCTGGTACACGTAAAGAGCTTAATATAATGCCTGGCACAAATTTACTTGCTAAATACTAAATAAATGTTAATAATAATAATAGTAAGTAGCAGGGTGGGCTTATAGAGAGTCATCTCCATACTTTTACCCAGTCACCTTGGGATTAGTGGCAATCCCACATGAAGAGTATGAATGGTAAATAGACAAAGAGCTCTTTTCTTTGTGAGAAGCTCAGTGACCTGAACAAATGACTGAACCTGTGATCTCAGCCTCATAGGTGTATGTTCTAAGAAACTGTGCTAATTGGCCCAGACAGACATCACATGCCAAGATATACACACATACACATATGTCTGGACATATGAGTTCATGCACATACCCTTTCAGCCTGGATAAGAGGCTGATCTCTGTGGGTGGGTAGATCCACAAGGTAAATTGAGCAAAAAGATTGTGTAGGGACTGCTTGTTTAGCGACATTTTCCTTCCTCTTTTCCCTTCAGCTACATAGAAGCAGGGAAGCAACTAACCTGGAAGCTTTACTTCCTCTCTTTCTACCATCACTGAAGGCACTTTTAACTCTAGTTAGGACCTAGTGTCTGTCTCCTCCCTTCTCTGACTCCTCTACAACCAATTCTGTAGTATTTTTCAGCAAGAAGAGAGATGATGAGACTCAAAATGGAATGAAGACTTCTGTTATTCAAGAACCACCGAAGCTGTTGAAAACCAATCTGAAATCTCTGAAGGTTCAGTTGCCCCAGAACAAGGAAAGTAAGGATTTGAAGACAAAGGGGTACAACTGACCAGGACATTTGTTGAATATAATTGGGTAAGACTTGCTACAATACTATCTCCTTGTTTGGGGTCCTGGGGCTATGAAAAGGAGTGTGGAAATGACAAAAGAGAGTTCATGGTAGCTATCTTATTACAAAAATCCAGAGCTAATGGCTTCCACACTCTTGACTGCTACATAGAAAGTCACCTTTCCCCCAGAAAGTGAAGAGTAAGAGAGGGAAGAAAAGGGAAAAAGGAAGAGATGCCTCTGTGGGGTATGTAGAAATGGGCCAAGATCCATGCTGGAGTTGGGCCTCTATCACATCTTGAACTCCAGTTATTCCATTAATTGAGCAAGAGAAAGAAAGAGAATAGAGATAACAATACTGGGAGGAAAGGGGATGGCATATCTAACAAAGGTGGTACAAATGCACCATGAAAATAGGAGGATCCTAGAAAATATGGTTGGGACAGCCAATTTCATCCACTCTTCTCCTGTCAACCCCAGAAACTGGAGCAAAGTAGAAGATAGAGATAGGCAAGACTACCAGGGTGAAGACACATGTACTTCCTCAAGCCACCCACACAGGCCACATTCCCCACCACAAATAGGTGCCAGATGATTTCATATTACTAACCACAGCACCCTCCTTCAAGGTAGGTAATTAAATGTTCTTGGGCTTCGTCCTCTATCATCCCTAAAATGAGAGAGGGCTGGAGTGTTCTAAACCCGCTTCCCAGTAACCTTTGAGTACGGAGAGTGATGCAGGATAAGGGGAGGGATGGAAACAGAAAGGAACTTATAATAAATGTTTCCAAGTTCCAGTGTTGGGGAGTTACAAAGTGGTACAGGACAAGAGATACAGCCCAGGCTAGCCATATTCTCTCCATCACTCTCACCTAACAAGTTGTTCAGTCTGGGCCCTTTGTGCTAATCTCCCATAACCCCTACAGAAGTCTCTGTTATGTTAAACCTGATTCCATAAACAGATGGGAAAATAATTTTTTTCATCATCCATGGCTTCAGGTGAGGCATATGGTGTGTGTGTGTGTGTGTGTGTGTGTGTGTGTGTGTATTACAAATAAAGCCTTTTCTCTAAGGTTTACTCGTTGACTCCCAAGTGAGACAGTTCCAAGGCAAGAAAGTCCACTCCATCTTTTACACAATCTGAAAAGAGTAAATGATTCCTTCTTTTAAAAAGACAAAACAAAAATATGCTGGTGGTAAAAGCAGCACACCGTCTTGGGAAACTGATCTGTTCAAAAAGTTGAGATGGCATCCTTTACATATTTCTGCAAATGTTGACAGTCCAGCTGCTTGTTTACTCTTTGTGGCACTGGAGGAAATGTTTCCAGTGACAAGTAAGTATAAATTTAGGGGAAAATGAGAGAGAGCTCTCTGCATGCTACTTCAGTAGCCACACTCTCAGCTAAGCCCTGAATGAAAGTGAAGTTGACCAGGGATACCCAATAGGGCCTCCTCTAGGATTGAAACAGCAGTCCTCATACCCAACCCCATACCCATACCCAACCACAGTGGGACCCAGGCAGTAGCCCTAAGCCAGCTATAAAGATTCTCTGTCTGAAGCCCCCTGAAGGAAACCACTATGTCACATTTAAAATCTTGGTTTACTCTTCTACCCTGAAGTAACAGCAAATCAAGGTCGTACTAACCATTATTTCTGAGAAATAAGAGTGAGCTGTGGGAAATTAAGTTTCTGGAGAAGGGTCCAAGCTGAAGCTTAAGTAAATGCTTATAGTTTAATGATTTTAGGAACAGGCTCAAATACTGGAAACAGCAGCATACAGACCTACTACTACTAGCCTACTAGCCTGCAGCAAGCCAAGTTGAGGGAATTCTCTTGGGGCTCCAGTTCCATGCTAAGCAGGGCATTCTGGGAGAAGCAGTTGTATATCCAGAGTTGCCTTTACACACTGATAAAAAGTAGTGGATCTTTTCAACCACAATGGTGTATATATAAGCAGTCCTATAATCTTTTAATTCATATGACATGGGAAAATAATATCTACATGGTTTTTCATTGTTTTCCCAATTGCCTCTTAACCTTGTCTGCATCTTCATTCAGGCAGATAGATTAACAAATTTCCATTTTGTCTGAATGAGTCAAAATGTATGTCAAGTGAATAGTAAAGAATAAAATATAACATAATTCTAGAAGGATAGAACGGCAGAGCTATAAAGTTCATCTACTCAAACCTTCTCATCTTACAGATAGGTAAATTGAAGTACAGAGAGGTAAAGTACCTGCTCAAAGCCACAGAGCAAGTCAGGGGCACAAGTTGTCTAACTCTTAGTCACTGTCTAGCTGGTATTACTGAGATCACCAGCCCTTTAGTGTCCAGATTTATATTTAGAATGAGCATTTGAGGCCACTGGACAGTGAGCCAGGGATCCAGCCTCAACCAGCTACTCCAGCTAAAACAAGCATCCCCCTGGTTGTCTTCCAAATATCCCAACCTCTTCTCCTCATCCCTTCCAGTATGAGTCAAGGTCCTAGGTTTGGACCCAGTTTATTGGAAAGAAGACAGAAGAGTCACTTGAAGGATGCCTGGCCAATGACCCTGTGGCCCAAAGCTCCTTTGCAGGCTCTAAGCCAACCTGGTCAAGATTATCTGGACAGTAGGCAAAACCTTCAGCCAAAGACAAGATCCTGGCAGACTTGCTCAAAAAATACCTGCTTCCTAAATTAAGCAATTTACTGGTCAGCCCAATGAGACATTGAACGAAGCAATGAGAGAAAGATAGCTTAACTTACCTTTGACCCCACCCATCCTTGGGACTCTCTGCCCAAATGCATAGTGTACCCATTTTCCCCATGCCTAGAAAATTCTGTCTCCATTAGAGTGATCCATGAGTCTGAACAATCTTGAGCCCAGTAGTAAATTCTCCTGACCCTTGTCCCTTTCCATGGATGGTGAGAGCCCTAGCCCCAATCCTCCAACCTAGGAGCCTACAAGGGACATGCTTATGAACTGCCCAATAAAAGATACCTCCCATCATATTTTATGGCTCAGTGGTAGACTGGCAGTACAGGTGGAAAGTGCAGACTAATGGGTTTACTCTGAAACACATTTAAAAAGACCTAAGCTTTGAGCCACTGTTAACAACTCTGGCTTGGTCTACCTTGTCCCCTGGATCCCCAATCCTAAGCCTGCCTCAGCTCTAACCCACTTGGGGTTCCAATAATGACTTGGGGCTTGTAACCAATGTTACCTTGTTCCTCTTTACCCTCTTCCCTCCAAAAGTCTCTCCTCTAAACCCAGGAAGCCATGCTATACTTTCCACCAAATTGTCTGGCTTCCCTGTCTTGTCTGCTGCTTGGTCTGGGCAGGAGGACTCCCAAATTTCCCACCAGCTCTGCAAAAAGTATAGACTCATTTCTCTCCTGATCTTTTCCTTTTCCCCTAAATCAGACCTTGGTCACTTGCCTCCATCACAGGAACCTATTGCCTGCCATTCTTCCCAGGCATAAGACCCAGGGTAAGTTGGTTTCCCTTTAAAAACAGGTGAAGGCATAAGATAAACTGCTAGTGTCACCACAGAACTGTACACATCACAGAGTCCACAAAAAGTGTACATTGCATGCTCTAGAATGGCCTGAATTCCACTTTCCTTCTACTCTCCATGGTTTTTTTTCCCATGCCGAGACCTCTCTGATGTGTAGTTAGCTCCCACAGATCAAAACTACCTTCCTCTGGGGCTCCCTCATAACAGTCACAATTATCTGCAGAACCTCAGACTCATAAAGCCAATCAGCAGCAGATTTAGGACTGTGAAGATATTAGGCTTAGCCAAAGAGAATCTGGGCTGTGTGGTGCCTCCATAAATTCATAGATTTTTAGAGATGAAAAGCATGTCAGACATTAATGGAAATGGAGAGTGCACCAACCTCCTTGACTATAGGAGTATATGTTCCAAGTTCCCCAGAATGGCTATTAGGCAAATACTGGCTGGTAAACATTTTAGCAAGCTTCTACTGGCTTCTTCTATCCCTTGAGACACTAGTGCTGTGACATAGGTTGCTGGGAAATGTTGAGTAAACTGCAGAAAGCGTGTGGAGGCAGAGACACATTTGTAATCTCAGGATCTGAATGGTTGCTTGGGAAAGCTGAGGGGCCAAAGAAAGTTAGTGCTAAGGATGAGATTTTCTAGGAGCTCAAGAATGTGGTGGGGTGTTCTTGACCTCTTCAAAATAAAAACTGAGGAGTTCCCAAGAGTATTCAGTATCAAAAACAACTTTCATGAATTCAAGATGCACCACAGCAAAGACCTAAGCCAAAGTATTCTGAGACCCTGGGGACATACCAAATTCCTTTCTGTCCCTTCTTGACCTGTACTCACCATAATTTAAACCAGTAAACCTACCCCTTCAATGGACCTAGTCTGTGTCAGAGTACACACCAGCCACAGCTCTGCACAGCCCAGTGCACCCCCCCCTTCCCAGCTGCACTGTGAGGTCTTGACCGGAAAGTCCCAGCCAGCCCTCCCCCTGAGTCCCCTATGATCACCTACTTTGAAGTTTGTTCCCCAGCAGTAAACCTCTTCCTGGTAAAGTAGTGATTTTCCCAAGTTTTATTACACACTCCAAAGGGCCCAGCTCCAAGCCTGCTCACAGGACATGAATGCCAGGGTCTAGCTTCAGCCCATCCCCCACTACCTCCCATGAAGTTTCACCCAGACTTTGCCACTGACTCTGAAGGCCAACAGCCTGCCTTTAACCACAGGGCAATGCTCAGCAGGTGCCCTCCTAGGTAACCTAGACAACAGCAAAAGGCCCTACCCTGGCTGCCTTCCCAGGAGCCCCTGAACTGAATCAAAGCAAGGAAAAGGTATTCCCAGGGGTAAATGTGGCAGTGACCTTCTTTCCAGTTGTTCCACACAGTCCAGGGACCCCCTACTTTCAAGCATCAATGTGGCCTGGTAGTCTCCACCCTGGACAGCCATTGATACACAGTCTAACTTTCAAGTGGGGCCCACACTGTGCGGTGCCAATAGGTCACAAGAGGTACCAATAGCTCCAAACCTCTTCTTCAAAGGCAGCCCAATGAAGCTGCAAACAAACAAACAAACAAAACAAAACAATGACAAAACAAAGAACAACAACAACAAAAAGATGGGTCCTTGGTTCAGAGTGGTAGGAGAAGCTGTCCAAACGCCCAGGGAATCCACCAGTGAATGCCCTAGAATTCAAGGTTTCTATGTTCAATAAATAATCCCGAGGCCCCCCCAGAGGGCAGCAGAAGTACATGTTATGGTGGCGAGAAGACGCCTGCCTGTGAGCGAGAAGCTCACCTGCCTGTGAGCAGGCACGGAGATATGGTGGGGAACCCTTCAGCCCCAGGGCAACACTATGAAAAACCACCTATTCTGAGTGGCAAACTTTGGGCAAGTCTAGTGGAGCTGTCCCTAGGAGACACAAGAAGGAGCGAGCCTTGAGGGAGAGGGCATCCCAAATCCTTCACTCCTTCCCTAGACTCCTCATCAGAACTGCTGAGAGGGCAATGTCATTGGCTTTCTGAGAAAACAGGATGGCTCCTCTGACTTCACCAGCCCACAGGCAGATTCAATGCGAGGAGAATGCAAACTTGCAGTCTTGCGGCCGCTGGGCCTAGAAAGCTAAGGCTATGCTCCCTGGCCCTGCTTGTGTTAGGGAAGAAGACCATGTCAGCCCCAAGCGAAAGCCAGAGAGGTGAAGGCCAGCATTTCCGCTAAGGCCGAAACAGGCATCCCGCGGAGAGTGGAGAGACTCAGAGTGCCAGGGAGAGCAAGGCTCAGGTTGGGGGAGGCGTGGAGTGAGTCTCAGGGCCCAGCCTGCCAGTCGCCTTACAATTCTCTGGCAGGAGACGTTGGAGATCGCCTCTCTGCTTGCTTTGGGGTTCAGCTCAGAGGGCACGGAGATATGCTGGATTCCTCAGAGTGACAGAGGATGGCCTGACCTGGCTGGGCCATAACCACCACTGGAAAAGAGACGTGCGTGCACACCCCACCCACACTCCCCCCCTCCCTTTCTGTCTCCAGCAGACACACACGCCTGGTTGTGTTTGACTCCGCTCAGTCACCAGTATTCCTAAAGTGTTTTTGACAGAAAACACCTCGGCTCCCGGTACGGGAACAGGGGCTGCTGCGAAGATCTGCAGTACAGTATTCTCTCAAAGCCCTCCCTGCCTCCCAACTCTCTCCTGTCTCCGTGACTTCCCCCTCCAAAAAAATCTGCAAATATTTTCTCTCACTACACATGGTCAGCATATTAAAAGAAAAAAAAAGTGCGTCTGGATTTGTCCCAGGGCAAAAAAGTTCATTCCTTGCATGTGATCAATGAATATCCCAGGTCCCACCAAAGGGACGTCTTGTGCCTAGTCTCCAACAGCTTAGGGTGCCCAGAGCCCCGCAACTTGCGCCTTAGCAGCGCCGTGGGCAAGGGACAAGGGGGAGGAGTAGAAGAGGAAAGCTGAAGGGGCGCCTACGACTGTGAGGTCAGGGGTCAGCAGCAGTGGGAGCAGAGGACACCCTTGTCCAAATGCCAGGAGGGGTGCGCGGGGCCACTCACCTGCTTGGAACTCTACTTGGCGATTTTTCTCTCTTTCCTCCTGCAGCAGCATGGAGTAGAGGATCCCAAAAGAGTTCTGGATGCCAAAGATGGATCCGTTGCACCAGGTGGCAGCGAAGACCACCATCCAGCCGAAACCACCTTCGGGGGGCTGGAAGCCTCGAGCGGTGCCGCGGGTCTCCACGGCGGGCGTGGACTTGGGTTCATGCACTGGCTCGGGCTCAAATTCCAACTCCGGCAGGGGAGCAGGGTCCGGTAGGGGTTGTGGCTCCGGCTGTGGCTCCGGCTGTGGCTCCGGCTGCGGTTCTGGTGGGGGCACTGGCACCGGCTCAGGCTCTAGCTCTGGCTCGGCGCTTCCCACCCACTCCTGCTGTTTTTGGTCTGCCTCCCGCCAGGGCCCCTTGGCTTCCTTGCTCGCCAGGCTTTGCAGCGCCATCTCGGCAGGGGGACTGTGGCTGCTCAGGCGAGAGGAGCCGCTGTGTGGCTGGTACTTGTTTCTGCCGCCGCCGCCGCTGCTGCTGCTCCTCGGAGCACTGCTGCTGCCGCTGCCTCCTCCTCCCGGCTCCGCGCCCCAGCTGGCCAGCCTGTCCCGCGACAGACGGTCCCTCGAGTCCTCTCCTCCTCCTCCCACGTCCAACCCCCCTTCTGCTCTCCCCATGTCATCTCTCTCCTCCCCCTCCTCTTTTCCCCCCCACCTCTTCCTCCCTCAACAGGCAGCCGCTAGAACCTTGCTCTTCTCCCTAGCCCTTCCTGCTCCCCATACTCGCCCGCGTACTTCAGCCCTGCTCCCTACCTCAACTTCCTTTCAAAACTACTGAATCCTGTCTTCTTTGTCCATATGCCCAATAGAGGGAGAGTTAAAATGGTTTTTCCACAAACTGTCCTGTTTCCCGTGCCTTTTCCACACAGGCTCCAAACAGACATTGATCAACCCAAAATTTCCAGGGAAGCCCCACTGTCTTTTGGTCTCACTCCCTTCTTCCTCACACGCATCCTGGAACTGGAGAGGTCCTGAGGACCCCAGGATGAGACCTGGACTTTGAGAGACTCCACCCTGTCCTCGGGAGTCCCTTTGTCCCCCACTTGAGCTTGAGAAAAGCGACCTAGAGGGGGAAAGCCCAGGCTTCGGACAGATGGTGGGCACAATCTTCTAGAGCCCGGGGTCTCAGCTTCCCACGGTCCTGCACAACCCCTCCCACCCCACCAGTCTCTCCCTGTTCGCCCCCGCCCTTCCCGGCAAATCCCCGGCGGGACGCGAATGGGAGGAGACAGCCCGGCAGCGAAACCCGCCCCTCTGGGCAGTCAATCAGGGTTTTGTTTGCGCCAACCTGGAGCCCAGAGGAGCCATAGAGGGCCGGGTCTGGTTCGGGGGCTGGGCCAGGAAGGGAGGGAGGTGCAGTGGCACCGGAGGGGGCCGGGCCCGGGCAGGGCGGGAGCCTAAGCTCAGCTCAGGCTCCTCCTGGCTCTCCGTCCCTCAGTGGGGAACGAAGAGTCGGGGCCGGGTCAAGACGCCAGTTTGGACAAGCGCGGATCTTCCGGCCCTCAGGACTCTGCGGAGCCACGGGCCAAGGGTGTCTTTCCAGCACCCACAGCCCCTGTCCGCCTACCTGAGGCTTAGAGACGTAGGAATCCCACTGAATGTCCCAGACTAAGGCCCCAGCCCTGCGAGGGTAAGGGGGATTTGGGTATCCAGAGAGCGCATGGATCCCAGGAGGCAAGGATGGGTGATTTGCCCTGTGGGCCGCCTGGCCCCCTGCCAAAGTGCGCTGCTGTGTCCAGCCTCAGTCCTGGGGACCCGTCCCGCGATCCCAGGAAGTTCTGCGTCAGCTGAGGGCCCACGCGTCTTATGCACTGATCATCAGGTCGTAGTGTGGTTACTAAGCTACTCCGGTCTCCACTAGCAGGCCGGCGAGTGCCAAGCGGTTTCTACTCAGCATCTCATTAACCTTCTTGCTGGGTGAAAAGACTATATGCTGGGTGAAAATTCAGCTCATGGCTCTGGCAGATGCAGACGAACGTAGAGTTATTAAGCACGTAAAAGCAGACCGAACTGGGCGGAAGAATAGAGGGGTTTCAAGGAGCTTGCCTGTCATGAAAGTAATCTGTCCAAATTCACGAATCGCGAGAGCCATACTGGTGAGCAGAGCAGGCATTGCTTGAGCGAATAGAGCGCCTTCACTGCCACCTCTTTAGTCAAGAACAAAACCTGAGGCTCAAGGAGGTCAAGGCATTTTTTTTAGCCTAAGGTCATGAAATAAATCAAGTACAAGCTGGAATTCAACGCAGGTCTCCATACATCAAAGCCTCACTTCCTAAGCTTCGCCACAGGAGTCTAGGGCTTGCCTTTTTGGGAGAGGGGCAGAGGCGGGAAGGCAGGATTTGACTGAGCAATCTCAGTAGGTTTCTGGAAGAGGTTGTGGCCTAGATGGACCTTGAATATTGAGAAGGATTTTAACAGTCTGGGGCTAGGGGTCGGGTGTCCCTGCCTAAAAGAGAGAAAGCATAAAGGCATAGAAGGCTTCTACTCATAGAAAGAGGTAAGTGAAAGTTAATCAGGGTTAAAAAGTTAATATGTATGTTACCTTTTCCAGGAAACATTTGCATTTTAATAAAAATTCACAGTGCTTTAGCCATGAGTGACAAATCATGCACATAAGGGGCACTAGTGCTTAAGATATGGTTGTTTTGTTTTTTGGGTTTTTTTGTCAGGGGTGTCACCATAAACAAGACCAAGTATTGCCCGAAGGGGCACTAGCCTTGGTGTCCATTTCCAGGAACCTGAATAAAACCCTGAAAAAGGTTATTTTCAACCTCACATCTATGAATAGATATGGATTCTTGCAGCTCATCTCATACCCTACTGTCTAAATTCAATTTCTTCATTGCTTAAATGGGTTTTTAGATCCCTGGAATGGGGGGTGAGGGTGGGTAATAACACTCATTGAGAATCTCCTGTGAACCTAGCACTATGCTATCCCTCTACATACACTGTCTCATATAATCCTAACAACCTTATAAGATTGGGATGGAGTCTCCTGTGTTATAACTGAGGACACAGAGGCTCTAAGAGGTTAAGTCAGTTGTTTAAGTCTACAAAGCCAGTAAGAGGTAGCACAGGGATCTTTGCTCATTTGTGTGAGCTCCAAGGTATGTGTCCCTCTTAGAAGACAGGATCATGTAACCATCATCCCATCCTTGTAACAACATATGTAATACCTACGATTTTCTCCCCTCTTTAGAAGGTATTTTATAATGGCTAGAGTACTGGCACAAAAAGACCTGGATTCCAATCTTGATTCTACCTTTGCATACCTATGTGGTTCTCAGCAAGTTGTTTTCCCTTTTCTTTATTGCAGAATGGAGCTAATACCTACTTCACAGTTATTAAATGGCATGCTGAGAAGTGTAGACCATTTTGGATATACAAGGGAACCACTGAAGATTTTTGAGCAGAAAACATCAAATCTACATCTTATTTTTTAAATGCTTATTATTTATTTTGAGAGAGAGAGAGAGAGGGAGAGGGGGGGGAGAGAGAGAGAGCACACAAGTGGGGGAGGGGTAGAGAGAGAAATAAAGAGAATTTTAAGCAGGCTCCATGCCCAGCACAGAGCCAGACATGGGGCTCGATCCCATGACCCTGAGATGGTGACCTGAGCCAAAATCAAGAGTCAGATGCTCAACCAACTGAGCCACCCAGCCACCCCTCAAATCTACATTTTATAAAGAAAATTGTGGTAACTGTGTATAAAGATACTGTGGCTTGAAAATATAAAAAGTAAGGAAACCAACAAGGTTAAAAAATTTTTGATAGTATGAAATAGGGCACTGACTGAGGATGAACACTAAGAGATGACACTATGAACCACTATTATAATAGAGTTGACAGATTTGGGTACTGAGGGGAAAGAAGAAGCAAAAATGATGCTGACATTTTTTGCTTGAGTGAAGGAAAGAGTGGTAACAGTGGCTTTTTTTAAACTATTATTTATTTTAAATCCAAGTTAGTTAATATATAATCTAATAATTATTTCAGGAGTAGCATCTAGTGATTCATCACTTACATATAACACCCAGTGCTCATCCCAACAAGTGCCCTCCTTAGTATCCATCACCTCTTTAACCCACTCCCCCACCCACCCACACCTCCAGTAACCCTGAGTTTGTTCTATTTAAGAGTCTATTATGGTTTGCCTCCCTCTCTGTTTTTTATCATATTTTGCTTCCCTTCCACTATGTTAATTATGTGCATTTATTGTATTTCTTAAATTCGAGATATGAGTGAAATCATGATATTTGTCTTTCTCTGGCTGACTTATTTTGCTTGCATAATATACTCTGGTTCCATCCACATTGTTGCAAATGGCAAGATTTCACTCTTTTTGATTGCCGAGTAATATTCATATATATATATATATATATGCGTATATATATATGCATATATATATACGCATACATATATGCGTATATATATATATATATATATATATATATATATATGCCACATCTTCTTTATCCATTTATCAGTCAATGGAAATTTGGGCTCTTTCCATACTTTGGCTATTGTTGATAGTGCTGCTATAAACATTGGGGTGCATGTGCCCCTTTGAGTCAGATTTTTGTATCCTTTGGATCAATACCTATTAGTGCAATTGACGAGTCACAGGGTAGCTCTATTTTTAATTTTTTGAGGAACCTACATACTGTTTTCCAGAGTGGTTGCACCAGTTTGTATTCCCACCAACAGTACAAAAAGATTCCCCTTTCTCTGCATCCTCACCAACATCTGTTGTTTCCTGAGTTGTTAATTTTAATCATTCTGACAGGTGTGAGGTGGTATCTCATTGTGGTTTGATTTGTATTTCCCTGATGATGAGTGATGTTGAGCATATTTTCATGTCTGTTAGCCATCTGGATGTCTTCTTTGGAAAAGTGTCTATTCACATTTTCTGTCCATTTCTTCACTGGATTATTTATTTTTGGGGCATTGAGTTTTCAAAGTTCTTTATAGATTTTGGATACTAACTCTTTATGAGATATGTCATTTGCAAATATCTTCTCCCATTCCATCCGTTGCCTTTTAGTTTTGTTGATTGTTTCCTTCATTGTGCAGAGATTTTTTTTATATTTATGAGACTCCAATAGTTCCTTTTTGCTTTTGTTTCCCTTGCCTCCAGAGACATGTCAAGTAAGAAGTTGATACAACCGAGGTCAAAGAGGTTGTTGCCTGTTTTCTCCTCTAGGGTTTTGATGGCTTCCTGTCCTACATTTAGGTCTTTTATCCATTTTGAGTTTCTTTTTGTGTATGGTGTAAGAAAGTGGTCTAGTTTCATTCTTATGCATGTTGCTGCCCAGTTTTCCCAGCACCGCTTGCTGAAGAGACTCTCTTTTCTCCATTGGATATTCTTTCCTGCTTTGTCAAATATTAGTTGGCCATACATTTGTGTGTCCACTTCTGGGTTCTCTATTCTGTTCCATTAATCTATGTGTCTCTTTTTGTGCCAGTAGCATACTGCTTTGATGATTATAGCTTTGTAATATAGCTTTAAGTACAGAATTGTGATGCCTCCAGCTTTGCTTTTCTTTTTCAACATTGCTTTGTCTATTCAGGGTCTTTTCTGGTTTCATACATATTTTAGAATTGTTTGTTCTAGCTCTGTGAAGAATGCTGGTGTTATTTTGATAGGGATTGCATTGAATATGTAGATGGCTTAGGGTAGTATTGACATTTTAACAATATTTGTTCTTCCAATACATGAGTATGGAATGTTTTTCAATTTTGTTGTGTCTTTTTCTATTTCTTTCATAAGATTTCTATAGCTTTCAGTGTATATTTTACCTCTTTCATTAGGTTTATTACTACATATTTTATTGGTTTTGGTGCAATTGTAAATGGGATCTATTCCTTGATTTCTCTTTCCACTGCTTCATTATTGGTGTATATAAAGGCAAAAATTTTCTGTACATTGATTTTATATCCTGAAACTTTGCTGAATTCATGTATCAATTCTAGCAGTTTTTTGATTGAGTCTTTTGGGTTTTCCATGTCATCTGTGTAGAGTGAACATTTGACTTCTTCCTTGCCAATTTGGAAGACTTTTATTTCTTTATGTTGTCTGATTGCTGAAGGTAGGACTTACAACACTATGTTGAATAGCAGTGGTGAGAGTGAACATCCCTGTGTGTTCTTGACCTTAGGGGACAGCTCTTAGGTTTTCCCCACTGAGGATATTAGCTGCGGGTCTTTCACGTATGGCCTTTATGATCTTGAGTTATGTCCCTTCTATCTCTACTTTGTTAAGGGGTATTATCAAGAAAGGATGCTGTAGACTGGCCAACATGGCAGAGAAGTAGGGAGATCCATACTTCCCGCATCTCTCAAACAAAGAAGTATAGAAGCCAAAGGATTTTGAACACCAAAGGCTGGGAGGAAAAGAGACTGATTCTACTAGGAAGAAAATGGGAAAGCTGGAAAAAAGATAGGGCTACTCCAAGGAAGACATCAATGCACACCTGGTGGAGGGTGCAAAATATCACTATGAATAAGGTAATAAAATAACCAAAGTCACAACAACACAGAGCAAGTAACAATCTCTGGAAAAACACCTCCTCAAGGTCCAGGTCCCAGACAGTGTATGACCCTCCTTTAATATAGCAGCACTCGCAGGTGCAGAGCATGCAACAAGCTTTTAAAACACATAAGGGACAGAAAACTAGCCAAAATGATGAAACGGAAGAATTCTCCTCAAAAGAAATTCCAGAAAGTAGTGACAGCTAACGAATTGATCAAAACCAATTTAAGCAATATAACTGAACAAGAATTTAGAATAATAGTCATACAATTAATTGCTGGGCTTGAAAAAAAGCATGGAGAACAGCAGAGAATCTACTGCTACAGAGATAAAGGAATTAAAAAATAGTCATGATTAATTTAAAAATGATATAAATAAGGTGCAAAATAAAATGGAGGCAGCCACAGTGCGGATTGAAGAGGCAGAGGGGAGAATAGGTGAACTGGAAGATAAAATTATGGAAAAAGAGGAAGCTGAGATAAAGAGAGATAAAAAAATCCAATAGTATGAGGGGAGAATTAGAGAACTAAGTGATGCAATCAAATGGAACAATATCCGTATCGTAGAAATTCCAGAAGGAGAAGAGAGAGAGAAAGGGGCGGAAGGTGTACTTGAACAAATCATAGCTGAGAACTTCCCCGAGCTGGGGAAGGAAACAGGCATTGAAATCCAAGAGGCACAGAGAACTCCCTGCAGATGTAACTTGAATCAATCTTCTGCATGACATATCATAAGGAAACTGGCAAAATACAAGGATAAAGAGAGAATTCTGAAAGAGGCTAGGGATAAACAGGCCTTAACATACAAAGGTAGACACATAAGAGTAGTAGCAGACCTATCTACTGAAACTTGGCAGTCCAGAAAGGAATGGAAGGAAATCTTCAATGTGATGAACAGAAAAATATATGCAGCTGAGAATCCTTTATCCAGCAAGTCTGTCATTCAGAATAGAAGGAGAGACAGAGATTTTCCCAAACAAACAAAAACTGAAGGAATTCATCACCACTAAGCCAGCCCTACAAGAGATCCTAAGGGGGACTCTGTGAGTGAAATGTTGTAAGGACCAAAAAGTACCAGAGACATCACTACAAGCATGAAGCCTACATATAACACAATGACTCTAAAGCCATATCTTTCAATAATAACACCAAATGTAAATGAACTAAATGCTCCAATCAAAAGACATAGGGTATCAGAATGGATAAACAAGCAAGACCCATCAATTTGGTGTCTACAAGAGACTCATTTCAGACCTGAGGACACCTTCAGATTGAAAGTGAGGGGATGGGGAACTAACTATCATGCTACTGGAAGTCAAAAGAAAGCTGGAGTAGCCATACTTATATCAGACAAACTAGACTTTAAATTGAAGGCTGGAACAAGAGATGAAGAAGGGCATTATATAAAAATTACAGGGTCTATCCATCAGGAAGAGCTAACAATAATAAATGTCTATGCATCAAATTTGAAAGCAGCAAAATATATAAAACAGTTAATCACAAACATAAGCAATCTTATTGATAAGGATGTGGTAATTACAGGAGACTTTAATACTCCACTTACAACAATGGATAGATCATCTAGACATAGAATCAATAAAGAAACAAAGGCCCAGAATGATACACTGGATCAGATGGACTTGACAGATATATTTAGAATTCTGCATCCCAAAGCAACAGAATATATTTTCTTCTCGAGTGCACATGGAACATTCTCCAAGATAGATCACATACTGGGTCACAAAACAGCCTTTAATAAGTATAAAAGAATTTATATCATACCATGCACACTTTCAGATCACAATGCTATGAAACTTGAAATCAACCACAGGAAAAAGTCTGGAAAACCTCCAAAAGCATGGAGGTTAAAGAATATCCTACTAAAGAACAAATGGGTCAACCAGGCAATTAGAGAAGAAATTTAAAAATACATGGAAGCAAATGAAAATGAAAATACAACCATCCAAACACGTTGGGATACAGCAAAGGCAGTCCTGAGAGGAAAATACATTGCAATCCAGGCCTATCTCAAGAAACAAGAAAAACCCCAAAGACAAAATCTAACAGAACACTAAAGGAAATAGAAGCAGAACAGCAAAGACACCTGAAACCCATCAGAAGAAGAGAAATAATAAAGATCAAAGCAGCAATAAACAATATAGAATCTAAAAAAGACTGTAGAGCAGATCAATGAAACCAAGAGTTGGTTTTTTGAAAAAATAAACAAAATTGATAAACCTCTAGCCAGGCTTCTCAAAAAGAAAAGGTAGATGATGCAAATAGATTAAATTATAAATGAAAATGGAATAATTACAACCAATCCCTCAGAAATACAAGAAATTATCATGGAATACTATGAAAAATTATGTGCCAAAAAACTGGACAACCTGAAAGAAATGGACAAATTCCTAAACACCCACACACTTCCAAAACTCAAATGGGAAGAAATAGAAAATTTGAACATATCCATAACTAGTGAAGACATTGAATCACTTATCAAAAAATCTCCCAACCAATAAGAGTCCTGGACCACATGGCTTCCCTGGGGAATTCTACCAGACAATTAAAGCACACATGATACCTATCCTTCTCAAGCTGTTCCAACAAATAGAAAGGGAAGGAAAACTTCCAGACTCATTCTATGAAGCCAGCATTACTTGGACTCCCAAACCAGACAGAGACCCAGAAAAAAGAAAAAAAAAAAAAAAGAACTTCAGGCCAATATCCCTGACTAATATGGATGCAAAAATTATCAACAAGACACTAGCAAATCAAATTCAATAGCATATAAAAAGAATTATACACCTTGATCAAGTGGGATTCATTCCTGGGATGCAGGACTGGTTCAACATTCACAAATCAATCAATGTGATACATCATATTAATAAAAGAAAAGATAAGAACCATATGATCCTGTCAATCGATGCAGAACAAGCATTTGACAAAATTCTGCATCCTTTCTTAATAAAAACCCTCGAGAAAGTCGGGATAGAAGGAACGTACTTAAACTCATAAAAGCTATTTATGAAAAGCCCACAGCTAATATCCTCAATGGGGAAAAATGAGCTTTCCCCCTGAGATCAGGAACACGACAGGGATGTCCACTCTCACTGCTGTTGTTTCACACAGTGTTGGAAGTTCTAGCATCAGCAATCAGACAACAAAAGGAAATCAAAGACATCAAAATTGGCAAGGATGAAGTTAAGCTTTCGCTTTTGCAGATGACATGATACTATACATGGAAAACCCGATAGACTCCACCAAAAGTCTGCTAGAACTGATACATGAATTCAGCAAAGTCGCAGGATACAGAATTAATGTACAGAAATCAGTTGCATTTTTATACACCAATAATGAAGCAACAGAAAGACAAATAAAGAAACTGATCCCATTTTCAATTGCACCAAAAATCATAAAATACCTAGGAATAAACCTAACCAAGAATGTAAAAGATGTGTATGCTGAAACCTATAGAAAGCTTATGAAGGAAATTGAAGAAGATACAAAGAAATGGAAAAAACATTCTGTGCTCCTGGATTGGAAGAATAAATATTGTTAAAATGTCAATACTACCCAAAGCTATCTACACATTCAATGGATTCCCAATCAAAATTGCACCAGCATTATTCTCAAAGCTAGAACAAACAATCCCAAAATTTGTATGAAACCATAAAAGATCCTGAATAGCCAATGTAGAAGAGGAAAAACCAAATGGAAGGCATCATAATCCCAGACTTTAGCCTCTACTGCAAAGCTGCAATCATCAAGAGAGTATGGTAATGGCACAAAAACAGACACATAGACCAATGGAATAGAATAGAGAACCCAGAATTGACCCACAAATGTATGGCCAACTAATCTTTGACAAAGCAGGAAAGAACACCCAATGGAAAAAAGACAGTCTCTTTAACAAATGGTGCTGGGAGAACTGGACAGCAACATGCAGAAGGTTGAAACTAGACCACTTTCTCACACCATTCACAAAAATAAACTCAAAATGGATAAAGGACCTGAATGTGAGACAGGAAACCATCAAAACCCTAGAGGAGAAAGCAGGAAAATACTTCTCTGACCTCAGCTGCAGCAATTTCTTGCTCGACACATCTTCAAAGGCAAGAGAATTAAAAGCATAAATGAACTATTGGGATCTCCTTAAGATAAAAAGCTTCTGCACTGAAAAGGAAACAATCAAAACTAAATGGCATCGAATGGAATGGGAAAAGATTTTTGCAAATGACATATCGGATAAAGGGCTAGTATCTAAAATCTATGAAGAACTCACCAAATCCACACCCAAAAAAACCAAATAATCCAGTGAAGAAATGGGCAGAAGACATGAATAGACACTTTTCTAAAGAAGTCATCGAGATGGCCAACAGGCACATGAAAAGATGCTCAAGTCACTCCTCATCAGGGAAATACAAATCAAAACCACTCTGAGATATCACCTCATGCTGGTCACAGTAGCTAAAATGAACAAATCAGGAAACTAGATGATGGAAAGGATGTGGAGAAATGGGAACTCTCTTGCACTTTGGTGGGAATGCAAACTGGTGCAGCCGCTCTGGGAAACAGTGTGGAGGTTCCTCAAAAAATTAGTAATAGAGCTACCCTATGACTCAGCAATAGCACTGCTAGGAATCTACCCAAGGGATCCAGGAGTGCTGATGCATAGGGACACTTGTACCCCAATGTTTATAGCAGCACTTTCAACAATAGCCAAATGATGGAAAGAGCCTAAATGTCCATCAACTGAGAAATGGATAAATATATTATTTATATATACAATGGAATACTACATGGCAATGAGAAGGAATGAAATCTGGCCATTTGCAGCAACGTGGATGGAACTGGAGAGTACTATGCTTAGTGAAAATTGTCAGTCAGAGAAAGACAGATACCATATGTTTTCACTCATATGTGGATCCTGAGAAACTTAATAGAAGACCAGCGGGGAGGGGAAGGGGGAAAAAGTTACAGAGAGGGAAGGAGGCACACCATAACAGACTCTTAAACACTGAGAACAAACTGAGGGTTGATGGGGTTTGGGGGAGAGGGGAAAGTGGGTGATGGGCATTGAGGAGGGCACCTGTTGGGATGAGCACTGGGTGTTGTATGGAAACCAATTTGACAATAAATTATGTGTATGAAAGGACGCTGTATTTTGTCAAATGTATTGTGAGGATCATATGGTTCTTATCCTTTCTTTCATTAATGTGATGTATCACATTGATTGATTTGTGGATGTTTAACCAGCCCTGCATCCCAGGAATAAATCCAGCCTGATCATGGTGAATAATTCTTTTAATTTATTTTTGGATCTGGTTTCTAGTAAAGAGTGGTAACAGTGTTAATGGAGCTTGGGAATTAGGAGTCACAGGTCTGAGATGCCTGTGACTTCTGGTCACTTCTCTTTCTAAATAATCCTGTCAATTACAGCTCTAAAATACAATTTCAATCATGCTATTTCTCTGCTATTAAAACTTTCTGTTTTTTTTTTTTTTTAAGGTGAGATCATGACCTGAGCTGAAGTCAGATGCTTACCTGAGTGAGCCACCCAGGCGCCCCTCTAAAAACTTTCAATGATTCTCCATTTGAATCAAGTTTAAATTCCTCAGCCAGGCATAAAACGTCCTTTATGGTTTGTGACCAGCCTTATTCACTTAGCAAATATTTACTAAGAGACTCTATCTGCCAGGATCTGTACTAAATACCAAGGACACACACAAAAAACCTGGTGCCTCTTTCTGAAGATCTCATATTCAACCTGTCTAGCACCATTCTCTGTCACTTTGTTACCCCCTCTTTTCTTCCATTCAGGAGCCAAACACACTGGATTACCCACCATTCTGTGACTTCTGGACACCTGTCTGCTGATCTCTCAAACCTCACCACCCATTCCTCTCACCGTTCTCCAGTTGAAATTCTATGTCTTTTCTGAATCTCCAGACTCAGTTCATCAAAGCAGATAGGAGGATTAGTCTTGAATTAATGAGGCTTGTCTATTGCTTTTCTTATGCCATTCAGTCATTCATTACACAAATAGTTATTGAGCAACAATTGTGTGCCAGTTACTATGTCAGGCGCTGGAAACATACAATGGTCTTTGCCCTTGTGGAGCTTACATTCTAGTGGAAATATTAATAAAATTCTCTGGTTTATACAAGTGAAAGAATGTGCTTTCTTTCTTTCCCTAGCAGAGATAAGCCAATATGGAATGATTCCCATTGCTTATGCCCTTGATTACTCATACTAGTGGGTGAAGCAGAAGAGTAGTTCTCTGACTTGGTCACACATCAGAATCACCTAGAGACTTTTATAACAGTAATGACTCTTCAGTCCCACTCCACATTTGCTCAATCAGAATATCTGGTGGTGGTAGCCAAGAATTCATGGTTTTAACAAGTCTCCCAGTAATATAGATGCACTGGCAGGTTTTGAAACCACTAGACCAAAACAATAGCAACCCAAAATTTACATCTCAAAGACTAGGATAATTTCTGTAAAATGTCTCAGAAAGCTTTTGGGACCAACATAAAGATGTCAGTTTTCAATGTTGCCATGTGAGGACATGTATCATCAGTAGCATATCATTAATGAAATAATATTTTAATAATGAAATAATGAAAATTTAGAAGGGCCATAGTCTTTTACTAAGAAGACTATCTCAGGAAATGTCAGTAGGCAACAATTTTTCTCATGTGTCTACTGATGAAAATGTCAGACTATCATGGATCTGCAGATTAGTGCTTGGGATTCACTACACTATATGACCTCTGAAAGCCCTTTGATCCCTGACATTCTCTATTTTAGGCCAAAGGTATTTCCTTGTTTTGGGCCTCTTCTATTCTCAAATAGAATTTTTCTGGCTACAGCAGAATTCAGTAGGTCATTCTCATTATCCCCCTCCTCTGTGCTTAACTCATCCTAACTACTTGGGAATGGATGATGTCTTGAGAGCTTTCTCGAGAAAGTGAGTACATATTTTTTTCCTCCTTTACTCACTTTCCTTTATTCATCTCCTCATACCTTCATTCATATGAGGGTAACTTAAGAGTTGTGATGACACAGCACCACCTTGAATCCAAGAGCCAAGTGAGATTGATTGTGAAAAGGAGACAAGGTGCTCTAGTAGTGGCCAAAGACATCCAAAAACAGAGACAACTTAGGTTTTATTCTCCATAATCAGGTTATACCACTAATAGGAACTCATATTACTGGGAAATGAATTTAAATATTGACACATTCTGATGGGCAAAGTGGAGGCTTGGAAAGGAAAAGATATTGGATGTATCCTGATTTCAGCTTGAGCCAATGGCTATTCATAATAATAGGTACATTAAAAACAAATCAATTGGCCATATGCATGGATCCTGCTTCCTGAATGCCAAGGAAACAATTCTGCTCAACGGTTGGTGTATTATTAGAACAAGCTTAGAGGGGAAAAGACAGTAGCAGCAGAGCATTACAGGAAAGAATGAGATAGGAAATACTTAACCTTTTGAGGGCCAGCACGGAATAACAAAGCTTGAAGTGAGAGAAAAGATTAAATGGATTAGTTTCTTGATTATATCCAAGGGAGAAATGGAATGGGGTTTTTAATCCTTTTATTAATTTATTCATTTTTATTCATTCAAGAGATATTTATTGAGAGGCTACTAGATGCTAAACATTGTGCTAAACCCTAGTTTAAAAGTTTCCTGTCCTGTGGCACCTGATTGGTCAGTCTGTTAAGCGTCTGACTGGCTCAGGTCATGATCTAGCGGTTGGTGAGTTGAAGCTCTGTGCTAACAGCTCAGAGCCTGGAGCCTGCTTCAAATTCTGTGTCTCCCTCTCTCTCTCTCTCTTTACCCCTCCCCCATTCATGTTCTCTCTCTCTCTCTCTCTCTCTCTCTCTCTCTGTCAACAATAAATAAACATTAAAAAAAATTTTTTAAGGGGCGCCTATGTGGCTCAGTCGGTTAAGCTTCTGACTTCAGCTCAAGTCATGATCTCACGATTCGTGGGTTTGAGCCACACATCGGGCTCTGTGCTGACAGCTTGGAGCCTGGAACCTGCTTTGGATTCTGTGTCTCCCTCTCTCGCTGCCCCTCTTCCGCTTGTGCTCTGTCTCTCTCTCAAAAATAAATAAACATTAAATAATTTTTAAAAAATTTTTTTAAGTTTCCTATCCTGAGAAGTGGAACCCTTATATGGCTGGAACAGAGGTGTCTCAGGTGTATGGTTGCAATGCAGTGTAAAGAGTCGGCCTTCACTCATTTTCCCCTCTCCCCCACCCCCCATCATCAACCTTCAGTTTGTCCTCTGTATTTAAGAGTCTTTTATGGTTTGCCTCCCTCCTTCTCTCTCTGTTTGTAACTATTTTTCCCCCTCCCTTCCCCCATGGTCTTCTGTTAAGTTTCTCAAGTTCCACATATGAGTGGAAACATATGATATCTGTCTTTCTTTGACTGACTTATTTCACTTAGCATAATACCCTTCAGTTCCATCCGCATTGCTGTAAATGGCAGGATTCCATTCTTTCTCATTGTCAAGTAGTGTTCCATTGTATATATAAACCATCTTCTGGCATTGAGGAGGGCACTTGTTGGGATGAGCACTGGGTGTTGTATGTAAGCAATGAATTATGGGAATCTACTCCCAAAACCAAGAGCACACTGTATCCACTGTATGTTAGCCAACTTAACAATAAATTATATTAAAAAAAAAAAGAGTGGACCTTGCCTGTGTTGCATCTCAGTGTCCTTTCATAGATTGTAACTCCCTGAACACAGGGTCAACATTATTTATTTTTGTATCCTTAGCATTTAACATGATGCCTGATACAAAAAAGGTGCAATCAACCAATCAATCAATTTAGTTACTTCAACTAACAAAATCCATACACAATAAGGATGAGGCTCATCTTTCAGGCTTTTCATGAGGATTAGCAATAAAATTCGGGAAGCACCTAGCATAGTACCTGGCATGTAGTAGGCACTCAATAAATGTTAACATGTAGTTTGTGGTCAATTAATGTTAACAGCAAGATGGTTTGAAGATTGCCTTCACTGAAAAAAAAGAAGAAAACAATTTACTATGTTATTTGGCATTGGTTCAGTTCCAAAATGTAGAAAAAACATAGACTGTCAGAGCTGGAAGGGACCTTCCATAAAGTCCAAACTCCTCATTTTACAGATGAGAAAACTGAAGCCTATAGAAGGAAAAAGACTTAAGGTGCCATCTAAATTATCTAAGATTTTTCTTCCAATTACCTCAAATCCTGGTGGAAGGCAATATGATATATAAGTATACATATAAGGTAGGGGCATCATTTTACAATTGACAGAGAATAACATTACATCATTTGTCCAAGGACTTATGATTCACACTGTAGCTGTCTGGCTCCAGAGTCTGTTATTTTAACCACTACAATTTTCTATCACAGAACTTATAAAATTATATTAAAACTACCCATTTAACATGTCTTCCCACTAGAGTCTAAGCTCTTTGAGGGAGTGACACTGTTTTATTTCTGCTGTGTATAGATATTCATTCATTTAACAAATATTTATTGAGCAACTATTATACACTAGGACTTGCTAGCCCTAAAGAACAGTCTGTATCTTTAAAGCTGGGTTATCTAGCTCTGCGGTGCTGTTGATATTCATTTCCCTTTTGCTATAATATCCTTCCCTTTACTATTGTCTTTTTGAACATTTCAGCTTAGTCTCTCTGTCCTATGGAGCAAACAGTTCTGTGCCCATGCTTGGGTTAGGTTGTTAAAGGAGAATAATTAGTGAGAAACTTCAGGAGGAAAGTGCAATATCAGAGGCATGATAAGAACTAGGAGTTTCCCACCACATGGAGAAGGTTCTTTCAATAAAGACTTTGGGGAATTACATTTGGTAGGTATTTTGTTTTGTTCAATTTAGGAAGTGCTCTGGTCTTACAATATCTTTTGCTTGCCTCCTCCCATTTGGACCTCTAAGAATTCACAATCTAGCTAAAGAGGTAAGTCATATATATATATATATATATATATATATATATATATATATATATATAGTAAGATAACTTCCCAAGCACCAAGTCAGTGGTGGAAACACTAACTGCTGAAAAGATCATAGGACAGCAAGGTGAGGGAAACTTGAGGGGTGGAGCAGGGTGTGTTTCAGTGTAGCAGAGGGAAACTAGGAGTAGACAATGTGTTTCTGCACTCCCAGATATTGCCTGGTCCACCTCTTTTGGGGGTGACTTCTCAGACTCCAAGATAGCCACAGACCTAGAGCCTTTAGGGACCCTAAAACCCTTGTATAGAAAATTTCTGGAGAGTAAGAGACAGAAAAAATAAACCGTGGTGTGCCTTGAGGCCAGAACCAGGTATCAGCAACTGAATTAGAGGAGAGTGACTGGTATGCTCTGGCCCAGGGGCCAAGTTTCAAGTCCAACTTGCTGACCCTGCAGATAAAGAAAGCCAGTTAAAGGGCAGGAAAACATTATTCAAATGGATCAGAGGCAAGGATGCAAGGGGCAGGGGTAGGGGCAAGGGAGTTGAGGGTAAGGACAAAGAAGAGGCAGTTTATTTTCCTCCAGTACATATTTACGGAGTTCCTTCTGTGCTTGATTAAATTCAGTTTTTCCAGGGCTTCTTTTTGGATGAGGGAAGGAACAAGGAGGAGGAATGTATTTTGTTAAAACTTTCTGAGACCTGGAGATTTTAACCTATTTGTCTAAAGAAATGCTGTGAGTGGGACCAGGACCCCTGTCTCTTAGGTCCTTAACTGCAGGACATTTCTCCATGCCATACTACTTCCTATTATGTCATTCAACTGCTTAAAAATCTCAGATGATTCCCTACTGTCTAAAGAATAAAGTCCAAACTCCTGAGCTGACACATTGGGCCCCTCATTTTTCAGACCTTGTTCAACTCTCCATTAGTTCCTGAGCCACTTCCCACAATGAGATTTAAACCCAAGCAGAATAGAGCTCTTTCCTACCTCACTGACCCCAAATGCCCTTGTCTCCCTTTTTGCAACCTTTCTTCTCCAAATTGAAATAATTTTACCATTAACACTTACATACCCACCCCTGGATTCTACAATTAACAGTTTTACTATATTTGCTTTAACACATATTTGTCCATCTAACTCTCCATTGATCCATCAATCCATCTTTTTAATGCACTTCAAAGTAAATTGAAGACATCAATACATATTTTCCCCAAATACAGAAAATATTTGTATATATATGCAGAAGCATGTGTATTACTAGAGTTCAATTTTTTACAGTTTTTTTTCTTTTGAGATAAAATTTACATACAGTGGAATATGTAAATCTTAATGTAATATTTGCTGTATTTTGACAAACGCATATACCTCTATAACCCAAACCTTTATCAAGATATAGAGCATTACCATCACCCCAGAAACTTCCCTCATGTTCCTTCCCAGTCAAACCCCCACCTCATTTTTAAGAGAACCACCATGGATTAGTTGTGTCTTTTCTAAAGATTCATATAAATGGAATTATACAGTATGTAGCCTTTTGAGCATGGTGTCTTTCACAACATAGTGCTTTTGAGATTTAGTCATGTTGTGCTGGGTAGTATTCTATTGTATTTGTATTGTATTCACCAGTTGATGGACATTTGGGTTGTTCCTAGTTTGGAGCTACTATGAATAAAGTTTTTATGAACATTTGTATACAAGTCTTTTCATGAACATATTTTCATTTCTTTTAGGCAGATACCTAGAAGTGCAACTGTTAGATCATGGGGTAAGGTGTATATTTAACTACTACATAAAAAACTGCCAGAACTCTTCCAAAAGAAGTTGTTCCATTTCATATTCCAGTCAACAGTATATAACAGTTCTATTTATTCAATATCCTCACCAATACTTGGTATTTTCATTTTAAAAAATTATTTTAACCATTCTTGTGACTGTACAAGTGGTTTTAATTTACAATTACCTGATGACTAATGATGGCGAGTATTTTTTTCATGTCCCTATTAGCCAATCATACATCTTATTTTGTGTAGTGTTTGTTCAAATATTTTGTACATTTTTTTGAAAATTTTTAATGTTTATTTTTTTTAGAGAGAGAGAGAGAGAGAGAGAGCAGGGAAGGGGCAGAGAGAGAGGGAGACACAGAATCCAAAGCAGGCTCCAGGCTCTGAGCTGTTGGCACAGAACCTGACATGGGGCTGTAACCCACAAACCATGAGATCATGACCTGAGCTGAAGTCGGACGCTTAACTGACTGAGCCATCCAGGTGCTCCTATTTTCTACAGTTTTTAATTGGGCTATTTATTTTTTGTTATTGGGTTGTAAGAGTTTTATTTTTTTACACATCTTGGATACCAGTCCTTTGTCAGATATATGTTTTACAAAATTTTCTCCCACTTTATGGTTTGCCTATTGATTTTCTTGACAATGTCTTTCGATGGGCAGACATTTTAATTTTGATGAAGTCTAATTTAGTCTTTCTTTTCTTGTTTGAGTACTGTTTTCTGTGACCTGTTTTAAAAATATTTGCCCACCCCCTAATTATAGTCTCGTGTTTTCCTCTAAAAGCTTTATGATTTCAGGTTTTATGTTTAGACACATCCATCTTACATTAATATTTGTATATGGTATAAGGTAAGGGTTAAGGTTATTTTTTTTCATATGGATATCTAATTATTCTTGTACCATTTGTTGAAAAGATTTCCATTTCCTCCACTGGATTACTTTGGTAAGGAACCAAAGTAATTTGATTTTCATTGTTAGCTCTTTTATTTAGAAAAGTGGATATGTAAAACTCACTGAATTTTCACAAATGGAACACTCTCATTTAACCAGAACCCCTATCATAGCAACCATATCATTACCAGCATCCTAGAAGCCTACTTACAGTTACAACCTCTCCTTCTGCTGCAATGGTAACAAGTATCCTGATGTCTAAAAGCATAGATTAATTTTGCCTATTTTGACATTTTATATAAATGGAATTATACATCATGTACTCTTTTGTGTCTGGCTTCTTTCAATATTATGGTTACGAGAGTAATCATGTGTATAGCAATAGTTTATTCATTTTCATTGCTGCATATTATTTTGTTGAATGAATATACTACATGGACATGGACATTTGGGTTGTTTCCAGTGTTTGACTATAATGAATGGTGCTGCTATGAACATGTCTTGTGTTGCACATAAGTATATATTTCTGTTAGATATATACTTAGGAAATGGAAACACTAGGTCAGCAGACATGCATTGCTTCACATTTTAGTAGATCTTGTAAAACAGTGATTATTTCAATATATACCCTCACTAGTAGTTGCTCCACATCTTTGATAATACTTGGTATTATTTATGTTTTTCATTTTACTTATTCTGGTACAAATGGTGTTGTGATTTTAATTTCATTTCCCTAATTAAAAGTACTTTTCATATGTTTACCAAATATTTGTTTATTCTCTCGGAACTGTCATATTTTTACCTGTGACAGTTCTGGTGGGTGATTTACTTCCCTTTTTAGTTACTAAAAATCTATTCTACCTTCAAGGTCCAGCTCTAATGTCACCTCTTTGATGAAGCTACCTCCATATCCTAGGCCATATAAATGCTTCCCTCAGTATTCCCATAGCACATTTAACTCAAGTATAATATTTCACTTTTACTGGGCATCTATTTTCACCCATTACTGGGTTAAACTGTTAGAGCAACCCCAGCTTTGTGTCATGTGGCCTACTTCTTAATTCTCTCCCTCACTAGGCTGGGGGCTCTCCAGGGGCAGAAACTCCACCTTGTTTCATTCTATACACTCTCTTCCATTCATTATCCACACACTTACAGCATGACAAGCACATAGTAGGCACTTAATAACATTTTTAAAATTAAATGCCTGTTGTTGAATACATGATATACATTACTTTGGATCTACCCAGGGCCTCAGCAAATGATTTATATTGCTGAATTACTGCTGAAACAGATTTTGTATGGGAAGAATCAAATCAAGTTACTGAAGGCTCTTCCATAGCCCTAAGGCTCAGAACTAGACCTTGGATTCAGTTTCCTAGGCTGGAGGGATAGGAGCTCTTCTTCTTAGATTCCTGCTATGATCTTGGAATATCAGTTTATTTATTTTTTTTAGTTTTTATTTAAATTCTAGTCAGCTATTATACAGTATATTAGTTTCAGGTGTACAATATAATGATTCAACACTTGCATACAACACCCAGTGCTCATCACTGCAAGTGCACTCCTTAATCTCCATCATCTGTTTAACCCATCCCACACCCACCTCCTGTCTGGTAACAGTTTGTTCTCTGTAGTTAAGAGTCCATTTGTTGCTTTGCTTCTATCTCTTTTTTTTACCCTATGCTCATTTGTTTTGTCTTTTAAATTCCACATATGAGTGAAATCATATGGTATTTGTTTTTCTCTGACTTATTTAGTTCAGTATAATACTCTCTAGATCCATCTACATCATTACAAATGGCAAGATTTCATTCTTCTTTATTGATGAGTAATATATTCCATTGTATATATATATACCACATCTTCTTTATCCATTTATCAGTCAGTGGACAGCATGGGCTGTTTCCATAATTTGGCTATTGCAGATAATGCTGCTATAACCATTGGGGTGCATGTAACCCTTTGAATTAGTATTTTTGCATTACTTGGGTGAATACCCAGTAGTGCAACTGCTGCATCATAGGGTAGTTCTATTTTTAACTTTCTGAGGAATCTCCGTACTGTTTTCCAGAGTGGCTGCACCAGTTTGCATTCCCAACAATAGTGAAGAGGGCTCTTTTCCCCACATCCTTGCCAACACCTGTTGTTTCTTGTGTGGTTGATTTTAGCCATCCTGACAGGTGCAAAGTGATATCTCATTGTAGTTTTGATTTGCATTTCCCTGATGGTAAGCAATGATGAACATATTTTCATATGTCTGTTGGCCATCTGTATGTCTTCTTTGTAAAAATGTCTATTCATGTTTTCTGCCCATTTTTAATTGGATTATTTGTTTTCCGGGTGTTGAGTTTTATAAGTTTTTTATATATTTTGGATACTAATAGAATGTCAGTTTAGCGGAGGGATGAATTTATATCTCCAGTATCTAGAAGAGTGTCTAACACATAGCTGATGTTTAATAATTGGTTGTTGTGGATAATAAGGAGGTCAACAAAGTGGCCTGAGCCTCCCCCCTTTAGCCTATACTTCCCTGGTGTTTAAATGCTGTACAATGGCTGCTTCCTTCAAGTTATGTTCTTTCAAAATACCAGCCCCCAAAGAGAGGTGACTCACTCAACCTTTCACATGTGCATTATGATTGGCTCATCACAAAGCAACTTCATGTCCAGTATTCCCTTTGATCTATGCAGCAATTTTCTGAGGTGGCCAGGTCAGGGATTATCATGCTCATTTTGCAAAGGGAAAATTGAGGCCCAGAGAAGTGAAATTATTTTACTCCAAGTTCCTCAACTGGTAAATGAAAAAGTGAAGGTTTGAACCCAGGTTTTCTCATATCCATCCAGAAATTTTTCCACTGAAAATGAATTTATCAGATTGGTAAGTGTGGGGGTACTTGAGAGCCCTGGGAATGTGAATGGAGTGAGAAAGGACCAGAGAGAAAACTACAAACAGGGAGAAGAATACTGAAAGGAGAGGTAGGTAAAGAGCTAAAAATGAGTCTGGTGATATCTTCTCCTCTCCCTACTCATTGCCTCAGGAACCCCAGTTTTAGCAGGAAGGCCAAGCCTATTACCTACAACAGTGGAGCTCCCTCAAAGTGAACACTCCTCTGCCTGGGAGGTATCCAATCCATGGAATACTTGTAAAGGAAACAATATTTCAAGTCTTCTTCCTATTAGGAGATTTCGTTTTAGGGGCTTGGAAATTTTGAGGTGTAGAGATGGTAGTAAAAGTAGCCTCAGAGCCCTGCCAGCCAATTAACAACAAAATCCCTATGTTCAGATTTCTGGGGAGGCATTACGTGTATGAAGGAGGTGGGAGTGAGCCCCAACTTCTCATTCAACTAGGGAAAGCCAAATAGAGTTACCTGAATCAGATGATAATAATCAGTTAGAAACCCATTTCCAACACTTCCTTTTTTAAGTGCCTTATGAACAAGTCTGGGCAGGGGAGGAGGGTGGTAAGAGACATAGCCCAGAGCTCAGTATTCTTGGAGTTGAGTTTCTGGCCACATTCAATATGTTCATTCCTATTTGGATGGTGGGTTCTGTGTTTGCACACGAGATGAAGGAGCAGGGGAAAAGAGGAGAAACTGGTGACAAATTCCAGTAGTAAAAAAAGAAAAAAAATCAAAGAACTCCATGGCCATGGCATTTGTCTGGCAATAGGTTGCCAGCCCTAGAATTTGAAGGGTATTTAACACCTCTCAGTCCCCATGGTTGAGAGGACAGAAAAGCCATTCCAGCCCTCTAATCAGCTGTTTACTGAGCTGTTTCACCCACTGGAATGTTAGCTCCTTTCTTGTGTCCTCAGGCTCATGATAAGAGCTCTATAATTTCACATTGTGCATATGAGCAAATGAGACCAGACTTTGGAAGATGGGCCCTCAAAAGTACTTGGCTCAGTGGGACAAGAGAAATCATTGTACCCCACATTTGTCTTGGCCCTACTGAGCTGCAGTTTCTGTACCAAGCCTGATTCAGTACTCCAATAGTTTTTTTCTTCTTCCACCCTTCTTTCTTTCTTTCCTTCCTTCCTTCCTATAGGAGAGTCTGGATGGTGGAGATGCTTCCTAATGCCCTTGGAATCTGGTACAGTGACAGTAACAAAGGACTGGGAATCAGTAGACTTTGATTTAAGTCCTATCTCTGTCACTGAGTGACTTCGGGTGAGTTCCTTACCCATTCTGGGTTTTTTACTGTCCTTACCTGACAATAGAATGAAGCAAAATGAGTACTTTCCCAACTGTGCTTTTTAGTGCCATAGAGTGTCATATCCTAGAGTGTAATACAAGGACATGAGACAATTTTAGGTGTTACCAGAAACAAATCTTAAATTTCAACAGCTGTGTATGTATTTTAATATGAATTAGAAAAAAAATATGGCTAAAGCATTAAAAGCTATAATATTACATAGAATAAGACTGAATTTATTTAAGAAAAAAAGTGAGTCAATTTAAAGAAACATATTAAATAAATATTATTGCACTGGCTGCAAGATATGGCGAAAATAATATAGGTGCTCTGGATAGAACTGAAAGCTGCATAACACTGCCCTAGAATTCTGAGTCATCTCTTCATGCCAGAGTTGAACCCAAGGCCTCCTACTAGCAACCATCATCACCACCCTTTAACCAAAAGACTTGCACCTTTAATTTGAAGAAAAAAAAACAAGAAAACAAAAATAAAACCTAAGCCCTGGCCCAGGTAATCCCCAAGGGTCCCCCAGTGATGACATTCAAAGACTGTAAATCACAATAGCCAGACTTGAGTGTTGTCCTGGCCCAAGGGGTAATTTGATGACTATGTCTAAGTCAGGTGATTTAAAAAGCTGCCCACTTTTCTGCAGTGTACTTAAGGCTCCAAGGAGAAGTTATGGGGGCAAAAAAATTGGAAGCTTCCATTCAAAATTAGCCTTGGGCAGGAAGGGGTGGGAGGTGATGGTTAATAGTCTCTAAAGTCCAGCTGCCCCCTACTGGCCATAGGCATCAATGTATGGTCAGAGAGTTCCTTTTGACCTGGATAAGCATCCATTCAGAGCATCCAGGTCCAGAGCACAGTGGTTCTCAACAGCCTCCCAGACTGTGGATTTGAGGGAATGTGTTGTAATGGGGATGAACCTGAGAAGTATTTACAGCTCTGGCCTTTACACCTGATCAGGCTATATAATTCCTCCAGCCCAAGAACAGAATGATAGAAAAGGGCTCAATAAATTCTGGGCCTAACCCAAAATTCAGATGAGTTTGCTTGACTCCTAAGTTCCTCTCAAGAAGTGACTATTAGTGGTTGAGCAGGCTCATCTTCCCATCCTTACATGTAGTCTCAGAATCAGGTTCCCAATAACAGAACCATCTGCTACTTCAGCAGCATCAGGAGGGGTCTGGGAAGGATTCAACACCTCATTCCATAATTCTCATCAGTCCTTACACATCTATGATATTGACACCTGGTGTTTTCTCAAATTTATTAATGTGCTTTGCAAACACAACTTGAAGAAAAGTTCCCTAGTCCCCTCCTCCAACCAGTACCCTCTACCATCCTTAAAAAGTGCCTATTTGGAAATTCTGGAGCCACTTCAGCCCTTGGGGGTCACATAGCAGTCATAACTGTTTATATTGGCAAGCATAGTGTTTTAAAAATTAGGGTATATGAGTCACTGAAAATGATGGAGTAGGGAAATCCAGGTACACAACCTTCCCCAAAAGGAACTAATGATCTAGAAAAAAACTATCAGAATCAGATTCGGAAAAACTCTGGAATCAGGTCAAAAACTTACAACAAAAGTGCACTTATAACAACACCAAGATTTGGCAAAGGAAGAAGGTGTTGCTTTGTAGTAAGAGATTGCTGTGCTGTTTTAAATTATTCACTTACCATCCTCCACACCTCAGGTTAGCAGCAGCTACGAGGACAGTAGCTGGCTCAACTGGTATAGGTTGCTAGTGCCAGAGGGAGCAATATGGACCGTACTCTTAAAGAATTGTGTTATGGGTCTCAACCTGCCTAGAGGTTCCCTCAAGAACTGGCATAAAGGTTTCTCTTTGTTATTTTTGAATCAGAGTTCGCTCAGGTGGCTTCCAGGCAAGATATTGTAACAAGCATTTAAAGACATAGGTATTGGCTGTAGCAGCTTGGGGCAAAGGACAACACTTGATAAAAGCAGTAGACAGATTTAGAAGCCTGGAAAGGAATAGGCTGTACAGGAAATATATGTGGGAATAAGTTATTTAAAATGTTATTCTGTATACTGGGTAATCAATAAACCCGTGTGTATAATAACCAGGGCAAGACACATGCTTGAAAAGGCTTGAGGAGACCCTTACCTTTCACCTCTGGCTGTTTTTTAGGCTTGACACATGTAGGAAGTGAAAGCTAAGGCAGGGTTATAAATGACCTAGCTAAACATTGAAAAGGTGCGCAAAGAACCAATAGAGATTAGAAGAGCATTTTTTTTTTCATATGAGTTGCTAACACCTATCACTTTATTTTTTTATATGAAATTTATTGTCAAATTGGTTTCCATACAACACCCAGTGCTCATCCCAAAAGGTGCCCTCCTCAATACCCATCACCCACCCTCTCCTCCCTCCCACCCCCCATCAACCCTCAGTTTGTTCTCAGTTTTTAACAGTCTCTTATGCTTTGGCTCTCTCCCATGGGTTCCTGTTAAGTTTCTCAGGATCCACATAAGAGTGAAGCCATATGGTATCTGTCTTTCTCTGTATGGCTTATTTCACTTAGCATCACACTCTCCAGTTCCATCCACGTTGCTACAAAAGGCCATATTTCATTTTTTCTCATTGCCATGTAGTATTCCATTGTGTATATAAACCACAATTTCTTTATCCATTCATCAGTTGATGGACATTTAGGCTCTTTCCATAATTTGGCTATTGTTGAGAGTGCTGCTATGAACATTGGGGTACAAGTGCCCCTAGGCATCAGTACTCCTGTATCCCTTGGATAAATTCCTAGCAGGGCTATTGCTGGGTCATAGGGTAGGTCTATTTTTAATATTCTGAGGAACCTCCACACTGCTTTCCAGAGCGGCTGCACCAATTTGCATTCCCACCAACAGTGCAAGAGGGTTCCCGTTTCTCCACATCCTCTCCAGCATCTATAGTCTCCTGATTTGTTAATTTTGGCCACTCTGACTGGTGTGAGGTGATACCTGAGTGTGGTTTTGATTTGTATTTCCCTGATAAGGAGCGACGTTGAACATCTTTTCATGTGCCTGTTGGCCATCCGGATGTCTTCTTTAGAGAAGTGTCTATTCATGTTTTCTGCCCATTTCTTCATTGGGTTGTTTGTTTTTTGTGTGTGGAGTTTGGTGAGCTCTTTATAGATTTTGGATACTAGCCCTTTGTCCGATATGTCATTTGCAAATATCTTTTCCCATTCCGTTGGTTGCCTTTTAGTTTTGTTGGTTGTTTCCTTTGCTGTGCAGAAGCTTTTTATCTTCATAAGGTCCCAGTAATTCACTTTTGCTTTTAATTCCCTTGCCTTTGGGGATGTGTCGAGTAAGAGATTGCTACGGCTGAGGTCAGAGAGGTCTTTTCCTGCTTTCTCCTCTAAGGTTTTGATGGTTTCCTGTCTCACATTCAGGTCCTTTATCCATTTTGAGTTTATTTTTGTGAATGGTGTGAGAAAGTGGTCTAGTTTCAGCCTTCTGCATGTTGCTGTCCAGTTCTCCCAGCACCATTTGTTAAAGAGACTGTCTATTCCATTGGATGTTCTTTCCTGCTTTGTCAAAGATGAGTTGGCCATACGTTTGTGGGTCTAGTTCTGGGGTTTCTATTCTATTCCATTGGTCTATGTGTCTGTTTTTGTGCCAATACCATGCTGTCTTGATGATTACAGCTTTGTAGTAGAGGCTAAAGTCTGGGATTGTGATGCCTCCTGCTTTGGTCTTCTTCTTCAAAATTCCTTTGGCTATTCGGGGCCTTTTGTGGTTCCATATGAATTTTAGGATTGCTTGTTCTAGTTTCGAGAAGAATGCTGGTGCAATTTTGCTTGGGATTGCATTGAATGTGTAGATACCTTTGGGTAGTATTGACATTTTGACAATATTTATTCTTCGAATCCATGAGCAGGGAATGTCTTTCCATTTCTTTAAATCTTCTTCAATTACCTTCATAAGCTTTCTATAGTTTTCAGCATACAGATCCTTTACATCTTTGGTTAGATTTATTCCTAGGTATTTTATACTTCTTGGTGCAATTGTGAATGGGATCAGTTTCTTTATTTGTCTTTCTGTTGCTTCATTGTTAGTGTATAAGAATGCAACTGATTTCTGTACATTGATTTTGTATCCTGCAACTTTGCTGAATTCATGTATCAGTTCTAGCAGACTTTTGGTGGAGTCTATCAGATTTTCCATGTATAATATTATGTCATCTGCAAAAAGCGAAAGCTTGACTTCATCTTTGCCAATTTTGATGCCTTTGACTTCCTTTTGTTGTCTGATTGCTGATTCTAGAACTTCCAGCACTATGTTAAACAACAGCGGTGAGAGTGGGCATCTCTGTCGTGTTCCTGATCTCAGGGAAAAAGTTCTCAGTTTTTCCCCGTTGAGGATGATGTTAGCTGTGGGCTTTTCATAAATGGCTTTTATGATGTTTAAGTATGTTCCTTCTATCCCGACTTTCTCAAGGGTTTTTATTAAGAAATGGTGCTGGATTTTGTCAAAGGCCTTTTCTGCATCGATTGACAGGATCATATGGTTCTTCTCTTTTTTTTGGTTAATGTGATGTATCACGTTGATTGATTTGCGAATGTTGAACCAGCCCTGCATCCCAGGAATGAATCCCACTTGATCATGGTGAATCATTCTTTTTATATGCCGTTGAATTCGATTTGCTAGTATCTTATTGAGAATTTTTGCATCCATATTCATCAGGGATATTGGCCTGTAGTTCTCTTTTTTTACTGGGTCTCTGTCTGGTTTAGGAATCAAAGTAATACTGGCTTCATAGAATGAGTCTGGAAGTTTTCCTTCCCCTTCTATTTTTTGGAATAGCTTGAGAAGGATAGGTATTATCTCTGCTTTAAACGTCTGGTAGAACTCCCCTGGGAAACCATCTGGTCCTGGACTCTTATTTGTTGGGAGATTTTTGATAACCGATTCAATTTCTTCGCTGGTTATGGGTCTGTTCAAGCTTTCTATTTCCTCCTGATAGAGTTTTGGAAGCATGTGGGTGTTTAGGAATTTGTCCATTTCTTCCAGGTTGTCCAATTTGTTGGCATATAATTTTTCATAGTATTCCCTGATAATT
Organism: Acinonyx jubatus; assembly: GCF_027475565.1. Taxonomy (NCBI): domain Eukaryota; kingdom Metazoa; phylum Chordata; class Mammalia; order Carnivora; family Felidae; genus Acinonyx; species Acinonyx jubatus. Next base: position 58,768,665 of record NC_069389.1, on the reverse strand, counting down.
GCTTGTATCTCTGAGGGATTGGTTGTAATAATTCCATTTTCATTCCTGATTTTATCTATTTGGGTCATCTCCCTTTTCTTTTTGAGAAGCCTGGCTAGAGGTTTGTCAATTTTGTTTATTTTTTCAAAAAACCAACTCTTGGTTTCGTTGATCTGCTCTACAGTTGTTTAAGATTCTATAGTGTTTATTTCTGCTCTGATCTTTATTATTTCTCTTCTTCTGCTGGGTTTAGGCTATCTTTGCTGTTCTGCTTCTATTTCCTTTAGGTGTGCTGTTAGATTTTGTATTTGGGATTTTTCTTGTTTCTTGAGATAGGCCTGGATTGCAATGTATTTTCCTCTCAGGACTGCCTTCGCTGCGTCCCAAAGCGTTTGGATTGTTGTATTTTCATTTTCGTTTGTTTCCATATATTTTTTAATTTCTTCTCTAATTGCCTGGTTGACCCACTCATTCGTTAGTAGGGTGTTCTTTAACCTCCATGCTTTTGGAGGTTTTCCAGACTTTTTCCTGTGGTTGATTTCAAGCTTCATAGCATTGTGGTCTGAAAGTATGCATGGTATCATTTCAATTCTTGTAAACTTATGAAGGGCTGTTTTGTGACCCAGTATATGATCTATCTTGGAGAATGTTCCATGTGCACTTGAGAAGAAAGTATATTCTGTTGCTTTGAGATGCAGAGTTCTAAATATATCTGTCAAGTCCATCTGATCCAATGTGTCATTCAGGGCCCTTGTTTCTTTATTGACCGTGTGTCTAGATGATCTATCCATTTCTGTAAGTGGGGTGTTAAAGTCCCCTGCAATTACCACATTCTTATCAATAAGGTTGCTTATGTTTATGAGTAATTGTTTTATATATTTGAGGGCTCCGGTATTCAGCGCATAGACATTTATAATTGTTAGCTCTTCCTGATGGATAGACCCTGTAACTATTATATAATGTCCTTCTTCATCTCTTGTTACAGCATTTAATTTAAAGTCTAGTTTGTCTGATATAAGTATGGCTACTCCAGCTTTCTTTTGGCTTCCAGTAGCATGATAAATAGTTCTCCATCCCCTCACTCTCAATCTAAAGGTGTCCTCAGGTCTAAAATGAGTCTCTTGTAGACAGCAAATAGATGGGTCTTGTTTTTTTATCCATTCTGATACCCTATGTCTTTTGGTTGGCGCATTTAATCCATTTACATTCAGTGTTATTATAGAAAGATACGGGTTTAGAGTCATTGTGATGTCTGTATGTTTTATGCTTGTAGTGATGTCTCTGGTACTTTGTCTCACAGGGTCCCCCTTAGGATCTCTTGTAGGGCTGGTTTAGTGGTGGCAAATTCCTTCAGTTTTTGTTTGTTTGGGAAGACCTTTATCTCTCCTTCTATTGTAAATGACAGACTTGTTGGATAAAGGATTGTCGGCTGCATATTTTTTCTGTCTAGCACACTGAAAATCTCCTGCCAATTCTTTCTGGCCTGCCAAGTTTCAAAGGAGAGATCAGTCACGAGTCTTATAGGTTTCCCTTTATATGTGAGGGCACGTTTTTCCCTTGCTGCTTTCAGAATTTTCTCTTTATCCTTGTATTTTGCCAGTTTCACTATGATATGTCGTGCAGATCGATTCAAGTTATGTCTGAAGGGAGTTCTCTGTGCCTCTTGGATTTCAATGCCTTTTTCCTTCCCCAGTTCAGGGAAGTTCTCAGCTATAATTTCTTCAAGTACCGCTTCAGCACCTTTCCCTCTCTCTTCCTCCTCTGGGATACCAATTATGCGTATATTATTTCTTTTTAGTGTATCACTTGGTTCTCTAATTTTCCCCTCATACTCCTGGATTTTTTTATCTCTCTTTCTCTCAGCTTCCTCTTTTTCCATAACTTTATCTTCTAGTTCACCTATTCTCTCCTCTGCCTCTTCAATCCGAGCTGTCATCGTTTCCATTTTGTTTTGCATTTCGTTTAAAGCGCTTTTCAGCTCCTCGTGACTGTTCCTTAGTCCCTTGATCTCTGTAGCAAGAGATTCTCTGCTGTCCTCTATACTGTTTTCAAGCCCAGCGATTAATTTTATGACTATTATTCTAAATTCACTTTCTGTTATATTATTTAAATCTTTTTTGATCAGCTCATTAGCTGTTGTTATTTCCTGGAGATTCTTCTGAGGGGAATTCTTCCGCTTGGTCATTTTGGATAGTCCCTGGCGTGGTGAGGACCTGCAGGGCACTTCCCCTGTGCTGCGGTGTATAACTGGAATTGGTGGGCGGAGCCGCAGTCAGACCTGATGTCTGCCCCCAGCCCACCGCTGGGGCCACAGTCAGACTGGTGTGTGCCTTCTCTTCCCCTCTCCTAGGGGCGGGATTCACTGTAGGGTGGCGTGTCTGGGCTACTTGCACACTGCCAGGCTTGTGGTGCTGGGGATCTGGCATATTAGCTGGGGTGGGTAGGCAAGGGCCATGGGGGCAGGAGGGGCAGGCTTAGCTCTCTTCTCCTTAGGTGATCCACTTCAGGAGGGGCCCTGTGGCAGCGGGAGGGAGTCAGATCTGCTGCTGGAGTTTTGGCTCCGCAGAAGCACAGAAGTTGGGTGTTTGCGCGGAGCGAGCAAGTTCCCTGGCAGGAACTGGTTCCCTTTGGGATTTTGGCTGGGGGATGGGTGAGGGAGATGGCGCTGGCGAGCGCCTTTGTTCCCCACCAAACTGAGCTTTGTCGTCCGGGGGCTCAGCAGCTCTCCCTCCCTTTGTCCTCCAGCCTTCCCTCTTTCCGAGCAGAGCTGTTAACTTATGACCTCCCAGAGGCTAAGTCTCGCTTGCTGTCGGAACACAGTTCGTCAGGCCCCTCCGCTTTTACCAGCCAGACTCGGGGTCTCTGCTTGGCCGGCGAGCCGCCCCTCCGCCCCAGCTCCCTCCCGCCAGTCCGTGGAGAGCGCACCGCCTCGCCGCCCTTCCTACCCTCTTCCGTGGGCCTCTCGTCTGCGCTTGGCTCCGGCGACTCTGTTCTGCTAATCCTCTGGCGGTTTTCTGGGTTATTTAGGCAGGTGTAGGTGGAATCTAAGTGATCAGCAGGATGCGCGGTGAGCCCAGCGTCCTCCTAAGCCGCCATCAGTCTGTGAAGCTGGCCAGAAGAGCATTTTTTTTGCATTTCTTTCTTTTCCCTTTCCTTTTTTTTCTTTTTCATTTGTTGGCTCCAAGCATTTAAAGTAACTCTGTCAAAACAATAGTTAACAGACTTCAATGGCCATACACAACAAAGAATGCAGACTTCATAAAAATAGTTTAGAAAAGACACTAAATAAGCAAACAACAACCCATAATAGGCAGCAGGGGGAAAAGGTCTTAGGGTGAAGGGAGAATCTGGTCTCCAGAGTTGTCACATTAGAATACTCAAAATGTACAGTTTTCAATAAAAATTTATGAGGCATGCAAAGAAATAAGAAAATATGGTCCATTTACAGGTTAGAAAATAGAAACTATCTATAAAGAAGCCCAGGAATTTGACTTACTAGACAAATACTACGTTTTTCAAATTTTTATTTAAATTCTAGTTGGTTAACCTATAGTGTAATATTGTTTTCAGGAGTAGAATTTAGTGATTCATCACTTACATATAACACCCAGTGCTCAACACAAGTGCCCTTCTTAATACCCATCACCTATTTAGCCCACCCACCTCCCTCCATCAACCCTCAGTTTGTTCTCTATCTTTAAGACTCTTTTATGATTTGTTTCCCTCTTTCTTTTCTCCTACTTCTAATATGTTAATCTGTTTTGTTTCTTAAATTCCACATATGAGTGAAATAATATGGTATTTGTCTTTCTCTGACTTATTTCATTTAGTATAATACACTCTAGCTCCATCCATGTAATTGCAAAAGGCAAGATTTCATTCTTTGTTATGGCTAAGTAATATTCCATTGTAGATATATACCACCTCTTCCTTATCCATTTATCAGTCAATGGACATTTGGGTCTCTCTATAGCTTGGCTATTATTGATAATACTGTTATAAACATCAGGGTGCATGTACCCCTTCAAAGCTGTATTATTGTGTCTTTTGGATAAATACTTAGTAGTGCAATTGCTGGGTCATAGGGTGGTTCTGTTTTTGACTTATTGAAGGATCTCCATACTATTTTCCAGGGTAGCTACAGCAGTTTGCATTCCCACCAACAGTGTAAGAAGGTTCCCCTATTCTCCACGTCCTTACCAACACCTGTTGTTTCTTGTGTTGTTAATTATAGCCATTCTTACAGGTGTGAGGTAGTATCTCATTGTGGTTTTGATTTGTATTTCCCCGATGATGAATGATGCTGAGCATCTTTTTCTGTGTCTGTTAGCCATCTGAATGTCTTCTTTAGAAAAATTAGACAAAGACTTTAAATCTATGATCTTAATATGCTCAAAGATATATAGAAAACCATTAACAGAAAAAGGAAGCCAGGAGAATGATATTTAAACGAATAGAGAAATTATATATATATATATATATATATATATATATATATGATACCAAATAGAAATTCTAGAACTGAAAAGTACAATCATTGAGATTAAAAATTTATTAGGAGATTTAACAACAATTTAAGCAGGCAGAAGAAAGAATCAGTGAACATGATGATAGGTCAATTGAGATTATCTAGTCTGGAGTAGAAAGAGAAAAATATGAAGAAAAATGAATAAAGGCTAAGAAACTTGTGGGATAACATCAAAAGTGCTAATATGCACATAATGGGATTCACATAAGGAAAGGAGAGAGATGGAAGGCAGAAATAATATTTTAAAAATTAATGACCATAAACTCCCCAAATTTGAGAAAAGACACAAATCTATACATCCAAGAAGCTCAGCCAACTTCAAGAAAGATATACTTATAGAGATCTACACTGAGACACATTTTATTCAAAGTGTCCCAAGCCAAAAGGAAAAAAAAGGCAGCAAAAGAGAAGTGACTGAACATGTACAAGGGATTCTCAATAAGGTTAACAGCCAGATGCCAGATACCATGGCGACCAGAAGGCAGTGAGATGACATTTAAGGTGCTAGGAAAAAAAAAAAACATTAAGCAAGAATTCTGTATCTAGCAAAACTAACCTTCAAAAATGAAGGAAAGACTTGCACTTTCTAGTACAGCATGTAAAGAACTTGGAAATGATCACTTCATCCTAGCAACAAGGAAAAAAAAACCAAACAAATTAAAAAATCAACAACTCTTTGTAGATCCATCAAAGAATTGAAGATGCAGGGCAAAGTGATGCCCCCAATATTGGAGACACAAACTGGCAGATAGAGAATTACATTTACCACAATAGAAACCCAAAGCAGAAACTTTCATGGAAAGCAGTGCTGGCATAGGAAAACCTAAACTGAAATTGATAAATTGCTGGTGGTTCAACGTGGACAAAGTTTGAGAGTAAAAACTCCAAGGGGCTTAGTAATAGAGGTTTCCCAACACTTTTGTAATTTTTACTTTCAGGAGCCTTGCCAGATTCTCACAATGAAGACAAGGAGAAAAATCTCCTTGTATTTCTAGCAGGGGAATGGAAAAGGGAGTCATTTTGAAATATGCCCAGAGTATTCTGTTCTTTACAATGAGGAATGTGTTCCAACCTATTTTAGCACAGTGTACCGTACTGGGGTTTTATTAAAGCCCATCCAACCTAAAGGAAGGGAAATACCCAACTCAAGCATAGTGATCCTTCCGACCTACATAAGGGGAAAAAATAAACTGAGAAGTACTTGTGAAGGTCACAACCCAGGAACACAGACTTACTAAAAGCCTGAGAGCTAATCGCAGGTCCACAGACTATATCCCCTCTCCCCATACTTATTATGACATCAATAAAGACCAATTTACCCCACTTCTTTTACCCAGTACATTATGTCCTGTTTTCAAAAAAATTGCAAGGCATTCTAAAAGAAAAAAAAAAACAATTTCAAGAGAAGCCAGACATAAGAAGCATCAGAACCAGACTCTGATATGGCAGGGATTTTGGAATTTTTGGACCAGGAATTTAAATAGCTATGATTATTATGTTAAGGGCTCTAATGGATAAGGTAAGCAGCATGAAAGAACAGATGGGTAATGTAAGCAATGAAAAGAATCTAAGAAAGAATTAAAAGAAATGCTAGAAATAAAAAAACACTAAGAGGAATGAAGTATGCATTTGAAAAAACAACCTGAATGTTCATAGACAAATGGATAAAGAAACTTTGATAGAAAGGGAGGAGTTAAGATGGCAGAGTAGGAGGAAGACCTTGTGCTTGCCTTGTCCCTCAAACACAGCTAGATAAATATCAAATCATTCTGAACATGCAGGAAATCAATCTGAGGACTGAGAGAACAAACTGCACAACTAGAGGGGTAAATTAGGCCACATCATGGAAGGTAGGAGATGCAGAGACATGATTTGGGGGAGAAATGAATCAATGGTGCGGCGGAGGGGAGGGAGCCTTCATCAGGGAGAGAGGAGAGAGAGAAAAAAAGAGACAGAGAGAGAGTGAACAGGGCACAGGGCACTGCACAAGAAAAACACTTCCCCAAAACTACTGGCAGGGAGAATGAGAGGGACTGATAATTCCAAATTTTCACAAGCAGTGGAGTTCAAAGTCTGAAGTTGGAGAATTCAACACCATTGCCAGGATGGAGTCTGGTGGGCTTAGAGGTGTTCCTGTGGAGAATGAGGGCAGAGGCCCAGGAGCAGCAACATCTGAAGATCCCCTGGGTCACACTGGGAGAGACAATTCCCCTTTTGGAGTGCATTTGGGAGAAGAGGCACTGTCCTCTTTGAGGACAAAAGAATAAGCAGGCCCCATTGAGCTGCACGATTCCTTAGCATAAAGGCAGAGACACCTGCTGAAGACAGCTAACCTGGACACAGAGTTTTTGCTGCACTTTACCATAAACTCCAATCCCCTGCACATTCATGCGACTGCCTTTCTGGGACAAAACAGCACCAGTCACAGTACAGTGAGACCTTCTCCCAGAGGACCAGTGAGGGTCAGCACCATGCCAGGTGCCTAAAGTTTGGAGTTTCAAAACTCAGCCATTATGCCTGAGATAAAACATAGGTGCACTGCAATGCTAGGCAGGCAGACAACCCTGACACAGACAAGGTAAAGGCAGGGATCTGAGGGAATCCTGGGATAAACCAAAGGAGATTGTTTACTCTCCTGTGAGGACTTTCTGAACAGCGTCAGGCACAAACTCCCCTCTCCTGAGCTAAGAGAGCTGGCTGACACATTTTTACTCCCACCCATCAGCATGGACGGACTTCACAGAGCAGCACAGCACCCACAGTGGAGGCTGGAGCTGCTTTCATCTAGCCCCATACCCCTGCAAAAAGCATCTGCAGGTGCATTTTTGCTAGGGCAAGTGTGCCTGAGAGTCAGAACAGCAGTAGGCCCCTCCCCCCAGAAGACCAGCACAAACCCCCTGCACCCACCAAGTCTACTGACTGTAGAGTACTGCAAAGCTTTAGCTCTAAGGGAAATAGGATCTAGCCTCTTATAACGAGCAGATCAAAACACACCTAGTTAAAACGTGCCACAAAGTGGGGGTGCCTTGGTGGCTCAGTTGGTTGAGCGTTCAACTTGATTTTAGCTCAGGTCATGATCTTATGGTTTGTGGGCTCGACCCGTGTCAAACTCTGCACTGACAGTATGGGGTCTGCTTGTTATTCTTCCCCGTGTGTGTGTGTGTGTGATTCCCCAGATCATGACCTCTCTCTCTCTCTCTCAAAGTAAACATATAAATATTTAAAAAAAACATGCCACACAGTGGACAAAATCCAAACTTATGCCTATGACAGACAAGGAGAAACTCTGCAGAGAACTTACCTGAGTGAAAGAGAAATCAAAACACAAAGTCAGAATGCACACAGCATACACCAGAAACACTTCCTGAAGTGTCAGGCCCTGGACACTATGTGACCTCTTCTTAATATAGCCATTACTCCCAGGAGCAGGGAAAACAGCAGCTTTCCTAACATGCAGAAGACAGAGACCTAGTCAAAATGACAAGACAGAAGAATTCATCCCAAAAGAAAGAATGAGAAGAGGTCATGAGCAGGGATATAATCAAAACAAATATAAGTAATATGCCTAAACAAGAACTTAAAACAATGGGGGTGCCTGGGTGTCTCGGTTGGTTAAGCATCTGACTTTGGCTTAGGTCATTATCTCATGGTTCATGAGTTTGAGCCCCATGTCAGGCTCTGTGCTGACAGTTCAGAACCTGGAGCCTGCTTCAGTCTCTGTGTCTCCCTCTTTCTCTGCACTTCTCCTGCTCATGCTCTGTCTCTCAAAAATAAATAAATGTTAAAAAATTAAAATAATGATCATAAGAATACTAGTTGGGCTTGATAAAAGCATAGAAGACACCAGGGAGTCCTTACTGCAGAGATAAAAGAACAAAAATCTAGTCAGGCCAAAAAAAAATGCTATAACCAAGGTGCAATACCAACTATATGTAATTGCCACAAGGATGGAAGAAGCAGTGAAATGAATAAATGGTATAGAAGATAAAATTATTTGAAAACAATGAATCTGAAAAGAAGACAGAAAGAAAAATATTGGATCATAGTGTAGACTTAGGCAACTCAATGACCCCATAAAACAAAATAACATTCATATCATAGTAGTACCAGAAGAAGAAGAGAGACAAAAAAAGGGCAGAATGTATATTTGAGCAAATTATAGCTGAAAACTTCCCTAATCAGGGGATGGAAACAGACATCCAAATCCAGGAGGCACAGAGAACTGCCATCAAAATTAACAAAAGCAGGCCAACACAAAAAAAATATATCATGGTAAAATTTGCAAAATATACAGATAAGGAAAACATCCTGAAAGCAATAAGGGAAAAGAAATCCCTAAACTACCAGGGAAACAAATAAGGTTATCAGATGTCTCACAGAAAGTTGGCAGGCCAGAAGGGAGTGGCATGATATTCAACATCCTGAATGGGAAAAATATGCAGCCAAGAATACTTTATCCAGCAAGGCTGTCATTCAGAATACAAAGAGAGATAAAGAGTTTCCCAGACAAACAAAAACTAAAGGAGTTTGTGACCACTAAACCAGCCCTGAAAGAAATATTAAAGGGGACTCTTTGAGTGGGAAAGTAAGACTAAAACCAACAAAGAATAGAAATGAACAGAGAAAACCTCCAGAAACACCAAATTAACAGGTTATAAATCTATAACAGGCACTAAATTTGTATCAATCATCACTCTCAATTTAAATGGTCTAAATGCTCCAATCAAAAGACATAGGGTATCAGGATGGGGAAAAAAAAAAAAAAACAAGACCCATCTGTATACTGCCTACAAGAGTCACATTTTACACCTAAAAACACCTGAAGATTGAAAGTGAAAAGATGGAGAAGGATTTATCATGCTAATGGACATCAAAAGAAAGCTAAAGTACCCATACTTATGTCAGAAAAAATAGATTTTCAACCAAAGACTACAACAAGAGATGAAGAAGGGCACTATACAATAATAAAGGGGTCTATCAAAGAGGAAGATCTAACAATTGTAAATATTTATGACCCCAAATTGGAGTGATCAAATATATAAAGAAATTAATAACAAAGAAATTCATTGACAATTATACAATTATGGTAGGGAATTTTAACACCCCACTTACAGCAAAGGACAGATCGTCCAAGCAGAAAATTAACAAGGAAATAATGGGAAGAAGATGACAGCCTAGGAGGACGCTGGGCTCACCACGCGTCCTGCTGATCACTTAGATTGCACCTAAACCTGCCTAAATAACCCAGAAAACCGCCAGAGGATTAGCAGAATGGAGTCTCCGGAGCCAAGCGCAGACTAGAGGCCCACGGAAGAGGGGTAGGAAGGGCGGCTAGGCGGTGCGCAAACCACAGACTGGCGGGAGGGAGCCGGGGCTGAGGGGCGGCTCACCGACCAAGCAGAGCCCCTGAGTCTGGCTTGCAAAAGCGGAGGGGCCGGTCTGACGGAGTGTGGTCCACAGCAAGCGCTACTTAGCGTCTGGGAGGTCATAAGTTAACAGCTCTGCTCAGAAAGTGGGAAGGCTGGAGGACAAAGGGAGGCAGAGCTGCTGAGCCCCCAGACAACAGAACTCAGTTTGGTGGGGAACAAAGGTGCCCCCAAGCGCCATCTCCCTCGCCCATCCCCCAGCCAAAATCCCAAAGGGAACCAGTTCCTGCCAGGGAACTTGCTGGCTCCACTCAAACACCCAACTCTGTGCTTCTGCAGAGCCAAACCTCCGGCAGCGGATCGGACATCCTCCCGCTGCCACAGGGCCCCTCCTGAAGTGGATCACCTAAGGAGAAGCAAGCTAAGCCTGCCCCTCCTGCCCCCATGGACCTTGCCTACCCACCCCAGCTAATATGCCAGATCCCCAGCACCACAAGTCTGGCAGTGTGCAAGTAGCCCAGACACGCCACCCTACAGTGAATCCCGCCCCTAGGAGAGGGGAAGAGAAGGCACACACCAGTCTGACTGTGGCCCCAGCGGTGGGCTGGGGGCAGACATCAGGACTGACTGTGGCCCCGCCCACCAATTCCAGTTATACACCACAGCACAGGGGAAGTGCCCTGCAGGTCCGCACCACTCCAGGGACTATCCAAAATGACCAAACGGAAGAATCTCCAGGAAATAACAACAGCTAATGAGCTGATCAAAAAGGATTTAAATAATATAACAGAAAGTGAATTTAGAATAATAGTCATAAAATTAATCGCTGGGCTTGAAAACAGTATAGAGGACAGCAGAGAATCTCTTGTTACAGAGATCAAGGGACTAAGGAACAGTCACGAGGAGCTGAAAAGCGCTTTAAACGAAATGCAAAACAAAATGGAAACGATGACAGCTCGGATTGAAGAGGCAGAGGAGAGAATAGGTGAACTAGAAGATAAAGTTATGGAAAAAGAGGAAGCTGAGAGAAAGAGAGATAAAAAAAATCCAGGAGTATGAAGGGAAAATTAGAGAACCAAGTGATACACTAAAAAGAAATAATATACGCATAATTGGTATCCCAGAGGAGGAAGAGAGAGGGAAAGGTGCTGAAGGGGTACTTGAAGAAATTATAGCTGAGAACTTCCCTGAACTGGGGAAGGAAAAAGGCATTGAAATCCAAGAGGCACAGAGAACTCCCTTCAGACGTAACTTGAATCGATCTTCTACACGACATATCATAGTGAAACTGGCAAAATACAAGGATAAAGAGAAAATTCTGAAAGCAGCAAGGGAAAAACGTGCCCTCACATATAAAGGGAGACCTATAAGACTCGTGACTGACCTCTCCTTTGAAACTTGGCAGGCCAGAAAGGATTGGCACGATATTTTCAGTGTGCTAAACAGGAAAAATATGCAGCCGAGAATCCTTTATCCAGCAAGTCTGTCATTTACAATAGAAGGAGAGATAAAGGTCTTCCCAAACAAACAAAAACTGAAGGAATTTGTCACCACTAAACCAGCCCTACAAGAGATCCTAAGGGGGATCCTGTGAGACAAAGTACCAGAGACATCACTACAAGCATAAAACATACAGACATCACAATGACTCTAAACCCGTATCTTTCTATAATAACACTGAATGTAAATGGATTAAATGCGCCAACCAAAAGACATAGGGTATCAGAATGGATAAAAAAACAAGACCCATCTATTTGCTGTCTACAAGAGACTCATTTTAGACCTGAGGACACCTTTAGATTGAGAGTGAGGGGATGGAGAACTATTTATCATGCTACTGGAAGCCAAAAGAAAGCTGGAGTAGCCATACTTATATCAGACAAACTAGACTTTAAATTAAAGGCTGTAACAAGAGATGAAGAAGGGCATTATATAATAATTACAGGGTCTATCCATCAGGAAGAACTAACAATTATAAATGTCTATGCGCTGAATACCGGAGCCCCCAAATATATAAAACAATTACTCATAAACATAAGCAACCTTATGGATAAGAATGTGGTAATTGCAGGGGACTTTAACACCCCACTTACAGAAATGGATAGATCATCTAGACACACGGTCAATAAAGAAACAAGGGCCCTGAATGACATATTGGATCAGATGGACTTGACAGATATATTTAGAACTCTGCATCTCAAAGCAACAGAATATATTTTCTTCTCGAGTGCACATGGAACATTCTCCAAGATAGATCATATACTGGGTCACAAAACAGCCCTTCATAAGTTTACAAGAATTGAAATGATACCATGCATACTTTCAGACCACAATGCTATGAAGCTTGAAATCAACCACAGGAAAAAGTCTGGAAAACCTCCAAAAGCATGGAGGTTAAAGAACACCCTACTAACGAATGAGTGGGTCAACCAGGCAATTAGTGAAGAAATTAAAAAATATATAGAAACAAACGAAAATGAAAATACAACAATCCAAATGCTTTGGGACGCAGCGAAGGCAGTCCTGAGAGGAAAATACATTGCAATCCAGGCCTATCTCAAGAAACAAGAAAAATCCCAAATACAAAATCTAACAGCACACCTAAAGGAAATAGAAGCAGAACAGCAACGGCAGCCTAAACCCCAGCAGAAGAAGAGAAATAATAAAGATCAGAGCAGAAATAAACACTATAGAATCTAAAACAACTGTAGAGCAGATCAACGAAACCAAGAGTTGGTTTTTTGAAAAAATAAACAAAATTGACAAACCTCTAGCCAGGCTTCTCAAAAAGAAAAGGGAGATGACCCAAATAGATAAAATCAGGAATGAAAATGGAATTATTACAACCAATCCCTCAGAGATACAAACAATGATCAGGGAATACTATGAAAAATTATATGCCAACAAATTGGACAACCTGGAAGAAATGGACAAATTCCTGAACACCCACACTCTTCCAAAACTCAATCAGGAGGAAATAGAAAGCTTGAACAGACCCATAACCAGCGAAGAAATTGAATCGGTTACCAAAAATCTCCCAACAAATAAGAGTCCAGGACCTGATGGCTTCCCAGGGGAGTTCTACCAGACGTTTAAAGCAGAGATAATACCTATCCTTCTCAAGCTATTTCAAAAAATAGAAGGGGAAGGAAAACTTCCAGACTCATTCTATGAAGCCAGTATTACTTTGATTCCTAAACCAGACAGAGACCCAGTAAAAAAAGAGAACTACAGGCCAATATCCCTGATGAATATGGATGCAAAAATTCTCAATAAGATACTAGCAAATCGAATTCAATGGCATATAAAAAGAATGATTCACCATGATCAAGTGGGATTCATTCCTGGGATGCAGGGCTGGTTCAACATTTGCAAATCAATCAACGTGATACATCACATTAACAAAAAAAAAAGAGAAGAACCATATGATCCTGTCAATCGATGCAGAAAAGGCCTTTGACAAAATCCAGCACCATTTCTTAATAAAAACCCTTGAGAAAGTCGGGATAGAAGGAACATACTTAAACATCATAAAAGCCATTTATGAAAAGCCCACAGCTAACATCATCCTCAACGGGGAAAAACTGAGAGCTTTTTCCCTGAGATCAGGAACACGACAGGGATGCCCACTCTCACCACTGTTGTTTAACATAGTGCTGGAAGTTCTAGCATCAGCAATCAGACAACAAAAGGAAATCAAAGGCATCAAAATTGGCAAAGATGAAGTCAAGCTTTCGCTTTTTGCAGATGACATGATATTATACATGGCAAATCCGATAGACTCCACCAAAAGTCTGCTAGAACTGATACATGAATTCAGCAAAGTTGCAGGATACAAAATCAATGTACAGAAATCAGTTGCATTCTTATACACTAACAATGAAGCAACAGAAAGACAAATAAAGAAACTGATCCCATTCACAATTGCACCAAGAAGTATAAAATACCTAGGAATAAATCTAACCAAAGATGTAAAGGATCTGTATGCTGAAAACTATAGAAAGCTTATGAAGGTAATTGAAGAAGATTTAAAGAAATGGAAAGACATTCCCTGCTCATGGATTCGAAGAATAAATATTGTCAAAATGTCAATACTACCCAAAGCTATCTACACATTCAATGCAATCCCAAGCAAAATTGCACCAGCATTCTTCTCGAAACTAGAACAAGCAATCCTAAAATTCATATGGAACCACAAAAGGCCCCGAATAGCCAAAGGAATTTTGAAGAAGAAGACCAAAGCAGGAGGCATCACAGTCCCAGGCTTTAGCCTCTACTACAAAGCTGTCATCATCAAGACAGCATGGTGTTGGCACAAAAACAGACACATAGACCAATGGAATAGAATAGAAACCCCAGAACTAGACCCACAAACGTATGGCCAACTCATCTTTGACAAAGCAGGAAAGAATATCCAATGGAAAAAAGACAGTCTCTTTAATAAATGGTGCTGGGAGAACTGGACAGCAACATGCAGAAGGTTGAAACTAGACCACTTTCTCACACCATTCACAAAAATAAACTCAAAATGGATAAAGGACCTGAATGTGAGACAGGAAACCATCAAAACCTTAGAGGAGAAAGCAGGAAAAGACCTCTCTGACCTCAGCCGTAGCAATCTCTTACTTGACACATCCCCAAAGGCAAGGGAATTAAAAGCAAAAGTGAATTACTGGGACCTTATGAAGATAAAAAGCTTCTGCACAGCAAAGGAAACAACCAACAAAACTAAAAGGCAACCAACGGAATGGGAAAAGATATTTGCAAATGACATATCGGACAAAGGGCTAGTATCCAAAATCTATAAAGAGCTCACCAAACTCCACACACAAAAAACAAACAACCCAATGAAGAAATGGGCAGAAAACATGAATAGACACTTCTCTAAAGAAGACATCCGGATGGCCAACAGGCACATGAAAAGATGTTCAGCGTCGCTCCTTATCAGGGAAATACAAATCAAAACCACACTCAGGTATCACCTCACGCCAGTCAGAGTGGCCAAAATTAACAAATCAGGAGACTATAGATGCTGGAGAGGATGTGGAGAAACGGGAACCCTCTTGCACTGTTGGTGGGAATGCAAATTGGTGCAGCCGCTCTGGAAAGCAGTGTGAGGTTCCTCAAAAAATTAAAAATAGAGCTACCCTATGACCCAGCAATAGCACTGCTAGGAATTTATCCAAGGGATACAGGAGTACTGATGCATAGGGGCACTTGTACCCCAATGTTCATAGCAGCACTCTCAACAATAGCCAAATTATGGAAAGAACCTAAATGTCCATCAACTGATGAATGGATAAAGAAATTGTGGTTTATATACACAATGGAATACTACGTGGCAATGAGAAAAAATGAAATATGGCCTTTTGTAGCAACGTGGATGGAACTGGAGAGTGTGATGCTAAGTGAAATAAGCCATACAGAGAAAGACAGATACCATATGGTTTCACTCTTATGTGGATCCTAAGAAACTTAACAGGAACCCATGGCGGAAGGGAAGGAAGAAAAAAAAAAGAGGTTAGAGTGGGAGAGAGCCAAAACATAAGAGTCTGGTAAAAACTGAGAATAAACTGAGGGTTGATGGGGGGTGGGAGGGAGGGGAGGGTGGGTGATGGGTATTGAGGAGGGCACCTTTTGGGATGAGCACTGGGTGTTGTATGGAAACCAATTTGACAATAAATTTCATATATTAAAAAAAAACAAGGAAATAATGGCTTTGAATAACACACTGGATCAGATGGACTTAGTAGATATATTCAGAATATTTCATCCTAAAGCAGCAGAATACATATTCTTTTTTTTAATGTTTACTTATTTTTGAGAGACAGCATGAGAAGGGGAGGGGCAGAAAGACAGACAGACAGAATCCCAAGCAGGCTCCACACTATCAGTGCAGGGCTTGACATAGGGCTCAGTCTCACAAACCATGAGACCGTGACCTGAGCCAAGATCAAGACTTAGACACTTAGCCGACTGAGCCACCCAGGTGCCCCAAATACACATTCTTTTTAAGTTCACACGGAACATTCTCTAGAATAGATCATATACTGAGTCACAAATCAGGCCTCAACAAGTACAAAAAGATTGAAATCATATCATGCATATTTTCAGACCACAACGCTATGAAAATTGAAGTCAACCACAAGAAAAATTTGGAAAGACCACAAATACATGTTAAAGAGCATCTTACTAAAGAATGAGTGGATTAACCAGGAAATTAAAGAATAAGTTAAAAAAATGCATGGAAGAAAATGAAAATGAAAACATGATAATCCAACACCTTTGGGATGCAGCAAAAGCAGTCATAAGAGGTAAGTATTTGGAAATGCAGGCCTACTTCAAGAAGCAAGAGAAATCTGAAATTAACAACCCAATTTTATACCTAAAGGAGCTAGAAAAGGAGTGGCAAATAGCGTGTAAAGCCATTAGAAGGGAAATAATAAAGATTACAGCAGAAATAAATGATATAGACATACAGACACACACACACACAACAATAGAAGAAATCAAGGAAACCAGGAGCTGGTCCTTCGAGAGAATTACTAAAATTGATAACCTCCTAGCCACACTTATCAAACAGAAAAGAGAAAGGACCCTAATAAATAACATCATGAATGAAAGAGGTGAGATTAACACAAACACCTCAGAGGGAGGTGAGTTAACATGACGGAGAAGTAGGGGGACCTGAAGTTCCCTCATCCGTCAAATACAGCAGTATTGAAGCCAGAAGACTTGGAATTCCAGGAATCTGGGCTACAGAGTGACAGAAACATCTCTAGGGGACCACAGGGACAACTTGGTGAGCCATAGGTGTGTGATTATGGATTGGGAGAGATAAAATGGGCGGCATAGGCAGAGAGGGGAGGGATCCCCTTCTGTGGAGAGAGAAAAGGAAGAGAAAGAGAGGCTGTGGAACTTTAGGATTGTATTTGGACAAGAGAAAAACCACAGACTGGGGAATAAAAAAAAAAAAACAAAAAAAAGAAGGGCAAAGAACCAATTTCTAACTTGCTCCAGGGTTGCGAGGCATTCTCTGGACTGGGATCGGCCACCCTGTTCATGCATCTGGGGAAGAGGGAGCCAGCCCCCGGCTGGGTAGCAAGCTCAGAGGTGCAGTCAGAGAGAGCAATCCCCTCCTTAGAGTGCTGTGGGAAGAAGACATATACCTCCTCCAAGAACAAAAGACCCTGCAAGTTCCCACCAGCCAGGGCCCTTTGTTGGCTGCCTGGGCAGAGTGGCACTACTCTGGAATCAGGGCTCCCAGAACAGGATCCTTTATGACATTGGGGTTTGATTCCCAGCCAAGTGCCTGGGAGGTGTGGGAGACTGTGGAGCGGGAAGGACTGGACCGCTAATGCCTTCAAGGCACTGGGAGGATGGCCAGAACCCAGTGTTTTGGGTCACCTGGTCCAGGGAGGGGGGACTGGGGTGTCACCATTTTTCTCCCCATCACCAACAAAGTGGAGATTCAAGTAATGGCAAAGGGCCCACAGTGGAGGCAGGACCTGCCTACATCAAACCACGCCCCCCCGTGCCTGGTAACTGCGTATCTAACAGAGCAATATTGACACTGATTGAAGCAGACAGCCCATCCTCTAGACCAGCAATGCCACTGGTTCCAAGGAACTGTCAGATATCGGTCCAGTGGTTTTGCATTTCCTGATTTGATTCTTGGTCAAATCTTTTTATAATTTATTTTTTAATTTTACATTTTATTTTTTTTTAATTTACACCCAAATTAGTCAGCATATAGTGCAACAATGATTTCAGGATTAGATTCCTTAGTGCCAGTTACACATTTAGCCCATCCCCCCTCCCACAACCCCTCCAGTAACCCTCAGTCTGCTCTCCATATTTATGAGTCTCTTCTGTTTTGTCCCCCTCCCTCTTTTTATATTATTTTTGTTTCCCTTCCCTTATGTTGATCTGTTTTGTCTCTTAATGTCCTCACATGAGTGAAGTCATATGATTTTTGCCTTTCTCAGACTAATTTCACTTAGCCTAATTCACTTAGACTAATTTCACTCCAGTTCCATCCACGTAGGTGCAAATGGCAAGATTTCATTCTTTTTGATTGCAGAGTAATACTCCACTGTATATATATACCACATCTTCTTTATCCATTCATCCATTCATGGACATTTGGGCTCTTCCCATACTTTGGCTATTTTGATAGTGCTGCTATAATCATGGGGGTGCATGTGTCCCTTTGAAACAGCACACCTGTATCCCTTGGATAAATGCCTAGTAGTGCAAATGCTTGGTCGTAGGGCAGTTCTATTTTTAGTTTTTGAGGAACCTCCATACTGTTTTCCAGAGTGGCTGCACCAGCTTGCATTCCCACCAACAATACAAAAGAGATCCTCTTTCTCCACATCCTTGCCAACATCTCTTGTTGCCTGAGTTGTTAATGTTAGCCATTCTGACAGGTGTAAGGTGGTATCTCATTGTGGTTTTGACTTGTATTTCCCTGATGATGAGTGATGTTGAGCATTTTTTCATGTGTCGGTTGACCATCTGGATGTCTTCCTTGGAGAAGTATCTATTCATGTCTTTTGCCCATTTCTTGACTGGATTATTTGTATTTTGGGTGTTGAGTTTGATAAGTTCTTTATAGATTTTGGATACTAACCCTTTATCTGATATGTCATTTGCAAATATCTTCTCCCATTCTGTCAGTTGCCTTTTAGTTTTGCTGATTGTTTCCTTCGCTGTGCAGAAGCTTTTTATTTTGATGAGGTCCCAATAGTTCATTTTTGCTATTGTTTCCCTTGTCTCCGGAGACGTGTTGAGTAAGAAGCTGCTGTGGCCAAGATCAAAGAGGTTTTTGCCTGCTTTCTCCTCGAGGATTTTGATGGCTTCCCTTATTACATTGAGGTCTTTCATCCATTTTGAGTTTATTTTTGTGTATGGTGTAAGAAAGTGGTCCAGGTTCATTCTTCTGCATGTCGCTGTCCAGTTTTCCCAGCACCACTTGCTGAAGAGACTGTCTTTATTCCATTGGCTATTCTTTCCTGCTTTGTCAAAGATTAGTTGGCCATACGTTTGTGAGTTCATTTCTTGGTTCTCTATTCTATTCCATTGATCTGAGCATCTGTTTTTGTGCCAGTACCATACTATCTTGTTGATTACAGCTTTGTAGTATAGCTTGAAGGCTGGGATTGTGATGCGTCCTGCTTTGGTTTTCTTCTTCAAAATCACTCTGGCTATTCGGGGTCTTTTCTGGTTCCATACAAATTTTAGGATTATTTTTTCTAGCTCTGTGAGGAATGCTGGTGTTACTTTGATAGGGGTTGCACTGAATATGTAGATTGCTTTGGGTAGTATCGACATTTTAACAATATTTGTTCTTCCTATTCAGGAGCGTGGAATCTTTTTCCATTTTTTGGTGTCTTCTTCAATTTCTTTGATAGCTTTCTATAGTTTTCAGTGTATAGATTTTTCACCTCTTTGGTTAGATTCATTCCTAGGTATTTTTGTTTTTTTGTGCAACTGTAAATGGGATCGATTCCTTGATGTCTCTTTCTGTCGCTTCATTGTTGGTGTATGGGAATGCAACTGATTTCTGTGCATTGATTTTATATCCTGCAACTTTGCTGAATTCATGAATCAATTCTAGCAGTTTTTTGGTGGAACCTTTTGGGTTTTCCATATAGAGTATCAGGTTATCTGCGAAGAGTGAAAGTTTGACCTCCTCCTGGCCAATTTGGATGCCTTTTATTTCTTTGTGTTGTCTGATTGCCGAGGCTAAGACTTCCAATACTATGTTGAATAACAGTGGTGAGAGTGGACATGCCTGTCTTGTTCCTGACCTTAGGGGGAAAGCTCTCAGTTTTTCCCCATTGAGGATGATAGTAGTGTTGGGTCATTCATATATGGCTTTTATGATCTCGAGGTATGCTCCTTCTATCCCTACTTTCTTGAGGGTTTTTATCAAGAAAGGATGTGGTATTTTGTTGAATGCTTTCTCTGCATCTATTGAGAGGATCATATGGTTCTTGTCCTTTCTTTTATTGATGTGATGAATCACATTAATTGTTTTGTGGATATTGAACCAGCCATGCATCCCAGGCATAAATCCCACTTGGTTGTGAATAATTTTTTTAATGTGTTGCTGGATCCGGTTAGCTAATATCTTGTCAAGGATTTTTGCGTCCATGTTCATCAGGGAAATTGGTCTATAGTTCTCCTTTTTAGTGGTGCCTTTGTCTGGTTTTGGAATCAAAGTAACATTGGCTTCATAGAAAGAGTTTGGAAGTTTTCCTTCCATTTCTATTTTTTTTGGAACAGTTTCAATAGAATAGGTGTTAAATCTTCCTTAAATGTTTGGTAGAATTCCCCTGGAAAGCCATCTGGTCCTGGACTCTCGTGTTTTGGGGGATTTTTATTACTAATTCGATTTCCTGACTGGTTATGGGTCTTTTCAAATTTTCTATTTCTTCCTGTTTCAGTTTTGGTAGTGTATATGTTTCTAGGAATTTGTCCATTTCTTCCAGATTGCCCATTTTATTGGCATATAATTGCTCATAATATTCTCTTATTATTGTTTTTATTTCTGCTGTGTTGGTTGTGATCTCTCCTCTTTCATTCTTGATTTTATTTATTTGGGTCCTTTCCTTTTTCTTTTTGATCATACTGGTTAGTGGTTTATCAATTTTGTTAATTCTTTCAAAGAAACAGTTTCTGGTTTCATTGATCTGTTTTCTTTTGTTTTGTTTTGTTTTGGTTTGGTTTGGTTTGGTTTCAATAGCATTGATATGTGTTCTAATCTTTATTATTTCCTGACTTCTGCTGATTTGGGGGTTTATTTGTTGTTCTTTTTCCAGCTCTTTAAGGCATAAGGTTAGGTTTTGTATCTGAGATCTTTCTTCCTTCTTTAGGAAGGCCTGGATTGCTACATACTTTCCTCTTATGACCGCCTTTTCTGCGTCCCAGAGGTTTTGGGTTGTGGTGTTATCATTTTCTTTGACTTCATATACTTTTTAATTTCTTCTTTAACTGCTTGGTTAGCCCATTCATTCTTTAGTAAGATGTTATTCAGTCTCCAAGTTTTTGTTACCTTTCCAAATTTTTTCTTGTGGTTGATTTCGAGTTTCATAGTGTTGTGGTCTGAAAATACACATGTTATGATCGTGATCTTTTTGTACTTACTTAGGTCTGATTTATGTCCCAGTATGTGGTCTATTCTGGAGAACGTTCCATGTGCACTGGAGAAGAATGTATATTCTGCTGCTCTAGGATGAAATGTTCTGAATATATTTGTTAAGTCCATCTGCTCCAGTGTGTCATTCAAAGCCATTGTTTCCTTGTTGATTTTCTGATTATATGATCTGTCCATTGCTGTAAGTGGGATGTTGAAATCCCTTACTATTATGGTATTATTACCAATGAGTTTCTTTATGTTTGTGATTGATTTATATATTTGGGTGTTGCCACATTTGGCACATAAATGTTTACAGTTGTTAGGTCTTCTTGATAGATAGACTCAATCACGATATAATGCCCTTCTTCATCTCTTGTTACATCTTTATTTTAAAGTCTACATTGTCAGATATAAGTATGGCTACTCTGGCTTTCTTTTGTTGACCATTAGCATGATAGATTGTTCTCTGTCCCCTCAATTTCAATCTGAATGTGTCTTTAGGTCTAAAGTGTGTCTCTTGGAGCCAAAGCATAAGAGAGTCTTAAAAACTGAGAACAAACTGAGGGTTGATGGGGGGTGGGATGGAGGGGAGGGTGGGTGATGGGTATTGAGGAGGGCACCTTTTGGGATGAGCACTGGGTGTTGTATGGAAACCAATTTGACAATAAATTTCATATATTGAAAAAAAATAAAGTGTATCTCTTGTATGGCTTATTTCACTTAGCATCACACTCTCCAGTTCCATCCACGTTGCTACAAAGGGCCATATTTCATTCTTTTCATTGCCACGTAGTACTCCATTGTGTATATAACCACAATTTCTTTATCCATTCATCAGTTGATGGACATTTAGGCTTTTTCCACAATTTGGCTATTGTTGAGAGTGCTGCTATAAACATTGGGGTACAAGTGCCCCTATGCATCAGTACTCCTGTATCCCTTGGGTAAATTCCCAGCAGTGCTACTGCTGGATCATAGGGTAGGTCTATTTTTAATTTTTTGAGGAACCTCTTGTAAACAGCATATAGATGGATCTTGTTTTCTTATCCATTCTGTTAACTATGTCTTTTGATTGGAGCATTGAGTCCTTTGACGTTTAGAGTGAGTACTGAAAAATATGAATTTATTGTCATTATGTTACTTGTAGAGTTGGAGTTTCTGGTGATGTTCTCTGGTCCTTTCTAGTCTTTGTTGCTTTTGGTATGGATGTATGTATGTAGTCTTTTCTCCCCTCCCCTTAAAATTTCTTGCAGGGCTGGTTTAGTGGTCACAAATTCCTTTAATTTTTATTTGTCTAGGAAACTTTTAATCTCTCCTTCTATTTTGAATGACAGCCTTGCTGGATAAAGAATTCTTGGCTGCACATTTTTCTGATTCAGCACATTGAATATATCTTGCTACTCCTTTCTGGCCTGCCAAGTTTCCGTGGATAGGTCTGCTGCAAACCTGATCTGTCTTCCCTTGTAGGTTAAGGACTTTTTTCCCTTGCTACTTTCA
This sequence comes from Acinonyx jubatus, assembly GCF_027475565.1. Taxonomy (NCBI): domain Eukaryota; kingdom Metazoa; phylum Chordata; class Mammalia; order Carnivora; family Felidae; genus Acinonyx; species Acinonyx jubatus. The sequence goes on along the minus strand of NC_069389.1, from coordinate 58,746,149 downwards.
TGATTGTTTCCTTGCCTGAGTATTTTGTGAATTTGACTATGATATGCATTGTTGATGGTTGGTTTTTCCTGAATCTAATGGGTGTCTTCTGTGCTTCCTGGATTTTGATGTCTGTGTCTTTCCCTAGGTTAGGAAAGTTTTCCATTGTGATTTGCTCACATAATCCTTCTACCCCTTTTTTTCTCTCTTCTTCTTCAGGTACCCCTATGATTCTCATGTTGTTCCTTTTTAATGAGTCACTGATTTCTCTAATTCTTAAATCGTGCTCTTTTGCCTTAGTCTCCCACTTTTTTTTCTGCTTCATTATTCTCCAGAAGATTGTTCTCTATATCACTGATTCTCTGTTCTGCTTCATCCATCCTTGCCATCGTGGCATTCATTTGAGATTGCAGCTCAGGTATATGATTTTTTATTTCATTCTGACTAGCTTTTACTTCTTTTATCTTCACAGAAAGAGATTCTAATCTATTTTTAACTCCAGCTAGTATTATTATTATAATGATTCTAAATTTTGGTTCAGACATCTTGCTTGTATCTGTGTTGGTTAAGTCTGGCTGTCATTTCTTCCTGCTCTTTCTTTTGGGATGAAATCCTTTGTTGTCATTTTGAAGCAAGAAAAGGAATTTTTGAGGTAAAAAAATTAATTAAAATTAAAAAAATTAAAATTAAAAAATGAAAGACAACAAACACAAAAAAAATCAAATAAATGATGCTAGAGCTTAGGAGTGTTTTTACCTGGGTGTTGAAAGGGGTTTGATAGATTAGAGACAAAAGAGAAAGTAAAAAAGAAAAAAAAAAGGAAATCACTTGAAAATTTGAATAAATGAATACACTGAAATAGAATAAAATGAAATGATGGAAATGATATAGAATTTGAAAGAATTTACACAAAAGTAAAAATATAGTAGAAAAAATTAAAGAAAACTATTTTAATAAAAATTAAAAATAAAATTTTTTTTCTCTTTCTGTATTCAAGAAAGAGAAAAGAAACAAAAAAGAGCAAAAAAAAGGAAAAATAAGAAAACTGAATAGATGGACCAGTGAACAGACTGAAATACGATTGAAATTACTTCATTTTTCCCTAGAGGTCAAACTATGAAGCACCTTATAGTCCGTAAAGTAAGCATGTGGAGAGACTTGTGTTCCTGAAGAGCGAGGTTGGTCCATTTGGGTGGGACTTAGTATAATTGCTCCATTCTCTACTAGATGGCATTGCTTAGCTTACTGGGCTGGATTGTTGTGGTGCTTGTAGGTGTGTATGTGCATGTGTGGGAGTGGTGAAAATGGCACCAGCCAGCTACCCAGTCTCTAGTATCCGAACTCTGTTCTCCCCGATCAGTAATTGCACACCCATCCTTTGTGGCTTTCATCAACTCTCCGCTTTTATACTGTCCATGACCAAGCTCCTGGCAGCATCTCCCTCCTGAGTTTTATCTCAGATGGGGCTGTGTTTCCCGACCCCTTACTTCTGAGGGACTGTGTTTTTGACCCGTTCTGCCCCTCTGTGGGAGGGTCTCACCAAGCAATGGCTGGGGTCCAGCTGCACCCAGGAACATTCACGGGACATCCTGTTGCCGATGCCCGGAGACTGCAGCTGAGTTCCAGTCTGCCCTAGAAAAAGTTCGCGCAATTATGTGGCAGCAGCATTTCAGGGATTATGGCAAATCACAACACGCATCTGGCACCAGGCTTCACCCCCAACAATCTTGTTCTAGCACCAGTGAATGTGGTTGTTCCCTGGGTCCACTGGGGCTTTTGCCTTTTGGGGAGCCACACAGCCTCTACCAGATGTCCTCCCAGCAGGGGAAATGCCTCTCCTGGTGTGGCCCAAAGAACCACAGACTTCACTCTGCTCCTGGGGATTCACCCTTCCCACCAGAGAACCACCAGGTATCAAGCTGTGGAGTTTCAGACACTGCGCTCCCTCTGTTTATAGAGTCTTAATGGAATTTAAACCCTCTCCTTTCTCTCTTTTTAGTTCAGTCCTTGTGGCTGTATCTACTTTTCCACTTTCTCTCCAGCTGCTTTTGGGGGAGGGTGCTTTTTGTGTATTCTCACCCCCATCTCCGTCCTCTCTCCACAAGCAAAAACAGCTCCCTGCCCTTCGTTGTTTCTCTCTCCCCCAGTTCATCTCTCCGTGCCACCTACCTGCTGAGTTGTGTGGTTCAGATTGTGAAGATTGTTGTATTAATCCTCAAATGAGTTTTCTAGGTGTGCAGGATGGTTTGGTGTTGATCTGGCTGTATTTAATGGATGCGAAACACAAAAAGCTTCCATGCTGTTCCGCCATCTTGGCTCCGCCCCCTGATTTTTAGTTTTATATCATTGTGGTCAGAAAAGATAGTTGGTATGATTTTAATCTTCTTAAATTAGCTGAGACTTGTTTTGCAACCTATCATGTAATCTATCATGGAAAATATTTCATGTGCACTTGAGAAGAATGTGTACTCTGGTGCTGTTAAATGGAATGTTCTGTTTATGCCTGTTAGATCCATTTTGTCCAAAATGTGGTTCATGTACATTTCCTTATTGATTTTTTTTTTGTCTGGACTTCTACCCATTGTTGAAAGTGTGGTATTGATGTCTTCTACTGTTATTGTATTTTTGTCTATTACTCCCTTTAGGATCTGTTAATATTTGCTTAATAAATTTAGGTGCTCTGATGTTGAGTGCAAATATATTTATGATTGTTATATTTTCTTGATGCATTTACCCCCTTATTATATAATTACAATTTTTGTCTCTTTTTATTACCATTTTTGGCTTAATGTCTGTTTTGTCTATTATAAGTACAAAAATTCCTCTTCTCTTTAGTTCCCATTCACATGGACTCTTGTTTGCAATCCTTTCATCTTGAACTTATGTCCTTAAAAACTGAAGTGAGTGTCTTGTAGGCAGCATGTAATTTGGGTCTTGTTTCTTTTTTTAAATCTGTCCAGCCACTCTATGCCTTTTGTTGGATAATTCAATCCATTTATGTTTACTAGAATTCTTGGTAACTAAGGACTTACTAACCTTATTAATTTTTTTCTGGTTGTTTTGTAGTGCTTTGTTTCTTTTTTCTCTATTGTTGTCTTCTTTTGTGAATTGATGATTTCCTTTAGTAGTATGCTGTGACACCCTTGGCTTTTATGAATCTATACTTGGTTTTTGTTTTGTGGTTACTATGAGACTTACACAAACTATCATATATATATCATATATATATATATATATATATTTCTATTTTATGTTGATAGGAATTTAATTTCAGTCATATATACAAAAACCCTAATCTTTTACTCCCCCTTTAATGTTTTTGATGTCTCTATATCATTTTGTATTGTGTATCCATTAACAAATTGTTTAGCTACAGGTAATTTTAATACGTTTTTATATTAACCTTTATACTAGAGTTAAGTTAACACACTGCCATATTACAGTATTAGAGTATTCTAATCTGACTAATCTGACGATATGCTTACCTTTACCAGTATGTTGTATATTTTCAAAAGTGTTCATGTTACCAATGAACATCCTTTTATTTCAGCTTGAAGAACTCTTTCCACCTTTTCTACTTTAATTTCTTAAGGACAACTTTGTGTGTAAAGTGTTCTTGGTTGGCAGTTTCTTTCAGCACTTTAAATATATCATCCCATTTTGTCCTGGTCTGCAAGTTCTCCACTGAGAAATCTACTGATAGCATTATGATGATTCCATCACAGGAGAAAAAAATTTTTTGTCGTTGATTTTAAAATTTTGGATTTGATTTTAGTTTTATTATTATGTGTCTTGGAGAAGATCATTTTGGGTTGAAAATTTGAGGCGACCCATTATATTGATAAATGTGGTTATCCAAATCTCTCTCCAGGTTTGAGGAGTTATCAGCCATTGTTTCTTTAAATAACATTTATACCCCCTTTTCCTTCCACTCTTCTCTTTCTGGTACTCCAGTGTTGCATACATTATTTCTCTTGATGGTGTCCTATAAGTCCCATAGGCTTTCTTCATTTATTTTCATTATTTTTTTCTTTTTGTTACTACAATTGGATAATTTCAATTGATTTGTCTTGTAACTCACCAATTCTTTGTTCTGTTTGGTCTAGACTGGTGTTGAACCTTTCTATTAAATTATTTAGCTCACTCATTGTATTCTTCAGCTCCAAAATTTCTGGTTAGGTATTTAAAATTTTTTTTAATGTTTATTTATTATTGAGAGAGAGAGAGAGAGACAGAGCATGAACATGGGAGGGGCAAAGGAGCAAGGGAGACACAGAATCTGAAGCAAGCTCCAGGCTCTGAGCTCTCAGCACAGAGCCTTATGTGGGGCTCAAACTCACAAACCATGAGATCGTGATAAATTCCTATTGCTCTGTAATAGTGTAATTTTTTGAGGAACTTCCACATTATTTTCCAAAATGGCTGCACCAGTTTGCATTACCACCAACAGTGCAAGTGGGTTCCCACTTCTCCATATCCTTGCCAATATCTGTTCTGTCCTGAGTTGTTAATTTTAGCCACTCTGACTGGTGTGAGGTAGTATCTCAGTGTGGTTTTGATTTGTATTTCCCTGATCATGAGTGATATTGAGCATTTTTTGATGTGTCTGTGGCCATCCGGATGTCTTCTTTGGAAAAGAGTCTATTCTTCTGCCCATTTCTTCACTGGATTGTTTTTCAGATGTTGAGTTTGGTAATTTCTTTATAGAGTTTGGATACTAACCCTTTATGAGATATGTCATTTGCAAATACCTTCTCCCATTCCATCTGTTGCCTTTTAGTTTTCTTGATTGTTTCCTTTGCATTGTACAAACTTTTTATCTTGGTGAGGTCCCAATAGTTCATTTTTGCTTTTTTTTCCCCCTTGCCTTCAGAGCCGTGTCGAATAAGAAGATGCTGCAGCTGAGATCAAAGAGGTTGTGGCCTGTTTTCTCCTCTAGGGTTTTGATGGCTTCCTGTCTTATATTTAGGTATTTCATCCATTTTGAGTTTGTTTTGTGTATGGTGTAAAAAAATGGTCTAGGTTTATTCTTTTGCATGTTGCTGTCCAGTTTTCCCAGCACCATTTGTTAAAGAGAATTTTTTTTCCATTGGATACTCTTTCTTGCTTTGTCAAAGATATGTTGGCCATACTTTTGTGGGTCCAATTCTGAGCTCTCTATTCCATTCCATTGGTCTATGTGTCTGTTTTTGTGCCAATACCATGCTGTCTTGATGATTACAACTTTGTAGTAGAGGTTCAAGTCTGGGATTGTGATGCTTCCCAATTTGGTTTTCTTTTTCAACACTATTTTGGCTATTCAGGGCCTTTGGGGTTCCATACAAATTTTAGGATTGTTTATTCTAGCATTGAGAAGAATGCTGGTGCAATTTTGATTGGGATTGCATTGACAGTATAAATTGCTTTCGGTAGTATTGATATTTTAACAATATTTATTATTACAATCCATGAGCATGGAATGTTTTTCCATTTCTTTGTGTCTTCTTCAATATTTTTCATAAGTTTTCTATAGTTTTTGCATACAGATCTTTTACCTCTTTGGTTAGGTTTATTCCAAGCTATTTTATGTTTCTTGGTTCAATCAAAAAGGGGATTGATTTCTTGATTTCTCTTTCTGTTGCTTAATTATTGGTGTATAGAAATGAAACTGATTTCTGTAAATTGATTTTGTATCCTGAAACTTTGCTAAATTCATGTATCCTTTCTAGCAGCTTTTTAGTGGAATCTTTCGAGTTTTCCATGTAGAGTATCATGTTATCTGCAAAAAGTGGAAGTTTGACTTCTTTGCCAATTTGGATTCCTTTTATTTCATTTTGATGTCTAATTGCTGAGACTAGGACTTCCAACACTATGTTAGACAACAGTGGTGACAGTGGACATCCCTACTGTGTTCCTGATCTCAGGGGGAAAGCTCTCAGTTTTTCCCCATTGAGGATGATATTAGCTGTGGGCTTTTCATATATGGATTATGACGTTAAGATATGTTCCCTCTATCCAGACTTTTTGAGGGTTTTTATTAAGAAGTTTGCTGTATTTTGTCAAATTCTTTTTCTGCATCTATTGACAGGTTCATATGGTTCTTATCCTTTCTGTTATTAATGTGATTGTATCATTTTGATTGATTTGCACTATTGAATCAGCCCAGTGGGAATGAATCCCACTTGATCATGGTGAATAATTCTTTTTATACACTGTTGAATTTTATTGGCCAGTATCTTGCTGAGAATTTTTGCATCTAGTTTCCTCAGGAATATAAGACTGTGATTCTCCTTTTTATTGGGATTATTGTCTGGTTTTGTAACCAAGGTAATGCTGGATTTGTAGAATGAGTCTGGACGTTTTCGTTCTATTTCTATTTTTTGGAACAGCTTGAGAAGGCTAGGTATTAACTATGATTTAAATGTCTGGTAGAGGTTGGAGAGGAGGAAGATGGCTGTGTAGGAGGATGCTGGGCTCACCACGTCCTGCTGATCAGTTAGATTCCACCCACACCTGCCTAAATAACCCAGAAAACCATCAGAAGAATAGCGGAACGGATTCTCTGGAGACAAGTGTAGATAAGAGGCTCACAGAAGAGAGTAGGAAGGGCGGAGAGGAGGTGTGTGCTACACGGACTGGTGAGAGGGAGCTGAGGCAGAGGGGCAGCCCACCGGCAAAGCAGAGCCCCTGAGTCTGGCTTGAAAAAAAGGAGGGGCAGGCCTGTGTTCAGAGAGCAAGCGGGACTTAACACCTGGAAGGTTATAAGTTAACAGCTCTACTTGCAGAGCAGGAGGGCTGGAGGACAATGAGAGGGAGAGTTGTTGAGCCCCGGATGACAGAGCTCAGCTTGGTGGGGAACAAAGGCACTTGCCAGCGCCATCTCCCTCACCCATCCCCCAGCCAAAATCCCAAAGGGAACCAGTTCCTGTCAGGGAACTTGCTTGCACCATGCAAACACCAAAAGCTGTGCTTCTGTGGATCCATCCCTCCGGCAGTGGGTCTGACTCTCGGTGCTGCAGGGCCCCTCTGAAGTGGATCACCAAAGGAAAAGTGAGCTGAGCCTGCCCCTCCTGCCACTGTGCACCTTGCTGGTCCACCACAGCTAATACACCAGATCTCCAGCACCACAAGCCTAGCAGTGTGCAAGTAGCCCAGACAGGCCACGCCACCCAACAGTGAATCCCACCCCCAGGAGAGGGGAAGAGAAGGTACACACCAGTCTGACTGTGGCCCCAGCCGTGGGCTGGGGAAAGATATCAGGTCTTACTGCGGTCCTGCCCACCAACACAAGTTATTCAAGACAGCACAGGGGAAGTGCCCCGCAGTTCCACACCACTCCAGGGAGTATCCAAAATGACGAAACGGAAGAATTCCCCTCAAAAGAATCTCCAGGAAATAACGACAGCTAACGAACTGATCAAAAAGGATTTAAATAATATAACAGAAAGTGAATTTAGAATAATAGTCATAAAATTAATGGCTGGGCTTGAAAACAGTATAAAGGACAGCAGAGAATCTCTTGCTACAGAGATCCAGGGACTAAGGAACAGCCAGGAGGAGCTAAAAAATGCTATAATTGAGCTGCAAAATAAAATGGAGAGGACCACGGCTCAGATTGAAGAGGCAGAGGAGAGAATAAGTGAACTGGAAGATAAAATTATGGAAAAAGAGGAAGCTGAGAAAGAGACATAAAACATCCAGGAGTATGAGGGGGAAAATTAGAGAACTAAGTGATGCACTAAAGAGAAATAATCTATGCATAATTGGTATTCCAGAGAAAGAAGAGAGAGGGAAAGGTGCTGAAGGGGTACTTGAAGAAATAATAGCTGACAACTTCCCCGATCTGGGGAAGGAAAAAGGCATTGAAATCCAAGAGGCACAGAGAACTCCCTTCAGACGTAACTTGAATCGATCTTCTGCATGACATATCATAGTGAAACTGGCAAATACAAGGATAAAGAGAAAATTCTGAAAGCAGCTAGGGATAAACGTGCTCTAACATATAAAGGGAGACTGATAAGACTCATGACGGATCTCTCTACTGAAACGTGAGAGGCCAGAAAGGAATGGCAGGAAATCTTCAATGAGATGAACAGAAAAAATATGCAGCCGAGAATCCTCTATCCAGCAAATCTGTCATTTAGAATAGAAGGAGAGATAAAGGTCTTCCCAAACAAACAAAAACTGAAGGAATTCATCACCACTAAACCAGCCCTACAAGAGATCCTAAGGGGGATCCTGTGAGACAAAGTACCAGGGACATCGCTACAAGCATGAAACCTACAGACATCACAGTGACTCTAAACTCATATCTGTCTATAATAACACTGAATGCAAATGGACTAAATGCACCAACCAAGATACATAGGGTATCAGAATGGATAAAAAAACAAGGCCCATCTATTTGCTGTCTACAAGAGACTCATTTTAGACCTGAGGACACCTTCAGATTAAAAGTGAGGGGATGGAGAACTATTTATCATGCTACTAGAAGTCAAAAGAAAGCTGGAGTAGCCATACTTATATCAGACAAACTAGACTTTCAATTAAAGGCTGTAACAAGAGATGAAGAAGGGCATTATATAATAATTACAGGGTCTATCCATCAGGAAGAGCTAACAAATATAAATGTCTATGCGCTGAATACAGGAGCCCCCAAATATATAAAACAATTACTCACAAACATAAGCAACCTTATTGATAAGAATGTGGTAATTGCAGGGGACTTTAACACTCCACTTACAGAAATGGATAAATTATCTAGACACATGGTCAATAAAGAAACAAGGGCCCTGAATGATACATTGGATCAGATGGACTTGATAGATATATTTAGAACTCTGCATCCCAAAGCAACAGAATATACTTTCTCCTCGAGTGCACATGGAACATTTTCCAAGATAGATCACATAGTGGGTCACAAAACAGCCCTTCATAAGTATACAAGAATTGAGGTCATACCATGCATACTTCCAGACCACAATGCTATGAAGCTTGAAATCAACCACAGGAAAAAGTCTGGAAAACCTCCAAAAGCGTGGAGGTTAAAGAACAGCCTACTAAAGAATGAATGGGTCAACCAGGCAATTAGAGAAGAAATTAAAAAATATATGGAAACAAACGAAAATGAAAATACAATAATCCAAACACTTTGGGATGCAGTGAAGGCAGTCCTAAGAAGAAAATACATTGCAGTCCAGGCCTATCTCAAGAAACAAGAAAAATCTCAAATACAAAATCTAACAGAACACCTAAAGGTAATGGAAGCAGAAGAACAAAGACACCCTAAACCCAGCAGAAGAAGAGAAATAATAAAGATCAGAGCAGAAATAAACAATATAGAATCTAAAAAAACCTGTAGAGCAGATCAATGAAACCAAGAGTTGGTTTTTTGAAAAAATAAACACAATTGATAAACCTTTAGCTAGCCTTCTCAAAAAAAAAGGGAGATGACCCAAATAGATAAAAATCATGAATGAAAATGGAATTACAACCAATCCCTCAGAAATACAAGCAACTATCAGGGAAGCCTATGAAAAATTAGATGCCAACAAACTGGACAACCTGGAAGAAATGGACAAATTCCTGAACACCCACACTCTTCCAAAACTCAATCAGGAGGAGATAGAAAGCTTGAACAGACCCATAACCAGTGAAGAAATTGAATCAGTTATCAAAAATCTCCCAACAAATAAGAGTCCAGGACCAGATGGCTTCCCAGGGGAGTTCTACCAGACGTTTAAAGCAGAGATAATACCTATTCTTCTCAAGCTATTCCAAAATAGAAAGGGAAGGAAAACTTCCAGACTCATACTATGAAGCCACCATTACTTTGATTCTTAAACCAGACAGAGACCCAGTAAAAAAAGAGAACTACAGGCCAATATCCCTGGTGAATATGGATGCAAAAATTCTCAACAAGATACTAGCAAATCGAATTCAACAGCATATAAAAAGAATTATTCACCATGATCAAGTGGGATTCATTCCTGGGATGCAGGGCTGGTTCAACATTCTCAAACCAATCAACATGATACCTCATATGAATAAAAGAAAAGAACCATATGATCCTGTCAATGGATGCAGAAAAATCATTTGACAAAATTCAGCATCCTTTCTTAATAAAAACCCTCGAGAAAGTCGGGATAGAAGGAACATACTTAAACATCATAAAAGCCATTTATGAAAAGCCCACAGCTAACATCATCCTCAACGGGGAAAAACTGAGAGCTTTTTCCCTGAGATCAGGACACGACAGGGATGTCCACTCTCACCACTATGTCAACCATAGTGTTGGAAGTTCTAGCATCAGCAATCACACAACAAAAGGAAATCAAAGTCATCAAACTTGACAACGATGAAGTTAAGCTGTCACTTTTTGCAGATGACATGGTATTATACATGGAAAAGCCGGTAGACTCCACCAAAAGTCTCCTAGAACTGATACATGAATTCAGCAAAGTTGCAGTATAGAAATCAATGTACAGAAATCAGTTGCATTCTTATGCACTAATAATGAAGCAACAGAAAGACAAATAAAGAAACTGATCCCATTCACAATTGCACCAAGAAGCATAAAATACCTAGGAATAAATCTAACCAAAGATGTAAAAGATCTGTATGCTGAAAACTATAGAAAGCTTATGAAGGAAATTGAAGAAGATTTAAAGAAATGGAAAGACATTCCCTGCTCATGGATTCGAAGAATAAATATTGTCAAAATGTCGATACTACCCAAAGCTATCTACACATTCAATGCAATCCTAATCAAAATTGCACAAGCATTCTTCTCAATGCTAGAACAAGGATCCTAAAATTCATATGGAACCACAAAAGGCCCCGAATAGCCAAAGTAATTTTGAAGAGGAAGACCACAGCGGGAGGTATCACAATCCCAGACTTTAGCCTCTACTGCCAAGCTGTCATCATGAAGACAGCATGGTAATGGCACAAAAACAGACACATAGAAAAAGGAATAGAATAGAAACCCCAGAACTAGACCCACAAAAGTATGGCCAACTAATCTTTGACAAAGCAGGAAAGAATATCCAATGGAAAAAAGACAGTCTCTTTAACAAAAGGTGCTGGGAGAACTGGACAGCAACATGCAGAAGGTTGAAACTAGACCACTTTCTCACACCATTCACAAAAATGAACTGAAAATGGATAAAGGACCTGAATGTGAGACAGGAAACCATCAAAACCCTAGAGGAGAAAGGAGGAAAAGACCTCTCTGTCTTCAGCCCTAGCAATTTCTTACTTGACACATCCCCAAAGGCAAGGGAATTAAAAGCAAAAATGAACTATTGGGACCTCATGAAGATAAAAAGCTTCTGCACAGCAAAGGAAATCAACAAAACTAAACAAAGGGCTAGTATCCAAAATCTATAAAGAACTGACCAAACTCCACACCCGAAAAACAAATAATCCAGTGAAGAAATGGGCAGAAAACATGAATAGACACTTCTCTAAAGAAGACACCCAGATGGCCAACAGACACATGAAAAGATGCTCAACGTCGCTCGTCATCAGGGAACTACAAATCAAAACCACACTCAGATATCACCTCACGCCAGTCAGAGTGGCCAAAATGAACAAATCAGGAGACTATAGATGCTGGCGCAGATGTGCAGAAACGGGAACCCTCTTGCACTGTTGTGGGCATGCAAACTGGTGCAGCCACTCTGGAAAACAGTGTGGAGGTTCCTCAAAAAATTAAAAATAGACCTACCCTATGACTCAGCAGTAGCACTGCTAGGAATTTGCCCAAGGGATACAGGAGTGCTGATGGATCGGGGCACTTGTACCCCAATGTTTATAGCAGCACTCTCAACAATAGCCAAATTATGGAAAGAGCCTAAATGTCCATCAACTGATGAATGGATAAAGAAATTGTGGTTTATATACACAATGGAATACTACACGGTAATGAGAAAGAATGAAATATGGCCCTTTGTAGCAACGTGGATGGAACTGGAGAGTGTGATGCTAAGTGAAATAAGCCATACAGACAAAGACAGATACCATATGTGTTCACTGTTATGTGGATCCTGAGAAACTTAACAGGAACCCATGGGGGAGAGGAAGTAAAAAAAAAGGTTAGAATGGGAGAGAGCCAAAGCATAAACGACTCTTAAAAACTGAGAACAAACTGAGGGCTGATGGGGGGTGGGAGGGAGGGGAGGGTGTGTGATGGGAATTGAGGACACCTGTTGTGAGCACTGGGTGTTGTATGGAAAGCAATTTGACAATAAATTTCATATATTAAAAAAATAAATAAATGTCTGGTAGAATTCCCCTGGAAAGCCATCTTGCCGAGGACTCAGTTTTGGGAAAATTTTTGATAATTGATTCAAATTCTTTTCTGGTTATGTGTCTGTTCAAGTCTTCTATTTCTTCCCATTTGAGTTTTTGTAGTGTGTGGGTATCTAGGAATTTGTCCATTTCTTCCAGGTTGTCCAGTTCATTGGCATATAATTTTTCATAGTATTCTCTAAATAATTATGTGTATTTCTTTGGTGTTGGTTGTAATCTCTCCTCTTTCATTTGTGATTTTATCTGTTTGGGTTCTCTCTTCTTTTTGAAAAGTCTGTGTAGGCGTTTAGCAATTTTGTTTATTTTTTCAACAAAAACCAGCTCTTAGAGTTATTGTTGTGTTCTACTTTTTAAAAAATTATATATTGTTTATTTCTTCTGTAATCTTTATTATTTCTCTTCTTCTGCCTGCTTTAGGGTTTCTTTGCTGTTCTGCTTCTAGTTCCTTTAGGTGTGTGGTTGGTTTTGTGTTCAGGATTTTTCTTTCTTTTTTCTTTTCTTTTTTTTTAGAGAGTATTGGATTGCAATGTATTTTCCTCTTAGGGCTGCCTTTGCTGCATCCCAAAGTGTTTGGACTGTCGTGTTTTCATTTTTATTTGCTTCCATATATTTTTAAATTTCTTCTTGAATTGCCTGGTTGACCTGTTCAATCTTTAGTAGGATGTTCTTTGATGTCCATGCATTTGGAGGCTTTCTAAATTTTTCTTGTGGTTGATTTCAAGTTTCATAGCATTGTGATCTGAAAATATCATGGTATGATCTCAATTCTTTTATATTTATTGAGGGCCTTTTTGTGACCCAGTATGTGACCTAACTTGGGGAATTTTCAATGTGAACTCGAGAATAATGTGTATACTGCTGCTTTTGGATAAAACGTTCTGAATATATGTGTCAAATCCATTTGGTCCAGTGTATCATTCAAGGTAATTGTTTCTTTATTGATTTTCTGCCTAGATGTTGTGTACATTGCTCTAAGTAGAGTATTAAAGTCCCCTGCATTTACTGTATTCTTATCAATAATATTGCTTATGTTTCTGATTAATTGACTCATATATTTGGGTGTTTCAAGTTGAAAACATAAAAATTTACAATTGTTAGCTCTTCTTAATGTCTAGACCCCATAATTATGATATAATGCCCTTCTTCCTCTCTTGTTACAGCTTTTAATTTAAAGTCTATTTTGTCTAATATAAGTATGGCTACTGCAGCTTTCTTTTGACTTCCCATAGCATGATGGATAGTTTTCCATCCCCTCACTTTCAATCTGAATATGTCCTCAGGTCCAAAATGAGTCTCTTGTAGACAGCATATAGATGGATCTTGTTCTTTTATGCATTCTAATACCCTATGTGTTTTGATTGGAGCATTTAGTCCATTTATTCAGAGTTATTATTGAAAGATATTGATTTAGTGGCATTGTTTTATCTGTAGGTTTCATATTTGTGGTGATGTCTCTGGTCCTTTGCAGACTTTGTAGCATTGCACTCACAGAATCCCCCTTAGGGTCTCTTGCATGGCTGGTTTAGTGGTCATGAACTCCTTCAGTTTTTGTTTGTTTGGGAAAGGCTTATCTGGCTATTCTGAATGATAGACTTGCTGGGTAAAGGATTGGTGGCTGCATATTTTTCCTATTCAGCACATTGAATATTTCCTGCCACTCCATTCTGGCCTGCCAAGTTTCAGTGAACAGGTCTGTTACTACCCTTATGTGTCTACCCCTGTAGGTTAAGGCCCATTTATCCCTGTTTTCAGAATTCTCTCTTTATATTACTATTTTGCCAATTTCACTATGATGTGTCATGGTGAAGACCTATTTTTGTTAAATCTGATGGGAGTTGTCTGTGTCTTCTGGATTTGGATGTCTGCTTCCTTCCCCAGATTAGGGATGTTCTCAGCTATAATTTGTTCAAGTAAACCTTCTGCCTCTTTCTCTCTTTTCTTCTTCTTCTTCTGGAACTCCTATGATACAGATATTATTAAGTTTAATTGAATCACTTATTTCTCTAATTCTCCCCTTGTTGTATAGTATTTTCTTATCGCTCTTTTTTCTGGGAATAATCATTTTCCATAATTTTATCTTCTATTTCACTTATTCTCCCCTCTGCTTCCTGCATCTTTTCTGCCACTGCATCCAGTTTATTTTGCATCTCATTTACAACATTTCTTAATCCATTGTGACTATTTCTTAGGTCTTTGATCTCTGCAGCAATAGATTCTCTGCTGTCTTCTATGCTTTTTTCAAACCCAGCTATTAATCTTAACACTATTATTCTAAATTCTTGATCAAGTATATTGTTTATATCTGTTTGAGCAATTCTCTAGCTGTTATTTCTTCCTGTAATTTCTTTTGTGAATTCTTCCGTTTTGTTATTTTTACTAGTTTTCTGTCCCTTATGTGTTTTAATACCTTTTATGAGTCCTGAACCTGCGAGCACTACTATATTAAAAACGGTCCCATTCTGTCCATGGCCTGGCCTTTTCACAGGTGTTTTGGCATATGCTTCATGCTCTTTGTTGTCACTCTGGTTGCTTTAACTCCCTATTCATAAGTGGTGGGTTGGACATCCCACCACAGGTGCTTTGTTTTGTTCATTGAAGTAACCCTGGAAAAATTTTTTTAAAAGGGTTGGTGGTAGAAGAAGACTTATCCAATACAAAAAGAAAAATTACAAGTGTGGGGAAAAAGAAAAGAAAATATATTGACCAAGTAGAGAATCAGAGAAACTATATGGCTTAATGCAGAAAGAGAGAGAGAGACAGGAAAATAAAGAACAAGGAGATACATAAGAGGTATAAAAACAATAGATCAAAAATGTCTCCTTAAACAAACCAACAACTGGAATAACCAGAATAGAGAAGGGAAGAAATAAGAGGAAGAAAAGTAAGAGAAAGAATAATAATAATAATATATATACATGAATTGACAGGGGAGAAGCCAAGATGGCAGAACAGCATGGAAGTTTTTTGTGTGTCTTACGTCCATGAAATACAGCCAGACCAACACTAAACCATCCTACACACCTAGAAAACTGATTGGATGATTAACAAAACAATCTGCATAACCTGAACCACAGAATTCAGCAGGTACGTGGCTTGGAGAGGTGAATCTGGGGAGCGAGAAGCTGCGGAGGGTAGGGAAACGCTTTTGAGGGTGGAGAGAGGATGGAGACTGGGGAGGGGGGGAGAATACAGGAAAAGCACCCGTCCCCAAAAGCAGCTGGAGAGAAAGTGGAAAATTGGAAACAGCCACAGAGGCTAAACTAAAAAGGGAGAAAGGATAAAGGAGAGGGTTTAAATTCCATTAAGACTGTAAACAAGGGGGGCACAAAGTCTGCAACTCTGCAGCTCGATACCTGGCAGTGCTCTGGTGGGAAGGGCGAATCCCCAGGAACAGAGTGGGGTCTGGGAGGTTCTCGGGCCACACAGGGAAAAGCGGTTCCACTGCTAGAAGGACATTTGGTAGAGGCTGTTGAAGCCCCCTGGTCCCAGCAGACCCCAGAAGGCAGCCACATTCGCTGGTGCTGGGGCAAGGTCGTTAACAGTGAAGCCTGGTGCCAGATGTATGTTGTGATTTTCCATAATCCCTGAAACGCTGCTGCTACACTGTCTTGCAAACTTTTTCTGGGATGTGCTGGCACCTGGCCACAGTCTTGGGGTACCGGCAGCAGCAGGGTCCAGTGGGTCTTCCTGGGTGCAGCTGATATTCGGCCATTGCTCATTCAGCCATTGTTCGGTGAGATGCTCCCACAGAAGGGTGGAATGGGTCAAAGCTGTGGTCCTTTGTAAGTAAGGGGCGGGGAAAACAGCCGCATCTGAGACAAAACTCGGGAGAGAGGTACGGCCTGGGGCCTGGTCACGGAGAGTGAAAAAACAGGGAGTGGATGAGAGCTGAAGAAAGAGGATGGGTGCGTGATTGCTGATCCAGGAGAACAGACTGGGTAGCTGGATGGTGCCATTCTCACCGCTCCCGCACATTCGCATATGCACCTACGAGCAACAATCCACCCCAATAGGTTAGCAGCGCCATCTAGTGGAGCGGAGCTGTTTTACTGAGCCCTGCTCAACTAGGCCAACGTCACTCTTCAGGAGCACAAGTCTCACCACTGGCTTAGTTTATAAAGTGCTACATAGACTGAATTCTAGGGGAAAACGAAGTAATTTCAGTCCTACTTCAATCTGTTAGCAGGTCCATCTATTCAATTTTCTTTCTTTTTTTTCTTTTTTACACTTCTTTTCTTTTTCTTGAATACAGAAAGAGAAAAAATTCATTTTCATTTTCAATGTTTATTTAAAATATTTTCTTTAATTTTTATTACTATATTTTTTACTTTTGTGTAATTTTTTTCAAATTCTATTCTACTTCCATCATTTTATTTTAGTCTACTTCAGTGTATTCACCTTTTCAAATATTCAAACAATTTCCTTCTTTTTTTCTTCTTTCCTTTTCTTTTTTCTCTTTTTTGTTTCTTTTCTTTTTCTTGAATGTAGAAAGAAAAATTCATTTTTACCTTCAATTTCTATTAAACATATTTTAATTTTCATTACTATATTTTTTGCTTTTATGTAATTTTTTTCAAATTCTATTTTACTTCCACCATTTCATTTAGTCCACTACAGTGTATTCACTTTTTCAAATTTTCAAACAATTTTTTTTCGTTTTTTATCTTTTTCCTTTTTTTCACTTCTTTTCTTTTTTCTTGACTACAGAAAAAGAAAAAAGATATTTATTTTTTATTTTTATTAAAAATATTTTTCTTTATTTTTTCTACTATATTCTTTACTTTTGTGTATACTTTTCCAAATTCTAATTATTCCCATCATCTCATTTTAGTCTACTTCAGTGTATTCATTTTTTCAAATTCTCAAATGATTTCCTTTTTTCTTTTCTCCCCCGCCTCCTTTTTTTCTCAAATCTATCAAACCACTTTCAACACCAGACCAGAACACACCGAGGATCTAGCATCATTTATTCGATTTGTGTGTGTGTGTGTGTTTAATGACAAAACAAAGTAATTCACCCCAAAAGAAAGAGCACAGAGAAACAACAGCCAGGGATTTAACCCACACAGATACAAGCAAGATGTCTGAACCAGAATTTAGAATCACAATAATAAGAATACTAGCTGGAGTCAAAAATAGATTAGAATCCCTTTCTGCAGAGATAAAAGAACTAAAAATAGTCAGAATGAAATTAAAAATGCTATAACTGAGCTGCAATCATGGATGGATGCAGTGGCAGCAAGGATGGATGAGGCAGAACATAGAATCAGTGATATAGAGGACAAACTTACAGAGAAAAATGAAGCAGAAAAAAAGAGGGTGATTAAAGCAAAAGAGCACAATTTAAGAATTAGAGAAATCAGTGACTCATTAAAAAGGAACAACATCACAATCATAGGGGTCCCAGAAAAGGAAGAGAGAGAACAGGGATAGAAGGGTATGTGAACAAATCATAGCAGAAAACTTTCCTAACCTGGAGAAAGACACAGACATCAAAATCCAGGAAGCACAGAGGACCCCCATTAGATTCAACAAAAACCGACCATCAACAATGCATATCATAGTCAAATTCACAAACTACCCAGGTAAAGAGAGAATCATGAAAGCAGCAAGGGAAAAAAAAGTCCCTAACCTACAAGGGGAGACAGATCAGGTTTGCTGCAGACCTATCCACAGAAACTTGGCAGGCCAAAAAAGGAGTGGCGGAATATATTCAGTGTGCTGAATCAGAAAAATATGCAGCCAAGAATTCTTTTTCCAGTAAGGCTGTCATTCAAAACAGAAGGAGAGATAAAATATTTCCCAGACAAACAAAACTTGAAGGACTTTGTGACCACTAAACCAGTCCTGCAAGAAATTTTAAGGTTTAAAGGGGACTCTCTGAGGGGAGAAAAGATGAATATATATATATATATATATATATATGAATATGAATATATATACACATATATATATATATCAAACATATATAAATACCAAAAGCTACAAAAGTTAGAAAGGACCAGAGAACACCACCAGAAACTCCAACTCTACAAGCATCATAATGGCAATAAATTCATATCTTTCACTACTCTCTCTAAATGTCAATGGACTCAATGCTCCAATTAAAAGACGTAGGGTAACAGAATGGATAAGAAAACAATATCCATCTATATGCTGTTTACAAGAGACACACGTTAGACCTAAAGACACCTTCAGACTGAAAATAAGGGGACGCAGAACCATCTATCATGCTAATGGTCAACCAAGAAAGCTGGAGTAGCCACACTTATATCAGACAATCTACACTTTAAAATAAAGACTGTATCAAGAGATGCAGAAGAGCATTATATCATAATCAAGGTGTCTATTCACCAAGAAGACCTAACAATCGTAAACATTTATGCGCCAAATGTGGCAGCACCCAAATACATAAATCAATTAATCACAAACATAAAGAAACTCATCGATAGTAATACCATAATAGTAGGAGACTTCAACACCCCACTCCAGCAATAGACAGATCATGTAATAAAAAAAATCAACAAGGAAACAACAGCTTTGAATGACACACTGGACCAGATGGACTTAACAAATATATTCAGAACATTTCATCCTAGAGCAGCAGAATATACATTCTTCTCCAGTGCACATGGAACGTTCTCCAGAATAGACCACATACTGGGACACAAATCATCCCTAAGTAAGTACAAAAAGATCGAGATCATAACGTGTATATTTTCAGACAACAATGCTATGAAACTCAAAATCAACCACAAGAAAAAATTTGGAAAGGTAACAAAAACTTGGAGACTGAAGAACATCCTACTAAAGAATGAATGGGCTAACCTAACCAAGCAGTTAAAGAAGAAATTAAAAAGTATATGGAAGTCAAAGAAAATGATAACACTACAACCCCAAACCTCTGGGGCACAGCAAAAGTGGTCATAAGAGGAAAGTATATAACAATCCAGGCCTTCCTAAAGAAGGAAGAAAGATCTCAGATACACAACCTAACCTTACGCCTTAAAGAGCTGGAAAAAGAACAGCAAATAAAACCTCAAACCAGCAAAAGGCAGGAAATAACAAAGATTAGACCAGAAATTAATGCTATGAAAACCAAAACCAAACCAAACAAAAACAAACAAAAAAACAGTAGAACAGATCAATGAAACTACAAGTTTGTTCTTTGAAAGAATTAACAAAATTGATAAACCACTAACCAGTATGATCAAAAAGAAAAAGGAAAGGACCCAAATAAATAAAATCAAGAATGAAAGAGGAGAGATCACAACCAACACAGCAGAAATAAAAACAATAATAAGAGAATATTATGAGCAATTATATGCCAATAAAATGGGCAATCTGGAAGAAATGGACAAATTCCTAGAAACATATACACTACCAAAACTGAAACAGGAAGAAATAGAAAATTTGAAAAGACCCATAACCAGTCAGGAAATCGAATTAGTAATAACAAATCTGCCAAAACATGAGAGTCCAGGGCCAGATGGCTTTCCAGGGGAATTCTACCAAACATTTAAGGAAGAGTTAACACCTATTCTCTTGAAGCTGTTCCAAAAAAAAATAGAAATGGAAGGAAAACTTCCAAACTCTTTCTATGAACCCAACGTTACCTTGATTCCAAAACCAAAGATCCCACTAAAAAGAACTATAGACCAATTTCCCTGATGAACACGGATGCAAAAATCCTCAACAAGATATTAGCCAACTGGGTCCAATAATACATTAAAAAAATTATTCACCAGCACTAAGCAGGATTTATACCTGGGATGCAGGGCTAGTTCAATATCCACAAAACAATTAACATGATTCATCACATCAAGAAAAGAAAGGACAAGAACCATATGATCCTGTCAATCGATGCAGAAAAGGCCTTTGACAAAATCCAGCACCCTTTCTTAATAAAAACCCTTGAGAAAGTCGGGATAGAAGGAACATACTTAAACATCATAAAAGCCATTTATGAAAAGCCCACAGCTAACATCATCCTCAATGGGGAAAAACTGAGAGCTTTCCCCCTAAGGTCAGGAACAAGACAGGCATGTCCACTCTCACCACTGTTATTCAACATAGTATTGGAAGTCTTAGCCTCGGCAATCAGACAACACAAAGAAATAAAAGGCATCCAAATTGGCCAGGAGGAGGTCAAACTTTCACTCTTCGCAGATAACCTGATACTCTATATGGAAAACCCAAAAGGTTCCACCAAAAAACTGCTAGAATTGATTCATGAATTCAGCAAAGTTGCAGGATATAAAATCAACGCACAGAAATCAGTTGCATTCCCATACACCAACAATGAAGTGACAGAAAGAGACATCAAGGAATCGATCCCATTTACAGTTGCACAAAAAAACACAAAATACCTAGGAATGAATCTAACCAAAGAGGTGAAAAATCTATACACTGAAAACTATAGAAAGCTTATCAAAGAAATTGAAGAAGACACCAAAAAATGGAAAAAGATTCCACGCTCCTGAATAGGAAGAACAAATATTGTTAAAATGTCGATACTACCCAAAGCAATCTACATATTCAATGCAATACCTATCAAAATAACACCAGCATTCTTCCCAGAGCTAGAACAAACAATCCTAAAATTTGTATGGAACCAGAAAAGACTCCCAATAGCCAAAGCAATCTTGAAAAAGAAACCAAAGCAGGAGGCATCACAATCCTGGACTTCAAGATGTATTACAATGTTGTAATCATCAAGACAGTATGGTACTGGCACAAGAACAGACACTCAGATCAATGGAACAGAATAGAGGACCCTGAAATGGACTCATAAACGTACGGCCAACTAATCTTTGACAAAGCAGGAAAGAATATCCAATGACAAAGCAGGAAGGAATATTCAATGAAATAAAGTCTCTTCAGCAAGTGGTGCTGGGAAAACTGGACAGCAACATGCAGAAAAATGAACCTGGAACACTTTCTTACACCATACACAAAAATAAACTCAAAATGGAGGGAAGACCTCAATGAAAGACAGGAAGCGATCAAAATCCTCGAGGAGAAAGCAAGCAAAAACCTCTTTGATCTTGGCCACAGCAGCTTCTTACTCAACACGTCTCCAGAGGCAAGGGAAACAAAAGCAAAAATGAATTATTGGGGCCTCATCAAAATAAAAAGCTTCTGCACAGCAAAGGAAACAATCACCAAAACTAAAATGCAACTGACAGAATGGGAGAAGAGGTTTGCAAACGACATAGCAGAGAAAGAATTATTATCCAAAATCTAGTAATAACGTATCAAACTCAACACCCAAAAACCAAATAATCCAGTGAAGAAATGGGCAAAAAGACATGAATAGACACTTCTCCAAGAAGACATCCAGATGGCCAACTGACACATGAAAAAATGCTCAACATCACTCATCATCAGGGAAATACAAATCAAAACCGCAATGAGATACCACCTTACACCTGTCAGAATGGCTAACATTAACAACTCAGGCAAAAACAGATGTTGGCAAGGATGTGTGGAAAGAGGATATCTTTTGCATTGTTGGTGGGAAAGCAAGTCTGGAAAACAGTATGGAGGTTCTTCAAAGAGCTAAAAATAGAATTGCCCTATGACCCAGCAATTGCACTACTAGGTATTTACCCAAGGGATACAGGTGTGCTGTTCTGAAGGGACACATGCACCCCAATGTTTATAGCAGTGCTATCAACAATAGCCCAAGTATGGAAAGAGCACAAATGTCCATCGATGGATGAATGGATAAAGAAGATGTGGTATATATATACAATGGATTATTACTCCGCAATCAAAAGGAATGAAATCTTGCCATTTGCAACTATGTGGATGGAACTGGAGGGTATTATGCTAAGTGAAATTAGTCAGTGAAAGACAAGTACCATATGACTTCACTCATATGAGGACTTTAAGAGACAAAACGGATGAACATAAGGTAAGGGAAACAAAAATAATATAAAAACAGGGAGGAGAGCAAAACATAAGAGGCTCATAAATATGGAGAACAAACAGAGGGTTACTGGAGGGGAATGTTGGACGGGGAAGGGCTAAATGGGTAAGGGGAACTAAGGAATCTACTCCTGAAATCAACGTTGCACCTTATGCTAACTAATTTGGATGTACATCAAAAATAAAATAAAGTAAAATAAACCCAAATATCTACTTCAAAAAAATAAAGCTGTAGTGAGCAAAACGGTATGGTGCTGGCACAAAAATAGACACTTACATCAATGGAACATATTAGAAAACTCAGAAATGTACTCATGACAATATAGTCAATTAATCTTCAACAAAGCAGGAAAGAATATCCAATGGTAAAAAGACAGTCTCTTCAACAAATGGAGTTGGGAAAATTGAATAGAAACATGCAGAAAAATGAAATTGGACCACTTTCTGACTCTATACACAAAAATAAATTCAAAATTGATTAAAGTCTTATACATGAGACCTGAAACCATAACAATCCTAGAAGAGAACACAGACGGTAACCTCTTAGACATCAGCTATATTATTTATGGAAATTCTTTCTAAATTCCCAAGGCAATGAAAACAAAAGCAAAAATAAATAATTCAGACTGTTTTAAAATAAAAAGCTTTCTGCACAGCGAAGGAAACAATCAACAAAAGTATAAAGCAACTTATGGAATGGGAGAAAATATTCACTAATGAAATATCTGATAAAGGGCTAGTATCCAAGATATATAAAGAACTTATACAAATCACTCAAAAAACAAATAATACAATTTAAAAAATCAGCAAAGATATGAATAGACATTTTTCTAAAAAAGACATATGATGGCCAACAGACATATGAAAATTTGCTCAACCTCACTCATCATCAGGGAAACACAAATCCAAACTCCAATGAGATATCACCTCACACCTGTCAGAATGGCTAAAATCAATAATAAAAGAAACAACAGGTATTGGTGAGTATGCGGAAAAAGGGGAACCCTCTTGCAGTCTTGGTGTGAATGCAAACTGGTGCAGCAACTTGAAAACAGTATGGAGGCTCCTCAAAATGTTAAAAGCAGAACTACCCTACAATCCAGCAATTGCACTACTAGGTATTTACCCAAAGAATACAAAAATACTATTTCAAAGGATTACACGCACTCCAGTATTTATAGCAGCATTATCTATAATAGCGAACATAATGAAGCAACCCACATGTCCATCAGTTGATGAATGGATAAAGAAGATATGGTATATATATATATATATGTGTGTGTGTGTGTGTGTGTGTGTGTGTGTGTGTGTGTGTGTGTATAAAATCGAATATTAGTCATAAGGAAGAATGAATTCTTGCCATTTGTAATGATGTGTTTGAAGCCTGAGAGTATTCTGCTAAGTGAAATTAGAGAAAGACAGCATATGATTTCATTCATACATGCAATTTAAGAAACAACAAATGAGCAAAGGGTAACAAAGAGAGAGAGAAAAACAAATCAAGAAACTGACTCTTAACTATAGAGAACAAACTGATAGTTACCAGATGGGAAGCAGATGTGGGGATGGGTTAAATAGGTGATGGGGATTAAAGAGTGTACTTATAGTGATGAGCACCAGGTGTTGCATGAAAATGTTGAATCACTGTTTTGTACACCTGAAAGTAATATTACACTGTATGTTAACTAACTGAAATTTAAATAAAAACAGAAACAAATCAAAAGGAAAAATCCTACCAAGACTGAAACACTAAGCGATGGAAAGTCTGAATGAACAATAACAAATGAGGCAATTGAATTAGTAATCAAACACCTCCCAACACAGAAAATCCCAGGACTATATGGTTTCACCGGTGTATTCTAGCAAACATTTAAAGCAGAATTAATGTCAATCCTTCTCAAACTCTTCCCAAAAAAAATGAAGAAAAAAGAAGGAAAACTCCCAAACTATGTTACAAGTCCATCATTATCTTAACATCTATGAGATAATAGAAACATATATATTGGTCTCTGCCTCTGGTTCCTGATGCAGAGCTCCTGAAACCCTTGTAATTTCCTAAGTGATACGAGCACAAGGAACATCATTTGTTCTAATATTTGGTCTTTGACCCCAGTTCCTCTCACAGAGCTCCTGAAACTCTTATAATTTCCAGGGTAATAGGAGTGGTTTTTTTTGTTCTAATGAGGCAGCTCTGGGCAGGCTGCTGGATGGCTTCTAGGTGAGGGCTGGTCACTGGAAAGACCAAGCCATGAATAGAAGCTAAGAATTTTCATTCCTACCTCATTCTCTTGAGAAGAGAGAAGGGCTGAAAATAGAGTTCATGATCAATCATGCTTACACGATGGAGCCTCCATAAAATCCCAAAAGTACAGGGTTCTGACATCTTCCAGTTTGGTGCGCATGTGGTAGTGCTGGGAGAGTGGCATACACTTTTTCCATACTTTGCCCTATATATCTTTTCTATTTGGCTGTTCCTGGGTTATATCATTTTACAATAAACTGATGATCTATTAAGTAAAATTCTATGAGTTTTGTGAGCCACACTAGCAAATTAGTAAAACACAAGGAAAAGATCACTGGAGCCTCCAATCTATATATAGTATGTTGATCAGAAGCAAAGGTGATAACCTGGGCTTGCAAATGGCATTTGAATTGGTGAAGGAGGGAGTCTTGTAGGACTGAACTTTTAACCAGTGGAATATGATGCTATCTCCAAGCAAATAGTGTCAGAATTGAGTTGAATTCTTGGACTCTTTGCTGGTGTCTAAGAATTTCTTGGTGGTATAGGGAAATACTTCCACACATTTGGTGACCAGAAATGAAGTGTTTTGTGTTAGTAGTAAAGGTGACTCAGAGGAAAGAAATACTGTTGGGAAGAGCTGGGTTTTTCCTTATACAGAGGTAGAAACATTAGGTTTTTCCATTATTACAACATCAAAGCCAGACAAGGATATCACTAGAAAAGAAAATTACAGACCAATATCCCTGATTAACATGGATGCAAAAATGTTCAAAAAAAATACTAGCAATCTGAATTCAATAGTACATTAAAAGGTTCATACACCATGATGAAGTTGGATTTATAGCTGTGATGCAAGATGGTTCAACATATGCAAATCAATAAATGTGATACACCACATAAATAAAATGAAAAATAAAAATCATATGAGCATCCCAATATATGCAAAAAATCACAAAATTAGACATCTCTTTATGATAAAGACCCTCAACAAGTTGATTATAGAAAATACAGGTCTCAACACAATAAAGGCCATGTATGATAAACCCACACCCAACATCATACTCAGTGGTGAAAGGTTGAAAGCTTTTTCTTTAAGATCAGGAACAAGATAAGCATGCCTACACTCACCATCCTTATTTAACATCATATTGGAAGTCTTAAACAGAACAATTAGGCAAGAAAAAAAACCTAAAAGCCACCCAGTTAAGAAAGGTAGAAGTAAAATTGTCTTTGTTTACAGATGATATGATTTTATATATAGAAAACCCTAAAGAGCCCCCCAAAAAACTGATAGAACAAATTCATTAATTTAGTGAAGTTGTAAGGATACAAAATCAGCATACAGAAATCTATTGCTTTTGTACACTAAGAAAACATCTGAAAAAGAAATAGTGAAAACAATCCCATTCACAATAAGATCCAAAAAAATAAGATATTTAGGAATACATTTTTCAAGGAGGTGAAAAATCTGTACACTGAAAACTAATGAAAGAAACAGAAGAAAACACAAACAAATGAAAAGATAGCCCATGTTTATGGATCAGAATGATTCATATTATTAAAATGTCCATACTACCCAAAGCTTTGGGTGTCTATACATTCAATAAAATCCGTATCAAAATCCCAATGTCATTTTTCACAGAAATAGAAAAAATCCTGATTATAAAATGGAGAGAGGAGCTTAATAGACATTTTTCCAAAGAAAACGTACAAATGGTCAACATATACATGAAAATGTGTTCAACATCATTAATCATCAGGAAAATGTAAATCAAAACCACTATGAGATATTATCTTACACCTGTTAGAATGGTTATTAAAAACACAAGGGACTCTTAAAAACTGAGAATAAACTGAGGGTTGATGGGAGGTGGGAAGGAGGGGAAAGTGGGTGATGGGCATTGAGGAGGGCACCTGTTGGGATGAGCACTGGGTGTTGTATGGAAACCAATTTGACAATAAATTTCATAATAAAAAAAAACACAAGGGATAAGAATTGCTGTCAAGTATGTAGAGAAAAGGGAACCCTTGTACACCATTGATGGGAATGTAAATCAGTGCAGCCACGATAAAAAACAGCATGGAGTTTCCTCAAAATAAATAAATAAATAAATAAAAATAGAACTATCATATATATGATCTAGCAATCTCACTTCTGGGTATATATTTAAAGGAAATGAAATTAGGATCTTAAGGAGATATCTGCACTCCCATGTTCATTACAGCGCTGTTCACAACAGCCAAACTATGGAAAGAACCTAATTGTCTGTCTACAGATGAATAAAGAAGATGTGATGTATTGAATTCCACATAATAGAATATTATTAGGCCATGGAAATAAGAAAATCATGGCATTTGTGATAACATGGGTGGACCTTGAAGCCATTATTCTAAGTGAAATAAGTCAGAGAAAGACAATTTCTGTGATGTCACTCATGTGGAATCTAAAAACAATGGATTCATAGCAAAAGATGGTAGAACAGCAATTTACAAGAGCTAAGGGGTGG
This sequence comes from Acinonyx jubatus, assembly GCF_027475565.1. Lineage (NCBI taxonomy): Eukaryota > Metazoa > Chordata > Mammalia > Carnivora > Felidae > Acinonyx > Acinonyx jubatus. The sequence continues at coordinate 58,719,194 of NC_069389.1, read as the reverse complement.
GAGAAATGGGGAGATATTGGACAAAGATTACAAACCATCAGTTATAAGATGATAAGTTCTCAGGATCTCCTGTACAGCATAGTGATTATAGCTGACAATACTTTATTGTATATTGTATATTTGAAAGTTGCTATTGAGTACAATTTTAATGTTTTAACCATACAATGACAACAGAATGGTAATTATGTGAGACAAAGAATGTAACTAACCTGTAATACTTGAAAGTATTAGAATGTTTTAAATAGTGGTAAAAAAAATAACAAAATTTGCCATCTTAACCATTTAAATGTGTACAATTCAGTAGTGTTAACTGTATTCATATTGCTGTACAACAGATCTGTAGAACATTTTCATCTTGAAAAACTGAAACTCCATACCCATAGAACTACAACTCCCTATTTCTTGTTCTCCCAGCTCCCAGCAACTACCATTCTAGTTTTTGTTTACATGAGTTTGACCACTTTAGATAGCTCATATAAGTGTACTCATACAGTATTTGTCTTTTTTAATGTCCTCAAGATTCATCCATATTATAGCATGTGACAAGATTTCATTCTTTTTCTTTTTTTAATTTTTTTTTCAACGTTTATTTATTTTTTGGGACAGAGAGAGACAGAGCATGAACGGGGGAGGGGCAGAGAGAGAAGGAGACACAGAATCGGAAACAGGCTCCAGGCTCTGAGCCATCAGCCCAGAGCCTGACGCGGGGCTCGAACTCACGGACCGCGAGATCGTGACCTGGCTGAAGTCGGACGCTTAACCGACTGCGCCACCCAGGCGCCCCAAGATTTCATTCTTTTTAAGGTTGAGTAATACTCTATTTTATGTATATTTCACATTTTGTTTATTCATTCATTGATGGATATTTGGGTTGCTTCCACTTCTTGACTATGAACATGGGTGTGTCAATATCCCTTTGAGATCGTGTTTTCAATTCCTTTGGATATATATTCAGGATTGGAATTGCTGAATTATATAGTAATTCTATTTTTAGTTTTTTACGGGAACTTCCATACTGTTTTCTATAATGGCTGCATGTTCCCTCCAACTATGCACAAGGATGCACATACACTTTGGGGCCATTTGTATATCTTCTTTGGAGAAATGTCTATTCAAGTCCCTTGCCCATTTTTAAATTGGGTTGTTCGGGTGGTTTTTGTTGTTGAGTTGTAGGTATTCTTTATATATCCTGGATATTAACCCCTTATCAGATGTATGATTCATAAATATTTCCTCCTATTCATTCCATAGATTGCCTTTTCACTCTGATTACTTTTTTTGATGTTCAGAAATTTTTACATTTGATATACAAATGGCCAGTAAGAACATGAAAAAGTGCTCAACATCAATAATCATTAATACAAAATAAAACTACATTAAGATACCACTTCATATCCATTAAGATTGTTACTAAGAAAAAAGAAAACACAGAAAATAACAAGTGTTGGTGAGGAATCAGAGAAATTGTAAACTTTGTGTATTGTTGGTGGGAATGTAAAATGGTGTAGATGATTTAGAATTTAAAAAAAATAATTATATAATCCAATTATACTTCTGGATATATATCCAACAAAAATTAAGAGCAGGATCTTGAGTTCATTTTTGCATGTGTTGTTAAGTAAGGGTCCAATTTCATTCTTTTCCATGTGGATATTTAGTTTTCCCAGCACCATTTATTGAAGACACTGTATGATGAGTGATGTTTTAATTAAAAACTATATATTTTCATATTATTTTAATATGTTAATAATTTAAGAGAAATCTTAAATGTTCTCACCACAAAAAGAAATGGTAATTACGTGAGGTGATGGAGGCATTAACTAACCTTATTGTGGTAATAATTTCACAATATACATTTGTGTCAAATTGTCACATTGTATACCTTAAACTTACACATTGTTATATGTCAATTATATCTCCATAAAGTTGAGAAAACTAAACTTCATAGACTGTACACACAAAAAAATAATCTATATAAGAAAAAACTTGATAAATTATACTACCTTCATCCAAATTAAAAACTTTTGCTCGGTTCAAAATTCTGCTGAAAAGTTGAAAAGACAAGCTGCAGATTGTAAGAATATATTTGCAAACAACAAATCCAACAAAGGACTAGTACCTAGAATGTATAAAGAATACTCAAAAGTCAACAGTAATAAAGCAAATCGCCCAATTAGAAGATGCACGAAAGACATGAAGAGACACTTTATCAAAGAAGATATATAGATAGCAAATAAGCACATGAAATATATTCAACATTACTAGCAACCAAAAAATGCAAATTAAGACTACAATGAAATATCACTACACACATCTCAGAATGAGAAAAATAAGTCTCAATAAATTTTAAAAGATTAAAGTCATACAAAGTATATTCTCTGACCAAATGGAATTAAATTAGAAATCAATAACCAAAGATTTCTGGAAAATCAACAAATATTTGGCAACTAAATAACACACTTCTAAGTAACTCAAAGATCAAAGAAGAAGTCAAAAGGGAAATTAGAATGTATTATATGCTAAATGAAAACAAAAATACAACATAACAAAATTTGTGGGATGCCACTAAAGCAGTATTTCCTTGGGGAAATTTTAGAGCACTAAAGGTGCTTCTTCTTCAGAAAGAAGTGCATTCTTAGAAAAGGTGCATTCTTCTTAGAAAAGAAGAGTAATTTCCATTCAACAACATCAGTTTCCATCTTAAGAAACTACAAAGAAAGAGGGGCGCCTGGGTGACTCAGTCAGTTAATCATCTGACTCTTGGTTTCAGCTCAGGTCATGATCTCATGGTTCATAGATTCAAGCCCTGTGTTGGACTCTGCACTGACTGTGTGGAACCTGCTTGGAATTCTCTCTCTCTCTCTCTCTCTCTCTCTCACTCTCACTCTCGCTCTCGCTCTCGCTCTCTCTGTCCCTCCTGTGCTCATGCTGTCTCTGTGTCTCTCAAAATAAACAAATAAACATAAAAAAAGAAACTAGAAAGAGAGCAAACTAAACCAAAAGTAAGTGAATGAAAGATATAGTAAGGATTAAGTGTAAAAATAAATGAAACAGAAAACAGTAAAATAATGGAGAAAATCAGTGAAAGCAAAAGTTGGTTCTTTTTGAGAACATGAATACAATTGATACAATTTTGGCCAGACTGATCAGGAAAACTGGGAAAAGACACAAATCACTAATATCAAGAATGAAAGTGATGATGTCACTAAAGATTCTGCAAAAAGGATGAAAAAGGAACATTATGAACAACTTTATGACAATGGATTCAACAATTTAGATGAAATAAACTCCTTGAAGTACACAAATAATCAAAGCTCATTCACTGTGATGTCATCTGGAGCTTGAGGTCCTCTTCCAGGGTCACTAGTTGTTGGCAGAATTTATTTATTTGCAGCTGTAAGACTGAGGCTTTATTTTATTGCTGGCTGTTGGTTGTAGGTGACTCTCAGCTTCTAGAGGATAACCTCACATCTTAGCCATGTTGTCCATGTGATTTCATTAACATGTGGACTTAAGAAAGAAACAAAACAAACTAGCAAAGGGGGGTGGGAAAGAGAGAGAGAGGCAAACCAAGAAACAAAATCTTAACTATAGAGAACAAACCGATGGTTACCAGGAGGGAGGTGGGTGTGGGGATGGGTTAAATAGGGGTTAAGGAGTGCACTTGTTATGGTAAGCACTGGGTGTTGTATGGAAGTGTTGAATCACTATATTGTACACCTGAAGCTAATATTACACTGCATTATAACTAACTGGGATTTAAATAAAAACTCAAAGAAAAACCTGCTTGGTCATTATGGTGAATCCCTTTTGGAGTATCTGTGCAGTTCATATGGCTCCTTAAATTGCCCCCATTTCCCAGTTTCTTTCTTATAGGGGTGGGATCCTGTCAGTGAATGTGATATATAAATGTTGTTCCAATCCTAGGCCTAAGTTGATTGGCCTAAGGATGAGCACCTGACTATTTAGAAGCCCTTCCCAAAAATTTGAAGTTGAAAGAGAGAGAAGAGAGAGAGAGAGAGAGAGAGAGAGAGAGAGATTGTTTTCCCCCTGTGGTTGAACCTTAGAAAGTAAACAATAGGGGCACCTGGGTGGTTCAGTTGGTTGAGCCTCCGACTTTGACTCAGGTCATGATTTCACAGTTCATGAGTTCGAGCCCCACATTGGGCTTGGTGCTGTCAGCGTGGAGCCCGCTTTGGATGCTCTGTCCCCCACCCCCCCCCCATCTATGCTTGTCTGCTGATCACGCTCTCTCTCTCAAAAATAAGTAAACATTAAAAAAAAGAAAGTAAATAATGACGCCATGGCTCTGTAAGGAAATTGTATTTTTCCATACTTTCTGTGGAGCTAAGAAAACTGTTCATCAGAGAGAGTGAAGCAAAAAGAAAAATTATAAAGGGAACGATAAATGATATTATCTACATCTAAAAAGAATGATCAATTATATTGTCTACATCTAAGTTTCTAAAGACTTTTCAGTTGCCTGTTCTGGTCCATTCCTGAAATTCAATAACATTCTTGACCTTGGGTTTAGTTAGACACCTCTAATTCCTTATAATAAATTTCCCTATTTTGCTGGAAGTAGCATACATTGGTTTCTGTTACCTGTAACTGAAGAATCTTGGTATAGAAACTTTAGTCAGGTTGTCATGCCTAAGTCTCTGGACCAATTTTTTTAAATTTGTCTTTTAGCACTGTGTCTGGAACAACGTCTAAGAACACCCTCTATCCTCCATGCTTCAGTCTATTCTCTAGGCCCTTTCTTTGCACTGGCTGACATGCTGTAGATAAGTTAGTTACTGTTGGTGAGGGATTGAGTCAGAGCCAAGTCGCAAGCCCGCACCAGCAAAGTAGCTGCATTTATTTCCAGTCTGTAGCAGTAGATAATTTATATACACATTTAGAGTAGGTTAGGAGACTGTTGCAGGAAAAATGGAAGGATGGAGACTTCCAGAGTGAATATAGACACCAGATTAGTAGAGGAATGAAACACATTTATTAGACAATCTGTAGGATCTCAGCCAGGGACCTCAGGACAGAGCAGAGAACTCTGGGTCAATTCTTCCAACATCAAGTTGTCATGATAGACAAATGGCTTTATGGGCCATAGGTTTGCTTCTGAGGCGGGGAGGGCAGAAATACAAAAAGAGCTAAGGAGTAAGTAACCAGATAAGACAGGGAGTCCAAGTCAGGGAAATAAGAGGTAAGAAGGTGAAGGGGCAAGGTGACAGGATTGAAGAAAAATGAGGTAGAAAGTCCTACAGATAAACTGGAGCATTCTAAAAGCACTAAGTCAGGAACCAGTTGACTCATCTGGAGGTTAGCCAAACTAGACAGGTAGCTCCATGTTGTGTTGATATAGCTAGCAGAGCCAAGAGCTTTCAAGGCAGTGATTTGGCTTTCCTGATTATTTTTGCAAGACTACACTCCCACCACTATACTTATATCAACATGACTTGGATCAGCTCCTTTGTAATTGCCACAATAGCCCTTCAACCTACATAAACTGATCCTGAATTCTATTAGAGGTCTCCATTTCTCTCCATCCCTGTTTTCAGGCAAAATATTTATAGATATATCACAGCTGTGCTTCTGACTAAGATCTATCATTATTTTGTACACGTCTAAATATAAATGAAATCCATTTTTATATTTGGTCATTTTATCCCAGGGAAAAATGTTCTATTATAATCCATGAGAAATTCAAAAAAGAACAGAGTATTTACTCAGGCTCAATTGGCTTCAAGAAACCCACTTAAGCTAACTCATATAAAGTGAAGTTTATTCTAAGGCTATGAGTAGAACAGGGTAGAAGTAGTACATAAATCCAAGAATAAGCACTAATAGGAACAGACCTCACCAAGATTAGAGTGGGGGGATAGTTGTGCTTTAATTTAGCCCTAGAGAATTTCAGTAAGAGTTTAGAGTCTTCATTCTAGTGTCCAAGTGGCTCTTCTTTCCACCCCACCACCACTTGACTGCCTCTAATTACTCATTATTACTCACAAATCTCCCTGTACAAGGCCTATCATAGCTTCTTCAGCCCCAGCTATACCTTATGATCTTTTAGCTATAATAATTCACTATTTGTTTTGTTATTGTAGTTTTCTATTTCATATTTTTTAGTTAAGAAACGAAGTATCTGATTAGCCCAGCTAGTTCTTTCAAGGCAGCCCATACAGGACAGTTTATACCCATAGAAACGTCTTTCTTTCTTTCTTTCTTTCTTTCTTTCTTTCTTTCTTTCTTTCTTTCTTTCTTCCTCACCACAAAAATTTACTGTGGTGGGGGAGGGAAAACAGGTTGAGTCATGTGGTTAAAAAAGTGTGGCTACTTAGCCAGCACTAGTGATCTGGAAGAGCATAAAATAGTGGAATATGACATAAGGTAGAAGGAGGGAAAATGGCTAAGGTACTGGTGCCTACAACAAAGAAAACTAACATGAGAAGTCAATGTAAGCCTCACAGGGTCTTAGAACCAAACAGTAGAAAGGTTGCTTTGGGGCTCCCTTATAGGAACATTTATTGCACATCTACTTTGGAACAATCAATATAAATTCACTGACTCACTTTTACGATCTTTTTTTTTTAATATGAAATTTATTGTCAAATTGGTTTCCATACAACAACCAGTACTCATCCCAACAGGTACCCTCCTCAATGCCCATCACGCACTTTCCCCTCCCTCCCACCCCCCATCAACCTTCAGTTTGTTCTCAGTTTTTAAGAGTTTCTAATGGTTTGCCTCCCTCACTCTCTCTTTTTTTTCCCTTCCCCTCCTCCATAGTCTTCTGTCAAGTTTCTCAGGAACAACACACAAGAGTGAAACCATATGGTATCTGTCTTTCTCTGTATGGCTTATTTCACTTAGCATAACACTCTCCAGTTCCATCCATGTTGCTACAAAAGGCCATATTTCATTCTTTCTCATTGCCAAGTAGTATTCCATTGTGTATGTAAACCACAATTTCTTTATCCAATCATCAGTTGATGGACACTTAGGCTCTTCCCATCCTTTGGCTATTGTTGAGAGTGCTGCTACAAACATTGGGGTACAAGTGCCCCTATGCATCAGCACTCCTGTATCCCTTGGGTAAATTCCTAGCAGTGCTATTGCTGGGCCATAGGGTAGAACTATTTTTAATTTTTTGAGGAACCTCCACACTGTTTCCCAGAGTGGCTGCACCAGTTTGCATTCCCACCAACAGTGCAAGAGGGTTCCCGTTTCTCCACATCCTCTCCAGCATCTATAATCTCCTGATTTGTTCATTTTAGCCACCCTGACTGGCGTGAGGTCTTATATTATCACTGAGGAATAATTATTATTAACGCAATTACAGAAATAAACTAAAGCCCAAAGAGTAACTGTCTAAACTTATGAACAAATAAATGACAAAGAATATAAGCTTAGGACGTCTAAGATCTATTCCACATGTTCTTGTTAGAGAACAGGAAACCCTCATAGGTGAGTATGCATAGTGGTCTTCTTTGTGGAGGTAGGCCCCTAAGTAGAAAGTCATGCAAATATCCTGGGAAGTTTGGTTAGCCTTTTGGGGACATCTGAGTTGGCATGGTTTTGAAACTGGGCAAGTCATGTAAGTTCTAACAATAAGCCAGATGTGGAAGGATGAGAGACCTGGGGAAATACATGCTGTCAGACAGAGGGTATGTGATAACAATTACTTTAAAATGAGTAACTTTGACTTCCCCTCCAATAACAAGCCCAGAAAAAGAGACTTTGAGGGCCTCTGGACATCAAGCAAAGCCCTGGAAATTAGCCCTCAGTGGTAATAATTTTATTGAATAATAAGAGGACTGAGGGAGTAAGGCACAGGAGAACTCACTTTGGAGTTTTACCTCCATTTTGAGGCACAGAGTAACCCAGAAGACAGTGTTGTGTATTCCCAGGGAAAGGCAGATTAGGGACTCCTAATTATTCTTCCATACTCCTCTCTTCATTCCTCTCCCTCCATAGGAGAGGCTGGGGTGGGTGGATGGATGGGGGGTGCACAAGGATTCTGGCTCAGCTTCTGCAGGCTTCATGCCTCCATTTTGGGACTGTGGTGCCATTACTGCCCAGTTTTCCTTGGGGGACAGAGGGGGCCTGGGGGCAGCAGGTACTGACTCCAGGAGCAGCAAGCAGACTTTCTGGGAAGTCAGGGGGAAATGAGAGATTCACTCATCTCCCTACTTTCTGTAAGGAAGGGTGGAAAGATCCTTGGAGAAGGGCTGGAAAACTGGCACTTAGTTCCTGTCAGGGCCTCCCTTTCCCCATCTGTAAAGCAGGTATAAGAGCAGCTGCCTCTCAGGGTTGCAGGGGGTGGATAAAATGTGATGAGGGATATTGGAGCACCTGTGAACTGTAAGTTGCCCACCCAAAGGTGAGGGCACCCTGTTATCATTGAAGGGAGTCTCTGTGTGTTCATGGAGCCAAAGGAAGAAGGAAGTGTGTCTGTGCATGAGGGGTGGGGGTGGGGCGAATGAGGAGGCTAGTAGTTGAAAGATGTCTCACTGACAGAAGGAAACTCTGGCCTTTGCAAGGCTTTGAGGTAGATGGAACTGCAGGGCTGAGCCTCCCAGAAGACTCCATCCTAGGGGAGGAAGAGTGTATGTGGCTGAGTGGGAGAGGGGAGTGGGAGTGGTTACCCTCTCCCTCTCTTTCACTCCCACTTGGGCAAATGGCTGAAGGAAGCAGGTTGATGGAGAGTAGGGTGGAGGAGTGTCAGATGGGGAGCAAATTGAGGAGGGGGCTCTTAGAGTCAATCTGGTCCGTTCATGTTTGGGGGAGGTTTCTCAAGCCTAGGAAATCCCACTAGTATACCTGTGTGAACCTAGGGCAGCTGGTGGGGGCTCACCTTCACCCTGAGTGGTATCCAGGGACCATGTGGTGAGGGAGCAGACCTGAGCTGGGAGCTCTCACCCACGTGGTTGCCCACCCCTCCCCAGGAGTTCTGGGGACAGCTATTATGGGGGACTCTTGGGATTGAGGAGTTGGTCAATTCTTTGGAAGAAACAGCCTCATTGTGCTGACTTGCGTGGAGGAGGCGCCCCACAGGCCCTGCCCAGGGTTGGAGGTTGGAGAGGCAGGCGGAGGGGGATGGCTGCTCTGGACCCAAGCGTTTCCTGGAGGCGATTCCCACCCCCAGTCCCCGCATCTCTGAGAGCCCCTTGCGCAGAACCGCTTAGATCCTTCACCAGCTGCAGGCTGACTCTAACCTTGGGGCCTTGGGGCCAGATCAGGTAAGGGGAAGAGAGAAGAGGGTCTCAGGTAGGACAGAGTTGTCGCTGGTCCGGCCCGGATCGCCTCCAGGGCTCGGGACCAAGCGCTAGGTGGGGGCAGCGACACTGCAGTCCCCGGTGGTGGTGGTCTGGGCGGGGCAGTGGGGGCAGGGGGATGGAGGAGGAGCGCAGCCTGGGACACGCGGCGGTTGCGGTCTATTCATCTGGCTCTCTGAGCAGTTGGCAGGACCTGGCGCTGGGTCCTCTCGCCTTTCTTCCCGCCCCCTTCCCCTGGGCGGGCCTGATTCCCATCTGAGTATAGCAGGGTCAGATACATCTCTGTGGCGCGTCTCCCGGGTTCTTACCCTCCCCAGACGCGGAAGTGGATGGAGGGCCACAGGGTGGAGGTGGCAGGAACCTTGCCCTTTCCCGCCCAGTGTAGCCAGAGGACGGTGGCAGAACCAAGCGATGCCCGGGACCCGCGGGACCACAGCCCCATCTCCATCTCCAGGCACTCCCTGAGTGTAGGGTAGGCATGGAGACCTGGTGGGAAGGGATACCTGTTAGCACCCCCATTCCCGGATCCCAGGGCCCAGTCGTTTTGAAGGCAGTGTAGCGTGGGTGTGCAGTGGGAAAAGGAGGGTAGCAATTGCCTGTCTCTAGTCTCCAATCCCTGGAGCAGTTAGGCCTGGGGAACAAGTAGGCGCTGGGCTGGGGACACTCGCTGGACAGGTGCTGTCAGTCCACATGTCCTACTGGCCAGGCAAGAGTGTTGCTGGGCTCAGCTCTACCCTCGCTCCCCACAGCTGGACTCTGACACTTGTTAGACGTGAGCAATGGGCTAATTTTATCTGACTGAGCTCTGGGTCAGCAGGAAACGGACACTGAGGAGTGCATAGTTCTTCTGGGTGGATCTGATCAGGAGGAGGCCAGTCATAAAGCAGTGGGGAGTGCGACCTTCATCCTGGAGGGAGCGCATCTTCAGAGAGGACCAAATTTTAGTGCCGAGGCCTGTGCGCTCCAGGTTGCTGTGGCAAAATTGGAATCCAGAGCCTGTCATTGGGTCCTGGTTGTTCACATTGGGACACTTAGGATGAAAGGTGTCAAGGAACTAGGTCCATTAGAGGACCGAAGTATGAGAATCCTCTCTCTGCAAAGATCAGGGACATTTTCATCAAATCTGTTAGGTACGTTTAGAGCTGTAAAACGTGCCATTTGAGAGTGTGGAGATCAGTAATCCAAAGAGGAGAGTCCAGACAGATCACCTATCCTGAGAGGACAGAAGCAGAGAGCAGAAACGCTAACATAAGACCAGGGAAATTATCCAGAAAAGTAAGAGGGAAAAATCCTGGACAGTTACATAAAATGGGTAAGATGTGATGCTTGCACTCTTCCTTCAGTAGAGCTGGCTGATTTTAAAGGACTAACACAAGTACTAGCACCACCTCTCTTACTAGACTTCCCTCCTTCTGAGCTAGGCCAAAATTCTCTGAGTTTGACCAATAGAAGGCTTAGATTCATTCTGAGGGGATTCTTGGCTTGAGAGGTGAGCATTTCTGACATTATTTCAGGTTCTCCTAACACTTCTCAATGGAGCAATCCTACAACTAGTCAGTGTTAGCAAATGGGAACTTTATTTCTTCTCCTAATGAAAACAGCTTCATTGTTAGTTTTGATCATAAAAATGATATATTTCATAAAGTATTGCTTAGTAAAAACAGAAATATGTGGGGAAAATGTGGATACTGTCCTCCCCTCTCTGCTTTTTTGGTAAATCAATAATCAAAAAACTCCCCAAATATGTGTGTGTATATCTAGATAGGATTTGGGGAATATAGAGAAAAACATGGAAGAGTATGCAAATTTTTAATATAGGTTACATATGGTAAGGTGGAGGTCATGCTGCCATGGAAGGGAGGAAGATAGGGAAAAAAATGGAAAGAAAAAATGGAAAGGAAAAAAAGCCACATTAGAAAAGGAATATATGTGATCACAATTGTGACTTTACGTTAAAAAGTTGCAGACTCATTGTAGGAACTGAAAACAATATATCAAGGTATAAGAATTAAGTAAAAATTTCCCCAAATCTCAGCTTCCAGCAATAACCTCTAATAACATTTGGTGTATGGTTTTCTAGATAGACACACTGTTCTATATCCTGCTTTTGCAGCTTTTTTTTCCAGGAGTAGAATTTAGTGATTCATCGCTTTCATATGACACCCAGTGCTCATCACAAGTGCCCTCCTTGTATCCATCACCGATTTAGCCCACCCCCCACCCACCTCCCCTCCAGCAACCCTCAGTTTGCTCTCTATAGTTAATAGTCTCTTATGGTTTGGTTCCCTCTCTCTTTTTTCCCCTTCCCATATGTTCATCTGTTTTGTTTCCTAAATTCCACATATGAGTGAAATCATATGGTATATTTGTTTTCCTCTGACTTATTTTGCTTAGCGTAATACACTTAACTCCATCCATGTCATTGCAAATGGCAAGATTTCATTCTTTTTAAGGCTGGGTAATACTCCATTTATATATACATACACAACCTATTCTTTATCCATTCATCAGTCGATGGGCATTTGGGATTTTTCCATAGTTTGGCTAATGTTGACAATGCTGCTATAAACATCAGGGTTCATGTACCCCTTCGTAACTATTTTTGTGTCCTTCGGGTAAATACCTAGTAGTGCAGCTGCTGGGTTGTAGGGTAGTTCTTTTTTTAACTTCTTGAGGAAACTGCATACTGTTTTCCAGAGTGGTTACACTAGATTGCACTCCCACCAATAGTGTAAGACTGTTCCCCTTCCTCCACATCCTCACCAACATCTGTTGTTTCCTGAGTTGTTAATTTCAGCCATTCTGACAAGTGTGAAGTGGATCTCATCGTGGCTTTGATTTCTATTTCCCTGATGATGAGTGATATTGAGCATCATTTCATGTGTCTGTTAGACACTGGATATCTTTGGCAAAATGTCTATTCATGTCTACTTCCCATTTCTCCACCTGATTATTTGTGTTTTGGGTGTTGAGTTTGATAAATTCTTTATAGATTTTGGATACTAACCCTTTACCTGATATGTCATTTGCAAATATCTTCTCCCATTCTGTAGGCTGCCTTTTAGTTTTGTTAATTGTTTCCTTCACTGTGCAGAAGTTTTTATCTTGATAAAGTCCTAATAATTCATTTTAGCTTTTGTTTACCCCCTTTCTCCTTTTGAGTGGTATCAGAAAAGAGCTAGGAAAGAGTCAAGATTTTCATCATAACCCAGAAGTAATAAGAACACCCGCTTATAGAGAAGATATGAGGAGGGATAACAATCAACACCACCTATCACTAATGAGGATATCCCTCACTCTCTGTCAATGGAGGCCAAGTGGGGAAGTGGGACTCCTATTTACATACATCTGGAAGCAATGAGACAGTTCCTTACTTCCTGTGCAAGAGTGATGACAGAGAAAGCCAGATTTACAACAGCAAGCTTTAAATAATATCCAGAGTCTCATAACATAAAGTGAAAATGTCCAGATTTCAAATTAAAATTAGTCACCAAACTAAGAAATAGAAAGATTTTGGGGCGCCTGAGTGGCTCAGTCAGTTAAGCATCCAACTTCAGCTCAGCTCATGAGTTTGAGCTCCACATCAGGCTCTGTGCTGACAGCTCAGAGCCTGGACCCTCCTTCAGATCTGTCTCTCTTTCCCTCTGCTCCTCCCCTGCTCGGGCTTGCTCTCTCTCTCTCTGTATCAAATAAACAAACATTAAATTAAAAAAAAATAAATAGAAATCAAAGTGAATGAAAAAGACAACCAATAGATGTCAATACCTAGATGACAGAATTGTTAAAATTATCTGACAAAACTTTTAAAGCAGCGATGATAAAAATGCTTCAAAAGGAAACAATCAGCAAAACTAAAAGGCAACTGACAGAATGGGAGAAGATATTTGCAAACAACATATCAGATAGTTAGTATCCAAATCTATAAAGAACTTATCAAACTCAACACTCAAAAAACAAACAATCCAGTGAAGAAATGGGCAAGAGACATGAATACACACTTCTCCAAAGAAGACATCCAGATGGCTAACAGACATGAAAAAATGCTCAACATCACTCATCATCAGGGAAATACAAATCAAAACCACGATGAGATACCACCTCACACCTGTCAGAATGGCTAACATTAACAACTCAGACAACAACAGATGTTGGCAAAGATACAGAGAAAGAGGATCTCTTTTGCACTGCTGTTGGGAATGCAAACTGGATCAGTCACTCTGTAAAGCAGTATGAAGGTTCCTCAAAAAATTAAAACTAGAACTACCCTACAACCCAGCAATTGCAGTACTACGTATTTATCCAAGGGACACAGGTGTTCTGTTTCGAAGGGGCATATGCACCCCAATACAGCACTATTGACAATAGCCAAAGTATAGAAAGAGCCCAAATGTCCATAAATGGATGAATGGATAATGAAGATGTGGTATATATATGCAACGGACTATCAGTGATCAAAACTAATGAAATCTTGCCATTTGCAACTATGTGGGTGGAACTGAAGGATATTATCCTAAGCGAAATTAGTCAGAGAAAGACATATATCATATGACTTTACTCATATGAGGAATTTAAGATACAAAACAGATGAACGTAAGGTAAGGGAAACAAAAATAATATAAAAACATGGAGGGGGACAAAACATAAGAGACTCAAATATAGAGAACAAACAGATGTTTGCTGGAGGGGTGGGGGGTGTGCTAAATGGGTAAGGGGCATTAAAGAATCTACTCCTGAAATCATTGCTGCACTACATGCTACCTAACTTGGATGTAAATTAAATTTAATTAATTAATTTTTTTAAACCTAAAAATAAATAAATAAACACTAAAAAACCAAGAGAGGCTCCTGGGTGGCTCAGTTGGTTAAGTGTCCAACCTTGGCTCAGGTCATGATCTTGTGGTCTGTGTGTTCTAGCTCCATGTCAGGCTCTGTGCTGACAGCTCAGAGCCTGGGGCCTGCTTCTGATTCTGTGTCTCCCTCTCTCTCTGTCCTTCTCCACTCCCACTCTATCTCTCTCTCTCTCTCAAAAATAAACATTAAAAAAATTTAAAAAAAAAGACAGAAGAGTCACTTAACTGACTCAGCCATCCAGGGGCCCTGTGACTATTGTTAACAATGTTTAAAACTTACACAATGTTATATGTTAATTATATCTCAATAGAACTGGAAAAATGTAAAATGAAAGTATTTTTACTTGTATCTCCCTTCTCTTACATTGAAAATCTCAGTTCCTGATGATAGTACCATAATTATTTATTTGCTCTATCTTATAATGTACATAAAATGGTATTTAAATAATAATACTTATTATTACTAACAAACTATGGGATCAAGTTAAAGATTTGTCTTAGAAGATATACCCTCTTTGTCTTAGAGGATATACAGATTTCAGTATTATAATATCACACCAAGTAATTTTTTCAGTGTAGTAATATTACTTGATGTATAGTTAGGTTTATTTATTTACATTTTAGAGAACTAAGTGATTCAATCAAATGGAACAATATCTGTATCATAGGAATTCCAGAAGAAGAAGACAGAGAGAAAGGGGCTGATGGTGTACCTGAACAAATCATAGCTGAGAACTTCCCCAATCTGGGGAAGGAAACAGGCATTGAAATCCAAGAGGCACAAACTACTCCCTTCAGACATAACTTGAATCGATCTTCTGCACAACATATCATAGTGAAACTGGCAAAATAGAGGTATAAAGAGAAAATTCTGAAAGCAATTAGGGACAAATGGGCCTTAACATACAAAGGTAGACACATAAGGGTAGTAGCACACCTATCTACTGAAACTTGGCAGTCCAGAAAGGAATGGCAGGAAATCTTCAATGTGCTGAACAGAAAAAAAATATGCAGCCGAGAATCCTTTATCCAGAAAGCCTGTCATTCAGAATAGAAGGAGAGATAAAGGTTTTCCCAAACAAAAACTGAAAGAATCCATCACCACTAAACCAGCCCTATAAGAGATACTAAGGGGGACTCTGTGAGTGAAATGTTGCAAGGACCACAAAGTACCAGAGACAGCACTACAAGCATGAAATCTACATATAACACAATGAATCTAAACCTATATCTTTCAATAATAACACCGAATGTAAATGAACTAAATGCTCCAATCAAAAGACATAGGGTATCAAAATGGATAAAAAAGCAAGACCCATCTCTTTGCGGTCTACAAGACACTCATTTTAGACCTGAGGACACCTTCGGATTGAAAGTGAGGGGATGGAGAATTATCTATCACACTACTGGAAGTCAAAAGAAAGCCTGAGTAGCCATACTTACATCAGACAAACTAGACTTTAAATTAAAGGCTGTAACAAGAGATGAAGAAGGGCATTATATAATAATTATAGGGTCTATTCATCAGGAAGAGCTAACAATTACAAATGTCTATGCTCCAAACACAGAATACCCCAAATATACAAAACAATCACAAACATAAGCAACCTTATTGATAAGAATGTGGCAATTTCAGAGGACTTTAATACTCCACTTACAACAATGGACAGATCACCTAGACAGAGAATCAGTAAGAAGCAAGGGCCCTGAACAATACATTGGATCAGATGGACTTCACAGATATATTTAGAACTCTACATCCCAAAGCAACAGAATATACTTTCTTCTCGAGTGCACATGGAACATTCTCCCAGATCACATACTGGGTCACAAGACAGCCCTCAATAAATATAAAAGAGTTGAGATCATACCATGCACACTTTCAGATCACCATGTTATGAAACTTGAAACCAACCACAGGAAAAAGTCTGGAAAACCTCCAAAAACATGGAGGTTAAAGAATTCCCTACTAAATAATGTATGGGTCAACCAGGCAATTAGAGAAAAAATTTAAAAACATATGGAAACAAATTAAAATGAACATAAAACAATCCAATGCTTTGGGATGCAGTGAAGGCAGTCCCGAGAGGAAAATACATTGCAATCCAGGCCTATCTCAGGAAACAAGAAAAATCCCAAATACAAAATCTAACAGCACACCTAAAGGAAATAGAAGCAGAACAGCAAAGACACCCCAAACCCAGAAGAAGAAGAGAAGAGAAGAGAAGAGAAGATCAGAGCAGAAATAATATAGAATCCAAAAAAAAAAAAAAGTAGAACAGATCAATGAAACCAAGAGTTGGGTTTTTGAAAAAATAAACCAAATGGATAAACCTCTAGCCAATCTTCTCAAAAAGAAAAGGGAGATGACCCAATAGATAAAATCATGAATGAAAATAGAATTATTAAAACCAATCCCTCAGAAATACAAGCAATTATCAGGGAATACTAGGAAAAATTATATGCCAACAAACTGGACAACCTGGAAGAACTGGACAAATTCCTAAACACCCACACACTACCAAAACTCAACTGGGAAGAAATAGAAAATTTGGCCAGACCCATAACTAGTGAAGAAATTGAATCAGTTATCAAAAATCTCCCAACAAATAAGAGTCCTAGACCAAATGGCTTCCCTGGGGAATTCTACCAAACATTTAAAGCAGAGATAGTACCTATCCTTCTCAAGCTATTCCAAAAAATAGAAAGGGAAGGAAAACTTCCAGACTCATTCTATGAAGCCGGCATTACTTGGATTCCCAAACCAGACAGAGACCCAGCAAATAAAGAGAACTACAGGCCAATATCCCTGGCGAATATGGATGCAAAAATTCTCAACAAGGTATTATCAAATTGAATTCAACAGTGCATAAAAAGAATTATTTACCATGATCAAGTGGGATTCATTCCTGGGCTGCAGGGTTGGTTCAGTATTCACAAATCAATCAATATGATACAATAACATTAATAAAAGAAGGGATAAGAACCATAGGATCCTGTCAATAGATGCAGAAAAAGCATTTGTCAAAATACAGCATCCTTTGTTAATAATAGCCCTCAAGAAAGTCGGGATAGAAGGAACATACTTAAACATCATAAAAGCCATTTATGAAAAGCCCACAGTTAATATCATCCTCAATGGGGAAAAACTGAGAGCTTTCCCCCTGAGATCAGGAACACCACAGGGATGTCCACTCTCACCACTATTGTTTAACATAGTATTGGAAGTCCTAGCCTCAGCAATCAGATAACAAAATAAAATAAAAGGCATCCAAATTGGCAACAAAGAAGTCAAACTTTCGTTTTTGCAGACGACATGATACTCTACATGGAAAACCTGACAGACTTCACCAAAAGCCTACTAGAACTGATACATGAATTCAGCAAAGTCTCGGGGTACAAAATCAATGTACAGAAATTGGTTGCATTTTTATACACCAATAATGAAGCACCAGAAAGAGAAATAAAGAAACTGATCCCATTCACAATTGCACCAAGAACCGTAAAATACCTAGGAATAAATCTAACCAAAGATGTAAAAGATCTGTAAGCTGAAAACTATAGAAAGCTTATGAGGCAAATTGAAAAAGACACAAAGAAATGGAAAAACATTCCATGCTCATGGATTGGAAGAATACATATTGTTAAAATGTTGATACTACCCAAAGCAATCTACACTTTTAATGCAATTCCAATCAAAATTGCACCAGCATTATTCTCAAAGCTAGAACAAGTAATCCTTAAATTAGTATGGAATCACAAAAGACCCCAAATAGCCAAAGTAATATTGAAGAAGGAAACCAAAACGGAAGGCATCACAATCAACAGGGATGAGGTAACTGCTGTGTTTACATAACAAAAAGAAAATTTGCATAGAATTTTTTTAAAAACCCAAGAATTTGTCAGTGTTGATTAGCTCTATGTGAGAAGGAGAGTGCTATATGTGGCAGACCTAAATCATGGTTCCTATTGAGGTATATTCTGTTATGGAGCGGCTCCTTCATGGCTTTGAAGGAACTATCCGCAAAGATTAGTCTATTCTTTTTGCTCAGAGCCCCACTGCATCCAGCTTCTTCTGATTACCACAATAATAGCTAACATTTTAAAATTATTTCTATGTGACAGGCCTAGTCACATTTTGATTTGACTAAACACATTAAACAGGCTACTTTGTATTTCACTAACTTAACTTCCTCTTGTGTTTAGATCTGTCTTCTTTCTTCACTTTCAGAGGACTGAAAACTGAGAGAAGTTACTAGGGAAACAGAGCCTTATAGGGCTTGTTCCTATATGTATGCCCTCAGGTTCTGAAATAAAACTGCTTGGCCATACCTAGGAATAAACCTAATAAAAGAGGTGAAAGGCCTGTACTCTGAAAACTATAAAATATTGATGAAAGAAATTGAAGATGACACAAAGAAAGGGAAAGACATTCCATACTCCTGGATTGGAAGAACAAATGTAGTTAAAATGTCTATGCTCTCCAAAGCAATCTACACATTTAATGCAATCCCTATCAAAATACCAACAGCATTTTTCACAGAGCTAGAACAAGCAATCCTAAAATTTATTTTTATTTTTTTAATGTTTATTTCATTTTGAGAGAGAGAAAGCGTGAGAGAGGGAAGGATAGAGAGGGAGACATAGAATCCCAAGCAGACTTCAGACTCTGAGCTGTCAGCACAGAGCCCGATGCAGGGCTGGAACCCACGGACCACAAGATCATGACCCGAGTGAAGTCAGACTCTTAACTGACTGAGCCACCCAGCAATCCTAAAATTTGTATGGAACCACAAAAAACTTGAATAGTCAAAGCAACCTGCAAAAAGAAAAACAAAGAAGGAGGCATCACAATACCAGACTTCAAATTACATTACAAAGCTGTAGTGATCAAAACAGTATGGTACTGGTACAAAAAGAGACACATAGATCAATGGAACAGAATAGAAAGCCCAGAAATGAGCCCATGACTATATGGTCAATTAATCTTCCACAAAGCAGGAAAGAATATCCAATGGGAAAAAACAGTCTCTTCAACAAATGGTATTGGGAAAACAGGACAGCAACATGTGAAAGAATGAAACTGGACCACTTTCTTACATTGTACATTGTACACAAAAATACATTCAAGATGGATGAAAGACCTAAATGTGAGACAGAAAACCATTAAAATCCTAGAGGAGAACATAGGCAGTAACCTCTTTGACATTGGCCATAGCAATTTCCTACTAAGTAACCTGAAAATCTGCTAATTTTGAGTGGGATCTAGAACAAGAGAAGGCTCTACTACAGATTCAGGCTTCCATGAATGCTTCTTTGTTACTTGATCCATATAATCCAACTAATTTGATGGCATTTGACATGTCAGTGGCAGGTAGAGATGCTGTTTGGAGACTTTAGGAGGTCCTTAGAGCTGAATAGCATTGCTGGATCTTAGGATTTTGGACCAATACCCTAACATCCTCCGTGAATAACTACTTTTCTTTTAATAAACAGGTTTTGGCTTTCCAATGGACTTTAGTAGAGATGGAATACTTAACCACAGGTCACCAAGTAATCATGCAACCTAAACTGCCCATCATGAACTGCCCCACCAAGCCACAAATTTGGCCAGGTTCAGCAGCACTCCATTATCAAAAAGAAGTGGTATATACAATATTGTGATCAAGCATACCCTGAAAGCACAAGTAAGTTACATGAGGTCATAGCCCAAATGCCACAAATTGATATATTCATGCCATGGCCAATGGTTTAATTACATGGTCAAACTGACTTAGAAGCATTCCAAATTTTGAGTCCCAATCACCTAAGGGTTTCTGTAATCAATTTGCCAATTGCTTGTCCTACTGGTGGGGTGTACCCTATGCCAATTCCTTGATTGTAATGAAAACCCTGTTCTCATCACCACTCATAGTGAGCACAAGGATTTTAAGGTATGACCATGAGTTGACAGTAGCATGTAACAAGTGTAACTTGGATGGCAGCTGGACAGGTAGCATGAGAAAAGTCCTTCACAGCATGAAACCTTCCAGAGAGCCACACCCGGCCACCACTCAGAAAGGGAAGAGGGCAACAGAACTCCCAAGAGAAAGCAGAATTGAAGAGGAGGTTTATGTGTGCTGGTGGTGTCACTAAGCAGCAAGATGAGGAAACTCTTGGTCAGAAAGCATCAATGGGCAGCATCAGCTTGAGTTCTTTCATAGCTACAGGGTTGTTTTATCTATGTCTAGAAGATATTGGGTGCAATTTCATGAATTTTTAAAGCAGGCAGGCTTAAACTCTAAATTCATAAATCTTCCAAACAATAACAAAAAAGGAGAAATAACCACGCTTGCTAGAGGAAAGTTGACCTTATTTTTTAATAAAGCCAATGGTGAAGCTCTGGGCCATTGTAAGCCAGTGACTTGATATTATTTAGCCAAAGAATTCTTTAGAGTATGGTTAATTTGTTTCACTTGTCCAGAAGACTGAGAATTATAAGGAGTAGAGTACATTATTGGTATCTTTAGGTTTTTACAGAGCTCCTGAGTTACCACAGAAATGAAATAACTTTCCCTATCAGGTTCTAGATATTCAGGAATTCCAAAGGTTGAGATGATATTATTCAATAAGTCCATGAAACACTGAATATCTCCTTTAGCTGCTAAGAACACTTTTGGCAATCTAGACATTATATACAATAGTATGAATCAATCCTTCTTACCTTCTGAAGGTGAGAACTCTATGCTATAGACTGAATATGTTCCCTCAAAAATTGATATGTTGAAACCAAATCACTAATGTTATGGTATTTGGAAGTAGAGCCTGTAGGAGATGATTAGGTCATGAAGGTAGAGCCCTCATGAATGAGATCAGTGTCTTTATAAAGGAGACCCCAGAGAGCATTCTCACCCCTTCTGCCATGTAAGGATATGGCAAGAAGACAGCCATTTATGCAACAGGAACTTGACCTTCGCCTGAAACTAAATCTGCCAGCACCTTGATCTTAAACTTTCTAGACTCCAGAACCATGAAAAATATGTTTTTGTTATTTATAAGACACCCAGTATGTGATATTCTGTTATATTCTGTCCTACCCAAATGGAGTAGGACACTCTATAAAGTCTATTTGCTAATCACTATACTGTACACCTGAAACTAATATAACACTGTATGTTAACTATACTGGAACTAAGATAGATGATAGATAGATAGATGATAGATAATAAAAAATAAAATGCAGAAAATCCCTCCAGTATCCACAAGAACTGTCAGGTAAAGACTAAGGCAGGGAAAAATAACAGACATGTAAGTGTTTCACCATTCTCAGTTCCAAGATTCCCCCATTGTGCCAATTTTGCTTACTAGTTTGCACTATTTGCATTTATTTCCTGTGTGGTTTCCTGCAGGACTCTTTTTCCTGGTTTCTCTTTTTGAGTCAGAATTAGTGTCCATCCCTTCCATCTTTCTGAGCTTCAGAATTAGTGTCCATCTCTTCCATCTTCCTCAATCTCTTCTAGCATTACTTATTCGAATGCCCTATTCTTTTAATAATAGTGACATGTAGGCTTTACATTAGGGGACTCCCTCGTATATGTGGAGGGCTTCAATAATGGTTTATTCCTTTCATGAAGAACTCTGAGAAGTTAACTCTGAGCTCTTGGGTTTCTTTTTGTTGTTATCTCGCTCCACATTTTTTTTTTTCTGAAACGGAGTTGCTGCCATTGCCAATACCTAAGAAATTGTCCTTGCAATATAACTACGTTTCCCTTACTTTTGCTTGAGTTCCAGGCAAAAAGCTACCACAAAAGTAGAGAATAATCCACTCCTGGATCCATCCTTGTAAATTTAGATAATGCCTTAGTAAACTACGGTGAAAATCAATGAGGATTCACCAGCTTCTGGGTGCAGCATTGTACTTTCTTCCAGCTCACTCTCTGCAGAAAAGCTTCAAGGATTACCATAATCAATCCCTTGCATTGAGTTTCTAAGGCTCAAAGAGCAGCCTAAGTTTTGGAAGAGGTAAACAGTAGACTTCCTGAAGCCATGGCACTTTCTGATGAGTTACTTGGTGCCTGTTATGAGTTGAATCATGTCCCCAAAAAAGATATGTTGAAGTCCTAATCCATGACACTTGAAAACGTGACCTTTTAGGAATTGTAATTTTTGCAGATGTCATCAAATGAAGGGTAGGCTTTAATTCAATATGAGTGGTATCCCTTTTTAAATTTATTTGTTTATTTTATTTATTTTTAATGTTTTTATATTTGAGAGCACATGAGCAGGGGAGGGGCAGAGAGAGAGTGGGAGACAGGATCTGAAGTAGGCTTTTTGCTGACAGCAGTGAGCCTGATATGGGGTTGGAACTCACGAACCCTGAGTATCATGATCTGAGCCCAGAAGTCAGATTCTCAACAGACTGAGCCACCCAGGTGCCCTGGTTGGCGTCCTTTTAAGAAGAGGAAAACACCATGCGAAAACAGAGACGCACAGGGAAAACATGTGAGGACAGAGGCAAAAATTGGAATGCTACAGCTGCAAGCCAAGAGTGCCATGGGAGGACAGCCACTACCAGAAGATAAAAAGAGGCAAGGAAGGACTTTACTTAGAGTTTCAGGGGGAACATGACCCTGCTGACCCTTTTATTTCATACTTCTAGCCTCCTGAAATGTGAGAGAATAAATTTTTATTGTTTGAAGCCACCTGGTTTGTGGTACTTTGTTACAACATCCCTAGGAATCTAATACAGCCAGCTACATTGTGCTTGTTCCATTATTTGAGTAAAATCAACCAGAAGCAACAGTTTATGAAGCAGCCAGGGCACATCCTCATGAATAAGGCTATAGACTGAAAAAATTCTGCAGAGGACCTCAGCAAAACTTTACACATCTTCCTGGAGCACTGTAAAAGAGCTCTTAAGATAGTAATATCAGCTGGTAAAAGAACATATGAACTCTTACCATTTCTGGTCTTCCCAGTAGTCCTGGATAACTTTTAAGAGGCCTTCGAGTCTTTGGAGCTCCAAGAGGGTAGGATTGATTTTCCTCATGTTGAGATGAAAAGTAAGGAGATTTGAAAGGCACTGTAGTTTCCATTCCCATTTGGCCATTTAGTAGCCTGACTGCTTTTTTAATTCTTTGTCTTGCAATCCACCACCTTCACTGTAAGACACAGTCTCTTATCCAAAGTCTCAATGACTCCCTGTTGTTTCCTTTCATTGTTTCTGCTTCCCTATGTTTTGTATGTTTGGTTTTCAGAGAATCTCAGAAGTGAAATTGAGATTTGGGTAGCCCATATCAGGACATTTATTTGAATAAAACTGGCAGTTCTTCCCTTACCAAAGGAAGTCATCTCTGGGTCCCATAACCAATGGGAACCATCCATCCAAGAGGTCATCACCCCCTCCTTGTCCTAGGTCTCCGATTGAAGCAAATAACAGTAAAAAAAAAAGTAGAGGGAGCAGAAGGAGCAACAGTAGGGAAGCACTGAAAACCTGGAGAAATACAAAGAGCTTTCAGTCTCTTAATCTTTTCCTCTAGTATATTAATTCATTGCTTATCCAATTGCTATCCAATTCATTCTTGCATTTATTTCCTGAGAAGTAGTCATCTCAATAATACATTTGTTGGGTGGAACTTTTCTAAATATTCTTATAAGTACAGCAAATTATCTACCTTGAAAAAGCCTTCCTCTGGCCATTGAAATACAGGGTATTCATAAGTATCCCCATTCCAAACATGATAGAGTGAAATCAGCCTTTTAATAGAGACACCTACCAGCAACATTTTGGTTTTCTCATATTTTTCTACCATTGGAGTTAATGGTGAACCAGACGGGATCTTAGAACCTGAATTGCCTATTTTGCTTAATAGTAACTCAAATTTTGCTGTAGGGGTTTGAAATTTTCCCCCGGGAACCCAATTAAACTTAGCTAAAATAATTAAAGGAAGACTATTTAGCAAACAGCCAGAGTCTCACCTGATCAAAGGTGGTCACAAATCCTCTGATAAATTCATCTAGAAGAAGGACTCATTCAAGAAATCCTATCCTCATTGCTGAATTATTGGGGAAGGGGAAGCAAGACCCAAAGAAAAGCACCAGTTTATATAGAATTAGCAGATTTTGTCATGGAACAAAGCAAATGTCTGGAATGCATGCATGTAGCAAGCAAGTGACTACAATGTTTAGTGGATTTTCATTTGCATTTATAAGGAATTAAAGCCATAGGTGTTCTACATCATCTTACTTTTGGCGAATAATGAACTGATACTCAGTTTACATCACTTGTTACAATGAGCTTATTCTAAGTCTTATTTTTCATAATTCTTCAGGCTTACTCTGGCATTCTGCTTTACCAGGCTTGTTCTGACATTTTGTTTTTCATAATTCCTACAGTTGCTCCTGACCGTGTATCTGGTACATATAATTAACCACGTCCTTAAACATTCTTCATTAAAATTAAATTCAGTTTTCCAGAAAACATAGTTTTTAATGGCTGCATGATATTCTATCACACAGCCTTGCCAAAATTTATTTTAATACCATTTTCCTCTTGCTGGATATTTATATGATTTAAAATATTTTCCCATTGTAGACAACACCATGACAAATATACTTATGTATAAAATATGATGCAAATCTCTAATATTTTCCTTATGGTATCTACAAGTGGATGCTCATGAAGATGAATGTTTTTAAGCTTTAGTACATATCGATACACCAACTTCAGTAAAAACCATACTAATTTGTGCTCTCAAAGGCAATGAATTAGAGGGTTCATCTCACCAAAGACATCCATATCCTCATGTTGCAGAAAAGGAAAAGACTGGTAAGCTTTTGGTAGGAAAGCATGAGGTCCTATTGCAACTACTGAAGCTGAAAGTGTTTGGCATATACCTCTAATATGAGCTAGCTGTTTAAACATAACAATTTGACATGGGCATGTTATCAGTTATAATTTATAAATAAGTATACATTGCCTAAAAGAGCAGCAATTATGGGATCACATGACATAGGCCCATGTGAATTGGGTCTGGCAATCTGACAAACAGTAGCACCTGAGATTATTGGAAATGATCCAATGAGTTGGCTTTTATTGGGGGGGAAGGTAAAATTCTTCTAAGCTTTAAATTCTTAATGAAAACATTTAAGTAATACCTGGGTTTTTTTCGTGTAAAGTTTATTTATTTATTTTAAGAAAGAAAGAATACGCGGGAGAGGCAGAGAAAGAGAGAGAGAGACAGAGGGAATCCCAAGCAGGTTTCGCACTGTAAGCGGGGGGCCTGATGCAGGGCTTGAGCTCACGAACTCTGACATCATGACCTGAGCCAAAATCAAGCATCAGATGCTTAACTGACTGAGCCACCCACATGCCCCTAAGTAATACATGTTAACGGTGCAAAATTCAAAATGTGCAGAGATGCTTCATGAAAACTATGTAGACTATGCCTGTTCTTTCAGTCATCAAAGTCTTCTGCCCTGAGTCAAATTTCTTCTTTATCCTCTCAATGACTTTCTGAGCATTTACAAAAGTAAATTTCTCTTTTATATATTTTTCTTTTGCCCTCCCACACAAAAAGTACCATATTATGCATACTGTTCTGTACCCTGCTTTTTTTCAGTCTGGATTTAGCTTGGATATCATGATACATGATTATGTAAATAGCTTATCTGTATATGTAAGAATATATTCATTATTCAGCATAAAATTGGTGAGTAACTACTTGGTGTCAGGCCTACTCTACACACAAAGATAAAGCAATAAACAGAAAAATCTCAACTCTCATGAATTTATATAACAGGGCAGAGAAACAGAAAAACAACATAATATTGAAAATATATATTACATGATGGCAAGTGTTAATAGAGAAAAAGAGAATGTTCAGCCTGGGGCGCCTGCGTAGCTCAGTCAGTTAAGCGTCTGACTCTTGGTTTCGGCTCAGGTCATGATCTCACAGTTCGTGGGATCCAGCACCCACAGCCGGTTCTGCACTGACAGCATGGAGCCTGCTTGGGATTGTCTCTCTCTCTTTCTCTGCCACCCCTGCCACTAGTGATTTCTCTCTCTCTCTCTCTCTCTCTCTCTCTCTCTCTCTCTCAAAAATAAATAAATAAACATTTTAAAAAGTGTTTAGCCTAGCTAAATATGCCCTTGATCACTTACAGGTTGATCACTTAAAGGCATGAAGAAGACAGACTGAGCTAGCCAAAGCCCATGCAGTCCAAAGCACAAAGACCACTCCTGGGCAGGAACAGGAGTTGAGGCCTAAAGACATTCAGGATCAGGACACAGATACCCAGCAGGGAGAGGGCTCATTGGCCTCCTCCACTGACCCTATCTGTCTCGTGTAAAACACAAATCCCACCAGAAAGATAAACATCTGCCCACTGACAGGATCCTGGGCCAGGATGTCTCCACGTGAGCAGGGCACTGCAAAAAGCCTGGACTCTGGGGCAGAAATTGGATCCAGGACCTCTGTAAATTTGTCCACCCTAATGGCCTACCCTTTAAGGAGGCTAACGATCAGGCTGAGGGGGAGGACCAGAGGGCACCAGTCATGGTAAGGCTTCCACCAACGCTGTCTCCCAAAAAGTGGCAAGAGGTGGGGGTGCAGGGCTCACAAAAGAGAGACACTACAGGTCCCTATAGCAAGGCAGATTGGACTAGCTCCCTTAGCCCTTGAGGGAAAGAGCCACAGTGAGACTGACTTGGGCTACAAAGGGACAAGGCACTTTCTAAGGGTAAAGTACAGAAAGGGCTTCCCCAGGAAGAAGTAAGCTCCCTGTCATCCTGAGGTTATTATCTAAGCAGAGAGCAGAGGGCCACATGCAGAGGAGCCTCTGGCAATCAGCAAGGGGTTGGACCCCAGGACCCTTGAGGGTCCATGGACCCTAAAATGCTCCATCTTTGAAGGACAAACCCTGCCCAGTCCTGTCTGGCCCAGTCAGGTGGTTCAGAAGCACCCCAGGGACTGCAGCCCTTTCCTGAAGTTTCAAAAAAGGAGCAGCATTAGCATTCAGTAGTGCTCTAAGCGGCATTTTAATTGCCAGTCTCACTGTCTGCCTTTTAGTTTTTACAGTGAGTACCTGGTGCACACTCCTCTCCCTATTCCTCCCACCCTCTTTCTCCCTACGGATCAGCTAAGAGTTGCACCTCACCTTCCTTTCACCCACTACCCACATCCCCCATCAAAGCCTGGAGGCTGGAATGAGCTTCTCCAGGGCATCTGCATTGCACTTTCTCTCCCTCCCCCTGCCAGTGAGCTCAGAAAATTGGTTTTAATCCACCAGGCTCCAGTTGCTTAGCAACAGAAAGGCCTGCTCCTAGCAACCAGAAGCCACAAAGATGCTGCAGAAAGAGGGGGTTGTCTGGGCCCTGCTCTCGCTCAGCTCCTGACTGCTGGCCTCCCTGATGTTTTTCTCATCGAGTACACACACCCTTCCTTTCTCAGATGCCAGGTCTTGAAAGCCTGATCTCTGGGGAAGGTGCCTTGATTTCAACCCCCACCCATTCTTCCTGCCTGGAGCCTCTCTGAATCTTACCTCCAAGACCAGCAGGAGCTCATGATCACAGCAGGGTGGCTCTAGGCAGTGCCCTCACCTTCCAGTGACCAGTGACAGAGATCACTGGCTGTATAGGCTCCTCCAGTCTGACTGGTGGGTGGGCCAGGCTCCTTTAACTCTGGGTGAGAGCAATTCCTGCCCTGGATGTAGGGGACTGTGCATTATAATCCCAGTCCACCTGAGCCTGAAGGGAGGCAAGGGATAAATCCCCACTTCTACAGGTCAAAAAACTGAGAGTCAGATGGGCTCAGACCCACACAACATTTCAGTGACAGCTGGGTCTGAACCCAACACAGTCAGCATCCATGACACTGCCAGGCCACTGTGCAGTTCCAAAGGCTTCTGCTTCCACTCCCCAAAAGACAGTGAGCACGGGGTTCTGCACCACAAAGAAGAAGCCTTCTGCCCTCCTGCGTTTTGGCATGGCCCCAGCTCAGGGTGATCATTGGTGCAGACTTCACATTTGATGAGCTGCTTTCCTAGATTTTTTTTTAACTTAATAAGAGTTCAGGAGTGTCCCCCAGGAGAGGCTGGATCAGAATTCTGACTCTATGAATGGGGGCTGCTGGTATCTTAATCTCAGATCTCACTGGATTTCACAGGAGGTGCACGTGGGTGCATTCCTCCACCTCTTCTGTAGGGCCTCGAGCTCTGACAACAGGGCTGCCCCCTAGAAATAAACCATGGAAAGTGGGGGCTGTGGGAAACTGACATCTAACAAGCGACCCCATCCCCATCTCTCACCCTGAGTCAGGCCCCTAGGCAGGGACAAGCCTTTCCCTGGGCAACTTCTCTCTACCCTTCCCCCCACTCCCAGCTTCTTGCTTCTCCCTCCCTTTCCTCCTTTCTCCTTCCCAAGACAAGGGCTTCTGGCTTCCATTGCCTGGCAACCAAAGGAGTGCCACAGGCTGGGAAGAGCAGCACAGATGCTGCCTAATGAGGGGGATGAAATGAGGGGCAAAATCTCTGTCTCCAGTCATAAGCCTCTGCCAGCAATGCTGCTGGTGCTCACAAATTACACATTTTCTTAAACTTTCAATCACTATGCTCTATAATGAAAAGCCTTTCAAAATCAGACAAATAACCCACATATGGATAAATACCTCCTTGATCCACCCTTCTCTATTTCATATTTATAACCTCTTGTTATGGAAAATTTCAAGCCCACACACAAAGTAGGATGCCATAATAAGCCCTCCTGTGCACACCGCCCAGCATCAGCAATTATTAACTCCTGGTCAGATACCACATCATTGTATCTGCAAGTATTCAGTATGTGGCTCTGGCTCTGGAACATTAGAATTATCATTTTAACATAACTAAAAAGTTTTTTATTTTATTTATTTTATTTTTTTATGAAATTTATTGTCAAATTGGTTTCCATACAACACCCAGTGCTCATCCCAACAGGTGCCCTCCTCAATACCCATCACCCACCCCCCATCAACCCTCAGTTTGTTTTCAGTTTTTAAAAGTCTCTTATGTTTTGGCTCCCTCCCTCTCTAACTTTTTTTTTCCCTTCCCCTCCCCCATGGTCTTCTGTCAACTTTCTCAGGATCCACATAAGAGTGAAAACATATGGTATCTCTCTTGCTCTGTACGACTTATTTCACTTAGCATAACACTCTCCAGTTCCATCCATGTTGCTACAAAGGGCCGTATTTCATTTTTTCTCATTGCCAAGTAGTATTCCATCGTATATATAAACCACAACTTCTTTATCCATTCATCAGTTGATGGAAATGTAGGCTCTTTCCATACTTGGGCTATTGTTGAAAGTGCTGCTATAAACATTGGGTACATGTGTCCCTATGCACCAGCACTCCTGTATCCCTTGGGTAAATTCCTAGCAGTGCTATTGCTGGGCCATAGGGTAGGTCTATTCTTAATTTTTTGAGGAACCTCCACACTGTTTTCCAGAGTGGCTGCACCAGTTTGCATTCCCACCAACAGTGCAAGAGGGTTCCCGTTTCTCCACATCCGCGCCGGCATCTATAGTCTCCTGATTTGTTCATTTTGGCCACTCTGACTGGTGTGAGGTGATATCTCAGTATGGTTTTGATTTGTATTTCCCTGATAAGCAGTGATGTTGAGCATCTTGTCATGTGCCTATTGGCCATCTGGATGTCTTCTTTAGAGAAGTGTCTATTCATGTTTTCTGCCCACTTCTTCACTGGATTATTTGTTTTTTGAGTATGGAGTTTGGTGAGTTCTTTATAGATTTTGGATACTAGCCCTTTGTCTGATATGTCATTTGCAAATATCTTTTCCCATTCTGTCGGTTGTCTTTTAGTTTTGTTGATTGTTTCCTTTGCAGTGCAGAAGCTTTTTATCTTCATGAGGTCCCAATAGTTCATTTTAGCTTTTAATTCCCTTGCTTTTGGGGATGTGTCAAGTAAGAAATTGCTGCGGCTGAAGTCAGAGAGGTTTTTTTTTCCTGCTTTCTCCTCTAGACTTTTGATGGTTTCCTGTCTCACATTCAGGTCCTTTATCCATTTTGAGTTTACTTTTGTGAATGGTGTCAGAAAGTGGTTTAGTTTCATTCTTCTGCATGTTGCTGTCCAGTTCTGCCAGCACCATTTGTTAAAGAGACTGTCCTTTTTCATTGGATACTCTTTCCTGCTTTGTCAAAGATTAGTTGGCCATACATTTGTGGGTCAATTCTGGGTTCTCTATTGTATTCCATTGGTCTATGTGTCTGTTTTTGTGCCAATACCATGCTGTCTTGATGATTGCAGTTTTGTAGTAGAGGCTAAGGTCTGGGATTGTGATGCCTCCCGCTTTGGTGTTCTTCTTCAATATTACTTTGGCTTCAGCATCCTTTCTTAATAAAAACCCTCAAGAAA
This sequence comes from Acinonyx jubatus, assembly GCF_027475565.1. Classification (NCBI taxonomy): domain Eukaryota; kingdom Metazoa; phylum Chordata; class Mammalia; order Carnivora; family Felidae; genus Acinonyx; species Acinonyx jubatus. Next base: position 58,688,681 of record NC_069389.1, on the reverse strand, counting down.
GCCAGGATAGAAGGGGCATACTTAAACATCATGAAAGCCATTTATGAAAAGCCCACAGCTAATATCATCCTCAATGGGGAAAAACTGAGAGCTTTCCCCCTGAGATCAGGAGCACGACAGGGATGTCCACTCTCACCGCTGTTGTTTCACATAGTGTTGGAAGTGTTAGCATCAGCAATCAGACAACAAAAGGAAATCAAAGGCATCAAAATCGACAAGATGAAGTCAAGCTGTCACTTTTTGCAGATGGCATGATACTATACATGGAAAACCCGATAGACTCCACCAAAAGTCTGCTAGAACTGATACATGAATTCAGCAAAGTCGCAGGATACAAAATTAGTGTACAGAAATCAGTTGCATTTTTATACACTAATAATGAAGCAACAGAAAGACAAATAAAGAAACTGATCCCATTCACAATTGCAACCAAGAATCATAAAGTACCTAGGAATAAACGTAACCAAGGATATAAAAGATCGGTATGCTGAGAACTATAGAAAGCTTACGAAGGAAATTGAAGAAGATGTAAAGAAATGGAAAAGCGTTCCATGCTCCTGGATTGGAAGGATAAATATTGTTAAAATGTCAATACTCCCAAGGCAATCTACACATTCAATGCAATCAAATTAAAATTGCACCAGCATTCTTCTCGAAGCTAGAACAAGCAATCCTAAAATTTGTATGGAGCTACAATGTTGTTTTAAAGTAATTAACAGTAATTCCATAATATCATCAAATACCCAGTTGGTGTTCAAATTTTAAATGTCTCATCAGTATCATGAAGGGTTGGTCTTTTTTTTTTTTTTTGACAGTTTATTTGGGTCAGGATCTAAATGAAGTCTACACATTAATTTATGGATTCCACTTCCTGAATATTGTAAGGGAGGGAAAACTTTTCCTCTAGTCTCTTAAGCTCAGTAACTGAGATGTGTAAATTGAGCTGATAAAACACAGACTAACAGGAGGGGAAAACCAGCATTTCTTTAAATGTGCAACCTCCATATACATGGCAGAACTCAGTGATGATAACTCAAAGGAGTGATTGGCATTTGGGGCTTATATACCATCTTAATAGGTGAGGGCTGGGAGAGAAAGGCACTTCCTGGAAAACAAATGCCTTTTTGGAAAGATAAATGGGTTTTCAGGAGAACAAACAGTTGATAGGAAAGTTTGTGATAATGTTTGTCTCTACAGGTGTGAGTGGTCTTTCTGTCTCTTTCAGGGCCACAAAACCCTCCTGGAGAAGAGATTTGAGGTAAATTTTACTCACGGTCTACCTTCCGGGAGTAGATGGCCTGAGAAGGAATTTATAACCACCTCACTTCCCAGAAGTTGCTGCTTTTAGTCAGATAACGGAAGCTCCAAGAAGGCTTTTTCCCCCTTGTTATCTGTTTAATTGCATATGTCTTCAGCTTAAACTAATCTTTATAGCAACTCTAGGGTTCCAAGTGGGTGCCCATAATATAGTGACATAACAAGGAATTGAAATTACCCTGGAAACCATTGACCCCTGGGCTCTTCATAGACTTCCTGTGAGCTCTACTGTGAGCTGTGTGAGGCATTATTAGTTCCAAATCTTAAGATGAGGAGACTGAGATTCAAAGTGGTGAAATGAACAGCTCAAGGTCCCCCAGCTAATGAGGCTCTGGGCCAGGCCAGTAACTCATGTCAGGAGTCCAAACTCCTAACTGTGTGAGTCCTGGCAACCATACTCTGCCCACACCACCCCCCCAACCTGTCCTGCCTCCAAATAGGTAAAAGAAGGCTTTAAGAAGGAGTCAGGGAAGGCCTCTTCTGACCACCTCTTAGTCCAGGTCCTACCCAACATCTGTGAAAGACCCATGCAATCCCACCTCTTCTGACTGCCCTGGACCATTTCTTTCCTCCCAAGTATCTGCCTTTGGATGCATGTGCGTCAGTCTCCCACTCACTCAGAACTCCCTGAGTGCAAGGAACTTGGCTCTGGATGTTGGTGACCCGCCCCACCTGAGGCTCACCCAGAGGCATTTGGAAGATGCTCCCCAAATGGGGGGCCTACTCACTGACTGCCTGAGTCAGGGGCCTTCTGGAGGGTGGGTGTGCTGGAAAGACAGTTGGGTCTTCGGGGGGAGAGTTCCTGGACCCCAGGAAGGAGCAACCATCAGACACTGCAGAGTGAAAGCAGTCTCTCGTGTCCTCAGAAGAAGCAAGGAAGTGTCCAGGGAGTAGCCAGACATCCTGAGGACAGGGGCCTTTGGCCTCACCCCTCCCTTTTATAGACCATTTACCCTGTGAAGGCATCAGGGAGTCCTCATCTGTGCAGCAAAGACACTCCAGAGAATCGGCTGGGCTGTCTTGTGGTTGAAGGAGCCCTCTCAGCTTGGAGCAATAAAATGTGCTCTGGCTGGAGAGCCCTGATGTCAGGTCTGGGTCTCTGCTCTTTCATTATGCTGCTCGGTGACCCTGGGCAGGCAATTTCCTCCCTGTGGGTCTCAGTTTCCTTATCTATACAATGAAGGGATTGGACCAGATGATCTCTAGGGGCCCACTAGCTTCCACATTTCTCTGACCTCCAGGAAAGGGAGACCCACAACATTTCTTGGTAAATTGTTACTGTTCTTAACTATCTTTACAGTCAGGAGGGTCCTCCTGCCTGTTTCCTACTGCCTTTGAGCTTGTTTTCTCCTGCCAAGACCCACGTCTGGATAAGCATGTTCATTGTCCCAGAAGTACCTGGGTGGGCAATAGGCATTTTCATGGACTAGAATGCACAACTCAAGTCACAATGGTGGGAGAGTGGAGCTGAAGCCCTGCAGTCCCTGCTCCCAATCCCAGAGGTGATCAGGAGGCAAGAGTTCAGACATCATGGAGATGAACAATTGTGACACTGATCAGCTCCTTGCCCTCCATGTAGCCCAACTTCCCCATTTTCCAGACAAGGAAACACGGACTTGTCCAAGGTCACAAAACTAAACTAAAACCAGTTTACAAAACCCACCATCAGGGAGCTCCCAGGTTCTCCTGGGGGAACACACACACACACACACACCCCACAGGAGAAGAGGTCACAAACATTTCTGACTACCAAGTGCCTGAGCTGGGGCTCTAATTTGGCCACCCCACCAGGAGCCACTGAGTCTCCCAGGTACTCTATTTATTCAACAAATAGTGACTAAGTTACTGGGAACCGAACTGTGAACAAGTGGGATGTGGTTCCTGCCCTCTCAGAGTTTGCAACCTAGCTAGGCAAGCAAGTGCTCAAGAGGAGATTCCAACCCAGGGAATTACTCCCAGGCTAAAGGAAGTCAGCAGCTGTGGGAACCCAGTGGAGCCTATCTCAGGGGCTCAGGTGTAGTCCTATGCTACAGGCACTGCCATGGCTGTGCCCATTTCTGGAGGAGTCAGTTCTGGTTGGTTGGGAAGGTAGCTGTGGGAAGCAATTGGTCTCCCTTCTTCAGGTCAGGCAGGCATAGTCAAGGATGTGGATGACCCTCAGGAACTTTTTGTTATCTCAGCAAGAACTGGGAAATTTCTGGGGCTTGGAGGAGAGGTGAGGCTCCCCTTCTATAGGCAAGGGTTCTTGAAGTATTGGTTGGGATCCTCAAGATCACTGTTGAGTGTTCAGTGGCTCTTCTGAGCAGACATTGCATATGAACTTGGCCCCTTTTTCTTGCTGGTTATGGTGATGTGAAGTGTGGGTTGTGGGGACTCAAAAAGTGTCAGAAGTTAAATTGTTCTGAAAAACAATTTCCCCTACTCATTCAGAGGGTCGTTTTCTTCTTCAAACCTGTGTTTGTGATTTAGCTTCCATTGATCTTGACAATTAATATAAAGGGCACCTGAGCAAGGGCACTGAGCAAGGCTGCCCCTTTTCTCCATCCTTGCTGCTCTTCTATGTGTGTGGCGGGAAGTGACACAGGAAACAAGGGGGCAGGTATGGAAAGTGTCCTGTGGATTCTATATTTACTGATCCCAGTGACATGTAGAGAAGTTTAAGTGACACTTTCAGGGAAAAATATAAGGAAATGTCTTGTTTTAGCTGCCTCGTCATTCCTATTTGTTTGGTTTCTGAGTCTATTTGCTTCCAGGCTGTTTTGTAAGTGCTGAACCATCAAGGAGCTGCATGTTTTCTTGGATCAAAAAGGTAAGGGCCCTCTTGTCCCTTGGGCCTTTCCGACCCCAGACTCTCCATCCATATGTAGGCTCCCTTTTCGCCACTGGCCCTGATTTGGGGTCTGTGCCCATGGAAAGCAGTGGGCCTCCACTCCTTTGGGACCCAGGATTCCACCTCCCTTATTTCCTCATACTGAACCCCACCGCTGTCTGACCATCATTGAGGCAGAAAGTACAGGTGTGCTGCATCCAGTCCCTTCTTTTTCAGAGTTAGGAAGTGAGACCCAGAGAACGCAGGCCTCTTACCCTTGTTTCAGAAGACACAAGGCAACTCCTAATGAATTATAAAGGTAAGCTTAGGTATTTGGAGATAGACTGCTAATCCTCCATTATTATTCATTCAATATGTTATTATTGTTTGCTTGACATGTGGCAGACACTATTCCAGATGCAGAATACAGCAATGAAAAGAAAATAGATGAAATCTTCTGCCCACAACGATCTTACATTCTAATAGAAGAAAGCGAATCCTAAATAAATCAATAGGAATATATAATATGTTGCAGGATACATAGTGTGGACATCTATCTTTTATATTTGGCCATTAATTACTGTCTCTTTGAGGAAGTGACATTTGAGAAAGAACTTGAAAGTCAAGGAACAAGCCCTATGATTATCTAGGGGAAGATGTTCAGGTAGGAAGAACAACAATTATATTTCCTTGAGACATTTTTGAAGAGCAACAAGAAGACTAATGTTCCTATAATGAGTGTGAGGTACTTAAAATATTAGGAGATGATGGCAGAGAATTGGTGAGTCTGATTATATACAACCATGTAGGCCATGATAAGGAAGCTGGCTTTTATTTAGTGAAGTGGAAAGCCATTGCAGTTTTGGGAGAGGAGGAAAATTACATCATCTAGTCATGAACTGGATCTTTCTGGTGACTGTGCCAAAAATGGACTGTTTGTAGGCAAGGATAGAAGCAATGAGACAGCTCAGAATGTTATTGCCATGAGACATTTTCTTCATGTTCCCCTGCCATTACAGATAAACTTGGCAACTTCCACTCTGGATAATTCAGTCCTCTCCATTTGTGTTGGCATCTAGGGAAGTACTGAAACTTGCATTAGGCTCCAAACCCTGTGCTCTTTGTATTTCCCTACATAGGGAAATACATTTATCTATGATAAATGATAGTATTAAAATATTTTAAGAATGCATCTTTAGATATTTGAAAGTTCTGGTCAGGAACCCAAAGGATTGCCTGGCACCTTACTTCTTGTATTTTAAAGTTGGAAATTAGACGGGGCGCCTGGGTGGCTTTGTCGGTTAAGCGTCCGACTTCGGCTCAGGTCATGATCTCACGGTCAGTGAGTTCGAGCCCCGCGTCGGGCTTTGTGCTGACTGCTCAGAGCCTGGAGCCTGTTTTGGATTCTGTGTCTCCCTCTCTCTCTGACCCTCCCCTGTTCATGCTCTGTCTCTCTCTGTCTAAAAAATAAATAAACGTTAAAAAAATTTAAATAAATAAATAAAGTTGGAAATTAGAAAGATCCAAGAGTAAAAGTCACACACATATTTTAGCCTAATTTGAGGATTAATCTTTGCTTATGGAAAGAAAGCAAAATTCCTCAGTTATTAGTGACAAAAGCTCTCTCCATGACCTTTTAGTCAGGTTCCTCTCAAACTTCTTTCCAACTAGGCCTCAACCTTTGAACTTCCATGTTTGTCTTTGCATTGCCCAATTTTAGCAAAAACCCTCCTACATTGGTTTAGCAAGAATCCCTATATTCAATATATGATTATTCTTGATATCTGATTAAGTTCTTTATATTTCACCCTTAATATCTGATCACACTGGCCTTTCTTCAACAGGAATCCTGTCAAATCACAATCTTCCTTTACCTCTGATGCTACCTTATAGTAATTTATTACACACTGACTCCCACTCCCAATGCAATAGGCACTTGAATAAAATCTTCCTTACCATTTTTTAACAAGTGTCAGAATAGTTTTTCTTTGACATCGATGAGAAAGACAAAGGCATTTGACAATGAAAGAAATTAGTTTATTCAGGCTATTGCAATAGGGAAAGTGTTCATTTCTGTGGAAGAATGTCTCAAAGAAAAGGAAAGGGACCTGGGTTTTATAGAGGCAGATAAACAAGAAAGCTATGAGGAAAGGTGGACAGCAAACTTTGTCTAAGTTATGAGGAAGAGTGGAGGGGAATACATGAGGGCAGAATGACCCTTTGTGGTTAGCCATTTCTCAGATCACAAAAGGATAGGGGGATTATTCAACCACCTCTGATCGCCAAGAGCACAAGGTTCAGATATAGCTAAACATTTAGCTATATGTTTAGCTATACGTCACTAATTTTATTCTATCATCTTGATTTAGGAAAATAATTTTCAGACTGTAATATTGTCTAGAGCTTTTCAGATAATACTATGGAGTACACACATGGTAGCATATGCATTAACGTGTTTCTGGAAGAATAAATAAGAAATTATTGTCAGTTCCTTTACCTTTGAGGGGAAAAGCTTGGGAGCAAGATAATGAAGGAAAACATTTCTTTTTATCCTTCTATTTTGTTTGAATTTTCTCTCCATATGCATGTGTTTATTTTATTATTAAAAATACTATCTTTGGATGGCCAGGAAGATGGCATACATTCACAGTTATCATGCCCAACAAAACCAACTAATAACTATCAGAATAAGGAGGGGGTCTGCTTGGAGAAACTTGCAAGAAGAGGCTCTCACAATACTACAAAACCATTGGTCTGGGATTCAAGATGCCAGAAATGCTCCTTTCCTCATAATGTCTCCACCCAACGTCACATTCTGTCTGGCATGGTGACCAGAGTGAACATGCAGAGGACCATTGTAATCTGCCAAGATTACCTCCACTACATCCAAAAGTACAACTGCTTTGAGAAATGCCACAAGAACATGTCTGTGCACCTGTCCCCCTGTTTCAAGAATGTCAATATTGAAAACATTGTCACAGTGGGTGAGTGCCAGCCCTTGAGAGAAACTGTGAGCTTCAACACACTCAAGGTCACCAAGGCTTCTGGCACCAAAAAGCAGTTCCAGAAGTTCTGAGGTTAGGCATCTGCCCACACCTCAAAACAAAACAAAGTCATTTTCCCTGTAAAAAAAACAAACACTGTCATTGGAAATTTATTGGGCATTGAGTTATAGGTCCTTTGTTTCTTATTAATATTTTTCTGCATTTCAAAACCTAACAAATAATTTTTTAAAGAGTAATATAGGCAAAATTTTCTACAAGTTTGATCTGTTAAAAGCAGCCCCATGGGGGAGATTGTCAGATGGAATTATTTGGATTGCCCTAGGAGTTGGTCCTTGGATGTTGTTTCTCTTCTTGCCTACATAAGGGGCAAAAAATTATTAAGATGTCAAGTTTCTCAATTTCTACTCTGCCCCTCAAGGAAGCAAACAGATGGAATCTTTCCAGGTTTAGAGGCCCCAATCAGGAGACCAATTCCCTACCAGGTAAGTTCTTAAACGTTTTGCAATGTAGAAATAGAAAAATAAACTGAGGAAAACAATATCTCAAAGGTCGACAAAAAGATAAAGGATGTAAAGAGAGAGAAGCTAAATTAACCTACATAATAAAGAATGAGAAAATATTGGCGAGAAAGAAACGAGAGTATTTGAAGGCATTTTTGCAGATAAGAGGCGCCAGACATGTTAAGGTGGGGTATGTAATAAAATTGAAAAGAAGAGAGAGTATATAAAAAGTATTGCAGGTGAGATACCTGGGTGGTTCAGTCAGTTAAGCGCCCAACTCTTGATTTTGGCTTAGGTCATGATCTCAGTGTTGGTGAGTTTGAGCCCCGCCCTGGGCTCTGCACTGACAGCATGGACTCTGCTTGGAATTCTCTCTCCTTCTCTCTCTGCCCCATCCCACTCGTGCTCTCTCTCTCTCAAAATAAATTAATAAACTTAAAAACATTTAAATATTGTTGGTATGTATAAATTGGATTCTATTTCATATTCTGAAAGGAACATAAGATAAACATGTAAAATATTTTTAAATTATTTAAGATCTTTTGAATGTGCTTCCTTGAATACAACTCCTTGCAACAATTGGACCTCATGGGTGCAGTATTTATAATGATTATCTTTGGGGGACTTTTCCATGATAATGGAACTATAGAGTCATATTCAACTCTACTTAAATCTAAGCATGCCTTAAATTTGAGCCAAGAGATGTCCATTTCTGGCATTCAGATTGTTACAAAAATCACACAAAGAAATTAAGATGAGCTCATGAGATGCAACCGTGTTTGAAATATTCTCTTAAAGGGAGAAGGATATGATAGAGAGCTGAATTCTTTACCTTAGAGTCACTGGATGCAGTGACCTTCAAGAGGCAGTATTTAAAATGGAAAATTGGAACTGTGCTTGCTGAGCTGTTTCTAAATAAAATTTCCCTTGATAAATCTCAAGGGAAGGTGGCCAACAAAGGGCTGTATAGATACATGTGTTGTCTAACACAATGTTGTTTACCTTTTGCTTTTTAAAAATGTAAAAATTGTGTTTTTGTAAATAAAAATGTTCTTATAATGTAAATGTAAAACTTGCAAAAGTTTTCTGTAGAAAAGTTGCAATAATAGTATAGGGAATTCCCATATACCTTCTGCTGCTGTTGCTGCTGCTATTGTTGTTAAACTATTTGAGAATAAATGGTAGATGTCAAAGCCCTTGATTCCTAAATATTTAATTATGATGCAAAATTTTAAAAGAAAGTTCAATTGTTTCTAGAGAGGTAAGGCACAAACATGAGCAATTTACTAGAGGTAGGAAGACCTAGCACACACCAGATCTGAAAGTGGCTCAGGATTTTGCCGAGGTAATAAAATAGGTTCCAGACAAGGAAGACTAAACCGTGGAATAAAAATGCTAAGGAACTGTTAGATAAATGGAACGTTTAGATTTCCTTAAGTTTTCCTTTCTGTGTATGGCCTCTATTTTTTCCAAAGTACTCTCTCTGTTTGTTGATTTTGGTCCTCTGTCTTTCATATTATTTATATTCATATTTCCTCAAATGTGTGGTGATTCTTGGTTGACTACTTAAGATTTGAATAGTAGGAAGCTGATTAGAAGTGCTGTGCATGTGGGTGGGATTTAGAGACTAACTCTGTGGGGTGTTCTGATTGCTCCTTTTTGGGGGGCAACTCCCCATGTCAATATCTTTAATCTTTTCTGTTGGGGTGATCAGATACCTCACAGTCATCCAATCTTTCCCCTGGAGTAAATCTAAATAGCAGTAATCTCAGAGACTGGGATGAGGTAGGTATCAATATTAAGTATGTAAACTTTCATTTAAATGAATTATACTATTTTAAGTGTAGTACTTCTCACTTCAATTGTGGCTGGGTTCCCTGCTCCAGAAATTGTTTTACCCTTTCTAAAGAATAAATCCCTAATCTTTAGCCAAGATGGAAGAAAGGAAGTTGACTAGCTGTGTTCAGTGGGGTGGGGATCCAGGGATCTAACTGATTTTAGATAAAATTTAGACAATCAACCATCAGTTTTTATCATCATCTTCATTCCCATTTTCAGAAGTACCCAGTATTGCCAATTCCTGACCCTTTTGAGGTTTTCTCAGGGTGAATTGGGTTATTTTTCAGTTTTTTCCATTGCTTGGGGTTCAGCTTCCTCAGGTGTGCAAAGTCAATTTCATTGTTTCCTTCTCCCAAAATTATGTTGCTTTTATTTGTCTCCCTTTACCTAGATCTTGGTACACTTATACCTTCATAATATCCCATTACTGTCATTTTTGTGAGTTTTCTGGAATATCTGGTTCACCATTTCTAACTAAAATTTCTGGATTCTATCATTTTTCAATTGTTCTGGGTGACATTTGTCCCCTTCAAGACCAACTAAAATTGGGAGGTTGTGGCATAAATGAAGATAACTTGGGGTTAAAGTTTAGAAGGGGTTATGGAGGGGAGAACAAGTGTAGACATTTCTCTAGTGGGCAGCTCAGGCTCCATGGGTTGAGCAGGATGTACTGCATTCGCTAGGGACATATTCAAGCTCTTTAAAGTTTTGGTTCATTACTGACACCAGCACCTTCAGAGCTACATTTAGTTGCATTTTACATACATTTTCCATGAGTTAATTAGTATATACCATAGCTAGCATGAGGCAGTTTCTAATCTGCCCAACCAGGAGGCTGTTGGAAGAAGAGGTGGGGAAAGCCTGACAGAGACTGTGTTTAGAAAATTTTGATATCAGGGGTGCCTGGGTGGTTCAGTCAGTTAAGCATCAGGCTCTAGATTTGGGCTCAAGTCATGATCTCACGGTTTGTGGGATCAATCCCCACATTGGACATCATGCTGATAGCGTGGTGCCTTCTTGGGATTCTCTCTCTCCCTCTCTCTCTACCCCTCCCCCTTTCTCTCTCTCTCTCTCAAAAAAAAAACTAAATAAAATTTTTAAAAAAGAAAATTTTGATATCAGTGTTTACTCACAAAACACACAAAAAAACACATAATATCAAATTGAACCCAATCGCCTAGCTTCAGCAATTATCAAATCATGGCCAATCTTGATTCTTCTGTATCTCCACTCATCCTCCTCCTCATCCCCTCCCCACTCCAACCTTTGGAATATTTTGAAACAATTCCAAACATATAATTTTACCTGTAAAAATTTTGTTATGTAACCATATGTACTTCTAAAAGCAAGGATTCTTCTTTTTAAACATAACCACAATACTATCATCAAACACACATTTCAAAATCAAAAAAAATTTGAATAATTTTAACAGGTAAGCCATGAGCTAGAAGTAAGATTTACTTCATCCATGAATAGAATTTAGAACAGTATCAAATAGCATTACATAATCCTGATCTTCCAGGAACATTCAAGAAGAATTTGTCATTTAAGGGACCATATTTTTTTCTTTTTTAAAAAGTTTTTATTTAAATTCCAGTTAGTTAGCATACAGTGTAATATTAGCTTCAGGTATAAAATATACTGATTCAACACTTCCATACAACACCCGCCGCTCATCACAACAAGTGCACTACATAATCTCCATCACCTATTTAGCCCATTCCCCCACCTATGTCCTCTCTGCTACCAGTTTGTTCTCTATAGTTTAGAGTCAGTTTCTTGGTATGCCTCTCTCTTTCTTCTTTTCCTTATGCTCCTTTATTTTGTTTCTTAAATTCCACATTAGTGAAATCATATGGTATTTGTCTTACTCTGGCTGACTTATTTGGCTTAGTATAATACTCTCTAGTTCCATCCACGTTGTTACACATGGCAAGATTTCATTCCTGGAATTTCATTCCTGGAATATGTATGTATATTAGTATAATATTAGTATAATATAATTAGGCCTTTGCTGGTGGGGATGCAGCCATAGGTGTTTTTTTTAACTTTATTTATTTTGAGAGAGACAGAGAGTGCTAGTGGGGGAGGGGCAGAGACAGAATTTCAAGCAGGCTTCATACTGTCAGTGCAGAGCCCTACAAGGGGTTCAAACTCACAAACCGTGAGATCATGATCTGAGCCAAAATCAAGAGTCAGACACTTAACCAACTGAGCCACCCAGGCGACCCTGGGGCCATAGTTTTACTTGTGATGTTTGGCTAAAGTAGAGCAGTTACTGTCTAAAAGTTTTCTATCTTTCTAAGTTGCCTCTCTCCTGGCCCTTTGGCTCGTCAAAGTAGGCTTTTGTTGGGGCTTTTTATTTCTGGGCCTGTTAAAATTCCTGGGTTGCTAGCTTCTTCAGCTTCAAGTCCAGGATATATGAGGCAAAAAGAAAACCCACTGCTCTGGGAACTCACTGCTATGTAGTTCCTTTGATCTGGAAGCACTTGCCCATCTTTTTCTCTCTACCTTTCAGAGTCTTTTTATGTTTGTTTTATAATGTTCAAGGTTTTTATTGAACTGAATGGGAAGAATAGGTAAAAAGTATATCTATTCAATCTTCTTGGAAGCAGAAGTCCTATGAAACCCTACTGTAAGTTACTTTCTAGGAGATGTTTTATTTTGTTTTTAAATTAGAAAGTAACTTGAATTAGATAAAATGTCTTTTTAGCCTCTATTGATATAATGTGCTTTCCTGATTATATCTACAAATATGAGAATATAAACAGCTTTATTTAAACTTGTGTAGTGAGGAGCACCTGGGTGGCTTAGTCAGTTAAGCATCCGACTTCAGCTCAGGTCATGATCTTGCAGTCTGTGACTTCAAGCCCCACATTGGGCTCTGAGATGGCAGCTGAAACCTGCTTTGGATTCTGTGTCTCCTTCTCTCTCTGCTCCTCCCCTGCTTGCATTCTGTCTCTTTCTCTCTCTCAAAAATAAATAAACATTTTTTTAAAAAAAAATAATAATAAGCTTGTGTGGTGAGTGTTAGGTAGTTGTTTACCCCTATCCCCAAGCATACAGCAAAGGTTATAGACTGAAGCAACTGGAGGGGCCTGGCAGGTAAAGTTAATGAGAAATGCTTTCCAGGGTTTTTCCAAGATTCACAGAAATGGGTACCTATTGCTTCCTGATCTTTGTTTTTTGTTCCAGAGAGACCAAAAAAATAAGAATTTCTATGGAAAATGTTCCAATTTTTAAATGTTGACATCTAATTCATGAATATTGTTAATATATGGGTCAGACTAAACATGCTATGGACCTGATTCAGTAAATGGCTGCCATTTTGTAACTTCTGAAACAGGGATACTAATGAGTCAAAATAAGGCTTCCTTTCCTCTTAAACTAGAAACAGATTGCCTAGGGGGAATGTAAAGAGGACTTAAAAGCTGAGTGTGTCCGTTATAAAGGAAGATAGCTTATCTTCCCCCTCCAGCTCTGGGACAAACTTCAGAGGACACAGTAAAAGAAATTCCAGATGGTTTGGGGGGGGGATTCAAATGCAGAAATCTGTATTAATTCTTTCCTAGAGCTCAGACCCACATCACAAATGAGAATTTGTTTGGCTCAGTGTGATGCAGGGGTTTCATGTTGTGAATTGGCAGATTGAACTGAGATTGCCTCACATAGGGGCTGGGGGTGTGCCTGAGTTTATTTTGTTGTGACAGCACAGAGTAACAGAATCAATTTCTAGGAGGCCAAGAGGGTCACAGAAGTTGAAACTCAGCTGTATTGAAGGAATCTTTTAGATGGGAATGAAGGATTATACATCAGGTTTTATAAAGGTTCATAAAAGGTTGTGGCTTCAGTTATAAAATCAGTTACATTTCCTTGACCTCATGAATTTATGCAGCAAAAATTGTACCTTCTACACTATCTTTTTCTTTTTAGGTTTATTTATTTTGAGAGAGCACGCACGCATGCACAAGTATGCATGCAAATGGGAGAGGGACAGAGAGAGAGAATCCCAAGCAAGCTCCTCACTCCTAGCACAGAGCCTAATGTGGGGCTTGAACCCACGAACCGAGAGATCATAACCTGAGTCAAAATCAAGAGTCAGACACCTAACTGACGGAGCGACCCAGACGCCCCTACACTATCTTTTCTAGAATAAATTCCATCAGATCCTTGGGATTTAATGTGTAGTTATTATTTTCAAATCATTTTTTCATTACAACTTCAATTTTTTTCTTGACACAATAGTTACCTCCACCATCCCAGGTTTTATTTAGAATTTATTTTTATTTTTGTATGTTTGTTTATTTTGAAAGATAGAGTGCAGGAAGGCAGAGAGAGAGAGAGAGAAAGAGAATCCCAAGTAGGCTCTGCACTATCAGCGAAGAGCCTGATGCAGGCTTGGACTCATGAACCATGAGATCATGACCTGAGCCAAAACCAAGAGTCAGACGCTTAACGGACTGAGCCACTCTGGCGCCCCTTTATTTAGAATTTAAAAGTGCCTTTTCTTTTTTTTTAATTAAAAAAATTTTTTTTAATGTTTATTTTTGAGAGACAGAGCACGAGCAGGGAAGGGGCAGAGAGAGAGAGAGAGAGAGAGAGAGAGAGAGGGAGACACAGAATCCAAAGTAGGCTCCAGGCTCTGAGCTGTCAGCACAGAGCCTGACATGGGGCTTGAACTCAGGAACCATGAGATCATGACTTGAGATGAAGTTGAATGCTTAGCCGACTGAGCCACCCAGGCGCCCCTTAAAAGTGTCTTCTATTTTATCGAACTTCAATTGCTTTTCAGATTTGATTTTTAAAAATTGATTTCAGCATATGAAACTGAACATTTTTATAACTGTGACAATACATTTTTCATAAACTCTTAAATATAAATATAACTTTCCTATCTATGAAAATGAACATTTTTTTAATCGCCAAAGTTCCAATCTTAATGTCTACACTTCTTAGATTTTAAAAAATATTTAAGTCTAAACTTTCCCATAAGTAGGTTTATGTCAACAATTTTTTCTGAAGGTTTTTTTTTTGTTTTTTTTTTGTCATTGTTCTCTGTCACAAAGCTACTTACGTACATTATACATATTTTTCTGGTTTATTTTCACTAAACTATACACTCTTTGTAGGGCCAGGTAAAGATGTCTTTCAATGTTATTTAAAAGCTAATGAGATCAGAAAATTCAAAGCAATCAATATATAATAAAGTTAAAGTTATTTAGCAAGGTCATACACATTTTCAGAATCAGCTTTATTTATACAATGAATCTCTGAGGAAATGTCATCTCAGGGTACTTTGTGTATCTAAGACAGAACCACATGTCCCCTCCCCATGCACATTCCATTCTTTTACCTGGTGTTCTTTTTCTCTACAGCAATTTATCTCCACTGACACACTATATTATTTTTCAATAGATTCTAGGCCTATGTTCCCAAACTCGATCTTATTTGTTCACTGATATATCCTCAATTCCCCCAACAGGGGCTGGCACACAGTAGTAGCCCTTAATTAAATGCTAAAGCAAAACACAAAGAACCTGGAAATTGGCTGATACCCAGAATGACTGTCCAATAATCAGATTCACCAATGGTGCAGAAACCCATTAATTACAGTATAAGACATCTAAAAGTGAACAACTTATTTGGAGATTTTTTTTCCAGCCCTTTCCTCCTAGCCTGGGAGTAGCCTCCATCTATCAACTTTTGGTCAGTGAAATGGTTTGAGAGAAAATAATACAATTATCTATCAACAAAAGGAGGGAGGGACAAAGGAAAAAAAATTAAGCGGTAGCCTCAATGGGGCATTCCCGGGCCAGATGTCCAGACTCGCCACAGCGGTAGCAGTTGACTTCACTCATCTTGCTGCAGTTGATGGCCATGTGGCCAATCTCACCGCACCGGTAGCATTTGACTTGGGTGCAGTCTTTCTGAATGTGGCCATATTCACCACAAGAGTAGCACTTCTGCTCTTCCTGACGGTCACAATCACGAGCCAGATGGCCTGGTCTGCCACAAGTGTAACAACACTGCTCTCTCTCTCGCTTAGGCTCAGTACAATCTTTGGCGATGTGGCCACTTCTCCCACAGTTGTAGCAGATGCCCTCGAGAAGATCACAATTCTTAGCATGATGACCAGACTCACCACAGCGGTAACAGATGTCAGACGGGTTGGTGGAACTGCACTGGGAACCTCTGCCATGGCCTCTAGCTCCACGCCCTTGACTTCCTCCTCCTCTAGGGCATCCCCGGGCCCAGTGGCCAGAGCGTCCACACTTGAAGCATTCCTTATTGCTCATGGCGATGGTGAGATCTTAGGGCGAGCGGGCCCACCACTGCCCCTGAGGCTCCGACGCACCTCTCCTTAGGGCGGCTTAGAAACAAGTGGCCGTTTTTCTCTAGGTGCCTCAGTGACATCACACAAGGTTTGCGCACGACCCCACTCACGTGTCACAGGCATTCCAGCTGCCCTTCCCGCCTGACTTTTCCTTCCATTCTTGAAGTGAAAAGCATGGCTGAGTGATGGTATTTCCTGATTTAAAAAAAAAAAAAAATACTTGGGTCTTCAAGTTTGTTTGAATCCCTCCCTGCTCAGACAATGTACCCTGTAGGATTTCTTATATTAAGAATTAGGTCTTCTACCCTATGACCCAGCAATAGCACTGCTAGGAATTTACCCAAGGGATACAGGAGTACTGATGCATAGCGGCACTTGTACCCCAATGTTTATAGCAGCACTCTCAACAATAGCCAAATTATGGAAAGAGCCTAAATGTCCATCAACTGATGAATAGATAAAAAAAATTGTGGTTTATATACACAATGGAGTACTACGTGGCAATGAGAAAGAATGAAATATGGCCCTTTGTAGCAACGTGGATGGAACTGGAGAGTGTTAGGCTAAGTGAAATAAGCCATACAGAGAAAGACAGATACCATATGGTTTCACTCTTATGTGGAACCTGAGAAACTTAACAGAAACACATGGGGGAGGGGAAGGAAAAAAAAAGAGTTTAGAGTGGAAGAGAGCCAAGCATAAGAGACTCTTAAAAACTGAGAACAAAGTGAGGGTTGATGGGGGGTGGGAGGAAGGGGAGGGTGGGTGATGGGTATTGAGGAGGGCACCTTTTGGGATGAGCACTAGGTGTTGTATGGAAACCAATTTGACAATAAACTTCATATATTGAAAAAAAAAAAGAATTAGGTGTTCTCCGTGATCTAGTAGATGACCAGTTTTTATATATGCCCTATGGACATAGGAAAAATATGTATGAGATGTATCTAATCCAGTACATGAAAGAAACAAATTATAGCAAAGTAGACTAACTTCCTTTTTTGTTTTAAAAAATAAAATACAAACATCCACAAAGATATGAGATACATAAAGCAGAAAAAAAAATCTTTAAAATGCCACAGTGAGATTTACTCACATTCTTCCATATTTTATTGCAGGAATGTTAGTTTTCAATATAATCACCAGCATTTAAGTTATGACACTTAACCCGATTGAAGCATTCAGTATAAAGAATACATTATTACTTGGAAAATAAATTACAAAACTGTAATTTAAATATTGGACAGATTTCCTCTCTGTTGTTTTCCAAATTGTTTATATCTTACATAAACTATATAAAGATTTATGGACATGTTCATTTATATAGCTATAAAAATAAATATGGAAAAGTAGGTACTGAAATATCCACCATAGCTATTTTGGGGCTATATGATTGAATACAATTTTTTCTCCTTATTTTCCTTTTCTATACTTTACAATTTTTGAAATGAATTTAGTTTGTTGGTAATTTTTAAACTGCACAATAAATATTTTTCCTTCAGCTACTAGTTAACTATATGTTTTGCTTATGAATTTTTTCCAGGCAGCCAATACAAATGTATTTGGTAAAGCATAGGCATGAGAATAGTAAATGTAGCAGTTGGTCTTTATTTTTTTTTAATTTTTTTTTTCAACGTTTATTTATTTTTGGGACAGAGAGAGACAGAGCATGAACGGGGGAGGGGCAGAGAGAGAGGGAGACACAGAATCGGAAACAGGCTCCAGGCTCTGAGCCATCATCAGCCCAGAGCCCGACGCGGGGCTCGAACTCACGGACGGCGAGATCGTGACCTGGCTGAAGTCGGACGCTTAACCGACTGCGCCACCCAGGTGCCCCGAGTTGGTCTTTATTTTGAATGTGACTTGATTGGAATGTACAACTGATTCCATAAATGCAATGACAAAGATAAATATTTTCAAAAATTAATACATTTAGAGCCAAAGAGCATGGGCAATCACCATATATAGAGTAATGAAATGAGTTTTATTCCTAAACAATTAAATGATTCTGCATAAATGGTTTCAAAAAGCAAAAATTCTCTCCCTGGTTCAAAATTTGATATATGCTTATTAAATTAACCTTATTATCATGTTTAAACCCCCCCTAAGGTTTATACTTTTATTAAAGTAATACATGTCCATAGTTAAGAGCATTGATTTTCAAATAGCTTTAATTGGGACATGAAGTAAGACTTGCATTTTACATTGCAACAGAGGATATGTGTGTGTGTTATAACTCAAGTAAGTTTAAGAAAAAAATATTTACCTTTAATGTGTGCAATTCACTTTGATGTTTTCTTTTATTTTAGATATTAAAAGAATAATTTACTATGCCAATAAATTTGATAACCTAATATAATGGATGAATTTCTTATAGAGTTTCTTATAAAATTTCTATGAATTTCTTATATAACTGATACAAGTAGAAAATCTAACAAGTTCTCTATCCAATTAATTTTTTTTAATTTAGAAACTTCCAATATATTTAAGAAAGAGCCCACATAAAAAGTAGGATCATATGTAATGTAAGCTACACACTGGAATGTATTAAAAGTTGTACATGGCAAAAGGGAACTTAAAATGATGAAGTAACAGTGAAATTTATATGTCTATATCTATATACCTTAGGTTCATTACACCACCAGCTGTATTTGCCTAGCCTGGGACTGTTGGGTAAGACAAGGGGAAAGAGGAAATTAATATTAATTTGATATGTATAGTACAGTAGACACTATGGTATAAATTTTGAATTAGGAGGGCAAATGATTTCTATAAGAAAATATATTCTTTCCTGTTCTTCTTGAGGCTTAAAATCCTAAAAATCTAATTCAGTTTAATATATGGGAAGGCAATATGAAATTTCAAAGATAAGTGATGAATTTGTGAGCACCTGCCACTCTTTTTTTCCCCCATCAGGCAAACACCCTAGTTTTATATTTTTTCTTTTTCAAGGTTTTATTAAATTCCAGTTAATATTAACATCCAGTGTAATTTTAGTTTCAGTTGTAGAATTTAGTGATTCATCACTTACATACAACAGCTGGTACTCATCACAAGTGCCCTCCTTAATACACATTACTTATTTAACCCATCCTCCCATCCTCTCCAGTAACCCTCAGCTAGTCCTGTATAGTTAAGAGTCTGTTTCCTAGTTTGCCTCTTTTCTTTCCCCTATGTTCATCTGTTTTGTTTCTTAAATTCCACATGTGAGTGAAATCATATGGTATTTGTCTTACTCTGACTGACTTATTTCACTTAGCATAATACTCTGTAGCTCCATCCACGTCATTGCAAATGGCAAGATTTCATTCTTTTTTATGGCTGAGTAATATTTCATTGTATATTCATGTATATATATGACCTCTTCTTTATCCATTCATCAGTTGATGGATGTTTGGGCTTTTTCCATAGTTTGGCTATGATGTTTTTTATTCATGTTGTAATAAATGCTGGTGGTGACCCATTACATTGATCTCTTAAATACATTACATGATTATAACTGACAGTTTCAAAACACACTGAATTAAAGAGTCATAACTTTAGATAATGCTTATGAGTTCTTCATGTTTCAATTTTAGATGTTTCAACTTATCTATTGTTTTCCATTTCAGAGAATGAACATTTAGCCCTCTGTTACCTACACCATCTTTTGGTCCACATCATACACTTACACATTTCAAGTTCTCCACCCTCAACCCACCCCCCACTGTTTCACCTTTCTCCTAATATTAGGAGAATATCCAACATTTACATAACTATAAGTATGTAAATGCTACTCATGGCTCAGCCATGAATACTCTGATCAATTTTCACTACCTGCACAGCTTTTTGTCTCCTGGAGTTAGTTATTGTCATTCTTCATTTCCTTAGTTTCTCATACGTTTACCTCATTTCTATTTTACAGATCTATATGGCTACTTTTATACCAGTACCACACAGTCTTCATTACTGTAGTTTTGTATTTTGTTTTGAAATTAGTTAGAGGCCTCCAACTTTGCCCCTTTTCCAAAATGTTGTGACTATTGAGTCTCTTGCATTTCCTTATGAATTTTAGTATCAGTTTGTCAATTTCTGCAAAAAAAAGGCAAATTAGATTTTGATATATATTGTGGAACCTATAGATAGAATTGGAGAGTGTTAACAATATTGAGTCATCCAATTCATGAGCACAGGATGTTGTGTCATTTATTTAGGTTTTTATTTTCACTCAATAATATTTTGTGGTTTTCAGTGTATAAGTCTTACACATCTTTTGTTAAATTTTTTCTAAGTATTTCATTCTTTTTGATGCTATTGTAAATGGGATTATTTTCCTAATTTCATTTTTGAGTTGTTCATTGCTAGTATATAAAAATACAATTATTTTTGTATATTGATCTTTTATCCTGCTACCTTGATAAACTGAACTGATTTAGAGTACCAATAGTTTTTTAGTGGATTCCTTAGGATTCGATAGACAAGATTATGTCATCTGCAAGTGGAGATAGTTTGAATTCTTCCTTTCCAATCTGGGTGTCCTTTATTCCATTTTCTTGCCTAATTGCCCTGACTAGAACTTTCAGTACAATGTTATAGAAGTGGTGAGAACCAACATCCTTGTCTTATTCCTGATCTTAGGGGGAAAACTTTCAGTCTTTAAGACCATTAAGTATGGTGTTAGCTATGGGTATTTTATACACATTCTTTTTCAGGTGAAGAAGTTCTTTTCAATTCCTACTTTGTTGAATGTTCTTATCATCAAGGGGTGTTGAATTTTGTCAAAAGCCTTTTCTGCATCTCTTGAGTTTGTCTTGACTTTTTGCATTTGCTAGAACCACCAGTTGAATAGAAGTTGTGAAAGTGGGCATTATTGTCTTGTTCCTGACCTTAAGGGGAAAATGTAGTCTCACCATTAAGTATGATGTTAGCTGTGAGTTCTTGGTAGATGCCCTTTATCTGATTGAGAAAGTTCCCTCCTATAGGAATAGTTTTGCTAAGCAAATAGGAAAGTTTGCTAAGCACTTTTTATCATAAAAGTTCATTGGATCTTGTCAATGTCTTCGTGGCTATTGAGATGATCATGTAGTTTTGTCTTTTATTCCATTAATGTGGTGTATTATGTTGATTTTTATGTTCATCTAACCCTACATTCGTCAGATTAATACTACTTGATCAAGGTGTATAATTCTTTCTTTATGCTGCTGGATTTGGTATGCTAGTATTTTCTTGAGTATTTTTGTATCTTTATCGATAAAGAATGTTGACATGTAGCATGTTTATGATGATGATAATGATATCTCTGGTTGTCATTTCAAGGTAATATTGATATCAAAGAATGATTTTTAAGGACTTTCCACATCTTCTACTTTTTGGAATAGTTTGTAAAGAATTGATACTATTTCTCTTTTAAATGTTTGGAAATTTTCACTAGGTAAGCCATCTCAGCCTGGGATTTTCTTGTGGGAATTCTGTAAAATACTAATTTAGTTTGTTGTAGCTCTATTCAGGTTTTCTATTTCTTTTTGAGGCAGCATTGGCAGTTGTGTCTTCTGGGAATTTGTTTAATTCATCTAGATTACCTAATTTATTGGCATACAGTTGTTCATAGTATTCCTTTTAGTTCTGTAAGGTCAGTAATGATGCATTCTCTTTCACTCCTGATTTTAGAAATTTGAGTCTTTTCTTTTTTCTTGGCCAGTTCAGCCATGTTTTTTGTTTTTTGTTTTTTTGTTTTTTTGTTTTTTTCAATTTTCTTGCTCTTTGAAAAAGCCACTTTTGGCTTTGTCAGTTTTCTCTAGTGTTTTTTTTTTTTTAACTTTTTATTTCACTTATTTTCACTCCAATTTTTATTCTTTCCTTCTGCTTGCTTTATGCTTAGTTTGCTCTTTGTTCAGTTTCTTAAGGTTATCGATATGAGATCCCTTTTGTTTTTATAATATGGGTATTCACAGCTATATATTTCCCTCTGAACACTACCTTAGCTGCATCCCATAAATTTTGTATGTTGTTTTCTTTTTCTCAAGGTGTTTACTAATTTTCCTTGTGATTACTTCTTTAAGCTTCTTTAAAGTATGTTGTGTTTTCTTTTTCTCAAGGTGTTTATTAATTTTCCTTGTGATTACTTCTTTAAGCCACTGGTTATTCAGGAGTGCAGTATTTAACTTCCACACTTTTGTGAATTCCCCAAATTTCCTTCTGTTATTGATTTGTAATTTCATTCCATTATGATTGGAGAATATACTTTGTATAATTTCAATCATTTTACATTTATTGAAGCTTGTTTTATGACCTAGCAAATGGTCTCTCTTGGAAAATGTTTCATGAGTGCTTGAGAAGAATGTTTATTCTGCTGCTATTGGTTGGCACATTCTCTAGATGTCAATTAGGTCAATTTGACTGATACTATTGTTCCAGTTTTCTGATTGCTGATTTTCTGTCTACTTGTAGTATCCCTTATTGAGAATAGGATATTGAAGTCTCCAACTATTATTGTTGGATTATTCATGTATCTATTCAATTTTGTCTGTTTTTTCCCCAGCGCTTTGGGGATCTTTTGTTAGGTGCATATGTGTTTTTAGTTGTTACAGTTTCTTGATGAATCATCCCTTTTATCATTATAAAATGCTTTAACCTTTTAAATATTTCTCCAAGGTGTCACATTTATCTCCATCACACTACTACTCTAAAGCAGGTCTACATCATCTCTTGACCAAGTGATTTTCTAAAATGAAAAGTTGACCACATCATTCTCTTGCTTAAAATATTTCTCCAGAATAATTACTAGATAAACTCTGTTAGGTCCAAGAGAGGAAGTAATCTTCCCAAGATCAAATTAATATAGTGACAGAGCTAAGACTACATCCCAGGCTTCCAAATTCCCAGTTGAATACTCCCTTTACTGTATGTACCACTGAGCTGGGTACTTTGGATTGGCTCATTCAATCTTCATTTAATTATCCTTCTCATTTGAGAAGTTGGAAAGTCAAAAACTCCACTTTCTATACTCACTTGCAGCCATAGTTCTGTATGTAAAATAGGGTCTATCAATCAGAATCAACTCCTCAAGATTTGGAAGACAAATGTGGCATCTTCCAGTTACATTTTGCCCATTCCTGCTGGCAAGCAAATTGTGCAGACTTGCTGCACAAATAACATTTCGATGTTCATTCACCAGCACTGTTTGCCAATAATCAGTTATGGTGGTGACAGCAGATGGTTTTTCATTTTGGCTTTGGTATATTCTGGAGTTCATGGATGCAGTCATAGCCTCATAGATAATAGCAACTCTGGTTAGTCCGTTTTTTATTTTTGTTTTTGTTTGTTTTGAGAGGTACTGTGTAAATTCTGCCCTAGGTGGGGCCACCAGAACCATGATCCATTCTCCCAATTCTAATGGGGACCCCATTACCCTGGGCCTCAGGGTTCACACTCACTATCTTAGACCGGAGTCTATAGACCCAGTGGCAACACTGTAATCCCTCTTCTGGGAGTACTTAAACCTTCAAGCCCACATTCTGGATTTCCTAAACACTGTCTTAAGGGCCTGTAGGCTGAGAATCTCTGATCCGAGCCCCTGGCTTTCCCAAGACCCCTAAGTCCAGTTCTGGGACTCTGGATCTCAGATTCAAGCACACAGACACATTGAAGATGGCTTACACCAACTTGAAGCCCCCATCTAGAGAACCCATAAGACCAGGACCCCTACCTTTAATGTTGCATATGCATAGACTCAGTCCAGGGCCCCTCAAGCCAGATGGGGATGTACTGAATTGGGAGGGGACTTCAAGCCCTCAAGAATGGCACCTTCAAGCCCCAGCCAGAGGACAGGTCCCCACCAGAAGGCCTCATATTATTCCTCAATGTCCAGCTGCCAGAAATGCATATTCTGTGGGGAGGGGATGGGCTCAGGGGCAAAGTGGCCACCTCACCCCTTTTCCCCCTCAGGAATCCTAAGTCTTAGTCATGTTCTCTTAGGTCATTTTTTGAAAGGTGGTGGCTTCAGGGAAGACAGGGGCCTGGGGTGGGGCCTGGGGAATGTGCATGCAAGACTGAGATAGCAGTAGCAGTGGTGAGAGAACTCTGGTTGGTCAGTTCCATATTTTTCTAGGAGTTATTCCTTGGACTCCGCCTAGAACCTGTTCCTCTTTTCCTTCCAAATAGTTTGTAAACATGTGATTTTCTATATTAAATTCCTTCCTACATCTAAAATACAGATGGGTTTTCTGCTCCTTGAAATGAATCCTGATTGTTAAAAACATCTCCCAAATTTATAGTTATGACCTCCTTAAAAACATACACATCCTCTTAAGTGACACACCTTTGCTTTATAACCAGCAAGATTATGGGAATATTGCCCATACACAAGAGTGGGTGGATGGATTCTAGGCCCTAATATAACTTATATTTGCCCCCTGCCTGGATTTTGTTGCAACAGATCATTCTCCAAGTAATTTATCAGGAGTCGATAAACAAATCAATCCTGTTACTTGGTCTCTTAGCCATCTTGTTCACATATTCAAACTAATTAACTTTTAGCAATGAAATTAAGGCCTTTATTAACATGAGTTTGTTACTGTACCATCTTGCCAGTCTCTGCTATCCTGATCCCTCATTCCTCAAAACCACAAAGAACAGACGAGTTCTTGTGCCATCATGGAAAAATTATTCGACTCTGAGAAGACAAGGGTACTCATTTCCTCAGTTGTTTTACATCCTTGTAATGACAGCTTTTGCAAAGTTAAGTCCAGTTCTATGTCAGATTTAGCTGCTGTACAATTTGACAAGGCAAAGCTGTATTCGAGGGTTTAATAGAATATTCTTTTTGACTACCATTCCTCCCTGCACCCCAACCTCAATTCAGGGTATTCACAGGTTTCAGGAAACCCCCCATGTGAGTCAAGATTCTTCAGAGAAGCAGAACCAACATGATATCTCTATCTATATCTGAATATATATGACCATACCAATATGATATATATATCTCCAACATGGTTATAATTATATATCTATAATTATAATTATGTATCTATATCTATCTGTGAAGTCCAAAATCTGGGAATAGATGGTGTTGCAGTTCAAGTCTACAGGCTATCTGTTGGCAGAATTCTCTCTTGCTTAGAAAAGGTTAGTCTTTTGTTCTAATTCAGCACTTCAACTGAAGGATGAGGCCACCTCCAGTATGGGAGACAATCTACTTTACTCAAAGTCCACGGATTTAAATGTTAATCTCATCCAAAAACACCATCACAGAAACATCCAGAATAATATTTGACCACTATCTGGGCACCATAGCCCAGCAAAGTTGGCCCATAAAATTAACCATCACATCTTCTAAGAAAGGGTATAAGGTGAGGGAAAAGAGGGAAATAGAATGTTAGACTAAAATGGATAGATACAGTAGAGTTCTCCAAATTTCTCCTTTACTGCTCCCAAGAACCTGTGTATGAACTGGGAAGTTCAGACAAATAGGTAGGCCCAGGAATCTAAGTATTTTATAGGGTTCAAAATTGACAACTTGTGCCTCCTTTTTGAATTTCTCTTCAGATGGGACCATTGTAGATTAGGGAAGTTTTGTCAAAAGGAAGAGAAGTGGAAAGAGCAAGTAACTCCATCTGTAAGAATTATTAAGTGCTGACCTCAATTTTAACAATACTTAAAAAAATGAGGGCTGTCCATTTATTTAAAAAGATAAAGACAATTAGAAACATGGAAAAATAGTTAAAAGACACATTGTTACATGTATAAAAATAAGAATGGTGATGTTAAAACATTACACATTTAAACAAAAATTTAAAGAACACAAAGATACACTAATAGGGATGAGGTTTCTTTTTGGAGTAATGAAAAATTCTAAAATGGTGGTGACGGTTGTACAACTCTGAATACACTAAAATCCATTGCATTGTACACTTTAAATTGGTGCATTGTATGACACGAAATTACATCTCAATAAAACTGCTATAGCAACAAAAAAGAACACAAAGTGCAACTAGGAGATTTGGAAGTGAAACAGCGGAACTAAGAATAGGAGAGGGATTGACGAAAGAAGGATGGGCTGAAGAAGGGATGGTGGTGGAAGCCGGTGGGAACAAGGGGAAGATAGGTGAAGAAAGCGGATGGGATAGGGCCCTAGGGAAAACGTGAAAGCCAGAGGGTTAACCTCTGACAGGCAGTAGTGGGTGGGGGTGGGGAGAAGAGGGCGTACTTAGCGCATGCGCCAGAAGTACACTGCGGCGATCCCGGAGAGGCAGATCTTAACTGGCATCAGCGCTGCGGCTGGAGGCGCGGCTGGTTCTCTGCCTGCTGTCCAGTTCCACCTTGGCTTGTGCAACCACCCTGGATCTGCGAACTCTGTGCAGCTGCTCCGTCCACCATATCTTGCGGCGGCGAGCGCTAAGAATTCATGCTACGACACTCGATTCAGCCAGGAGGTAAAATAACGTCGTAGAAGAACACGGAGGAGGGAGGAGGGAATTCGGGCCGGGGAGACCCTTGATTTGTGTATTCTCGCGGTTCACGAGAGGAATAAGTGGGGACAGCACGGGCCTCAGGCCTACAAAAGGATATTGAACATTTACTTTCCATTGGGAAAGGATACAGACTCCTTTCTTCTAATCAGGGTTGAGGCACAGGAACGTTGTTATTTCCCATGACGTTCTCTGTTTAAATATTTGGGAGTTCCTCTTACGTAGCCGAAGGTGTGTTTAAAGGGTGGGCCTTAGGACTAGGCTCATCCAATTATGAGAGGTTTGTTTGGTTTTTTTTTTTTTTTTTTTTTTTTTTTTTTTTTTTTTTTTTGGCCTTTGTTAAGGGTGGTGGGTCTTATTAAGGAATCTGAGGGCACGCCATCTCCTCCCTGGGGGCCGGTTCAGAGTCCATCTAGATTTGCTCTCTGCCGTCACAAATATCCATGCCGTCTTTCCCATATTCCACTTCCCTAGTTTATCACACCTACCTCCATTAGGAAACGCTGGTAGTGGCTCTCCTTGAGCACTGGGGCACAAGTATGGCGAGAGACACATCCCGATAGCATCAGGCATGTATATATAAGAAACCAAGGAGGAAGGAGGGCAGGGAATAGGGGAGGACGGTCTTGGTGCGCATGTGTATTGGGGAGGTTGGGGGAGGCTCGGGATCGCGCACACATATTTGAGAAGACCTGATGTGAGGGGGAAGGGGCCCCAGCTGGGGAGAGTGGGAGGTAAGCACGCGCAAGCTTGGGTGGGGGGGAGCATCGAGTGCGTACTTAAGAGAGCGGAATTCCCAGTACACAGTTGGCAGCCGCGGTTGGACGGGACAGTGAAGGCGCGCATGCGTATTTGAGACGACATTGTGACGGTTGGCTTTAGGAGGGGAGAGGGGCGCATGCGTATTTCAGACGGAATGACGGGGGGATAGGCGCGCACTGTAGGTGTGGTTACGATTGCAAAATGGCGAGGGGGGAGGTAAGTTGTCTTTGCTAGGCCATTTTGGGCTGGGGGGCCCTGCAGAGAAGTACAGCTACCTTTCTGGTTGCGTGAAAGGATCTGCCGAGTTGGAGTTGCCCTAGGCTGTGGCCAAATTCACCAGAAATTAACCTAGAATCTTAGCCCTTCAGTGGTCCATTGATAAATGTGGGTTTGAAAATGCCGAGGCGATGATGACTCTGTGAAAGGTTTCGGCAGCTGGTGTGTGTAAGAAATGCGTAAAACGGGAGCCTCGGGGACAGGGCACATTCTGGCAATACACAGTTGGAGGGCTCTCTGTCAGACTTTGGGCCGCTGTACTTGGCACTCGACACATTCTCTCATCCCTTCAGATTTGCAGAACACGGTGATTGCAGTATTATTGTGAGAGTCTACTGTTACGTTGGTCGGAAGCTCTTGCTTTTCTCACTTGCAGAACATAGGGCTGAGGATTTGGCTGTTTCCAAGTGCTTGTTACACTTTAAACCCAGGATTTGGGTAAATGGAAATGGTGGTGTGAAGGTGACCTGGATTCATACCCTTTCCTCGAAATTATTTTTTTCTGCAAAATTTTAGCCTAGGGGGAGGACTTTTTTAGGTAGCCCTACTGTCGTGGATCTCAAGAGGGCTGTCAGTGAGGATCTATTGTAAATCACTAAAACTAACAGTTTAGCACTTAAATATGTAGCAGAAAGGGCACAGGATTCAAAATTGAAGAGACAGGTCTTTTCCAGTGATCCTAGTTGTGATCTCCTAGTGGTCCTTTTCCTTCTCTGGGCCTATTTCTCTATTTACAATAATAATTGTATTCAAACGTCTGTAGCACTTAAAACTATGTGCCAGGTACTGGTCTACCTGCTTTTACACGTGCCTCAACTCATTTAGTACTTTCGACAATCTTACTAAATAGCAGTACCGTTATTCAGATTTTACAAATGAGAAATGTGGGGGACACAGATTAAGTAATTTGCCCAAGGCTTTACATCCATTTGAATGGCTGAAACTGGATTTTTGTCCAGGTTGTATGGGTCCATAATGCTGTGTTCTTAACTGTTATGCTTTAATTCCCTAAAATGAGGGGGCAAATTTAAGGGACCCTTCTTTTATGATTTCAAAAATTTTTTGTAACTTACCTGTGCTGTTTAAGAAGGGAGACCTGTTTGCTCTTGGCCACTTTTTACTCGGTGCATCCTACAGGGTTACATATGTAGAAGACAAAAAGTAAAAATTGTTGATTTGCAGCCTACCGGGGCGGCCATCCTTATCTATCCTTGTCTTCTATGCTTTTTGTTCTGCAGAGGGTTTAAAATGGCCGACTGCGGCAGGCTGGACACACCCATCTTGTTTTGCCTGATTTGAGATCTGGTCAAATGCTTTGAGAAAGCAGTCTTTTGCTGCGGTAGAGATTTTTTCTTACCCATTATTAATATTATGGTGTGTTAATACAAATGTCCAATAGTAAAGTCAGGTTATTGCCTTTTTTCCCCCTTATAATAGAAGACTGAAAATACATGCATTTCTTTTATTATTGGTTAGGATAGATTCACTGAAGTGGAATTACTATATCAATGCGTTTTTAACATTCAATATGTACTGATAAAGTTCATTCCGAAAAGGTCGTACCAAATTTTACTCATAAAAGTATTAAGTGGTGTTTGTTTTTTAAAAAGATGTTATGGATAAAAACAAGTATTATTTTAATTTTGCATTTCTTTGGTTATTAGTGAGTTTGGACTCCTTCCTCCATATATTTCTTAGCAGTTTAATTTTCTTTCATGTGATGTTAGTTCATGTCTTACACTGATGCATCTGTTGGAGTTTTTAGTTTAGTGTTGTTATTATCTGTTTGAAAGTGTTTTTCAAGTAAAGGCTATTACTCAGATTTCTGCATTGTTATATACTCCAGGTTATTGTTTACCTTTTAATTTTTGTTTTCAAATACTTGGTTTGTAGAGATTTGAAAGCAAGTAGTAACTTTGTCCATCTTCTATTTTGTGATTTTTTTTTCCATTAAGTTTGAATAGTTCCCTCAATCTAGAAATTTGGTAAATATTCATTATAGCTTTGTCTGAGGATAACCATCAGGTATAGGGAAGAAGGATCTGTAATTTTACCACCCAGAGATAACCAGTGTTTATAAATGTGTTCACATCTTTTCATTCCCTGCATTTTTCTACAGTTGATCATGTATTTGTACTGTTTTATGTTCTGTTTTGTGTTTAACATTATAACATGCATTTTTCCATGCTAAAAATTATTTGCAGTTGTCATGTAATGGTTTCATGATATATTGTTGTATGGAAATATTTTAGGATTTTCAGTAAAGTATTACAATGAATGTCTTTTCATTTTCATTTAGTTTTTATTGTTTATCTATTTTGAGTTATTTCTTTATAGAGTTCCAGAATTAGAATGGTTCATCAAAAAGTTTGAACATTATAGAGATTTGCTACAGTAACATTCCAAAAAAATATGTCATTTTTTTGTGCCCAGCTATTTAGGTATTTAGAATATTTTTTTGCTAATTTTATATGTAAAAGAACGGTATCTTTGTTTTATGATCCATTTCTCTGATTATTGGTGAGGCTGAATTCTCAAATGTTAATTATTAACTCTTCCCTTTGTGAACTATTCAATTTGGGTATGAATGTTAAGTATTTGTAAGAGCTGTATATTATGTGTTCTGTATAAGGATCTATTATCCTTGTCATTTATTGCAAAGGATACATGTGATTTGCTGCACATATACTTCTAGCATATGTTGCCTTTGAGTCTTAAAAAATGTTTGTGATTCCAAAGACAACTGCTTTGTGGAATACCTGTCAGATTCTTGGTAGCCATTTTGAGATAACATTTCTTTGTCCTTTAAATAGATAGCTATTTCTTTTTATCTAAAGGAGAGCAGTCTTGAATGCTGCATAGCATTATTGCACCCTGGCTATGGATGTGGGAAGACAAGGCAACATTTTGTCCCTAATAAGAAACCAACTTATACAACACACAAAACAGTAGTACCCTCGCCCCCATCCATTCTGGGACTGATCTTATTTTGAATATTCACGAGTGATGTGGGAGATGGTATGGACATAGTGTGATGTCCACATATAGAGAGAACACTAAGCACTTTGAGGGTGTAAAATGCTGGTAGGAACAAACTGTAACACCTGAGAAGGCATTGTGAGTGTGGGCTGACCGTGATAGAATAGAACAGTGTAGGCAAGAGCAATATAATGACTTCAGGAGAAACTAATGTGTTAAGCGTATAAAATAGTGGCCTCAGAGACATTGAATCCCAAGACAGGGATCCCAGTGTAAATGGCAACAGTTTATTGATGTCATCAGCTCAATTTGCTGGTGCAGACACAAAAGAGCCGTTAAAAACATAGGCCCTATTAAGAACA
Organism: Acinonyx jubatus; assembly: GCF_027475565.1. Classification (NCBI taxonomy): domain Eukaryota; kingdom Metazoa; phylum Chordata; class Mammalia; order Carnivora; family Felidae; genus Acinonyx; species Acinonyx jubatus. The sequence continues at coordinate 58,658,056 of NC_069389.1, read as the reverse complement.
GTATGGGATGCAGAAAAATTCCATCCTGTCTTTGTATAAAACCATCTGAGCCAAGTGACTAGTAATCTCTTCACAAGAAGTCTGTTACTGTAACTCAGTTTTGAAAAGTGGTTGGGAAGAGTGTATTACCTCATTTCATTTTTCTTATTTATTATGAGGTAGGTAATTTAGAGAATCTTTAATTATATTTATTAAGTAAATCTTTCTAAATTATTATTCCCAATACATGAGCTATATACTATCTCATATATGTATTTAAAAACATTCTAATTTTTATATTTTCAGTTAATGGGGGGGATTATAGGATTTAGAAGTGCCAAGTCATTTGTTATGTATTGCTTTTTGCTATCCAGTTACACTGGGTTAATCTAGTTAGTCATAAATTCCCATTTTTCAGCATTTTGTTAGTTGCAGATGTTAAACCACGCTTAGGTATGGGGGTGGGGAGGTTGACAAATGTATAATAAGCAAAACAAAACAAGAACAGAGCCTGCATTGTAGAGGAGGTGGTGGAGAAGGTCCTTTCTAGAGGTCTGTGCCTACCTTAAGCATAAGAATCTTATCATGCCAGTATCTAGTTCCTGAACCCATGTCTGATCAGGAGTTAGGGAGAGCCTGGATATTTGAAATAGCCTAAAAGCATTTAACCTTTGATTTCCACAATTTGTTCCTCCCCTCTGTTGTTACAGCCAGCAGCAGCCTGGAGCAGCGCCCCTGGAAAGAAATTTTACATCGGCCATTATAATACAACCTGATAAGTGTTACAGCACTTACCAGGTTGTATTGTAATTGTCTGTGTATATGCCTGTCTCCTTTCCTATGTTATCAGTTAGACTGTGAGCTCCTTGAGGGCAGGGACAGAGTCTTCTCCAGAGCCCAGCCTGGCACATTAGTAGGCTTCAGTAAATGTTTATTGGATGAATAAATGAATGACTCATCAACAAACATTTATCGTGTGCCTGCTAAGGTGATCTTCACAGGCTCTGGACTGTCAACTGTTTATTCAAAATGCATGTGGTCAGAAACTTGGTGTTTCTTTCTAATTATGTATCTATCGTAAGAGTTTTTCTGAGATAATGCTATTTTTTTGTGTGTTTGGATTTCAGTCCTTGGTATTTACAGATGTTGCTACTGTTGTTGCTGCTGACAGCCTCTTCCTTGGTGGGACCTGGGTGATAGCTGCCAGATCATGAGCCTCATCTTCACTGCCCAGTGTTTGCTCAATGGTTCCTGTTTGTAGAATCATCCCCTTTTCACCCCTCCTCAGATCATCCTTCAAATGGTGTTCCTAGGTAGGGCTCCACATTCTAGATATAGGTAGACAAATACAGCCCATGGACTGCCTGGTTTTGCAAATAAAGTTCTATTGGATCACGTGTTATTTGTTGATATTTGGTCTGTGGCCCTTTTGGCCTGCAAAGGCAGTGTTGAGTAGCTCCATCAGAGATCCAGTGGCCCATAAAGCCTACCCTTTACAGAAAATGATTGCCTACCTTGCTTTGGATCATTACTTAACAGTGATGGTTTAATTTCCCTCTCCATTCACCAAAGATACTTCTGGCATCTCAGAAACTCATTTATTTACCTCATTCGTTACTGCTTATAACAAGTCTTTTTCCTATTTTACAGATGGGCCAGCTAGAACGCATCAAACTAGATGCTTATAAGGCCTCCACCAGAGTCCTACAGTCAGTCAGTTATACCATGTACTTCAAAATCAAGTTTTGAGCTTCATCTCTAGAAATTCCTTTTGTTATATCCTAACCTGAAGAATGTGGCCATATCATACCTTGGTGCCTTATGCCTTGACCCCCTCCTTCCTACACAGCTCTTTGCAATGAGAATATGGAAAATAACAAATTAATGTGAGATAAGGCAGACAGGTAGGCTGAGGCAAATGTTTACAGGGTCTGAATGCTAATGCACAAAGAAATGGGGTTTCTGAAATATTCACTTGCTTAGACTTAATACAGTTAAGGAGCCTGGACTTCCAAGAGCTTAGGACCTTCCCCTTTACCATCCCTAACCTCCCACACTGTTGTCTTGGTTACCTGCCTGTGGATATATTGTGATTCATTTCAGGTCATTAAAAAGTTGAGAGCTCCCAAGTCCAATTCAAGAAAGCTAGATCTAAAAAAAAAATAAAATGGAAAGAATATAGGATAGTTTCATTTCAGGAGTGAAATGGAGAGAAAGGCCTTACTTACAGCATTATTTTTCAAGCTGCTTGCTGGATTTTTCCCAGCATTCTATTATGAAAAATTTTAAATATACATATAGAAAAGCTAAAGAGTTGTGCATTGAAAGCCCATCTATCTACCAACTAGATGTTACAACTAACATCTTGCCATATTTGCTTTATTGCATATTCATCCATCTTTGTCAGATAGGTTTTTAAAATGTTTGTGTTGTCATCCATTTTGATCTCATCTGTATCTGACCCACATGATACTGAAAAAATAGTTTCTTTGGATTCTTCTCTGTATTTCCCAGGTTGGCATGGATACTACTGCAGCCTAAATATGTGGGCTGATCTGCCTGGCAGTGAGATTCCAGGGAGAGAAGCCATTTGGTTTCTGAAAGAAAATGGTTGCTGCTCACTGTTTAGTGAAAATGGTAGGAGAAGGAAGGATGGAAGTCCAGGTTCCAGTGTCAGTGAATCTTCTAATTGTATATTGTTCTACACTCCATTCACTTCACTGCCTTGCGGGGGTCGGGGGTGGGGGAGCAGGTGGTTTTCTGAGCAGCTTCTACTTGGTTCTTACCTTTTAGACTTGATGAAAAAACAACGAAGTCACATCAAAATGCCACTGAGGTGATTTAGCATTAGCACAATTCCTTGCAATTTTAGCAGATGGATTTTTAATTTGGAGTACTGTCAAATAATATTCTTGTGGACCTTTTCTATTAGCAACAGCTGCAGAGTCCATTTAGGAATCACCATGAACTGAAATCTTAATTTATCCTCATTATGAACATGATAATGGTAAATGTTTCCAGTTTGTGTCTGTCTCCCTTCATTTAAGCTCAAGGGCAGAGACTGTATCTTACTCATCTTTGTAATTCTCTTAGTAATAAATGTTTGTATTCATAAGAAACTGCGTTATTGCATTTAATACCCATCACATGGGCAAATGTTAAAAAATGTTACACTAGTGTTAGGGGGGTTACCCAATTTCAGTATAATTCTTTGTAGGGGCAGTTTGGCAGTATATATTAGTGGGCAGAATAAATATTGTCTGACTTTTGACCATGCAATTTCATTTCTAGGGCTATACCCCAAAATATTCTAAAAGAAATATTCTAAGGCTATTCTAAAAGATGTAGGTATGGGAATGTTCACAATGTTCATAGCAATAAAAAATGGAAAATTGCCTGTTGATGAATAATTTGGGTAAATAAATTTTGATGTATTCATGCAATATTATAATATGGCATTAAAATAAAAACCTTAAATAAAAGTAGTCTTACAGATGAATATTTTACTTGGAAAGGTGTATCAAGTATATTAATTGAAAAAAAGGCTAGAGAGCAATAATACAGTTCTTATCTAATGTTTGTAAAATAAAAATGTTTGTGTACAATAAGTAGTTGGAAGAACATACTCAGTGTTAATTAAACTTGCTGGGATTCTATGATTTTTACTTTCTATCTTTAATACATTCCTGGAATTTTTTTCTCACAGTGTACATTTATGACTTTCAAAGTTAGACGAACACTGAAGCTATTTCCATTTTGAAATTTGTTGACCTAAACAGAAGCGGAATAAATTGCGTGGTAGGGGGGCCGGAAACTGGAGCAATTTCGTTTGGAAAAGAGCTAGATGGAGTGGGGGAAGGGAGTGGTGGAAAGAAAATCTCTGTCTTTAGAGAAAGTCCATAACTGCCAGCTACTCTATTCTTGACTCCTTAGTGAAGGCATTTCATGCATCAGGGTTTACATTTACCATTTATTTCCCAATTCTGCCCTTTACAAATTTATTTCCCATTCTTGTCCCTCTGGTCTGTATGTAACAAGCTAAAAATAATTACTAGTGGCAGCAGCTGCTTGTAGGTGTCCAGATCTTACTCTAGTAATATCTGCATTGATTTATCCAATAAAGAGATGGCTCAAACTCATCAAGACTCCTGCTCCCCTCCACCAGTGCTTGGCCAGCATGAAATCTTCCCCATTTATGGTGGGAGAGCTTTCTGCCTGGCTCTCATGATTATTAGTAGATTATAAGACATTTTTGCTGGTGGTTAATGACACAGTTAAAAATGAGCCCTGAGAAACTGCTCCTTGGGTTTTTCTGGGGTTTGAGGTTGTCTGCATCTCACCGGGTGACAGGAAACCTAGTTGCGTTAGCTTGTGCTACCAGCATCTGATGCTATTAATAACCTGGGGTGGGTTGTTTTTCATGCTAAGCAGCTAGGGACTGGGAAACTTAGAGGCAATAGGCTGCTTCCTTAGAAAGAAAGGACACTTGGGGATCTTAACTTATCCTGTGTGGGTCTTAGGTCTCAGAGCTCCATTCTTCCTAGTGGTTGAGTCTTGGAGATAGGGGAGTAGGCATTGGCCTACCTAGCTCCCTCCCTTTAATCATTTTGGTAATCCGGGCAGCTGATAAGGGGATAGATATGTTCAATTCCTTTTCACGTACAGCTAAGGTGAGTCCTGGTGGAAGTTGGGATTGTAAATGATAGCCCAGAGCCCAGGGTTTTGTTACCTTTTCTCATTAGTGTGAACCAAATGCCATCCAATGACTAGCTAGATGGAGGTTTCATTCACTTTTTCGGAGCTCTTTTAGCCAGGAATACAGAATGGAGGGTCATATCTGCCAGACATAGAAGGACCCCTAAGAAATCAAGTTTACTCCCATTCAAAGGTAAGGATATTGAGGTCTAAAGAGGGTAAAGGCTTGGAGGTAGCTAGGAAGATTAAACATCACACTTCATATCTGAGTTCTAACACTTTGATACATCTATTTGCTTGGTGCCTGTAAATGCAAGTTATCTCATTTAAAATGGATGCAATACCCTCCCCTGTTCATGCACTGTCTCTCTCTGTCTCAAAAATAAATAAACGTTAAAAAAAATTTAAAATGGATGCAAGAATTCTTATTAAATAATAATTGTAGATATTGGAACAGTCTTCCAGATAGAGAATATAATTGACGCTAATAGTAATGCTTACCAAGAGCAAAATCTGAGGTCTATGGTGTGGGCTGGATGACTTGACTGAGGTGGTAAAAGTAAATTAAAGCTGGGGCGCCTGGGTGGCGCAGTCGGTTAAGCGTCCGACTTCAGCCAGGTCACGATCTCGCGGTCCGTGAGTTCGAGCCCCGCGTCGGGCTCTGGGCTGATGGCTCAGAGCCTGGAGCCTGTTTCCGATTCTGTGTCTCCCTCTCTCTCTGCCCCTCGCCCGTTCATGCTCTGTCTCTCTCTGTCCCAAAAATAAATAAACGTTGAAAAAAAAAATTAAAAAAAAAAAAAGTAAATTAAAGCTGTATCTCAAAACTTGGCTATCCTGTGTTACATTTGTTTCTTCTTCCTTCCCTCTATCCTACAGGTGACACCAAATGTGATCAGAAGCCATGCCCATGGTGAAGAGGTATACTGAACCCGGCCTGGCCCAGTGAGGTTACTAGAGAATTGGGAAAGGCTTAAATAAGTATCCTGCACATGGTTATCAAATCATTGTAAAGTCTTGGTAAGTGGTTAGCGGCTTTAGTAAGCTATCCCAGTTACTGGGAAGGGACAGGGAAGGTAGTCTTAATAGATATTAGGCAATTACTTGGTATTTTCCCCATCATGGTATGAATAAAAAGCATCTTAAAATATTCGGACTACACAGAAAGCAGTGAGCCTAACCTTTCATTTTTTAAGTTTCTTTTTTAAATTTTTTTGAGAGAGAACATGAGCATGAGTTGGGGAGGGGCAGAGAGAGAGGGAGAGAGAATCCCAAGCAAGCTCAAAGTCCAGTGTGGGGCTCGAACTCACGAACCCTGAGATCATGACCTGAACCAAAATCAAGAGATGCTTAACTGACTGAGCCACCCAGGAGCCCCCAACCTTTCATTTTTTCATCCTCTCATTTTGTATATCTTGCCCAAGATTATAGCTAGTTAGTGTAGGAAATGGATTTGAATTTAAGCCAGTACTGTGTCTTTTTACCCAGTGCTTCCTCTAGGTTCCATCTAAGTGTAAGGAGGCCATATGAGAGAGAAATGTCTTTATTTCACACTGAAATTTTTTAAGTTTATTTATTTATTTTGAGAGAGACAGAGACATCGCAAGTCGGGGAGAGGCAGAAAAAGGGGGAGAGAGAGGATCCCAAGCAGCCTGTATTCTGCCAGCACAGAGCCTGACGCAGAGCTCAAACTCACAAAACTGTAGGATCGTGACCTGAGCCAAAATCAAGAGTCGGACGTTTAACCGACTGAGCTACCTTGGGTGCCCCTCACATTGAAAGGTTTTTATAATAGCCTCTGATATTGTTCTTTCCCAATGAAGGAAATTTTCATGGTGTAAATTTTTTTTTATGCAGAAAATCATCTGGAATGCTTGTTAAAAATGCAGATTTCTGGGCAGCCAGAAACCTTGCACTAGTCAAGAGCAACACTAAGACCCACCTGTCATTTATATTGAGGCTTCCTGCCCGGTGGGTTCATCAGCAAGCCAGAATGAATCACCATTGCTGTGTGTGGATCCTTGTGAGGCAGCTGGGAAGTCTTGGTAAGCTGCCAGTGGTTTGGGTGGGGCTCCCCCATTGGTAGTAGAGAAGAGACGGTTGTGATGGACACTTCCCCCGCTTCCTTAAACAGACAGTTACTAAGTGCTTACTAGTTGCCAGAGACTATTCTAGATATTAACAAAGTTCTGCCATCATGGAACTTTCATTCTTATGAGAGTAGACAGAGGAACAAAGAACCAGGGAAAACATAAAGTATCATACATGTTACATCAGAAGTTTTCCATTATGGTATGAAAATTGTGTTAAAAATGGGTGGGTTAGGCTAAGCAACACCTTGTGTATTTTCCCCACTTTCCATTCTTCCTTTTAATACCTGCCCCTGTCTTTCAGTGCAGTGGAGGCTGACCAAGCTGAGTATGAGAGGGTTATAGGTGATGAAAGCAATCTTTTTCCTTTTTGTTACCCTCACTAGGCTAAATTGTGAAGGATGTCTTTTAAAAAGTGTTCTAGAGAGTCTGCTGGTTTTCCCACATGAGTGAACGTGTAGCAGAAGAGAGGATCCTCTCAGTGATTAAGGTAAATAGGGGAGGAAAGGATGAGTTTGCCCTAACTCCTATCAGGGAGGCTCTTAGAAATGTCATTTCTGGGTGCCAATACTTTTGCTTTCTTTTTAAATTTTATTTGTTTGTTTATTTATATTCAAGTTAGTTAACATATAGGGTAATTACGATTTCAGGAGTAGAACCCAGTGATTCATCTCTTGCATACGACACCCAATGCTCATCCCGAAAAATGCCCTTCTTAATGTCCATCACCCATGTATAGCCCACACCCCCCCAACCACATCAAGCCTCAGTTTGTTCTCTGTATTTAAGAGTCTCTTATGGTTTGTCTCCCTCTCTGTTTTTATCTTATTTTTCCTTCTCTTCCCCTATGTTCATCTGTTCAGTTTCTGAAATTCCACATATGAGTAAAATTATATGATATGTCATTCTCTGACTTGTCTTGCTTAGCATAATACCCTCCACTTCTATCCATGTTTTTGCAAATGGCAAGATTTCATTCTTTTTCATCGCCGAGTGGTATTCCATTTTACATATGTATATATATATATATGATATATATATATCACATGCCTTTAAAGCCTGTAGTTTATTCTATGATACATTTTTCTTGAAACAATTGGGGTAAATTATCTTGTTTACCCAGTCTGTAATCACCCCTGCAGAGGATCAGAAGAACTAAAATGGTTGCCAAGTAAACTAGGCAGCATAAGCTACAGTCACAAATAAAGGCAGGACACTAATTATACTCCTCTTAAGGGGAGAGTGTCTTTTTAACCAGACTTGTTGAGTTTTTATCAGACAGTGGAGCTACATCTTGTCAAAAGTCAGCTCATAGCAGAGGCTCCATATTTCAGCAGTAGCCAAGTTAGTAATTTCAGAGATAGCAGTGTCTTCTGGATTGCACTTAAACCAATTGGACTAGTGTTCATTTTGGACTCCTAAGGGATCAGCCCCCTGATGGGCTCCAGGGAGCATTTAAATGGTCCATAGTTAAGAGAAGAGAGGCACAAAATCAGGTTCTTTGCTGACACTGGTCTAGTGTGGGGCCAATAAAGCCCCTGTGTTTTGGACACCACTTTGAGTCTGATACACCACTGAAAAGTGCTCTTCTTGAACTCATTACCTCAGATGTCCGGATCAGTGGGTCCAAATCTTGGTAGACCACTTTCACTCACTTTGTCTGAACCTAAGAATCTGCAATCATGGCACAGACAAGCCAACCCACATGGAATACCTACAATGCAGAAAGACTTTTGCCCTCAGTGGAGCACAGGCACCAGGTCCTCTCCTTTCATTCATTTTCCTCCTCCTTCCGAACACAGAGCTAGACACCCAGTAAATAACCCCTTCACATGTGCAGCACAGCAGTTAACAAAGGCTTCAGTAAGAAAGTGCCTTTGTCAGAGTTGGCCTGCTGACCCCAGTGTTGGAGGAGATTATTGACACGACGTGACCACTGGTTGACCCTTGAGCTTGACCCAGGCAAATGGAGGTTCCTCACTCTTTCCCTGTCCTTGGAGTGTACAGTTTCTGCATTAGGAACTGTTTCAAGGATGGAGCCTTGAAAAGGTAAGGTGTGGTATATAGACCGTCTGGATGGCACATGTGACTGAACCACGTTAAGGCCTCTATACCTACAAACCTTTAAGACTCTGGCAGAGGGGTGCAGACATCTGCTAGTCTCTGGCTGCCCGAGACAAGCCTCATAAGTTCTCTTGCTTATTAAAACCACTGCCTACCAATCTGGAGTGGTCTACCTCTTTCAGCAGTTTCTTTTGCCCCATGCGTATATGGACCAGTTGGGAACCAACACTCAGACACTAGGGGAGGTCAGGTCTTTCTGCTGCATCACTGGTAGGAGGGGCTGAGAACGGGCAGGAGTGACTGCCATACAGCAGACTCAGGCTGCGGGCCAGCCTGGTGGGACCAGCTGGCCTAGGAGAGCCAGTCACACGGCTTGACCTGTGGCTGCCACCATGATCAGGGCCATCCTGAGAGGTAGCTTTTGCCCTCATGGACAGGGAAAGACCAGAAAGTCACAACCCATCTCATCAGAGAAGAGGGAGGCAGGGAATGAAAACACAACACTGCTGGTAAGCAGATCTCTGCCACAAACCTTGGCAGAGCACACACCTTTCTGAAGAGCCTGAGCCTGTACAAGCCAAGACATAAACAAGTACAGAACATCCCCTTCATCATTTCACCTATAGGTGGGGTAGGTAGTCTAAGGAATTCACACAGGGATCAGGGCAAAAAGTTGATGGGGGAGAGGCGGTAAATAAGGTTCCAGAAAGGTAAAATAGGACTAGAAGAATTCACCGTGACTGGTCAGTTCTCTGTCACCTTATACCATGATCACAATTCAAATTTAATCACTCATTTTAAAATCGACTTTAAACTATTAAATCTTTTCTACAACGGAAACAAAAAGGTCCATAGTTAAAGTAGGAGGCATCTATAATATGGCCATTCCTGGGAGATCTCTACAGAGGCCATCCCTACTTTAAGCTAGTAATGCCTCCATCCAGAGTTAATAACCAGAATGCCAGTATCTGCCATTTTTCATAAAAGTAATAAAGGTCACCTTTTCCCATGAGGATGGTTTTGAGATGGTGCCTTCATAGCATAATGTTCCTCTGGAATATTTGGATAATTCTATTGACAGAATTCGATAATTAGCCTGCACGAGGAACCTGAATGATAGGAAAATTGTCTTTTCACTAAGGAGAAGCCTGGAATAGTACAAAGGGATTTCCCACATTCCGTGTATATTACAGCTTACTTTAAAATGACATTGGTCTTTGGGTATCTGGATGGCTCAGTTGATAAGCATCCAACTCTTGATTTCGACTCAGGTCATGATCTCACAGTTTGTGGGATCGAGCCCCACATTGGGCTCTGGGCTGACAGTGTGGAGCCTGCTTGGGATTCTCTCTCTCCCTCTGTCTCTCTGCCCCTCTCCCACTTGTACTTAACTACCTACCTACCTAACATTGGTCTTGTATAAGGATAGGAATGTTAGTATGCTGTCCAAAAAAAAAAAGGTCTTCCTGTCTCTTTCTTTATATGGGCCAAAATGGGTTGTATAAATCTGGCTTTTGCTCTCTGAATCCCAGTTTTTTCCCTGGGATTTCCCTATCCTCATTATCCATTCTTTACTTTTGTGACAGCTGGGTCTGTTGCGGTTTTTTTTTTTCTTTTGTCTTTCTGTTTAGGCTAGTCATCACTCCCATAGTAACACCCATGCACAATTTTTGAAAATTTTCTTCCTGAGGTCATGTAATATCAATAACAATGATTATTCAGTTAGTTATCAGTGTCTTTTATGTTCTAGGCAAGTGCTTTACACATATTTGTTGTCTCATTTTAACTTAATAGTAATTCTGGGATGTATGATTTGTTCCTACTTTACAGATAATAAAACTGAGGATCAGAGAGGTGATGGCCACTAGCATGCCACCAGGAGTCAGTGGTGGAGCTGTATTGTGTCATACTCTAAAGATCTTGACTACCTTACTCTACTTGAAGTGGTAGAATATGACAAGCATATTCTTAGTTTTTGGGACCTCCTGCCTCCTTATGGGATCCTTGTCACTGTCTTCTTCCAGGACATAGGGGCATATGTGAAGGGTTTGTTATCAAACATTTATTTATTTTTGGGAGAACGCAAGTGGGGAGGGACAAGAGGGAGACAGAGGATCCGTAGTGGGCCCTGCACTGATAGGCTGACAGCCGCAAGCCCAATGTGGGGCTCGAACTCACGAACTGTGAGATCGTGACCTGAGCCAAAGTCAGATGCTCAACCGACTGACCCACCCAGGTGTCCTGTGAAGAGTTTGTTTTCAAAGGGAGGTTCAGATGTGCAAGAGGGATGGTGTGAGGGATGTGTGGACCCCTTTAGTTTCTAAAGATGACCACTTTAGATGAACTAGCATCACAGCTATCGTGTGCTTATCTTTGTCTTTTTACTTTTTATTATAACCCCCACCCTCCTGCATAATGTTTATGTTGGATGATTTCCATGAGGTTATACTTTCTTCTACACCAAACAAAAAGGAATTGCAAGAGTCAGAGTCACAACTGAAAATCCATTGCTTGCAGAATTAACTCAGGTACAGGCTCATCAGGGGCTGGAGCAGCTTGCTGTGCATGTCAGGATGTCCCAGCTGGAATTCAGCATAAATAGTGCATTCTGTTAGCAGACAATACTGATAAAATTACTCTGTATCAAGTGGAAAATAATAGGGATACCTATCAATTAATACTTATGTAAATTTTATTGCTGGTGAGGTGTCCAGATAGTTGGCATAGGCTAAGGTTTGGCAAGGTGTGGCCCACTTGCTGGCTGCCTGTTTTTGTAAATATAATTTTGTTGGAACACAGAATCATGCTGATTCTCTATTGTCTGTGGTTGCCTTTTGTGCTACAGTAGAGTTGAGTATTTGCAACGGACTGTATGGTCCACAGCCTGAAGCATTATCATCTGGCCCTTCACTGAAAATTTGCCAATTCCTGGGGCACCTGAGTGGCTCATTCGTTAAGTGTCTGACTTCAGCTCAGGTCATGATCTCACAGTTCGTGAGTTAAAGTCCTACATCAGGTGAAGCTTATGCCCCACTTTGGGTGAGCCCCACTTCTCTCTCTCCCTCTCTCTCCCTACCTGAGGAGACATGTCTGAAAAGTTTTGATAAGGCTGATGTGAAAGAAATTACTGCCTGTGGTTTCCTCTAGGATTTTTATGGTTTCAGGTCTCAATTTAGGTCTTTAATCCATTTCAAGTTTATTTTTGTATATGATGTAAGAAAGTGGTCCTGTATCATTCTTTTACATGTAGCTGTCCAGTTTTCCCAGCACCATTTATTGAAGACACTAGCTTTTTCCCATGGTATATTTTTGCCTTTTTTCTCATAGATTAATTTACTGTATAATCGTGGATTTATTTCTAGGTTCTCTATACTATTCCCTTGGTCTATGTGTCTATTTTTGTGCCAGTACTATACTGTTTTGATTACTACAGCTTTGTAGTAGTATCTTGAAATCTGGGATTGTGATACCTCCAGCTTTGTTCTTTCTCAAGATTTCTTTGACTATTTGGGTCCTTTGGGGTTCCATACAAATTTTAGTATTATTTGTTCTGGCTCTGTGAAAAATGCCATTGCTACTTTGATAGGGATCACATTGAATCTGTAGATTTCTTTGGATAGCATGGGCATTTGAACTATTCTTCACCACATGAGCATGGAACATGCTTCCATTTGCTTGTGTCACCTTCAATATTTTTTATCAGTGTTTTATAGTTTTTAAAGTACAGGTCTTTCACCTCCTTGGTTATGTTTAATCCTATTTTATTATTTTGCGTACTATTGTAAAGGGATTGTTTTTAATTTCTCTTACTGCTATTTCATTATTAGTGTATAGAAACAGAACCAATTTCTGTGTATTAATTTTGTACCCTGCAACTTTACTGAATTCATTTATTCTGATAGTTTTTTGGTGAAAACTTTAGGATTTTCTATGTAAGGTATCATGTCATCTGCAAGTAGCCAAAGTTTAAATTCTTCCTTACCAATTTGGATTCCTTTTATTTCTTTTTCTTTTCTTTTTAATTTTTTAAATGTTTATTCATTTTTGAGAGAGAGAGCGTAAGCAGAGGAAGGGCAGAGAGAGAGGGAGACACAGAATCCAAAGCAGGCTCCAGGCTGCAGGCTCCAAGCTATCAGCACAGAGCCTGACACAGGGCTCAAACCCACGAACTACAGGATCATGACCTGAGCCGAAGTTGGGCACTTAACTGACTGAGCCACCCAGGCGCCCCATATTTCTTTTTATCTGATTGCTGTTGTTGTGTTGAATACAGTGGTGACAGTGGACATCCTTGTCTTGTTCCTGTTCTTAGAGGAAAAGCTCCCAGTTTTTCACCATTGAATATGATGCTAGCTGTGAGTTTTTCGTATGTGACCTTATTTATGTTGAGATATATTCTCTTTAAAAATTTTGCTAATGTTTTTACTTATTTTTGAGACAGAAAGAGACAGCATGAGCAGGGAAGGGGCAGAGAGAGAGGGAGACACAGAATCTGAAGTAGGCTCCAGGCTCTGAGCTGGCAACACAGAGCCCGATGTGGGGCTTGAACCTCATGGACTGTCAGGTCATGACCTGAGCTGAAGTCGGACGCTTACCCGACTGAGCCACCCAGGCGCCCCTAGATATATTCTCTTTAAACCCACTTTGTTGAGAGTTTTTATCATGAACGGTGTTAAATTTTGTTGTGCTTTTTCTGCATTTATTGAGATGCTGTTACAATTTTTATCCTTCGTTTAGTTAATGTGTATTACGTCGATTGATTTGTGAATATTGAACCATCCTTGTATCCCTGGAATACATCCCACTTGATCATGATTAATGTTCCTTTAATCTATTACTGAATGCGGTTTGCTGTTGCCCTATAGTTCTCTTTTTTTGTAGCATCTTTGTCTGGATTTGGTACGATAGGTTTTTCTTTGCATGACTTGGAATATTTATGTCATTTTTTCTTATCCTTACTTTATCAGTTCTAGTGTTTATGTTCTTCACCAGCATATGTATTCTCTGCTACTTAGGCCCATAAGTGAGTCTAATATAGAGGTTACCTTAGATGGAAACACTGTCCTTAGTCAAGGTAGGAGGCAGTGGTTTTGGTAATTTGCTGTGTCAAAACCTAAATTCCATTCAGGATAGGAGGAATTAATCCTTCCATTGCTATGTAAAAATGAGATCTGGACAAAGGAACAGCCATCTCAGTCAAGTAAGTGATTATTTTGACATGGAAGTAAATATTTTTCTTTGACTTTTTGTTGTATGTGTTCTATTTAATAGTTTTCTTAATAATGAACCTACCTTGCATTTCTAGAAGAAAACTTTTTACTTTTTAATGATTTTGAATTAGGTTTCCTAAATTTGCTATTTTTAATGTTATTTTCTGTTTTATTTTTTACTGTTTTGTTTCTGTTTAACAGTGAGTTTTTGGTTAGGGTGGCAGTCTTTGTCAGGTGTTGAAGTTAGGGTCATTAATGAAATCTTGTTTCCTGATCTTTTAAATTTAGCAGATCTCAAACATGTTCCATGCCATTAAATATGGTTTAGATATGGTTTAGGGGCACCTGGGTAGTTCAGTCGGTTAAGTGTCCTACTTCAGTTTAGGTCATGATCTCACGATTTCATGAGTTCAGGCCCTGTGTCGGGCTCTGTGCTGACAGTTCAGAGCCTGGAGCCTGCTTTGGATTCTGTGTTCCCCTCTTTCTCTGCCCCTCCCCAGCTCATGCTCTGTCTGTCTCTGTCTCTGTCTCTCTCTCTCAAAAATAAACAGAAAAAAATTTTTAAATATGCTTTAATGACATCTCTTTTAAAGTGGCGCATAATATGCCATTGCATTAATGTAAAATTTTAATTCTTATCCAGTATTTGGGCTCTTGTTCAATTACTGCTCTTTTTTTTAATATGAAATTTATTGTCAAATTGGTTTCCATACAACACCCAGTGCTCATCCCAAAAGGTGCCCTCCTCAATACCCATCACCCACCCTCCCCTCCCACCCCCCCCCCCCATCAACCCTCAGTTTGTTCTCAGTTTTTAAGAGTCTCTTATGCTTTGGCTCTCTCCCACTCTAACCTCTTTTTTTTTTCTTCCCCTCCCCCATGGACTTCTGTTAAGTTTCTCAGGTTCCACATAAGAGTGAAAACATACGGTATCTGTCTTTCTCTAATTACTGCTCTTTTAATATTGTATAAATAATACTGATGTGAACATCTCTTTAGATAAATCTTTGCACATATTCATGTTTGTTTCCTAAGATTGAATTAAATGTACCATCCCCCTAGTAGTGTATGAAAATGTCCATTTTTTCATATCCTCACCAGTACATGACATTACAGTTTCTAAAAAATCTGTCAATTACAAAGGTAAAAAGTGGTCTTCCTTGATGTTTTAGTTTTTATGTCTTTGATTCCTAATGAGAAAGAACAGTTAAAAATCTTCCTTGAGACTTCTTTTTGAGTTTCTTCTTCACACAGATTTTGAAGCTACCATATGTTGTAGATATTTTCCCCAATTTGGTGTGGAAATTGTTTTGTTTTGTTTTCTTTTATTTTATTTTATTTTTATTCAGGTATAATTAAACATACAGTGTTACTAATTTCAGGTGTACAGTAGAATGATTTAGCAGTTCTGTGCATTACTCTGTGCTCATTATGATAAGTGTTCTCTTAATCTCCTTCACCCATTTCACCTGTATCCCCTCACGCATCTCCCCTTTGGCAAGAGTGTTTAGTGTTGTTTTGTTGGTCCACTCTTACTAGCTGGCTGGAAGTCCTAGCCATCATCCGAGCAATCATCCGAGAGAAAGAAATAAAAAGCATCCAAATTGGTAGAGAAATTAAACTGTCACAATTTGCAGATGCCATGATACTATGACATAGAAAAAAAAACCCTAAAGTTTTCACCAAAAAACTGTTAGAATAATTTCTCCCATTACATATGGCTTGTGTGTTCACTTTATCTTTTTCAACCCACCTCATATTGTTAGATCAGTTCTTACTTCGGCCTTCACTTTCATCGTAGGTTTTGCTTGCTTGTGGCCCTCATGGCCTCACTTCTGCATTGTGTTGGCTTGCTGTGTATCCTCTGAGTTTCAGTTCTCTTTGCTACTATGATTACATTTAATAGCCCAGTTCTAATACTGAGAACACAAATTACTAGGCCCGACTTACCTCCGTTTAGTTCGATATTTATATGCCAAGAGCAGCAGTTTATGGGTCTTCCTGTCATGTTCTGCAATTAGTATGATTATTACACTTGGTCTCTGTTTTTTTTTTTTTACTGTGCTTCATTCCTTCCAGCTTCTAATGCATTCATTAAACAACTGGCCTCTCCCATCTTCTATTTCAGGGGTTGCAATTGCAAATGCTTGCAGGCTCCAGATGGGGTATCTGTATAGCACCATCCCGATTTTTATTTTCTTCCTTTTTCTTCTTCTTCAAATGCTGCTTAGGGGATTTTGTGGGGAGCTCTTCTCTTGTTTATCTACTTTTGGTAGAGACAGTGGAAAAGAGATTACTCTTAAAAAACAAGAGAGCAGATTAGATGGTAAAGAGCAGCTGATTCTTCCAAGAGTATTAGTAAAGAGTGTTTGGGATTGTGGTTCCCTGGAACATGCACCTTTGATACAAAGGAGAAGGCTATTACTCTGGCTCTTGATTGTTGCCCAGTAGGAAAATAGCCCAATATTGACAGGATTTTCAGCTCTACAAGGAGCCTGATTTTGAGCTGTTAACTTACTTTTTTAATGTTTATTTATTTTGGGGAGAGAGAGAGAGGCAGAGCACAAGCAGGGGAGGGGCAGAGAGAGAGGGAGACACAGAATCTGAAGTGGGCTCCAGGCTCTGAGCTGTCAGCACAGAGCCCGACACAGGGCTCAAACTCACAAGCCATGAGATCATGACCTGAGCCAAAGTTGGATGCTTAACTGACTGAGCCACCCAGGCACCCCTGTTAGCTTACTTTTTAAAAAAATTTCACAGACCAAAACACAATGTGTTTGTAAATGCTTTTATGACCTAATATCTTTGCTTCTTCATAATTTTGGCTTATTCATAGTGTTCCCTTTTCCCCATGTTGTATGAAAAATGGTGTGTAGCACTACCCATTCAACTTAACCTGGGAGTTGGCAGTTCCCCTTGGGTACTGTTTAAAACTGGGTCACAGTTTTGAATGGAATTGTATAGCTTAGAATAGAATAGATTAGGACAGAACACAAAATAAGAAAATACTGGCTTCCATCTGACAAAGTGTAAATACTTTGTGAAATTTTTGTTCCAGCTATATGTTTGTATATGTGTTATCTTTGGTCCAATGTAACTGTATTTCTTACTGTGGATTAAACAACTTTATAAGACACTGAATGAAACGTGAGCAAGCTGGTATCCTCTAGTCTGGATCCCCCCTCTAGACCCACAGAATGTTTCTTGAAAATTGGATGGTTGCCAAGGGCTAGGGGGAGGGGCCAAATGGGGAATTGTTTAACGGGTATAGAGTTTCAATTTTGCAAAATGAAAAGTTCTGGAGATTGGCTGCTCAACAGTGTTAATATGCTTAACACTATTAAACTGTAGGCTTAAAAACAGTTAAGGTGGTAAAAAAAAAAACAGAACAAGAATAACCCATTAAACAGAAAGTTTACACAGTCATCAGAATTTCCTTGGTATGTTAAATATAACATCTTCAAATTTAAGAGTTTCATGACCATCCTTCAATGTCTGTTTATCAAGGGTCTGTTCATAAACAGTGACCCACTACTTTTTCTACAGCCTGTGAGTGAAGATGATGTTTAATTTTTTAATAGTTGGGAAAAATAAAAATATTTCATGACGTGAAAATAATTCAAAAATCAAATTTCAATTTTATTGGAACATAGCACCACATCCATGTATGTATTGTCTATGCCTGCTTTATGCTACAGTGGCAGAATAGAGTAGTTGTGACAGAAACCATATGGCCTGCAAAACTTAAATTATTTACTACCTGGCTATCAACAGAAAAACTTTGAGGTTGCTCTGTTGCAGAAGTTGCCAGATCCCTCACAAGCATCATCTCTGATGGCTTTAAATGCCAAATAACAGCTTTGTCATGGACTACTAGTGGCTGTTATCATTCTAATATGTGGAGAGATTCTCACTTCTTTATTCCCTAATGTGACACCCTAACCACATCCAGAAAACTCACATTCTTGGTGAGCTTCAGTTGTGGTTGTAATCCTGTTAGCTAGTTTCTGGTATTGTAGGCTCCTTCATTTTTAAGAAACAGACTTCTCTTGCGCCATCCTAACAATTGGACCACCCAGCTCTGCATAGGCAGCCTCCTAAGATAGACAGGGATCTCATAAGAATTCAGATACAGAAAACCCTGTATTTGACAGGCCCGTGGGTGGCTCAGTCAGTTTTGGCTCAGGTCATGATCTCACAGTTTCGTGGGTTTGAGCCCCGCATTAGGCTCTGTGCAGACAGTGTGGAGCCTGGTTGGGATTCCCTCTCTCCTTCTCTCCCTCCCTCTCTCTCTCTCTCTCGCTCTCTTCCCTTCCCCCGCTCATGCTGTCTCTGCCTCTCTCAAAAATAAATAAATAAACTTTTTAAAAAAACCCTGTATTTGAACAAAGACAATTTAAAAAATAAAATTCAGTTTCCCCTCTGTGGAAAATGGTTTGAGGATTAGAAGTGGTTCCAAGACATAGCTGGGAATGTTGACAACAGAGGTTTGTATCATCTGTCTAGTATGTCACCTTTAGCATCTTTTTTTTAAATAAAAATTGTACATATTAAATGTATTCAACACAATGATTTGGTATATATAGTGAAATGATTATATAGTGTAGTCAGATGCCCCTAGTAACTTAATCTTCTCAGTTACAGTTTTGTGTGTGTGTGATGAGAGCACCTGAAATCTACTCTCTTAGCAAATTTTCAGTAGTCAATACAGTATTGATTGTAGACACCATTTCATACATCACATTTTAACTACTCTTTGTCTCCACCTTTTTTGGTCTCTACTTCCTCATATCTACTCAAGCTTTAGTTTACTTCCTAGTTTTGTATTCTACTTCCTCGTAAATTTTCAATTACTCATCATTAAATCTTACTTGTTCCTCCAATGTCTTTGGCTATATCTCATGTTTCCCAACTCTATCTTTTAAGGTTCAGCTCCCTTTGCTATGGGACTCATTCGTTTTCATTTTACAAACTTCATTGTTTAGTGCAAGAATTCCAGTGGCTTAGCTCATGTCTCTTTGGGTAGTCACTTTTTGAGTCATGCGATAACAGCATTTGGGTAGGTATCCTACACCTGGTGCATTCTACTTTGGCTGCCAGGACAGGTCATATTCTAAAATTCATTGCTGTCTAGGACTGCCTTTTCTCCAGAAATATGGTTGGGACTTTACCTTAGATGGGACTATGAGTGTGGCCACCATTTAATTCAGATATGTTTGTATTGCATTTCTACATTTTGACCTCTAAGCACATAGGCTCCTCATTGTATATATTCATTTCTAATTTTTTTAATGTTTATTTATTTTTGAGAGAGAGAGCACACACATGTGCATGAGTGGGGGAGGGGCAGAGAGAGAGGGAGGCACAGAATCTGAAGCAGACTCCAGGCTCCAAGCTGTCAGCACAGAGCCCAACACAAGGCTCAAACTCACAAAACATGAGATCATGACCTGAGCCGAAGTCGGACGCTTAACTGACTGAGCCGCCCAGACGGCCTCATATATTCATTTCTAAAGATGCTCTGCCTATACTTTTCCAACGCTTACTTAAGTGTAAATGTTGGAGAGTAACTAAGTCACAGCCAGATCCTGTAGTCAGTCTGAAGTAATGTCATAAAGCCACTTTAGAAATTTACTCTTCAGTTTCAGAATCACTCACCTATCTGTGATCTTCCTTGGCCACTTGAATTTTGTTTGTTGTTGTGATTGTGTCACAAGTTACATTCACTGGATGTGTGCTCCTGTGACAATAACTTTGCCACAGTTCCTGGAGGCTCTTAACATTCCAACCTGGATTGTGGTGGGTGTATGTTCTCTCCACCCTACCACCAAGTAATAAGCAGGTCTAAATATTTCACATTCCTGCAGAAGTCCTGTTCATGTACCCCAACTGTATACTATTTTCTAAATTATATGGGATTTCTGGTTTCAAGAAATAAGACACAGGTTTAGGTCAAGAAACAAGTGTTTATCACATAGATAAACATAGTAAGATAACAGTAAGGAAAATAGGGATTTCATAGGAATTGCAAGAACAGTGTGGCATGGAAATGCATCTATGGTGGCTCGAGGGACTTAAGCACAGGAATTAGTGGACCTTTTCCACTGTGTCACTGACTTGATTCAGCATTCTATTCTCTTGGCTTATCTACATTTTTCTTCACTTGTCTTTCTTACGCCTGGCTTTTCCATTGCCTTGTCTTTGGTGAGGCTTTCAGCTTTAGATTTCACCATTAGTTACCTGTCTGGTCCTAATTGGCTTGGTTTATCTTTATTTGTGCAGTGCTTTTTCATGCTTAGACAGGTCATAGGCTGCTGTCAGTGTATGGGTTGGTCCCATCAGCTGTACTCCATGGAGAGAATATAATACTGTTTTGTGAAACAAAACCTGATTGTAAGCCTGTGCTACAGTTGTGACAATAAAAAGGTCTTTAGAAGGAAATAAGTGTATGTTTGGTAGGAACCAGAACTGACATGTTTAGTTCAGTGATTATCAAATTTGTGAATCTATGACCTATCCATGTTATTCCATGCCTGTTGGAATGGCAACTGAGAACCATGCCTAGATATAATAGAGACAAAACCATGCTTTCCAGGGTCAGCACCTCATGGTTATATCAAAAATTTGTACATCAGTGTCAGAATATAAACTGTCAAACCCTACTTTGCTTATTTCTTTGAAGTTGCTATAATACATAGCCACTACTGATTTCCTCAGACCTTCACCCTAAATGTGTGCACATTTGAGTCACAAAGGCAATTGTGTAAGTTGTGGCTTTGCCAAACTTCTGAAACTTTCATCCTGGATTGTGTGTGATTTTCACTCTGCAATCATTCCCTAACAATTTCAAATGTTCCTTTTCTGCTGAGGGTTTGTTTCATGCAACTATATACTTGATACTAACTTCTATATTAATTTGGTTCTTTTGGTGTCAAGAAATGAATCACTCAACTTACCTCATTAGTAGGGGTTTATTATATTAAATATGTGGAACAGTGGGAAGATGAGGAGTTAGTGGGACTGGAAATGAACAATACTGAGTATGGGAACTAGATTCAAGCAGCCCTGGGTACCTTAACAGCAGTACCTTTGGGTCATTATGCTTGTACTACACCATTGGCATCACTCAGCCACTCTGCATTTGCTATTTCTCCTGGCTTAGTGGTTCTCTGTCAGGGTTGTACTTTAGAATTAACTGGGGAATTTTAAAAATAAACCAGAGCAAGATTATTGTGATTTAAATAGCCTCAAATGGCCCCAGCCATCCGCATTTTAAAAGCTCCTTCCCACTCTTAGTGCTTTTTTTGCTATCAGCTGGCTTCCCAGCTGATACTTCTTTACCTTTTAGCTTCTGCTTACTTGTGGTACTCGTGGATCAGATCGTAGTACCTCATAAATTTGCCTTCTCTTGGCCTTGAACTCCCTTAGAGAAGAGGCTGTGGGTATGACAAGCAGAATGGAAGTGTCTGCTCCAAAGGTTGGCAGAACATTTTATGTAAAAGTCCCAGATAGTTAACACTTTGGGTTTGTGAGCCACACGGTCTCTTTTGCAACTGTTCACTTGGGGAATTAACCGCAGACAATGAATGCAAAATCTGTCGGCAGGTTTGACCCATTGGCTGTAGTTTGCTGACCCCTGGTCTATTCCCTTCTTGCTTATAGTAAAACTTCTTATTTATTCTTTCTCAATATTTTCCCTACTGTTCCTATTTTCCTACTGTTCCATAATTCGTTTTTAACTGAATTTAGGAATTCTTTTGTAAAATTCTGCCTTGTTTAAAGAACTTCACTTGGGGATATTGTAATAATAGCCTTTTATTTGTACATTTGTTTGGTCAGAATTAACATGTTGGCAACATTTTTCTCCCCTTCTAAAAACATTTATTAAACTCTTTAAATTCTAATAATCATAATTTTCACCATGTGAATCCCCAGTATTATGATATTCCTTAGTTATATTATGCCATATATAGCTAAAAGTAATTAGATTGTTTTCTGTTAATTTTAATAAGTAGTTATTTTTCATAGCTTATTTCAAAATGGAAGTATTATTTTTCCTGGTGATAAAGAGGTGCTTTTTGTAAACAATTCAGATAACACAGGTTATAAAGAATACAGTCAAGATAAGCTATAATCCCATCATTCAACTAAAACCGCTATTAAACTTTTGGTGTATAGACTTCTTGAATGTCAGGCTGTCTTTGTTTAATGTTATTGAGCATTTATTTTGTCTAATTATGACACCTGTTCAAATTCCATGCCGATTAAGCAATTTTATGGTATAATTTGGCTACAGGGAAAGAATATGCTCTTGATGTGGAAACAAGTTTCCTGGTTGTATTCATGAGTATATTCACATTCTTGTAAATTAAGAAATTGGCATGTTGAAGATTATTTACTCCTTATTATATATCAGCTATGGTGAATGCCCTTGCAATTTATATTTGCACTTGACTTGTCATTTCCTTACCAACCCGTAATTTTTCGTCAAAGAAGCTGCAGTGAATTCTCTCAGGGCCGTGAAGTATCGTTTGTTCTCATAGAAAATAACCTAACTAGGGGTGCCTGGGTGGCTCAGTCGGTTAAGCGCCGACTCTGGCTCAGGTCATGATCTCACAGCTCGTGAGTTCAAGCCCCACGTCAGGCTCTGTGCTGACAGCTCAGAGCCTGGAGCCTGCTTTGGATTCTGTGTCTCCCTCTCTCTCTGCCCCTCCCCTGCTCACGCTCTGTCTCTCTCTCAAAAATAAAATAAACATTAAAATTTTTTAAAAGAAAAGAACCAAATGAAAGATTGGTAATGTGGACATATTTCTGGCTTCAGGCATGAGGGTAAGTATGCATTTGGAAGTGTTAAGACAATGTGATAATAAAAGTCAGTGGTTATAGTTTGTTAGGAGAAACTCCCTCTTTTTCTAATTGAACCTAGAGAATTACTTTAGTCACTTTAGAGATAGTACATATATACCTGAGGCACGGTTGCTAGAAGTTAGCTACAGTGGGCCACCAAAAGTTCTTTACATTCCTCGAAGTCATCCAAGTAGAGAGAATTGCTTGAACTTTTTAAATTAAAAATATGAGTGACTTTTCATCTGGAACCTGACAGTAATGTCACTAATTAAAAATAGGATATATGATATATTTTAACTGAGGCCAACACCTTAATACCCAAAAAGAACTTCTGCATCACTAAAGAAGAAAAATGTCTTGCCAGGAACAAGCTAAGGAAACAATTGTACCACCTCCCTACCTTATTGATTGATTGATTGATTGATTGATTGAAAGATACCCTCTCAAAAACAAAACAAAATGACTTGCTTAGCTAGGAAGATGGATTTTTTTCCCTTAAAGACCAGCTTGACATTTTGTTCTAAGTCAAAAGTAGTTACTAAGCTCTGTTTATGTTCTATAGATGTAACCTCATTTATTGATAGCTCTAATCCAGTGATTTTTAAAAATCTTGACAATAACACCCCAAAACATCCAATTGTTATTAATGTAAATATGTGTTATATATAATTGTGGTTGAAAATGCAATTTTGAAACATGGAGGAAAATACATGATTTGGCATCTCAATATCACAAAATAGGTGGGATGTTGGGGGTCACTAGATCACAGGTCTCAGCATATAGTTGTACTCACAGCTGAGATTTATTATAGCAACATAGTAAGGATATACAGCCTTTCTTTTTTTTAATTTTTTAAGTTGATTTATTTATATTGAGAGCAAGTGAGCAGGGGAGGGGCAGAGAGGGAGAGAGAGAGAATCCCAAGCAGGCTGTGCTCTGTCAGCACAGAGCCCCATGCAGGGCTCGAAGTCACAAACCACGAGATCATGACCTGAACTGAAACCAAGAGTCAGACGCTTAACTGACTGAGCCACCAAGGTGCTGCAGTATACAGCCTTTCTAAGGTTATCAAAAGGGAAGAAGGTGCAGGAGGGTGTGGAGGAATCCCTATGCAGTCCTCTTTCTGCTCTCCCTCCCATGAGCAGTCACACAGAGTACATCCTCCAGCAATAGAAATGCAGCCACTTGTGTGCAAGGTTTCTGCCAGGGAAGCCTGTTATAGACACTCAACAGGAAAGGTTTTTATTGTGGACTGGTCACATAGGTACTGTCCTGTTTAGCAGGTACCAAAATTCCACTTTCCAGAAGGAAAGTAGGTGTTCAGCATGATCCACATTATTTATACCAGTAACCTAGATACAGTGAGCCACTCTTACTAGTTAGGGAAAGTTTTCTACCAGCATAGGGACCTGTTTACCCATCAAGTTCCCAGATGCCAGCCAAGGCTAACCTTGAGAAGCAGGCCTTTCTGAGATAGTAGTCTTAGGGTTGCTTACGTTAACTTTTCTCTGTGTACATGCATTGGATGTATAATAAAAGATCAAAATAAGAGCATTCTATAATTGACCACATTCAGACCCTGTTTAAGGGAAGAGGGTGGGCCACTTCGATAGGAAGAAGTTTAAATACATGATTTCCATTTTGTTGGGGACATGTGAAAAAATTGAGAGTGCCTATTTGGGACTTTTTTATGTCAAAGAGTGATCTAAGCTTATTTGTAAACTTTTTTTAACAAAATCTTTGATATATTCACTATTTTTTGCTTCCTTTTTTTTTCTCGTACTGTTGCAAAAGTTAACTGTGAAAAGTGTGATAATTTTTAAACTTTGTGCGTCATTCCTTCCCCACACATGACTTTGGAATTTGACATTCAAGAAACTGTTCTTTAAGAAATAAGTCAAGGGGCGCCTGGGTGGGTCAGTGGGTTAAGCGTCCGACTTCAGCCCAGGTCATGATCTCGCAGTTCGTGAGTTCAAGCCCCGTGTCAGGCTCTGTGCTCACAGCTCAGAGCCTTGAGCCTGTTTCGGATTGTGTGCCCCCTCTCTTTCTCTGTCCCTCCCCCATTCATGCTCTCTCTCTCTCTCTCTCTCTCTCTCTCTCAAGAAGAAACATTTAAAAAAAAAAGAAAGAAAAAAGTCTAGGGGCTCCTGGGTGGAGTCAGTTGAGCCTCCAGCTGTTGATTTCAGCTCAGGCGATGATCCCAGGGTCATGGGATTGAGCCCAACTTTGGGCTCCGTGCTGAGTGTGTAATCTGCTTGAGATTCTCCCTCTCTCTCTCCCTTTGCCTCTCTTCCCCACTCGCATGCTCTCTTTTGAAAGAAAGAAAAGTCTTAAGGGAATGTGAAATTTTTGTTCGTGGCCTCGCATGAATTTAGTTAGAAAACTGAAAGTCGGTTTAAAATAAACTTTTCCATTTGACTAAAATTTAAAAACAGATGAACTATGCTACCTGGGCATAATTCAATTTAGGTAATAACTATTTTTACCCATAATGAGAAATTAAAGGAATTGCTGTAAAGTCTTTGATGCATTTTCCTGGTAAAGTTAAAAATGTTGAAATCTACACACCAAAATGTTCACATTGGTTATCTTTTGAGACAGGTGTAGATTAGTAGTTGTTATTTTGGGGGGACTGTTTTGGTTTCCTTGATTTTTTTTCATAATAAAAGTATACCATGTTGCTTAGCTTAGCTTTTTGTTCAACTTGTATAAATTAAATGCCTCCTATGCCATGGATACTGGACATACAGTTGTGCATGTAGTAATTTCTAGGTTTTCTCAGCAAGTTCAGTAAGCTAAGGGAAGTATAATAGAGTTAAGAATTGGGTATGTAGGAAGGTTACTTAATAGTATAGAAGATATGAAGCCAAGATAGGAAGGGAGAGGAAGACTTTGTAACATTGGACCCCAGGGGAATTTTTACCTAAGGCAGAATCCCACTTTAGGAACAGCTAACCAGGCTGACATTGGTAGATCTTGTTCTCTGAAGGACTTTTGGTATTGTCAGAATAGACTTAGCACCATATATGTATATATTGCCACTAAATAATATTTTTAGGGCTTAAATTTCAACTATTGGAGGTTCCAAGGGATCTGATTTTGTGCATTAGGTGTTCTGCTAAAATTACTGTAATTTGGGGGTGCCTGGGTGGCTCAGTTGCTTAAGCGTCTGTCCAACTCTTAACTTCGGCTCAGGTCATTATCTCTCGTAGTTCATTAGTTTGAGCCCCGCATCTGGCTCTGTGCTGACAGCGAGGAGCCTGCTTGGGATTCTCTGTCTCCTTTCTCTCTGCCTGTGCCCCTCCCCTGCTCATGCACATGCACACACTCTCAAAAATAAAGTAAAATAACTATAATTTGGGGTAAGGAATCACATCAGTCATAAATGCAGCCTTTTTCATGATGTCCTCAGATAAAATTTTGTCCATTTTTATTTCATGTTAAATTGTTGGTCATCATCCATTCCTTTCTCTTAGAGTCATAGTACTTTGGTAGCCTGAAGTAATTTCCAGATTATGTTCATTTCATAGAAACTTAAAAATTTGTTGAAGTAATGTTAACTGTCTGATTTAGGTTCTGCTTGGGCATATGTCTTTGTCCCACTATGGTCCCTCTGACATTAGACCACATACAGTGAAACCTTGGATTGTAAGTTGTTCTCTAAGTGTTCCACAAGACGAGCAAACATTTCCAATAAATTTTAACTTGATAAATGAGCAACATCTTGCAATATGAGTAGTACGTGACGCCAGACATCACATGATCAGAACTAAGCCAATGGTTCTTGAAATTCAGTTTGATATATGAGTGCTTTGGATTACAAGCATGTTTCCAGAAGGAATTATGCTCATAAACCAAGGTTTTACTGTGTAGTAATCCCAAGGGGTCAGTATATCTTGTAATTTTAGTGACTGATCTCTGATTGGTAATCTGATACTTTGGGATTGATTGTTTTCTAGTTAAGAGACTGGCAGACTATGTCTGTCAGTACCTGGGATCAAATAATTGGTATATTATATAAGCATTGCACCCTGGATCTGAAATTACATTGCTGTAATGTAAGCTGTAGACTTACCCATTTTCAACAAGTTGTATGAATCTCTTAAAACCAGTGAATTTCTACCAGAGTCATGGAGGTCAAACGTATATTTTAGAATTTGTAGGAGTTTACTAAGCATTAACACTTGAGACTCAGGTTAGGTTGCAATCATACAAGGTGGCCTGCCATTTTGCTTTGGTATATTTTCCTATAACCTCTGATTGGTTTGGGAGCCTAGTGTCAATTTGATAGCTGTTCCTGATATATAAGCCTCTTGCTGATATATACAAGGATTTGTGCATTTGTAGACAGAGAATTTTTATCCTTTTAGAATGTTATGATTCCAATTCTTTAAAACTGCCTGGCACATAGTAGATGCTCATTAAATGTTGAATAAACATTGAATCACATGTATAAATGGTACTATATATATCATCCCCTAAATGCAAACAACGTATTACACGTTTATTCGTATTTTTATGTGTCTTACAAATTGTCTTTAAGTACTTGCACTGGTAATACTATGTCATAGTTTATGAGTAAGCAGTTTTAATAATTTGATTCATTGGGTTTCTAGATTATCCTTTGAAAATGTTCCAGTTTTACACTCATAGATTATAATTTTTTTCAAAAATAATAACACATGCAAATGGCAAATAGTATAAAATTCAATTTGTACTAAAGTTAATTTAGTTCAAAGTTTCCTTTCCACCACTGGTTTTCTAGTCCTCAATCTTCCTTCCTTCCAGATACAAGTATTATTATTAACTTCATGTGTAACCTTTCAGAGATCTCTGCATATCTAAGTCAGTAGTCTTGTTATAAAGTCAGCATATTGTAGAGACAGTAGCCTGATAAAAACTGAAAAATGAAAGAAGTCTGTAGACCAGTGTCTGATAGTGATATATAAGCAAATAACCTAAGTATAGATTTGGTAAAAAGAACCCAGAAGCAGATTCATGAGTAATATGCAAACAAGTGGTATTCATGCCAACCATGCAAGGATGGTTCAATTTTAGGAAATCTGTGAATACAATTTAGGACGTTGTAGGTCAAAGGAAAAACCATCATATGAGTAGCTCTACAACTTGAACTCTCTTTTAGTATTTTTATGATTTAATTAAAATTGATGTCAGTCATCATATAATCTCACATTTTATTTTAAAGGGCCAGTCAACTGTCCAGTATCATTTATTGAAAATCCATCTTTTGCTTACTTAATTAAAGTTATATCTGTCAGATATTGAATTCTCGTTATTTGGGTCTGCTTCTGGGCTCACTGGTTTCTGTCATTAACTTTCTTTTCCTATGACAGTATGGAATTATTTTGATTATATAAGTATAATAAATGTTACTGTTTGGTGTCCCCATTTGCTGCCTGTCCACATTTAGATTCATTTGTGATGCCATTCTATATACTCTAAATTTCTTGGTTCTACATGATAATTTTTGCATCAGTGACTATTCATTATGGCTCCTGACTTCCTCACTTCAACAATTTACTAGAATAGGCTCTATCTTGAGATTTTTCATTATTCTATTTGGTGTCAGTTCTGTCCAGGGTTTTGTTTGTTTTCCTCAGCTGCTATTATATTTTTTTTCTGCCAGATGTCCCAAAAAGATGTCACATAGGGTGCATGTGTTGGGGAGGGAGGAAGAGAGAGACTTTATAACAGAAAAAATTTACAAGTTAAAATTAATATGTAGGGTGATTTTAATCAGAATGCATGTAACATAATAGAGCTATATCAGAAACAGTATAGACAATGTTTCATGATATATGTTTTCTTGCATGCCTATTGCTGCACATTGCTTGTGTTCTTGGTTGAGTGAAAAGTAATTTTTATGGGATGTTTCATGACTGCATACTCGTAAAGAGTCCTTTCCTTTGCCATGTGTCTTTGCATGTCTTAAACAAGACCCTTTGTCATACATAAGCCATTCAATTTTACATTCTAAAAATCATTGGTTTGGGCATTTAACAAGACTATGGGCTATGCATCAGAAAACCTGGCTCTTAGTTTAAAATGAAAATTCATGTATACCATAATTTACTTATTGAACAGTTTACTTATTAATAAGGCTTTTGGTTGTCTCTTTAATAAATAATGCGGCAGTGAAAACTTGATCCATGTGTCCTTATTTCTATATGACAGTATGGTGGTATCCTTGTAAAAGTTGATAAAAAAAATATGAAGTTTTTGTTTATTAAAGTTCCTCCCAAATTGCCTATCCAAAACTATTTTAATATAAGCCATAGTGCTTTTATTTAACTAAGCATTTATTTAAGTATTTATTTAAGTATTTTATAGTTGCTTAAGTAACTTTCTTCAAAATATACAAGACTATGGACTGCTTAACCTGTAATTTAGGACTATATCACAAAACAGGTTTTCCAAAACTTTCCTTGAACACTAGGGGGGCCCCACAAGGATATCATAAACTTGATTCAATTTGCTTTACTGAATTTGTATTAAGTCTAATTTTTAACACACACAAAGTATCAAAATGTGTGATAACCTCTTTATAGAAGTAAACATTTTTTTGGGTGGATGCCACCATTCTGTTCAGTATTAAATAAGCTTTCTGTTTTCAGAAAAGTTTTAGATTTACAAAGAAGTTACAAAGAGTTCTCATATACCCCACACTCAGTTTCCCTTATATTAACATCTTATATTACTATGGCACATTTGTCATATTCCCCCTCTCCCCAGCCCTTGTTAAACTCTAATCTACTTTCAGTCTCTGTAAATTTGTCAGTTCAGGGTACCTCACAGAATTGGAGCAGTGCAATATTTGTCCTTTTGTGTAGGGCTTGCATCACTTAACAAATCCACAGGGTTCATCATCTGTGTTGTTGCATGTGCCAGAACTTCATGTTTTTTTATGGCTGAATGATATACCATTGTATGTATATACCACATTTTGTTTAGCCATTCAGTTTGTATATGTGCCATGTTTTGTTTATAGATACGTACATTAGTATATATTTATTTATATACATATTTTATTTATCTACCATCTAGCTAATGGATAGCACTGCCCTAGAACATATTTTTGGTTAATTGTTATCGCATTTCATTAGTCTGATTAAATTGGTCATAGTAAACTATGCAATAGGAAGTTATTTAACTCTTGCAATAAAATCTTGAAAATGTCTCTGGAGTATCAAGATAAAACTTCAGCCCACTGGAATTAGGAAGTATCCATATCAATATTAGCACAATTTATCCAAAAATTAACAAAAATGTTTTCTTATTCTAGGTGTGATACCTTTGGCATCATCGTATATTTTCCTCAGTTAAAATTAAACAGTAACACTGATTGGGCGAGTAGTTTTGTGATTTAAAAAGTATTTTCCTTTTAGCCATTATTTTTAATGTAGGCTATAGCGTATGCTAGGTAGAATTGTATTATTATCCACTTCCCAAACATCTCTTTGCTTTCCTTTTTTCTTTCTTATTCTCTTCATACTTCCTCAGGGCCGTTAGTCAGTTTCTCTAGGGAAGAATAAGTTCAAATCTATACCTATCACTCAAAAAATTGTTTTCTTTCCTCCATTATACATTGTATTAAAGTATAAAAGGCATAGATATTCATTGTAAAAAATTTGAAAGAACCATAGCACAATTAAAAAAGAATGCACAGGGGCGCCTGGGTGGCTCAGTCGGTTGAGCGTCCGACTTCGGCTCAGGTCATGATCTCACAGTTTGTGAGTTCGAGCCCCGCGTCGGGCTCTGTGCTGACAGCTCAGAGCCTGCTTCGGATTCTGTCTCCCTCTCTCTCTGCCCCTCCCCCCCTCATGCTGTGTCTCTCTCTGTCTCAGAAATAAATAAACATTAAAAAAATTTTTTTTTAAAAGAATGCACAGAGGGGCGCCTGGGTGGCTTAGTCGGTTAAGCATCCAAATCTCGATTTTGGCTCACCTCATGATCTAACGGTTGTGAGATTGAGCCCCACGTTGGAGCCTGCTTGGGATTCTCTCTCTCTCTCTCTCTCTCTCTCTCTCTCTCTCTCTCTCTCTCCCCCCCTTACTCTCTGCCCCTCCCCCACTTGTGCTCACACATGCATGCTCTCTCTACCTCAAAATAAATAAACATTTTAAAAAATCTTTAAAAAATAAAGAATACACAGAAACAGATTGTTGGTTTCTTTCTAGTATGTATGTATATTACATAAATAATTAGTATATGTGTATTAATAAGGTTTTTAGATACTCTTGAGTGTAGTCAACATAAAATGTTAAATTAGTTTCAGGTATACAACTTAGTGATTAGATGGCTCTTGAGTTACCAAGAACATTTTCCTATCTTTAGGAATATCTTTAGGAATACACACAAGTCTTCTATTTGGGCCATGATTTTTTATATAATACTTACATATTTTTTTAAACATTAGGATTATTTTAAGTTTTTTTAAACAACACTTGAACATAACGTAGTTAACGTACTTGTAGAAACATTTTTCTATGCATATCTCCTTGATTATTTGTTTTACTATAATCTTGTTAGACACTGATTATTTTTGTCCATTTTGCATCTCTTGATTAGATAATATGAACAAAGTCAAGTGTAAAGTAATTAGAGCAAATATTGTTCGTATATCCCCTATATCTCTTCACACTTAATTCATTCTCACCTCTGACAAACATAATCATCTCATGCCCTGCTATCATCCACTATTCTTTGCTTTCCTCTCTCAGCCCTCTGTTATGAGATTGTTCTTTCTCACAAAATGATATACTTTTAATGGTCATAAGATTATTTTACCATTTTAATTGGTTTTCCTGGCACATTCTACCAAATACATATATTTTTTTTTTTCATTTCAGTACCTCTTAATTATCTCTTACCTATTCTATTTCAGGCAGCATTCCATTTTATACAGTATTATTTTTTATACTAGTCTTTTGATAACAATAGTTCACGTTAGCTGAGCACACACAGTAAGCATTACACACTGTTCTACATGTGCATTAACTCAGTTTTAATGCTCAGGAAGTACATTCTAATATTATCCTTTACTTTTTCAGATGAGGTAATTGAGGTCAGTTACACTCAGTAACATTGCCCCCAAATGTCACAGAGCAGGCAGTTTGGCCCCACAGTCTCTACTCTATAGGCTCTCTGTCTCTTCTTTATCAATGATGCTTTAGTTGTGGTTCAAAAAAGAAAAAAAAATGAGGTCCTTTTCAGTGTCCGATGGTGACTGTGTTCCTGCAAGGATTAGGAACTCTTTAAGAGTATTTTTTTTTTAAGTTTAGATGCTGGTCCAGCATAGTAGATACAGTTAGAAGAGTTTAGAGGATAGGAGTGTCAGGATTAACTGGGGCACCTCTCTAGCAGAACACCTGGATGTGATCCATGTCCCCACATCTGGTTTTCAAACATGGCAGGCACAATGAGCCTCAGAAATGACCTTTAATAAAGGCCATTTCCTCCCAAGGTTGGTTTGTTTTAAAGATAGCCAAACATGATTGTTTTGATCATTTCTACTTGATATAATAATCTCACCAACACTCATGCTAGTATGGTTTTTAGTAAATTTCAGAGACAGGTTTTCAACCCAAGAGAAGTTCAGAACTTGGCCATGAATGTCCAGCCAGTAAATTATAAACTCCTTTTTTGAACCCATGTCTTATGGTGCAAAGGCTTAAATTCTTAATTGCCCTGGGATACTACAGTGTCCTCTTCGGGCTTTGCTGATACCCTTGACATCTCTGGTGTTTCCTCTTGTGATGTCTCCACCCTGCCAATCTTTTATGCACATGTTTTTGCAACTTAGCCACACTCCAGGGGGGAAGCCCTTTAAAATGAGACTTGTTCCAAAGTACTCCATTGGCTTCCCAAGTAGATATATGCCTTTTGGTTCTTTTATCTGGCTGCTGGGACAGAGATTCCTAGGAACCAGTGCATCATCAAGTCAATTGTTTTGCCCCAGGTGTTTTCTTTCCAGCTTCAGTTTTGGAAATTGAAGTCCCTCTACCTTCAAGTCTTCAGCCTCCATTTGACTCCCCATCATGTTCACTGAGGATTGTGGAATTAAGTCTCAGGTGAGGAGTCATACTATCCCATTTGGGAAGAGGGCTTTCTGTCAGAGGGGAAAATTTTTTATTCATTTAAACTACAGAATAAATTATGAACTATATGCATTAGCCAATTGATTGATTTTAAAGAAAACTCATTAACACCTGGGTGGCTCAGTTGGTTAAGTGTCCGACTTCAGCTCAGGCCATGATCTCATGGTTTGTGGGTTTGAGCCCCACATCAAGCTTTGTGCTGACAGCTCAGAGCCTGGAGCCTGCTTCAGATTCTGTGTCTCCCTTTCTCTCCCTTTCTCATCTGCTTGCACTCTGTCTCTC
Organism: Acinonyx jubatus; assembly: GCF_027475565.1. Taxonomy (NCBI): domain Eukaryota; kingdom Metazoa; phylum Chordata; class Mammalia; order Carnivora; family Felidae; genus Acinonyx; species Acinonyx jubatus. The sequence continues at coordinate 58,624,774 of NC_069389.1, read as the reverse complement.
TGTCTCAAAAATAAACAAACATAAAAAAAAACTTTACAGAAAACCCATTAACAACATAGCTTTACTATGTCCTGAGTATCTTATGTCTATATTCCTATTGATTATTTTTTGAAGTTTATTTATTTATTTTGAAAGAGAGAAAGAGAGAGTGCATGCAAGCAGGGGAGGGGCAGAGAGGGACATAGAGAGAATCCCAAGCAGACTCCAAGCTGTCCTCTCCATCCATGAACCATGAGATCATGACCTAAGCCAAAATCAAGAGTCAGACGCTCAACCTACTGAGCCATGCGGGTACCACTATTCCTATTGATTATTATGTACCATGGGCATTGCAGATATTCTCTTCCCCACATTCTCTAATGAGTTAATTATAATTGGTGTTAATATCATCTAAATTATACATATCATGAAAGTGTGAATGGGGAGAGAGAATTTCAATGAGATCAGAATGTTTTTAAGTTATAGTTTGAATTTGAAGGCTCAATTTATGGCATTTCACATTCCAAGGAAAGCTTTGAATTATTTAGGATTCAGTTAACTCAGTTATATCACAGAATGATAAGCATGGCTAACCTTCACACATGAAAATTTCCCAATATCATCCTGGCCACAGATGAGCTGTATGCACGCATGTCCTTGTCTAAGAGAGACATAGGGTTCCTTAGCAGTTGCACTTTTGATTCAGTGAAAGTGCAGTTAGGCTCCTCCAACAAGACAGTTTTTCTAAGTAAGATTTTTTTTTATGTGACATTTTAATTTTATTCTCAAGTTGGCTAATAGACAGTATAGTTTTGGCTTCAGGAGTAGATTCCCGTGATTCGTCACTCACATACAATACACAGTACTCATCCCAGCAAGTGCCCTCCTCAATGCCCATCACTCATTTTCCCCACCCTGCCACCCCCATCAACCCTCAGTTTGTTTTCTGTATTTGAGTCCCTTATAGTTTGCCTCCCTCTCTGTTTTTATCTTATTTTTCCTTCCCTTCTCCTACACTTATTTGTTGTTTCTTAAATTCCACATATGAGTGAAATCATATGATATGTCTTTCTCTGACTGATTTCACTTAGCATAATACCCTCCAGTAAGCTTTTTTTTCAATAGGAAAGAAAACAGCTGTGCACAGAGGGAGATTTGAACACTGTGTTCTTCAAAGATACCTGTGGCAGTGGTTGGGGCTGTTAGTGCTCACTGCCCTGACAGAGACTTGCTTTGGCAGGGTAGAAGATTTTGTGTCTCTGGTGTTGACTGCAGCTTTCTTGAAAGTCAGGCTGTACTCCTTCTCCAGGGACTCCTGAAGTGGTGGAATTCTTTAATGCCTAATTAGTCTTAGTTCCTATCTTCAACATGTTTGCTGTCTGAAAATGTTCTAATATGATTTTGTTGCCTGTAGTGCCCCTGCTCTTTGGGAACCATATGATTGCAATAGCATTTCCACCCATTGGTTTTAAGGCCAGTTTTCCTGCAAGCAGACAAGAAGTTGTTTTAGTGTAGTGCTAGCACTTTTTGTCTTAGCCAACTGGTGTTCTTTTTTTTTTTTAAGTTTATTTATTTTGAGAGAGAGAGCCCGCATGTGCACATGTGCATGTGTGAGGGAGAGAGAGAATCCCAAGCAGGCTTCGCACTGTCATCCCAGAGCCCAACATGGGGCTCAAACTCACGAACCATGAGATCATTACCTGAACCGAAATCAAGAGTTGAATGCTTAACCTACTGAGTTAACCAGGTGCCCCTAGCCAACTGGTGTTCTTCTAAAAACACTGGGGTTCTCAACTATCCCCTGATAGGCTGGGTTGTATTTTTCTAGTTTGTAATGTCTATTACTATTGGTAGCCATTATTGTTCATTTCAAGCATTCTACTGCCTAAGACATATTACTTAAATTTTCATAAAGTTAAGATTATACAGATAATTTCCTACATTGGTAGTGTAGCTAAGCTTAGCAATTTTTTAATAAACGCTTTTGGGATATTTTGTTTTCTTAAAAGTGTGCTAATGTCATACTTCTCTGACTATCCATCTGCCTTTCCTAAGTATGCTCTTGTAGACCCTGTATTGTATTGCTGACAGCCACCGCTAGAGAATTGCTGTCCTGAAGTAGAATAAAGATCTCAGACATGGTGCTGCTTTTATTTTTCTAGCTTAACTGATTCTTTACATGGGACTTAACATCCAGTCAGCAGCTAAACTCAGCAAAGGATTATCTTGCCATGTGTATAGCTGTAATGAATTTCCAATTTTGGTTTCTGTATGGACAAATGAGAAGCAAATAAATCTTTTATATGTAACTGCAACCTTGTCCTTCTAGTGCAGAGCTCTGTTCCAAGTTTAGACCTAGTAAAATTTTGCTGCTTATTAAAAAATACTGCATCTTAAGGGCTTTTGATTTTTGGAATTATGTATTCATTCATATACATATAAACACACAGGGATACACATCAGCCACTATGTTTTAGGTGCAATGTTTAATATTAGTTAGAAAGCCTATTTCCTAGTTGGGCTACTTCCATCCTGTGCAAATAGTACAATCAAGTTGCCCAGTAGGATTACAGACTGAGTGCCTGGGTGGCTCAGTCAGTTAAGTGTTTATTTCTGCTCAGGTCATGATCTCGCGGTTCATGAGTTTGAGCCCTGCATCGGGCTTCGCACTGATGGTGCAGAGCCTTCTTAGGAGGATTCTGTCTCCTCTCTCTGCCCCTCACCTGCTCACTCACTATCTATCTCTCTCTCTCAAAATAAATAAATAAACATTAAAAAAAAGATTATAGACTGGACACCCATTTTCGAAATACTGAGGCATTAACTGTGTTCTATGGTGCAATAATGTAGTCTTTTGCTATCAGATAACAATTTTCTGTGGGAAATTTGATATTGTAATCAGATGCTATGATAATACTGAAAACCTGGATAGCTATACTTCTACATATTTATGTATTCACATTAGCTCATGTTACTAATGTCCTATACTTATAGCTTCAGTCATCTTCCCTTCATTTGACAACACTGCCTAGAGGCTTACAAACAACAGTACGGGTTTATGGAGTTCCTAATGGTCTATTCTGCATTGCCCCTTTAGAGATGTCATTACATACCCACTTCTCAGGGTATTTTCCAGTTGCATTTCATTAGGATCCCTCAATTCTATGCCAATACAATGAGGCTTTAAAGAATTCGCTGCAAATTATTTTGCTTTAGTGTTGTTACCTGTGTGGCTCAGCACATTACAGTGCTTTACATGTGTAACTGTTCATTGTTTAGTTTTAGTTCAGTGTTGCTATTTAGATTGGGTATATTCTAATAGTATTAGCTATTTAACTGCCTTTTGCCCCTTCAGTTCAGTTGACCGCCTGGAATTTTGTCTGTTACCAAAATATTAAGTATTAGGATCTGCCAACCATGGGATGAGTAGTTTTGGAAGTACTGTTATTTGCCATATTATGAAACCATAAGTCCATGAGTTGTTATACTGCCATTGTTGACTTAATAAAAAAAAATGTACCCACAATTTTATCACGGTGTGCTCTCATTATTTGTTGAATAGTATTAATCTAAACCATAGTCACCATGATGATTCAAATCTATTTGGAAAGTCTTAGACTTTTTCCACATTAAGACAATTTTGGGTTCAAGCCCTGTGTCGGGCTTCACACTGTCAGCTCGGGGCTTGGGATTCTCTCTCTCTCAAAATAAATAAATAAACTTAAAAAAAAAAGAGACAATTTTGCTATTCCACTGTCTTGTTTGGTTGTGAGTTATCATATTTTCCTATCTGTTGCCAGAAAATATATGTTGTCTAGTTGTTGACTCAGCAGTTCCTTTGTACTGTAGATACGGTCCTGCAAGGATTTTTTTTTTTTTTTTTTACCACCTGTGGTTAAATGTAGGAGTACCTTCTGTTTTTGAAGTTCTGTAGTGACGGTTCTTTGTCGAGTCTTGCCTCTGGTACTTCACTACTAGATCATTATTTAGCCCAACTATAATATGGGATCTTGTTTTGACTCCACGATGTTACTGGAAAACTTCTATCTCCTAGTGGATGAAAATATTTCAGTGGTAGGGCTAATCTCCATGTAGTTGGTATTCCTTTGTCTCTAATCTTTGTTTACATGTTTATGTGTTATACCTATACTTACTGGGCAGTTTGATCCTTTACAAATCCTTTACCTTCACACATGGCCAAGATACCAGTAACCACTATTTGGGGGCAACCTGTCAATGGACTTATAGCCAACAAGTGTCCTCTCAATTTCGTAATAAGGTTAAATGCTTTAGAAGATTAAATACCTATCTTAGCAACCCTACTAATCAGATTGACTCTGAATAAGGCAATTAACTTTAAAAAAATAATAATCATGACATCATTCATATACCCTGAAATTCACCCTTATACTTTTCAGTGGCTTTTAGTATGTTCATAGAATTGTGCAATCATCATTTCTGTATTGCTGTAAAACATTTTTATCACCCCAGAAAGAAGCCTTATACCTGTTAGCAGTAATTCCTCCTTTTCCTCTTTTGCCAACCCTGCTACCACTAATCTAACTTTTGTCCCTGTGGATTTGTCTATTCTAGACATTCATTTGAATGGAATCATTCAATGTGTCTTTTATATCTGACTTCTATCACTTAGCATGTTTTGGTGGTTTGTCCATATTATAGTATATCTCAGTGTTTCATCCATTTTTATGTCTGATTAACATTCCAGTTTATGGATTAGCTTCATTTTGTTTATTCATCTGTTGAAGGACATTTGGGTTTCCACTTTCTGTCTGTTAAGAATAGGTGCTATAAACATTCGTATACAAGTTTTTACATGGACATATTTTCATCTCCTTGAGTATACCTACATTTAACATTGGAATTGCTTTGTAATATGGCAACTTTATTTTTAATGTTGTAATTTTGAAAAAGTTTATGAAAGTGCCTGCACCATTTTACAGTATCACCAGCAATGTGTGAGGATTTCAACTCTTCCCTAGTCTCACTTGTTACTTTCGGTCTTCTATAAAAATAGGCATCCTAGTGGATGTGGAGTGTCTCATTGTGGCTTTGACCAGTATTTCTGTGTTGAGCAATTTTTTATGTGCTTATTCGGTATTTATATTTCTTTGGAGAAATGCTTATTCAAATCCTTTGTTCGTTAGAATTGGGTTATATGTCTTTTTGTCATTTTATTGTGAGAATTCTTTATACAACTGGATAATAGACCCCTATTGGGTATGTGATTTGTAAATATTTTTTATTCCATTCTCTGGGTTGTCTTTTAACTTTCTTGTTTGCAGTACGTAAGTTTTTAACATGGATGAAATCTAATTTCTCTATTTTTTGGTCACTTTTGATTTTGGTGCCATAACAAAGACACTATTATTTTACACTGAGGTCTGCTCCATTTGGCATTTATTTTTATATATGGTATGAAGTATAAGTTCAACCTTATCCTTTTGCATGTAGATATACAGTTTTCCTACTACCATTTATTGAAAAGACTATCCTATTGAATTATCTTGACACCTGTATTGAAAATCCATTGATTCTAAATTCAAAGGTGTATTTGGGGCCTATAAATTATTTTTCACTTATCTGTGTATCCTTATATCCAGGCAATACTGTCTTTATTATTTTAGTTTTATAGTAAATTTTGAAATCTGGAATTATGAATCCTTCGACTTGGTTCAAGATTGTTGGACCCTGAGTTTCCATATGAATTTTAGGATCATTTTGTCAATTGCTATAAATTAAGATCTGGAATTTTGATGAAGATCACATTTAACCTGTAGATCGCTTTGTGGAGTATTGCCACATTAACTGTTCTCTCAGTTCATTAATATGGGATGTCTTTCCATTAATTTAGTCTTTAATTTTCTTCAACATTGTAATTTTCAGTATAGAAAGTCTTGTATTTCTGTTTAAAACTATTCTAAGGGCATATGGGTGGCTCAGTCAGTTAAGAATCTCTTAATTTCAGCTCAGGTCATGATCTCACAGTTGGTAAGATAGTGCCCCATGGGGATCTGCAATGACAGTGCAGAGCCTGCTTGGGATTCTCTGTCTCCCACTCTCTCCCTCTCTCTACCCCTCCTCCCACCTGCACATGTAAGCTCTCTTTCTCTCTCTCTGTAAAATAAACCTTTAAAAAATTATTCTATATGCTCCACTTTTACTCATAATGTTGATAACAGAATTATTCTCTTCATTTTGATTATTAATTGCTAGTATATACAAGTAAAATTATTTTTTATTGGTACTGTGTATTCTAAGGTTTCTGAACTCATTAGAATTGCTTCTTTTTATTCTAATAGTTTTAATGTTAGGTGGGGTGAGTTTCTTTTTGGTAGATTCCTTAGGATTTTTATGTATAAGATTATATTTCCTACAAATACAGATCATTGTACTTCTTTCTTTTTAATCTCATTGATTTTTATTTCTTTTTTGTGCCTAATTACCCTAACTAGAATCTCCTATACATTATTGGCAAGAGCAGTCTTCCTGGCCTTAGGGGAAATATACTTACCCCTAATTGCAATGATAGCTGTACAATTTTTCTAGATCCCCTTTGTCAAGTATGGAAAGTTCCCTTCTGTTCCTAGCTTGTTGAGGTTTTCATTTTTTTTAATCATGAATGATTGTCATGAAATTTCTACATTTGTTGATATGATCATGAGGTTATCTTTATTTTGTATAGTGTATTAGATTCATTCATTTTCAGATACTAAACCAACTGTATTGAGGTAAATCCAATTTGGTCATGGTATATAATCATTTCATTTCTGGATTTGGTTTGCTAGTATTATGTTGGACTTTTTTGGAACTCTCTATTCATGAGGCATTTTGCTCTGTGGTTTTCTCATTTTATCTTTGTCTGGCTTTGGTATCAGACTACTAATGGCCCCAGAGAATGATTTGGGAAGCATTTCCCTCTCTTTTTTTTTGAACATTAAACAAAGGATTGGTATTAATTCTTTTTAAACATTTCACCGAATTAGCATGAAGTCATCTTTTCATGGACTCTTCTTTTGGGAACTTTTATAGATTAATTATCAAATTTATTTTTCTAGGTCTGTTCACAGTTTTCTTCTTGAGTCAGATTTGGTTGTGTCTTTCAAGGAATGTGTCCATTTCACCTAGTTGGCACACACTTTTTGATAGTTCTTTGTGATTCTTTTTTTTTCCCTATAAGGTTGGTAATGTCCCTTCTCTTATTCCTGATCATATTTATTTGAATTTTCTCTCTCTTTTTCATGGTCACTCTAGCTATAGGTTTGTCTTTTATTATTATTGTTTCAAAAAAACCAAATTCAGTTTTCTTGATTTTCTGTTTTTTCTATTCTTTATTTATTCCTATTCCAACCTGTATTATTTCCTTCTTCCTGACTCATTTGGTTTAGCTTGCCCTTTTTTAAATTTAAGATTGTTTGTTTATTGATTTGAGATCTTCATTTTTTTAATGTTTATTTATTTTTGAGAGAGAGCATGAGCAGGGGAGGGGCAGAGAGAAAGGGAGACACAGGATCTGAAGCAGGTTCCGCGCTATCAGCGTAGAGCCTGATGCAGGGCTTGAACTCACCGACCATGAGATCATGACCTGAGCCAAAGTCAGATGCTTAACTGACCGACACACCATGGCATTCTGAGATCTTCATTTTTATTACTATTTTTTTTACTTTTTGTTATATTTATTTATTTCTGAGACAGACAGAGCATGAGCAGGGGAGGGACAGAGAGAGAGGGAGACACAGAATCAGAAGCAGGCTCCAGGCTCTGAGCTGTCAGCACAGGGCCCAACACGGGGCTCGAACTCACAAACCGTGAGATCATGACTTGAGCCGAAGTCGGTCGCTCAACCTACTGAGCCACCCAGGCACCCCGAGATCTTCATTTTTAATATAGGTAACTACAGCTACAATTCTCCCTGTAAGCAATGTTTTTGTTGCATTCTATAAATTTTATATGTTTTGTTTACATTTTGAAAGTATTTTCTCATTCTCTTTATGATTATTTTTTTGACCCATTGGTTATTTAAGAGTTTGTTGTTTAATTTTCCCAAATTTGCAAATTTCCCAAATTTTATTCTGTTATGGATTTCTGATTTCATTTCTTGGTGGGAGAACATACTTTGTATGATTTCAATTCTTTAAGTTTATTGACACTTGTTTTATGTCTTAGCATATGGTCTACCTGGAGAATATTTAATTCTATTTTTTATTAGTATAGTTATCCAGCTCTCTTGGTTACTGTTTGCCTGGTATATCTTTTTATATCCTTTTACTCGCAAACATTTTGTGTCTTTGAATCTAAAATACATGTCTTGCAGATAACATATAGGTGGGTTATATTTTTTTATCTATTTTTGCCAAACTCTGCCTTTTTATTAGATTATTTTTATTTATGTTTAATGAAATAAAACATACTGATAAGGTAGGACTGATGTCTCTTGTTTTCCTATTTGTTTTCCATGTGTCTTATGTCTTTTTGTTTTAATTCCTTTTTTCTTTTACTGTATTTTTAACTTACTTTTTTCATGATTGCTCTGCTATTTCAGTTAACATCTTACCTTAAAATAATTGTTTTCAGATTAATTTCAATTGTGTACAAAATTTGCTCCACTATATCTTTGTTCCCTCCCCTCTTCTTGGTGCTGTTATTATACAAATTACTTCTGTGTGCAATGTAAACATATCAACACAATCTTCTAGTTACTCCTTTATGCTATTATCTTTAAGTCAGAAATGAGAAAAAACATTACATATAAAAATAGATTTTTTTGTCTCTTAAATTTATTTATGCAGTTACCTTTATTCATGTTCTTTATTTTTCATTTATATGTGAGTTACCATCTAGTGTCCTTTCATTTCTGCCTGATGGACTCTTTTGTATCTCTTATAGGGCACATCTGTTAGCACTGAATTCTTTTAACTTTTGTTTATCTGGGAATGTTATAATTTCTCCATTTCTCAAGGATAGTTTTGCTGGATACCGAGTTCTCAGTTAACATTCTTTTTCCTTCAGGAGTTTGAATATATCATTCCACTATTTTCTGGTCTCCATGGTTTATGAAAAGTCAGCTTTAACTTTCTTAGGATCCATTACATACGATGAGTTGTTTTTCTCTTGCTGCATTCAAGATTCTGAAGTTACTTTGATGATTTGATTATTATGAGTCTAGGTTTGATTTGAATATCTTTGAGTTTATCCTTGTGGCATATATTGATCTTCTTACATGATGTATAGATTAATATTTTTATCAGATTTGGTAACTTTTGGCCATTATTCATTCACATATTCTTTCTGTCCTCTTCTCCTTTGTTTGACTCCCATTATGTTTGTTATCTTTACTAATTCTTTTTCATTATCTTATAAGAGAATTTAAGGTTCTGTGTAGTACTGGCTCAATCTCATAAGTAGTATTGTTTGTTGTTTGTTAAATATGTTTGATCATAATTACATTTCTTTTTTTTTAACGTTTATTTATTTTTGAGACAGAGAGAGACAGAGCATGAACGGGGGAGGGTCAGAGAGAGGGAGACACAGAATCTGAAACAGGCTTCAGGCTCTGAGCTGTCAGCACAGAGCCCGTCGTGGGGCTCGAACTCACGGACCGTGAGATCATGACTTGAGCCGAAGTCGGCCGCTTAACTGACTGAGCCACCCAGGCGCCCCGATCATAATTACATTTCTTTTTTGACTCCCATTATTTACTGTGATGCTTCCTATTGAGAATTTCTGGTTTGAACTGCCTTATACATATATGATATGTGTTATATAATTATGTATATATAAGTGTATATGTAAACTTATATGTTTTTATTACATCTATAATTACATATACAATATATATATTGTTTTATTGCATTGTGATTAGTGTGGTTACTGTCCTTTTGTACATACCGAGTTCTTAATAACTTCCTTAGAGCAAGTGCCTCATTCTTTTTAAAAAATATCTTTATTTTCATGTGCTTATTCTTCCAGGCGACCTTAGAAACAACTTGTTGAGTTCTCACCATGAATACCATTGGAATTGCAGTTGGAATGGCATTAAACATGTAGATTAATTTTTGGAGAGCGATCATCTTTATAATCTTCTCCTACATGAATGTGGTATGTTTCTCCTTTTATTCAGATCTTAAGTATTGTGTATGTCTGTTCCACTTATTACCTTCAATATTTTTTCCTGGTTTCTGAAAGAAATAGGCACATGTCTTAGGAACTGAGATTCTGTTGGGCAAAGTAGAGAAGATGTCATCTACATAGACTAGATTCTTCAGTATAAAAGGTCATACAAAACATTTTTTTTTCAATATAACGGTACTATTTCTTCCACATGGCCCTAGAAGTCTGCATTATTTATAATGTTCCATATCCTTGTTTTGTACAGAGGTGGTTTCTAATATTAGGAAAACTATGTAGTAAGCCCTTTGTTTTTTAGTGCCATCAGCATCCCTTTGACCCTCTCCTTTCCCATTTAGAAGTGCTTCCTCCATCCTGCTTCTGGGAACTCAGTGCTCATTGTTTACAGGATATGCACCCATTGAAGACCTCCATGGCCTCCAATATAAGGCTAACTATTTGTGTTATCACTACAAAAGTGTAGAATCAGAACAGTTAGAGTCCTGTTCCCACTTGATGGTTGGTTCTGTTTCCATTTTAAGAGCATCTCTCTGAGAGGGAAGCTAGAGAACATCCAGGATTCTGAGAGGGATTTGAACTTAGATCCTATGAGAAGCATCATAGGAATTAGAGCTGTTTAGATGGTGGGAGACAATTCCTCTGGAATAAGGAGTTTGATGATCTGTTTCCAGATCTTTTATGGAGTCGGGAGTGGTTGATTTTTGCTGCTTTTCAAGGCAGTTCTAATTAATGCCTTCAATGAATAAACAAATTTAAGAACTGTCCAAAGATGAAAACATTCTTGGAAGTGATAACCTAGTGGTTTCTATGACCACTTGGAATAGAATTTGAGAATTTCCCTGCATGTAATGAGATACTGGATTACATGCACTTAAAAGTCACATTTATTTCTGAGATTCTGACTATCTCAGTAAGGACAAATGCAACTATTATTGTGTGCCTACTTCACATGTTCCCATTCAATAATTACTACAACTTTTTGAGCATCCCAGAGAGGTAGAATAAATTTAAGGCAACTAATCTAATTAATGGCAGAGTATACTTCTTTTACCTCTCTCTTCTAGTGTATCTTAATTTATAGTAGTGATTCCTTAAGTTTGTATAGCGCTTTATCATTTAGAAACCTTTCACAAACATGGTTTTATTTGACCCTTTGGTAAAATCGGAAAAACAGATGCCACATGTCTGTTTTATAAGTGGAAAAACATAGGTTTAGAAACTCTTTTTTTTTTTTAAAGTTTACTTCTTTTATTTTGAAAGAGAGAGCAAGAGCGGGGTAGGGGCAGAGAGAGAGAGAGGGAGAGAGAATCCCAAGGCGGCTCCACACTGTCAGCTGAAATCAAGAGTTGGATGCTTAACTGACAGAACTACCCAGGTGCCCCAGGTTTAGAAACTCCTTGAGTTTCTGTGGAGCAAGAGGAATCTAGGAGAACATTCAATATAACCACCATATTTTGCAGTTGAGGAAACTGAGTACCAGAAGTAAAAATCAGGGTATTTTGTAGGTATTCTTTGATTTGTGTTGGGGGAAGGGAAGGTCAGGCTAGTTGATTTCCTGGGGGTACAGAAGGGTTATGTTGCTTTTATCCATCCTTTAGTGTACGCTTGATTAATGCCAACCCACCACATTAGATTAAGTGGCGTTTTAATAAACATTGTTCAAAGGCACTAAAGGTTTAAGGAGAAAATTTGAGGCTTTAGGGAGCAGGCTATGGAAGATATTTTGGGTCATGAGGTCCTTCTTGATAGCCCTGAAAGCATTAAGTATTTCCTGCTCCAGGTTCAAGGGACACCTGGGAAGCAGGGCAGGAGAGAATGGTTTATGTTGTCTATTTGCAGTCATTCTAGTATGGTTGGGAATGAAGCCCCAGCCCTTGCCCATGATTCTGGGAGCTAACTAGTCTCTCACTCATGGGTCTGTGACATAGGCTCAAGAGTGATGGCTCTCTTGAATATAGCATGGGTTGCAGATTTAGCACCTCAAGAATGGAAGGACCTTAAAAGTCTCCTATCCAAACCAGCTTATTTCAATTTGATCCTAATTTGAGTTCTTTTACAATATACCCAATAAGGGATGCCCGGGTGGCTCAGTCCGTTAAGCATCTGACTTTAGCTCAGGTTATGATCTCACAGTTCGTGGGTTCTGGCCCCACGTTGGGCTCTGTGCTGTCAACACGGATCCCACTTTGGATTATCTGCCCCCCCTGCCCCTCTCCTGCTTGTGCACCCCCCCTCAAAAATAAATATTTTGAAAAAAGATTCTCTCACTCCCTCTGCCCCACTCACATACTCTCTCTCTCTTTCTCTCTCTCTAAAATAAGATAAATTAAAAATAAACTCTTCTTAAAAAAATAAACAAATTAATAAATAAATAAAATATACCCAACAAATGGCCTTTTAGCCTGTAGGTAACTATAATCAGTGACAGTTATGGGGAAGTCCTTCCTAAGTCATTTTGTCTCTTTCAAGACCTCTGCAGTATTGAGCTAAAATATATTTTTCCGCAGCTTCAACTTAATCAGCATATTTGTATTGTACCCCAACTCAGGAATATTGCTTTATTCTGTCTCCTGCATCTTCAGTTTCTCCTCTGCTGCCTTTTGAGCTGCCAGGCACTGTGCTGGGTGATGGGGATATGGAGACGAATTAGACACAGTTCCTGCCCTCAGGAGTTCTCAGTCTAGTGAGAGAGTTCGACATGTACACAGATAATTACAACATATGGTATGCTCTACAATGGAGGTATGTACAAGATACTATGGGGTTCAGAAGAGAAATCATTTGAGTGGGGAAATGCCTGAGGTTGGAGGAACTGATGCTTAAGTGGATTCTTAAAGGAAGTAAAGGTTGGCCAGGCAGAAAACAGAGAAGGACCTTTTAAGCAAAGGCATGGACACTGGAAATATAATGATGAAATGGGGGAACTGCAAGTAGTTCCTGAAATTATGTTAGAAATGTAAGCTGAGAATAGATCCTAATAAGTATTCCATGAACTTTGGATTTCGTTTGGAGCGTTTAAGTAGGGGATGCTTTTGAAGGTCACTTTGGCAGTACTATAGAGTATGTTCTGGAAGATTTTCAAACCTGGACAGGGAGATTAGTTAGAAATACACCATAGTAGAGAAGATGATAAATGATCGAAGGCCAAAAGGATTGGGAGTGGAGAAGAGGGGATAGACTCTTAAATAAGAGGCTATAAAAACATGGACAGTTCTAGAACATGGAAAAATTAAGGTGGTAAAGAGGGAAAAATTAGGGCTCTCAGACTTTGGCAAATGTGTGTCCACCTACTTCCATTCCTGGCCTTGTTGAGATCCTCTCATGTTTATTTTTATTATGTTTATGAATGTTTATTTATTTATTTTGAGAATGAGAAAGTGGGAGTTGGGGGGAGACAGAGAGAGAGGGAGAAAATTCCCAGCAGGCTCTATGCTGTCAGTGCAGAGCCCAACGTGGGGCTCCATCTCACAAGCCATGAGATCATGACCTGAGCCCAAATCAAGAGTCAGAGGTTTTTCTGACTGAGTCACCCAGGGACCCCATCCTCTCATGTTTTTTAGATGGGCATTGCTATTGATTTCTTTTGGACCAGAGCTTGACTGTACAGATTTGATAAGTTTTGTTCTGGGATGGCAGCTGTATATGAAATGTTGATTCTCAGAAAGACATCTGAACAGCTGTAGACCTCTAATAGTATTACTTGGTTCCTTGCCCTTCTCATCAGTAGTAGGTTTCCCTCACCATCACATTGTCTCCCAAAGTCAGAGAGGAAGCTTTTCTCTCTAAAACCCACTCAGGGGAGAAATGGCCCTAGTTGTGACTGTCTCAATTGTTTTATTGTTTGTTGAATGAAAAAAATGAATCATCAACAGACATTAATTGGACACCTGCTCTATAATCTCCATGGACTCAGCTTAGGGATTTTACAACGTTTGTGGTTACATCTCCAAGTAAAATATATCCAGTAATCAAAAATCTAAATATATTCAGTATTCATTTCCTGTTTTCTCAAAGCAATATAAAAATGTTCTGTGGACAGTTCTCCACATAAGGCTCAGAGTAGTGACCTTAGGGATTCAGAGAATGGATTTCTGTGACTAGAATGATTCATAGGAGATTATATTTAAGTAGACCTTATGTATTTTCAGTGGACCTTATGTAAGTAGCCATCCTAGAGGGCAGTAGGGGGAAGAAGGATTGGGAGAGGAAGCTCTGAGTAGGATGGCAAAGCAGTACGTAAGAGTCTGGGCCTTGGGACTAAATATCCTAGGCTCAAATCTGCTCTTAAACTCACCAGTGTGGTATTGAGCATGGTTTTTCACCTCTCTGGGACTTGCCTTTCTCTTATGTAAAATAGGGGTAATGGTCTTTTCTGCATGTAAAATGGGGGTAATGGCCTTTTCTGTGATGATTTGGATGGGGATGGGGGTAGGTGTAAGGATTTAATGGGATTATTGTACATTTCTTAGAACAAGTCTGGAATGTGCCAAATGCTATTATCAACTGTCGTTGCCACTAATAATGATGTTGACCATGTCTGGGATTAAAAGAAGATAGTTAACCAGAGGTGCTTATGTTTTACATTGTCAATGAGGCTCTTCGGGTGTGAGAAAGAAAGGGAAACTAACTGGCCTGAAGGTTTTCAATGGTATGTTAGTATGAAGTCAACTCTCTACCTTCTTTTTCTTCTCTGCCAAATAGGTTGGGAAACCAGATGAATTTTGTCCATGCCCTGATCACTAATCTATTGCCTTTGCTCTTATTTCCAAATAGAAACCTGTTGAAAAGTTGTGTTACACCTGAATAAAGGTTATCCTAAAAATGTAGAAAAATGCTTTGGAGTTGGTCAAAACTGGACTTGAAACCTGACTCAACTGCTTACTAGCTGTGTGATCTAAGACATGTTACTTAACCTCACTGAACCTCAGTTTTTTCATCGAATATGATAATTAATTTGCAGGGTTTCTCTGAGGATATTTGTGAAGTGTATGTCATAAGCACTAAGTCATAGCTGTCATTGTTAGTTCTTGGGATACTCATCACGTGACAGAAACAACAGCGGGCCCTGGTGGCTAGGAGGACTGCATGGATCCAACCTCAACCTGGAGTTGTGCTCTTCTGAAGAAATCCTACTCGGATGGATATAATACAACCTGCTAAGTGTCCTCGCACTTATCAGGTTGTATTATCATTGTCCGTGTCTATGGCTCTCGTCTACCAGACTCTAAATTCCTTACAGGCAAGGACAGTGCCTTGTTCATCTTTGTATTCGGTGCCTAATCCCGTGCACATTGTAGGCCTCATTAAATGTTTGTTGAATGAAAAAATGAATCATCAACAGACATTAATTGGGCGCCTGCTCTGTGATCTCCATGGGCTCAGCTTTTCCCCGCCAGTTGCCTACAACGTCCAAGCTGTCTTCAATATGCTTTCTCCTGGAGCTTACTCCTATCTTCTCACTCTTTTGCTGAGGACTTTTCTGTGTAGTACAAAGATAGCAGATATACTTCATCTCAAGTACCATCTCCAATCGGTCAATAGTACCTGCCTCGATTATGTTTCACAAAAAGGATGCTGAAGCCAGGTTTCACTCAGTTCAGTGTGAAAGAGAGTTATAACTAATTAGCTATGTTTACTGAAGGTGGGAGAAGGGGGAATAGCAGCCTAAGTGACACATATATATCATATTTAATATGTTTTCCGTGAAATATTCTGTTTCCATGCCTGTATTTTAGTCTTGGCTACTTGCAGATGTTGCATGCCTGCTGCTGCTGCTGCTGCTACTACTACGACAGTTGCTGCTGATTGCTCCTTGGGTAGGACCAAAGTGATCATTGATCAGAAACTTCATCCTCACAGTCTGGGGGTTGCTCCTGTGGCTGGTATTCACAGTTTCCCCTTTCAACTTTACCTCAGCTATCCCCTTACCTACAGTGACAGGTAGGCCTCCACTTTCCGTTCACCACTCAACAGGCTCCTATTTCCTTTTCCTTCTTTAGTCTGATTAATAACTCTTGTTCCATGAGAAGCCTTCTTTCTGGTAGAAGATGTGACAAATAGAGTACAAGTTAAATGATTCCGTCAGGGCGCTACAGTGAGTCGTATAAGCTGCCCTTTAATGTGGGAGAAAATGGAGTATGCTTGCAGACTTTGGGGCAGGAAGAACAGAGAAGGAAGTCATTGTTGATGGGGGAAAGAAAGACACTAACAGATGGAATAAGTTCCTGAAAAATGATGGCAGAAGGGAGGGTGAAACCTATGACTCTAAAATAGGGGGAGAGAGAGCACCTCAGATGAAAGGAATTACCTCCTCGCTGGAGCATAGGGATAGGAGTTAGGAGAAACATGTGACAAGGGTGTTGAAGATTTGTAATTGTTGATGTGGATGATGGAGAGGAAGCTGACAGGATTATGGGACAGGGATTATGGGACAGGATTATGGGGACAAATAATCCAGGAACAGGATTATGGGGACAAATCCAGGGACAGGATTATGGGACAAACCAGAGTCCAAGGGATATTTGGGCCAAAAGGCTAGAGTGGGGCCTTTCGGTCTATTAAAGTGAGATATTATTATATTAAATTATATACTAAATTAAAGTAAGAAACCAGAAACTTGAGAAACTTTAAAGTGGTCTTAGGCCACCCGTCACAAGTAACTTGATTGCCTGGGACTGACCTTTATTGGTTGAGGGATGGACAGCTAGCAAGAGAGGGGCTACACAGAAATGAATTTGAAACTCCAGACTATATGTGGAAGGAAGTTAGATCAGAAGTGAGCTGAAAGTCTGTGAATGAAAAAAGGCCCTAGTGTGATCAAGATGGGTGTTGGGTAGTTGGAAATTGGAATAATAGAACCTGTAATCAGAGAGTGGATTTTGAAACATTAAGATTGCAAAACCAGAATGGTCAAGGTAACTTGTGAAGTGAGGTTGTCAGATGGTCAGTTACATAAATACTGAAGTAACCCCGGACTATAGCAAAAGCCAAGCTGGGAATGAACTCTGGAGGCCAGGTGTAACAGGCCTTGATGCCTGAGGAGTGATTTAGAGGTTGGCACATGGCAACTGTGCAGGTGTAAGAGAAGAAACGATGTAGTGGGATAGTTGTATGAGCCACGGAGGAGCAGTAGGGATCATTAGAAGTTACCAAAACCATGATCTGCACATTGCTCCGAGGTGTTGGCTTGCAGAATGCCTAGCTAAAGTGATCCCCTCCTCTATCGGGTGCTTGCTCTATACCCAGCACCTTGCTGTGTGCTAACCATTTACCCCGTCTGGGTCTGTCACATATCAGGTATGAGAAAATAAGCAGCATTCCCGAGCAAGGACAGCTAGTGGAGCTGCTGGCCCTTTGAATTGACAGAATGCTGTGGCCGTGTCTACAGACTGGTCAGCTTGAAGTGGCATCAAAAGATTTCTTTTGGACCCAAATTTTTCCTTGACCTTGACCTAACTTTATCCACGTGGTACAAGTTTGTGTTGGCTGTTCCATAATGTACTTTGACTTCTGAGTCTCTGACTTGAGGAGTATGCTAGAACTGTCCTTTAAAAAACAACAGGCACAGCACATTAAAAACACAGATTAATTAACTAGAACAAGGGGGCCCTGTTACATAATTGAGCTTTTAAGATAAAGGATAGACAAAAGAAAGCTCCCATCAGTGTGTAACAACAGCACTTTGTGACAGCCACTCTAAGGTCAGGATACATCTAGTTTAGTGGCCATATTGTACATATTCCCTGTGTTGTTGGGAAGAAGGGCTGGAAATTGATGCAGAGAGATGTCCCTTAGGACTTGGAATGTAAAGTTTAGGAGAAGAGAATCTCCATGAATCCTGTGACACTCCATGTCATCATTTTTCCTCTGTTATAGTCTTTGAATGAGTCAATATTTCAATGAAGGGGTAGAGCCCTTGAGACAGAGTTCCCAGGCCCTTAGACGGTGCATCCCCTCCTTTGGGGCCGCTTTATATTTATTCCTCAGGAGGATCTGGTAGAAGACTTCGTGTGAGGAAGAAGAAAAAGAAAGAAGCAGAGAATCACTACAGCATGTCTTCATATCAGCTTCACAAAGCACGACTCAACAGAGGGCTTACTCTCTTGAGACTCCAGACCACAGGTTGCTCTTTTCAATTGCACGTTTGGCCCTCTCAGCTACTTCCTACATTCAGAAATTGTACTGTATGTGCATGTATGAACTATCATTTCCCATAAAGACTACCCCGTGTTCACAGCAAAAAAAAAAAAAATCCCTAAAATAAGGTATAATGCTTGTTCTGTTAGGTTTCCAATAGTCACAAATTGCTGGATCTCCACTGCTGTAATACAGGCCACCAGAGATGAGTTTGGGTTTCGGAAACAAAGGACCCCAGCTTCCTGGAAGGAAGGCAGTCAGTTGACTTGAAAGTAACCCCTGTCCCTGCATTCTTATTATTTCTTTTTCCTTCAGCTCCTTGACTAAGATACCACTGATGAAAGCAAACAAAGCCATACTTTCCCCTTCCGCTGGCACTTTTCTGGCCTACATATATGCCTTTAGGAGTCACTGTCTCTTTATCAGCACTTCCTTCTTCCCATCTCTTAAGACCCAGAGAGTCATGAATGCTAGAGTTGGGGTTGAACTTGTCACACCTACCTCCTGCAGTTGGGGAATACTAATGTTAATCAGCCTGATACCCACTTCCACCTGATAGTCATGGCAGCCACTGGAGAAGCTGTACCAAAGGCCAGCAACCGTATGGACCCCAGCCCCAAGACTCACTCCTGATGTCTCAACTGATTGTGAAAAACTAGTAGGAGGGCTTGCCCCACCCCAGCCCCCTTCTGAGTTGGTCATCAGAGATCAGGACTTGTCTTAGGGCCTATGTTACATAAGGACAGATATCTCATAAACAGTATCAGGAGTCCTGGTTACCTTTTATCTCTCTTGGGGATGGGCAGGATAGGGCATAAGGATAAGTGGTAAGTCTTGTGCCTTTCAAATATATTCCCAGTGATTCCTCAGGACACCCTTGGTCACACCATCTGGTGCCTAATCCTGGGTCTCGCCTCTTCAAAGCTTTCCTAGTGTGTTCCTTGCTCTCACTAACCACCTTTTATTTCCTGCCCCATCCTGATGGATTTCAGCAGGTGTTTTTTCTTTTCCCTTCCTCAGGCCATCTGTAACAGCCTTTCATCTGGAAGGAGCCTTGTGAATGAGTGAATGAAACTTCAGTGAGTGTTTACAATGACACCCATGTTTTTCTATGGATATAAGGAGAAAGAAGGAGGCTATGAAATGCCATCACGGAGTAACAAAAATTTGACATTTTAGTGGATATTGAACCTAGAAGCCTACATGAATGAAGGAAGCAAACCTGAGATTCTGATGTTTGTGAGTGAAGATAGGAGTGAACTCCTTACTGCTGTTAGTAATGGAAGAAGAGAGGGGAGAAAAGTGAGGGAGGTCATACAGTCCTTCACTTCAGTGGAGGGAGTGCTGAGACTTGCTTCATAAACCAGTAACTTATTAAGGTGGATTGGAGAAGAATTGTTGCACTGCACTATTTCTTTTGCTGTTTGTGTGAAGTCACTGCCAGGCACTGTCCTCAGGTAGAGCTGCCTTTGTGGAGGTTTCTGTTGACCCCTAATGAGAAACAACCCAGAACAAGGTTTGCGACTTAGAACTCTCTGGTTCGATGACAGAGTTTTAAAGAGGTCCAGGACAGAGGAAATAGCACAAGTAGTACCAGATAGCCTAGTTTTTCTTATTGGATGGGTGAGGTAGAGGCAGAGGGCAGAATGATTGTAGGCAACTCCAAACCCCTGGTAAGGCATTAGGAAACAATATAATGAAAGGTTAGCCCTTAGACCTATTGATTTGTCATTCCCCAGAGCGTGATAGATTATCTAAAAGAACAAGGAGAGCTGCTTTGGAGAAAAGTTCTAAAAGATTCTTTCAGAGAACAGATTTAAAAGATGGGGAGCTTCCTGTTATGTAATATGGGCATTACAGCTTTTAAAGACTTCTGTTCCAAATAGCCAAATTATGGAAAGAGCCTAAATGTCCATCAGCTGATGAATGGAGAAAGAGATTGTGGTTTATATACACAATGGAATACTACCTGGCAATGAGAAAGAATGAAATAATGGCCTTTTGTAGCAACGTGGGTGGAACTGAAGAGTGTTATGTTAAGTGAAGTAAGTCACACAGAGAAAGACAGATACCATATATTTTCACTCTTATGTGGATATGGAGAAACTTAACAGAAGACCATGGGGGAGGGGAGGAAAAAAAAAAGGAGGGAGCCAAACCATAAGAGACTCTTAAAAACAAAATAACCTGAGGGTTGATGGGGGGGGGGGGCGGTGGGAGGGAGAGGAAAGTGGGTGATGGGCATTGAGGAGGGCACCTGTTGTGATGAGCACTGGGTATTGTATGGAAACCAATTTGACAATAAATTTCATATAAAAAAAACATAAAGACTTCTGTTCCCTACCTAGATCATGGAAGTTGACACTAGTATCAGCCTGTGGCTGCATAGGCCAGTATTAACATAGAAGTATCGTGCTCTTGGAGAGATCCTGCCACTCTCTTGCTTTGACAGGTGTTCAGCTGCAATACAAGTCCAGTGCTTGAAGAAGCAAAGAGGGCAACAAGCCTCCAGGGGACAACAGTGTGGTCTTCTAAGTGAAGATAGCAACAGAAGAGATCACGGACTTGGCTGGATTGGGCTGGGCTTGTTTGTTTGTTCAAAATTTTAAAAATACTTTTTTTCTTGACCATAAAAATAACATGATCATTGTTGAAAAATGAAACGAAAGGTATAAATTAAAAAGTAAAGAACACCTATAATATTATAACCAAGAAAACAACTCAACATTTGAGTGTTTCCCTTTGTTCTTGTAAAAAAGAATGTGGAACACAATTTTTAAAGTTGTTTTTTTTTTTAATTCCAGTTAGTTAACATACAGCACTCTATTAGTTTCAGGAGTGTGACTTAAAAACAAAATTGACATATTGTATATGTTGTTCTCTAACTTTTTTCATTTGAAAATAAACATATTTCTACATCATTGGCATTCTTTGAAAACAGTATTTTTTTTTTACAGGGCTGTTGTGTTTTTTTTTTTTCAATATATGACGTTTATTGTCAAATTGGTTTCCATACAACACCCAGTGCTCATCCCAAAAGGTGCCCTCCTCAATACCCATCACCCACCCTCCCACCCCCCATCAACCTTCAGTTTGTTCTCAGTTTTTAAGAGTCTCTTACGCTTTGGCTCTCCTCCACTCTAACCTCTAAAACACAGTATTAGGTGTTACATAATATTTCATATGAATCTAACAGAATTTATGTAAAAAAATCACATGCTACTGGACATGTTGGATATTACCAATTTTGCCTATAAAATGTAATAAACATCATTGTATGTTAATTATTATGTGCATTTTTCCAGAATTGGACTCACTGAGTTTGAATGAGAGTATTATTAAGGCATCTGAAAGGTATTGTTGCATTGTCTTCAATATAGTTGTACAAATTACATTTCCATCAGTGGTGTATAAATGTTCATATTTCTCCATACATTCATCAAAATATGGCCATTCTGTCTTTATAAATCCCTGCTCATTTGACAGGCAAAAGTATACATCTTTTCTATTAGAGCTTTTTATTTGTAATTTATATACAGTAAAATTCCCTCATGATTTATAGTTGGGTGGGTTTTGACAAATATAGTCAGGCATACTACTCTAGTACCATTCCAAACAGTTTTATCACTAATAATTTCTCTCAATTGTTCTTTTTAAAAAAAGTTTATTTATTTTGAGAGAGAGTGTGCACACACACTCAGAGGAGAGCAAGAATCCCAAGCAGGGTTCTCACTGTCAGCGTGGAGCCCGCTCAATTGTCCTTTTTGTTGTAAACCTCTTTCCCTATTCCCAGTCTCCAAAAACCACTGATTTGTTGTCCATCTCTTTGGTTTTTGCCTTTTCCAGAGGTTGTATGATTGGAATTATGCAATATATAGATATTTTGGTCTGGTTTCTTTCATTTAGTAAAGTGCATTTAAAATTCATCCGTGTGGGGTGCCTGGTGGCTCCCAGCTCTTGGTTTTGGCTCAGGTCATGATCTCACAGTTTGTGGGTTTGAGCCCCGCATTGGGCTCCGTGCTGACAGTGCTGAGCCTGCTTGGAAATTTCTCTCCCACTCTCTGTCCCTCCCCCATGTGTATGTGCATGCACACTCTCTCAAATAAATAATAAATAAATAAAATTTTATGAGAATCATTAGTTTATCCCTTTTTATTGTTGTACACCATTGTATGAATGTACCACAGTTTTTTATCCATTCACTAATTGATGGACATGTGAGACGTTTCCACTTTGGGTGATTATGAATAAAGTTGCTATAAACATTCAGGTACTGGTTTTGTGTGAACATAAATGTTCCATCTCTATAGGGTATATAGAGTAAATGCCTAGGAGTGGGAATGAGTACCAAACTTTTCCAAACTTTCTGTATCATTTTGCATTCCCACCACAAATATAGGAGTTCCAGTCGTTCCGCATCTTCCCCAGAATTTTGCATTATTATTTATGTTTTATTTATTTTATTTTAGAGAGCATGAGCTGTGGAGAGGGGCAGAGGAGGGAAGAGAGAGAGAGAGAGAGAGAGAGAGAGAATCCCAAGGAGGCTCCATGCCCAGCACAGAGCCTGAACCAGGACTCGATCCTACAACTCTGGGATCATGACCCGAGCCAAAATCAAGAGTTGGACACGCAACCAACTGAGCCACCCAGGTGCCGGTATATATTTTTTAAATGTTTAGCCGTTCTACTAGGAATATAGTGTTATCTCACTATAGTTTTAATTTGCAATTCCGTAATGGCATAATGAAGTTGAGCATGTCTTCATATGCTTATTTGCTATCTTTGGTGAAGTGTCTGTTCAAATCTTTTGCCCCCTGACCTTTACTGGGTTGTTCCTTTTCTTTTACGTGTTTAGATTTCCATATATATACTTTTTTAAATTTTTTATTTTAATTCCAGTTAACATACAGTGTTCTATTAATTTCAGGTATGCAGTGTAGTGATTCAACACTTCCATACAATGCCCAGTGCTCTTCTCAAGTGCCCTTCTTAATCTCCATCACCCGTTTCACCCATCCCTCCACCCCTCATAAACATCATATTGTCCTCCATAATTAAGAGTCTGTTTCTTGCTTTGTCTTCCTCTGTTATTTTCTCCTTTGTTTCTTAAATTCCACATGTGAGTGAAATCTTCATATTCTTGATACAAGTCCTTTGCCAGATATGTTATTTGGAAATGGGTTTTCTGAGTTTGTGGCTTGTTTTGCCATTAACAATGCCTTTTTCAGAGCAACAGTTTTTAATTTAATGAGTCCCACGTTGTCAAATATATGACAATATAAGTAGTAATGGGCATAAATGGAGCTGAAGCATTCTAAACCACTTATATTATCCAGGAGGTTTTTTAATAATAAATATTTATTGTAAAAGTATGATTCTAAAGGTAGATGTAGGGGCGCCTGGGTGACTCAGTCATTTGAGCATCTGACTCTTGATTTTGGCTCAGGTCATGATCTCAGTTTGTGAGATCGAGCCCCATATTGGACTCCACACTGACATTGTGGAGCCTGCTTGGGATTCTCTCGCTTTCTGTCTTTCTGCTCCTCCCACCCACTTGTGCTCTCTCTCTAAATAAGAAACATTTTTAAAAACTGGTAGATCTAAAAGATGTCATGATCCTTACACTGTGTAATCTCCCCTTAACTGTGGGCAAGATCTGTCTTGCTTCTAACCAATAGGGCATGGCAAAGTTGATGGGATGCTGCTTCCATGAAAATGTTACATAACATTACACATACACTTAAAAATAGCCTCAAAATATACAAAATAGTAATAGAAGTCCATGGAGAAATTGAAAAACTCCAAGTGAGTGAAATTCAACACCCTTTCTATTATTGAGAAATCATATCTACAAATCAACTGCATACAAAGATTTAAACATCCCAACTCACAAGCCTCACCAAATGGAAACATATGCACTCTGCTTTGAAGAATTACAGAAATAATTGATCTGAAGCACATTTGCAATAGTTACAAGAATTGATTCTGCATTAGATCAGACAAAAATTATTCACTAATAATTGGCATTGATATTGGCATTATAAGATTCATGTTGTCTTCCCACACTGCAATTAAGTTCTATATTAACAAAAAAGGTAAATAAATCATTTACATATATTTCATAGTTTAAAGCACATTTCTAAATATGGTATTTGTCTTTCTCTGATTGGCTTATTTCATTTAGCATTATACTCTCTAGCTCCATCCATGTTGCAAATGGCAAGATTTCATTCTTTTTAATGGCTGAATAATATTCTGTTGTATATATATACCATATTTTCTTTGTCCATTCATGTATGGATGGACACTTGTGTTGCTTCCATACCTTAGCTATTGCAAATAATGCTGTGATAAACAGGAGTGCACATATCTTTTTGAATTGGTGTTCTCATTTTATTTGGGTAAATATCCAGTAGTGGAATTACTGGATTATGTGGTAATTCTATTTTTAACTTTTTGAGGAGCATTTATACTGTTTTCCACTATTGCTGCACCAGCTAGTTTTCCTGTCAAAAGTGCATCACAGTTCCTTCTGTATATCAAATAAGAAATCATGAGGTACATCTTAAAATATAATGATAATGAAAACACATTAAAAACGTGTGAGACGTGGTGAAAGCACGTTTCAAGGGAAATTTATAGCCTTAAATACTTCTTTAGAAGAGAAAAGAGTGTGAAAATTAGCTTAGTATTCAAGCTAAGAATATAGTAAGAACATTAGGGAAAAAAGGTATTAAAAGTGAAAGCATCAATTCATGAAATAGGAAACAAAGCTACATTAAAGAAGATCAACAAAACCCTACATTTGTTTCTTTTATAAAACTAATAAAATACAAGGTGCCTGGCTGGCTCAGTCGGTGGAGCATGTGACTCTTGATCTCAGGGTTGTGAGTTCAAGCCCCATGTTGGGTGTAGAGATTACTTTTAAAAAATAACAAAATCTTTAAACAAAATCAACAAATGTTTGGCTGTCTCATCAATATTTAAAAAAGATATATAGAAGTAATATGAAAAAAGGGGGGAACTTAAAGATTTGAAAGATCAGGGAACAGTACTAACAATTCATGCCAATAATATTGAAAATCTAGAGGAAATAGGCAAATTCCTACAAAAATGTAACTTAACAAAACTGACAATAAAAATTAGAAAGTTTGTATAGCCACATAAAATATTAAGTAGTTGCTCAAATCTTCCTCAAGACCCAACTATATGCTTTCTACCAGAAACTCTATTTATATAAAAATGCATAGATAAGTTATACTATGCAACCATTATTCAAAAGAAAGTTTGAAAGCTATATTGACATCAAAAAGTAGATTTCACAACAGGGAATATTCTCAGGATAAAGAAGGACATTACATAGTGATGAGGACAATTTACCAAGAAGACATAACAATACCTGAAGCAAAAGCTGACAGAACTGCAAGGAAACACAAGCAAATCCACAATTATGTTTGGAGATTCCAATACTTTTAAGAATTAACAGAACAATTAGCTAAAAAGTTAGTAAGAATAGATCTAGGGGCACCTGGGTGACTCTTGATTTTGGCTAGGGTCATGATCCCAGGGTTGTGGAATCAAGCCCTACACTGGGTGTGTAGCCTGCTTGAGATTCTCTCCCTCTGCCCCTCTCCCCTGCTCAAAGGTGCTCTGTCTCTCTAAGACTAAAAAAAAAAAAGAATTAAAAAAAAAGAATAGATCTAAACAACACCAGAATCAACTTATAACTGACATTTGTATAACACTATACCAATCAGAAGTAGAATTCATATTGTTGCAATTTCACATGGGATGCTCACCATGATAAACTATATCCTAATTCATAAAATAAATTAACAGACTGGCTTCTTTTATTTAGCAATATAAATTTAAATTTCTTCCATGTCTCTTCGTGGTTTGATATCTCATTTCTTTTTATCCCTGAATAACGTTCCATTTCTTGGATGAATCTCAGTTTAACCATTCACCTGTTATGGGACATCTTGATTGTTTCCAATTTGGGGCCATTCTTTAAAAAGCTGCTATAAGCATTCATGTGTGCATTTTGTGTAATCATATGTTTTCACTCATTTGGATAAATGCCTAGAAGGGCAATTGCTGTATGACATGGTAAGTCTATGTTTACTTTTATAAGAAACTGCCAAACCATCTTCCAAAGTGACTATACCATTTTATATTCCCCCCAGAATGAGTTCCTCTTGCTCCAAATCCTTGATGATATCTGGTATTGCCAGTATTTAGGATTTTAGCCATTCTAGCAGATGTGTAATAATATCTAGTTGTTTTAATTTGCAATTCCCTAATGACATAATGCTGAGCATCTTTTCATATGCTTATTTTCCATACGTATATTTTCTATGGTAAGATGTGTGCAGATTTTTTTCCCACTTTAAAATCAAGTTGTTCATTTTCTTATTGTTGAGATTTAAGAGTTCTTTGTACATTCTGGACAACAGTTCTTTATCAGGTATATCTTTTGCAAATATTTTCTCCCAGTTTGTGGCTTATCTATACATTTTCTTGATAGTGTCCTTTGCAGGGAAGAAATTTTTAATCTTAATAAAGTCCAATTTATCACTTCTTTCTTTCATGAATTATGCCTTTGCCATTGTATCTAAAAAGCCATTGTCAAACGAAGGCTATCTAGATTTTCTTCTCTTATCTTCTAGAAGTTTTATACTTTTGCATTTCACATATGGGTCTATGATCCATTTTAAATAAAGTTTTGTGGGGCATGTAAGTCTGTGTTTAGCTCTCTATCAAGGCTTACCATATCTCACCTGGCTGCCTACATTTCTTCTGCCCTCCAATTCCAAGTCAAAAAGATCAAATTCCTGGTGAGTGCAGCCCAGAGTGTAAGGGTTCTTTTCCTTTATCCAGTCCCTGTTTATAGGATGGAGATTCTACTCCAGATGTGTCAGGACTAGAACACTGCAACTCTGGCTTCTCACCCTTGCCCCAGCTGTTTCATGGGGTGGAGGTTCAACACGGAGAGAAAAAGCCTAGAAGTCAAGAGACTGCCACTCCACCCAGTACCCATAGTAGTTTTTCAGAGAGTTTTCCCGGGGGTAGAGACAGTCCATAAGAAAAGTGAACTCTAAAGCTATACCCAAGGCAAATGAGTATTTGAAGCAGAGTGTAGGAAGCTCAAGTCTAGGGGCACTCTTGAAATAATTATTTTCTCCCATTTAAGAGAAGAGGCTATACCATAGTCCAGCTAATTTGCCAGAGAAACCAGGGAAAGACAGCTAAAAAGAACCTTTCTGGAAGTAGAACAAACTACAAAGATAGTTTCAAACTCTACCTTTGTGAATCTAATTAAATCAGACTGCTAAGCAATCTATGCTTCACAGCATTGTTGAAAACATTGTAACAGTCAGCTAGTAATTAGTAGATACTAATAGGTGAAGTATAATAACATATAGAGCAAACATCTGAAAAGATAAATCAGAAAAAGGTAGTCGGGTGCCTGGGTGGCTCAGTCTGTTAAGCATCCAACTTTTGGTTTTGGTTCAGATCATGATCTCACGATTCATGAGTTCAAGCCCCACATCAGGCTTCACGCTGACAGTGCAGAGCCTGCTCAGAATTTTCTCTCTCCCTCTCACTCTCTCAGCCCCTCCCCTGCTCACCCTCTCTCAAAATAAATCTTTAAAAATGTTAAAAAGAAAGAGATAGTCAAAGAGAGCACTGCTAAACTTTCTGAGATCCCAAGATAACTATGCATATACTCAAGTCTCCACCCTCTGAAGAACAATATCACATGCTTCACACCACAAAGAAATAGACTTCGCTAAATCATCTTAGCTGCAAAACAACAACAGCAACAACCAAGTAAAGAAGAATAAAAAGTCTTGCAGAGGGCTAGAGGTTAAGATCCAATGTTTAACATATTACCTGAGATGTCTAGTTTTCACAAAAATTGTGAGATATTCAAAGAAACAAAAACATGTAATTCATAAACAGGGAAAAAAAAGTAGGCAACAAAAACTGCCTGTGAAAGAGAGCAGATGTCATATTTAAGAGACAAAGACTTCAAAGTAACCATTAGTTCAAAGAAATTTATTTCCAAGTACTAAAGGAAACTGCTTAAAAAAATATAGGAAGGAGAGAATATTATGAAAAACTAGATGCCAACAAATTGGACAACCTAGAAGAAATGGATAAATTCCTAGAAACATATAACCTGACAAAACTGAAATAAGAAGAAATAGAAAATTTGAACAGACCAAAAGCAAGCAAAGAAATTGCATCAGTAATCTAAAAACTCCCAACAAACAAAAGTCCATGACCAAATGGCTTCACAGGCAAATTCTACAAAACAATAAAAGAAAAGTTATTGTCTATTCTTCTCAAACTATTCCAAAAAATAGAAAAGGAAGGAAAACTTCCAAATTCTTTCTATGAGGCCAAAACCAGGCAGAGAGACCAGAAAGAGAGAGACAGGCCAATATCTCTGATGAATACAAATGCAAAATTTCTTAGTAAAATACTAGAAAACCAAATATAGCAATACATTAAAAAAATCATTCACCACAATCAAGTGGGATTTATGTCTGGGTCACAAGGGTGGTTTAGTATTCATGAATCAATCAACATAATACATCACAGCAAAGGATAAGAACCATATGATCACTTCAATAGATGCAGAAAAAGCATTTGACAAAGTACAACATCCATTCATGATAAAAAGCCTCAACAAAGTAGATTTTAGAGGGAAATTACTTCAACATAATGAAGACCATATATGAAAAACTCACAGCTAATATCATCCTAAATGGGGAAAAACTGAAAGCTTTTCCTCTATGGTCAGGAACAAGATGGGGTTGTCCACTGTCACCACTTTTATTCAACATAGTACTGGAAGACCTAGTCTCAGCAATCAGACAACAAAAAGAAATAAAATACATCCAAATTAGCAAGGAAGAAGTAAAACTTGCACTATTTGCAGATGACATGATACTATATATAGAAAACCTGAAAGACTCCGTCAAAAAACTTCTAGAACTTATAAATGAATTCAGTAAAGTCACAGGATACAAAATAAATGCACAGAAATCTATTGCATCATTATGGGGTGCCTGGGTGGTTTGGTCAGTTAAGCATTGAACTCCTGGTTTTGGCTCAGGTCATGATTTCACAATTCTTGAGTTTGAGCCCCATGTCAAACTCCTCTCTGACAGTATGGAGCCTGCATGAGATTCTCTCTCTCTCCCTCTCTCTGCCTCTCAGGCACAGACACACTCTCTCTCTCAAAACAAGTAAATAAACTTAAAAATATTTTTAAAAATTCTGTTGTGTTTCTATACACCAATAATTAAGCAGCAGAAAGATAAATCAAGGAATCAATACCATTTATAATTGCACCAAAAAATACCTAGGAATAAACCTAACCAAATAAAGAAATGGAAAAACATTCTATGCTAATGGATTGGAAGAACAAATAGTGTTAAAAATGTCTATATTACCCAAATCAATCTATACATTTAATGCAATCCTTCTGATAATACCAACAGCATTTTCCACAGAGCTAGAACAAACAACTCTAAAATTTATATGGAATCACAAAAGATGCCAAATAGCCAAAGCAAACTTGGAAAACAAAGCTGGAGGCAACACAATTCTGAACCTCAAGTTATATTACAAAGCTGAGGTGACCAAAACAATATTGTACTGGCACAAAAATAGACACATTGATCAATAGAACAGAATAGAAAACCCCAAAATGAACCCACAACTATATGGTCAATTAATCTTCCACAAAGCAGAAAAGAATATCCAATGGAAAAAAGACAGTCCCTTCAATAAATGGTATTGGGAAAACTGGACAGCAACATTTGAAAGAAACTGGATCACTCTCTTACACCATACACAAAAATAAATTCAAGATGGATTAAAGACCTAAATGTGAGACAGGAAACCGTTAAAATCCAAAAGGAGAACATAGGCAGTAACCTCTTTGACACTGCCTACAGCAACTTCTTACTTGACGTGTATCCTGAGGCAAGGAAAATAAAAACAAAAATAAACTATTGAAACAATATCAAATAAAAAGCTTCTGCACAGTGAAAAAAAACAACAAAACTAAAAGGCAACCTATGGAATGGGAGTAGGTATCTGCAAATGAAATATCTGATAAAGTGTAAGTACCCAAAAAATATAAAGAACTTATCAAACTCAACACCCAAAAAACAAAGAATCGAGCTTAAAATGGTCAGAAGACATGAACAGACATTTTCCCAAAGACATAGAGATGGCTAACAGATACATGAAAAGATGCTCAACATCACTCATCATCAGGGTAGGACAAATCAAAACTACAAGGAGATATCACCTCACAGTAGTCATAATGGCTAAAATCAACAACAAAAGACACAACAGGTGTTGTTGAGGATTTAAAGAAAGGGGAACCCCCCCAAAAAAGAAAGGGGAACCCTCTTGCACTTTTGGGAATACAAACTGGTGCAGCCACTGTGGAAAATAGTATGGAGGTTCCTCAAAAAGTTAAAAATAGAGCGACACTATGATCCAGCAATTACACTGCTAGATATTTACCTAAAGGATACAAAAATACTAATTTGATGTTTACAACAGCATTATCAACGATAGCCAAATTATGGAAAGAGCCCAAATGTCCACTGATTGATGAATGGATGAAGAAGATGTGTTATACAATGGAATATTACCCATGAAAAAAATGAAATCTTGCCATTTGGAATGATAAAGATGGAGCTAGAGAGTATTATGCTAAGTGAAATAAGTCAGAGAAAGACAAATATATGATTTCACTCATACCTGGAATTAAAAAAAAAAAATCAATCATAGGGGAGGGAAAGAGAGAAACCATGAAACAGACTCTTAACTATAGAGAACAAACTGATGGAGAGGTGGATGGGAAGATGTTAAATAGGTGATGTGGGTCCTTATTGTGATGAGGACCAAGTGTCCTATGTAAGTGTTGAATGACTAAATGGTACACTGTATGTTAACTAACTGTAATTTAAATAAAATCTATGAAAATAAAAAGTAAAAGAGCTGAATGAAGGAGAAGAGAAGGTGGTGGAGCAGCATGGAGACCCTCAGCTTGTCTTGTCCCTGAAATACAGCTAGATCAGCACCAAACCATTTTGCACACCTAGAAAATTAATCTGAGGATTAATACAACAATTTGCGTAACTTGAGCCACAGAACTCAGCAGGTATGCAGTGCAGAGAGGTGAACTGGAGAGAAAAGCCTCAGAGGGTAGGGAGCTGTTTTTGCGGAGAGAGAACAGAGAAAGGAAGAGAGTAGGGCATATCGGGAGAGGGCAGGAAAAACACTCCCCTGAAAGTAGCTGGAAAGAAAGAGATAGAGTGAAAACACAGGGGACTGAACAAGAAATCTGTTCCCCAAAACCAGGGACAGGAAGAAAGGAGAGGGTTTCACTACCACCAGGATTCTATAAACAGGGAGTGCAGAGTCTGAATTTCCAGAGCTCAATGCCTGGCAGTGCTTTGGTGAAGAAATAGGGTGAATTCCCATGAGCAGGCAGTGGAGTCTGAGGGTCTGAGTGCCACACGGGGAGAAGAGATTCCCCTTATTGAAGAGCATTTGGTAGAGGCCATATGGCCTCCCCATAGGCAAAGATCTAAGTGGACCACGGAGAGCAGCCAAGTTTGCTGATAATGGGACAAGGACACTAGAGGACAGTGAACCCTGGCACTGGCTGTGAGTTGTGATTTGGCATAATCTCTGAACCTCTGCTGCTACGTGATAGCATGAAGATTTTCTGTGACAAGCTGGCACCCAACCATTGCTCAATGAGACCCTTCCCCAGAGAGTCATCACAGGTCCAAGCCACAGGGGTCTCTGAAGTGTGGGGTCTTGAAACACCACCCCATCTGACATAAAACTCTGGAGGGAGGTGCTGCCAGGCTGATGGACGGCTTGGATAGGGACAGGGTAGAGGCAGGGAATAAATGGATGCCTGAGACAGAGGGTGATTGATTGTGGGTCGCTAAAAACCCAAAGTTCCTGTGTCAGACTAGGGAGTTGGGTGAAGCCACTTCCACCTCTCCCATGCACGTGCATGCACACCAGACTGATCCACCCCAGTAAGGTAAGCAGCACCACCTAGTGGAGAATACAGCCATTACACCAAGCCCCGCCCAATTGTGCCCTCCAGGCACATCCCCTAGAAGACCAGCATGAGTCCCTCCACCTGCTTAGTGTACAGAGTGCTTCATAATTTGAGTTCAAGGGGAAACTGTATGTAACTTCATTTGGATTTCATTCTGTTTGCTGGTTCATTTATTCCATTAAAAAAATTGTTTTAATGTTTATTTTTGAGACAGAGTATGAATGGGAGAGGGACAGAGAGAGGGAGACACAGAATCTGAAGCAGACTCCAGGCTCTGAGCTGCCAGCACAGAGCCCAACATGGGGCTCGAACCCATGAACTGTGAGACCATGACCTGAAGTCAGACACTCAACTGACTGAGCCACCCAGGCACCCCCATTCCATGTTTTTTTGTTTCTATTTTTGTTTAAATTGTTTTGTTGTTTTTTCTTTCTTTTCTTTTTCATGGATACAGAAAGGGAAAATTTTTAATTTTCTTTTTTTAATTTTTAAAATTTTTTCTATTATTTTTTACTTTATTCTTTGTTTCTCTTAAATTTTTTCTTCTATTTCATTTTATTACATTTTATTCTATATTATTATATAAATATTTTTTATTTTTTATTTTTTCTTACTTTTTTTCTTTTTATTTTCTTTCCCATTTTTCTCTATCAAACCTCTTTCAACAATCAGACAAAAACACACCTAGGTTCTAGTTTCCTTTATTTGATTTTTTGTTTGGCTTTTAATTTTTTAATTTTAAGTTTTAATTTTATTAATATTTTTCTTCCTCCAAAATGACGAAATGAAGGAATTCACCCCAAAAGAAAGAACAGGAAGAAATGACAGCCAGCAGCTTAATGAACACAGATGTAAGCAAGATGTCTGAAGTAGAATTTAGAACCACGATACTAAGAATACTAGCTGGAGTTGAAGAAAGCCTAGAAACCTTTTCTGCGGAGATAAAAGAAGTAAATCTAGTCAGGACGAAAGTAAAATTGCTATAACCGAGATGCAATCTTGAGTGGATGCCAAGATGACAAGAATGGATGAAGCAGAGCAGCGAATCAGCTATAAAGAAAAAATTGTGGAAAATAATGAAGCAGGAAAAAGAGGGAAACAAAGGCAAAGAGCACAATACAAGACTTAGAGAACTCAGTGACTTATTAAAAAGGAATAACATCCAAATCATAGGAGCATAGGAGTTGAGGAGAAAGAAAAAGGGTCAGTGAGCAAATTATAGCAGAAACCTTTCCTAATCTGGGGAAGGACACAGACATCAAAATCCAAGAATCACAGAGAACTCCCATTAGATTAAACAAAAACCGACCATCAAAAAGGCATATCATAGTCAAATTCACAAAATACACAGACAAGGAAAGAATTATAAAACCAACAAGGGAAGAGTGCCCGGGTGGCTCAGTCAGTTAAGCATCCGACTTCAGCTCAGATCATGATCTTCTGGTCTATGAGTTCGAACCCTGCATCGGGCTCTGTGCTGACAGCTCAGAGCCTGGAGCCTGCTTCGGTTTCTGTATCTCTCTCTCTCTGCCCCTCCACCAGTCACACTCTATGTCTCTCTCTCGCTCTCAAAAGTAAATAAACAATTAAAAAGAAAAAAAAGGGGGGGGAAATCCTTAACCTATAAGGGAAGACAGTTCACGTTCACAGCAGACCTATCCATAGAAACTTGGCAGGCCAGAAAGGAGTGGCAGGATATATTCAACATGCTGGATCAGGAAAATGTGCAGCCAAGAATTCTTTATACAGCAGGGCTGTCATTCAAAATAGAAGGAGATAAAGTGTTTCCCAGATAAACAAAAACTAAAGGAGTTCGTGACCACTTAACTAGCCCTGCAAAAAAATTTAAGGGGGACTCTTTGAGTGGAGAAAAGACAAAATAAAACAAAAAAGTCAAAAGCACTACAGGCAACACAATGGCACTAAATTCATAACTTTCAGTACTTGCTCTAAATGTCAATGTACTAAACGCTCCAATCAAAAGACAGGGTATCAGAATGGATAAGAAAACAAGACCCATCTATATGCTGCTTACAATAGACCCATTTTAAACCTAAAGGCACCTGTAGATTGAAAGTAAGGGGGTGGAGAACCATCTATCATGCTAATGATTGTCAAAAGAAAGCTGGATTAGCCATACCTATATCAGACAAACTATATTTTAAAGCAAAGGCTGTAACAAGTGATGAAGAAGGGCATTATATCATAATCACGGGGTCTATCCACCAAGAAGATCTAACAATGGTAAATATTTATGCCCTCAACTGAAAACCCCTGAATATATAAATCATTAATTACAAACATAAAGAAACTCATTGATAATAATACCATCATTAGTAAGAGACTTCAACACCCCACTTGCAACAATGAACAGATCATCTAAGCAGAAAATCAACAAGGAGACATGGCTTTGAATGACATACTGGACTCGATGGACTTAACAGATAAATTCAGAACACTTCATCCTAAAGAAGCAGAATACAAATTTTACTCGAGTGCACATGGTACATTCTCCAGAATAGATCACATACTGGGACACAAATCAGCCCTCAATAATACAAAAAGGTCAAGGTCATACCATGCATATTTTCAGACCACAACACTATGAAACTTGAAATCAACCACAAGAAAAAATTTGGAAAGACAATGAATACTTGTAGATTAAAGAACATCCTACTAAAGAATGAATGGGTCAATCAATAAATTAAAGAGGACATTAAAAAGTACATGGAAGCCAATGAAAAGGAAACCACGACAGCCCAAAAGCTCAGGGATGTGGCAAAGGTGGTCAGAAGAGGGAAGTATATAGCAATCCAGCCCTTCCTAAAGCAGGAAGAAAAGTCTCAAATACATAACCTAACCTTAGACCTAAAAGAGCTGGGTAAAGAACAGCAAATAAAGCCCAAAACCAACAGAAGAAGGGAAATAATAAGGATAAGAGCAGAAATCAATGATATCAAAATCACAAAAACAGAACATATCAATGAAACTAGGAGCTGGTTTTTTGAAAGAATTAACAAAATGGACAAAGCCCTGGCCAGATTGATCAAAAAGACAAAGGAAAGGACCCAAAATAATAAAATCACAAATGAAAGAGGAGAGATCACAACACCACAGAAATACAAACAACAATAAGAGAATATTATGAGAAATTATATGCCAAGAAGTTGGGGAATCTGGAAGAAATGCATAAATTCCTAGAACATATAAACTACCAAAATTGAAACAGGAAGAAATAGAAAATTTGAACAGACTCATAATCAGTAAACAAATTGAATCAGTAATCAAAAATAGGAGACCAGAGCCGGGTGGCTTTCCAGGGAATTTCTACCAAACATTTAAGAAAAAGTAACACCTAGTCTTTTGCAGCTGTTCCAAAACAAACTCATTCTATGAGTCCAGTATTACTTTGGTTCCAAAACCAAAGACCCCACTAAAAAGGAGAACTACAGAACAATTTCCCTGATGAACATGGATGCAAAAATGCTCAACAAGATACTAGCAAACCGGATCCAACAATACATTAAAAGAATTATTCACCATGATCCAGTGGGATTTATTCCTGTAATGCAGAGCTGTTTCAATATCTGCAAATCAATGTGATACATCACATGAATAAAAGAAAGGATAAGAACCACATGATCCTCTCAACAGTTGCAGAGAAAGCAATTGACAAAATACAGCATCCTTTATTAACAAAAACCCTCAAGAAAGTAGAGATAGAGGGATCATACCCCAAGATCATAAAAGCCATATACAAAAAAACCATATACAAAAGACCTGGAGCTAGTATCATCCTCAATGGGGAAAAGTTGAGAGCTTTTCCATTAAGGTCAGGAACATGACAGGGATGTCCATGGTCACTGCTATTATTCAACATAGTGTTGGAAGTCCTATCCTGAGCAGACAGCACAAATAAATAAAAGGCATCCAAATCAACAACGAGGAAGTCAAACTTTCATCCTTCACAGATGACATGATACTCTATATGGAAAACACAAAAGACTCCACCAAAAACTTGCTAGAACAGATACATGAATTCAGCAAGGTTGCAGGATATAAAATCAATGTAGAGAAATCAGGTGCATTTCTATACACCAATAATGAAGCAACAGAGAGGGAAATCAAGGAATTGATCCCATTTACAGTTGCACCAAAACCCATAAAATACCTAGAAATAAACCTAATTGAAGAGGTAAAAAAGCTATATGCTGAAAACTATAGAAAGGTTATGAAAGAAATGAAGACACCAAAAAATGGAAAAATATTCCATGCTCATGGATTGGAAGAACAAATATTGTTAAAATGTAGATACTACTCAAAGCAATCTATGTATTCAATGAATTCCTATTAAAATAACAGTAGAATTCTTCACAGAGCTAGAACAAATAATTCTAAAATTTATATGGAACCAGAAAAGACGTTGAATGGCCAAAGAAATCCTGAAAAAGAAAACCAAAGCTGGAGGCATCATAATTCTGGACTTCAAGCTGTATTACAAAGCTGTAACCATCAAGACAGTATGGTATTGACACAAAGCAGACAGATCAGAGGAACAGAATAGGGAACCCAGAAATGGACCCACAAATGTAAGACCAACTAATCTTTGATAAATTGGGAAAGAATATCCAATGGAAATAGGACAGTCTCTTCAGTAAATAGTGCTGGGAAAACTGGACAGTGACACTTAGAGGAATGAACCTGGACCACTTTCTTAAAACATACACAAAAATAAACTCAAAATGGATGACAGACCCAAACATGAGACAAGAATCCATTAAAATCCTAGAGAAAACAGGCAACAACCTCTTTGACCTCAGCCACATCAACTTCTTACTTGACATGTCTTTAGAGGCAAGGGAAACAAAAGCAAAAATGAACTATTGGGGCCTCATCTAGATAAAAAGCTTCTACACAGTAAAGGATACAATCAGCAAAACTAAAAGACAACCAACAGAATGGGAGAAGACATTTGCAAATGACATATCAGATAAAGGGTTAGTATCCAAAATCTAAAAATAAACTTACCAAGCTCAACATCCGAAAAACAAATACTCCACTGAAGACATGGGTAACGACATGAATAGACCCTTCTCTAAAGAAAACATCCAGATGACTAACAGACACATGAAAAAATGCTCAACATCACTCATCTTTAGGGAAATACAAAGCAAAACCACTATGAGATACCACCTCACACCTGTCAGAGTGACTAACAACTCAGGCAACAACAGATGTTGGTGAGGATGTGGAGAAAGAGAACCCTTTTACACTGCTAATGGGAATGCAAACTGATGCAGCTACTCTAGAGAATAGTCAGGAGGTTCCTCAAGAAACTACAAATAGAACTACCCTATGACCCAACAATTGCACTACTAGGTATTTATCCAAGGGATACAGGTGTGCTGTTTCGAAGGGACACATGCACCCCAATGTTTATGGCAGCACTATCAACAATCGCCAAAGTATGGAAAGTGACCAAATGTCCATCGACTGATGAATGGATAAAGAAGAATTGGTATGTATACACAATGGAATATTACTCAGCAATCAAAAAGAATAAAATCTTGACAATTGCAACTACATGGATAGAACTAGAGTGTATTGTGCTAAGCGAAATAAGTCAGTCAGAGAAAGACAAATAGCATATGATGTCACTCATATGGAATTTAAGATATGAAACAGATTAACATAAGGGAAGAGAAGTAAAAATAATACAAAAAAAGAGAGAGAGATCAACCGTAAGAGTCTCTTAAATACAGAGAACAAATTGAGGGTTGCTGGATGGGTGTTGGGGGGGGATGAGATAAATGGGCAAGGGGCATTAAGGAGGACATTTGTTGCAATGAGCACTGGGTGTTATATTTAAGTGATGAACCACTAAATTCTATTCCTAAAACCATTATTATACTATATGTTAACTAACTTGGATTTAAATGTTTAAGAAAAGAATTTTTAAAAAGAGCCGAATGAAAAATGAATATATCTGTACTATTCCATTTATTCATTCATTCATTCATTCATTCATAATTAGCATACAATGTTATATCAGTTTCAGGTGTACAATATAATGATTCAACAATTCTACAGATTACTTAGTGCTCATCGTAAGTGTTCTCTTAATCCTCTTCACCTATTGACCCAACCACCTCCCCTTGGGCAACCACCAATTTATTCTATATATAAGAATCTGGTATTTTGTTTCTCCTCTTTCTTTCTCTGTCTCTCTCTGTCTCTCTCTGTCTTTTTAAGTAGGCTTCATGACCATCAATCACCCCAAAGCAGGGTGAACCCATGACCCTGAGATCAAGAGTCAGATGCTTAACCGACTGATTAACCCAGGTGCCCCTGTTTCTCTCTTTTTTCCTTTGTTCATTTGTGTTTTTTTTCTTAAACTCCACTTGTGAGTGAAATCATATGGTATTTGCCTTTCTGACTGACTTATTTCACTTAGCATTGTACCCTGCAGATCCATCCATGTTGTTACAAATGGCAAGATATTCATTCTTTCTTATGACTGAATAATATTCCATCATATATATATATATATATATATATATATATATATATATATACACCACATCTTAACCTAGGTTGCTTCCATATCTTGGCTATTATAAATAATGCTGCAAGAAACATAGGACTGCATATATCTTTTCAAATTAGAGTTTTTATTTTCTTTGGGTACATTGTTTTCTAATCATATAATTTTTTAAATGAGAACTATTCTATACTGATCAGAAATGGGTCAATGGTTACCAGTGGATATGTGGGGGTGTTGTTGAAGGCATTACAAATGCACAAGGGAACATTTTTCCTGATGATAGATGTGCTTATTATCTTGAATATGATAGTCTTGCATATGTAAAAATTTATCAAATTGTACATTTTGAACATGTACACTTTGTTCTATGTCAATTCTACCTATCAATTATGTTAATACCTATGCAAATTCTGGCATTAAAGAAAGCACCACTAAAGGGAAAAAAATGTCAAGAACTTGTATCCTAATTAAAATAACAATTTATCAACATTGGTGACTGAAATAACAAAGAAAGAAGAAAATGTGTAAGGTGCTAAAGTTGTTGCCTGGTTTTTTGATGCTTATAATGAAATGTGAAAAGAGAAACTAAAAGGAGTATTAATCATAAAGGAGTTTAGACCTAATGGTTTAGAAATGTTTTAGCATCTCCTGAAGGTCAACTATGTTTAAGTTATGTCTTCCGAGTAAAGAGAAAATCCAAGATCCTGCCAGGAAAATATGGTCTCAAGGTGAAGCTGAAGCTATGGTGCTAAAATTCTTTGTTAAAGTATGAGAAAGACAAAATGTTGTGCCTCAGAATATTAAGCTGGACAAAGGCACTTTAAAAAGTTTAAGGGTGTGCCTGGGAGAGTATCTTCATCACACAATAGGGCTTTTAAGAAATGTAAAGACTATTATACAAAACTCCCAAAAGAAGGCCAGGGTGAAATGGGGCTTAATGAAAGAGATTTTGGGGATTGGTGTTTCTTCATAGAATATCAAAAATAATTTTGAAAGAATTATGTTTCCAAACATATCACCAAATTTACTGACAAGGACAGAAACACCACAAAAAAGGGAAAAAAAGGACTTTGAACCCTCAAAACCTACTTAGCTGGACCACTTTCTTATACCATACACAAAAATAAATTCAAAATGGATGAAAGACCTAAATTTGAAACAAAACACCAATAAAATCCTAGAGGAGAGCACAAAAAGCAACCTCTTTGACCTTGGCCATAGCAACTTCTTACTAGATATGTCTCCTGAGACAAGGGAAACACAACCAAAATATGTACCATTGGGACCTCATCAAGATAAAAAGCTTCTGCACAGTGAAGGAAACAATTAACAAAATGAAAAAGGCAAGTTATAGAATGTGAATATATGCAAATGACATATCAGATAAAGGGTTAGTACCCCAAATCCATGAAGAACTTACCAAACTCAACATCTCCCCAAATAATCTAGTTTAA
Organism: Acinonyx jubatus; assembly: GCF_027475565.1. Classification (NCBI taxonomy): domain Eukaryota; kingdom Metazoa; phylum Chordata; class Mammalia; order Carnivora; family Felidae; genus Acinonyx; species Acinonyx jubatus. The sequence goes on along the minus strand of NC_069389.1, from coordinate 58,584,396 downwards.
AAAAGGGGCATAAGACATGAATAGACATTTTCCCAAAGAAGACATAGAGACGGCTAACAGACACATGCAAAAATGCTCAACATCATTCATCATCAGGGAAATACAAATCAAAACGACAATGAGATACCACCTCACACCTGTCAGAATGGCAAATATTAACAACACAAGAAACAACAGGTGTTGGTGAGGATGCAGAGAAAGGGGAACCCTCTTGCAATATTGTTGGGAATGCAAGCTAGTGTGGCCACTCTGGTGAAGAGTATGGAGGTTCCTCAAGAAACTAAAAATAGAACTACCCTATGATCCAGCAATTGCACTACTAGGTATTTATCCAAAGGATACAAAAATACTGATCCAAAGGGGCACATGCACCACAATGTTTATAACTGTATTATCAATAGCCAAATTATAGAAAGACCCCAAATGTCTATCAGTTGATAAATGGATAAAGATATAATACACACACACACACACACACACACACACACACACACACACACACACAATGGACTATTACTCAGCCATCAAACAGAATGGAATATTACCATTTGCAATGATTCAGATGGAGTTAGAATTATGCTACACGAAATAAGTCAGTAAGAGAAAGACAAACACCATATGATTTCACTCATATGGAAATTTAAGAAACAAAACAGATGAACATAGAAGGAAAAAAGAAGAAAACAAAACATAAAAGACTATTAACTCTAGAGAACAAACTGCGGGTTCCTGGAGGGGAGGTGGGCAGGGATGAGCGAAATGGGTGATGGGTATTGAGGAGGTCATTTGTGATAAGCACTGGATGTTATATGTAAGTGATGATTCATTAAATTCTATTCCTGAAACAAATATACACTATATGTTAACTAACTAGAATTTATTTTAACATAATTTATCCTCAAATTGGTTTCCATACAACATCCGGTGCTCATCCCAACAAGTGCCATCCTCGATGCCCATCACCCACTTTCACCTCTCCCCCAATCCCAATCAACACTGTTTGTAACTTTTCCCCCTCCCCCTCCCCCATGGTCTTAAGTTTCTCAAGAGCCACATATGAGTGAAAACATATGGTATCTGTTTTTCTCTGACTGACTTACTTCACTTAGCATAATACCCTCCAGATCCATCCACATTGCTGCAAATGGCTAGATTTCATTCTTTCTCGTTGCCAAGTAGTATTCCATTGTATATAAAAACCACATCTTCTTTCTCAATTGATCAGTTGATGGACATTTAGACTCTTTCCATAATTTGGTTATCATTGAAAGTGCTGCTATAAACATTGGGGTATATGTGCCCCTATGCACCAGCACTCCTGTATCCCTTGGATAAATTCCTAGCAGAGCTATTGCTGGATCATAGGGTAGTTCTGTTTTTAAATTTTTGAGGAACCTCCACACTGGTTTCCAGAGTGGCTGCACTAGTTAGCATTCCCATCAACAGTGCAAGAGGGTTCCCATTTCTCCGCATCCTCGCCAGCATCTATAGTCTCCTGATTTGTTCATTTTAGCCACTCTGACTGGCGTGAGGTGGTATCTCAGTGTGGCTTTGATTTGTATTTCCCTGATGATGAGTGACGTTGAGCATCTTTTCATGTGTCTGTTGGTCATCTGGATGTCTTCTTTGCAGAAGTGTCTATTCATGTCTTCTGCCCATTTCTTCACTGGGTTATTTGTTTTTTGGGTGTGGAGTTCGGTGAGTTCTTTATTGATTTTATCCCTTGCCTTTGGAGATGTGTCAAGTAAGAAATTGCTGCAGCTGAGGTCAAATAGGTTGTTGCCTGCTTTCTCCTCTAGTGTTTTGATGGTTTCCTGTCTCACATTCAGGTCTTTCATCCATTTTGAGTTTATTTTTGTGTATGGTGTAAGAAAGTGATCTAGTTTCATTCTTCTGCATGTTGCTGTCCAGTTCTCCCAGCACCATTTGTTAAAGAGATGGTCTTTTTTCCATTGGATACTCTTTCCTGCTTTGTCAAAGATTAGTTGGCCATACATTTGTGGGTCAAATTCTGGATTCTCTATTCTATTCCATTGGTCTATGTGTCTGTTTTTGTGCCAAAACCATACTGTCTTGATTACAGCTTTGTAACACAGGCTAAAGACCGGGATTGTGATGCCTTCTGCTTTGGTCTTCTTCTTCAATATCACTTTGACTATTCGGGGTCTTTTGTGGTTCCATACAAATTTTAGGATTGTTTGTTCTAGTTTTGAGAAGAATGCTGGTGCAATTTTGATTGGGATTGCATTGAATGTGTAGATTGCTTTGGGTAGTATAGACATTTTAACAATATCTATTCTTCCAATCCATGAGCATGGAATGTTTTTCCATTTCTTTGTGTCTTCTTCAATTTCCCTCATAAGCTTTCTATAGTTTTCAGCATACAGATCTTTTACATCTTTGGTTAGATTTATTCCTAGGTATTTTATGTTTCTTGGTACAATTGTGAATGGGATCAGTTTCTTTATTTCTCTTTCTGGTGCTTCATTATTGGTGTATAAAAATGCAACCAATTTCTGTACATTGATTTTGTACCCTGAGACTTTGCTGAATTCATGTATCAGTTCTAGCAGGGTTTTGGTGGGTTTCCATGTATAATATCGGGTTTTCTATGTATAATATCATGTCATCTATGAAAAGTTAAAGTTTGATTTCTTCCTTGCCAATTTTGATGCCTTTGACTTCATTTTGTTGTCTGATTGCTGATGCTAGGACTTCCAAAACTATGTCAAACAACAGCGGTGACAGTGGACATCCCTGTGGTGTTCCTGATCTCAGGGAGAAAGCTCTCAGTTTTCCCCATTGAGGATGATATTAGCTGTGGGCTTTGCATAAATGGCTTTTATGATGTTTAAGTATGTTCCTTCTATCCAGACTTTTTTGAGGGCTATTATTAAGAAAAGATTCTGTATTTTGTCAAATGCTTTTTCTGCATCTATTGACAGGATCCTATGGTTCTTATCCTTTCTTTTATTAATGTTATTGTATCACATTGATTGATTTGCAAATACTGATATCACATTGATTGATTTGCAAATACTGAACCAACCCTGCAGCCCAGGAATGAATCCCACTTGATCATGGTGAATAATTCTTTTTACATTCTGTTGAATTCAATTTGCTAGTATCTTGTTGAGAATTTTTTGCATCCATATTCATAAGGGATATTGCCCTGTAGTTCTCTTTTACTTCTGGGTCTCTGTCTGGTTTGGGGATCCAAGTAATGCTGGCTTCATAGAATGAGTCTGGAAGTTTTCCTTCCCTTTCTATTTTTTGGAACAGCTTGAGAAAGGTAGGTATTATTTCTTCTTTAAATGTCTGGTAGAATTCCCCAGGGAAGCCATGTGGTCCAGAACTCTTATTTGTTGGGAGAATTTTGATAACTGATTCAATTTCTTCACTAGTTATGGGTCTGTTCAAATTTTGCATTTCTTCCCATTTGAGTTTTGGTAGTGTGTGGGTGTTTATAAATGTGTCCATTTCTTCCAGGTTGTCCAGTTTGTTGGCATATAATTTTTCCTAGTATTCCCTGATAATTGCTTGTATTTCTGAGGGATTGGTTGTAATTCCATTTTCATTCATGATTTTATCTATTTGCGTCCACTCTCTTTTCTTTCTGAGGAGCCTGGCTAGAGGTTTATCAATTTTGTTTATTTTTTCAAAAAAAAAAATTCTTCGTGTCATTGATCTGTTCTACTTTTTTTTTAATTCTATATTGTTTATTTCTGCTGTCATCTTTATTATTTCTCTTCTTCTGCTGGGTTTGGGGTGTCTTTGCTGTTCTGCTTCTAGTTCCTTTACGTGTGCTGTTAGATTTTGTAGTTGGGATTTTTCTTGTTTCTTGAGATAGGCCTGGATGGCAATGTATTTTCCTCTTAGGACTGCCTTTGCTGCATCCCAAAGAGTGTGGGTTGTTGTATTTTCATTTTCATTTGTTTCCATATATTTTTAAATTTCTTCTCTAATTGCCTGGTTGACCCATTCGTTCTTCAGTAGGATGTTCTTTAACCTCCATGCTTTTGGAGGTTTTCCAGACATTTTCCTGTGGTTGATTTCAAGTTTCATAACATTGTGGTCTGAAAGTGTACATGGTATGATCTCAATTCTTTTATATTTATTGAGGGCTGTTTTGTGACCCCAGTATGTGATCTGTCTTAGAGAATGCTCTGTGTGCACTCGAGAAGAAAGTATATTCTGCTGCTTTGCGATGTAGAGTTCTAAATATATCTGTCAAGTCCATCTGGTCCAATGTATCATTCAGGGCCATTGTTTCTTTTTGATTTTCTGTCTAGATGATCTGTCCATTGTTTTAAGTGGAGTATTAAAGTCCCCTGCAATGACCACATTCTTATCAATAAGATTGTTTATGTTTGTGATTGTTTTATATATTTGGGTGCTCCCGAACTCGGTGCATAGACATTTATAATTGCTAGCTCTTCCTGATAGATAGACCCTATAATTATTATATAATGTCCTTCTTCATCTCTTGTTACAGCCTTTAATTTAAAGTTTAGTTTGTCTGAAATAAGCATGGTTACTCCAGCTTTCTTTTGACTTCCAGTAGCATGATAGATAGTTCTCCATCCCCTCACTTTCAATCCGAAGGTGTCCTCAGGTCTGAAATGAGTCTCTTGTAGACAGAAAATAGATGGGTCTTGCATATCTGAGATAAATTCCACTTGGTCATGGTGAGTGGTCCTTTAATATGCTACTGGATTTGGTTTGCTAATATTTTGTTGAATACTTTTGCATCTATATTCATAAAGGATATTGATTTGTAAATTATAATTGTAATAATTCAGGATTTTATTTTGTTGGGGGGTTATATTAGTTACTCCATCTCTTTACTTGTTATAGGTCTATTGAAATTTTCTATTTCTTGAGTTAGTTTAGGTAGGTTGTGTATTTCAAGGAATTTGTCCATTTTTCTGTTTTCTAATTTATTGGTGTACAATTTGTCATACTATTTTCTTACAATAACTTTGTTAAAGTCAGTAGTAATGTTACCACTTTCATTTCTCAATTATTTATGTCTTCTCTTCTTTTTCTCAGTCTAGCTAACCATTTGGTGATTTTGCTTTTCTTTCAAAGAGTAATTTTTTATTTCATTGATTTTCTTTATTGTTTGCTTCGTCTTTATTTTGTTTATCACCACTTTAATCTTTATTATTTCCTTTTTTTTAGTTTTGGGGTAGTTCACTCTTACTTTTCTGGTTCCTTCAGGGTTGAAGTTAGGTTATTGATTTGAGATCTGTATTCTTTTTTGATGTAGACATTTACAACTATAAATTTCCCTGAGAACTGTGTTCTCTCATCCCATTATTTTGATATGTTGTGTTTTCATTTACACTTGTCTTTAGGTGTCTTCTAATTTCCCTTGGGATTCCTTCTTTGATCCACTGGTTGTTTAAGCGTGTTGTTTAATTTTAATATATTTGTGAATATTCTAGTTCCTTCTGTTATTGGTTTATCCTGTTGTGGATATATAATTTTATCCTGTTGTGGTCAGTTAATATATTTTGTATAATATCCATCTTTTTATATAAAATGAGACTTGTTTTGTGACTTAATATGTACTCTATCCTGCAGAATGTTCCATGTACATGTGAGAGAATGTTTATTCTCCTATTCTTGAGTAGAGTGTTCTTCATATGTCTTTTAGGCTTATTTGGTCCATTGAGTTGTTCGAGTCCTCACTTTCTTTACTTATTTTCTGTTTGGTTACTCAATCCATGATAGAAAATAGAGTATTGAGGCCTCCCACTTCTTATTGAAGAACTGTCTGTGTCTCCCTTCAGTACTGTTCATTTTTGTTTCATGTATTTTGAGGATTGGTTATTATGAGGGTAATTGTTTATAATTATTATCCCTTCCTCATACAGATGGCCAACAGACACATGAAAAGATGTTCAGCATCACTAATCATCAGGGAAATGCAAATCAAAACCACAATGAGATATTGCCTCATACCTACCAGAATGTCCAGAATCAAACAGACGAGAAATAATGTTGCAAGAACAAAGAAAAAAAAGAACCCCTAATGGAAATGTCAATTAGTACAGCCACTGTGGAAAACAGTATGGAAATTCCTTAAAAAGTTAATAATAGAAATACCATATGATCCAATAATACCACTAGTGGGTATTTACCCAAATAAAATTAAAACACTAATCTAAAAAGATATATACAGACACCCTCTGTTTATTGCAGCATTGTTTATAATAGTCAAGATATGGAAGTAATCCAAGTGGAAGATGTGGTAGACACACACACACACACACACACACAAGTTACAGCATAGGGAATATATTCAATGATATTTTAATAGTATTATATGAGGATAGATGGTAGCAAATTTTTTAAAGTTTTTATTTAAATTCCAGTTAGTTAACATACAGTGTAATATTAATTTCAAGTGTACAATTTAGTGATTCAACACTTACATACTACACACAATGCTATTCACAGCCAACTGTACTCCTTAATCCCCATCACCTATTTAACCCATCCCCTCACCCACCTCCCCTCTGGTAACCATCACTTTGTTCTCTCTAGTTAAGAGTCTGTTTCTTGGTTTCTCTCTCTCTCTTTTTTTCGCCCTTTGCTCATTTGTTTTATTTCTTAAATTCCACATATGAGTGAAATCATATGGTATTTGACTTTTTCTGATTGACTTATTTTGCTTAGCATAATACTCTCTAGCTCCATATAAGTCATTGCAAATGGTTAGATTTCATTCTTTTTTATGGCTGAGTAATACTCCATTGTGTATATATGTATATCACATCTTCTTTATCCATTCATTGGACATTTGGGTTGTTTCAATAATTTGGCTATTGCAGATAATGCTGGTATAAACATCAGGATGCATGCATCCCTTTGAATTAGTATTTTTGTATTCTTTGGGTAAAATTCTAGTAGTGCAATTGCTGGATTGTAGGGTAGTTCTAATTTTTAAACTTTTTGAGAAACCTCCATACTCTTTTCCACAGTGTCTGAGCCAGTTTGCATTCCCATCAACAGCATACAAGGGATTCCCTTTCTCCACATCCTCACCAACACCTATTATTTTCTGTGCTATTGATTTTAGCCATTCTGATAGGTGTGAGGTGATAGCTTCCTGTAGTTTTGATTTGTATTTCTGGGATGATGAGTGATGTTAAGCATCTTTTCATCTGTATGTCTTCTTTGGAAAAAATGTGTGTTCATGTCTTCTACCCATTTTTAATTGGATTATTCATTTTAGAGGTGTTGAGTTTTAAATTCTTTACATATTTTGGATAATAACCCTTTAGTAGATATGTCATTTGCAAATATCTTCTCCCACTCTGTAGGTTGCCTTTTAGTTTTATTGTTTCCTTCGTTGTGCAGTATAGAAGCTTTTAATTTTAATGAAGTTCCAATAGTTTATATTTCCTTTTGTTTCCTTTGACTCAGGTAACATATCTAGAAAGCAGTTGCTACAGCTGATGTCAAAGAAGTTACTGCCTGTGTTCTCCTCTAGGATTTTTATGTTTTCATGTCTCACATTTAAGTCTTTAATCCATTTTGAATCCTAAAATTTCTATGGAACCACAAAAGACCCCCAAAGAGTCAAAGCAACCTTGAAAAAGAAAAAACAGAGCTGGAGGCATTACAATTCCAGACTTCAAGTTATATTGCAAAGCTGTAGTAATCAAAACAGTATAGTACTGGCACAAAAATAGACACATAGATCAATGGAACAGAATAGGAAACCCAGAAATGAACCCACAACTATATGGTCAGTTAATTTTCTACAAAGCAGGAAAGAATATCCAATGGAAAAAAGACAGTCTCTTCAACAAATTGTGTTGGGAAAACTGGACAGCAACATGCAAAAGAATGAAACTAGATCACTTTCTTACACTTCTTTTGCTATTGGATTCCTTTGCTGTGTGAAAGCTTTTTTATTATGGTGTCATCCCAATAGTTTATGTTTGCTTTTGTCTTTGGTCTGAGGAAATATATCCATAAATATATTGCTAAGGTTGATAGCCAAAAGTTTCCTATGTTTTCTTTTAAAATTTTTATACTCTTAGGTCTCATATTTAATTCTTTAATCCATTTGGGTTTATTTTTGCATTTGATAGAAGAGAGTGAACCAATTTTATTCTTTTATGGAAAAACTGTCTTTTCCTCATTGTATAATTTCACCTCCTTTGTCACAAAGATGTGGGTTTGACTATATAGATGTGGGTTTATTTCTGGGCTCTATATTCTGTTCTGTTGACCTATGTGTCTACTTTTGTGTCTGTACCATACTGTTTTGATTATTACAGATTTGTAGTATATCATGAAATCTAGGATTATGATACCTCCAGCTTTATTCTTCTTTCTTAAGATTGTTTTCACTATTCAAAGTCTTCTGTGGTTTCATACAAATTTTAGAATTATCTGTTCTAGTTCTGCAAAGGAAAAAAATGGTACTGGTATTTTGAAAGGGATTGCATTGAATTTGTAGATTGCTTTACATCATATGAATGTTTTAACAATATTAATTATTCTAAACTATGAGCATGGTGTATGTTTACATTTGTGTCATCCCCAATTTCTCTCACCTCCTTGGTTAAATTTATTCTTAGATATTTTATTCTGTTTGGTACAATTGGACCATTTTCTTATTTCTCTTTATTTTATTGAGGTATAATTGATTCTCAGTGCTATATAGTTTCAGGTGTATGACACAATGATTCAACACTTCTATACATTTCTCAGTGCTCATCAAGTTAAGTGTACTCTTAGTCCCATTTACCTATTTCACCCATCTCCCCACCGACCCCCACTCTGGCAACCACCAGTGTGTTCTCCCTATTTAAAAGTCTGTCTTTTTCTTTGTCTCTTTTTTTTTCATTGTTGGTTCATATGTTGTGTTTTTTAAATTCCACATGAGTAAATTCATATGTTATTTCACTTATTTCACTTAGCAATTATACTCTCTATGCCCATTCATGTTATTGTAAATGGGTAGATTTTATTCTTTTTCATGGCTGAGTGATATTCCATTGTGTGTGTGTATGTGTATATATATATATATATATATATATATATATATATATATATATATATATACATATATACCATTTTTTAATCTGCTCATCTATTGATGGTCACTTGGATTGCTTCCATATTTTAGCTGTGGTAAATAACAATGCAGTAAACATTGGAGTGCATATATTGTTTTGATTAATGATTTTATTGGGGGGGGTGGGGTAAATATCCAGTGGGGAAATTACTGGATAATATTGTAATTTTATTTTTAATTTTTAGATTAACTTCTATACTGTTTTCCACAATGGCTGCACAAGTTTGCATTCTCACCAATGTGCAGGAGGATTCCTTTTTCTCCATATCCTTGCCAGACTTGTTTTTCTTGTCTTTTCAATACTAGCCATGCGACTGGTGTGAGGTGATTTCTCACTCTGGTTTTGATTTACATTTCCCGGATCAGTGTTGTTGAGCATCTTTTCATGTGTCTGTTCGTTATCTCTATGTCATCTTTGGGAAAATGTTTATGTCCTCTGGCCATTTTAATGGCATTATTCAAGTCAATTTTTTTTAGTGCCATGATGCTCTTTTGTTTGTTTTTAAATTCCAGTGTAGTTAACATACACTGTGATATTAGTTTTGGGTGTACAATATAGTGATTCAACAGTTTCATATATTACTCAATGCTCATCAAGATAAGTATACTCTTAATCCCTTCACCTATTTCATGCATCCCTTTACCCCCTTCCGCTCTGGTAACCATCTGTTGTCTATAGCTAAGATGGGACTTTGTGTTTTGATTCTAAGTTGTATAAGCTTTTTATATATTTTGCATATTAACCCATTATCAAATATGTAATTTACAAATATCTTCTCCTATCAGTAGGTTGCATTTTTGCTTTCTTGATGGTTTTCTTCACTGTGCAAAAGCTTTTTACTTTGGTGTAGTCCCAATACTTTAATTCTATTGTTTCCTTTATATCTATAAAACATATATAGAAAAATGTTTCTATGGCAGATGTCAAAAAATTACTGCCTATATTTTCTTCTTGGAATTTCATGGTTTCAGGTCTCACATTTAGGTATTTTTTTACGTTTATTTACTTATTTTTGAGAGATGGAGAGAGACAGAAAGAGAGGAAGAGGCAGAGAGGGAAAGAGAGAATCTCAAATAGGCTTCACACTGTCAGTGCAGAGCCCAGTGCAGAGCTCAAACTCATGAACCATGAGATCATGTGAGCCAAAATCAAGAATTGGACACTTAACCAACTGAGCCACCCAGCCACCCCTCACATTTAGATATTTAATTCATTTTGAGTTTATTTTTATGTATGGTGTAATAAAATGATCCAGTTTCATTCTTTTGCATGTAGCTATCCAGTTTTCCCAACACTATTTCTAGAAGAGACTGTCTTTTTTCCCTTTATATATTCTTGCCTTCTTTGTTAGATTTTAATTGACCATACAAGCATCGGTTTATTTCTGAACTCTGTATTCTGTTCCATTGATCTATGTGTCTAATTTTCTTCCAGTACCATACTGTTTTGATTACTACAGCTTTGTGGCATATCTTGAAATCTGGAACTGTGATACTTTCAGTTTTGTTCTTTTTCAATATTTCTTTGACTATTTGGGGACTTATGTGGTCCCAAACAAATTTTAGGATTATTTATTCTACTTCTTTGAATAATGCTGTTGTTATTTTGACAGGGATTTGATAAATCTGTAGATTGTTTTGAATAGTGTGGACATTAAAAAAATAGTTCCCCCCAACCCATAAACATTAAACATCCCTCTATTTCTTTGTGTCATCTTCAATTTCTTTAATCAAAGTTTTATAGTGTTCAGAGTTCCTGTCTTTCACCTCCTTGTTGTTAAGTTTATTCCTGGGTATTTTATTCTCTTTGGTGCAGTTGTAAATGGGATTGCTTTCTTAATTTATTTTCTGCTACTTCATTATTAGGTTACAGAAATGCAACAGATTTCTGTACTTTGATTCTGTATCCTGCAATTTTACTGAATTCGTATTTAGAACTGTATCAGTTCTAGCAATTTTTGGTGGAACCTTTTAGGATTTCTACAGAGTATCATGTCATCTGCAAACAGTGGAAGTTTTACTTCTTCCTTACCGATTTGGATATCTTTTATTTCTCTTGGTTGTCTAATTGCTATGGTTAAGACTTCCAGTACTATGTTGAATAAAAGTGGTGAGAGAGGACATCCTTGTCTTGTTCCTGACCTTAGGGGAAAGCTCTGCTTTTCACCATTAAGTATGATGTCAGCTGTGGGTTTTTCATTTATGGCTTTTATTATTTTGAGATATGTTCCCTCTAAACCTACATTGTTGAGAGTGTTTATCATGAATGGATATTGTAGTTTGTTAAATGCTTTTTCTTCATCTATTGAAATGGTCATATGGTTTGTAGCCTTTCTCTTGTGAATGTGATGTATCACTTTAATTGGTTTGCAGATGTTGAACTACCCTTGCATTCTGGAAATAAATCACACTTGATTATGGTGAATGATTTTTTTAATGTGTTGTTGGATTTTGTTTGTTAATATTTTGTTGAGAATTTGGTTCATCAGAAATATTGGAGTGTAGTTTTCTTTCTTAGTGGTATCTTTATCAGGGTTTGGTATCAGGGCAATGCTGGACCCATAGAATGAATTTGGGAGCTTTCTTTCCTCTTGTATTTTTTGGAATAGTGTGACAACAATAGGTATTAATTCTTTTAAATGTTTGGTCGTGAAATTTTGTTTATTGGGAGTTTTTCTTTACTGATCCAACTTCATTGCTAGTAATTGGTCTGTTCAAATTTTTTATTTCTCCTTTATTCAGTTTTGTAAAGTTATATGTTTCTACAAATTCCTCCATTCCTTCTAAGTTGTCCAATTTGTTCATATATAATTTTGTATAATATTCACTTATAATCTTTTTATTTCTATCATGTCAGTTGTTATTTCTCTTATATCTTATTTTATTTGAGTGTACACTCTCTCTTTTTCTATCTCCTTTGTTGTTGTTGTTGTTGTTGTTGTTGTTGTTGTTGCTTTGTTGTTGTTGAGTTTGGCTGAAGGTTTATCAAATTTGTTGATGTATTCAAAGGACCAGCTCCTGGTTTCATTGATCTATTCTACTGAATAGATAGAATTTTTGTAATTCGTTTTGCCTCTATTTCATTTATTTCTCCTCTAGTCTTTATTATTTCCTTCCTTCTACTGGCTTTGGGTTTTGTTCATTCTTCTTTTTCTAGCTCCTTGAGGTGTAATGTTAAGTTGTTTATTTGATATTTTTCTTGCTTCCTGAGGTAGACCTGTATTGCTGTAATCTTCTCTCTTAGAACAGCCTTTGCTGCATTCAAAAGATTTTGGACTGCTGTATTTCATTTTCATTTGTTCCCATGTGTTTACAAATTTCTTTAATTTCTTGGTTGACTAATTAATTGTTTAGTAGCATGTTATTTAACCTCTATGTACTTGTGTCCTTTCCAGATTTTTTCTTGGTATTGACTTCTAGTTTCATACCATTGTGTTTGGGAAAGATACAGGATATGATTTCAAATTAAAAAAAAATTGAGGTTTCTTTTGTGTCCTAACACGATCTATTCTACAGCATATTCCATGTGTACCTGAAAAGAATGTATTCCATTGTTTTTTGCTGGAGTGTTCTGAATATATATGTTAGATCCATCTGTCCCAATGTGTCATTCAAAGTCACTGTTTTCTTGTTGATTTTCTGTCTGGATGATCTATCCATTTATATAAATGGAGTATTAAAGCCCTTTACTATCATTATATTACTATGATGTTTTCCTTTATGTCTGTTAATGGTTGCTTTATATATTTTGTTGTTCCATATTGGGTGCATAAATACAATTGTTTCATTTTCTTTTTGGATTGTCCCCTTTATCATTATGTGGTGTCCTTCTTTGTCTCTTGTTGCAGTCTTTGTTTTAAAGCTTACTCTGTCTGATTTAAGTATTGTCACCCTACCTTCTTTTCACATCCATTTGCATGATAAATATTTTTCCATTCCTTTACTTTCAGAATGTGTCTTTATGTCTGAAGTGAGTTTCTTGTAGGCAGCATAAATATGGGTCTGCATTTTATCCATTCAGTGATGCTGTGTCTTTTGATTAGGGCTTTTTGTTCAACTACATTCAAAGTAACTATTGGTAAGTATGTACTTATTGCCATTTTGTTATATTTTTAATGGTTGTTTTTGTAGCTCTTCTCTGTTCCTTTTTTCTCTACATCTCTTCCCTTGTGGTTTGAATGCGTTTTTTTAGTGATATGCTTGGATCTCTTTCTGTTTATTTTTTGCATATGTATTACAGGTTTTTGATCTATGGTTATCATTAGATTTATTTTTAATATCCTATGCATACAGCAGTCTATATTAAATTGATGGTTGCTAAATTTTAAACCCATTCTGAAAGCATTTAATTTTTATTTCCCCCTTCCCCCACTTTTTAGGTATATGGTAGAAAATCTAGTAATGCAATTACTGGATCATATGGTAATACTATTTTTAACTTATTGAGAAGACTTCATACTGCTATCTATAGTGGCACACAAGTTTGCATTCCAATCATAGTGGGATTCATTTTGAGTTTAATTTTGTGTATACTATAAGAAAGTAGTCCAGTTTCATTCTTTTGTGTGTTGCTGTCCAGTTTTCCCAGCACCTTTTGTTGAAAAGACGTCATTTTCCCATTGTATATTTTTTACTCCTTTGTTGAAGATGAATTAACCATATAATCACTGGTTTACTCCTGGTATCTCTATTCTATTCCATTGATCTATCAATCTATTTTGTGCCAGTACCACATTCTTTTGATTATTATAGCTTTGTTATATAAGTTGAAATCTAAAATTATTATACCTCCAGTTGTGTTTTTCTTTTTCAAGATTGCTCTGGCTATTTGGGGTACTTGTGATTCCATACAAATTTTAGGATTGTTTTTTCTAGTTCTGTGAAAAATGCTGTTTGTATTTTGATGGGGATTTCATTAAGTGTGTAGATTGCTTTGGATAGTATAGATATTTTAACAATATTTATTCTTCCAATCCATGAGCATGAAATGTCTTTCCATTTGTTGGTGTCATCTTCAATATATTTTATCAATATTTTATAGTTTTCAGAGTTCAGGTCTTTAACCTCCATGGTTAAGCTTATTCCTAGGTATATTTTTTTTTCGTGCAATTGTAAAAGGGATAGTTTCTTAATTCTCTTTCTGTTGATTCATTATTAGTGTATAGAAATACAGTGATTTTCTGTATATTGATTTTGTACCTTGTGGCTTTACTGAATTTATTTATTAATTCTAATAGTTTTTAGGTGGAGCCTTTAGGATTTTTCTGAATATAGTATCATATCATTTGCAAATAGTGACAATTTTACTTCTTTCTTAACAATTTAGATGTCTTTTATTTCTTTTTCTTGCCTGTTTGGTGTGGCTAAGACTTCCAGCACAATGTTAAGTAGAAGTGCCAAGAGTGATGTTCTTTGTCTTGTTCCTGACCTTAGAATGTTCTTAGTTTTCACCATTTATTTTTATGCTAGCTGTGGGCTTTTCATATATGGCCTTTATTATGTCAAGGTATGTTTCCTCTAAATCTACTTTATTGTGGGTTTTTATCATGAATGGATGTTGTATTTGTCAAAAGCCTTTTCTGCATTTATTGAAATGATCATATGGTTTTTATCCTCTCCTTTATTGATATGATGTATCACATTGATTGATTTGTGAATATTGAACCATACACACATCCTGAAAATAAATCCCACTTGATTATGGTGAGTAATGTTTTTCATGTGTTGTTGGATTCAGTTTCCTAGTATTATGTTGATTTGTGCATGTGTGTTCATCAGTGATATTGGCCTGGAGTTCTCTTTTATTGTGGTGTCTTTATTTGGTTTTGGTATCAGGGTAATGCTGGCCTGATAGAATGAATTTGCAGGTTTTCCTTTTTCTAATTTTTGGAAAAGTTTGAGAAGAATACGTATTAACTCTTCTTTCTTTATTTATTTTTTTGGTATTAACTCTTCCTTAAATGTTTTTTATTTTTTTTTTAAATATTTTTTTAAATGTTTATTTATTTTTGAGACAGAGAGAGACAGAGCATGAACGGGGGAGGGGCAGAGAGAGAGGGAGACACAGAATTGGAAACAGGCTCCAGGCTCTGAGCCATCAGCCCAGAGCCCAACGCGGGGCTCAAACTCATGGACCGTGAGATCGTGACCTGAGCTGAAGTCGGATGCTTAACCGATTGAGCCACCCAGGCGCCCCTTAAATGTTTTTTAGAATTCACCTGTGAGAAGCTGTTTGATCCTGGACTTTTTTTGTTGGGAGTTTTTCTTTTTTTTTTAATTTCTAATTCAATTTCATTGCTGGTAATCTGTCCCTTAAAATTTTCTCTTTCTTCCTGCTTCAGTTTTGGTATGTTGTATGTTTCTAGTAAATTATCTATTTCTTCTAGGTTGTCTAATTTTTTGGCATATACCTTTTCATAATATTCTCTTAAAATCTTTTGTTTTTATGTGTTGTCAGTTGTTATTTCTCCTCATAATTTCTGATTTTGTTTATTCGAGTCCTCTTTCATTTTTTTATGAATCTTTCTAAATGTTTATCAGTTTTGTTTGTCTTTTCAAAGAACCAGCTTCTGGTTTCATTGATCTCTTATTTTGATTTTTTTAGTTTCTATATCATTTATTTCTACTCTAATCTTTATTATTTCCTTCCTTCTGCTGGTTGGGGTTTTGTTTATTTTTCTATATCCTTTAGGTGTAATATTATGATGTTTATTTGAGATTTTTCATGGTTCTTGAGGCAGGCCTGTATTTCTGTAAATTTCCTTCTTTGAACAGCTTTTGCTGCATCCCAAAGATTTTGGACATTTTTGTTTTCATTTTCATTTGTCTCCTTGGTTTTTTTTTTTTTTTTTCTTCTTCTTCTTTGATTTTCTGGTTGAAACATTCATTGTTTAGTGATATTCTGAATTTGTTGAGACTTGTTTTGTGGGATAATATATGATATATTCTGGACAATGTTCTATGTGCACTTGTAAAAAAATGTGTATTCTGCTGATTTAGGATGGAATGTTCTGAATATATTGGTTATGTCCATCTGGTCCAGTATGTCATTCAAAGCCACTGTTTCCTTGCTGATTTTCTGTTTAGATGATCTGTCCACTGATGTAAGTTGGATGTTAAAGTCCCCAACTATTATTGTATTACTATTAGTTCCTTTATGTTTGTTATTAACTGTTTTATGTATTTGGGTGCTTTCATGTTGTGTGCATAAATATTTACAATTGTTATATCTTCTTCTTGGATTGTTTCCTTTATTATTATTAGTTTCCTTCTTTGTCTCTTGATACAAAATCTTAATTTAAAATATGATTTAAAACTCTTGTTTAAAATTTTTTTATGTTTTATTTATTTGTGAGAGCAAGAGAGACAGAGCATGAGTGGGGGAAGGGAAGAGAGAGAAGGGGAAACACAGAATCTGAAACAGGTTCCAGGTTCTGAGCCATCAGCACAGAGCCTGACGTGAGGCCCTAACCCACAGACTGCAAGATCATGACCCAAGCCAAAATCAGATGCTTAACTGACTGAGCCACCCAGGTGCCCCTAAAACTCTTGTTTTAAAATATAGTTTGTTGTAAAGTATATTTTGTTTGATATAAATATTGGTATCTGGCTTTCTTTTCACATCCATTTGCATTATAAATGTTTCTGCATCCCCTCACTTTCAATCTACATGTGTCTTTAAGTCAGAAATTAATCTCTTTAGACAGTACATAAATTAGTTTTTTTTTTTTTATCCAATCAGTCAACCTATGTCTTGTATGGAAACATTTAGTTCTTTTACATTCTAAGTAATTATTGATAGGTGTGTATTTATTGCTATTTGATTTGGTTTTCATTGGTTTTGTAGTTCTTCTCTGTTCCTTTCTTCCTTTGCTCTCTTCTTTCATCATAGGTTGGCTTTGTTTAGTGATATACTTGTAGTCCTTTCTCTTTATTTTTTATATCTCTATAACTGGTTTTGACTTATGGTCATCATTACTATGGTTTGTATATAACAACTTCAGCATATAGCAGTCTATATTAAGTTGATGGTCACTTAAGTTTGAACCCATTCTTTACTTTTCTCCTCCCCATGTTTTAAGTATATGGTGTCATATTTCACATCCTTTGATTTTGCTAGTTTCTTGATTTATTGTTACAGATACACTTAATTTTACTGCTTTTGTGCTTCTGACTTTTCTTTTACTTATGGTTTTTCTTTTCCACTCTAAGATTACCCTTTACCATTTCTTGTATGGTTTTTTTAGTAGTCATGAACTCCTTTAGCTTTTGTTTATCTGAGAAACTCTGTCTCTCCTTCTATTCTGAATGATAGCCTTGCTGAATAAAGTATTTTTGGCTGCTGATTTTTTCTTTTTAGCACTTGACTAATATCTCATGCTACTGTCTTCTGGCCTGCAAATTTTCTGCTGAAAAATTCCCTGAGAGCCTTATGTGATTTCCCTTATACATAACTGTTTTCTTTTCTATTGCTACTTTTAAATTTCTCTCTTTATCAGTACTTTTTAAATTTTAAATATTATGTGTCTCATTGTTGACCTCCTTGGGTTGATTTTCTTGGGGATTCTCTGTGCCTCCTAGATCTGGTGTTGTTTCCTATATCAGATTAAGGATGTTATAGCTATTATTTCTTCAAATAACTTTTCTGCCCCTCTTTCTCTTTCTTCTCCCTCTGGCATTCTTATGATACAAAAAATTATTATGCATGATGATGTTCTTGAGTTCTCTTAACGTATTCTCATTTTTTTATTATTCTTTTTGCTTTTTCAGCTTGGTTTCCATTACTTTGTTTCCCAGGATACTGATGCATTCTTCTGCTTTCTCTAGTCAAATATTTATTTTCTCTAGTGTATTTTTAATTTCAGTTATTGAGTTTTTCATCTATGATTGGTTATTTTGTAATATTTTCTATCTCTTTATTGAAGTTTTCACTGAGATTTTCCACTATTTTCTCAAGTTCATTGAGCATTTTTGTGACTATTTATTTTGAATTCTCTATAAGGCATATTGCTTATCTTCATTTCATTTAACTCCTTGCTGTGATTTTGTCCTATTCTTCATTTGGGACATATACATTGGTCTCATTTTGTATAACCCTCTTTATTTGTATATATTAGGAAAGTGAGATACATCTCGTGATCCTGTAATTAGTGGCCTTATGAAGAAGAGGTCCTGTGGTGCAATGTCCCATGTTCACCAGAACTAGGCCTTCAGGTGTGTGTGTTGTGTGTTTTGTGCACCCTATTGTTGTGATTGAACCACGTATGGTTTCAGTACAGTCAGTTTCCATAACCCCTTTGGCCTATTTTGGGGAGGTTTTGATACCTGTGCTGTTAACAGTCTAGTCTGACATCACCTTGGTCTTTTTTTTCTCCAAATCTTACAATGCTTTAACTTAAAAAAAAGTACATGTATGAACATTTCCAACATATGTAAAGGAGATTTGTAATATCTTAAGGAAATACTATGTCTACATACAGGCTAATTAATTTGAAATCTCAAAAAGATAATGATTTTCCTAAACATATAAAAGACAAAATTGACTGAAGAAAGAGAAACTATGAATAAATCGAAAACTATAAAAAATGTTGAAAAATTCAAAAATTACATCCAAATAAAGATATGGAATAAAATAACATTGATATATTTCTAGCCTTTAAAAAACAGATAATTGCACCTTATATGATCTGTGCATGCATTTTAAAGTTCCATTGGGTTGCCAGGTCATCTAAAACCTAATTCAGATAATAGAAATTTATCATATTAATATATGAAGAAGTTTAAAAAAATTGAGAGAGCTGAAAAGTCAAACACAAAAGAATAAAAACTGATAATTAGCATAAAATTCAGCGCTATTGGTCAATTTACCTTTACCTATCCATGGCAGATGTTGATTATTAACCAATCTAGAACCTCTTATTTATACCAACCACTTATGTTTATTTTAATCTTTTTTTAATGGTTTCAGGAGTAGGATTTAGTGATTCATCACTTACATATAATACCAAGTGCTTATCTCAACATGTACTCTCCTTAGTGCCCATCACTCATTTAGCCCATCCCCCACCCAACACCCCTCCAGCAACCCTCAGTTTCCTCTCTGTATTTAAGCATCTCTTATGGTTTGCCTCCCTGTTTTTACCTTATTTTTCCTTCCTTTCCCTGCGTTCATTTGTTTCCTTAATTCCACATATGAGTGAAATCATATATTTATCTTTCTCTGATTAACTAATTTCACTTAGCATAATACACTCTAGTTCCATCCATGTTGTTGCAAATGGCAAGACTTCATTCTTTTTGACCCCCGAGTAATATTTCATTGTGTATATATACCACATCTTCTTTATTTGTCAGTCAATGGACATTTGGGCTCTTTCCATAATTTTGCTACTGTTGATAGCACTGATATAAACATTGCAGTGCATGTGCCCCTTGGAATCAGCATTTTTATATCCTTTGGATAAATACCTAGTTGTGCAATTGCTGGGTCATAGGGTAACTCTATTTTTAATTTTTTGAGGAACTTCCACACTGTTTTCCAGAGTGGCTGCACCAGTTTGCATTCCCACCAACAGTGTAAAATTGATCCCCTCTCTCTGCATCCTCACCAACATCTCATGTTTAGTGAGTTGTTAATTTTAGTAGGTTCTGACAGGTGTGAGGTGGTATCTCATTGTTGTTTTGATTTGTATTTCCCGGATGATGAGTGATGGTGAGCATTTTTTCATGTGTCTGTTAGCCATCTGGATGTCTTCTTTGGAGAAGGGTCTATTCATGTCTTTTGCCCATTTTTTTACTGGGTTATTCATTTTTTGGGTGTTGAGTTTGATAAGTTCTTTATAGCTTTTGGATACTAAGCCTTTATCTGATATGTCATTTGCAAATATCTTCTCCCATTCTGTCCGTTGCTTTTTAGTTTTGTTGATTGTTTCCTTCACCGTGCAGAAGCTTTTTATCTTGATGAGGTCCCAATAGTTCACTTTTGCTTTTGTTTCCCTTACCTCGGAGACATGTCTAGTAAGAAGTTACTGCAGCCTATGTTAAAGAGGTTGTATGCCTGTTTTCTCCTCTAGGATTTTTATGGTTTCCTGTCCTACATTTAGGTCTTTTATCCATTTCGAGTTTATTTTTGTGTATGGTAAGAAAGTGGTCAAGGTTCATTCTTTTGCATATCGTTGTCTAGTTTTCCAAACATCATTTGCTGAAGAGACTGTTTTGTTTTGTTTTTTCCTGTTGGATACTCTTCCCTGCTTTGTCAAAGATTAGTTAGCCATACATTTTTGGGTCCATTTCTGGGTTCTCTATTCTGTTCCATGATCTATGTGTCTGTGGTTGTGCCAGTACTATACTGCTTGATGATTACAGATTTGTGATATAGCTTGAAGTCTAGAATTGTGATCCCTCCAGCTTTGGTTTTATTTTCCAACAGGATATTTTCTGGTTCCATACAAATTTTAGGATTGTTTGTTCTAACTCTGTGAAGAATGCTTGTGCTATTTGATAGCAATTGCATTGAATGTGTACATTGCTTTGGGTCGTATCAACATTTTAACAATATTTGTTCTTCCAATCCATGAACATTTAATGTTTTTCCATTTCTTTGTGCCTTTCTTCAAATTCTTTCATAAACTTTCTCTAGTTTTCAGTGTGTAGATCTTTTACTTCTTTTGTTAGGCTTATTCCTAGGTATCTTATGGTTTTCGGTGCAACTGTAAATGGGATCGATTCCTTAATTGTTGGGTCATAGGGTAGCTTTATTTTTTCTGCTGCTTCATTATAGGTGTATAGAAATGTAACCAATTTCTGCATGTTGGTTTTATATCTTGTGACTTGGCTGAATTCATGCATCAGTTCTAGCAGTTTGTGTGTGTGTGTGTGTGTGTGTGTGTGTGTGTGTGTGTGTGTAATCTTTCAGGTTTTCCACATAAAATATCCTGTCATCTGCAAATAGTGAATGTTTGACTTTTTTCTTGAGGATTTGGATGTCTTTTATTTATGTTTTTTTTCTGATTGCTGGGGCTAAGACTTCCAACATATGTTGAATAACATTGGTGAGAGTGACATCCCTGTCATATACCTGACCTTAGGGAGAAAACTCTCAGTTTTTCCCCATTGAGGATGATATTAGCTGTGGGTCTTTCCTATATGACCTTTATGATCTTCAGGTATGTTCCTTCTGTCCCTACTTAGTTAAGGCTTTTTATCAAGAAAGGATGCTGTATTTTGTCAAATGCTTTTTCTGTATCTATTGAGAGGATCATGTGGTTCTTATCCTTTCTTTTGTTAATGTGATGTATAACGATGATTGGTTTGTAGATATTGAACCAGCCCTATAGCCCAGGAATAAGTCCCACTTGATCATGGTTAATAATTCTTTTAATGTATTGTCGGATTCAGTTTGTTAGTATCTTGTTGAGAATTTTTGCATCCATGTGCCATCAGGGAAATTGGTCTGTAGTTCTCCTTTTTAGTGAGGTCGTTGTCTGGTTGTGGAATCAATGTAATGCTGGCCTCATAGAATGAGTTTGAAAGTTTTCCTTTCCTTTCTATATTTTGGAATATCTTCAAAAGAACAGGTATTAACTCTTCTTTAAATGTTTGGTAGAATTCCCCCTGGAAAGCCATCTGGCCTTGGAGTCTTGATTCTTGGGAGATTTCTGATTCTTGATTCAGTTTCCTTTCTGGTTATGAGTCTGTTCAAATCTATTTCTCCCTGTTTCAGTTTTGGTAGTTTATATGTTTCTAGGAATTTTTTCATTTCTTCCAGATTGCCCAACTGGTTGGTATATAATTGCTCATAATATTCTCTTATTATTGTTTGTATTTCTGTGGTGTTTGTTGTGACTCTCCTCTTTAATTCCTGATTTTATTTATGTGGGTCTTTTCCTTTTCCTTTCTGATAAATCTGGCCAGGGGGTTATCAATTTTGTTTTCTTTCAAAGAACCAGCTCCTGTTTCTGTTGATATCTTCTACTGTGTGTGTGTGTGTGTGTTTTTATTTTGATATCACTGATCTCTGCTCTAATCTTATTTCCCTTCTTCTGCTGGCTTGGGCTTTATTTGCTGTTCTTTTTCCAGCTCCTTTAGGTGTAAGGTTAGGTTGTGTATTTGAGACCCTTGTACCTTCTTTAGGAAGGCATGGATTGCTATATACTTCCCTCTTATGACCACCTTTGCTTCATCCCAGAGATTGGAGTTGTCGTGTTTTCATTTTCATTGGCTTCCATGTACTTTTTAATTTGCTCTTTAATTTCTTGATTAAACCATTAATTCTCTAATAGGATGGGGTTTTTTTTTTAGTTTTTTAATGTTTTGTTTATTTTTGAGAGAGAGAACACAAGCAGAGCAGGAACAGAGAGATGGGGGACAGAAGATACAATGAATGCTGTGCACTGAGAGCATGGGGCTTGAAGTCACGTACTGCAAGATCATGACCTGAGCTGAAGTTAGACACTCAACTGACTGATCCACCCAGGTGTCCCAGTAGGATGTCCTTTAATCTCCAAGTACTTGTGGTCTTTGCAAAAATTTTCTTGCAGTTGATTTCAAGTTTCATAGCATTGTGGTCCAAAAATATGTATGGTATGATCTTGACTATTTTGTACTTGTTGAAAACTGATTTGTGACCCAGTATATGATCTATTCTGGAGAATGTTCCATGTGAACTTGAGTAAAATGTGTACTCTGCTGCTTTGGGATGATATGTTCTGTATATATCTGTTAAGTCATTCTGGTCCAATGTGTCATTCAAAGCCATTGTTTCCTTGTTGATTTTCAGCTTAGATGATCTGTCCATTGCTACACGTGGGGGTATTAAAGTCCTACTATTTTGGTGTCATTATCAATGAGTTTCTTTATATTTGTGATTAATTGATTTATATATTCAGGTTTTCCATGTCGGGGGCGTTTATCATTTACCATTTTATTTATATTTACCATTGTTAGATCTTCTTGGTGGATAGACCTCTTAATTATCATATAGTGCCCTCTTTCATCTCTTGTTACAGTTTACACTTAAAATCTAGTTTGATATAAGTATGGCTACTCTGGCTTTCTTTTGATATCCATTAGAGTGATAAGTGGTTATCCATCCCCTCATTTTCAATCTGCAGGTATCTTTAGGTCTAAAATGAGTCTCTTGAGGGTAGCATAGAGATGGGTCTTGGTGGTTTTTTTTATCCACTCTGATACCTTATGTCTTTTGATTACATTTACAGTGATTATTTAAAGATATAAATTTAGTGCCATTCTGTTGCCTCTAGGGTTGGTGTTTCTGGTGATGTTCTCTGGTCTTTTCTAGTCTTTGTTGCTTTTGCTCTTTTTTGTTTTGTTTTGTTTTTACTCCAAAGATTCCCCCTTAAAATTTCTTGAAGGGCTGGTTAAGTGGTCACGAACTCCTTTAGTTTTTGTTTATCTGGGAAACTCTTTGTCTTCCTTCTCTTTTGAATGAGAGCTTTGCTGGATAAAGAATTCTTGGCTGCATATTTTTCTGATTCAGCACATTGAATATATCCTGACACTCCCTTCTGGCCTGCCAAGTTTCTTTGGACAGATCTGCTGCTAAAGTGATCTGTTTTCCCTTGTACATTAAGGACATATTTTCTCCTGCTGCTTTAATAATTCTTTCCTTCTCTGTGTATTTTGTGAATTTGACTATGAAATGCCTTGGTGATGGTTGGTTTTTATTGAATCTGATGGGAGTTCTTTGTACTTTTTGGATTTTGATGTCTATGTCCATCCCCAGATTAAAGAAGTTTTCAGCTATAATTTGCTCACATAAACCTTTTTCCCCTTTTTCTCTCTCTTCATCTTCTGGGACTCTTATGATTCAAATGTTATTCCTTTTTAATAAGTTACTGAGTTCTCTAAGTCTTGCATCATTATCTTTTGCTTTTGTTTCCCTCTTTTTTTTCTGTTTCCTTCTTCTCCATAATTTTATCTTCTATATCACTGATTCAGTGCTCTACTTTGTCCATCCTTGCCCTCATGGCATTCATTCGAGATTGCATCTCAGTTAACAGCATTTTTAATTTTTGCCTGACTAGATTTTACTTCTTTTATCTCTGCAGAAAGGGATTCTTTGGTGACTTCTATGGTTTTTTTTTTTTACCCCAGCTAGTATTATCATCGTGGTTTTAAATTATATTTCATACATCTTATTTATATTTGTGTTGATTAAATCCCTGGCCATAATTTCTTCTTGTTCTATCCTTTGACAATTCTTCCGTGTTGTCATTTTGAAGAAAGAAAAAAATAATAAAATTAAAAATGAAAATTAAAAACAAAATAAAAAAATCAAATAAAGGAAGCTAGATCCTAAGTGTGTTTTGGTCCGCTTGTTGAAAGAAGCTTGATAGAGGGGCACCTGCCTGGGTTGCTTAGTTGGTTAAGCTTCTGACTTCAGCTCAGGTCATGATCTCACAGATCATGGGTTTGAGCCTGGCATCAGGAGCTGTGCTGACAGCTCAGAACCTGGAGCCTGCTTTGGATTCTGTGTCTCCCTCTCTCTCTGCCCCTCCCCAACTCACAAATTGTCTCTCAAAAATTAAAAATTTAGAAAAATAAAATCATCTCTTTAAAAAAAAAGCTTGATAGAATAGAGGAAAAAGAAAAAGCAAAAAAAAAGAATTTTTAAAATAAAGAAAATAAGAGTAAAAAGTTAAAAAAAATAAAAAAAGATTTGCTGTTTCTGTATCCAAGAAAGAGAAAGAAAAGAATGAAAGAAAAAGGGAAAACAATTTAAGCAAAAACAGAAGCAAAGAAAACAAATGAACCAGCAAACAAAATGAAACCCAAATGAGGTTACATTCAGTATTCCCTAGCACTGAACCTCTGAAGCACACTATAATCCATAGACTAAGTAGGTGGAGGGATTTGTCCTCGTCTTCTGGGGGATGTGCCTGGAGGGTACATTTGGGTGAGGCTTGGTGTAACAGTTCCATTGTCCACTTGGTGGCACTGCTTAGCTTACTGGGGTGGATCTGTGTGTGTGCCCGCACATGTTTGCATGCATGGACTCGAAGTGAAAATGACTTCACCACCCAGCTCCCTGGTATCTGGCCCAGGAACTTTTCACTCTCACCATGCTGTGATCAAACACCCCTCCTTTGTCTCAGGCCTCCATCGGCTCCCTGCCTCTACCTTGTCTGTGTCCAAGCTGTCTGCCTGCCAGGTGGCACCTCCCTCCAGAGTTTTATCTTAGATTGGGCTGTATTTCAAAACCCCACCCTTCAGAGACCCCTGTGGCCTGAACCTATGGTGAGTCTCTTGGGCAGAGTCTCACCCAGAAACGGCCAGGTGCTAGCTTGTCTCAGAAAATGTTTGCGGGATCATGCAGTGGCAGAAGTTCAGAGTTTATGGCAAATCACAACACAGCCAGTGCCAGGTTTTGCCACACTCTGGCGGCTTTGTCCCAATACCAGCAAACATGGCCCTTCTCCAGGGTCCACTGGGACCTTTGCCCATGGGGAGGCCATATGGCCTCTACTAAATGAACTCCAATCATGGGAACCACTTCTCCCCATGTGGCACATAGACCACACAGACCATGCTCCCTGCTCCTGAGATTTGCCCTACATCCTCACCAGAGCACTGCCAGACACTGAGCTCTGAACCTTCAGTCTCTGTTCCACTGTTTATAGAATCCTGGTGGTATTGAAACCCTCTCCTTTCTCCCTGTCAATGGTTTTGGAGAACAGATTTCTTGTCCAGTCCCCTGCAAATGTTTTCACTCTTCCTCTTTCTCTCCAGCTACTTTTGGCAGGGAGAGCATTTTTCTTGGACAATAATGAAGCACTGCACTCTCCCCCTTTCTCTTTTTCTCTCTTTCTCCAAGAGAACAGCTTCCCACCCTCCATGGCTCCATGGCTCTTCCCCGATTCCCCTCTCCATACCATGTACCTGCCAAGTTCTGTGGCTCAAATTATGCAGATTGTTGCTTTAATCCTCAGATCAATTTCCTAAGTGTTCAAAATGGTTTGATGCTGACCTAGTTGCGTTTCAGGGACAAAATAAGTTCAGGGACTCCATACTACTCTGTCATCCTTTTTTTTTTTTTTATGTTTCATTATTTTTTTTCTTTTTGAGAGAGAGAGGGTGAAAGTGAGCAAGAGGCAGAGAGAGAAGGACAGAGAGAGAAATGGCACTCACCCAAATCAGAACTCAAACTCACAAATTGTGAGATCACAACCTGAGCTGAAGTCGGATGCTTAACCAACTGAGCCACCCAGGCACCCCACTACTCTGCCATCCTAACCCGAAAACCTCACCTTTGTCTTTTAATTGAATTGAATCAGATGCCTTCCCTCAGCCCACTGCCAATGTTGTGATTGCCCTGAACTGCAGGGCACTCTCCCTGTGATATCCCTGAGAGGCTCTAATTTGTGAGTGGGGCCTGCAGTATCAGATATCTGCCCACAGTCTATCTGTTGGGTTTGCAGTGACCCTGAACTATAGGGCTTTCTCCTTGTACTGCCCTTTGTGAGGTTTTTGTTGGTTGACAAAGCCAGAAGTCTGATCATATGTCTGCCTCCAGCCCACTACTGGGACTGCAGTTGAGCTGTTGTGTAATTATCTTCCACTCTCAACAGGGCAAGAGTCACTTTGGAGTGGTGCTGGTCACTATCTCAGCTGCTTGCAGAATGAGACAGGTCAGGTGCCACTTTGGAGGGATTCCTGCTGAGTAGGTCAGGTTGGATGTGGTATATCTACAGGACAAGATGAGCCTGGGTATGCTGTGTTAACATGTTGTGTGGAGAGTGTTCATTCTGGCTTCAGCAGGTGTCTGGAGAAATGGTGCCAGCCAACCTTTTTTCTTGGAGAATTTTCCTAAGTATTCCTGTCTCTCTGGCACACTTTCTGAATTTTCTAAATAAATATCCTTCCTGTATACCTTAAGTGCCTTTCAAACTGATGCTTCTATGCTATATCTCGGTGAGGTTGTTTGTTATGTTATCTCTTTAAGGGTGGGGACACAGTTCCCTATCTCCCTCAGTATCTTCCAGAGCTGAACCTCCTAATTTTTAAAGTAACTGGAGTTAAGCTCCACCAATTAAAAAAATTACAGAATTAAGCCCCATTGATTTTCAAAGCAAAATATTATGGGTACTCATCCTCCCAGTGCAGGTGCCCCATGTCTGGGGTGCCTGGTGTGAGGACTGTTCCTCTCCTTTATCTGTGCTCGTGGTGTCACTCCTGTTTGTGCTCGTGGTGTCACTCCTGTTTGTGATTAGTCTTGCTGGGAGTTTCATTTCAGACCAGGTCTCTACCCCTCCTACCGTTTTTGATGTGGTCTCCTGTCTCTGTTTAACTGTGGAGTGTCTGTTCTTCCAGTCTTCACATAATTTTTTGGTTAGTTGTACTGATGTGACTGTTATTTAGGTGTATACATGGGATGAGGTGAGCTTAGGGTCCTCCTACTGTGCCATCAGTTTTAATAGTTTTTTTTATGTGGTCTTTATGGTTTTCTATATATGGTATCATGTCATTTGCAAAGAATGATGGTTTAATTTCTTCCTTGGCAATTTGGATGTGTTTTATTTCTTTTTATTTTATGATTTCTGTGGCTAGGACTTCCAGTATTATGTTGAATGAAAGTGATGAGAAAGGACATTCTTGGCTTGTCCTTGATCTTAGAAGAGAAACTTCAGTACTTCAGTAAGTTAGCTGTGGTTTTTTCATATATGGCATTTATTATGTTGAGGTATTTTTCCTCTAAGCCCACTTTGTTGAGAGTTTTTATCATAAATGGATGTTTTATTTTGTGAAATGTTTTTTCTGCACCTCTTGAGATTATCATATTTTTTTTAACTTGAGTGTAGCTGACACACAATGTTACATTACTTTCAGATGTACAACATAGTGTTTCAACGAGTTTATACATTATACTATACTCACCATAATTGTTGCTATCATCTCTTACCATACAAGGCTATTGCAATATCATTGACTATTTTCCTTCTGCCATTCCATCTATTTCAATGTCTTATTGATTCTGTAACTACAAGCCTATATCTTCCACCTCCCTTCACCTATTTTGCCCATTCCCCCACTATGCTGCCCTCTAGCAACCATCACTTTGTTCTCTGTATTTACAGAACTGATTCTGCCTTTCATTTATTTATTCACTTGTTTTTGTTTTTAGAATACACATATAAGTGAAATCATATGGTATTTGTTGTTCTCTGGTTGACTTAGTTCACTTAGCATAATAAACTTTATCCATCTATGTAGAAAATGGAATAATCTCATCCATTTTTATGGTTGTGTAATAGTCCATTATATATAGAACACATCTTTCATTTTTTCATTTTTTATGTATTTTTTTAACTTTTTATTTAAATTTTAGTTAGTTAACATACTGTGCAATATTGGTTCCAGGAGTAGAATTCAGTGATTCATAACTTACATACAACACCTAGTGCTCATCGTAACAAGTGCCCTTTTTAACACCCATCATCCATCTAGTCCATCCAATCCAACTTCTTCATTCAACCCTCAGTTTGCTCTCTATCATTAAGAGTCTCTTGTGGTTTGTTTCCCCTCTCTCCTCTTTTTCCCCACTTTCCATATGTTCATCTGTCTTCTTTCTTAAATTACACATATGAGTGAAATCATATGGGATTTATCTTTCTCTGATTGAATTATTTCACTTAGCATAATGCATTCTAGCTCCATCAATGTCTTTGAAGATGAAAAGATTTCATTCTTTTTGATGGCTGAGTAATATTACATTGTGTGTGTGTGTGTGTTGTGTTGTGTGTGTGTCACATCTTCCTCATCCATTCATCAGTCGATGGACATTTGGGCTCTCTCCATAGTTTGCCTATTGCTGATAATACTGCTATAAACATCAGGGTGCATGTACCCCTTCAAATCTGTATTTTTGTATCCTTTGGGTAACTACCTAATAGTGAAATTGCTGGATCTTGGGTAGTTCTATTTTCAGTTTCTTGAGGAACCTCCATACTGTTCTCCAGAATGGCTGTACCAGTTTGCATTCCCACCAACAGTGCAAGAGGGTTCCCCTTTCTCTGCATCCTTGCCAATACCTGTTGTTTCTTGTGTTCTTAATTTTAGCCATTCTGATAGGTGTGAGGTGGTATCTCACTGTCATTTTGATTTGTATTTCCCTGATGATGAATGACGTTGAGCATCTTTTCATGTGTCTGTTAGCCATCTGGATGACTTCTTTGGAAAAGGGTCTGTTCATGTCTTCTGCCCATTTCTTAGCTGGTTTTTTGGGTGTTGAGTTTGGATACGAATCCTTTATCAGATATGTCATTTGCAAATATCTTCTCACATTCCATAGGCTGCCTTTTAGTTTTGTTGATTGTTTCCTTTGCTGTGCAGAAGCTTTTTATCTTGATGAGGTTCCAATAGTTCATGTTTGCTTTTGTTTCCATTACCTTTGGCCACGTATCTAGTAAGAAGTTGCTCTTGTCAAGGACAAAGAGGTTGCTGCTGGTGTTCTCCTCAAGGATTTTGATGGTTTCCTGTCTCACATTTTATGAGGTGACCATATAGCTATGGGTCCATTTCTGGGTTTTCTTTTCTGTTCCACTGATCTATGTGTCTGTTTTTGTGACAGAACCATACTTTCTTGATGAGTATAGCTTTGTAATATAGCTTGAAATCTTAAATCGTGATGCCACCACTTTTGTTTTCATTTTCAGGGTTGCTTTGACTATTCAGGGTCTTTTGTGGTTCCATAACAATTTTAGCATTGTTTTAGCTCTGCGAAAAATACTGATGGTATTTTTGATAAGGATTGCAGATTGCAATAAATATGTAGATTGCTTTGGGTAGTATAGACATTTTAACAATGTTTGTACTTCTAATCCATGAGCATGGAACGTTTTTCTATTTATTTGTGTTCTCTTCAATTTCTTTTATAAGTATTGTATAGTTTCCAGAGTATATATCTTTTAACTCTTTAGTTAGGTTTATTCCTAGGTATCTTATTGTTTTTGGGTGCAATTGCAAATGAGATCGATTCCTTGATTTCTCTTTATGCTGTTTGTTATTGATTTATAAAAATGCAACAAATTTCTGCATGTTAATTTTATATCCTACAACTTTGCTGAATTCACGTATTAGTTCAAGCACTTTTTGGTGGAGTTTGTCAGGTTTTGTACATAGCATATCATGTTGTCTGCAAATAGTGAAAGTTTGACTTTTTTCTTGCCAATTTGGATGCTTTTCATTTCTTTTTGCTGTCTGATTCCTGAGGCTAAGACTTCCAGTACTATGTTAAATAGTAATGGTAAGAGTGGACATCCTTGTCTTTTTCCTGACTGTAGGGGAAAGCTCTCAGATTTTTCCCATTGAGGATGATATTAGATGTGGGTCTTTTGTATATGGCCTTTATGATGTTGAGGTATGTTCCATCTATCCCTACTTTGTTGAGGGTTTTTTATGAAGAATGGATGCTGTATATTGTCAAATGCTTTCTCTGCATCTATTGACAGGATCATATGGTTCTTATTATTTCTTATATTAATGGGGTATATCACATTGATTGATTTGTGGATATTGAACCAACCTGGCAGCCCAGGAATAAATCCCACATGATCATGAAGAATAATTCTTCTTTTTTTACATTTATGTATTTATTGAAAGAGAGCAGGGGAAGGGCAGAGAGTGAGGGAGACAGAGAATCCCAATCAAGCTCCATGCACTGCACAGTCTGACACAGGGCTCAAATTCATGAACCATGAGATCATGAAGTCATGAGCTGAAGTCAAGAATCAGATGCATGACTGAATCACCCAGGTGCCCTGAAGAACAATTCTTTAAATGTACTATTGAATTTGATTTGCTAATATCTTGTTGAGAATTTTTGCATCCATGTTCATCAGGGCTATTGGCCTGTAGTTCTCCTTTTTCGTGGTGTCTTTGTGTGGTTTTGGAATCAAGGTAATGCTTGGCTTCATAGAATGAGTTTGAAAGTTTTCCTTCTATTTCTATTTTTTGGAACAGTTTGAGAAGAATAGGTATTAACTCTTTAGTTTTTTTTTTTTTTAAGTGTTTTTATTATTTATTTTTGAGAGAGAGGGAGACACAGACCATGAGCTGGGAAGGGGCAGAGAGAGAAAGAGACACAGACTCTGAAGCAGGCTCCAGGCTCCGAGTTGGCAACACAGAGCCTGATGTGGGGCTCAAACTCATGAACCGTGAGACCATGACCTAAGCCAAAGTCGGACGTTTAACAGATTGAGCAACCCAGGTGCCCCAGTATTAATTCTTCTTTAAATGTCTGGTAAAATTCCTCTGGAAAACTACATGGCCCTGGACTTTTGTTTGGTGGGAGATTTTTTATAACTGAGTCGATTTCTTTGCTGTTCTTCCTGTTTCAGTTTTGGTAGTACATGAGTTTCTAAGAATTTGCCCATATCTTCCAGATAAACAAGTTTGTTGGCAAAGGATTTTTCATAATTCTTTTCAAAGAATTTCTTATAATTGTTTGTATTTCAGTGGTGTTGGTTGTGTTCTCTCCTCTTTCATTTGTGATTTTATCTATGTGGGTCATCTCTCTTCTTTTTGATAAGTCTGGATAGGGGTTTATCAATTTTGTTAATTCTTTCACAGAGTCAGCTTTTAGTTTTGTTGATCTGTACTACTGGTTTGTTTGTTTGTTTCTCTATCATTTATTTCTGCTCTAATCTTCATTATTTCCCTTCTGCTGTCTTTAGGCTTTATTTGCTGTTCCTTTGCTAGCTCCTTTTGGTGTAAAGTTAGGTTGTGTACTGGGGACCTTTCTTGCTTCTTGAGATAGGCCTGAATTGCAATATGCTACCTTGTTAGGACTGTCTTTGATGCATCCCAAAAGGTTTGGACTGTCATGTTTTCATTTTCATTTGCTTAGATTTATTTTTTTTTAATTCCTCTTTAATTTCCTGGTAACCCATTCATTCTTTAGTAGGATGTTCTTTAGCCTCTATGTATTTGAGGGCTTTCCAAATTTTTTCTTGTGATTGGCTTCCCATTGTGATCTGAAGATATGCATGGTATGATCTCAACAATTTTGTACTTGTTGAGGCCTGATTTGCGACCCAGTATGTGACGTATTTAGGAGAATGTTCCATGTGCACTCAAAAAGAATGTGTATTCTCCTGCTTTAGAATGAAATGTTCTGAATATACCCGTTAAGTCCATCTGGTTCAGTGTATCATTCAAAGCCATTTTTTCCTTGTTGATTTTCTGCTTAGGTGATCTGTCCATTGTTGTAAGTGGGGTGTTAAATATCCCTACTATTATTGTATTATTATCCATAACTTTATGTTTGTGATAAATTGATTTATATATTTGAGTGCCTCCAGGTTGGGAGCATAAATATTTACAATTCTTAGACCTTCTTGATGGATAGACCCTTTAATTATGATATAATGCCCTTCTACATCTTTTGTTAGTTTTTGTTTT
Source organism: Acinonyx jubatus (assembly GCF_027475565.1). Taxonomy (NCBI): domain Eukaryota; kingdom Metazoa; phylum Chordata; class Mammalia; order Carnivora; family Felidae; genus Acinonyx; species Acinonyx jubatus. Next base: position 58,551,875 of record NC_069389.1, on the reverse strand, counting down.
AAGTCTAGTTTGTATGATATAAATATGGCTATTTCAGGTTTCTTTTGACATCCATTAGCATGATAGGTGTTTCTCCATCCCCTCATTTCAATCTGCAGGTGTCTTTAGATCTAAAATGCATCTCTTTTAGGCAACATATAGATGGATCTTATTTTCTAAAAATTTTTTAACATTTATTTATTTTTGAGAGAGAAAGAGCGTGAGTGGGGGAGAGGCAGAGAGGGAGGGAGATACAGAATCCAAAGCAGGCTCCAGGCACTGAGCTGTCAGTGCAGAGCCTGACATGGGGCTAGAACCCACGAACTGTGAGATGACGACCTGAGCCAAAGTCAGACACTCAACTGAGCCACTCAGGCACCCCTTGTTTTTAATCCATTCGATACCCTGTCTTTTGATTGGAACATTTAGTCCATTTACATTCACAGTGATTATTGAAAGATATGAATGTAGTGCCATTGTGTTACCTTTAGAGTTGGTGTTTCTGGTGATGCTCTCTGGTCCTTTCTAGTCTTTCTTGCTTTTGGTCTTTTTGTTCCCCCTCCACTCAAAGAGTCCCCCTTAAAATTTCTTCCAGGGGTGTCTTTTTTTTCACCTTTATTTTTATTTTTTAAAATTTACATACAAATTAGTTAGCATATAGTGCAACAATGATTTCAGGAGTAGATTCCTTAGTGCTACTTACCCATTTAGCCCATCCCCCCTCCCACAGCCCCTCCAGTAACCCTCAGTTTGTTCTCCATATTTATGAGTCTCTTCTGTTTTGTCCCCCTCCCTGTTTTTATATTATTTTTGTTTCCCTTCCCTATGTTCATCTGTTTTGTCTCTTAAAGTCCTCATATGAGTGAAGTCATATGATTTTTGTCTTTCTCTAATTTCACTTAGCATAATACCCTCCAGTTCCATCCATGTAGTTGCAAATGGCAAGATTTCATTCTTTTTGATTGCCGAGTAATACTCTATTGTATATATATACCACATTTTCTTTATCCATTCATCCATCAATGGACATTTGGGCGCTTTCCATACTTTGGCTATTGTTAATAGTGCTGCTATAAACATGGGGGTGCATGTGTCCCTTCGAAAACAGCACACCTGTATCCCGTGGACAAATGCCTAGTAGTGCAATTGCTGGGTCATACAGTAGTTCTATTTTTAGTTTTTTAAGGAACCTCCATACTGTTTCCAGAGTGGCTGCACCAGCTTGCATTCCCATTCCAGGGGTGTCTTAATGGTCACAAATTCCTTTAGCTTTTGTTTGTCTGGGAAACTCTATCTTTCCTTCTATTTTTAATGACAGCTTTGCTGGATAAAATATTTTGGCTGCATTTTTTTCCCATTCAGCACATTGAATATATCTTGCCATTCCTTTCTGGCCTGTCAATTTTCTGTGGAAAGATCTGCTGTGAACCTGATCAGTCTTGACTTGTAGGTTAAGGATTATTTTCCCTTGCTGTTTTCAGTATTCTTCCCTTGTCTGTGTATTTTGTGCATTTAACTACGATATGTTTTGGTGATGGCCAGCTTGTATTGAATTTAATGGTTCTCTCTACTTCTTGGATTTTGATGTCAGTGTCCTTCCCCAGATTAGGGAGGTTTTCAGCTATAATTTGTTCACATAAACCTTCTGTCACTTTTTCTCTCCCTTCATCTTCTGGGACTCCTGTGATAGGAATGTTACTACATTTTAATAAATTGCTGCGTTCCCTAAGTCTGCCTTCATGATCCCTGACCTTTGTTTTCCCTCTTCTTTTCAACTTCATTATTTTCCATAATATTATCTTCTATATTGCTAATTTGCTCCTCTGCCTCATCTGTCCTCGTTTTTATGGCCATCGTTTGAGTTTGCATGTGGTTTTAGCATTTTTTATTTGCTCCTGATTTTATTTTAGTTCTTTCATCTCTGCAGAAGAATTCTCTGGTGTTTCTATGCTTTTTTCAAGCCCAACTAGTATACTTATTATAATCATTGTTTTAAATTCTAGTTCAGACATCTTACTTATATTTGCATTGACTAAATCCCTGGCTGTCATTTCTTCCTGTTCTTTCTTTTGAGTTGAATTTCTCCATCTTGTCATTTGGAGGAAGAAACAACAACGATAGAATGAAAAATTCAAAAATGTTTAAAAAAATTAAACAAAGGAAGCTAGATACTAGATGTGTTTCGGTCTTCTTAAGAGAAGCTGCCACATTTTCTCCCTCAAATTATGCAAATTGTTCTGTTAATCCTCAGATTGATTTCCTAGGTGTTCAAAATGGTTTGATGTTGATCTAGCTGTCTTTGAGGGATGAGACAAGCCCAGGACCCCCTTATTACTCTGACATGTTAACTCCTCCACCAAGTTTTGCATAGTAGACTGTCATGTATCTGTAAATAGAGTTTTGCTTCTTCCTTGCTGAATCAGATGCCTTTTATTTCTTTGTTTCCTGATTGTTGTGGCTAGTACTTCCAGTACTATGTTAAATAATAGTGTTGAGAGTGGACAACCCTGTCTTATTCCTGATCATAAAGGAAAAGCTCTCAGTTTTTCCTCATTGAAGATGATGGGGTTTTTCATAGATGGCCTTTCTTAGCTGTGGGTTTTTCATAGATGGCCATTATATAGAGGTATGTTCCCTCTAAACCTACTTTGTTGAAGATGTTGTACTTTGTCAAATGCTTTTTCTTGCACCTATTCAAAGGATCAGATGGTTCTTATCCTTTTATTAATGTGGTATATCACATTGATTGATTTGCAAATACTGAACCACCCTTGCAACACAGGAGTAAAGGCTACTTAATACTGGTGAATGACTCTTTTAATGTATTATTGAATTCAGTTTGCTAGTATTTCAGTGAGAGTTTTTGTATCCATGCTCAGGAATATTGGTTGTAGTTATTTTTTTTAGTGGAGACTTTATCTGTTTGTTGTTGTTGTTGTTGTTGTTGCTGTTGTTGTTGTTTTTAGTACTCTCTACACCCAACATGGGCTCAAACTCATGACCCTGAGATCAAGAGTTGCATGCTCTTCCAACACAGCCAGCTAGGCACGTTTTTATCTGGTTTTGGTATCAGGGTAATGCTGGCCATATAGATGAATTCAGAATTTTACCTCCTTACCTATTTTGGGGAATAGTTTGAGAATAGTTACTGTTGTTGAAATATTTGCTAGAATTCACCTGTGAAGCCATCTGGCCCTAGACTTTGTTTACAGGGAGATTTGGTATTACTGATTCAATTTCTTTGCCAATTATCAGTCTCTTCAAATTTTCTACTTCTTCCTATTTCACTTTAGGTATTTTATGTGTCTTGAATTTATCCATTTATTCCAGGTTGTCCAATTTGTTGGCATATAGTTTTCCATAATATTCTAATTTTTTTTGTATTTCTGTGGCGCTAGTTGTTCTTTCTCCTCTCTCATTTATGATTTTATTATTTGGGTCCTTTCTCTTTTCTTGCTGATAAGTCTAGCTAAATGTTTATCAATTTTATTAATTTTTTCTATGTACCAGCTCCTGGTTTCATTGATCTGTTCTATTGTTTTTAGTTTCTATATCATTTATTTCTGCTCTAATCTTTATTGTTTCCTTTCTTCTGCTGGCTTTACACTTAGTTTGTTGTTCTTTATCTAGCTCCTTTAGGTGTAAGGTTAGGTTGTTTTCTGATATTTTTTTCTTGTTTCTTGAGTTACTTCTGTATTGCTATATACTTCCCTCTTTAGACTGCTTTTGCTACATCCCACAGGTTTTGGCCACTGTGTTTTTACTTTAATTTGTTTCCATGTATTTTTAAACTTTCTTCTTTGATTTCCTGGTTGACCCATTTATTCTTTAGTAGCATGTTCTTTAACTTTCATGTATTTGTGGTCTTTCCAAATTTTTTCTTCTGGTTGACTTCAAGTTTCATAGTGCTCTAGTCAGAAAACATGCATGGTATGATCTTAATCTTTTTGTATTTTTTGAGGTCTGATTTGTGACCTAATATGTGATGTATTCTGGAAAATGTCCCCTGTGCACTTGAAAAGAATGTGTATTCTTCTGTTCTAGGATGGCATGTTCTGAATATACCTGTTAAGTCCATCTGGTCCTGTGTGTCATTCAAAGATACTGTTTCCTGGAAAATTCAAAGATTTTCCATTCAGATGATCTGTCTATTGATGATAGTAGGGTGTTAAAGTCACCTACTATTATTGTATTATGAATGAGTTCCTTTATGCTTGTTATTAATCATTTTATATATTTAGGTGCTTTCATGTTGGGTACATACATATTTACAATTGTTAGACCTTTTTGTTGGATTGTCCAGTTTAGTATATTATAGTGGCTTTTTTTTAAATCTCTTGTTACAGTCTTTGTTTTAAATTCTAATTTGTCCAATATGAGTATTGCTACTCTGGCTTTCTTTTGACATTCTTTTGCGTGATAAATTTTTCTCCATCCCCTTTCAATCTGCAGGTGTCTTTAGGTCTAAAAAGAGTCTCTTGTAGGCAGCATATAGATGGGTCTTGTTTTTTATCCATTCTGACACCCTATGTCCTTTGATTGGCACATTTAGTCCATTTACATTCAGGGTAATTATTGATAGATACGTATTTAGTGCTATGTTGCTACTTTTTGTTGTTGTTGTTGATGTTGCTTCAGGAGATTTTCTCTGATCCTTTCTTTGTCATTTTTGGTCATTCAGTTCCACTCAATGAAGTTCCCTTTAATATTTCTTGCAGGGCTGGTTTAGTGGTCATGAATTCTTGTAGTTTTTGTCTGGGAAACTCCTTATCTCTCCTTGTATTCTGAATGATAGCCTTGCTGAATATTGTCTGTAGATTTTTCTAATTCAGCACTTTGAATGTATCATGTCACTGACTTCTGGCTTTGACAGAAATCCCTGTTTATGTTGAGAAATCCCTAGCTAGTTTTATAAGTCTTCACTTGTAAGTTAAGGACTTCTTTTCTCTTGCTGCTTTTAAGACTTTTTTTTTCTTTATCACTATATTTTGCCAATTTAATTCCAATAGTTTTTGGTGTTGGCATACCTGTGTTGATATTTTTAAATTTTTTTTACTGTTTTTATTTTTGAGAGGGAGGGAGAGAGAGAGCATGAGTGGGACAGGGGCAGAGAGAGAGGGAGGCACAGAATCTAAAGTAGGCTCCAGGCTCTGAGCTGAGAGCACAGAGCCCAATGCGGGGCTTGAACTCATGAACTATATCATGACCTGAGCTGAAGTCAGATGCTTAACCGACTGAGCCACCCAGGCACCCCACTTTTGTTGATACAGAGGAGTTCTCTGTGCCTCCTAGATCTATATGTGTTTCCTTCCCCAGATTGGGGAAACTTTCAGTTACAATTTCCTCAAATAAGTTTTCTGCTCCCTCTTCTCTCTCTTTTCTTTTGGGACTCCTAAAATATGAATGTTACTATGTTTGATGGAATCCCTGTGTTCCCTAAGTCAATTCTCATGGTCTATAATTCTTCTTTCTCTCTTTTGTTCAGGTTCATTATTTTCCATTATATTGTTTACTAGGTCAATAATTCATTCCTCTGCTTCTCCAGCCTGCTGTTCATTGAATTATGTTTCCAGTTCTTTTTTTTTTTTTTTGCACTCATTTCTGATTCTTTTTTTAACTTTTTTATCTCTGTGGTAAGGGTTTCCCTGATGTCTTCCATTCTTTCTCAAGCCTAGTGAGTATTGTTATGCTTTAAATTCCCCATCAGGCATGTTACTTGTATCTGTTTTGCTTAGATCTCTGGCCATGACCTTATCTTCTTCTTTCATTTGGGGTGAATTTTTCCATCTTGGCATTTTGTGTTAGAAAAGCGAGTTATGTTTCCTGCTCCTGAAAATAATGGCTTTATTTAGAGATCCTGTAGTGTCCAGGTCCTGGTGCTTCAGAGAGTGTCTCTAGTGTCTGTGTGCACTCTGGTGTTGTCTTTTGTTTGCTCTATCCTTCAGTCCAGTCATCTGCATAGGCTCTCCTTGCCTGTAGTGGGCAGTCCTTGGTTTTACTGTGGCAAGTTTTAACTAGATGTGCTCTGGTCTGCTTGTGAAATGAGACCTGATACTACTTCCACTAGAACTAAAGCCATGCAGAACTCTTTAGTAGGGAAATGTGTTGTGGTCAGGGGCTTGTGCTGGTCTTCTGGGGAAGGGTCCTGTCACACTGGGTCTGAAGCAAGCCTGATTGAGGACAGTCCCACCAGAGTGCAGGAATATGGGTTTGGTGTAAGCAAGTTAGGCAGCCAGTATTGGCACTGTGCTGCTTCACACAGAGGGCTCTGTGTTAATGTTGAAGGGTGGGGGGAGAGAAATGGCAACACCCAGCTCCTTTGTCCCTGGAGAGGTGTCTCTGTAAACACTACCTCGTAGGAATGCACTGGGAGAAGAGCAAATAATCTACTCCCTGTGTGCCCCAGGCATTCTTCAGATCACTGTTTCCATGCAGTCTACCCCCAGGTGGTTTGCTTGCCTTCCTTCCAGGACAGGGCCTTGCCCTCCGGGCTCTATCCCAGCCAAGCCTGCTGACCTTTAAAACTCAAGGCTTTAAACCCTGCTAGTTACAAGAACTCAGGAAATCAGCCCCTCTTTTTTTCCCAGCTAATGTCTTTGGGGGAAACCTTCTCCTTATGTGTTCCCATGTGTGCTTTCTTACTCTTCTCTCCACAACCATGGCTCCCTCTCCTCCACAGCACCCATGATGGGTTTCTCTCCTAAACAAGTCTCCACACTTCCTACTTTCTTCAATGTGACCTCTTCTGTCCTTTTAGTTATGCAGTTCATTCTGTCAGTCTTCAGGTTGATTTCTGGGATAATTAGGGTGATTTGATAGTTATCTAGTTGTATTTGTGAGACAAGATAAGCCTAGTGTCCTCCTACTCCCCCACCATCTTCACACGCTTTTTAATCCATTCCATTATTCTATGTCTTTTGGAGTATTTAGACCATTTGCATTAAAATAACTCATAGCATGTATTTACTGGCATTTTGTTAATTGTTTTGGATATTTTTATAGTTGTTCTTTCTTCCTTTCTTCTTCTCTTGCTCTCTTGTGGATGACAGCTTTATTATACTTGGATTCCATTCTTTTTTTTGTGTATGTATTATAGGTTTTTGATTTGTGGTTACCATTAGGCTCATATACAACAAAATATGTGTAGCAGTCTATATTAAGTTGATGGTTCCTTAAATCTGAATACATTCTAAAAATTTTTTAATGCTTTATTTATTTTTGAGAGACAGAGCTTGAGCAGGGGAGGGGCAGAGAGAGAGGGAGACACAGAATCTGAAGCAGGCCCCAGGCTCTGAGCTGTCAGCACAGTCTAATGTGGGGCTCAAACTCAATGGGGTTTGCCCCACTGGTTTTCAAAGCCAGATGTTATGGGGATTCATCTTCTGAGTGTAAGTCCCCAGCGCCTAGGGTGACTGGTACGGGATTTGATCTTCTGGCTTCTTTGTTCTTGTGGTGTCCCTCCTGTTTGTGACTAGTCTTGTTAGGGGTTTGTTTCCCAACCACATCTCTGCCCCTCCTAGCTTTTTTGATGTGGCCTCCTTTCTACAATTAACCGTGGAAGGTCTGTTTTACCAGTCTTCAGGTTATTTTCAGAGTCCAGTCAGTTTCACGGATGTAGCTGTTATCTCAGTGTGCACATGGGAGACAGTGAGCTCAGGATCTTCCTACTCCACCATCTTCCCTGAACTCCCCTTAAATGACCTTTTTATTCTCAAAGGGAAATTTTTTTTCCCAGTTTTATTGCACTATAATTGCCATACAGCATGGTATAAGTTTAAGGTATACGGCATAATGTTTTGACTTATGCATACTGTGAAATAATCACTACAATAAGTTTAGTTAACATCCATTATTTCATATAGATAATAAAAAGAAAAAAATGGTTTCTTTTCTTGTGATAAGAACTTTTAGTGTAACAGGGAGGAAATTTAACATGTATGGCTCCTTGCAGCTTCTATTTCCCTTGCTGCTGTTACCTATAGCTTAGAAGCTTCAGCTTAGCCCTGAACATATGCATGTTACAGGTAAGATTTGCAAAAACTGCTTTTTACTTAAAATCTACCTTATCCAAGGAGATAAAGAAGTATGTACAAAATGACTATGCTATGTTTAAAATTTACAGTAATGACATGACCAGATTTCTATACACAAAGTTCAACTGACCAAGGACAAAGAAGTTACATGACCTTCCTGGGGTGTCTACAGACATTAGTAACCTTTTGACCCCTAGCCTCTCCTGCTTTCCCCTTTTGCTAACATAAAAGAAACTTGAATTTTATGTCAAGGGGAGATGGTTCTTTGGGACAACAGTCTGTAATCTCCTTGGTTTGATGGCTTACTGAATAGTCACTTTCCATATCCCAAATCCTGCCTCATGACTTACAGGCCTGTCAATGCAGTGAGCAGAATGAGCCTGGACTTGGTAACATTAGGATCTACTCTTAACAACTTTGAAATATACTATACAGCAGTATTAACTATAGTCACTGTGTTGTACATCTTCAGTATTTATAACTGTAAATTTGTACCTTTTGATCTCTGTCATCCAATTCCCCCCTCCCACCCTATTTAGAGACTTTAACACTAATCCCGTACTTCTTGTTATTTTGGCTTCTGAAGTCTCTATTCTGTCCCCTAGTAATTGCACAGAGATTTCCTTAAACATTTGAAGACAAAAAATCTTCATCTTTGACCATGGGCTCTGTGTTGGGGCACATCTCCAAAACTGAGTCCAGACAGTTTACACTTCTGCCTTTGTCTTCATTTCTTGCCTCCATAGCTACCCCTTTTGGAATAAGTAGTGCCCAAGTTGATTCAAGCCTTTGGTTAATTTCCAGAGTTCTAAAAAATGTTGATTCTGACAGTTTTTGTCTATTTGTTCACTGAATTTATGGGGAGGACATCAAATTTTGAGTATTTTACTCTGTCATTATTGCTGACAACATTACTATAATGGTTCAAAAATACATCTACCAGTTCTCTAATATTCATCCTTTACGTGGTAGAGTCTAAATACCATCATTTCACTCACAGAAGTAGAAAGTGAGAGACTTAGGGTCTACTCAGATTTTTTCTACATATACACACAGCCATGAGTAAGCATGTGGCCTTTTAGATTTCCAGAAATTTCACAGAGGTTTTCAAAGCCCTTTCAGATATATCATTCCCCAGCCTTACCTCTCAAACTGTTTTGTTAATGTATTATATGCCCTGTTCCCTATTGCTTCAGGCAGCAGACACCTAAGACATTATCTTACACATATTTTCCATAAATGCCTCCTGAGAAACATATTTATCACTAGAGCAGTTCTGAGTTAAAGATATCTTAATAAAGATAAAATTCTGAATCAGTCTCCCAGGTAGCCATAAGACAGGTAAAAATAAATAATTAATTACATTTATTTATAATGTCAGTTCCAGGCATCTAGGCTGGTATTTTCTCTACTAGCCAAGGATTGGAGAATAATACTGAGATAAATTAAAATGGCACAATTTGCGGTTCTCATTGAGAATCAATTACAGTTTTTGGAATAAGCATTGCCCAGGTTGATTCAAGACTTTGGTTAACTTCCAGAGATCAAAAAAAAAGTTGATTTTGACTATTTTTGTCCATTTGTTCATTGGTTTTGTGGAGAGGTAAGATTATGAGTCTTTTACTGTCACAATTGCTGACATCTCTCCTATAATGGTTTAAAAATACGTCTACAAACTCTCTAGTATTCATTCTTTAAATTAAAAAAAATTGTTAATGTTTATTCATTTTTGAGAGACAGAGAGAGACAGAGTGTGAGCAGAAGAGGGGCAGACAGAGAGGGAGACACAGAATTTGAAGCAGGGTCCAGGCTCTGAGCTGTCAGCACAGAGCCTGATGCAAGGTTCGAACTCACGAATTGTGAAATCATGACGTGAGCTGAAGTCGGACACTTAACCAACTGAGCCACCCAGGCACCCCTCATTCTTTAAATGGTAAAGTCTATCATTCTATAAATGTGGGTTGCATTTTGTAACTCAATCATAATAAACAGAAAAAAGTGGAAGGGATGGTACATGACTCAAAAGGACTATGTCACAAAAAGCATCTTTTTTCCTCCTGCTCTCTCGGATTATTCACTATTGGGAAAGCCAAGTGCACATGCTGAGGCCCACACAGAAGGAATGTAGTATTTCTACCCAAAGCAATGTGATTGAGAAATCTTAAAAATTAATCCTACAACCCAGTCAAACCTTCAGATAATTGTAGTCACAGCAGACTCCTTATCTCCAGTATCCTGAGAGCCTCTGTGCCAGAACTATTAACTAAGCTACACCCAAATTTCTAACCCCTACAAAACTGCAATTAATGTTTGTTGTTTTTATCCACTACATTTTGGGGCAATTTGTTACACCAGTAGATAGCTCATAAACCCTCTCATAAAAAAAGATTAAACTTTTAAGAGCAGTCCTGAAAAATATATTAGATGATAATCTTTTCCAGTGCTAATCAAATATTAGAAAAGGTAGAAGCCTATTAAAATGGATTCTAGATATAGTTCTTGACAGGTTGTCTGTTATATCTCTGAAATGATCTCTAAAGAAAATGAGAGAAATACATAAGCTGAGGACCAGTTTTTTGTAGTGAATTTGGAAATTTCTGACCTGGCCTAGGAAAAATGTGACCACCAGGTGGCAGTAGCATACCATGAGTTTTATTCAGATGGTACTTTAATAAATTTGTGTGAAGAACAGGGGATGGGGGAATTCCTTACAGCATGGGACCTTACAGAGTCTCACAACTTAGAAGACGAGGAGGCAAAGAAACTTCAGTGAAAGAAGGGAAATAAGAAAGGGTCTTACTGTCTAGGTGGTATCACTCAGCAGCAAGATGGGGACTCTGGGTCAGGGAGCTCCACAAGGCAACAGGGGCTTGAGGTCATTTATAGCACCAGAATTTACCTTGTCACCAGCAGATTTACAAGTACAGTTTTATAAAGCATGCAAACCAGGCAAACCCAAAATGGCTAAGCAAATCCTTATAGGGGCTACATTTAAAGTAAATGCATACAATGTCTACATTTGTTAAAAATTGTACAAATTTGTAAAATGTGTAAAAAATTGAGTTTGTCACTGGTGGGCCTGCTGTGAAGAAGGAAACAATATAGGGCCAATATACAAGAGCCATCTTTGGCTTATTTATTTACTTTTTGGCTTATTTATATAACAACTTCCCATGCCACTTAATATGAAGACAGTCTTCAATGATATACAGGTCTTTGTAGGTATGTTAATATTTTTAAAATGTCATTCAAGACAAAATAGCCTCTTCCCATTGTATGCCACGGGAATTCACTGGTTCTCTAGAGGGTAAATCAGAATTAAATATTTACCTTGGGTGGGGGCTCCTGGGTGGCTCAGTTGGTTAAGCGTCTGACTCCTGATTTTGACTCAAGTCAGAATCTCATGGCTCTGCACTGGGCTCCGTCCTGTCAGTACAGGGCCTGCTTGAGATTCTCTCCCTCTCTCTGTGCCCCTCACCCTTCTCTAAGTAAACAAACTTAAAGAAAATATTTACCTTGGGAAAATATTTTTTTGAAAGATAGGTGACTTACAGAGAACCAACTAAGATTCATATTAAGCTTTGTATGTGTTTTCTACATTTGTCTAAAAATTGCCACAAACTTAACAGCTTTAAATAAAATACATTTATTACATCGTGTTTTCTGCAGGCCAAGGATTTGTGACAGTTTACTTGTATCCTCTGTTTAGGGTCTCACAAGACTGTAACCAAGGTGTTAGCTGGGCTGCATTCTCATCTGGAAAAATAAATGGGGAAGAATATATTTCCAAGTTCATTCAGGTTGCTGAAATAATTTTAAAATTTTTAAATTAAAATTTAAAAAATGACAGGACCAAGAGAGGTTAAAATTTAAAAAATGACAGAGACCGAGAGAAACATCATGTTACCTAGGCATGATATTTCTCAGACTTAAGAAGATAACAAATTACTATGAATTCTGTATGTATATAAAATAGATTACTTTCTTTCCCATGTTTTTACTACTAGCTGCAATTTACTCTTTTACAATTGCCGTAGCTAATATTGTGATAGTAAAAAACACAACATTAATTTTATTTCCATTAGCCTACAAAAAATCTTGATGACAGACACTTCTGAATATATGAGAAAATATTTTATTTTTGGAATAAAGTATCATAAATATAGCCCAACTTAAGAACACCAATAAGCGGTTATAAACTGGTTCTCAAATAAATTTGCCAGAGTGAGTTATAATTGCTCTACAGGTAAAGTTTTCTAATTATAATTGCTCTAACCTTTTAAGGTTAACATTTGAAAATATTATGAAAGAGAAATGAGAATTTTAATCTAATGCTTAAAAATCAGTCTTCCAAAATTAATTTGAGCATTCTAAGCTCTGAGATGTAAATTTGAAAGTGTTGTTTCTTCAGAAGAATTCTCCTCAAAAGAAATTCCAGGAAGAAATGACAGCCAGAGAATTGCTCAAAACAGAGACAAACAATATATCTGAACAAGAATTTAGAATAACAGTCAAAAGACTAATAGCCTGGCTTAAAAAAAAAAAAAAAAAGCATAGAAGACAGCAGAGAATCTATTACTACAGAGATCAGAGACCCAAGAAATAGTCACAATGAATTAAGGAATGCTATAAATGAGATGCAAAATAATAAACTAGATGCAGTGACAGTGAGGATGGAGGAGAAAATAGGTGAAATCAAAGATAAAATTATGGAAAATGATGAAAAAAAGAGGGAAAATAAATGACTAGACCATAAGGAGAGAATTCAAGACCTAAGTGATTCAATGAAATGAAATAATACCTATATCATAGGAATTCCAGAAGAGAGAAGGTTTATTTGAACAAATGATAGCTGAGAATGTCTCTAATCTGGGGAAGGAAACAGGCATCCAAGTCCAAGAGGCACAGAGAACTCCCTTCAAAATCAACAAGAACAGGTAAACACCACGACATATCATCGTGAAACTGGCAAAATACAAAGATGAAGACAGAATTATGAAAGCAGTTAGGGACAAACAGGTATTAAACCACAAGGGTGGACACATAAGGGTAGTAGCAGACCTGTCCATTGAAACTTGGAAGGCCAGAAGGAAGTGTCAGGAAACATTCAATGTGCTGAACAGGAAAAATATGCAGCCAAGAATCCCTTATCCAGCAAGGCTATCATTCAGAATAGAAGGAGAGATAAAGGTTTTCCAAGACAAAAACTAAAGGAGTTCACGCAGGAAATTCTAAGAGGGACTCTGTGACTGGAAAGCAGCAAAGATAACAAAGAACCAGAAACACCACCACAAGCATGAAACCTACAGATATCACAATGACACTAAATCCACATCTTTCAATAAGCACTCTGAATGTAAATGGACTAAATGCCCCAATAAAAAGACATAGGGTATCAGAATGGGTTAAAAAGAAAAAAAAAAAAAAAAGATCCATGTATATGCTACCTACAAGAGATTCATTTTAGACCTGAGGACACCTGCAGATTGAAAGTGAGGGGATGGTGAACCACCTAACATGCTACCAGACATCAAAAGAAAGGTAGAGTAGCCATACTTACATCAGACAAACTATATTCTTTAAAAAGACTGTAACAAGAGATGAAGGGCACTGTATCATAATTAAGTGGCCTATCCATCAAGAAGAGCTAACAATTATACATGTTTATGCCCCCAACATGGAATAACCAAATATATAAATCAATCACAGACATAAATAAATGTATAGATAATAATACCATGATTGTAGGGGACCTTAATACTCCACTCATAGCAATGCACAGATCATCGGCGGAAGAAAATCAATAAGGAAACAATGGCTCTGAATGACACATTGGACCAAATGGACTTAACAGATATATTAAGAACTTTTCATCCAAAAGCAGCAGAATACACATTCTTCTCAAGTGTACATGGAACATTCTCTAAAACAGATTACACATTGGGTCAGAAAACAGCCCTCAATAAATATAAGAATTGAGATCATACCATGCATGTTTTCAGATCACAGCACTATGAAACTTGAAATCAACCACGAGAAAAAATTTGGAAAGTCCCAAATACATGGAGGTTAAGGAATATCCTACTAAAGAATGAATGGGTTAACCAAGAAATTAAAGAAGAAATTTAAAAATATATGGAAGCAAATGAAAATGAAAACACAACAGTCCAAACCCTGTGGGATACAGCAAAGGCAGTCCTAAGAGGAAAATACATTGCCATTCAGGCCTATCTCAAGAAGCAAGAAAGGTCCCAAATATACATCCTAACCTCACACCTAAAGGAACCAGAAGGGCAGCATCAAAGAAAGCACAAAGCCAAAAGAAAAGAAATAATAATGATTAGAGCAGAAATAAACAATATAGAATCTAAAAAAAAAAAAAAAGTAGATCAATATATCTAAGAGCTGCCTTTTTGAAAGAATAAACCAAATTGTTAAACCCCTAACTAGACTTCTTAAAAAGAAGAGAGTACCCAAATAGATAAAATCACAAATGAAAGAAGAGAGATGACAACTAACACCAAAGAAATACAATTATTAGACAACACTATGAAAAATCATATGTCAACAAACTGGACAATCTGGAAGAAATGGGCAAATTCCTAGACACTCACACACTACCAAAACTCAAATGGGAAGAAATAGAAAATTTGAATACACCCATATCCAGTGAAGAAACTGAATCAGTTATCAAAAAACTCCCAAGTAAGAGTCCTGGACTAGATGGCTTCCCTGGAGAATTCTACCAGACATTTAAAGCAGTTAACTCCTATTCTCCTCAAGTTTTTTCAAAAAATATAAATGGAAAAAAAGCTTCCAGACTCATTCTAGGAAGTCAGCATTACCTTGACTCCCAATCCAAAGACCCCACTAATAAGGAGAATTACAGGCCAATATCCCTGATGAACATGCATGCAAATATTCTCAACAAGATACTAGCAAATCTAATTCAACTGTATATTAAACGAATTATTCACCATGATCAAGTGGGATTCATTCCTGGGCTGCAGGGTTGGGTCAATAATTGCAAATCAATCAATGTGATACATCACATTAATAGAAGAAAGGATAAGAACCATAGGATCCTGTCAATAGAAGCAGAAAACACATTTGACAAAATACAGCATCCTTTCTTAATTAAAACCCTCAAGAAAGTGGGGATAGAAGGAACACACCTAAACATCATAAAAACCATATACAAAAAGCCCACAGCTAATATCATCCTCAATAAGGGACAACAGAGATCTTTCCTCCTGAGATCAGGAACACGACAGAGATGTCTACTCTCACCACTGTTGTCTAACATAGTGTTGGAAGTCCTAGCCTCAGCAATCAGACAACAAAATGAAATACAAGGCATCCAAATTAGCAAAGAAGTCAAACTTTCACTCTTCGCAGATGACATGATACTCTACATGGGAAACCCGAAAGATTCCACCAAAAAAACTGGTAGAGCTGATACATGAATTCAGCAAAGTCTTAGGATATACAATTAATGTACAGAAATCAGTTGCATTTCTATATACCAATAATGAAGCAACAGAAAGATATCAAGGTATCGATCGCATTTAGAATTGCACCAAGAACTATAAAAATACCTAGGAATAAACCTAACCAAAGAGGTAAAAGATCTGTATGCTGAAAACTATAGAAAGTTTATGAAAGAAATTGAAGACACAAATCAAAAAACATTCCATACTCATGGATCAGAAGAACAAATATTGTCAAAATGTCGATACTACCCAAAGCAATCTACAGATGCAATGCAATCCCAATCAAAATAGCACCAGCATTCTTCACAGAAATAGAACAAACAATCTTAAAATTTGTATGGAACCAGAAAAGACCCTGGATAACCAAAGTAATGTTTAAAAAGAAAACCAAAGCTGGAGGCATCATAATCCCAGACTTTAGCCTGTATTACAAAGCTGTAATTGAGACAGTATGGTATTGGCACAAAAACAGACACTAGGCCATTGCAACAGAATACAAAACCCAGAAATGGACCCACAAACATATGGCCAACTAATCTTCAACAAACCAGGAAAGAGTATCCATTGGAAAAAAGACAGTCTCTTTAGCAAATGGTGCTGGGAGAACTGGACAACAACATGTGTAAGAATGAAACTGGACCACTTTTTTTACACCATACACAAAAATAAACTCAAAATGGATGAAAGACCTAAATGTGAGATAGGAAGCGATCAAAATCCTCGAGGAGATAACAGGCAGCAACCTCTTGGACCTTTGCCACAGCAATTTACTTGACATGTCACTGAAGGTAAGGGAAGTAAAACCACAAATGAAGTATTGGGATGTCATCAAAATAAAAACCTTCTACACAAGAAAAGAAACAATCAACAAAACTAAAAGGCAACCAACAAAATGGGAGATGATATTTGCAAATAACATATTGGATAAAGGGTTAGAATCAAAAATCTATAAAGAACTTACCAAACTCAACACCCAAAAAACAAATAATCCAGTGAAGAAATGGGCAGGAGAGATGAATAGTCTCTTTTCCAAAGAAGACATCCAAAGGCAAACAGACACAATGAAAAGATGCTCAACATCAGTCATCTTCAGGGAAATACAAATGAAAACAAGCTGCTCAGAGTGGCTAAAATTAACAACTCAGGAAACAACAGATGTTGGCAAGGATGTGGAAAAAAGGGAACACTCCTAAACTGTTGGTGGGAATGCAAACTGGTGCAGCCACTCTGGAAAAGTGTGGAGGTTCCTCAAAAAAATTAAAAAAGAATTACCCTACACCCCAGCAATAGCACTACTCAGAATTTGTCCAAAGGATACAGGAGTGCTGATTCATAGGGGCACATGCACCCCAATGTTTATAGCAGCACTATCAACAATAGCCAAACTATGGAAAGAGTCCAAATGTCCATCAATTGATGAATGGATAAAGAAGATGTGGTATATATACACAATGGAATACTATTCAGCAATGAAAAAGAAATACTGCCATTTGCAACAACATGGATACAACTGGAGGGTATTATGGTAAGCTTAAATAAGAGAAAGACAAACATCGTATGATTTCACTCATATGTGGAATCTGAGAAACCTAACAGATGACCATAGAGAAAGGGAAGGAAAAATAAGATACAGAGACGGGGGCAAGCCCTAAGAGACTCTTAATTAGAGAAAACAGACTGAGGGTTGATGGGGGTGGAGGGCTGGGGAAGTGGGGAAGATGGGTGAAGGGCACTGAGGAGAGCACTTGTTGGGATGAGCATTGAGTGTTGTATATAAGTGATGAATCACAAGAATCTACTCTTGAAGCCAAGTTAGCTAACTTGACAATAAATAAATAAAAACAAAGAAAAAAAGAAAAGAAACTGTTGTTTCTTATTACTTCACTTCACACACATAAAGTAGTTGTATTAGTTAGGGTTCTCCAGATAAATAGAAATAGAACCAATAGGGGAGATATATATAGATACACACACACACACACACATACACATACATATACTATAGAAATTTATTATAGGAATTAAATCATGTAATTATGAAGGCTAAGTCCCACGATCTGCTGACTGTAAACTGGACAATCAGAAAATCTGGTGGTATAATTCAGTCTGAGTCTGAAGTTCTGGGAACTAGGGGAGCCAATGGTGTAACTTAGTCAAGATTGAAAGCCTAGGGGAGGAGAGAGGTGCTGCTGTAAGTCCTGGAGTCTGAAGCCTGAGAACCAGGAACTCCAATGTCTGATAGCAGGAAAGAGAATTCCTTTGCCTTTTTGTTCTATTGAGGCCCTCAACAGATTGGATGGAATGTCTCAAATAAAAATGTTCAAAATATTTTCATGTACTTATGGCTGCTGATGTATCAACTTTGGAGAAATGTCTTATTTAAGCTCTTGGTGTATTTGGTTTTGAGTTTATTTGAGAGAGAGAGAGAAAGAGAGTGAAAGAGAGAGGAAGACAGAGAGAGAGAGCAGAGGAACAGAGAGGGAAAGGAGAATCCCAAGCAGGTTTTGCACTGTCAGCATGGAGTCTGATGTAGGGCTTGATGTGGGATTTGACATGGGACTGGAAGAAGGGTTTGAACTCACACTGTGAGATCATGACCTGATCAAAAGTTTGATGCTTAACCAACTAAACCACCCAGGTGCCCCTCTTGGTGCATTATAAATTGGGTTTTGTTTCTGTTTTTTAATTGGAAGTGTTCTTCATATATTCTGCATGCTAGTACTTTCTTTTAAAAAAAATTGTTTTTATTTGATTTTTGAGAGACAGAATGCAAGCAGGGGGGAGGAGCAGATAGAGAGGGAGACACAGAATCCCAAGCAGGCTCCAGGCTCTGAGCCACCAGCACAGAGTCTGACGCGGGGATCAAACCCCTGAACCGCAAGATCATGACCTGAGCTGAAGTCAGATGCTTAACCAATTGAGATATCCAGTCACCCCACATGCTAGTACTTTCTTAAATATATTTTTTCCAAGTATTTCCAGTTTTGTGGGTTGTCTTTTCACTTTCCTGACAATGTCCTATGGTATAAAAGTTTATGTTTGATGGAAGTCCAATTTATTTTCTTTTCGTGATTTTAATTTCAGTGTTATACCTAAGAATCAACTGCCAAATTAAGGGTCAGGAAAATTTAACTATATTTTCTATTAAAGTTTTTATAGTGTTAGCTCATACATTTAGCTTTTCATTGATTTTGAGTTCATTTTTGTAAAGGGTATGAAGTAAAGGTCCAACTACATTCTTTTCTAAGTTGCTCTCCAGTTGTTGAAGGACCATCTGTTGAAGAGATTATTCTTTCATAATTGAATCATCTTGGCAACCTTCTAAAAATCAATTAGCCATAGATGTATGGGAGTATTTCTGGACTCTCTTTTCTATTCCATTGGCTGATATGTCTATCCTTATAAAAATACCACATTGTTTAGATTACTATAACTTTGTTGTAAGGTTTGAAAAAAGGAAGTGTCCATCATCTAGATTTGTGTTTCTCAAGATTGTTTAGGCTATCCAGGGCCCTTTGTAATTCTGTATCTATTTTAGGATCAGCTTTTCCATTTCTATAAAAATGACAGTTGAGATTTTGATAAGGATTGCATTCAATCTGTATATCACTTTAAGGGCTGACAACATGCTAAAATATGCTTTCCAGTAAATGAACGCAGGATGCCTTTCCATTTGTTTAGGTTTTCTTTCATTTCTCTCAGCGAAGTTTTATAGACTTAAATTTACAAGCCTCCCACCTACTTGAATAAATGTACCCTATTTTATTCTTTATGCTAATATTATAGATGGAATTGTTTCCTTATTTTCCCTTTTGCATTGTACATAGCTACTGTATAAAAATACAACTGACTTTTGTGTATTTTGCAAATGTTCTGAAACCTTGCTGAATTTCTTACAAGCTCTACTGGTTTTTCACGCAGATTCTTTAGGACTTCCTACATGTAAGATCTGAGATTAAGACAGCTGTACTTCATCCATTCCAATTTCAGTGTATTTTATTCTTTTTCTTGCCTGACTGCTCTGGCTAGAACTTGTAGCACAAAGCTAAATACGAGTAGCATCATAGTTTTATTTGTGATAACAAAGGGAAGACAGACTTTTCACAGTAAGTATGTTAGCTGTTTTTCACAAATGCTTTTCATCCTGTTGAGGAAATTCCATTCTATTCTTAGTTTGTAGAGCTTTGTACATTGTGAAAGGGTGTGGAGTTTGTTAACATGTTGCTACATTTGATTTACTAGTACTTTATTAAGGTTTTTGGCATTTATAGATAAGGTAATATAGGTTGTGTTTGACACTGGTACAAGGGAAATGTCTCAAAATGAGTTGGAGTGTTTTCTCAATTCTATTTTCTGAAAGAGGTTGAAGAGTGGTATTAATTCTTTAATTTCTGAAAGAATTCACCAGTGGAACAATTTGGTACTAGGCTATTCTTTTGTCAGGTCATTTTTTAAAACACAATTTCCTGATATGAAATCTATATAATATCAAAGTAACAATTTTTTTTAAATTTTTTTTTGACGTTTTATTTATTTTTGAGACAGGCAGAGACAGAGCATGAACAGGGGAGGGTCAGAGAGAGGGAGACACAGAATCTGAAACAGGTTCCAGGCTCTGAGCTGTCAGCACAGAACCCCACGTGGGGCTTGCACCCATGAACCGTGAGATCATGACCTGAGCCGAAGTCGGACACTTAACCGACTTCAAGCCACCCTGGCGCCCCTTTCACGCTTTTTAAATTACAAGCAAACTAGTGGATGTGAAATGATCTCACTGTGGTTCTGATCTGCACTTCACTTATGTCTAATGTGAAGAATGTTTCATGTGTTTTTTGTCCATTTGTACATTTTCTTTGAAAAAATGTCTTTTCAAGATTTTGCATTTTAATTGTCAATTTGTTATTGAGATGTGACCAGGTTTTTAAAAAATACATAACATATTCTTGATACCAGACCTTTATTTAATATATGCTTTGTAAATATTTTCTCATCGTCTGCATATTGTCATTTTATTTTCTTGGTAATGTCTCTGGATGCATGGAAGTATTAATTTTTGATAAATTGAATATATTATTTGTTTTTGCTTCTGCTTTAGGAATCACATTTAAGATTCTATCATCAAATCCAAGGTCATGAAGATTTATTCCTATTTTCTACTGAAAGTTATAGAGATTTAACTCTTGTATTTGGGATGCTGATACATTTTGAGTTAATTCCGTAGAAGGTGGAAGGTAGGAGTCCATCTTCATTTCTTTGCATGTGCAAATCCAGCTGTCCAAGCACTATTTGTTGAAGGGACTGTTCATTCCTGTAAATCATCTTGGGACCCTCATCAATAATCAACTGGGTACAGATGTATGGATTTATTTCTGGAACCTCAATTCTATTCCAGATTCTATTAAGCTTTGAAATAAAAACTTGAGTCCTTCGACTTTATTCTTTTTCAAGATTGATTTGGGTATTCAGAAACCCTAGCAATTTTATATGAATTTCTAGATTAGCTTTTTCACTTCTGCATAAAATGCTGTTCAGATTTTGAAAGAGATTGCATTGAATGTGTAGATCACTATGGGTTGCACCAACATCTTAAGAACATTGTATTACATTACATGAACACAGGATGTTTTGCCATTTATTTACATGTTCTCTAATGTATTCCAGCAAAGTTTTGCAGTTTTCACTGAACACGTATTTTACCTCTCAGGTTAAATTTATCCCTAGGTATTTTCTTTTGTATGCATGGAATTATGTTAATTTTTCACTGTAATTAGCTATAGAAATGCAATTAATTTTATGTGATTTTTAACCCTTTAAACTTTCCTGATTCTGTTATTATGTCTGAAACTGTGCCCGTAGGGTTAATGAGGTTCAAACTAGCAGAACATTTAAAACTTGTGTTTCAGAGAACTGTTTCCCCCTAATCAGCCATTGTATCTTTTCAGAACCCACCAATAAATCCACTAGCTGTCTCTGCAGAAGCCTGGACTCAAGGTCAACTAATATGGTTCCAGCCTATGAAGAAGCAAAGTTCCATTCAGTTTATGCCAGTTCTGAGAGCATGCAAGTAGCTCCTTCTTCTTGTCCTAAAATAACCTCCTGACATCAGGGACTGAATTTTGCCTCATTTTGATGTTAACTTTCCACCCCAAAGTGAACAAGGAATGTATTTACATATATGTTTGCTCAATGAGCATGTTCCACCTTTCCTCATGAATAGTCACAAGTTTCCCCACTCTTTTCTTCAGTATGTATGTAATCTCAACTCCTATGGTTATAAAAAACTTGTTCTCTCCATCTTTGCGGAGTTGGATTTGAGGCTTGCCCTCCTGTCTCGTTTGGCTGCCTCTCACATAAACCCTTTCCTTACTGCATACTGTTATTTTAAAATGCATAGATTCATCTAAACAACACGAAGCAAAAACTTCTATAACCAACAAAATAACTTGTCTACTCTCATACTTAACCTCAGGAAAACAACTTATTCTGTGTTACTATACTTTGCTTTTACCAAAACATCATCTGTATATAGGAATTTTGAATATGGATTCTTTCACCTACCAAAACCCATTTGAAATTCATCTATATTGCTCATGTATCAATAGTTCATTCTGCATTATTGTTTAGTTTTACATTATATGGATGTAGCACATTTTATTCATCCAATACTCTATTTGAGGGTCATTCAGGTTTTTTTCCAGTTTGGGCTGACAAAAAAAAAAAAAGCTACTATGTTTTGATGGTGCACAACATTAATGCACAGTTCCATGTTAGAACACAGATTATTATTTCAACTTGGATAAATACCTTTAAGAGTAACTGCTTGGCCATATAATAGATGTACATTTAATTTTATAAGAAACTGACAAACTGCTTTTACAAAGTACCTGTCTCATTTGATAAGCAATGCATAGGAATTCCATTTATTCTGTATCTTTAGCAGCACTTTAAAATGTTGGTTTTTCTTATTCAGCCATTCAAGATGTTTACTGACGTCATGGTGATTTTAATCACCATTTCCTTAATGACAAATGGATGCTATTTTTCTATTTGCTTGTGTATTAATAAAAAATATATTTCCATCTTTTGTACATTTAATTGTGATATAATTCATATACTACAAAATTAACCCTTTTCACTACCCACTTATCATTCCTTCTAGTCTCTGAAAACTACTCTTTACTTCTGCTCTATCACATAATAAATGGCATTTTGTGTCTGACTTCTATCATTTGCATAATATTTTCAAATTCATCCATATTGTACCAAGCATCAGTACTCCTATTTTTTTTTTCATTGTAGAATTTTTTTTTTTATCAATAGGGGATCACTTTCATTATTTTTTTTTATTTTCTATTTTTTTTAATTTACATCCAAATTAGTATATAGCGCAACAAAGATTTCAGGAGATTTTTTAGTGCCCCTTACCCACTTAACCCATCCCCCCTCCCACAACCCCTCCATTAACCTTCAGTTTGTTCTCCATATTTATGAGTCTCTTGTTTTGTCCCCTTGCCTATTTTTATATTATTTTTGTTTCCCTTCCCTTATTTTCATCTGTTTTGTCTCTTAAGTCCTCATATGAGTGAAGTCATAGTACTTTATTCTTTTTATTATAATTTATTTCACTTTTTTGGCAGTGTCTCTTTAAGCATGAAAGTTACTAATTTTGATGAATTTTATGTACAGGTTGTCTTTGGCTGCTTGTACTTTACATATCATATCAAATCCAAGGTCACGAAGATGTACAACTGCTTTGGTTATTTCAGCTCTTAAATTTAGGTCTTTGATTCATGTTGTCATCATTTTTGCAGTGTTAAATCCTTGGACAAACTTCTTGTGTTTGGAATGGGGATATCCACATATCCCAATATTATTTGTTGAAAAGATTATTGTTCTCCACTGCACTGTCTTGACACCCTTTTCAGGAAATCAATTAATCATATAGATATATTTGTGGACTTTCAATTCTATCCTTCCATATGCCTTTGTAACCTAACCTATAGGTCTATCCTTACAATATTACTATTCTTATGTACTGGATTTTTGTACTAACTTTTAAAAAAGTAAAATGTAAGTTCTGCACTGCAGTCCTTTTTCAGATTGCTTTGTCCATTCTGTAGCTGTATTTCCACGTAAATTTTAGAATCAGCTTGCCAATTTCTACAAAAAAAGCCAGTTAGAACATTGATGAGACTGTACTAAATCTCTGGATCAATTTGGGGAGTACTGCCAATCGTATTCATTTCCTAGAGCTGCCTAACAAACTACCACTGGAAAGCTTAAAACAAGAAAAACTGGTTCTTCCACAGTTCAGGAGACTAGAAGACAGAAATGAAATTGTCAGCTTAAAGCAAGTGAAATTAATTCTCTCACAATTCTGGAGGACAGAAATCTGAAATCAAAATATTCACAGCCGTGCTTCTTCTGAAGGCTCTTCCGTATTTCTCTAAGCTTTTAGTGTAGCTAGCAATCCTTAGTGTTCTTGATCGTGTAGAAACATCAATCTCTGCCTTTGTAATCATATGCCATTTTCCCTGTATATCTCTTTCTTTTGTGTCCTCTCCTTACAGGAACACCAGTCCCATTGGATAAAAGCCCCAACCTCCTCCAAAATAACCTCATATTAACTTGATGACATTTGCAAAGCCCCTATTTCCAAATAAGATCAAATTCATAGGAAACAGAGATTCGAATTTAATAATATCTTTTAGGGGTACATAGTTCAACCCAGGACACCATCTTAACATTACAAATTTTTCCAATTCATGAACAAGGTGTTTAGTTCTTAAATTTCTTGTAATGTGGTTTTCCTAGTTGTCAGTGTAAAACTCTTACACACTTCTTTTGTTCAATTTATGCCTAAGTATTTTATTCTTTTGGATACTATTGATGGGGAAACATAAGGTAAGCTGACAGGCTGCAAACACTTCCCCCAACCCTAGGTGGGATATGTGTGATATTCCTCAGGCACTCCTGACTGTCCATGGGTCTCCATCAGTTTGCAAATATCTTAGTAAATTACAAGAAAAAGGCAATCTTATCAGTAGTCTAATCTCCAGAAACCTATAGGCTCAGTTTTCTGGAGCCCCAACATCACCCCTCAATAGTGATATGGGGAAACAAAGGCAAAAGGAAATGGCAGGTAAAATTAAATTTCCTTACAACCTGCAGCCCATTGACAGATAATTGAGGCTGGCAGAGGAAAACATTTCTCCAGGAACTCCCTACTGTCTTAATGTTAATTCTTTGCTAGAGGGAAAAACAACCTTAGCTTGACAATAGCAAGGCCTAAGGTATCTCAGAGTCCTCTTTAGCATATCAAAGTCCCTCTGGAGGCCTCCCTTTTGACTTTACCTCCCCCAACCTCAAAGTATATACTGAACCACTCTTCACAACCCCAGTGCACTTCTTTCTGCCCAAGGGTCCAGTCCCCATGCTTTAATAAAATCACCTTTTTGTACCAAAGACATCTTCAAGAATTCTTCCTTGGCTGTTGTAGACTCTGGACCCCACGAACTCCCACCATCACCCCAAAGCTTCAGCACTATTGTAAATGGAATTTTCATAGTTTCATTTTCAAACTGTTCATTGCTACTATACAGAAATACAACTTATTTTCTATTTTTTCTTCTATCTGGCAATCTTCCTGAAATCATTTATTAGATCTAATCATGTTATGTGGGTTACCTAGGATTTTCTACATACAAGATCATTTCATCTGTGAATACAATTTTTCTTCTTCCTTTCCAATCTAGATGCAATTTGTTTTTCTTGCTTTGAACGACCTGAATGAAATTTCTAGTATAATGTCAAAAAGAAGTAGTAAAAGCAGACATTCATGTCTTGCTCCTGATCTCAAGGGGAAAGTATTGAGTCATTAAACATTAAGTTTCTTGGGGAGCCTGGGTGGTTCAGTCAGTTGAGCGTCTGACTTCGGCTCAGGTCATGATCTCACAGTTTGTGAGTTCAAGCCCCACGTTGGGCTCTGTGCAGACAGCTCGGAGCCTGGAGCCTGCTTTGGATTCTGTGTCTCCCTCTCTCTCTCTCTGTCCCTCCCCAGCTTGCACTCTGTCTCTCCCTCTCTCAAAAATAAACATTAAAAAAATTTTTTTTAAAAAACACACATTAAGTTTCTTAGCTGGAGATTATTCCTAAATACCCATTATCCGGTTGAGAAAGTGATCTTCCATTCCTTAACATGAACACGTGTTGGATTTTGTCAAGTGCTTTATATCATCTATTGTGCTTATGTGCATTTTAAAATGCATCCATTTTCTGGATGTACCACAGGTTATTCATCCATTCACCTACTAAAGGACGTCTTTTTTACTTCTACCTGGGCAATTATGAATACAACTGCTATAAACATTCATGTGCAGACTGTGTAGACATAAGTTTTCAACTTTTTTGGGTAAATATCAAAGAGCATGATTGCTGGATTGTATGGTAAGAGTCTGTTTACTCTTGTAAGAGCCATTTTGAATCTCTACCAGCAATGAAGGAGAGTTACTGATGTTCCACATTCTTGTCAGCACATGGTATTGTCAATGTTTCAGAATTTGGCCATCTCATAGGTATGTAGAGGTATCTCATTGATGTTTTTAAATTTATATTTCCCTTATGTTTACAACATATCTGTATATTTTCTTTGGTGAGGTGTCTGTTAAGGACTTTGACCCACTTTAAAAATTCTTAGGGGCTGTGGGGGGGGTGGGGATGGCCTAAATGGGTAAGGGGCATTAAGGAATGTACTCCTAAAATCATTGTTGCACTATATGCTAATTTGGATGTAAATTAAAATATATCAAAAAAAAAATTAAAAAAAATTTTAAAAATTCATTGTATATACTAGATTAACAGCTCTTTATCAGATATGTCTTAAGCAAATATTTTCTCCCAATGTGTAGCTTGTCCTGACAATCTTGGGACATTGTCTTTCACGAAGCAGAGATTTTTAATTTAATGAAGTCTAGCTTATCAACTATTTCTTTCATAGACTGTGCCTTTGGTGTATCTAAAGAGTTATTGGCATACCCAAGGTCACTTAGGTTTTCTATTATCTTGTAGGACTTTAAATTTGCATTTTAAATTTACTGTAAAATGCCTGGGATTCATTTGGAGTTAATTTTTACAAAGAGTGTAAGGTTTGTGTCTAGATTCATTTTTCCCATATGCATATCTAGTAGTTCCAACACTGTTTGTTAGAAAGATTACTTTTGCTTTCATTGTATTGACATTGTTCCTTTATCATAGGTCAGTTGGCAATATTTATTTGGGTCTATTTCTGGCTATCCTATTTCATGGATATATTTATTTGTTGGATAATACCACAGTATTTTGATTACTGTATCTTTAAAGTAAGTCTTGATGTACAATAGTATTAGTCCTCTACGTTTGTCCTTCTCCTAGAATAATGTGGTTGGAAATGTGGGGTCTTTTTGTCCCTCCATATAAACTTTAGAAGCAGTTTGTTGATATCCACAAAATAAGTTCCTGAGATTTTGATTAGGATTACATTGAATCTATCAATCAAGTAGGAAAGAACATACATCTTAAAGATACTGAGTCTTCCTTATCCACAAACATGAGTATCTCTCCATTTATTTAAATCTTGATTTCTACCATCAGAATTTTATAATTTTCCTCAAATAGATCTGGTATATATTTTATTAAATTTCTACTTAAGTATTTCATTTTGGGAGGTGTCAATGTAAATGGTATTGCATTTTAACTTTAAATTCCACTTTTTAGTGGTGGTATACTAAAAAGCAATTGACAAAAACCTTGTATCTCACAACCTTGCCACAATCATTTTAGTTCCAGTTTGTGTGTGTGTCAATTTGGATTTTCTACACAATCACATCATCTGCAAAGACAGTTATACTTTTTCCTTCCCAATCTGTATTCCTTTAATTTCTATTTTTTGCCCTATTGCATTAGCTAGAATTTCTAGTACAATGTTGAAAAGAAGTGGTAAGAGGTGACATCCTTGCTTTTACCTGATTTTAATGAGAAAGCTTCTAGTTTCTCACCATTAAGCATAATGTTAGCTGTAGTTTGTCTATGGATAGATCATCTTTATGAGATGAGGGAATTCCCCTCTATTCCTAGTTTACTGTAACTTTTTATCACAAATGGGTGTTGGATTTTGTGAAATGCTTTTCCTGCAAGTAAAATCATATGGTAATTATTTTTCTTTGGCTGACTTATTTCACTTAACATAATACCCTCTATGTCCATCCATGTTGTCACAAATGGCAAGATCTCATTATTTTTAATGACCGAGTAATATTCCATTATATTACTTATACACACCCACACACATCTTTATCCATTTACCTACTGATAGACATTTGGGTTGTTTCTGTAACTTTGCTATTATAAATAACACTACACTAAACACAGGGGTGCATGTTATCTGTTTAAGTTAGTGTTTTTTGTTTTCTTTGAGTAAATATCCAGTGATGGGATTATGGGATCATATGATATTTCTATATTTAATTTTTTGAGGAGGCTCTATACTGTTTTCCACACTGGCTATACCAGTTTACATTCCTAACCACCAGTGCATGAGGTTTACCTACTTCCCAAATCCTCATAAACATTTGTTATTTATTGGCTTATTGATACTAGCCATTGTGACTGATGTGAGGTAGTATCTCATTGTGGTTTTTATTTGCATTTCCCTAATGATTAGCAATGCGGAGCACACCCTCATGTGTCACTTGCTATCTGTATGTCTTTTGAAAAATATCTATTCAGGTCCTCTGCGCATTTTTTTACTGGATTGTTTTGTTGGTGTTGAGTTGTATAGTTCTTTATATAGTTTGGATATTAACCCTTTCTCAGATATATCATTTGCAAATATTCTCCCATCAGGTAGGTTGCCTTTTTATTATGTTGATGGTTTGCTTTGCTGTACAAGGTTTTTTATTTTGGTGTAGTTTCAATAGTTTATTTTTGCTTTTGTTTCCCTTGCCTTAGAAGACATAGCTAGAAAAATGTTGCTAAGGCTAATATCTAGGAGATTACTTCCTGTGTTCTCTTCTAGAAGTTTTATGGTTTCAGGGCTCACATTTAGGTCTTTAATCCCTTGTGAGTTTATTTTGGTGTATGGTGTAAGAAAGTGGCCCAGTTTCAGGACAGTTACATGTAAAAGAATGAAACTGACCTAGGGGGCTAGGGCTTACTGAGACAGCAGGCCTGTTAGGGTGTCCAGACCCTGCTATTGTCTGCACTACCAAAGTGGAAGGAAATGTAAACATTAGTGTCTATCAGCCCCCCCCAACCCTGGAGAGAATTCCAGCAGGCCACCTACCATTTGGCAGAAGAGTAGTTCCTTTATATTTTAGTTGCCTTTTCCAACTACAATTTTTCTGTGCCCCAGGGCAGATGAATCTGCTTCTGGTCCCTCAGTACTGTCCTTCCCTACTGCAGTTTTAAGCATCAGGAATGGGTTTCCCATCATTAGTGTGTCTCTCCTACCATTCTCTAGGTTATCCCTCTCTATCCTTTGTTATATAGAAGCTGTCCAGACTTCTTAAATATATGTGTTTTTGTTTATATATATTTGTGTATCTGTGTATTTGTACATATGTACTTCCTAGCTGAAAGGGCAAAAACCCCAGGAGCAATGAGCAACCTACTGCCTAGATCTCGGTTTCTAAATACTATTCCTGCACTAAAAGGCTCCTAAAAAAAATGTATAATTGTAAGATGAGGCAGGATAGGTACAAGATGAGTCTTACAATGACAAAAGTAAGGACGTACTCAAATATGTGTTGGGGATATATCACAAAAACACAAAAAGACAGTTTGAAGGGGCTCACACTGTCCAAAAAATCTAGATCATTTTGATCACAAAAATAAATATGATAAATTATAAGCCATTGAAAAACAGCTAAGAATTCGAATCCCTCATGGTAATTAATAAATAAATCAGAGAGAAGGTAGGTTTTGTGCTTATGATATTATGCTGAGGCCTGACTGATAAATCTAGAGAGAGTACCAGAGTTACAAAACAATCATGGTAAATAATGGGCAAGGTAAAAGGCTAAATACAAGGAGACATGTTTGATAGGGAGAATATTTTCCTGATCATAAATGTCTCACTACATTTTGATGGAATCGTTGTGTATTCTAGACTGCAACAACATGAATATTCAGGTTGCCATACTGTACTACAGTTTTTCAAGGCTGTAGAAATGCTGCAGATTAAAGAAGGCTAAAAAGACATGACAAGTAAATGCAATACTTGTACCTAGACTGAATGCAAACTTAGAAGGGGTAAAAATGCTATTAAGAAAACATGGCTATGTAATATGAAGGGTAGTTTAGAAAAATGAGGTTGACAAATTTACTATGGTTATAAAAATAAATCCAATTCTTAGGAAGTATCCACTTAAGTATTTATAAGTAAAGGACCAAACAGTCTAGAAAAAAAATATTCACAGTGGAAGAGGAGGAGCACAAAAGATAAAACAAGTGATGTAAAATGTGAACAAAAGACAAATCTTGATAAGGGAATAAATGTGTTCATTGTATTATTTTTTGGTAAACTGTTGAAGTATGAAATTGTTTTCAAACAAATTTTTAGGAAGAATGATATCTACAACATTAAAAAAAAAAACTAACGTAAAACAGAATCCAGAATATTAAAAGTCACAAATTAACAAAATTAAAAAATAAAACAAGCCAACAGATAACAGTAAATGACATGAACAGAAACTTCAGAAAATAAAAAAGCAATCAGTAATAAGGCTATGAAAAGATCTTCGCATAAGCACAAGATACCATTTTATATCCATTATACTGGCAAATTTTTAAAAACAAATAATAACAAACTGCTGAAAAGAACAAGTGGGGGTGGGGGGGAAGGGATATAGACAGGAAAGAAAACGATATAGAGAAACCAATATTCTCAGACCCTTTGGTGAAAGTATAAATTAGGATAATCAATCTGGAGAGTAACACACATTTCACTTTAAATACAATGCAATTTTAACTTTAAGTTTAAAAACTAAAGAAATTCTCATAGATGTTCATAAGAACTCATATATTTCACTGCATTTTAAGTCAATAACTAGAAACAACCTAAAGTCCATCGATAGAATAATAGATCTACTGTATTTTCACCAAGTGGAATATGACACAGTAATTGAAATAAATTGACTAGATCAATACATTTATCAAATCAGATAAATCCAATGGTGAAATACTAAAAAATTTAAAAACTAGTATAGGTATTAATCAGAAAGGACATGGGCTGTAAATAACTACTATGGATACAGAAGTCCATACTTGCTCATTACCCTATATGTCCAAACACATGAATGAAAAAAATCAAATGGTGGGATAAATAAAATGATATAAATTTTACAGTTTAAGTACATCAAAATACCATTAATCTATAACTGCACAAAGTATAAAAATGCATAGTAAGGATATACACCTTCAGAACAGGACTTACTTATGTGGAATGGAGAAGTACAAAAGGGACTTCAACTGTACCTATGTTATTTAAATTTTTTAAAAATCTAAAACAAACATGGTAAAGTGTAAGATTTGTTAAAGCAGAATAGTGGTAAGAAGTGTTCAGTATGTCAGTATTTTCTGTCTGAAATATTTCATCTAAAAAACTGTATTTAAAATCTTCAGATGGCTTGTTGTTTTCACCACAATGAAGTGCAAATTACCAAGGAAAACCTTGTGGGTTCTGTACACTCTAGCCCCAAACTATGTCTATCTTATCACCTACCACTCACTCTCCACCTCGTATAACCCTGTTACAGATACAAACAATAGTACTTAGTACAAGTATTAGTACTTGGCATGTCTCGGCCTGGGTTCCTGTTAACAGCTCTGAGCCCTATATGCATCCATTGGGACTAGGTGCTCTTTCCAAGCTTGTTCAACACTGGCACTCAACTATAAGACAAAAATGATTTGTTGGCCTGTTGATCATGGGTATCTTAGCAGCAGTAGGCATTATCGCCTCTGCCACTGTCACTGGAATCAGTCTACATTATACTATCCAAACAGCCATGTCCTTAATAAATTTACAGTTAACGCTATTGAAGAATTAATAAGCCAAACTTCTATTGATAGACAAGTTCTGGCCCACCTCGAAGCTCTTGAGACTGCAGTGGAATTTATTGAGAAAAGACAGGACGCCTTGATCCTCCACTCTAAACTAACCTGCGACCCTAACTACCAACATATTTGCGTGACTGGCGTTCCTTATAATCACTCTCAATCTTGGGATGCTGTCTAGACACACCTTCGCAGTGTTTTTTCTTCCAACCTTTGTAACAATATAGAAAACTTAGATGTGACCTTGCACCAACAAGTACAATATGCAGAAGACCAACTCAGAAATGAATGGGCTGATTCCTGGGCAAGGTAGCATAACCTAAATCCTTTCTCATTTATAGCCAGCATCCATCTCAAATTCTGGATAACTCTGTGTCTCTTTTTATATCTTTGCAGAATCACCCTCCAAGCCACCCGACCGCAAAACAAGGACCAAGAGCTCGTCATGGACAGTCCTCTCACACAAGACCAGAAGAACCAAGAAAAACAAGAGGGAACTGTGGGGAATAAGTTTAAGAATTCTCTAGGCTTACACCAATGGGTTAACAAGGCTTAGAGCAGAAAGCCGCTTCTGCTTCCACAGTAACAGGTAGGGGAGGAAAGCTGCCACAGGTAGAAAGTGCCCAAGGCTAGTCGTTAAGTAAAAAAAAAAAAAGGATAGAGCTGAAAGTGGCTGCAGGGTGAAAAAGCCCAAGGCTAGCTAGCAAGAAAAATGCCTCGTTAACCTTAAGGTGGCATGCCCCACTTACCTTAATCCCTAGAAAAGTTGAGATAAAATAAACAGATATGGTGCCTGCTTTAAGTAAAGTGCCTGAAGTAAAAGCACTGAGATGCTATGCTGATTTGTCTTGACCCTAACCCCTAACACTGCCTACCTTCGAAACCCCTTTTCTCACACACATGGATTAATGATTACTAGTTTATTGTTTCTACATGTCCATCATGTATGCAGGCCTTCTGATTCTAATAAATACAGAGAAAGGCCCCTTACTCTGGGCTCTTGTCACTTCCTGGACATTAGCCTCTCTTGTTTACTTTTTTTTTTTAATTTTTTTTTAACATTTATTCATTTTTGAGAGAGAGAGAGACAGAGCATGAGTAGGGAAGGGGCAGAGAAAGAGGGAGACATAGTATCAGAAGCAGGCTCCAGGCCCTGAGCTGTCCGCGGGGCTCAAACTCGTGGACCATGAGATCGTGACCTCAGACACTTAACCAACTGAGCCACCCAGGTGCCCCTCTTGTTTACATTTCTGCATCTGCTCTATTGCTGAACAAGAGAGAAAGACAGGAAAGGAAAGTAGAAATAAAAAAGCAATAAATTACTACCAACACTATTATCAAAAACAGGCTTGAAATTTAGTGAACATCTTTTGCATATTTCTGCCTATCATTCAGAAAGAAAAAAGTGTTGGGGGGGGCACCTTGGTGGCTCAATTGGTTAAATGTCCAACTCTTGATTTTGGCTCAGGTCATAATCTCATAGTCTGTGAGATGGAGCCCCACATCAGGCTCTGCACTGAGAGCATAGAGCCTGCTTGGGATGCTCTTCTACCCCTCCCCCTCTTGCGGTATATGTGTGTGTGTGTGTGTGTGTGTGTGTGTGTGTGTGTGTGTGTGTGTGTCTTTCTCAAAATAAACATTAAAAAAAAAAAAAAAGACTAAGTCTTAATCCAAACATTGGAGAATACTCTCCCCTATTCTACCCTCACAAGCACTGAGTGAAATTAGAATCACACACAGGGAAAGCTGAGTAAGAAAGATCCTGTCCTGCGAGCAGTACAAAGGAGGAAACCCAAAACTAAGCAGGGACACAACAACAAAGCATCTTTACATGGTTCTAAGTCTCTGGTGTAGAGAGAAACCATAGTAACAAAACTCTAAAGCCAGCCCAATTCTAGTTTGACACAAAATTCTACATGAAGAGCCTACAGAAAGGAAAGGTGTACTTTCCTCAAAGAATAAAAAATATTTACCTCAGGAGGTTGCAGGAAGATGGCAGATAAGGAGGACCCTGAGCTCACCCCAACCCGTGTTTACAACTAGATATCATCCACATCTGAGTCAATAAACTGGAGAACAGTTTGAAGACTGACATAACAAACTCCACCAAGTAAATATAGAGAAGAAGCTGCATCTGAAAGGTTACGAAGGTCAGAAAGGCAAAGAAAGGCTGCCCACAGGAGGGAGAGAAATGGGCCCTTACATCAGGAACTCACACTGGGAAGATTAACCCCATAATGTCAGCTTTAAAAACCAGAGGGGCTGGTGCAGATGAGTTAGGTCAGCAAGGATGATATTTGGCCAAATCTATTACAGTCCTACTTGGCTCCTGATATGGACGATGAAGAGGAAGGGGAAGAAGATGACAATGAAGGACTGGAAGATGAAAAAGGACATAAGGATGAAGGTGAAGAAGAGGTGATGAAGATGAAGGTGAAGAGGAGGAGGAGGAGGAAGGACAGGAGGATGAAGGAGAAGATACCTAATGGAACACTGATGGATTCCAACCTTCCTTTTTAAAATTTTCTCTGGTCCCTAAGAGCAAGCTGTACACTTTTTTTTTCCCCTCCTCTTGTGCTCATTTACCGTTTTTTTTTTTAAATTTGTTTATTTGAAAGGGAGAGAAAGCACGAGTGGGGGAGGGGCAGAGAGCAAGAAGAGAGCAAGAATCCCAAGCAGGCTCTGCACCAGCAGCACAGAGGCCAACGTGGGTCTTGAACTCACGAACCATAAGATCATGACCTGAGCCAAAGTCAGACACTTAACCAACTCAGCCACCCAGGCACCCCTTGCCCTGTTTTTTGAAGTCTCTTTTTTCTCCCTTTATAACATGGTCCTCAACTTATCTGAGGGAGGAGAATACCTTGAGAACACAGTGGGAAAAGAATATCCCTTTCTGTTCTAAATTCATTTTTATTGATTCCTGTCTCAACAAAAACAGTATAGAATCAACACCACTGTGCTCTGTGGGAAAAAGAGCTCTGTTCCCTCACTTGCCAGAAGCTGGAGGGTGCTGTGCCCCTGTACAGCAGTGCATAGAATTTTAGCTTTTTTCCTCCTTTTTCTATATTTTGGGCTCAGAGATAATATGGACAGTTAGCATTTACCAACATGTATCCCTCCACTTTCAATTATTTAAAAAAATTATTTAAAAAAATAAGAGGGGCGCCTGGATGGCTCAGTCGGTTAAGTGTCTGACTTTGGCTCAGGTCATGATCGCATGGTTCATGGGTTCAGGCCCCACGTCAGGCTCTGTGCTGATAGTTCAGAGCCTGGAGCCTGCTTCGTATTTGTGTCTCTCTCTCTGCCCCTTCCCCACTCATGCTCTATCTCTCTCAAAAATAAACATTAAAAAGTTTTTTTTTTTAAGTTTTTTAAAAAAGTTTTTTTAAAGGAAAACTTTAAAAAATGGGATTACAGAAGGTCAGCAAAGGGTGGGTTTGAGATGCTTGGCTGGGTTAAGTGGGCATTTTGACAACAAGGCTTCCCTATCGCCATGTTTAATAGTGATATTTAATGGACATCCTTGCAGTTTAAGTTGATACCTTTAAAATAATACTCTTCAGGAGCTCCTGGGTGGCTCAGTTGGTTAAGCATCCAACTTTGGCTCAGGTCATGACCTCATGGTTCCCAAGTTCAAGCCCCACATCAGGTGAGCTCAAGCCCCACTTTAGGTGAGCATGAGCCCCGTTTCAGGTGAACACGAGCCCTACTTCGGGTGAGTCCTGCTTCTCTCTCTCTCTCCCCCTCTCTTCTGTCCCTTGTTTACTTGTACCTCTGTCTCTCAAAATAAATAAATAAATAAATAAAAATTTAAAAGTTAAAAAAGAAAAACCCACAGTTAACATCATCCTTAATGGAGAAAAACTGAGAGCTTTTCCCCTAAGTTTATGAAGAAGACATGGATGCCCACTCTGACCACTTTTATTCAACGTAGTACTGAAAGTCCTAGCCAGAAAAATAGACACAACAGAAAGAAATAAAAAGCATCCAAATCAGCAAGGAAGAAGCCAAACTTTCACTATTTGCAGATGACATGATACTCTATATGGAAAACCCAAGACTCCTAGAACTGCTAAAACCTGCTAAACCTGATAAACGGATTCAGTAAAGTGGAAAGATACAAAATCAGCATACAGAAATCTGTTGCATTTCTATACAGCAATAATGAAACAGCAGAAAGAGAAATTAAAGAATCAATTTCATTTACAACTGTACTAAAAATAATAAGATACCCAGGAATAGACTGAACCAAAGAGGTGAAAGGTCTGTACTCTGAAAACTATAAAACATTGATGATAGAAATTGAAGACAACATAAAAAAAATGGAAAGACATTCCATGCTCAGGGATTGGAGGAACAAACTGTTAAAATGTCTATACTACCCAAAACAATCTACACATTTAATGCAATCCCTATCAAAATACCAATAGCAAACAATCCTAAAATTTGTATGGAACCACAAAAGACCCCGAATAATCAAAGTAATTGTGAAAAAGAAAAGCAAAGCTGTAGGCATCACAATTCCAGACTTCCAAGTAATATTACAAAGCTGTAGTGATCAAAACAGTATGGAAGTGGCACAAAAACAGACACAGATCAAGAGAACAGAATAGAAAATCCAGTGATAAACCCACAATTTTATGGTCAATTAATCTTTGACAAAGCAAGAAAGAATACCCAATGCAAAAAAGCTTTTTCAACAAATGGTATTGGGAAAATTGGACAGCTACATGCAAAAGAATGAAACTGGCCACTTTCGTAGACCACATACAAAAATAAATTCAAAATGGAGTAAAGACCTAAATGTGAGACCTGAAACCATAAAAGTCCTAGAAGAGAACACAGTCAGTAACTTCTTTGATATGGGCTGTACCAACTTCTTACTAGATATGTCTCCTGAGGCAAGGAAAACAAAAGCAAAAATAATCTATTAATATTACTGTCTTTTGGTATTTTGAGTTTTTTAAAAATTTTAATCATTCTAATTTGGGTACGGGGATTTTTCATTTTTTTAAATTTACTTTCTCTAATTGCAAATGAGCTTCTTTCCATTTGCTCATTTGCCATCTCCGTATATTCTTTGGTGAGGTGTATGTTCAGACCTTTTGCACTATTTCTATTTGGGTTGTATTCTTATTACTGTATTTTAAGAGTTCTTTGTATATTAAAGTCTTTTACTGGATATGGGTTTTGCAAAATTTTCTTCTAGTCTGTGGTTTGTCTTTTCATTCTATTGACACTTTTTTCAGAGCAAACATTTATGATTTTAATGAAGTCCTACTTATCAATTTCTTCTTTCATGAATTATGCTTTTTTGAGAGACATGGGGGAGAAGCAGAGGAAGAGGGAGAGAATCTTAAGCAGTCTCCATGCCCAGGATGGAGCCCAATGTGGGGCTCGATCTCATGACCATGATATTACGACCAGAGCCAAAATCAGGAGTCAGATGCTTAACTGACATAGCCACCCAGGTGCTCGATGAATTAATGGCTTTTGATGTTGTATCTGAAACTCACTACCCAAACCCAAGGTCACATATTACTTTGTATTTACTTTTAGAAGTCTTACAGTTTTCCATTTTATATTTAAGGTCTGTGATCCATTTTGAGTGAATTTTTGTTAAAGTGTAAGGTCTCTAAGTAAGTTCACTTTTTTTTTTTAAACCTGTCAACATACATTGTTCCAACACTATTTGGAAAGACTATCCTTTCACCACCGAGCAGTCTTTCTGCCTTTGACAAAGATCAGTTTGTTATATTTGCGTGAGCCTATATCTGAGCTCTTTAATCTGTTCTATTGATCTACAGATCTGTCCCTTTACCACTAGCATGCTATCTTCATAACTGTAGTTCCACACTAAGTCTTGAAAACCAAGTGGTCTGAGTCCTTCGACTTTTGAGTCCTTCAACTTTGTGCTTCTTTCCCACTACATTACTTGTTACAGAGTATCCACCTTTCCATATAAAGCTCAGAATCAGCTTATCAGTAGCTACAACATATTTTGGTGGAATTTTTTTTTGGTGGAATTGTTTTTTAATTTTTTTAATGTTTATTTATTTTTGAGGGGGAAAGAGAGCACAAGTTGGGGAAGGGCTTAGACAGAAAGGGAGACCAGAATCTGAAGCAGACTCTAGGCTCTGAGCTGTCAGCACAGAGCCTGATATGGGGCTCGAACTCACAAGCTGTGAGATCATGACCTAAGCCAAAGACAGATGCTTAAGCGACTGAGCCACCAAGGCACCCCTTTTTGGTGGAATTTTGATGGAAACTGCATTCCATTTGTAGATCAAGATGGGAAAAACAGACATTTTAATAATATTCAGTCTTCCAATCCCTGAACACAAAATACATTTAGATCTTCTTTGACATCTTTTATCAGTGCTTTCTAATTTTCCAACAATAGATCCTGTACATATATTGTTAGATTTATATACAAGTATTTCAACTTCACTTGGTGCAACTGGAAATGGTATTTTTAAAATTATACACTCTAATTGTTTACTGTTGGCTTATAAGAAAACCGTCCACTTCTGCATATGCAACAGGTGTCATGCATCCTTCTTATCCTTGCTTATTAGTTCTAGGTTTTTGGAGATGCTCTGAAATTTTCTACATAATCTTATAATCAACAAAGAAAAATAGTTTTATTTCTTTTCCAATAAACATTTTAATTTCTTTTTCTTACCTTATTGAACTATGAACTAGCTAAGACTTCCAGTATGATTTTGAGTAGGGTGGCAAAAAAGGACATGCTTACCATGTTACTGATCCAAGGGGGAAAGTAACCAGACTCTCACCATTAATGAGTTGGGTCTAGTCTGTAAGACTAAAGGCAAAAGGAACTATCCATAAATACTATACTCCAATGGATAAGACTATTTCCCACAGGGGTAATAATCTTTTCGAAGTTTTTAAACTGCTATATATACATAACTGAATCAAACAATTAAGTTTAATGGACAGCAAATACTAGGAGCCAGATTACTCCCTGCAGGAGTGGGAGATTAATAGACAAAGGGGAGAGGACTATAATTACTCATGTGCTAACAGATTAGAGTTGAAGACATCAATATGAATGCATGTTTAGCTTAAGATAAATACAGATGAATAAATAAAAAATATTTATAGATGGGCGCCAGGGTGGCTCAGTTGATTAAGTGACCAACTCTTAATTTCGGCTCAGGTCATGATCTCACAGTAGCAAGATTGAGCCCCATGTCGGGATCCACAATGAGCATGGAGCCTGCTTGGGATTCTCTCTCTCCCTCTTTCTCTCTGCCACTACCCTGCTCATG
This sequence comes from Acinonyx jubatus, assembly GCF_027475565.1. NCBI lineage: Eukaryota > Metazoa > Chordata > Mammalia > Carnivora > Felidae > Acinonyx > Acinonyx jubatus. The sequence goes on along the minus strand of NC_069389.1, from coordinate 58,512,980 downwards.
CTCTCTCTCTGTCTCTCTCAAAATAAATAAATAAACTTAAGAAAATATTTTTAGATAATGTGTATACATATTTGTTAGTACACATATGTATATTTCTTTCCCTGTCAGCTGAGAGAGCTGCCTATACGATACAAAATCCATATACAGTAATAAACTGTTTCTCCTACATACTAGCAATGAACAGACCAAAAATGAAATTAAGAAATCAATCCCATACACAACAGGATCAAAAAGATTAAGTATTCAAAAATAATTCAATAGGGATACCTAGGTGGTTCAGTTGGTTAAGAATCTGACTTGATTTCGGCTCAGCTCATGATTTCACAATTGTTAGACTGGCCTTGAGTCAGGCATTGCCCTGGGCATGGAACCTGTTTAACATTTCCTCTCTCCCTCTCTAGTTGCCCCTCCCCTGATCACTCTCTATCTCTCAAAAATAAAAAAATAAAAACAATTCAACAAAAACCTTGCACAATGTTTTGACTTGTACAACCTTGACTTGTACAATGAAAATTACACAATGCTACTGAAGAAAATTAAAAGATCTAAATAAATGGATGGATACTTCATGTTTAAGGTGCATTATGATTAAAATAACAATTCTCCCCAAACTGATCTATAGATTCAATTACAATTGCTATCAAAATTACATCAGGCCTTTTCCAGAGGGAAAAAAAAAAGTTTATTTCAGAAATTATTACAATTATCTAGACAATGTGCTACTGGAATAAGGACACAGATATTGTTCAAAGCAACAGAACTGATTACAGAAGTAAACCTTTATCATTATGGACAATTTGTTTTCAACAAAGGTACCAAGCAAATTCAATGGGGAAATAACAGTCTTTTCAAATTATGGTGATGGAAATATTGTATATCCACAAACAATAAGATGAACTTAGGCCCTTATTTCACAACATACATAAACATTATCTCAAAGTATATATAGAAATCTAACTGTAAAAGAATAGACTATAAACACATAAGTAAATCCTTGAGTCAGTGGGGTAGGCAAAGGTTTGCTAGATATGGTACCAAAAGATTAACCCTAAAAAAAACCAGCTGAAAATTAGACTCATCAAAAACCAAAACCTTTTGTTTCATAAGACACTAATAAGATAATGAAAAATACAAGGTATATACTATACTAAAAGAGAATACTTGCAAATCACATCTGGTAAGAGACTACTATCTAGAATACACCACAAACCGTTACAACTCAGTAAGAAGGCAAACAATCCACTTAAAAATTGGGTAAAATATTTAAACAGACATTTTACCAAAGAAAATATACAAATGACTAACAATTCATATACAAATGGAAAAAACCCACAAACATTTCCAAGTGAATGTCCTTAGAAGCATAATTTTTAATAGCCAATAAAACAGAAAACAAATTCCCATCAACTGTTTAATGGGGAAACAAAGAGTGGTGTATATTCATATAATTGAACATTATTCACAAATAAAAATGAAATAGTAATACATATAATAATATGGATAAACCTCAAATTAATTAACCTATGTAAAAGAACTCAAACATAAAAGACTATATATCATATAATCCCAATTGCATGAAAGGTCTAGAAAAGACAAATCTACAGAAACAAAGGTACATTAGTGTCTGCCTGGGGTTGAGGGTGGGAATGCAGATGGAATATAAACCAGTATGAAAATGTTACATGGGTGGTGAAAATATTATAAAACTGTATTATGGTGATGGTTGCAGAACTTATTAAACTTACCAAAAACTGTTTAATTGTATACTTTAAATGAGTAAATTACATAGTATGTTAAAATTTTATCTGTAAAACGTTTTTAAAAATTAGAATCTTCTAACCATCACCAGTAAAAAGACAAACACTGTCATATGAAGTGAAACACAAGCCAAACCATCTACCTATTTTATCTGACCTAAAAATCCAACTACCAACCTACTTACTGAGAAATACAAACACACACACACACACACACACACACACACACAAGCTATACAAACACACAAAGATTAAAAGTAGAAAGATGAATGGGGCACGTGGGTAGTTCAGTCAGTTAAGTGTCCCACTTCGGCTCAGGTCATCATTTCACAGTTCATGAGTTCAAGCCTCACATTGGGCTCTCTGCTGTCAGCACAGAGCCTACTTCAGATCCTTTGTCCGCCCCCCTCCCCCACCCCACCTCTGCTAATGCACTCCCTCTGTCTCTCTCACAAAAATAAACATTTTTTTAAAAAACTAGAAAGATGAAGAAAGATATAACATGGTAACATTAACCAAAGAAAAAGGTTGAGAACCTGTATTAATTTGAAACAACATCAACGTCAAAACCAAAAATAATATCAGAGGATAAAGAGGAATATTTTGAAAAAATAAAGGGGTAACATCTGGCAAGGCCATAATAATTCCATGTGCACATGTACCTAGCAAGATTTTCATAATGTATAAGAAAATATATTATAGATGTGAAAAGATAAACAGGTAAATCCATAATGAGTTTGAGATATCAACACTGCTCTCTCAAAAATGAGTAACACAGAGTTGGAAAAATCCTAAAAGATATGGAAGTCCTGTATAATACTATCAACCAACTGGATATGTTTACAGAATACTCCAAACAACAGAATACATATTCTTCTAGAATACAGATGTGTAACATTCAACAAAAAAGATCATGTTCTGGTCTATAAAACAAATTTCAGTGAATTAGAAAAATAATAATGCAAAGAGCATTCACAGAACATAAAATTAAACTAGAAATCAACAAAGAGAGGTATCTGAAAAATTCCCAAATAATTGGAAATTAAACAACTAACCTCTAAATAGTACACAGATCAAAGAGAAAGTCTTAAGGGAAATACAAACATGGATTACACAAAAAGACAATGAAAATACAATATATCAAAATCTGTGGGATGCAAGTAAAGCAGTACTAACAGGAAAATCTATAGCATTAAATCAATATATTAGATAATAACAACTAAAATCAGTATAACTAAAGCGTGTATTAAAAAAACTAGAGAGGGGCGCCTGGGTGGCGCAGTCGGTTAGGCGTCCGACTTCAACCAGGTCACGATCTCGCGGTCCGTGAGTTCGAGCCCCGCGTCGGGCTCTGGGCTGATGGCTCAGAGCCTGGAGCCTGTTTCCGATTCTGTGTCTCCCTCTCTCTCTGCCCCTCCCCTGTTCATGCTCTGTCTCTCTCTGTCCCAAAAATAAATAAACATTGAAAAAAAAATTTAAAAAAAAAAAAAAAAACTAGAGAAAGAGGAAATCAAATCTAAAGCAAGCAAAAGAAAAGAAATAAAGATTAACAGCAGGTATTGAAAACAAAAACAATACCAAAAAAAAATCACTAAAACAAAAAGCTAGTTATTTGTAAACATTAATATAATTGATAAACCTATAGCCAGATGACCAAAGGTGGGGGGGGGGGGCATAAATCATTAGTATCACAAATAATGCCAAAGACATTAACAGTAAAATGCAGAAATACTACAAAAAAACATCTGCTCATGAATTTGATAAATTACATGAAATGAACAATTATTTGAAAGACCACCAAAACTCGCTCAAGAAAACAAATAGCCCTATACCCAGTAAATAATATTGGATTGCAAGTTACAAACTTGCAAAGGTTGCAAAGGTTTCATAAAGAAGAAAACTTCATGCCTAAATTCTACCAAACAAGTAAGAAGTCATACCAATTCTATACAACCAACTCCATTAAAAAGAAAAAGAGAGAACATGTCTCAGTTATGAAGCCAGTATTACCCTGTTTACAAATCCAGAGAGAAATACTACCAGAAAAGAAAATTACAAATCAGTATCTCTAATAAATGTAGATTTAAAAATTTTTCACAGAATGTTAGCAAATAAAATGGTGTAATATGAAAAATATATATCACAATCATGTGGGTTTCATTCAAGAAATATAAAGTTAGTTCAACATTCAAAAATCAATGAATTTCTATATCAACGACTTGAAGAAGACCATAAAATCATCTCAATACATTCAGAAAAAGACTTAAGAAATTCAACATACTTTCATGATAAAAACTCCCAGAACACTAAAAATAGAGTGGTGCTTAACCTAATAAAGGGTACCTACAAAAGACCTACAGTTACCAAAGTCTGGAAAGAAAGGAAAATATGCCCTCTCTATCCTATGGCATATTGTACTGGAAGGCATACCAGTTCAATAAAGCAAGAAAACCTATTATAAGGCACATGTGTTGGAAGAGAAAAAATTTATTTAAGTTGCAAGAAAGATTACTGTCTATCTGAAAAATCTAAAATAATCTATCAAAATAAAAGGCCCTCTTAGGGTGACTGGGTGGCTCAGTTGTTAAGCATCTGACTTCGGCTCAGGTCATGATCTCATGGTTCATGAGTTTGAGCCCTACTTCGGGTAAGCTCGAACCTCACTTTGGGTGAGCTTGAGCCCCGCTTCAGGTAAAACACGAGATCTGCTTCAGGTGAGCCCTGCTTCCCTCTCTCTCTCTGCCCCTCCTGGGATTCTCTCTCTCTCTCTCTCTGCCCCTCACTCACTTGTGCCCTCTCTCAAAAAAAAAAAAAAAAACCCTCTTAGAATGAAAAAGTGAGTTCAGCAAGGTAGCAGAATATAAGGTCAATAGACAAGTCAATCATATTCCTATATGTGGCTATAAATAGAATTTGAAATGAAAAAAACAATAAAATTTATAATAGCACCTCCAAAAATAAAGTTCTTATGTATAAATCTAACAAAATGTATGCAATAACTGTATGTGGAAACAAAATATTAAAGAAATAAATCAAAAATAGATCTAAATAAACAGGGAGAAATACTATGCCTATGAATTAGAAGACTCAATAAGATATCAAATCTCCCCAATTTCATCTATAGATTCAATGCCATTCCAATCAAAATCCCAGCAAGCTCTTTTTAAGATTTTTTAAAGATATTTTTATAGATGGGAGGAACACTAATGTTGAAAGAAACATTCTCTGACACATAGCACAAAGGAAAAACTTAACCTGAAGGTGCCATAGTCATTTAGGAAAACTAGAGGCTAGCTAAAACAAAACCCAGAGGAGAGACTTGGCATTCACTCCTTGTTGGGGAGGAAGTTGGTTCCAGAGTGCACAGTGTAGTGTAGTGATCTCCAGGTCGCAATGGGAGAGAACAGTACACTTCCTGGTGTACTTTGGGAAGAGGGTTTATTGCCTCCCCAAGGACAAAAGACTCTGCAGGTCAGCCACAGACCTTTCATCAGTAGGGTGGAGAGGCTCTACTCCGGAGCAGGGGAGTAGATCCATGTGGTGCCAGGGCCCTTAAGAACTGGGGTTTTGAATCCCAGGCAAGCATCAAGAAGGCGGCTCAGGAGAACTGTGGCACAGGGCAAGCTGACCACCCTTGCTATTCTGTTAGGGCTGCCTGAACAGGGTGGATTGAGATTCCCAGTCCAGAGAGGAAAGAATGTGGTGACACCATTTTCCCCCCAACATCAAACAGTGGGACTTCAGAGAGGAGCACAGCAGCCCCCAGTAGTGGTGGGACCTGCTTAGACCAAACCGTGCCCCTCCATGCCTGGCAACTGCTTACTTTCTGGAGTAAGACTGACAGACCCAATGTAGCTGGCCTCTCCTCCAGACCAGCACAGCCACCAGCCCCAAGTACCAACAGATAACTTTTTTTTTTTTCTAAGAGGGACTCTGTAAGTGAAAAGCAGCAAAGACTACAAAGAACCAGAAAACATCACCACAAACATGAAACCTACAGACAACACATTGGCATGAAGTCCATATCTTTCAATAATCACTCTGAATGTAAATGGACTAAATGCCCCAATCAAAAGACACAGGGTATCAGAATGGATTAAAACTCACACACACACACACACACACACACACACACACACACACACACACACACAAGATCCATCTATATACTGTCTACAAGAGACTCATTTTAGACCTGAGGACACCTGCACATTGAAAGTGAGGGGATGGAAAACCACCTAATATGCTACTAGACGTCAAAAAAAGCTGGAGTAGCCATACTTATATCAAAGTACATTTTAAAACAAAACTATAAAGAGATAAAGAAGGGCATTATATCATAACTAAGGGGTCTATCCATCAAGAAGAGCTAACAATTATAAATATTTATGCCCCCACTTGGGACCCCCAATATATAAATCAATTAATCACAAATGTAAGCAAACTCATTGATAATAATACCATAATTGTAGGAAACATTAATACTCCACTTACAACAATGGACAGATCATCTAAGCAGTAAATCAACAAGGAAACAATGGATCTGAATGACACATCGACCATACGGACTTAACAGATTTACTCAGAACATTTCATCCTAAAGCAGCAGAATACACATTCTCTTCAAGTGCAGATGAAACATTCCCTAGATTAGATCACATATTGGATCATAAAGCAGTCCTCAACAGGTGCAAAAAGACTGAGGTCATACCATACATATTTTTAGATCACAATTCTATGAAACTTGAAACTAACCACAAGAAAAAATTTGGAAAGTCCTCAAACACATGGAAGTTAAAGAACATCCTACTAAAGAATGAATGGGTTAACCAGGAAATTAAAGAATTTAAAAAAATACATGGAAGCAAATGAAAATGAAAACAAGACAGTCCAAACTCTCTGGGATGCAGCAAACACAGTCCTAAGAGGGAAGCATATTGCAATTCAGGCCTATCTCAAGAAGCAAGAAAGATCCCAACTACTCAACCTAACCTTATACCAAAAGGAGTTAGAAAGCAGCAAATAAAGCCCAAAGCCAGCAAAATAAGGGAAATAATGATTAGAGCAGAAATAAACGATATATAATCCAAATCAGTATGTAATCCAGATCAATGAAACTAAGAGCTGGTTTTTTGAAAGAACAAAATTGATACACCCCTAGCCAGACTTCTCAAAAAGAAGAGAGGACCCAAATAGATAAAAACAAGAATAAAAGAGGAGAGGCCACAACCAACACCAAAGAAATGCAAACAATTATTAGAGAATACTATGAAAAATTATATGCCAACAAACTGGACAATCTGGAAGAAATGGACAAATTCCTAGACACACACTACCAAAACTCAAACAGGAAGAAGTAGAAAATTTGAACAGACCCAGTGAAGAAATTGAATCAGTTATCAAAAAACTCCCAACAAGTAAGAGTTCTGGGCCAGATGGCTTCCTAGGGGAATTCTATCAGACATTTAAAGAAGAGTTAACTCCTATTCTTCTCATTCTGTTTCAAAAATAAACAGAAAGAAAGCTTCTACACTCATTCTATGAAGACATTACCTTGATTCCCAAACCAGACAAAGACCCCACTAAAAAGAATTATAGGCCAATATCCCTGATGAACATGGATGCAAAATGTCTCAGCAAGATACTAGCAAATCGAATTCAACACTATATGAAAAGAATTATTCACCATGATCAAGTAGAATTCATTCCTGGGCTGCAGGGCTGGTTCCATATTTGCAAATCAATCAACATGATACATCACAATAGAAAAAAGTGTAAGAACCATAGGATTCTGTCAATAGATGCAGAAAATGCATTTGACAAAATACAGCATCCTTTCTTAATAAAAACCCTCAAGAAAGTAGGGATAGAAGGAATGTACCTCAATATCATATAAGCCATATGTGAAAGGCACACAGCTAATATCATCCTCAATGGGGAAAACTGAGAGCTTTCCCCCTAAGATTAGGAACAAGACAGGGGCAACCTAGTGGTAGAAGTCGCAGCTTCAGCATCAGACAACAAAAAGACTTAAAAGGCATCCAAATAGGCAAGGAAGAAGTCAAACTTTCACTCTTCACAGATGACATGATACTCTACGTGGAAAACCCAAAAGACTCCACCAAAAATCTGTGAGAGTTGATACATGAATTCAGGAAAGTCACTGGATATAAAATCAATGTACTGAAACTGGCTGCATTTCTATATACCAATAATGAAGCAGCAGAAAGAGAAATCAAGGAACCAATCCCATATAATCCCTTACAACCAAAAACCAGAAGATACCCAGGAATAAGCCTAACCAAAGAGGTAGAAGATCTGTACGCTGAAAACTACAGAAAGCTTATGAAAGAAATTGAAGAAGACACAAAGAAATGGAAAAACATTCCATGCTCATGGACTGGAAGAACAAATACTGTTAAAATGTCAATGCTACCAAAGCAACCTACAACATGCCATGCAATCTTTATCAAAATATCACCAGCATTCTTCACAGAGATAGAACAAAGAATCCTAAAATTTGTATAGAACCAAAAAGACCCTGAATAATCAAAGTAATGTTGAAGGAGAGAACCAAAGCTGGAGGAGGCATCACAATCCCAGACTTTAGCCTATATTACAAAGCTGTAATCATCAAGACAGTATGGTATTGGCACAAAAACAGACACACAGACTAATAGAATAGAGAACCCAACTAACCTTCAACAAAGCAGGAAAGAGTATCCAACGGAAAAAAGTCTCTTCAGCAAATGGTGTCGGGAGAACTGGACAGCAACATGCAGAAGAATGAAACTGGACCACTTTCTTATACCATACACAAAAATAAATGCAAAATGGATGAAAGACCTAAATGTGAGACAGGAAACCATCAAAATCCTACAGAAGAAATCACGCAGCAACCTCTCTGACCTCAGCTGCAGCAACTTCTTACTTAACGTGTCTTTGGAGGCAAGGGAAATAATAGCAAAAATGAACTATTGGGACCTCATCAAGATAAAAAGCTTCTGCACACTGAAGGAAACAATCAACAAAACTAAAAGGCAACCTCCAAAAAGGGAAAAGATATTTGCAAATGACATATCAGATAAAGGGTTAGTATCCAAAATCTATTAACTTACCAAACTCAATACCCCAAAACACAAATAATCCAGTGAAGAAATGGAGAGAAGACATGAATAGACCGTTTTCTAAGGAAAAAATCCAGATAGCTATCAGACACAAGGAAAGATGCTCAATATCACTCATCATTAGAGAAATACAAATCAAAAACATAATGAGATACCACTTCACACCTGTCAGAATGGCTAAAATTAAAACTCAGGAAACATGAGATGTTGGTGAGGATGCAGAGAAAGGGAACCCTTTTGCACCTCTGATGCAAATGCAAACTGGTTCAGCCATTCTGGAAAACAGTATGGAGGTTCCTCAAATAATTAAAAATAGAGCTACCTTACGAGCTAGCAATTGCACTACTAGGAATATATCCAAAGGATACAAAAATGCTGATTCAAAGTGGCACACACACCAATGTTTGTAGCAGCGCTATCAACAATAACCTAATTACAGAAAGAGCCCAAGTGTTAATCGGATGATGAATGGATAAAAGATGTGGTATATATATACAATGGAATACTACTTGGAGATGAAAAATAATGAAATCTTGCCATTTGCAACAACATGGATGAAACTAGACGGTATTATGTTAAGCAAAATAAGTCAGAGAAAAACAGAATTATATGATTTCACTCATATGTGGAATTTGAGAAATTCAATGGAAGAACATAGAGGAAGGGAAGGAAAAATAAGATAAGAACAAAGAGGGAGGCAAACCATAAGAGACTCTTAATTGCAGAAAACAAACTGAGAGTTGCTGGAGGGGTGGTGGGTGGGGGAATGAGTTAAACGGATGATGGACATTAAGGAGGTCACCTTTCAGGATTAGCACTGGGTGTCATACGTAAGAGATGAATCACTGGTTTCTACTCCTAAAGCCAGACTACACTGTATGTTAACTAACTTGAATTAAAATAAAAAACAAAAACAAAAACCCAAAGTGGAACTAATAAGCAATTATACCAAGGTTGCAGGAAATAGGATTAATATACAAAAATCAATGGTTTTCCTACATACCAGCAATAAATGGTGGAATCTGAAGTTAAAAACACAATACTGTTTACATTTACACCCCCCAAAATTAAATACTTAGGTATAAATCTAATAAAATATATACAAGATTTATATGAGGAAAACTACAAAACCCTGATGACAGAAATCAAAGGACTAAAAAATGGAAACACATTCCATGTTCATAGATAGGAAGTCTAAATGCGAATCTTTCTCAGCTCATGACGAGGTTATGTCCCAAAAAACCCCATCGTAAATTGAAAATGTAAGTTGAAAATACATTTAATACATCTAGCCTACTGAACATTATTCCTTAGCCTAGTCTACTTTAAACATGCTCAGAACACTTATACTAGTCTACAGTTGGGCAAAAAATCATCTAACACAAAGCCCATTTTATAACTAAAGTGCTGAATATTGGGGTGCTGGTGGCTCAGTCAGTTAAGTGTCAGACTTTTGATTTCAGCTCAGGTCATGATCTCATGCATTCAAGAGTTAGAGCCCCACATTGGGCGCCACGCTGATGGTGCACATGGAGCCTGCTTGGGGGTCTCTCTCTCTCTCTCTCTCTCTCTCTCTCTCTCTCAGAATAAATAAACTTAAAAAAAACGAAGTGCTGAATATCTCATGTAATTTACTGAATAATGTACTGAAAATGAAAAACAAAATGGCTGTATGGGTACAGAATGGTTTTAAGTGTGTTGGTTGTTTACGCTTATGATCTCATGGCTGACTGGGCACTACAGCTCACTGCCACTGCCCAGCATCACAAGAGAGTATCATACTGGATACTGCTAGCCAGGAAAAAGATCAAAATTCAAAATCTGGAGTACAATTGCACTTTTCCACCACCATGAAGTTGAAAAATCTAAGTTGAGGTATCATAACTTGGGCATCATCTGTATTGCCAAGATGTCAGTTCTTCCCAATTTGTTTCAACGTACTCAATGTAATTCCAATCAGAATCCCAGAAAATTATTCTGTGGATATCAACAAACTGATTACATTTTTTATATGGAGAAGTAAAAGGTTCAAGATAGCCAATGCAATACTGATAAAGAAAAATATAGGACTGACACTGACTTCAAGATTTGCTATAAAGCTACCGTAATGAAGACACTGTGCTATTGGTGAAGGAATAGACAAATTGATCAACAAAACAGAATAGAGAGCCTAAGCCCAGAAATAGACTCACGTAGATATTCAATTGAACTTTGACAAAGAAGCAAAGGTAATAAAGAAAAAAGAGTCTTATCCATAAATGGTGACTGAGTAAGTGGACATCCACATGCAGTAAAATTAATCTAGACACAGCATTCACAAAAATTAACTCAAAATGGATCACAAACCTAAATATAAAATGCGAAACTATGAAATTCCTACAACACAGGAAAATCTAGATGAACTTTTGTATGGTGAGGACTTTCTAGATATAACACCAAAGGTAAGATCCATGAAAAAAAAATTGATATGTTGGACTTCATTAAAATTCAAAACTTCTGCTCTGCAAAAGACACTATCAAAAAAAAAAAGTGAAGGAAAAATATCCGTAAAGACATTAATTGATAAAAGACTGTTATCCAAAATATACAAACACACTTAAAACACAACAAGGAAACCCAATTAAAAAATGTGCAAAACACCTGAACAGACACACCTAACCAAAGATATACAGATGGCAAATAATCGTATAAGATGCTCCACAACATATCATCAGGAAACAAATTAAAGTAACAATGAGATACCACTATATACCTATTACAATGATCAAAATCTGGAATTCTGACAATACCAAATGTTAGAGAGGGTATGGAACAACAGGAACTCTCATTCATTGCTAGTGGGGATGCAAAATGGTACAGCCACTTTATAAGACAGTTTGGCAGTTTGTTACAAAACTAAACATACTCTTATAACATGATCCAATTATCATACTTCTTGGTATTTACCTAAAGGAGTTGAAAACTTGTATCCACACAATAACCTGTACATAGATATTTATAGCAGCTTTATTCATTAATTGCCAAAACTTGGAAGCAATCAAGACGTCCCTCTGTAAGTGAGTGAACTGGTACACGAAATAATGGAATATTCAGCACTAAAAAGAGATGAGTTATCAAGCCATGAAAAGACAAACAGGAACCTTAAATGCATATTACTAAGTGAAAGAAGTCAATCTGAAAAACTACATACTGTATGATTCCATCTATCTGACATTCTAGAAAAGACAAAACCATGGAGACTATAAAAAGATCAGTGGTTGCCTGGGGCTAAGGGGGAGAAACACACACACACACACACACCAAAAAAAAACCCTAAAAACACTAAAGTTGGAGCACTCACCCTACCTGTTTTCAAGACTGATTTCAAAACATATTATGCGATATTAGCAAAATGACAGACACATAGATCAGTGGAACAAAATACCATATCTAGAAATAGACCCACACATATATGGTCAATTAATTTGTGGCACTGATGTAAAAGAGTTCAAAGAAAACAACAGGCTTTTCACAAACACTACTGGATTATTAGAGAATGAGAAGAAACAGCTAACTACAAAGGATCAGGAGAGAAATTTTTTAGGCTGTGAAACAATTCTATACCTTGATTATAGTGATAGTTATACTGTGAAATCCCTTTGTGAAAACTCATAGAAGTATAAAACTAAAGAGTGTGAATTTTACATTATTTAAATTACACTTCAGTAAACCTAAATAAAATTTTAAAAACTAGACACTGCATAGTGGGAAAATAAAAATCATGATATAAATATATTAAGATAATGGAAAGGACCAGCAGTTGGGTATGTATTAATATAGCTGAATTCAGGGTGGGGGATTGAAGGGTATGTGTATGAAAGAATTTAAATCTTTATCATCCAGGGTGGTCAGTCAATAGATAATGGCTAAAACTTAAAAATAAACTCTACTAGCATATTATTTAGATAAGCAGATCTAACAGAAGAATCAACTGAAATTTCAACATCATCTGGTTACCTTTGAAAATGGAAAATTCAGGGGTAAGGGAAATCAGACAACTGTATTTTTTGTTTAAACAACCTTATAAAACTGTACAACTCTATGGCAGAACTTTTATTTTCAATAATTTTTTAAATGTTATTTTTGAGAGAGACAGAGAGCAAGAGAGCACATGAGCAGGGGAGGGGCAGAGAGTGAGGCAGACACTGAATCTGAAGCAGGCTCCAGGCTCTCAGCTGTCAGCACAGAGCCCGATGCAGGGCTTGAACTCACAAACCGCGAGATCACAACCTGGGCTCAAGTCAGATGCTTAACCGACTGAGCCATTCAGGCACCCCAGATTTTATTTTTAAATTTAAATCATAAGAAGTACATCTGCATCTGGAATATGTGCCATTAGTTCACTGGTACATTAAACTATTGTTTAGTTAACTTATAGATTACATTTTACATAAAGTTAAGAATCATTTAAAAGATGCACAAGAAGATGGGGATGGGGAGACTTCTAAATACAAAGGAATAGTGCATTCCCTAAGTCCAAACATTACTATAAATAAACAGCTTAGGTAACCATCTAGTATAAAACTGCAACTTAATCAGCTGGAGTCTCTGAGGCTGGGAACTGACTGCAAATGGATGAATTCTGGAGTTCTACCTTACCAATGGGTAAGACTGAAACTACTTCACTACAAAAACCTGATATGTAGTATGACAAAGGTGAGCCCTGACAACCTATGCTTTCACAAAAATGGAGCTTTCCTCTAACCTCCTATTCTCAATCTGATATGACTGTTAGGAATCTTGCCCTGTACCTCAATCCTTTGGTTTGGGTCCTACACCATCTAAACCAACCACCAAGGGAGGATAATGTGCTAGTATCTATCTGCCTCAGTAACATACCTACCTAGAAGTTTTCTGCTGAAATGCTCTACCTACCAATTTGGATCCCATCCCTCTGAATGCCAGGCTAGATCCGACTTATACCTTGTCCTCAATCCCAAACATGCACTTTAGACCAGTGGTTTTAAAGCTTTTCAAGAGTTTATACTCTTAGAACTATTGAGAACCCAAAGAGCTTTAGTTGATTTACTTACTAAAATAATTTAATAATTTAAATACGTGTTTAAAATACCTATTAATAATATAATCAATTTAATGATTTGATTAGTTAACTTTGATTAAAATGGTTAATGATTTATTTATAACCCTAACCCTAATATATTACATACATAACAAATTGTTGTGGAAAATGATCATATTTTCAAAACCAAATAACCTTAGTGATGAATGACATTGTTTTATATATATTTATACATTCTTGCAATTCTCCTTAATCCTTAGTTTAATAGAAGAGAACTAGACCTCATGTAAGCTTCTGCATTCAAACTATTATGAAATGTTTTGCTTGGGTGGAAATGTATAAAATCCCGCCTGATATGTAGTTGAAAAATAAATACATTAATATCCTTTCAAATAATTATGAATATTCTTCAATGGTACTATACCAAAACCCAACAAGTGGTAGTTTCCCAAAGATTAGTTGTAATGTTGAATCTAAAAACGTAACTTTTCATACTCTGTTATATTAAAACCCACTGGTCTGTCTTGCTCTTTCAATGAACATTTGATCCATGCATGATTATGGAACATCCTACAAGGATCATTTGGAAAATATTGGCTCAGGAAGATGGCGGTGTAAGAGGACGCTGGGCTCATCGCATCCTGCTGACCACTTAGATTCCACCCACATCTGCGTAAATAACCCAGAAAACCACCAGAAGAATAGCAGAATGGACTCTCCAGAGCCAAGCGTAGACGAGAGGCCCATGGCAGAGGGTAGGAAGGGTGGAGAGGCGGTGCGCGCTCCATGGACTGGTGGGAGGGAGCTGGAGCAGTGGAGGGGCAGCCCACCCGGCCAGGCAGAGGCCCCGAGTATGGCTTGCAAAAGCAGAGGGGCCGGACGGAGCGTGTTCCGACAGCCAGCGGGACTTAACATCTGGAATGTTATAGGTCAACAGCTCTGCTCCGAGAGCAGGAGGGCTAGAGGACAATGGGAGGGAGAGTTGTTGAGGCCCGGAGGACAGAGCCCAGCTTGGCGGGGAACAAAGGCACTGGAAAGCGCCATCACCCTCGCCCATCCCCCAGCCAAAATACCAAAGGGAACCAGGTCCCGTCATGGAACTTGCTTGCACCGCTGAAACACCCAAGACAGTGCTTCTGTGGATCCATCCCTCTGACGGGTCTGCCTCCCTCCTGGTGCCACGGGGCCCCTCCCGAAGCGGACCACCGAAGGCAAACCAAGCTGAGTCTGCCCCTCCTGCCCCTGTGCACCTTGCGGAACCACCCTGGCTAATACGCCAGATCCCATCAAAGCAGCACCACAAGCCTGGCAGTGTGCAAGTAGCCCAGCCAGGGGACACACCACTCCACAGGGAGTCCTGCCTCTGGGAGAGGGGAAGAGAAGGTACACACCAGGCTGACTGTGGCCCCAGCAGTGGGGCTGGGGTAGACATCAGGTCTAACTGCGGCCTGCCCACCAAAACAAGTTACTCCAGACAGCACAGAGGAAGAGCCCTGCAGTTCCGTGCCACTCCAGGGACTATCCAAAATGACGAAACGGAAGAATTCTCCTCAAAAGAAACTCCAGGAAGTAGCGACAGCTAACGAACTGATCAAAAACGATTTAAACAATGTAACAGAAAATGAATTTAAAATAATAGTCATAAAATTCATCGCTGGGCTTGAAAAAAGTATAGAGGACAGCAGAGAATCTATTACTACAGAGATCGAGGGACTAAGAAACAGTCAGGAGGAGCTAAAAAATGTTATAAATGAGCTGCAAAATATAATGGAGGAGACCACAGCTCAGATTGAAGAGGCAGAGGAGAGAATACGTGAATTAGAAGATAAAATTATGGAAAAAGAAGAAGCTGAGAAGAAGAGAGATAAAAAAATCCAGGAGTATGAGGGGAAAATTAGAGAACTAACTGACACAATGAAACACAATAATATACACATAATTGGGATTTCAGAGGAGGAAGAGAGAGGGAAAGGTGCTGAAGGTGTACTTGAAGAAATCATACCTGAGAACTTCCCTGATCTGGGAAAGGAAAAAGGCATTGATATCCAAGGCACAGAGAACTCCCTTCAGACGTAACTTGAATCGATCTTCTGCATGACATATCATAGTGAAACTGGCAAAATACAAGAATAAAGAAAATTCTGAAAGCAGCTAGGGATAAACAAGCTCTAACATATACAGGGAGACCGATAAGACTCGTGATGGATCTATCTACTGAAACTTGGCAGGCCAGAAAGGAATGGCAGGAAATCTTCAATGTGATGAACAGAAAAAATATGCAGTCGAGAACCCTTTATCCAGCAAGTTTGTCATTTAGAATAGAAGGAGAGATAAAGGTCTTCCCAAACAAACAAAAACTGAAGGAATTCCTCACCACTAAACCAGCCCTACAAGAGATCCTAAGGGGGATCCTGTGAGACAAAGTACCAGAGACATCACTGGAGCATGAAATCTACAGACATCACAAGGACCCTAAACCCGTATCTTTCTATAATAACACTGAATGTAAATGGAATAAATGCTCCAACCAAAAGACATAGGGTATCAGAATGGATAAAAAAACAAGACCCATCTATTTGCTGTCTACAAGAGACTCATTTTAGACCTGAGGACACCTTCAGATTGAAAGTGAGGGGATGGACAACTATTTATCATGCTACTGGAAGTCGAAAGAAAGCTGGAGTAGCCATACTTATATCAGTCAAACTAGACTTTAAATTAAAGGCTATAACAAGAGATGAAGAAGGGCATTATATAAAAATTACAGGGTCTATCCATCAGGAAGAGCTAACAATTATAAATGTCTATGCGCCGAATACAGGAGCCCCCAAATATATAAAACAATTACTCACAAACATAAGCAACCTTATTGATAAGAATGTGGTAACTGCAGGGGACTTTAACACTCCACTTACAACAATGGATAGATCATCTAGACACAGGATAAAGAAGCAAGGGCCCTGAATAATACATTGGATCAGATGGACTTGACAGATATATTTAGAACTCTGCATCCCAAGGCAACAGAATATGCTTTCCTCTCGAGTGCACATGGAACATTCTCCAAGGTAGATCACATATTGGGTCACAAAACAGCCCTTCATAAGTATACAAGAATTGAGATCAAACCACGCGCACTTTCAGACCACAATGCTATGAAGCTTGAAATCAACCACAGAAAAAGTCTGGAAAACCTCCAAAAACATGGAGGTTAAAGAACACTCTACTCAAGAATTTATGGGTCAACCAGGCAATTAGAGAAGAAATTAAAAAATATATGGAAACAAATGAAAAGGAAAATACAACAACCCAAACTCTTTGGGATGCAGTGAAAGCAGTCCTGAGAGGAAAATACATTTCAATCCAGGCTATCTCAAGAAACAAGAAAAATCCTAAATACAAAATCTAACAGCACACCTAAAGGAAATAGAAGCAGAACAGCAAAGACACCCCAAACCCAGCAGAAGAAGAGAAATAATAAAGATCAGAGCAGAAATAAACAATATAGAATCTAAAAAAAAAAACTGTATAACAGATCAATGAAACCAAGAGTTGGTTTTTTGAAAAAATAAACAAAATTGATAAACCTCTAGCCAGGATTCTCAAAAAGAAAAGGGAGATGACCCAAATAGATAAAAGCATGAATGAAAATGGAATTATTACACCCCTCCCTCAGAAATACAAGCAATTATCAAGGAATACTATGAAAAATTATATGCCAACAAACGGGACAACCTGGAAGAAATGGACAAATTCATAAACACCCACACACTTCCAAAACTCTAACAGGAAGAAATATAAAGCTTGAACAGACCCATAACAGCGAAAAAAATTGAATCAGTTATCAAAACTCTCCCAACAAATAAGAGTCCAGGACCAGATGGCTTCCCAGGGGAATTCTACCAGACTTTTAAAGCAGAAATAATACCTATCCTTCTCAAGCTATTCCAAAAAATAGAAAGGGAAGGAAAACTTCCAGACTCATTCTGTGAAGCCAGCCTTCCTTTGATTCCTAAACCAGACAGAGACCCAGAAAAAAAGAGAACTACAGGCCAATATCCCTGATGAATATGGATGCAAAAATTCTCAATAAGATACTAGCAAATCGAATTCAACAGCTTATAAAAAGAATTATTCACCATGATCAAGTGGGATTCATTCCTGGGCTGCAGCGCTGGTACAACATTTGCAAATCAATCAACGTGATACATCCTATTAATAAAAGAAAAGAACCATATGATCCTGTCAATCAATGTAGAAAGAGAATTTGACAAAATTCAGCATCATTTCTTAATAAAAACCTTCAAGAAAGTCGGGATAGAAGGAACATACTTAAACATCATAAAAGCCATTTATGAAAAGCCCACCGCTAATATCATCCTCAACGGGGAAAAACTGAGAGCTTTCTCCCTGAGATCAGGAACACGTCAGGGATGTCCACTCTCACCGCTGTTGTTTCACATAGTGTTGGAAGTGCTAGCATCAGCAATCAGACAACAAAAGGAAATCAAAGGCATCAAAATTGGCAAAGATGAGGTTAAGCTTTCACTTTTTGCAGATGACATGATATTATACATGGAAAACCCGACAGACTCCACCAAAAGTCTGCTAGAACTGATACATGAATTCAGCAAAGTCGCAGGATACAAAATCAATGTACAGAAATCAGTTGCATTCTTATCCACTAAAAATGAAGCAACAGAAAGACAAATAAAGAAACTGATCCCATTCACAATTGCACCAAGAAGCATAAAATACCTAGGAATAAACCTAAGCAAAGATGCAAAAGATCTGTATGCTGAAAACTATAGAAAGCT
Source organism: Acinonyx jubatus (assembly GCF_027475565.1). Taxonomy (NCBI): domain Eukaryota; kingdom Metazoa; phylum Chordata; class Mammalia; order Carnivora; family Felidae; genus Acinonyx; species Acinonyx jubatus. Next base: position 58,494,220 of record NC_069389.1, on the reverse strand, counting down.
TATGAAGGAAATTGAAGAAGATATACAGAAATGGAAAAACATTCCGTGCTCATGGATTGGAAGAATAAATATTGTTAAAATATCAATACTACCGAAAGCTACCTACACATTCAATGCAATCCCAATCAGAATTGCACCAGCATTCTTCTCAAAGGTAGAACAAGCAATCCTGAAATTTGTATGGAACCTCAAAAGGCCCCAAATAGCCAAAGTAATTTTGAAGAAGAAGACCAAAGCAGGAGGCATCACAATCCCAGACTTTAGCTTCTACTACAAAGCTGTAATCATCAAGATAGCATGGTATTGGCACAAAAACAGACACATAGACCAATGGATTAGAATAGAAACCCCAGAACTAGACCCACAAAAGTATGGCCAACTAATCGTTGACAAAGCAGGAAAGAATATCCAATGGAATAAAAATAGTCTCTTTAACAAATAGTGCTGGGAGAACTGGACAGCAACATGCAGAAGGATGAAACTAGACACCTTTCTTACACCATTCACAAGAACAAACTCAAAATGGAAAAAGGACCTGAATGTGAGACAGAAAACTATCCAAACCCTAGAGGAGAAAGCAGGAAAAAATCTCTCGACCTCAGCCACAGCAATTTCTTACTTGACACATCCCCAAAGGCAAGGGAATTAAAAGCAAAAATGAACTACTGGGACCTCATGAAGATAAAAAGCTTCTGCACAGCAAAGGAAAGAATCCACAAAACTAAAAGGCAACCAACGGAATGGGAAAAGATATTTGCAAATGACATATCAGACAAAGGGCTAGTATCCAAAATCTATAAAGAACTCACTAAACTCCACACCCGAAAAACAAATAATCCAGTGAAGAAATGGGCAGAAAACATGAAGAGACACTTCTCTAAAAAAGACATCCGGATGGCCAACAGGCACATGAAAAGATGCTCAACGTCGCTCCTCATCAGGGAAATACAAATCAAAACCACACTCAGATATCACCTCACGCCAGTCAGAGTGGCTAAAATGAACAAATCAGGAGACTATAGATGCTGGAGAGGATGTGCAGAAACGGGAACCCTCCTGCACTGTTGGTGGGAATGCAAACTGGTGCAGCCACTCTGCAAAACAGTGTGGAGGTTCCTCAAAAAATTAAAAATAGACCTACTCTATGACCCAGCAGTAGCACTGCTAGGAATTTACCCAAGGGATACAGGAGTGCTGATGCACAGGGGCACTTGTACCCCAATGGTTATAGCAGCACTCTCAACAATAGCCAAATTGTGGAAAGAGCCTAAATGTCCATCAACTGATGAATGGATAAAGAAATTGTGTTTATATACACAATGGAATACTACGTGGCAATGAGAAAGAATGAAATATGGCCTTTTGTAGCAACGTGGATGGAACTGGAGAGTGTTATGCTAAGTGAAATAAGTCATACAAAGAAAGACAGACACCGTATGTTTTCACTCTTATGTGGATCCTGAGAAACTTAACAGAAGTTCATGGGGGAGGGGAAGAAAAAAAAAAGAAGAGGTTAGAGAGGGAGAGAGCCAAAGCATAAGGGACTCTTAAAAACTGAGAACAAACTGAGGGTAGATGGGGGGGTAGGAGGGAGGGGAGGGTGGGTGATGGGTACTGAGGAGGGCACCTTTTGGGATGAGCACTGGGTGTTGTATGGAAACCAATTTGACAATAAATTTCATATAAAAAAAGAAAATATTGGTTCACTGAGTAATGCAGATCTTCAAAATATTGGCATATTTCATTGGACAATATTTTAAAAATCATGTTCATTAAGTTGTCATCATAAATGTCTTTTAAGTATCAGTGAAAGCTATAAAGCTCACACAGGTGGATTTAAGTTTACAAACATTCTAAAATTTGTTTGTAAGCTAAAATTTTAAATGAGCAACAAATACTATCAGTTGTTTTCCTTGAAGGGATAAGCTCACTTATTTATTTAGGAAAAAAATATGCCTAATATCCAATTATAAAAAACCATTGTTTGTCTATCAGTTATTCTGCTAAGTAACTGTTGTAAGTGAAAAAAGCGAGTGACACTGTTTTTTGTATTATAGGTCACGTTTCTCAAGGCAAATACCATAACTCAGTTTACAGAAGTGATTTGGGCTTACTTCCCTTTTTATCACACTATATTAAGACATGTATTCAAGGGTCTATGTTTAATATAATTAGTAACATTTATTGCTCAAAAACATTTTTTAAGAAAAATTGTGGGTTTGTTTTTTTTTTGTTTTTTTTTTTAGTACAAGTGCATGGTGAAGAAGACAATGACTACTGCTACAGTTTGGTACCACTACCTCTGTACTCAGGCAGAAGCAGATTTATTTTCTGCTGCTTTGACACCATCAATACAGATGCCAACACGGTAAAAGTGAAAGTAACAACTTAGTACTATTCTGAAAATATTTTTCCATTTTGCAATTTCCCTGAGAAGCCCACACACTGAAAACTGTTTTATACTGTTGGCCATCACCTCAGGAAAATATGTCCCCCTAGATCTGCTCCCACTGTATTTCAGCTTATTGCCCTTTCCCAACAGATATTGATATTTCCCTGATATTGATACCAATCTAAACAATGAAAACTTCACTATCATTTAACCTACTGTTTTGTAGAAAACAAGGGATCCAAAAAAAAAAAAAAAAAACAACACACCCACACTTCATTTCCAAATCAATAAGGATTTCCACCCCTCCCAGGAACTACAAAAGCTGTTGTCTTCTAAATAGCTGAGTTTCCTCAATGAGCTGAGGGTTTACACCACATGCAAACTTTTTTTTTAACTTTAGAAGAGAATCCTAAAATGTCTAACATACATTTCTGCCTGACAAACAGAGAATATAACTTCACCTTTTCTGGATGCCCTCTACTAATTGTCCCGGACTACTCTATTTTATATGTTTGTCTCCTTACCTGCAGTCAGGTTATGAGCTGCATTTGTAGTAACGATCAATGTATCATGCTATCACTCCTCTTCTACCTTCTAAATCTGTCATAGACTTGGAAACCAGACTTATTAGAATTATGTACTTAAAGGCTTCAAGTGAGAGATACACTGAAATGAATTCAACGTAAGTTCTAGTACAGACACTGCTGTACCTCTTTTAGATATTCAAAATACTTTTCATTCTACTTCTGAGCTGTGTTCAAAACATGTTCACTGGCTAAACAGTTGAGTTCCAGACATTAAGATGATATCGTACTTGCATTTAATATGAAGGCTTAGGGGCACCTGGGTGGTTCAGGTGGTTAGGCATCCAACTCTTGATCTCATCTCAGTTCTTGATGTCAGGGTTGTGAGTTCAAGCCCCATGTTGGACTCCACGCTGGGCATGTAGCCCGAGCCTACTTTAAAAAATAAGTAAACAAAAACTAAAAACAGAAAAGACAATGAAGGCTTACTCAGATAACGTGAAATCTACACAAAAAGAGGTCTGATAAATCAATTACTTAAGACCAGAGTATTCTTAATTAAATTTTCAATGTTAAGATAAATGTACACATTCGTATACAGTTGTAATAACACAAAAATAACCCTTTTACTATTTACCACATTACTCCAACAACAGCTTACAAAACCATATTACAACGTCACCACCAAGATACTTTATTGGTAGTCAAGATACAGAACATTTCCATTAACACAAAGATATTTCATGTAATCTTTCATAACCCATCACCCTCCTGCACCCAACCCCATCCCTGAACTTAACAACCACTACTCTATTTGCCATTGCCATAATTCTATCATTTTAAGAATATTATATAAATCATATGTAATCTTTCACAATTGGATTTTTTCACTTGGCAGAATTCTCTGAGGATTTGCCCAGGTTGTTTTATCAACTTCATTCTTTTTTATTCCTAAGTGGTATTACATGTGTCAAGAGTTTAGCTAAGCTCCCCCACAGTGTTGCTACCTCAGCATCCATTTTGTTTGGCCAATAGGCCTGAAGGGGCCCTAAACTGACATTAGCTCTTCATGCAAGCACATGCCCTAGTTAATAGCCTGCAGAGTCACAACTGTATGTTAAGTTCTGATATAACTTCCCCAATGGCCCTTATGACAGTTTCCCTTGCCTCCCAGGGCTTTTCCCTTGTGTACTCCTTATATTAGACCCCTGAAAAGCTTACCAAAACCTTGCTTTCTCTGGTTTGATCAATCCAGTCTCAGCCCCAAAACCCCAAAGCACTACCTACAGACCCTAACAAAGGCATGTACCCCAAATCCTGACCTGCTGTCTGCCTGCACCCTGCCTTGACTTCATATGGCCCCTGAAGATGTGCTATGTACTTCCTTCCAAGGACCAGTGAGTAATAAACTCTTATTTCAGTTTCCCTTGTGGTCTCTTATAGAACCTGGGCTCACAATCAAACATCCTAAGGGGCCCTACTTAACAAATGTTAATGTAACAACAACTTGCAATTAATGTACCACAATTTGTTTAAGGCATCTAACTATTAAAAGACATCTGGGCATTTCTCCATTCTTACTATTATGAATAAGATGCTATGAACACTCATACACAGGTTTTTCTGTGAGCATAAGTTTTCATCTCTCTGGGATTTATTTTTTACACTCAAGAGTATAACTGCTGGATTATAGGGCAGTTGCAGGTTTTTTTATAAGAAACCACCAAACTTTTCTAGAACGGCTATACCATTTTACATTCCAATCAAAAACGCAGGAGTAATCCAGATTCTCTGCATCCTAACCAATACTTGGGTGTTACCACTATTTTTAATTTTATTAATAGGTAGATATATTTCCCAGTGGTTTTAATTTGTATTTCAAACATGGCTAATGATGTTAAACAGCTCTTCCTTTTCTAATGTACCATCTGCATATCTTCTTCCTTGAAATATCCCTTCATATTTTTTGTCCATGTTCTAATTGGATTGGTGGTCTGGTTTTTTTTTACTATTCTCTAGTTTTTTTATGTATTGTAAATGCTAGTATTTACATGCAAGATAACATGGTTTACAAATAAATTCTGCCACTCTGTAGCTTCTCTTTATAACCTCTTAGCCAGCGTCTTCAGCAGAATAAGAGTTTTTAATTTTCACAAGGTTTCATTCATCAATTTTTCCTTTTATGGGTCATGCTTTTGAAGTATATGAACTCCTTGTCTACGCCAAGATTCTGAAGAATTTCTCCTGTTTTCTTCTAGAAGTTTTACAGTTTTAAGTTTTACATTTTATACTGAAGTCTATAATTTGTTTTCAGTTCATTTTTGTATAAGGTATGAAATTCAGGTCAAGAGTCTTTTTTCTCCCCTATGGATGTCCAGTTGCTCAAGTACCATTGTTGAAAGGCTCTCTTTCCCTACTGAACTTTTTCTGTTTTTGTCAAAATCAGTTGAGCATAATTGTGTCTATTTCTCATTTCTCAATTTTGTTACATTGATATGTGTGTCCATCCCTTTACCAGTACAATACTACCTTGATTATTCTAGATATACAGTATAATACCTTGATTATTCTAGATATACAGTAGGCATTAATAACGAGTAGAATGATTCCAACAATTTAGTCTTTTTCAAGATTGTTTTAACTATTCTAGGGTCTTTACTTTTTCATACAAATTTTAGAATAAGCTTGTCTATATCTACAAAAACACCCTAGGATTTAATTTCTGGAATACAGATCCTATACATGTTTCATTAAGTTTATATCTAAGTATTATATTTCCTTAGAGTAGCTATAAATTGTATTTATAAATTTTGATTTTCATATATAAATCAATAATATACAGAAATATGACTGATTCTGTGTATTGATCTTAGAGCCTGTGACATTGCTAAAATCACTAATTCTAAGGAGTTTGGGGGGCTTTTTCGTAGACTCTGAAAATTTTTACATATACATACTATCTGCAAATAGGGACATATTTCTTTTTTTTTTAATTTTTTTTGACATTTATTCATTTTTGAGAGAGCATGAGCAGGGAAGGGGCAGAGAGAGAGGGAGACACAGAATCTGAAGCAGGCTCCAGGCTCTGAGCTGTCAGCACAGAGCCCGACGTGGGGCTCGAATTCATGAACCGCGAGATCATGACCTGAGCCAAAGTCGGATGCTCAACCAATTGAGCCACCCAGGCACCCTGAGACAAATTTCTTTCTTTTTAATTAGGATACCTTTTATTTCATTCTCTTGCCTTCCTATAGCTTGAACTTTTGGTACTATGCTGAGTAAGAGAGGTAAGAGTAACATTCTTTCCGTTTTCCTGACCCAAGGGTTATGTATTCAATCTTTCATCATTATATACGATGTTACCTGTGGGTTTTTTTATAGATGCTCTTTATCAAGTCAACAGAGTTACACTATATTCCTGATTTTCTGAAAGTTATCACAAATGGGCATTTGATTTTGTCATATGCCTTTTTGGCATCAATTAATATAATCACATGATTTGTTATTAAGGTGCATTATACTGATTGATTTTCAAATGCTAAACCAGCCTTGCATACCTGGGAAAATTCCACTGGTCATGGTGTATAATTCTACTCATACAGGACTAGATTCAATTTGCTAATATGTCAAAACTATTTTGGGTCTAAGGTAGTGAAAGACATTGGTCTGGACTTTTGTGGGGATTTTGTACTAACTTTGAATGGTTTTCATATTAGGGTAATATTAGGGTCAAAATGAGTTCTATTTTTTTCAGTAAGATTATGTAAAGTTGATTTTAATTATTCTTAAATAATTTGCAGTATATAACACTGAAATCACCTGGGTCTTAAGATTTCTATTTAGAATCTTTCAAATTACACATTCAATTTCCTTAATGGCTATGGGACTATTCAAGTTGTGCATTTAATTGTGGTTTAGATTCTCTCAAAAATAAATAAAGATTTTTAAAAAATTTAAAAAAAGGGGTGCCTGGGTGGCTCAGTCGGTTAGGTGTCCGACTTCGGCTCAGGTCATGATCTCACGGTTTGTGGTTTCGAGCCCCACGTCAGGCTCTGTGCTGACAGCTCAGAGCCTGGAGCCTGCTTCAGATTCTGCGTCTCCCTCTCTCTCTGTTCCTCCCCTGCTCTCACTCTGTCTCTCTCTCACTCTCTCAAAAAAATCAAAAACATTTTTTTAATTGTGGTTTAGATTAAGTAGTTTGTTGATTTTGAAGAACTGGTCTTTAAGTTCTAAGGTGATTAATTTATGAGTATAAACTCATTCATATTATGCCCTATCTTTTCAAGGGCTATAGGATCTTTCCTGATACTGTGACTTGTCTTCTTTATCTTTGTTATACTTCCTAGAAGTTTACCAACGTTATTTTTTGTTTCACTGATATCTCTATTGTTTTCTACTCTCAAATTCATTAATTTCCTTCGTTTTGCTGGTTTGGGATTAATTATACTCCTTCCCCCCCCCCCCATTTTTACTTTCTTGAAGTGGGAAGTAAATTATGGAATTGAGAACTTTCCTCATTTCTAACAAAAGTATTTAGTGATATAAATTCTTCTCCATACCATGCTTTAATACTTTGTCTCACATATTTTGGTAGCTGTGCTTACATTTTCTTTCAGATGCATATATATAAAATTTTCCTCCTTGAGACTTTATCTTTGACCCATGCATTATTTAAAAGAGACATTTAATATCCAAGTAGTTAGAAAGTTCCTTGTTGTTTTTCTACTTTGAATTTTCAGTTTGAGTCTATTAAAGTCAGAACACACTAAGTATGATTTAAATTATTTCAAATTTGTTGAGGTTTGTTTCATGGCTAATATTTGGTCCAAAGAGTACAGAAAATACTACAAAACAGTATGTATTTACTATTCAGCAATAAAAAGAAATGAACTAACAAGCCAGGAAGACATAGAGGAACCTTAAACGCATGTTGCTAAGTGAAGAAATAAAGTGAAAAGGCTACATAATATAGGATTCCAACTGTATGACATTCTGGAAAAGTCACAAAAATAAGGAGAGTAAAATATCAGTAGTTGTTTAGAGTTTGAAGGAGGGATGGATGAAAAGTTGGGAGTACAGGGGATTTTTACAGTAGTGTGACTACTCTATGTGATACTGTAATATGATATAATTTAACATTTGACAAAAACAAATATAATGTATAATGTAGAGTGAACCCTAATGCAACCTATAGATCTTAGTTAATAATACATCAATATTGGTTCAATTGTGATAAATGTATCATACCAATACACAATAGTAATAGAGAAAACTGGTTTTATGGGGGAGGGGTTGTGAAGGATATATAGGAACCATCTGCATTTTCTCAATTTTTCTGTAAACTTAAAACTTTAAAAAAATGAACCCTTATTAATTAAAAAATAATAATGTATATTCTTCATTTATTAGGTAAAATATTCTATAAATGCCACTTAAATCTTATTGGTTAACAACACTATTGAGTTCTCCTATATACTTACTGATATTCTGCCTTACTGTTCTGCCAATTGTGAAAAGATTGCTTAAGTCTTACAGTTCTATTGCTTGGTACACATACTTTAGGACTGTCATATAATCTAAGTGAATTTTATCTTTACAAAGTATCCTCCCCTTCAGCAATTTTTTTTTTTTTTTTTTGGTCTAAAGCCTACTTAATCAATATTAAAATAGTTACTACTGGGGCACCTGGCTGGCTCAGTCAGTAGAGCATGTGACTCTTGATCTCAGGGTTATAAGTTCAAAGCAGCATGTTGGATGCAGAGATTACTTAACAATAAATTTTTTTTAAGAAATAGTCACTACTGCTTTCCTTTGATTAAGGTTTGCATGGCATATCTCTGCCTACATTTGTACCCTCAATCTGCCTATATAATCATATTTGAAGTGAGTTTCTTATTAACACGTATAATTGGGTCACAGCTATTACAATATTTTGAGTCTCTTCTAAGTGGTGCAGTCAGACCATTTAAATCTAATGTATTAGTGCTTACATCTGGCATTTTATTTTTCCTTTGTTCTCTTGGTATTCTTTTTTCTTTTTTTTTTTTCTTTTAACCTGCCTCTCTGTGGGTTACTTTAACATTTCTTTTGGAATTCTGGTTTATCTCTTCTGTTTCTGAGTATGTTTTTTATATGGCTTTTTAGGGACTACTCTCTATATATATCACTATTACTGTCAACATTTTACTAGTTCAAATCAAGTGTAGAAACCACCCTTCCTTTATGACCCTTCACCCTCCCCCATATATACCATAATTGTCTTAAATATTTCCTTTAAGTACAGTTTAGATACACCAAAAGCATGATCCATGAAAGAAATAACTGATAGGTTATACTGCTTTGTAAAAGAAACTGAAAAGACAATCCAGACTAAGAGAAAATTTTGCAAAACACGTATCAGATAAAGGACTTGTATCCAAAATATGCAAACACTCATAAAATTCAACAATTAGGAAATAAGAAACCTAGTCAAAAAAAAAAAAAATCTGAATAGTCACCCAAAGAAAATAAGGAGATGAAAAGATGTGCAACATATGTGATAAGAGAACTGCAAACTAAAACGATGAAACCCCACTACACACCTATCAAAATGGCTAAAATACAAAAACAAAAAACAAAAATCAAAAAACCCCCAAAACAAACAAACAAAACTTGGTAATACCAAATGCTAGCAAGGACAAAAAGCAACAGAAACTCATTCATTGCTAGTGAGATGCAAAATTACCACAGCCACTATAGAAGATAGTTTAGCAGTTATTACAAAACTAAACATACAATTAAGCAATCACACTTCTTGGTATTTACCCCAAAGAACTGAAAATTTATGTCTACACACCAACCTGCACAAGGATGTTTATAGCAGTTTTATTCATAAAGGTACGGGTTTAGTTAATAATACATCAATTGCCAAAAATTAGAAGAAACTAAGATGTTTTTCAGTAGAAACTATGGTACATCCAGACAATGGATTTTTATTCTGCACTAAAAAGAAACGAGCAATCAAACCATGAATAGACATGGAGGGACTATAAAAGCACATTGCTAAGTGAAAGAAACCAATCTGAAAAGGCTACGTACTATGTAATTCAGACAATATGATATGGAAAAGGAAAAACTACAGAGACAAAAGGATCAGTGGTTGCTAGAGACTTGGGTGAGGGCAGAGGAAACGAAGGGATAAATAGATGGTGCAGAGGGGAAACTATTCCGTGTAATATTACAATGTTAGATACATGACATCACACATTCGTCAAGACCCTTAGAACTGTAGGACACAAAGAGTGAACCTTAATATAAACTATAGACTACAGTTAATGATAATATGACTATTAGTTCATTTATTGTAACAAATGTACCACACTAATGAAGATGGGCAAACTGTGTATGATGGGGGGGGGGGGGGGGCGAGGAGTAGTATTATGGGAACTCTCTGTACTATTTGCTCAATTTTTCTGTAAGTTGAAAACTGTTTTATGAGTAAAATTAGAGTAAGTTAAATTACCTTTAATAGATTTAAAGACCTAAATGTAAGAAATAAAATGATAAAACTAGAAAAAATATATACAGTATTTTCCATACTTTGGCATAAGTAAATACTCCTTAGATAAAAAATATAAAGTACATACCAAAAAGAAAAAAAATTTATGAAATAGATTTCACCAGAAAAATTCTGATCTCTTAATAACATACTTAAGTAAACCAAAAGGCACACCAGGGAATGGGAGAAAATATTCACAATAATACATCTGACAAAGGATTTATATCTAGAAAATATAAAAAAAATTCTATCTCAATACTAAGAGAAGCACCACAATTTAAAAAGAACAAAAATTCTGACCAGGCATTTCACCAAAGATATAAATGTCAAAAACACATGAAAAAATACTCAACATCATAGTTATTAGGGAAATGCAAATTAAAATGACAAGATGTGGGGGACAGGCTTAGGAATCCCCCAGGCTTACACCAACGGGTTAACAAGGCATAAAGAAATACAAAGCCATAGAATGCTCATACCCAAGTTTGGGTAAACCAGATTGGCACCCCAAGAACATGGAGGAGCAAAGGCACCCCAGAATACAGAGGGGATGCAAAGACACCCCAAAACAGAAAGGGGTGCAGAGCCCCCAGAATAGAGAGGGAGGGGCAAAGGCCCAAATATAGGGTCACAAAGGTGTCCAATACATAGGTATATGAAATAAATAAGATTATACATTCAGGGTGGAAGCACCCCAAATTTAGTACTATAGCAGAAAGCTGCTTTCACAGGAAGAAAGGACCAAGTTAGGTAAACAGGCAAATTGGGCTAAAGACGGCTGTGCTGCAGGTGAAGCAGCCCAGCGTGGAGACGGTTAAAAAAAGACAAGGTGCCTTGTTAACCCTGAGGTCATTTCCCCTATCTGTCTCATCCCCTAGGCTAGCTAAGTCAAACAGACACGGCGCCTCCTGTCTGCCATTAACAACGACCCGCCCATCTGCCCAGCACCAGGATTTTGCTTTATACTGACCCAAACTCCAAACACTGTGTACCTTCAAAACCCCCGTTTCCCCTCACGTCCCCAAGTTAATGCTCCCAGTTTGTCTCTTTATGCATGTCCATCACGTTTGTAAGCCTTCTGATCTGAATAAATACGGGGCAAGGACCCTCATTCAGGGCTCTTGTCTCTTTCCAGACATTAGCCATCTCTCGCTTTAATCCTGCATCCTGCTCTTTTGCTGGCCAAGAGAGAACTTTAGACTTAGAGTCTACAACAAGAAGATACTACTAAACACCTATTAGCATGGCTTTTTTTAACACTATGAAGGGCTGGTGAGAATGTAGAACATCTGGAAACTCATACATTTCAGGTGGGAATGTAAAACGGTAAAGCTTTTTTAGAAAATCATTTGGTAGTCTCTTGTAAAGTTAGATATACTCTTACCATAGGAGTCAGTAATCCTACTCTTAGGTATTTACCTAAGACAAAAATAAAAATAAATATCTATACCAAAACTGGTATGCAAATATTCAGAGGCTTTATTCATCACCAAAAAACCCTTCAACAAGTGAATAAATTACTGTCAATTTTAATTTATTTGTAAATTATATCTAAATTGAAAGAAAAAGGAAGAAAGGTAACTAACAAACCCAGGGAAAATATTTGCAATTTATCTCCACAAAGGGTTATATCCTATTAAATATATAAAGAAATCTTTAAAATTGCAGGAAAAAGTATCAAAAATCTAACAGGTAAATGGGAAAAGAAGCAATTACTTGAAAAAGAAAAGCCTATAAAAATGATACTTAAATATAAGAAAAACTTTAAACTCAAAATTTTTAAAAATACAAATTTAAAAAACACTGTAATGCCATTCCTCACCAACCAGATTGGCAATATTTTTAAAATATGAAAACTGGGAAAAAAGAAAAAGAAAAAGCTAAAATGGCAGCATTGTAGGAGGACCCTAGGCTTGCCTCATCCCTTGAACTCAGCTAGATCATTATCAAAAATCATCCTGAATACCCAAGAAATCGACCTGAGAACTGACAGAAAAAATTGCACAACCAGAGAAAGAGAAGAGCCCATGCTGGGGAAAGTAGGAAGTGCCAACACCCAGTTTTAGGGAGAAACGGATCATGGGTGCAACAGAGGGGAGGGAGTGCTGATTGTGGAGGAAGGTGAGAGAAGAGTGGAGTACACAGGTATATGCACAAGGAGAACACTTCTCCAAAGCTATTGGCTGCTAAACCCAAGGGGCTGATTTTCATGAGTTTTTGAAATCAGTGGGGGTTAAAGGATGGAGTTTCAGAGGTCCATGGACTTGGCTGGGACAGAGACCTGAGGGTATCTTACTGCCCTACTCCTGAAGAAAAGGCAGATAGGCAACCCTGAGGCACACGGTGTTATCTGAGGATCACCTATGGTGCACGGTCTCCCTGTTCTTAGAGCACATCTGTGAGAGGTGGCATTACCTCTCAGGGGACAAAAGAGCCGACAGGCGCTATTTCCCTCCCCTGCCCTTCAGCATAGATGCAAAGACACCTCTGAGCCTGCCTGCTTTGCTCCAAATCCCACACCCTTGGACTCTGGCGTGACTGCCTTTCTCTGTCAAACCTTCATCAGTCCCAGTGTGGAGAGACCCTTCCCCAGAAGATCAGCACATGTCCCTGCCACACCAAGTTCCTAAAGTTTGGAGTTTTAAAAGTCAGCAGACTTGCATGTAATAGAGCCCAAAGTGCACTGCACTGCTCCAGGCAGGCAAACCTAAAGATAGACAGTGTGAAAACAGTGATCTGAAAAACACTTGGAACACAGGAGGGAAAATTATTTGCTCTTTTTGGAGTGCTTCCCTAGAGCAGCGAGCATGAACTCTCCCTCTGAGGACAAAATGCTGGCTGGAGCCATTTCTCTCTCCCATCCATCAGCATGAACCAACTTCAGTAAATAGCACAGCACCAACACTGGCTGCCTAAACTGCTTATACCAAGTCCCACCCGTCCCCCTGCCCTCCCCCACACTCTGCTGGTACTGTTTTACTCCAACAAGTGTGCCTAATGACCAGCACAGCAGGCTCCTATCCCAAAAGTCCAACAGAAACTCCCAACACACCAAGTGTACCAACCAGAGAGTTCTGCAAGGTTTCAGTTCTAGTGGAAGTAGCATCAGGGCTCATTTAACAAGACCAGAGCATACCTAATTAAAACCCACCACACTCTGCCCAAGGTCCAAACACTGCCCACTGAAGGCAAGGAGAACCACTATACAGAAGAATGACCTGAGGGACAGAGCGGCCAAAACACAGCACCAGAGTGCATGCAGCATTTACTAGAGACATTCCCTAAAGTGCCAGGCCCTGGACACTACATGACATTTTCTTCATAAAGCCATTATTTTCAGGACCAGGAAACATAACAGGCTTTTCTAACACACAGAAGACAGTGGCCTAGACAAAATGCCAAGATGGAGAAATCCATCCCAAAAGAAAGACCAGAAAAGGTCACAGAGATCTAATCAAAACAGATATAAGTAATATGTCTAATAGAAAATTTAAAACAAGTATCATAAAGATACTTGCTGAGCTTGAGAAAAGCATAGGGGACATTGGGGAGATCCTTACAACAGAGATAAAAGAATTTAAAAAATCAGGCAGAAATGAAAAATATAACTGACATTCGAAAGCAACTGTTGTAATGACCACAAGGATGCAAGAAGCAGAGGAGCAAATAAGTGATACAGAAGACAGAATTATGAAAAATAATGAAGCTGAACGAAAGAAAGATGGATGACAGATCATGAGAGTAGACTCAGGGAACTCAGTGACTCCATCAAACATAGTAACATTCATATCATAGGAGCCCCAGAAGAAGACAAAAAAAGGGTAGAAACTTTATTTGAGGAAATAGTTTAAAATGTCCCCAATCTGGGGAAGGAAACAGACATCCAAATCCAGGAGACACAAAGAACTCCCAACAAAATTTTAAAAAGCAGGCCAACACCAAGACATATTGTAGTTAAATTTGCAAAATATGGTGATAAAGGAAAAATCCTAAAAGCAACCAGACAAAAGTCCCTAACTTACAAAAGAAAACCCATAAGGTTAACTGCAGATCTTTCCAAAGAAACTTTGTGAGCCAGAAAGGAGTGGCATGATTTTTCAACGTGCTGAATGGGAAAAATCTGCAACCAGGAACACTCTATCCAGCAAGGGTACCATTCAGAATAGAAGAAGAAAGAAAGTTTCCTAGACAACCAAAAACTAAAGAACATTGTGACCACTAAACCAGCCCTGCAAAAAAATATTAAAGAGGACTCTTATGTACAAAGGAAGACCAAAAGCAACAAAAATTAGAAAGAAAGAAAGATAAAATCTCCAAAACCAATGTAAAAACAAGTAATAAAATGGCACTACATTCATATCTATCAATAATTACTTTGAATGTAAATGAACTAAATGCTCCAAACAAAAGACACAGGGTGTAAGAATGGATAAAATAAGAGCAAGACCCACCTATATGCTGCCTACAAGAGACTCATTTTAGACCTAAGGACACTTACAGATTGAAAGTGAAGAAATGGAGAAACATTTGCCATGCAGATGATGCCAAAAGAAAGCCAGAGTAGCACTACTTCTACTAGACAACTAGATTTTAAACCAAAGATCGTTACATAAGATGAAAAAGGGCACTATATTGTAATAAAGGGGTCTATCCAACAGAACATCTAACAATTGTAAATATTTATGCCACTAACTTGGAACCACCCAAATATATAAAACAATTAACAAGCATAAAGGAACATCATTCATAATAATAAGAGCAGTGGACTTTAACATCCCACTTACATCAATGGACAAATCATCTAAACAGAAAATCAACAAGGAAACAATGGCTCTGAATGACAAACTGGACCAGACCAGATGGACTTAATGGATATATTCAGAACATTCCATCCTAAAGCAGCAAAATACACATTCTTTTCAAGTACATATGAGATATTTTCCAGAATAGATCACATACTAGGTCACAAATCAGGCCTCAAAAAGTACAAAAAGACTGAGATCATACCATTCATCCTTCCTGACCACAACACTATGAAACTTGAAGTCAAGCACAAGGAAAAAATTTGAAAAGAGCACAAATACAAGGAGGTTAAACGACATGTGAGTAGACAATAGGTCAACCAGGAAAATGAAATAAAAAAATTGTGGAAACAAATGAAAATAAAATCACACTGGTCCAAAATCTTTCGGATACAGCAAAAACAGTCATAAGAGGGAAGTATTTAACAATTCAGGCCTACCTCAAGAAGTAAGAAAAATCTTAATACACAACCTAACCTTACACCTGAAGGAGCAAGAAAAAGAACAAAAAACAAAGCATATAGACAGCAGAAGAGAAATAAAAAGTAGAACAGAAATAAATGATACAAAAACTAAAAAACAAACTAACAAAAACAGAACAGATTAATGAAACCAGGAGCTGGTTCCTTCAAAACATTAATAAAATCAATAAACCCATAGCCAGATTTATCAAAAAGAGGACCCAAATAAATAAATCACAAATGAGAGAGGCAAAAGAACAACCAACACCACAGAAAAACAACTACAAGAAAATATTATGAAAAATTATATGCCAACAAATTAGTCAACCTAGCATTTGACAAAATACAGCATCGTTTCTTTTTAAAAACCCTCAAGAAAGTAGGGATAGAAGGAACACACCTCAACATAATAAAGGTCATTTACAAAGTACCCACAGCTAATATCATCTTCAATGTGCAAAAACTAAGAGGTTTTCCTCTATGGTCACAAGCAAGACAAGGATGTCCAATCTAACCACTGTTATTTAACATAGTGCTGGAAGTTCTAAACACAACAATCAGAGAAAAGAAATAAAAATCATCCAAATCAGCAAGAAAAGAAGTCAAACTTTCACCATTTGCAGATGACATGATACTCTATACGGAAAACCCAAAAAACTCCAAAAAATTACTAGAACTGATAACACGAATTCAGTAAAGTCACAGGATACAAAATCAACATACGGATATCTGTTGTACTTCTATTCATCAATAATAAAGCAGCAGAAAGAGAAATCAAGGAACCAATCCCATTTAGAATTGCACGAAAAATAATAAGATACCCAGAAATCAACCTAACCAAAGAGGTGAAAGACCTGTACTCTGAAAACTATAAAACACTGATGAAAGAAACTGAAGATGACACAAAGAAATGAAAAAACAGGAGCACCTGGGTGGCTGTCAGCTGGACGCCCAACTCTTGATTTTTGCTCAGGTCATGATCTCACAGTTGTAGGATTGAGCCCCACATTGGGTTTGGTGCTGAGCATTGAGCCTGCTTAAGATTCTCTCTCTCCCTCTCTCTCTGCCCCTCTCCCCTGCTGGCACACTCTCTGTTTCTCTCAAAATAAATTTAAAAAAAAATTTAAAAAGAAAGAAACCTTTTAAAATAAAAAAAAGAAATGAAAAAACATTCCACACTCATGGATTACAACAAATATTGTTAAAATGTCTATACTACCCAAAGCAATCTACACATTTCATGTAACACCTATCAAAACACCACCAGCATTTTTCACATAGCTAGAACAATCCTTAAATTTATATAGAGCCACAAAAGACCCCAGAGAGCCAAAGAAATCTTGAAAAAGAAAAGCTAAGCTCAAGGCATCACAATTCTGGACTTCAAGCTATATTAGAAACCTGTAGTGATCAAGACAGTATGGAACTGGCACAAAAATAGACACATACATCAATGGAACAATAGAAAACCCAGAAATGAACCCACAACTATATGGTCAACTGATCTTCCACAAAGCTGGAAAGAATATCCCATGGGAATAAGACACTCTCTTCAACAAATGGGGTTGGGAAAACTGGACAGCAACATGCAGAATGACACTGGCCACTTTCTTATACCATACAAAAAAATAAATTCAAAATGGATGAAAGACCTACCTTTGTGTGGGAGAGGAAACCATCAAAGTCCTAGAGGAGTATACAAACAGTAACCTCTTTGACAGGGGCCAGGCTGTAGCAACTTCTTACTAGATACATCTCTTGAAGCAAGGAAAACAAAAGCAAAAATAAAGTGTTGGGACTTCATCAAGATAAAAACCTTCTGCATAACAAAACAAACCTCTGCAATGAGAGAAGATACAGTATTTGCAAATGACATACCTGATAAAGGGTTAGGACTGCGGTACCTGGGTGGCTCAGTCACTTGAGTGTCCGACTTCGGCTCAGGTCACGATCTCGCGATTCATGAGTTTGAGCCCCACATCAGGCTTGCTGCTGCCAGCTTGTCAGTGCAAAGCCCGCTCCGGATCCACTGTACCCCTCTCTGCCCCTCCTGACTTGTGCTCTCCCCCAAAATAAATATTTTTTAAAAATAAAATAAAATATATAAAGAACTTATAAAACCCAACACCCAAGAAAACAAATAATCCTGTTAAAAAATGGGCAGAAGGCCTGAATAGAAATTCTTTCCAAAGAAGACATACAAATGGCTAACAGACACATGAAAAGATGCTCAAAATCACGCATCATCAGGGAAACAGAAATCAAAACTATGATGAGATATCACCTCATGCCAGTCAGAAAGGCTAAAATTAACAACACAGGTAACAACTGGTATTGGCAAGGATGGAGAGAAAGGGGAAACCTCTTACACTGTGGAATGAAAAATGGTATAGCCACTTGGGGAAACAGTGTGAAGGTTCCTCAGAAAGTTAAAAATAAAACTATCTTGGGGTGCCTGGGTAGCTCAGTCGGTTGAGCGTCCAACTCTCAGTTTCAGCTCAGGTCATGAACTCTCAGGTTCTGTGAGTTTGAGCCTTGCATTGGGCTCTGTGCTGTCAGTGTGGAGCCTGCCTGGGATTCTCTCACTCCCTCTCTCTCTACCCCACCTCCACTCATGCTGTCTCTGTCTCTCTCAAAATAAATAAACTTAAAACAAAAAAATATATATAAATAGAACCATCCTATGATCCAGCCAATTGCACTATTAGGTATTTATCCAAAGGATACAAAAACAGTGATTCAAAAGGATACATGCATGCTGATGTTTATAACAGCATTATCAACAAGAGCCAAATTATGGAAAAAGACCAAATGTCCATCAACTGATAAGTGGATAAAAAAGAGATGGAATATTACCCATAAAAAAGAATGAAGTCTTGCCATTTGCAACAACATGGATGGAACTAGAGGGTATTACGCTAAGCAAAATAAGTCAGAGAAAGACAAATACCGTATGATTTCACTCATATGTGGAAATTAAGAAACAAAACAGATAAACATAAGTGAAAAAAAGAGAAAGGCAAACCTGCAAACAGACTCTTTTTGGGGGTTGGGGACCAGATGTGCTCCATCTTTCTAATTTTTTTAAATTTGAGAGTGAGTGAGCAGGGGAGCGGAAGAGAAAGAAGGAGAAAGAGAATCCCAAGCAAGCTCTGCACTGTTAGCCCAGAGACAGAGGTGGGGCTTGATCTCACAAATCTTGAGATTATGACCTGAGTCAAAATAAAATCAAGAGTCAGATGCTTAACCGACTGAGCCACCCAGATGCCTTGGAAACAGACTCTTAAATATACAGAACAAAATGAGAGTTACTGGAGAGTTGGTGGGTATGGGGTGTGTTAAGTAGATGATGGGTATTAAGGAGGGTACTTATGATGAGCACTGAGTGTTTTATGTAAGTGATGTATCACTAAATTCTACATCTGACACTAATCCTACATTTGAAACTAATATTACACTATGTTAACTAACTGGAATTTAATAAAAACTTGAAAATGAAAAAATTAAAATAAAAAATATGTGAAAATTCAGAAATCTAAAAAAGATTAGAGAACCGTATCAAAGCAATTTCCTTGTTACATTTGCACAGTTTTGCAAGATGTTACCATTGGGGAAAATTCAGTAAACAATACATGGGTTATCTCTGTATTATTTCTTACAACTAAATGTGTATCTACAATTATTTCAATATAAAAGTTTAATTTTTAAAAAATACACAGACCGTATTTATACAGATTAAGATCTGATTTTATTTTTTATTTAATATTTTTAAAGTTTATTTTTGATAGAGAGAGCGTGAGAGCACAAGTGGGGAAGGAGCTGAGAGAGAGGGAGGCAGAGAATCAAAGCAGGCTCCAGGCCCCATGCTGTCAGTGTAGAGCCCTGATGCAGGGCTTGAACCCATAAACGTGAGGTCATGGTCTGAGCTGAAGTCGGATGCTTAACCAACTGAGCCATCCAGGTGCCCCATTTTACTTTTTTAAAATGTTTATTTATTTTGAGAGAATGCACATGCATGAGCAGGGAAGTGGCAGAGAGAGAGGGAGAAAATCCCAAGCAGGCTATATGCTGTCAGTGTAGAGCCCAATGTGGGGCTCAATCCCACAAACCACAAGATCATGACCTGAGCTAAAACCAAGCTTAGGTCATGATCTCACAGTTCATGGGTTCAAGTACCGCATCAGGTTTTGTGCGAACGGCTCAGAGCCTGGAGCCTGCTTCGGTTCTGTATCTCCCTCTCTCTGCCCTTTCCCCACTTATGCTCTCTCAAAAATAAATAAACATTAAAAACATTTTTTTTTAAAGTGGGAAGATTAGGGGTGCCCGGGTGACTCAGTTGCTTAAGTGTCCAACTCTTGGTTTTGGCTCAGGTCATGATCTCACGGTTCTGTGAGTTCAAGCCCTGTGCTGGGCTCTGTGCTGGCAGTGTAGAGCTTAGTGTTCTCTCTTCCTCTCTCTCTCCTCATCCCCTGCTCATACTGTCTCTGACTCTCTCAAAACAAATTTAGTAACTTAAAAAAAAGAAAAGAAAAATTGGAAGATTAGAAGAGAATGAACCCTGTGCTTTTATTTAGAATCACACATATAAATATGAATTCATGGTTTTACATACACACAACCACACAAACACATATGTATAGAAGAATACTTACAGAAATAAGGATGTCTATGTTTGTGACTATAAACTTACACTTCCTAATTCTGTTGACTGAGAGGACCTAAAAACAATGATACCCCAATAACAATGGGCACAGGAACCAAGATCCCTTAGCAAAATGGTTGATTCCAGAGTTGAGTGGGAAAAAAACAAGTTATGCCTAATACATATTGTGATGTGAGAAAGTAGAGCAATACTCAAAATCCATGGGGGCATATCAAAAGGACACAGGAGCTAACCCAAAGAAAAGCCCAATGGTAAAACCTCAGAGCCATTACAACAAAATGATAGTATTAGATTACAACCAAAGAATGAAGTATCAATGAGTCTATACTAATTAATAAATATTTAATTAAATAAAGTGGAGAGAAGGCACAGCTATTCCTTACAGACTTCTAATTACTAAACATAGAATGAATAACCTTGAAATAAACACTAATATAATCATTGTGGCAGGTTAAGAGGCATGGATAGATAATTTCAGTGGGTGGAAGTAAGATGAAAAACATGACATATGAAAAATCTCAAAGAAACATATCAAACTGAAAGGGAAAAGCAGCAACTTTACAGTGGAAAATGCTGGTAACACTTTATTTTTTTGCTGTTCTTTTTTAAAAATTTTAATTCCATTATAGTTAACACACAGTGTTATATTACTGTCAGGTATACAATATAATGATTCAACAATTCTATGTATCATTCAGTACTCATCAAAATAAGTGTACACTTAATCCCCATCACCTATTTCACCCATACCCCCATTCCATCTCCACTCTGGTAACCATCAGTTTGTTTTCTATAGCTAAGAGTCTGTGTTTTGGTTTGTCTCCTTTTTTACATATTTTAAAAATATTTATTTTTGAGAGAGAGAGAGCGTGCAAGCACGAGTCAGGGAGGGGCAGAGAGAGGGAGACACAGAAACTGAAGCAGGTTCCAAGCTCTAAGCTGTCAGCAGAGCCCAATGCAGGGCTCGAACCCACAAACCACAAGATCATGACCTGAGCCAAAGCAGACACTTACCAGACTGAGCCACCCGGCGTCCCAGTTTGTTTTTCTGTTGTTCATTTCTTTTCTTTCTTAAATTCCACATGCAAGTGAAATCATACAGTATTTGTCTTTCTCTATTTCTCTTAGCATAATACTTGCTAGATACACCCATGTTGTTACAAATGGAATGATTCCATTCTTTTTTATGGCTGAGTAATATTCCATTGTATACATATATCACATCTTCTTTATAACTTTGGTACACTTTAACCAAGAGATGAAAGTTACCATCACATGTATTAAGACATACTGACAACATGTACAACATGATGCACAGAGAATGGCACATCACTGCTTCTACTGCATTATTGCCAAGGCTGCATAACATGAATTAAATCATGAAAAATGCCAACAAGACGACAGTTCTTGAAACTATCTGATAAAGACCTTAAAATAACTATTATAAAAATGCTGAGAAAAGCAACCACAGACATTTTGCAACAAATATTGAAAGTGACAATCTTGTCAATAAATAGGATATCAAAAAAAGTGAAAATTTTAAAGTTAAAAATATAATAACTAAAATTAAAAAATAAATGGACACACTCAAAAGCACAATGGAGATGACAAAGGAACTTAAAGAGATAAATAGAAACCATCCAATGCTAATAGCATAAATGAGCATAAATGTACAAAGGCTCAGGGAACTATGAGACAATAACAGAAGGTAAGAGAAAGCGTGTAGGACTGAAAATATTTGAAAAAATTAATGCATGAAAACTTTCTAAAGTTTGCAATACACATAGACCTACAGATTCAAGTAACTAAGAAAACTTCAAAGGGATAAGCACAAAGAAATCCACAGCCAGATATATCATAATAAAATTGCCAAAAAGTGAAGCCAAATAAAATATTATACAAGCAGTAAGAAAAAAAATAAAACGTTACCACATAGAGAAATAATGATTCAATTAACTGATTTCCCATCAGAAACTAGGGAAGCCAAAGGAAGTGGTGCACATGTTTAAATGGCTGAAAGAAAGGGAATGTTAGCCTAAAATAATCTATCCAGAAAAATTACTTGTAAGAATGAAAATAAAAGACATTCTCAGATGATAGAAAACTAAGCATATATAGCCCCTGAGATCTTATCTAAAAGAATTGCTAAAAGTTCTTCATGTAGAAGGGAAACACCAGCAGGAATTCTGAATCATCAAGAATAAAGAGCAACAAACATTTATCTGGATAATGCAATAGATTATTTATCTCTCTTGAATTCTTTAAAATCGTTTTAGGGTTGAAAACAAAAAATATGAACATCTGATAGCTTTCAATGTATGCTGATGCGATATATGACATTATAGCATGAAAGAGAGTTAAGGAACCTAAAAGATGTTAAGGTTTCTACATTCCAAATTATAGGGTAAAAGACAGTGAAAACTTAAATAAGTATTGTATAATTCCTAAAACAAATACTTAAAAAGGAAAACTAAAAAGTATTCAAATAACCCAAAAGAAGGCACAAAGGGGGTGGGGGGGAGAAAGAGAAACAAAAAAGGAACAAAGAAAAAACAAAGAATAAAGTAGTAAACCTAAATCCAAATATAACATATCAATATTACATTAAATATAAATTACCTAAGCACTAAAACTCAAACACAGAAATTGTGAGAATGACAGAAAGAAAGAAAGAAAGAAAGAGCCTAAACCATGACACAATATCCTATCTACAAGAAAGACTTCAGATATATTTATACAGGAAGACTAAAAGTAAAGGAATATGAAAATACACACCATGCAAACACCAACCAAACAACAGGACTGGCTATTTTATACATTAAATGCAAAAACAGATTTCAGAGCAAAGAAAATTACCAGGGAAAATGAGGGGAATTACATATGATAAAAGGGTCAATTCAACCAGAAGCCACAGCAATGCTAAACGTATATGCACCTAATAGAGCCTCATAATGAAAAAAAAAACTGACAAAAGAAATACAAATCAACAAGTATAAAGACTTCAACACTTTCCTGTGAGTAGTAGAATTAACAGGCATAAAATCAGCAAGGGTATAGGAGACTGAACAAGATTATCAACCAAGGAAATGTTTTCAGTAGTTATAAACAATCCAACAACAGCAAGATTCACATTCTTTTTAAGTACGTACAGAATACTCACATAAAGCAAAGCTTAACACACATAGAAAAATTGAAAGTATACAAAGTATTACCTCAAACTGCAGTATAACTAATCTAGAAATTAATAACAGGAAGATGATGAGAAACTCTCTCGACATCTTAAAATTTAAAAACCAGGGGTGCCTGGGTGGCTCAGTCAGTTGGGCATCCGACTGTGGTTTGTGGGTGTGAGCCCCACATCGGGCTCTGTGCTGACAGCTCAGAGCCTGGAGCCTGCTTCAGATTCTGTGTCTCCCTCTCTCTCTCTGCCCCTCCACTACTTGTGCTCTGTCTCTCTAAATAAACATTTAAAAAATTACACTTTTAATTCTCAGAAGTTGAAATCTTTTTTATATCTTTCATACAAGTTAACATTTTCAGTCTTTCCTCTATATTCATAATAACTGTAAAGTCTTTAAACCGTTAACTCCATCATCTGTATCATTCTGGAGTCAGCTTCAATTGATAGATTTCTCTCCTCATATTTTCCAGATCTATGCCAGTGTAATATTATTTTTTTAATCTACTTTATTCACTTTTCAAAGTAAAAACGTTTGTTACCTTGCCACTCTTTTCCACCATATTGGTAGTCAAAAATTACTGTCATAAGATAGATAAAAATCCAACTTAAAAATTGGGCAGAAGATCTGAATAGACTTTTTTCCAAAGACATCCAGATGGCCAACATGTACATGAAAAGATGCTCAACATCACTAATCATCAGGAAAATGCAAATAACAATGTTAACCACAATGAGATTATCACCTCATACCTATTAGAATGATTTTTATCAAAAAGAAAAGGAATGGCAAGTGTCTGTGAGGGTGTAGAGACAAAGGAACTCTTGTGCACTGTTGGTGGGAATGTAAACTGGCAGAGCCACTATTGAAAACAGTACGGAGGTTCCTCAAAAAATTAAAAATAGAACTACCATATGATCCAGCAATTCCCCTTATGGGTATATATACAAAAGAATTAAAATCAGGATCTCCAAGAGACATATGAATTTCCCTGTTCACTGAAGCATTATTTACAACAGCCAAGACATGGAAACAATGTAAGTGTCCATTGATGGATGAATGAATAAAGAAAGTGTAGTGTATATTATACAATATTACTCAGCCATAAAAAAGAATGGAATATCGCCATTTGCAACATGAATGGATCTCAAGTGCATTATGCTAAATGAAATAAATCAGACAGAGAAAGACAAGTTCTGTATTGAGTTCCCTTATATGTAAAATCTAAAACAACAAAACCAAGCTCACAGATACAGAGAACAGACTAGTGGTTGCCAGAGGAATGGAGTGGGAGGACAAATGGGTGAAGGGGTCAAAGGGTAAAAAAGAGAAAAAAGAAATTCAATACTAAAAACCTATTTGAAACTACAGCTCTGGGGCCCATATTGATAGATATAAAATAACACTATAAGAAAGAACATTAAAAAGTGAAACATAAAATGGTATTTTTAAGACAGATTGATTATAACTACACACAATGCTTATGTGTACATTAGTAAAGACAGATTAGTTTGAATAAAAATGGTTTAATATTTATTACCTTTGGTATATTTAAGTTTGGAAAGAAATCAGAATGGAAGAGATGTACAGAAAGTTCTAATACAAAAAAAATTATTTGCATAAGATAGTTGTAGTTTTCCTCATATATCAGTCACCAATATTTTTGTTCAGTGTGCTTTTATCTCTGCCTTTCAAATGGGCAAAATGGTAAGATGCAGAAAGAATATATTTACTCATGTTTAAGAGAAATGCTATAGCATAAAATCTTTTCTCAATTATTGTTGAGTGCTATTGTGGTGATAGCATAATATAGAGTAACAGGTACAAGGGATGTTTGTTTAAACTAAGGGTAGGAGAACCTGGGTGGCTCAGTTGGTTAAGCATCAGACTCTTGGTTTTGGCTCAGGTCATGATCTTGAGATTCATGGGTTTGAGCCCCACATCAGGCTCCATGCTGGCAGTGAGGAGCCTGCTTGGGATTCTCTGTCTCCCTCTCTCTCTGCCCCACCCCTGCTCACTATGTCTCTCTTTCTCAAAATAAATAAACATTAAAAAAAATAAGCTAAGGGTAAGCAAACCCTTTCATTACAAGTCAGTAAGGGGCACCTGGGTAGCTCAGTTGGTTAAGTGTCCAACTCTTGATTTTGGCTCAGGTCATGATCTCACAGTAGGGCCCTCTGCAGATGGCACAGAGCCTCCTTTGGATCCTCTGTCTCCTGTCTCTCCCCTCTCTGTCCACCCCCCCCCCCTTCTCTCCCTCTTTCAAAAATAAACATTAAAAAAAGAGTCAGGGGCACCTGGGTGTCTCAGTGGGTTAAGCATCCAACTTCAGCTCAGGTCATGATCTCACCATTCCTGAGTTCAAGCCCCATGTCAGGCTCTGAACTGACAGCTAAGAGCCTGGAGCCTGCTTCAGATTTGTGTCTCCCTCTCTCTCTCTGACCCTCCCCTGCTCACATTCTCTCTCTCTCTCTCTCAAAAATAAATAAACATAAAAAAATTATTTTTTAAAGAGCCAGTAAATATTTTAGTCTTTGCAGGCCACATGGACACTGTCTTAATTACTCAATTCTGTTTTTGTAGAATGAAAGTATCCATAGACAATATGTATGCAGGTAAGTATAATTGTATACCAGTAAAACTACTTATGGACACTGAAATTTGAACTTCACATGATTTTCACGAGTTAAGAAATACGATTCTACTTGTAAATTTTTTAAACCACTTAAAAACGTAAAATTACTCATAGTTTACCAGCCATACAAAGTCAGGCAACAGGCCCAATTTCACCCACAAACCATACCTTGAAGAACTTTAGGACTGAAATCATACAGAGTGTGTTCTCCAACATGATAGATTTTTATCTTTAATTTTTTTTACTGTTATTTATTTTTTGAGAGACAGAAAGAGAGAGCGAGCAGGGAAGGGGCACAGAGAGAGGGAGCCATAGAATCCAAAGCAGGCTCCAGGCTCCGAGCTGAGGGCACAGGGCCCGATGCAGGGCTCAAACCCACAAACCACAAGATCACGACCTGAGCTAAAGTCAGACACTCAACCAACTGAGCCACCCAGATACCCCTAACACAGTGGAATTTTTAAAATCCAAAATCAAAACAAAAATTCAGGATTCCACAAATACTTGGAAATTAAACACTACATTTCTAAATTACCCATGAAACTAAGAAGAAATCAGAAGCAAAATTAATAGAAATTACTGTGAACTGAATTATAATGAAATCACAAACCAAAATGTATGACATTTGAGGACAACACCAAAAATGGGAGAATATGGAACTCCTAGGATCCATTCTTCCACTGAAATTATTAAGCTGGCAAAAAACGTAAGAATCTTTTATAGAACTCCAGAACCTAATCAGAAACTTACGCTAATCAGGACAGTGCTTAATGAAGAAAAGGGCTGCCATTCTGTCATTTAAAGAAATCTTACCAGGCTTCTGCCTGACAGCTAAGATAATGGAATGGACACTTTACTCCTCACATATAACAAGGAAAATAGTCTGCAAAAATCATTTAGAAAAGTCATTAAACAAGTAGATGGCTGCACCCCACAATATGGAACAACACAAACCCTGGGGAGGGGGGAAATACTCTGATTTCCAGAGCCACCATACTTCAAGATGCAAAGTACCTACTTTTCAAGAAAATCTTTCATTAAAAAATTATTAGGCACATAAAGAAACACGTATGGCCCATTCACAGAAAGAAAAAAAGTTAACAGAAAGAGTCCCCGAGGAAGCCCAGACATTACTTACTAGAAAAATCAACTATCATAAATATGATAAAGAGCTAACAGAAACCATGGACAAAAACTAAAGAAAACCAGGAAACAGCATATCAATAAATAGAACATAACAATAAAGAGACAAAAATTACTGGGACGCCTGGGTGGCTCAGTCAGTTAAGCATCCAGCTTCGGCTCAGGTCATGATCTCACAACTTGAGTTCGAGCCCCATGTCAGGCTCTGTGCTGACAGTTCAGAGCCTGGAGCCTGCTTCAGATTCTGTGTCTCCCTCTCTCTCTGACCCTTCCTCACTCACTCACTCTCTCTCTCTCTCTCTCCCCCAAAACTAAATAATAAAAAAAAATTTAAAAACTTTTTTAAAAAAAGACAAAAATTATAAAAAGGAACAAATACAATGTTCTGGGGCACTTGGGTAGCTCAGTCGGCTAAGCGTCCAACTTGAGCTCAGGTCATGATCTCACAGCTTGTAAGTTCGAGCAAGCCTCGTGTCAGGCTGTGCTGACAGCTCAGAGCCTGGTACCTGCTTTGGATTCTGTGTCTCCCACTCTCTTTGCCCCTCCCATGCTCACACTTTGTCTCTCTCTCAAAAATAAATAATAGAAAAGAAATTTTTTTAATTAAAAAAAGAGACAAAAATTACAAAAAGGAACCAAATACAAATCCTGTTGCTGGCAAGCACAATAACTGAAATTCAAAATTCACTGAATTTTTGAGGGGTTCAACATAAGATTTCAATAGGCCAAAAAAAGAAAAAATGACCATGAAGATATGTAAATTAAGATTATCCAGTCTGGAGGCGCCTGGGTGGCTCAGTCGGTTAAGCGTCCGACTTCGGCTCAGGTCATGATCTCACGGTCTGTGAGTTCAAGCCCCGCTTCGGGCTCTGTGTTGATGGCTCAGAGCCTGGAGCCTGTTTCAGATTCTGTGTCTCCCTCTCTCTCTGACCCTCCCCCGTTCATGCTCTGTCTGTCTCTGTCTCAAAAATAAATAAAAACGTTAAGATTATCCAGTC
Organism: Acinonyx jubatus; assembly: GCF_027475565.1. Lineage (NCBI taxonomy): Eukaryota > Metazoa > Chordata > Mammalia > Carnivora > Felidae > Acinonyx > Acinonyx jubatus. The sequence continues at coordinate 58,465,886 of NC_069389.1, read as the reverse complement.
TGGGGCACCTGGGTGGCTCAGTCGGTTGAGTGTCTGACTTCAGCTCAGGTTATGATCTCACAGTTCCTGAGTTCAAGCCCCACATCAGACTCTGTGCTGACCACTCAGAGCCTAGAGCTTGCATTGGATTCTGTGTCTCCCCTTCTCTCTGCCCCTCCCCCCACTGACTCACGCATTTGCTCTCTCTCAAAAATAAACACTAAAAAAAAAAAAAAAAAAAAAAAAAAAAGATTATCCAGTCTGAGAAGTAGAGAAAGAAAAAAAAAATGACGAAAAATGGAAAGAGCCTAAGTGACAACATCAAGTATACCAACATATACAAAATGAGAGGTCCAGAACAAAATGAAAGAGGCATAGAAAATATGTGAACAGGAGCACCTGGGTGGCTCAGTCGGTTAAGCATCCAAGTCTTGATCTCAGCTCAGGTCTTGATCTCAGGGTCATGAGTTCAATCCCTGCATTGGGCTCTGTGCTGGGTTCCACACTGGGCATAAAGCCTACTTAAAAAAGAAAAAAAAAAAAAGAATATTTGAACAGTGGCCAATCTACATATCTTAAAAAAATTCAATGAACCCGAAAGAGAATAAACGTGAGATGTAGTATAATCAAACTGTTGAAACTCCCCAAAAAAGACAGAATTCTAAAAGCAAGAAAAGTAACCCATCATCAGAAGCCAGAAAGCAGTGCAATGACATATTTACAGTGCTGAAAGAAAAAAGCTGTCAACCAACAAATCTCTAACAAAAATGTCTTTCAAAAATAAAGGAAAGAGAACAATTTATGGCATGACAGCATGAGCTCAAGTGACCTGTTGCTCTGCACTGAAACTGATGAAAACTACTTTTTTAAGCCATTTAAAGCCTCTGGAAACTGACCTAAAGACGAAAGGCAAATGAAGAAACCTACATTCAAGAACAACTTCAAAAATTCACTAAGAAAGATGAGTTGTATTTGAACCAAGACCACTCCCTCCCTCTCCCATCCCAGCTCAAGGAAGGGGAACCTCCACTCAAGACTCCTGCAACCAAGAACACAGGGTTCTGTCCCCACCCTACCCCCACAGGTCTCATTCAGAGGGCTTTCTTCCCAGGAGGAACAGAGTTTCTCATCCAACCCCCAGCTGCCTGTTGCTAGGGCTGAGTCCTAGACAAGTGTGCTTGAGAGGCAGGGGTTCCAGGCCTTCCAGCCCCCACTGGTAGAATGTATACTTTATTGGGTGTGGTGCATAGAAAAGCCTGGGACCCTAATCATCCTTGCCCTGGATTGTGAGGAGAGAAAAGCAAAACCAGATGACCTGTGGCTGCACCCTCCCCTCCAAGAAGTACTACTGTCACTCAGAAACTTGCCACTGTTCCCACCCCACCTCCAGAGACCAGGCTCAGAGCTTCTGTTTGAGGGAAGAAGCAGATATTAAAACAGATAGCTCTTAATTTCTTCCCAAAGGGACTGACTTCATTTGTAAGAGCTTGGAGAAAGTCAAGCCGACAGGAGTAGTGAGAAAAGTGAGGTTGTAGCAAAAGCCAAATAGCCCATTCAAAATACAGAGGCTAAACTGTAGGTAAACTAGTTTGCAGGAGAGAACTAGAGACTAAAACAACTGCGAGGGGCCCTCCTGGGGTCAGAACAAATATCAAACAATAAGCTTAGAAACTATTTCTTCAAAGGACACACTTTTTGACTGCATTTGCTTTCAAAGTAGTTTATGCCCCAGGGCATTGTGGAAAACAATTAATTAGTTCCCAGTAAGTGGATCTTGGCTGCTGGGTGTGGTCAGGGAAAGACAGCCCTAACAAAACCAGCCATCCCAGGGTGATTGGGGGCATATTCAAATTGCCCCTCCCTAAGGACCAACCTCGGAGGACTAACCTTGTGGGAAAGAAGACTACAATGAGACACCATTTCACACCCACTAGGATGGCTAGAATTGGATGAAGTCAGATGATGACATGGTTGGTGAGAATGTAGCCAAGTTAGAGCCCTCATATACCGCGCTGCTGTGAATGTAAAATGTGCCGCCACTTTGGAAAAAAGTCTACAGTTTCCCAATTAAACATAGATACCATATGACCCAGCAAAAACACTCTTAAATATATACCTAGAGAAATGAAAACATTTCTAGAAAGAAATTTGTACATGAATATTTCAGCAGAATTATTCTTAATAGCCAAAGGCAGTAACAACTTAAATATACATTAATAAATGAATGCATAAACAAAATGTGGTATATCCATAATGTGGAACATTATTCAGTCATAAATGGAATGAAGTATTGATACAGGCCACAACATGGATAAACCTTGAAGCATTATGCTAAGTGAAAGAAGCCAAACACAACAGACTACATATTCTGATTCCATCCATACAGAATGTTCAAAACTGGGAAATCTGTAGAGACAAAAAGTAGATTAGTGGTTGCCTAGGGCTGAGCAGGTAGGGCTCAAGGGGTATGGGGTTATGGCTAAAGTGCATGGACTTCTTGGGGTGATGAAACATTCTAAAATGTTTGTAGTGATGGTTGCACATATACTGAAAACCAATGAACGATACACCCTAAGCGGGTAATTGATGTGTGAACTATATTTCAATATATACATCAAAAGAACTGAAAAGAGAAATTAAGACATTGCCAGATAAAGAAAATCTGAGGAAGTTCGTTGCTAATAGATTTCCCTTACACGTACTGTCAAAGAGAGTTCTTCAGGCTAAAACGGAAGGATAAAAGACTAACTCAAAAGTGTATGAATAAATAAAAGACATTGGTAAAGATAACTACATAGGTAAACATAAATGCCAGTATTATTGTATTGGTTGTAGCTCCTCTTATTTTTTTTCTGTATGACTTAAAAAGAAATGGACAAGCTGATCCTAAAATTCATATGGAATTGCAAGGGGCCCTGAATAGCCAAAACAATTTTGAAAAAGAAGAACAAAGTTGGCGGAGTGACACTTTGCAATTTTAAAACTTACTATAATCTATAGTAAGGAAAACAGTGTGGTACTAGCATAAGGACAGATACAGAGACAAATGGAATGAATATGAAAGACCTGAAATAAACTTACACATCTATGGCTAATTGATATCAACAAGGGTGCCAAGACCAATAGGGAATAAACAGTCTCTTCAACATATGGTGCTGGGTCAATTGGCTATGTGCGTATAAAAGAATGAAGTTGGACCTCACATAATATACAGAAATGAACTCAAAATGGATCAACGACATAAATACAAGAGTTAAAACCATAAAACATTTAAAAGAATAGAGATGTATGACTTCATGACTTTGGATTTGACAAAGAATTCTTAGATTTGACACCAAAAGCACAAATGAGAAAAAAACAAACTGGACCTCAAACTTTTAAAAAATTGTACGCCAAACGACATTATCAATAAAGCGTGAAAAATACCTACAGAATGGGACATTTCAAATCAAATATATAACAGTTCAAAATATATAAAGAATTCTTACAACTCAACAACAGCAACAAAAAAAAATACCTAAATTAAAAAATGGGCAAAGGATTTGAATAGACATTTCTGCAAAGAAACATACAAATGTTCAACAAGGACATGAAAACATACCCCAAATCAGTCTTTAGGAAAACACAGATCTAATCCATAAGGACTCACCACTTCAAACACACTAATATGGTTGAATTAAAAAACAAAACAAAACAAAAACAGTAAATAACAAGCGCTGGCAAGGAAGCATGGTAATTCCGTGTTTAACCTATAGAGAAACTGGCAATCTATTTTTATTTTCCACAGTGGCTGCACCATTTTATATCCCCAAAACAATGTACACCAGTTCCGATTTCTCTACTTCCTTACCAACATTTATTTCCTGTTTTTGTTTTTTTTTTAAATTAGATTCTGCCCTAAACTTAAAAGAAATTTCAAATGGCCCCTGTTACTATAATCCAGGTAACAGGCACTTTAAAACTCCTCTTTTTTATTGACTTTTCTTTTTAAAATTTCTCTTCAAAACTTATTTAAAAAACTAATCCATGCTAGAAGTTCACGTATCACAAAAGTTTAAGAAATGCATGGGAAATATAATCACTGTTTAAAATAATAGTTACCTCTGGGGATGAAGGAAGAAAGGGACACATTCAGGGATGAGTACACAGAACTTCAACTATGATGGTAATATTTTATTTTTATGTTTGGATGGTGAAAACAGAGGTTCACTGTATTTTTTTTTTTTTTGCATCTCTCATTGTATTATTCTTTATATGTTTGTATATCTTAAGTATTTCATATGTGGAAAGCCCCCCCAAAAAAGACAAAGAAAGTTAATCTTACATTCCCTCATCATTCCTCCCACCAAAAACAGCATACTAGATATTCTGTAACTTGCTTTTCTCACATAACAATCCATTATATCATTCTCTAGATCAAAAGTGTGTGAAGAGGTAAATCTGTTTCCACAGCTGCAAAATATTTCATAACATGAATGTCCTACAATTTATTCAAACATACTATAGATGGATACACAGGTTGTTTTCAGTTACTCCTCATAAAAATAAAGCTGCAAACGTTTTAGTCTTCCCGAAATATGCTACGCTTAACATAAACATATTTTCACCAAAAGATTTGAACATGAAAAATCTAGCTCTTAGTGAATCATCAAGGTAATAATCCACAAAATAATGTACCAATTCCTCAAGAGATTACCTGTACACACACACACACACACCCCTACTTCTGAACAGAACAATGTGCTTCCAGAATAAATGTATGCCCAGAAGTCCTCATCTGAGACCTATACAAAGGATACAAAAAAAAAAAATTAAATCTAGCCCATAATAAGTATGCTACAAACTGATTAGTTTATCAAAACAACCTTTGCACGCGAAATGCAACACAAAGGAAATAAGGAAAGGTAGGTCCAACGGGTTAGGCTGTTCCTGAAAGCGTTCTGGCGTCGGCGTGGTGTCAATAAAAACCCATTTAAACAAGTTAAAAAGAGAGGAAAACGGCTCAGAATCCCTACGAGCTAGTATCCGCAACCGTCTAACTTCATCCGTGGTGGTAAGTGACTAAAAAAATAGAGAAATTATTCTTCGATATTTTACAGAGGCAAGAGAGTAAAATGAACAGCAGGCCAGCTCCTCCCCCACTCAGGCAGGCCACGCGATCCCCAAGTATGCAGCCTTATTAACGGACATTTTTCTAGCTGACGTGAAACTCAGCACTCACCACAAAACAAAAAATTAGCGGGTTTCTGTACCTTCCTTAATAGATTTGTCCATTGGCTGCTTTCCACACCCAGTCCTTGGTCGGGACTTTCCCTAGGTACAAACGCCGCCATCTTAGGTCTTAGATGAGCCCTAGGGGATAGGGCGCTAAAAACCTGGAGTGAGCGTCACAGCCAAATAGGTCCTGCGCCCAACCGCCGTGCACTGCTCAAATGGCTCCGCCGGCAACGTGACCCAGCCTCACTGTGGCCCGTCCCCCAGGCTTCCAGAGAGCTTGCGCTTTCTTTCTCTCTGCCTTTATCTTCAACGGAATTGCTACTTTCTGTGTCCTTTTCTTTCTCCCCCCCCCCCCAATTTCTTTTACCTTTGCCTCCACTCCTTTATTCCTTCTACATTTCTGGATGTCTCGTTCTCCTCGACTGTCAGTTACCTCACAAGTGTACAGAATTTTATAATAGACAAAACTGTATTTCTGTTATTTTACCTAATTATTACAACTTTGTAAGGTAAGCTGGGGGACTGAATTTCCCAATTTTATAAATGAGGAAACCAAAGCCCATATATAGTGAACCAATATTCCAAAAGCTGCAACAGCTAGTGTTAAAGTGGACAGAACATATTTCTTTTTGCTCCAGTGAGCCTCGTGCTGCTAGAGATAACGGTGTACTTCAACTAATTGAAAAGATGGGAAAACTGAAGACAGAAATAGGAAGAGTTTGGGCCTAAATTCACACATTGAGTCAGTGACAAAACTGGAATCAAAACAATCTGCTTCCTTGTTTAATTCTGTAACAGAAAACATCTCCATAAAGGTGTTGGGATGCTTTTCTCCATCCTAAAACTCCTTCCTCTTTTTTGACTCAGCTCAAGTGGTGACTCCTTTAAGAAGCCTTTATGTTTATCAGAACCTTTATCTTTTTTTCTATCCCTCTCTATGAGGGAAAAATACACTAGTTGGATGCTAGCTCCCAAAACATTTTTTAAAAAGGAGGCTGAAACTTCTTTGTGAAGCATCGTGTATGAATGGTGTGAAAGATTAGTAGGGGAAGGTTTGTGCTTCATAAGTAAGGAAAAGACAATTTAGAGGTCCTAATCCCTTTCCAAAGGCATAATTTCTGTCTACATTCTAATGTCATCTCTAGCTTTCTACAAGAACCCAGCACAGAACACCTCTTATTCTATTTATTTGCATCATTACTTTTCCTTTCTTTATTTTCAAAATTGTTACCTTCAAATAGAGGTTAATGGTAGGGAATGTGTGAACTTCTGGGCCTTGATTTATGGCCATTCTTGTGTAAAACACTACATACAGCCAATCTGTCTTGTCAGTAACCTGTGTAGTGAAATGAAGAGGTCTTATCTTAAGCTTAAAGTGTGTCATTGCCTGGAGTTTAGACAAGTTTGAGCACATCTTGGAAACTGGTAGGGCAGACACCAGAAGTCAATTGCAGAAGGAACTGCTGACCTCTTGAGAAATTACTTATCCTAAGAGAGGAGGGAGTCAGGCAGACAACCTAGGGTAAATAGAGAATCAATTCTGAGTATTGCAGGGGATTTGGTTGTACAACAAAGTGTATTTATTTTAAGCTAGGTACACAACATCTCTCTGCAGTGATTTAATTGTAAATAGAAAAGTAGAGAAAATTGAGTGAAATCTATTGCAGTTTTGCTCTGATGACTCTCAGGACTTTTTATGCCTGGAACAAAGGACCATTTGGATTTTAATTTTTTTAATGTTTCTTTTTGAGAGAGAAAGAGAGAGCAAGCATGGGAGAGGCAGAGAGCTAGACACAAAATCCAGGACAGACTTCAAGTTCTGAGCTGTCAACACAGAACCCAACGTGGGGCTTGAACTCATGAACCGCGAGAACATGACCTGAGCCAAAGCTGGACGCTTAACCTACTGAGCCACCCAGGTGCCCCAGGACCATTTGGATTTTAAAGAAATACATATAAATAAATAATCAGGAGGAAGAACTACTAGAAGAATAGGCTTGTGACGCTGCTAGTCAATTTTAGTGGGGGAAAACCTGATGCACTGTTTTATTTAGTGGTGTTTCAGATTGAGAGGTGCTGGACCCAGAGACCTAAGCGGAGAAAAGCTCTATTGATAGCAAAGGTAGAAACTTCATATCCCTGCCTCTACCATTCACATTTCTCCTAGTCTAACTTCCTTGATCCCAAGAAAAATGCCTCCAGAAAACACCAGAGACAGAGTTTGATGGCCAAGCTACAATATCTGCTCTTCGAGGCTGATCCTGTTGGTTTCCTGGACTCCTGGTCCAGTCAGTTCCTATTCCCTTCTCTGTGAGAGCCCAGTTTTCCTCTCTCATTGTAAATGTTTCAAAAGTAAGAAAATTGTCTCCTGCAATATAAAATCCAAGGAGACAAAAGAAGAGTTGGGATTTCACCATCATTCAGCCATATTTGGCAAACTCTCAGAGAATTTACAAAGATAATTGCACAGGCAATGATCCCTGGGACAAGAGTTTCTCTTACCTTTGCATTTATTTTTAAGACAAATAAATGAGTCATGAACCTATAATGACAGTCCAAATGATAGATGCATGCATAATTAGACTAGAATACATTCATTTAAAACATGAGTTGGGAAAAAGTACAATTTGATGTGGCAAACGGGAGAGCAGATATAACACAATTTATTCATTCATTAAGAACTTACATGTAAATCTGTAAAGAACATATCACACGCAATACCCAAAAAATAAATAATCCAGTTAAAAAATGGGCAGAAGACATGAATGGGCATTTCACCAAAGAAGACATACAAATGGCTAACAGACACATGAAAAAATGCTCAACATCATTCATCAGCAGGGAAATACAAATCAAAATGACAATGAGATACCACCTCACACCTGTCAGAATGGCTAAAATTAACAACTCAGGAAACATGAGATGTTGGTGAGGATGCAGAGAAAAGGGGAACCCTCTTGCACTGTTGGTGGGAATGCAAACTGGTGCAGCCACTCTGGAATACGGTGTATAGCTTCCTCAAAAAGTGAAAAATAGAACTACCCTACGACCCAGCAATTGCCTGACTAGGTATTTATCCAAAGAATACAAAAATACTGATTTAAAGGGGCACATGCACCCCAATGTTAATGGCAGCACTATCAACAATAGCCAAATTATGGAAAGAACCCAAATATCCATTGAATTATGAATGGATAAAGAAAAGGTGATTTAAATATGATATATGATATATGATATATATGTATATGTATACACACATGTATTGGAATATTACTCAGCCATCAAAAAGAATGAAATCTTGCCATTTGTAATGACATAGATGGAACTAGAGTGTATTATGCTAAGCAAAATAAGTCAGAGAAAGACAAATAACCATATGATTTGACCCATGGATTTTAAGAAACAAAACAGATGAACATAGGGGAAGGGAAGAAAAAATAAAATAAGATAAAAACAGAGGAGGCAGCAAACCATAACAGAATCTTAACTGTAGAGAATGAACTGAGGGCTGCTGGAGGGGAAGTGGGAGGGGTGGGCTAAATGGGTGATGAGCGTTAAGGAGGGCACTTGCTGGGATGAGCACTGGGTGTTATATGGAAGTGATGAATCACTGGGTTCTACTCCTGAAACCAATACTACACTGTATGTGTAGTGTAGTGAATACTACACTAACTTGAATTTAAATAAAAACTGGGAAGAGAGGAAAAAAAAAACAGAACTTGCATGTAAAGAATAGGGCTATTCAAGAGAGGATGGTAGAGAATACAAATGTGAATTAAACCCAGTATTGGTCCTCAAGAAGATTAGGTTCAAGTTGGGAAGCAGAAAATAAAAGGAGTTTTAAAAGAATTATAAGCAGTATTTGTGTATCAGACACTATACTAGGTACAAGGTGGGTGGGAATAAAAGTGATGTTTGAGTGTGGAAAGAGAATATTGGAATGAATCTACCATGATGCTTAGCCTCAGGAAATTTATGGGTGAGTGGAAAAAAATAAAATATGAAGGTTGTGTAATGTTTTTTAGTAGGAGACTTAAGGAGATGAATACATACATTTCACACCTAAAATGATTAATAAGGTCATACATTTTGCAAGGCACTGTACTAAATGATGTAGGATATGGGAAGAACAATGAGAAATCTATAAATGTACTTTGAACCATTGAGGGCATTTATATTAGAATGAAGGATGTATCATGAGACATGTAAAATCACACAACTTTCTCTGTGTAAAGTTGACCTGCCTCGAAGCTCTTTTTTTTTTTTTTTTTGAGATGTAATTCGGATACCATAAAAATTACCATTTCAAAGAGTATGATTCAGTAGTTGTTAGTAAACTCACAGACTGGTGTAACTCTCACCACTAATTTCAGAACATTTTCGTCACCCCAAAAAGAAACCCTGTACCCCTTATCACTCATCCCCTCTTCAAGCCCCCAAACAAGTCCCTGGCAAATTCTAATTTATTTTCTGTATTTATGGATTTATCCCTTCTGAAAATTTCATATAAATTAAATCATACAGTAGGTGACCTTCTGTTTCTGGCCTTTTTTTTTTTTGCTTAGCATAACATTTTCAAGGTTTATGCATGTTATAGCATATATCAGTACTTTATTCCTTTTCCATTCCTTTTAGGATTAAATAATATCCCATTGTATGGATATAAAACATATTTTTTCATCCAATATGTATGTTTGGATTGTTTCCACTTCTTGGCTCTTATGAATAATGTTGCTATGGACATTTGTAAACAAGTTTTTGTATGGACATGTTTTTAATTCCTTGGGAATATACCAGAACTGCTAGATAATATGGTAGCCCAACGTTGAACCCTTTGAAGAGTTGCAAACTGTTTTCCAAGGCACTGTACCATTTTACATTACCACCGGCAATATATCAGGGTGCCAGTCTCTCCATATCCTCAGTAACATTTGTCATTTTAATTATAGCCAGCCTAGGAGGTGTGAAGTAGCATCCCATTGTGTTTTTGATTTGGATTTCCCTGATGGCCAATAAGGTCGAGCATCTTTGTATATGCTTATTGGCCATTTATGTATCTTCTTTGGAGAAATGTCTATTCAAATCCTTTGCCCATTTTTTGATTGGGTTATTGATCTTTTACTTTTGATGATGATATATAATGGAATATATATTTTTAGATGTTATTGATCTTTTACTGTTATTGAACTTTTACTGTTGAGTAGTAAGATATACATATAAAATGATGATATATATAATAGAATATATATTTTTTGGATATGTGTTCATTATCAGACATATTGTTTGCAAATATTTTCTCTTATTCTATGGATTTTTCAATTTCTTGGTGTGTCATCTGAAGGACAAAAGTTTTAAATTTTGATTAAGTATAATTTGTCTGCTTTTTATTTGTTCCTTGGACTTTTGATGTCATATCTAAGAAACTATTATCTAATCTAGGAGCATGAAGATATACACCTAAGTTTTCTTCTAAGACTTTTATAGTTTTCACATTTACATTTAGATCTTTAATTGAATTAGGTTTTGTATATTGGGGAAGATAGAGATCCAACTTCTTTCTTTTGCATGTAAATATTCAGTTGTTCCAGCACCATATGTTTAAAAGACTAGTCTTTCTTTGTGGAAAATTGAGCATAAGATGTGAAGATTTTATTTCTGAACTCTCAATTCTATTTTATTTACTTATATTTCTAATGTTATGTCTCTACCACAAATCTTACTGTAGCTTTGAAGTGAGTTTTAGAATCAAGAGGTGCAAATGCTACAACTTTGTTCCTTTTCCTAGATCATTTTTAGCTATTCTGGTCCTTTGTAGTTTCTTTTTTTTTTTTTTAATGTTTATTTTTTGAGAGGGAGGGACAGAGACAGAGCATGAGCAGGGGAGGGGCAGAGAGAGAGGGAGGCACAGAATCCAAAGCAGGCTCCAGGCTCCAAGCTGTCAGCACAGAGCCCGACGTGGGGCTCAAACCCCCAGACCATGAGATCATGACCTGAGCTGGACTCAGACGCTTAACCAACTGAGCCACTCAGGTGCCCCTGTAGTTTCATATTAATTTTAGGATCAGCTTGGCAATTTTTGAAATAATCAAGCTGGGATTTTTTTTTTTTAATTTTTTTTCAACGTTTATTTATTTATTTTTTTTTTTTTTTGGGACAGAGAGAGACAGAGCATGAACGGGGGAGGGGCAGAGAGAGAGGGCGACACAGAATCGGAAACAGGCTCCAGGCTCTTAGCCATCAGCCCAGAGCCTGACGCGGGGCTCGAACTCACGGACCGCGAGATCGTGACCTGGCTGAAGTCGGACGCTTAACCGACTGCGCCACCCAGGCGCCCCCAAGCTGGGATTTTTATAGGGATTGTGTTAAATGTGTTCAAAATTTGGGGGAGTATTGATATCTAAACAATATTAAGTCTTCTAATCCATGAGCATTGAATGTTTTCCCACATATTTAGGTCCTCTTAAATTTCTGTCAATGACATTTTGTACTTTTTTCTATGTACAAGTTTTGTACTTTTTTATTCCCAGGTGGTTTTTTTTTTCTCATTAAACTTTTGTTTTAATGGGTTTCAAAATTTTGTGACAGATTTTTGGTCAAGTTGTTTCCATTAAAAAGTATTGATTTTAAAAACTAATAACTTAAAACTGCCACACACACACACACACACACACACACACACACACACACACAAATGATCCACAAAATATTCTCCTTTCCTTCTGAAGGTTTTACAACGCACTGTTATAATTACCCAGTCTTTTACTATTAAACTTAAATGGCCAATTGACACAAGCCATTCTGAGACCATTCTTTCACCACTGATAAAGACTGGAATGGCAGGTTCGGGGGATAATATTCATTTAGCCTTCTGAACTTTCTGGGAAGACTTGGTGACCTTGCCAGCTCCAGCTGCCTTCTTGTCCACTGCTTTGGTGACAGCCTTAGCAACCATCTGTCTCATGTCACAAACAGCAAAACGACCCGGAGGAGGATACTCAAAGAAGCTCTCAACACACATAGGCTTGCCAGGAACCATATCAATGATGGCAGCATCACCAGATTTCAAGAACTTAGGACCATCTTCCAGCTTTTTTTCCAGAACGATAATCAATCTTCTCCTTCAGCTTAGCAAACTTACAAGCAATGTGACCTGTGTGACAATCCAGCACAGGTGCATATCTAGCACTGATTTGGCCTGGATGGTTCAGGATAATCACCTGAGTTGTGAAGCCAGCTGCTTCCATTGATGGGTCATTTTTGCTGTCAGCAGCCACATTGCCATGACAGACATCTTTGACAGATACATTCTTTTTCTTTTTTTTAAAAGTTGACTTATTTATTTTGAGAGAGACACAGACAGCACGAGTCGGGGAGGGTCAGAGAGAGAAGTAAAGAGAGAATCCCAAGCAGGCTCTGTGCTGACAGCACAGAGCCTGATGTGGGGCTCGAACCCATGAAACTGCAAGATCATGACCTAAGCTGAAACCAAGAGTCAGATGCTTAACCAACTGAACCACCCAGGTGCCCTGACAGATACATTCTAGACATCGAAGCCCACGTTGTCCACAGGTAGAGCCTCACTCAAAGCTTTGTGGTGCATTTCAACAGACTTTACTTCAGTTGTAACATTGACTAAAGCAAAGGTGACCACCATGCCAGGCTTAACAATGCCAGTCTCCGCTTGGCCCACAGGGACAGTACCAATACAACCAATTTTGTAGGTATCCTAAAGGGGTAGATGCAAGGGCTTGTTAGTTGGACGAGTTGGTAGCAGAATGCAATCCTGAACTTCAAACAGTGTGGTTCCACTGGCATTGCCATTTTATGGGTGACTTTCCATCCCTTGAACCAAAGCACGTTAGCACTTGGTTACAGCATGTTGTCACCATTCCAGCCAGAAATTGGCACAAATGCTACTGTGTCGGAGTTGTAGCCAATTTTCTTAATATAGGTGCTGACTTAACGATTTCCTCATATCTCTCCTGGCCATAGGGTGGCTCAGTGGAATCCACTTTGTTACCACCAACAAGTTGTAAGCCAGAAGGTAATACTCACAGGCTGCCCATTCTTGGAGATACCTGCTTCAAATTTACCAACACCAGCAGGAACAATCAGGACAGCACAGTCAGCTTGAGATGTGTCTGTAATCATGTTTTTTTAAATGTTTTTTTAAATTTATATTTGAGAGAGAGACAGAGACAGAGACAGAGCATGAGCGGGGGAGGAGCACAGAGGGAGGAAGACAGAATCGGAAGCAGGCTCCAGGCTCTGAGCTGTCAGCACAGAGCCCTACGTGGGGCTCGAACTCGTGAACCGCAAGATCATGACCTAAGCTGAAGTCAGATGCTTAACCAACTGAGCCACTCAGGTGCCCCTGTAATCATGTTTTTCATAAAGCTTCTGTGTCCTGGGGCATCAATGATGGTCACATAATACTTGCTGGTCTTGAATTTCAACAGGGAGATATCAATGGTGATACCACATTCACTTTCAGCTTTCATTTTATCCAACACCCAGACATACTTGAAGGAGCCCTTTCCCATCTCAGCAGCCTCCTTCTTAAAATTTTTCAGTAGATCTTTTGTCGATCCCACCACATTTGTAGATCAGATGACCAGTAGTGGTAGACTTGCCCGAATCCACATGTCCAATGATGATGATGGTGATATGAATCTTTTCCTTTCCCATTTTAGTTTAGGTTTAGCAGTGGTTTTCATGACACTTTTGTTTTGGCTGCAAACCTATTGCCTATTCTTAAGTGTTTTTGATACTATTTTAAATAAAATTGTTTTCTTAATTTCATTTTCAGATTATTCATGCAAATGTGTGAAAATACAACTGATTGTTGTATATTGGTTTTGTTGCACAACCTTATCAAAATGGTTTATCAGTTCTACTTCTAGTATTTTTTATGGATTTGTTAGGATTGTCTATGTACAAGATTATGTCATTTGAAAGTAGATATAGTTTTACTTCTTTCTTAATCTGGCTGCATTTTATCTCTTTTACTTGCCTAATTGCCCTAGACAGAATCTCTACTACAAGGCTTAACAGAAGTGGTGAGAGAAAACATCCTTGGTTTATTCCTAATCTAAAAAAGAAAGGATTTTTTTGGTGCTGTATTAGCTTCCCGTTGCCACTATAATAAGTTACTGCAAAGTTAGTGACTGAAAGTAACACAAAGTTATTTTCAACATTCCCTGAGGTCAGAAATATGAAATCAGTTGCACTTAGTTAAAATTAAGATGTCAGCAGGTCTTTGTTCCTTCTGGAACAAAGGGAAGAATCTGTTTCTTTGCATTTTCTTGCTTCTAGAGGCTGTATGGGACCCTGGGCTCATGGGACCCTTCCTCCATCTCCAAATCCAGCAGTATAGCATCATCTATAATCTCTCACCTTCTCTCTTTGACTCTGATCCCCTGCCTCCTTCTTATAAGGAAACTTGTGATTACATTGGGCCCACCCGAATAATCCAGCATAATTTCCGCATCTCAACATCTTAATCACATTTTGTGGAGTCTATTTTACCGTGTAACATGCTCATACTTTCAAGGGATTAGGACAGGGGCCATTATCTAGTCTACCAAAGATGCTCTTTTTCAGTTTGTGTAAGTTCCCTTCTATTCCTACTTTGTTGTGTTTTTTTTTTTCCATGAAAAGATTTGGATTTTGTTGAAGGTTTTTTCATACATCTACTGAGATGATCATGTGGTTTTTGCACTTTATTCTATTAATAGGGTGATTGATTTTTACATGTTGAACCAATCTAGTATTTCTACAATAAATTCCACTTTTTCATGACATATGATCCCCTTTATCTGTTTCCAGGTTCTATTCAGTAGTATTTTGCTGGAGATTTTTGTGTTTATATTCATAAGAGATATTGGTCTGTAGTTTTAATTTCTAATGTCTTTCTCTGGTTTTGGCATCAGGGTAATTCTGGTCTTAGAGAATGAGTCAGAAATTGTTCCCTCCTCTTCTATTTTTTGGAAGAGTTTGTAAAGGACTATTAATTCTTCTGTAAATATTTGGTAGAATTAACCAGTGAAGCCATCTGGGCCTAAGCTTCTTTTTATGGGCTTTTCTTGGATTACTAATTCTTCTTTTCACTTTTAAAGTTATATTCAAATGTTTTATTTCTTCTTGAGTCAATTGTTGATAGTTTATGTTGTTCTAATTTTGCAAGCACCTTAAAACTATTTCAGATAGTGCTGCTATAAACATTGAGGTGCATATGTCCCTTTGAAACAACACACCTGTATCCCTTGGATAAATACCTAGTAGTGCAATTTCTGGGTCATAGGGTAGTTCTAGTTTTAATTTTTTGAGGAACCTCCATACTGTTTTCCAGAGTGGCTGAACCAGCTTGCATTCCCACCAACAATGCAAAAGAGATCCTCTTTCTTCGTATGCTTGCCAACATCTGTTGTTTATAACAGTACTATCAACAATAGCCAAAGTATGGAAAAAGCCCACATGTCCATTGATGGATGAATGGATAAAGAAGATGTGGTATATATATACACAATGGAGTATTACTTGGCAATCAAAAAGAATGAAGTCTTGCCATTTGCAGCTACATGGATGGAAGTGGAGAGTATTATGCTAAGCAAAATTAGTCAGTCAGAGAAAGACAAATAACATATGACTTCACTCATATGAGGACTTTAAGAGACAAAACAGATGAACATAAGGGAAGAGAAACAATAATATAAAAACAGGGAGAGGGACAAAACATAAGAGACTCTTAAATGTGGAGAACAAACAGAAGGTTACTGGAGGGGTTGTGGGAGGGGGAATGGTCTAAATGGGTAAGGGGCATTAAGGAATCTACTCTTGAAATCATTGTTGAACTATATGCTAATTTGGATATAAATTAAAAAATAAAATTTAAAAAAGAAATTAAAATTGTTAGGGTACTTCATTTAATTTTTTATATCTCCATTTCAAATGTGAAATTATGTATGATTCATTATGTATAATGACATGTATAATTTCCTTAATTTCTATTTGATATGTGCTTTCTCCATAATAATTGATGCTCTTATCTGTTGATTTGTAAATTTCCAATTTATTTACTTTTCTGTTTAATTTATTTTCAAATTCAGGAAGAATATTCATATCTTTTCACATTCATAAAGTGTACTTTCAAAGTTGTTTTTTTTCATGGCCATTCAAAAGAAATAGAAACAAGTGTATGGGAACACACATATTTCCTTTTACCTCTCAGGCTCTAATATGGCTCAGCACAGCGCTACAGGTTCCGTCTTTATTAAAAATTTCAATATTTTGTTCATCATCGACTTTTGCATTAATTTTAATTAAAAAAAATATTGCATTTCTGTCTTCATGCCTACTAGAATGACTGTAACCAAAATGAAAATGAGCATTGGCAAAAATGTGAAGAAATCGAAACCCTCATATATATTTTTTCTGGTGGGAATGTAAAATGAGGGATAGTTTGGCAGTTCCTCAAAAAGTTAAACCTAGAGTTAACATATGACCCAACAGTTCTCCTACGTATGCCCACACGTGTCCACACAAAACATGTCCACACAACAACTTGTTCATAACAGCATTATTCATAATAGTCGAAAAGGGTGGGGGGGGAGCTCTTGGGGAGTTCAGTTAAGTATCCAACTCTTGGTTTCAGCTCAGGTCATGATCTCACAGCTTTGTGGGTTCAAGCTCCACATTGGGTTCTGTGCTGACAGCACAGAGCCTGCTTGGGATTCTGTCTCTCTTCCTGTCTCTCTGACCCTGCCCCACTCACACTGTCTCTGTCCCTCTCAAAATAAATAAATAAACTTAAAAAAAAGTGGAGATAAGTCAAATGTCCATCAACTAATGAATGGATAAACACAATGTACACCTACACAATAGATGAATTTTGAAAGCATACTTTAATTTGTTAAAGAAGCTAATCACAAAACACCACATATTTTATAATTTCACTTACATGAAATGTCTAGAATAGACCAACCTATAGAGACACAAAATATTTGTGGTTACTTAGGACTGGGAGGAGAGAGGTTAGGGCTTAAGGGGAATGGGAACCGACTCAGTGGGTACAAGGTTTCCTTTTGGGGCAATGAAAATGTACTAAAAGTAAATTATGGTGATGGCTGCATGGCTCTGTAAATATAATAAACACTATTGTATTGTGCACTTTATTTTTTAATGAATTTATTTATTTATTTATTTATTTATTTATTTATTTATTTATTTTAAGTAAACTCTACACCCAACATGGAGCTTGGACTTATAACCCTGCCTGAGATCAGGAGTCACATGCTCTACCAACTGAGCCAGCCAGGCACCTCTGTATTGTGCACTTTAAATGAGTAAGACTTATGATATGTAAACTGTATCTCAATAAAACTAAAAAAGCAAACAAATATTAAAATATTATGATCTTGATTACTGGCATTTTGATGCTCTCTTAAATTTTGCATTCAAGGTAAGTGCCATATTTCACCCTACCTGGCTCTGGAAATCAGTGACTCCCAAAGGCTTCTTGCATAAACTCATATATTGCCCACAATTGCCTGAAGTTCCAACCATTAGAGATTAGCCTAAGTTCTTCACTCCTATTAGAATGCTAATTCCTTGGGGCACCTGGTTGGCTCAGTTGGTGGAGCATACGACTCTTGATCTCGGGGTTGTTTTTGAGCCCCATGTTAGGTGTAGAGATTACTTAAAAATAAAATATTTATTTCATTTTAAATTTCATTTTATTTTTAAAGTTTATTTATTTAATTATTTTGAGAGAGAGAGAGAGAGAGAGAGAGAGAGAGAGAGAGATGGAGAGAGCGGTAGAGAACGGAGAGAGAGAATCCCAAGCAGGCTCCACACTAACAGTGCAGAGACCTATGTGGGGCTTGAACCCACAAACCATGAGATCATGACCTGAGCCAAAGTTAAGAGTTGGATGCTAAACCAACTGAGCCACCCAGCTCCCCCAAAATAAAATATTTTTTGAAAAGAATGTGGGGTGCCTGGGTGTCTCAGTCAAGCGTCCAACTTTGGCTCGGGTCATGATCTTGCAGTTTGTGAGTTTGAGCCCTGCGTCGGGCTCTGTGTTGACAGCTCAGAGCTCTCTGCTCCTCCCCTACTTGCACTCTGTCTCTCTCTCTCTCACAAAAATAAACATTAAAAAAAATTTTAAATAAAAATAAAATAAAATAGAATGCTAATTCCTCAAGAGGAAGAGGAAAATATCCCAGTGATTGACATCTTGTAAGTAAAGTTATTGGTTATTTTCCCCAGAGCATTTTTAAATAGGAAAGTGCCAGACAGTAGGGCTCTGAAATTGAAGGAGCACTGAAGGAAACTGAAGTCCGGGGAAAAAAATATTGAGGGCCATAAAAGCAAACTCTGCCTTTTTAAATATGAATTTCTTATGATCAATTTAATATTTATTGAATACCTACCTACTTTGTGTCAGGCTCTGGGCTAGATACTGGGGTATAGCAGTGAAAAGGACTGACAAGTTCCATACCTTCACTGACTTCATAACTGGTAGGTGAGATAGACCAGTAAAGACTTGATTTTGTATAGTGCCAAGTATTGTAATAAACACATGAGATAGTGCACAGAGGAGGGGAAGTGTTGAGGTTTGCACAGTGCTTTACAGTTTACAAGCATGTTCACACCCATGATTTCATTGGATGTTCGCAACAATCATTTCACCTTTTAGAGCAGAGATTGCTATTCTCATTTTACCAATGAGAAACTGAGATTATACTAAATGGTGGTTAGGACTAGAATTCGGGTTTCATAATCTTTTCACTATATCCTGCAACCTCTCACACACAGGGGCTTGCCTATTCTCCTTGGCATACAGTGCTGGAGCAATAAGAGGTAGGTACAACGGGATGGGTTTAATTTTCTGTCCTCCCTCACACCCCTCAAAATCTGCTTTCCTGTATATTTCCAAAACCACAGCCAACACTTGAAAGGGACAAAGGAGGGGCGCCTGGGTGGCTCAGTCGTTTAAGCGCTGGACTTTGGCTCAGGTCATGATCTCGTGGTTCGTGGGTTTGAGCCCCGCATGGGGCTCTGTGCTGACAGCTGGGAGACTGGAGCCTGCTTTGGGTGCTGTGTCTCCCTCTGTCTCTCTGCCTCTTCCCCACTCATGCTCTGTCTCTCTCTGTCACACTTTAAACTTAGATTCTAGGTATACCCTAAAGACTGAGGTCTTAAAAGTCATCTCCAGGTTTGGTCTCCTCACTTTTACACTCTTCTACTTAAAACGAGTAAACAAACAAACAAGAATTGCTCTTCATTGATGGCCACACAGAAAGACATAAGGCCTCTACTGAGGTAGATAGTATTTGGTTTACATAAAAGGAACATCATAACTTGGCCTTATCTACTGAGGTAGATAGTATTTGGTTTACATAAAAGGAACATCATAACTTGGCCTTAGGTGGAATGGTTTAAAGATGGTCCTAATATTCCAAGACTGTAAATTCCTGTATGCTAAAATAACTAAAGCTTAAGAGATGAACTGATTTAGATATTTTTATTTCAAGATTTTGTTTTTAAGTAATCTCTACACCCGACGTGGGGCTCAAACTTACAACACTGAGATCAAGAGTTGCATGCTCCACCAACTAAGCCAGCCAGGCAGCCCTGAACTGATTTAAATTAACTGGTATGTCTAAAGAAGCTGAAGCAAAAGAGACTATAAAAAAGTTTCTGAGGATTTATAATAGTAATAACTAACACTTATGTTGTGTGCTGGATATTAGTCTAAGAGCTTTACATATATCTGCTCTTTTATTTGTTCAGAAACCCTATGAGATGGTACTTTTATCCCATTATTTACATGGAGAACAGGAGGCACTGAGAAATTAAGCAACTTGACTAAAGTCACACAACTGGCAAGTGGCAGAGCTAGAATTTAAACACAGGCAACTAGGGTCTAGATCCATGATACGCTACACTATATATGGCCTTGCTAAAAGACTGATTCCTCCTCTCCCCTTCACACTCCCAAATACCAGCTCTCAGGTGCTTTGTGCTCTACAGATATATATACCCCCTTGGCTTACAGCTTTATATTCTATTAAAATGAGTACAGTCCATTTTTAGAATGAGTGGGTTTTGTTCCAAAAACTTGATTTTAAGTTCTTGGGAACTGAGAATGCATTTTCCCAGGGTGACTGAGTGGCTCAGTCGGTTAAGCGTCCGATTCTTGATTTCAGCTCAGGTCACGATCTCACGGTTTGTGAGTTCAAGCCCTGTGTTCAGCTCTGCTAACAATGTGGAGTCCCCTTGGGATTCTCTTTCTCTCCCTTTCTCTCTGCCCCTCTCCTGCTTGCATGTGCATGCATGCGCATGTGCTCTCTCTCTCTGTCTCAAAAAATAAATAAACTTTAAAAAGAAGAGTGTATTTTCCCATAGAAACAACATTATACATAGTAATTAAGTTCTCTGGCCAGACCGTAAAAATCTGTTTAACTTTTGTAGAACTGAACCATAGCGATAACAGGACTGATCTGAGCCTTGGGTCTTAGAAGAAGAAGGTCCTGCTTATGGTATGGAGTATAGAGGGAGGGAAGGAAGTGAGTTAGCTTCCCTTTCTTGAACAGAAAGCCAGTCCATCAGCAAAATATTCAAATAGGTAAGTTTGTTTTTTTGTAGCCCCTTGCTTTATAGAGCTCCTCTTTCCAGACTCTTGGGTGCCAAAATCCTCAGATTAATCCTAGGGAGATCACATTTGTACCAGTTTCTATTGCTAACATAACAAAATAACATAAACCTAGTGGCTTAAGGTAGCAGCCGTTTATTATCTCACAGTTCCCATGGATTAGGGGTCTGGTATAGCTTAGCTGAATCCTCTGCTCAGGCCTCACAAGGTTAAAATAAAGGTTATTGCCCAGGGCTACAGTTCTTATCTGGGCCTCAGGGGTCTTCTTCCGTGTGCAGTCAGGTTGTTAAGGAAACAACTGAGGTCCCTATTTTCCTTCAAGCTGTCAATCAGGGGCTACTCACTCTCCACTCCAAGAGGCTGCTCACATTTCTTTTCATTTATCCTCCTCTATTTTCAAACCAACAACAAAAACTTCTTATGCATCAAATGCCACTAGTACTTCAAGTTTTTGGCTTCCTGTTCTGTCACTAGTTGGAGAAAACTTTCTACTCTTAAAGAAAGATCTCACTGGCTACATCAGGCCCACTCACGTAATCTCTCTATTTTATGGTCAAGCAATTTAGGACTTTAGTTTCATCTGCAAAATCCATTCACAGCAGTACTAGATCAGTGTTTGATCAAATAACTGGGAGAAGGTGTGTGTACACAAGGAACCCAGGAATCTTAGGAGGCCATCTTAAATTTCTGCCTACCATACCACTAAAGTCTGCTAGGCCTCACAGAGTGACCTACCCTCTCTACCATAACTCAAACTCCCAGTTCCAGGTATCCTAATATTCATGTGCCATGAGGCAAAGTAAGCTAATTATTAGCCTGTAGGTAATGGGTCATTATTTGGCACAGCAATTCTAATAAGTAAAAGTCTAGTAACTTCTCTAACTCTCCTAGAGGTATTTGTATACATAGAAAGAAGGTGCTTATTAATCTAAATGTGATTCCATATAGTTTATTTTCAGACAGTATAACAAATTCATGAGAATAATTCAGGTCATTGATGAAAGATATTTTGGGGAAAAGGGCAAGACCTATTTGGGAGCTTACTTCTACCTTCTTTATGTTCCCTAAGCTGTTCCTATTTATTTCAGCTTTGTTTCTTCCTCCTACAGATTTTCTGAACATTTATTTTATTTTCTTCTCAGTGGCTCAACTGCAGTGCTATCAGAGGCCTTGGAGAACAGGGAAGTAAGTACGGGTGGGGAAGGGCAGAGATGGCAGTAGATGTTTGCATGAAAGTGCAATTTGTTTTTTGTTTTGTTTTTTAACGTTTATTTATTTATTTTGAGAGTGAGAGCACACACGTGTACATGTGCGCACATATGCGCTAGTGGGGGAGGGGCAGAGAGAGAGGTAGAGAGAGAATCCCAAGAAGGCTCCACTCAGCATGGAGCCCAACATGGGGCTCAATTCCATGACAGCAAGATCATGACCTGAGCCAAAATCAAGAATCGGATGCTCATCTGACTGAGCCACCCAGGTGCCTGAAAGTGCCATTTGTGAATCAAACATTTGTAAGTTAGAGACTGTACAAAATATAATTTTAGAGGTTGCAGGGAGGCTATTTGCCCTACAATAACTTTGCATAACAGTTTACAAACACTTAAGGAGAACAAGTCATAAGACCTCTCTTATTACCTTTAGTTAGGGCCTTGAGAGCAAAACTTGAATTCCTCAAGGACACTTGCCATTCCCTAAAGAGGCCTTGATTTCATAAAAGCCAGAGGACCTCTCTCTCTCTCACTCAAGTTCATCTCAAGTTTTCAGTTGTTTTTTACTTATCTTGAATTTTCAAGTGGATAGTGTGACCTTTTTCGTCTCATACACCTGATTTAACATATAAACAAAATCAGGAATTCAGTTCATAAACCAACTGCCAACTCCACCGCATTATCTCAGGGCCCTTCATTTACACTGCCAAGCACTCTGGAGTTATAAAAATATAGGATACCATTCTCATCTTGAAGTAGCTTAGAATCCAGTAGAGGAGCTGGAACCTATAAAAGTGACAGTGCAGTCAAGGCTGTAAATACCAAACAGCTGCCATTGCTTCCTGATTAAAGTCCCAGCTCTTTAGTTAGATCAAACCATTCCTGTGTGCCTATGTCTGGTCCAGCTTCATTTCTCACTACCCTCCCTCTACTTTACCTAAAAGCAGTTTACATAGTATATCATCATAGCCATACTGTATATCTTGAGTTTTGCCTGGGCTGCCCTTGCCTGCCTCCCTTCTTCTACCACTCTAAAAGTTACCCATCCTTTAAGACTTTAGTCTTTTTTGAGACACAGAATCGGAAACAGGCTCCAGGCTCTGAGCCATCAGCCCAGAGCCTGACGCGGGGCTCGAACTCACGGACCACGAGATCGTGACCTGGCTGAAGTCGGACGCTTAACCGACTGCGCCACCCAGGCGCCCCACGACTTTAGTCTTGGAAACTTTTGTGACCACAGAATCTTTCCCGTCTCGGAACTATAATATGAACTATCAGTACCACTCATTTTGTTCTTGGAATACATCTGCTTTGCGTGGAACCTATTTTTTATTCACTTTAGTCTTTTCTCCCTCTAGATCAGAAAGGGCTTAAGAGTCTAAAATTTTTTTAGTTTTATTTATTTATTATCTATAATTTATTTATTTTTTATAATTTCCATCCAAGTTAGTTAACACATGGTGCAACAATGATTTCAGGAGTAGATACCTTGAGCCCCTTATCCATTTAGCCCATCCCCCCTCCAACAACCCCTCCAGCAACCTTCTGTTCTCTATATTTAAGAGTCTCTTATGTTTTGTTCCCCTCCTTGTTTTTATATTATTTTGGCTTCCCTTCCCTTATGTTCATCTGTTTTGCATCTTAAAGTCCTCATATGAGTGAAGTCATATGATATTTGTCTTTCTCTGACTAATATCACTTCATTTCATACCCTCTAGTTCCATCCACGTAGTTGCAAATGGCAAGATTTCATTCTTTCTTTTTTAATGTTTTTATTAACATTTGTTTATTTTGAGGGAGAGAGACAGAGTGCAAGCGGGGGAAGGGCAGAGAGAGAGGGAGACACAGAATCCGAAGATGGCTCCAGGCTCCAAGCTGTCAGCACAGAGCCTGATGATGCAGGACTCGAGCTCACAAACTGCGACATCACGATCTGAGCCAAAGTTGGATGCTTAACCAACTGAGCAACCTAGGCACCCCAAGATTTTATTTTTTTGATTGCCAAGTAATACTCCATTATATACATATATATATACCACATCTTCTTTATCCACTCATCCATTGATGGACATTTGGGCTCTTTCCATACTTTGGCTATTGTCGATAGTTCTGCTATAAACATTGGGATGCATGTGTCCCTTTGAAACAGTACACCTGTATCCCTTGGATAAATACCTAGTAGTGCAATTGCTGGTTCATAGGGTAGTTCTAGTTTTAATTTTTTGAGGAACCTCCATACTGCTTTCCAGAGTGGCTGCACCAGCTTGCATTCCTACCAGCAGTGCAAAAGAGATCCTCTTTCTTCGCATCCTCGCCAACATCTGTTGTTGCCTGAGTTGTTAATGTTAGCCATTCTGACAGGTGTGAGGTGGTCTCTCAATGTGGTTTTGATTTGTATTTCCCAGATGATGAACAACGTTGATCATTTTTTCATGTGTCGGTTGGCCATCTGGATGTCTTCTTTGGAGAAGTGTCTATTCATGTCTTTTGCCCATTTCTTCACTGGATTATTTGTTTTTTGGGTGTTGAGTTTGGTAAGTTCTTTATAGATTTTTGGATACTAACCCTTTATCTGATATGTCATGTGCAAATATCTTCTCCCATTCTGTCGGTTGCCTTTTAGTTTTGCTGATTGTTTCCTTCGCTGTGCAGAAGCTTTTTATCTTGATGAGGTCCCAATAGTTCAGTTTTGCTTTGGTTTCCCTTGCCTCTGGAGACGTGTTGAGTAAGAAGTTGCTGTGGCCAAGATCAAAGAGGTTTTCGCTTGCTTTCTCCTCGAGGATTTTGATGGCTTCCTGTCTTACATTTAGGTATTTCATCCATTTTGAGTTTATTTTTGTGTATGGTGTAAGAAAGTGTTCCAGGTTCATTTTTCTGCATGTCGCTGTCCAGTTTTCCCAGCACCACTTGCTGAAGAGACTGTCTTTATTCCATTGGATATTCTTTCCTGCTTTGTCAAAGATTAGTTGGCGATACATTTGTGGGTCCATTTCTGGGTTCTCTATTGTGTTGCACTGATCTGAGTGTCTGTTCTTGTGCCAGTACCATACTGTCTTGATGATTACAGCTCTGTAATACATCTCGAAGTCCGGGATAGTGATGCCTCCCACTTTCGTTTTCTTTTTCAAGATTGCTTTGGCTATTCGGGGTCTTTTCTGGTACCATACAAATTTTAGGATTGTTTGTTCTAGTCCTGTCAAGAATGCTTGTGTTATTTTGATAGGGATTGCATTGAACATGTAGATTGCTTTGGGTAATATTGACATTTTAACAATATTTATTCTTCCTATCCAGGAGCATGGAGTATTTTTCCTTTTTTTTTTTGGTTTCTTCTTCAATTTCTTTCATAAGCTTTCTATAGTTTTCAGTGTATAGATTATTCACCTCTTTGATTAGATTTATTCCTACTTATTTTATGGTTTTTGGTGCAATTGTAAATGGGATCGATTCCTTGATTTCTCTTTCTGTTGCTTCATTATTTGAGTATAGAAATGCAACTGATTCTGTGCATTGATTTTATATCCTGCGACTTTGATGAATTCATGGATCAGTTCTAGCAGTTTTTTGGTGGAATATTTTGGGTTTTCCATATACAGTATCATGTTATTTGCAAAAAGTGAAAGTTTGAAGAGTCTACAGTTTTAAATCTCTGTATTTCCCATAATATTACCTGGCTCAGTGCTCAGTTAAGACTTTGTGAATACATTAATCAGGGTCAGGAGAGGCAAGGAAAATGGTGGTAAATTGTTTTGTAAAGGGCACTGAGGCCTCTTGGAGAAGAACGTATCCCCTGCTCATGAAGTACTCACTCTAAGTAGCCATTTTAGATAGAATAACCACAACAGGGACAAATTTTGCTTTCAGAAGAATAAGCCTATCTCCATAGTAAATTTGGCCAGGTTGTCCTCAGAACGTTCTACCACTGACTTGAGACCATGTCTTCTCTCAGCCCCTCACTTCCATTCCCCAGGAAAGACAAAGCCTAGATCTAAATAAAATAGCTCATTTCTAGAAAGACAATAATTTTAATAGAAACTTAAACTTGTCCTGTGATCATAGTAACTTGCACAAATGAGCCCGACCTGATACTTGGAATGAAGAGAGAGGACAGGGTCCTAGGGCCTTTCTCTTATTTGTATCCCTCTATTTCTCCTGCCTTTTGGCACCTCTAACAAAACTTTAAGCTAATTGAGTACAGAGACGCTAGCTTACTTACAGCTTTAATTTCCAGAGCAGGGCCTAGCAGAGTGCCTTGCAAATGTATTTTTACACCCAGCAAAAGTTTATTAAAATTAAAGATTAAAAATGGACACTTAGAAATTACAGATAAATGATATCCCGTATTGGGAACAAGACAGAGTGGATATATTGGCTAACCAATTAACCAGAAATAATTGAGTACTTCATGCAAGACTCTATGGTTGCTGCTTCAAGGAATACAGAGGTGAGTAATATGTGATCCCTGCCTTCCAAACGTTCATAGACTCGTTGTGAAGACAAGACATACTCACAAATGAAACACTTCCAGAAAAATATCAGCTTAGTATAGTAGAAAGGGTCAGACTAGAAGTCAGGAGTAAAGCTGGGAGCCTATTGGCTATTCACATATTTATGACCTTGAACAAATAACCTCTCTGAACATGTTTCCTCCTCTTTGCTCCATCTAACTGACAGGGGTATATATTAGTTAAGATAAATGAGAGTATACATGTAAGAAAAGGATAACATTTCAAACTAAAGTGCCACAGAGTTATAATATCATATTGTTATTGTGCTAAGCAGTTCAGATTGTAGGTATGCCCTTTGGCTGTACCATCACCACAATAAGAAACCCAGGCAGGAATTTTAAGAGGAACGAGGTCAGCTCCCTCCCCGCCCCACCTTATTTACCACTTTTTAAAAACTATTTTACTGAGGTATTATTGACACACAAAAAGCTGTACATATTTAATGCATGCAACATGATGAGTTTGGAGATAGGTATACACCCATGAAGCCATCACCACAGTCTATTCCATAAACATATATCAATTACCTCCAAAACTTTCCTCCCATCCTCTTATTATGTTTTTGTGGTAAGCTAATATAAGATTTACCTTCTTAGCAAATACAATACAGTATTGTTAACTCTGGGCACTATGCTGCACAGTAGATCTCTAGGATTTATTCATCTTGCATAACTGAAACTTTGTGCCCATTTCCCCCTCCCTTCAACCCCTAGCAACAGCCAGTCTGTTCTCATAGAAACTCTGTTTCTATGAGTCTATTTTAGATTCCTCATATAAGTGGTATCATTTATATAAAGTGTATTTATATATCACTTACATAAAGTATATTTGTTCTTCTGTATCTGGATTCTTTCACTTAGCATAATGTCCTCTAGGTTCATGAGAAAGGAGAGTTCTTAATAAATCACTCCTTGTCTCTTCCATTCTCTTCTTGGCAGCTGCTCTCCACAATACACATATTTATATCCAGATGATATAAATTTTTTTTCTGAAGGTCAAGTGTAGTCTTTAAAAGTTGTGACAGGCAGTCACAAAACGATAAACCTTCAGGTATGTGGGTGGGAATTTCCAATGCTTTCTCCCTACCATTTCCATTTGGTGATAGATACTGAATTTGGCCTAGTCCCTTCCCTCAAGTTACTCTAGTTGACCAATCAAATATTTTCCAGGGGTCAGAGATGTAACATAAATGGGTTAAGTCACCAGACAGAAGACAGTAGGGAGTTGTAGAGGCTATGGGCAACTAGAGAATGCATGCTCCATATTATGACATTTTTATTTAAAAATTGGGGCAACAGTAAACTTGAACAACAAATCTCAAAAGACCTGTCCACTTGCCCAAAGTGTCACCCTAGAAAGGTACTTACTTGGTTGCTCTTTTGTCTCTTTCTTGGCCAACTGGCACCCATACAGCCTAATCCCTTTCCATCTCTGCAGATTTTTCCCTTAAAGAAAGCAGAGATCAGCAGTGGCAATAAGGACCATACTGGATAGGAAAGCTGGAAACCTGAATTCTGGCCCCCGTTCTGACCTTGACTTCCACATGCTTATTCCCAAATACCATATCCTACCCAGCAAGCAAGTGAGAGTATGTCTTTGAGCCTCATTCCTCAACTATAAAAATAAAGAATGTAGATTCTGATCCCTAAATCCTCATCAGCTGAGACATTCTATATTTAAACTTGGGGTGAAGAAGATGGAGTACTGATAGTTTATTTTTTGTTGCCCATGCCAGCATTCCCTCCTTTCCCTGGTCTTGGGAATAGCCCAACTTAACTTTGGATTAATTTAGACTCAGAGGAGTTAGCTTTCACTGTAACAGTATTTTTTCCTTGCAACTTTGCCATCAGACAGAGAAGAGAGAGATTCTTGCAGAAGACCAAGATCCTTGATCCCCTGCTACTGAAAGCAGGGGAGAGGGATTGGATATAAAAGGTGAAAGTGAAGAAGTGACACTTGAGGAAAGAAGTGCCAGTAGCAGCAAGGAAACTGTCTAAGAGATCTTTGGCTTTTGGCCCCCTTCGCTCTGCAGTCATGTGGCCCATATCCACCTCAGTCGTTTCTTAATTTTCTACCAACTTTCACCTGGTACCTGTTGCAGAGTATCCCATCCTGGTTACCCCACCCATTAGAAGCATCAAGATTGTGGTGCCAGGGGGAAGCCAGGTAGGGATTGCCTCCTGAGTATATGTGTTTAGGGTAGGGGAACAAAGGGCAATGGAATTCAGTGGTCACCTCTCCTCACCACACAGTGAACAACTAAGAGGACTGGCTGATGAGAGGAGCCTGTGGGGGGAAAGCAAAGGAATTTTATTGAGAAGGATGCCACCAATCAGGTTGAAGTGGGTGGTGAAAACCCAGAGCCTGTCAGTAGGTTATTTGTGCAGGAAACTCGGAGATAGAGGATTGGGGCAAAAAGTGGATGTAAGTAGTTGAGCCTGATCCAAGGGCAGTAGCTCTGAGAGATGAAATAGAAGCACCTCCCCTCCAAACTCTACAGGTAGTTCAGCTGCCTGGGGAAAACAAAACTGCAACTCAGTGATGCTCTCCACCTCCAAGCACCCACTCATCATGGAGAGGAGATCTGTGACTTTCTTTACTGTTTCTTTCACTTGCTTACCTCTCCTGTTCTCTCTTGGGGGTTGGCTAATAACTGTTTAGGAAAATTACCATTCTCTAAGATTTGTCTGTTTTAGGATGGAACAAAGGTTTATTCAACATCAAACAAGTCAATCATTCAACCCAAGAAACTTATCCCTCTCCAAGGGCTCCTACAGAGGGAAGTCAAGAGGAGGGTAGGGTACAATTTTGATTGGGATTGCATTGAATGTGTAGATTGCTTTGGGAAGTATTGACATTTTAACAATATTTATTCTTCCAATCCATGAGCACGGAATGTTTTTCCATTTCTTTGTATCTTCTTCAATTTCCTTCATAAGCTTTCTATAGTTTTCAGCATACAGATCTTTTACATCTTTAGTTAGGTTTATTTCTAGGTATTTTATGCTTCTTGGTGCAATTGTGAATGGGATCAGTTTCTTTATTTGTCTTTCTGTTGCTTCATTATTAGTGCATAAAAATGCAAGTGATTTCTGTACATTAATTTTGTATCCTGCAACTTTGCTGAATTCATGTATCAGTTCTAGTGAACTTTTGGTGGAGTCTGTCGGGTTTTCCATGTATAATATCATGTCATCTGCAAAAGGTGAAAGCTTGACTTTATCTTTGCCAATTTTGATGCCTTTGATTTCCTTTTGTTGTCTGATAGCTGATGCTAGAACTTCCAATACTATGTTAAACAACAGTGGTGAGAGTGGACATCCCTGTCATGTTCCTGATCTCAGGGGGAAAGCTCTCAGTTTTTCCCCATTGTGGATGATGTTAGCTGTGGGCTTTTCATAAATGGCTTTTATGATGTTTAAGTATCATAATAAATTTCATATTTAAAGAAGAGGAGGGTAGGGTAGCATAAAGTATTATCTTTACCTTGTTGTACAGCTCTGGTGCTCAGCTCAGCTCTCTCACTGATTATTTTGTTGGAGACTATAGGCCAATACCCATGAATGTAGCTCATGAGGCTCTTCTTACCACTACCATCCTCAAAAAACAGGAAGCAGATGCTTTGCGGAGAAATGAAAACTTCCTTTAGTTTCTCTTCTACCCTCTTCTCCCCATCCTGAAATTCCTCCAATTTATTCCCTTTCTTTCTCTCCAGCCTTTGTACTTCACATGAAGCGAAAGCATCAAAAGAGGTGAGCCATTCAAGTCTATACCTACTAAGGGAGGGAAAATCTCTCCAAATCTCCATGGGACCCTATCCCCAGAAATTCCATCCAATGATATGAACTTAGAGGAGAAAATCCACTAAGAGAGTAAGAATGAGGTAAGTGAAAAGTACACTTTTTTAGTCAGAATGGGCTATCTAAGAAAGACACAGAATACAGACACACACACACACACGTGCACACACACACATTTTCCCCTCTGTATGTGTCTTTATCTGCTGTGTGCAAATATGTGTCTAATGTATATATGTATGTGTATTAAAAGTACAGTGTATGTGGTTATGAGAGAAGGATCTTAAGTTAAGTTATACATAGCATTGCTTTCCTGACACTCTATGAAGTTATGTCAATCATTTTTATAGGAAGTTATTAAATGGCTCCAAGAATTATTTTTCTCATATTTTCTAGGTTGGTACCATAGCAAGCTGGCAGAAACTGGCAGAGGAAGCATTGCCAAGAGACAATAGAGGTGCTGTACTCAAATCCCCAAAGACAGTGAGTGGTAGGCTCACTGTAGCCAAGCTCAGCCAACAGTCTCCCTTATGAAGCTTTCCTCCCTTGGACCTTGACTCTGGGCTGATTACAGCACAAAGATCCACTGAATTTTCTGTGACAGATCCATGGGTATCCCAATTATCTGGAGGCCATTTTGAGAAGTATCAGCCTAGGCTACATCTCCAAGAGATAGGCAGGTGTCCATTCCTAAGACCAGACCAAAAGCAGGGTGCTAGTGGCACTGGGTAGGAAGGAAGAAGTAAGCCTTCAGAAAAAATGAGAAAGCAGGTGAAACTGAATCCTTGCATCTGTCTTTTCCTGAGAGATGTCTCTCTCTCAGGCACTCTGTCTACCCCCACCCCATTTTCTTTATCTGATATCTAAAACCTGACCCGTTTCCTGGCTATTAATGAATAGAATGTGGACCATTTTCCCACTTAGCTGAAAACTCTTAGAGATTATGTGTCCAGGTCCCTCAATTTTTATCTAGGAAACTGATTTCCATAACATGGAAATGATTTGTCCAAAGTTATACAGCAACTTGTATAACTGCAAATGTCTCCTTATTCCTTGATCTATGTTTTCTACTACAACACAGTGAGTCTTGACCTGTGTTCCGTTGATTAGGTGCCTTATATTTCCATTGGCTTTCCATGGATGGGAGAGTAGATCTATCTCCAGGTTCAGGATACCCTATTTATGTTATTTTTACCAGTCTCCTCATTTGTTTACCTGTATGTATGTTACACTGGCTCCAGCAGAACTCATTTGCCTGTCAAGGTTCCAAGTTCCCAGTATGAGGAAGGAGAGGTGCTTTCCAGTTGTAACCTGAGAGGGGGACTCTGCCCTGTATAACTCTTCCTATGGCTTATTTCCCAAGGGATTTGATAGACATGCTCCTGGAAGAACAGTTGGTTCTAAAACTAATATAGGTATGATAATGAATTGAAAGCCATCTGTGGAGGCCAAGATACCTCAATATTAAGGCTGAGAACTGAGTAGGAAGGCCAGAGATTCTAGATGGGGAGCAGGAGATATTTCCTATTTGAAACCTCCTTGGCATTGCTTATGCCCTTATGCCTGTCCCACAAAGTATAGAAATGGTGCACTTCGGGGTGCCTGGGTGGCTCTGTCGGTTAAGTGTCTGACTTTGGTTCAGGTCATGATCTCGCAGGTTTGTGAGCTGGAGCCCCATGTCAGGCTCTGTGCTGACAGCTCAGAGCCTGGAGCCTGCTTCGGATTCTGTGTCTCCCTCTCTCTCTGCCCCTCCCCCACTTGCACTCTATCTCAAAAATAAACATTAAAAAATAAATAAAATCTTTAAAAAAAAGAAATGGTACACTTCATTTTACAAAAGACAAAATAAGTTCCAAGAGTTTCAGTATATTGTTCACAGACACACAATGAAATTACAATTCCTATTGAATCCCAATTCACTTCACCTTTCTCTCCAGGCTTACCTCCTAATTTACTCACTAAAAGTTTTAGGGGTGCCTGGGTGGCTCAATCAGTTAAGTGTCTGATTCTTGGTTTCAGCTCAGGTCATAATCTCATGGTCCATGAGTTTGAGCCCTACATTGGGCTTTGCACTGACACTGTGGAACCTGCTTGAGATTCTCTCTCCTTTTCTCTCTGCCCCTCCCATGCTCATTCTCTCTCTCTCAAAATAAATTAACAAACTTAAAAAAAAAGTTTTACTCATTACACATTAACCAAAAAAGGTCGAGATGCATGTGTGAGTGTTTGTTCAACTATCCTTGATTTCTGTTTCTCCAGCTATTTCTTCATTTGGCTTGAGTGGGTAGGTCATATTTTTCATCAATAGACATAACTATTCATTAGTGATCAATGTTACAACCCTGATTTTAGCAAACAAAACCACTTCTAAATGAAACCCAGAGAAGGAATGGGGAGGAGAGAAAATGGAAGAAAAGGAGACTGAGTTTGGAAAATGTTTATCTTTATTCCTAGATTGATCTTTTTCTGATGAAGAGAAAAATTGCTATTCAAGTAAGCTCTCCCATAGGGCTAGAGATCTGGGATTTTGCAATGGGGGAAAGTAAGGGATGAAAAAAGATAAGGAAGAAAAGAGGAGTGAGTGAAGATAAGGAGTAGGTGAGTGTGGGTGCAGGTGTGGGAAGTTATCGGGGTAGAATGATAGAAGTAAATGCTGAAGTAAGTGTCCAAGAGCAGGAGGTGGGGAGCAAGGAGAGAGAAGTGTTGAGGAAGAAGCTCTAAAGTTTTAGTTCCAGAGCAAGTGCTATACATTTGAGCCACTGTAGCTCAGAAGTATGTGTGTTCATGTATGTGTGTGTATGTGTGTGCGTGTGTGTATGTGTGTGAGAGAGAGACAGAGAGACAGAGACAGAGAGAAAGAGAGACAGACAGAGACAGAGACAGAGAGAGACAGTTTAATGGCTGGCATCCAAGAATTCAGAGGTGCTCACTGGCACACTCAGAAATGAATCTCTATTCAGTTGTTTTCCCAAGAAGCAGAACAAGAGAAAATGAATTAGATGAATCTGCAGTTTTTGACTAGAGATTTCCACTCGGGATTTGTCTTAAGAACTTCCAAAACAATATAAACCTGATCAGAAAATAAGTGGTGGATAATATTCCATTTGTAAATGTAGCCATAACATTCCATAGAGGAAGTTGTTTAGTGTTTGTTCCGACCAACAACTACCTCTGATCCCCTCAGCCAAGGAATTTAGAGGTGGAGAGTAAGCAAGAACATGCAATGTGGACCTGTTAGGTATTTTTCTTCCTTAATGTAGTAAGGATAAACTCAGCTTTGTCTTACCAACAGATTTTCTTCTCCCCACTATTCCTACCCAGGATGTCCCTACCTTCAGCTCTACAATTCCAACTCAGGTATCTGGACAACTTTGCCTATAAGAGCTCCAGGCCAGAATCATGTTGTCCCATGGGCTCCCCGCTACAAACCAAACTCTCTGGAGCCCAACCATATTTCATTCTACTTCTCTCCTTCATCTTCTTTTTATATATCTTATGGCTTTGCCTGTATCTGTTCTGTCACTGATTATGTCAGCTATGACCTCATGCACCCCCTGTTGCAGAATAGTCACTTGATCAACCTGAGCCCCAACATCCTTATGGTGCTGGTAGTCAACAATGGTGACATGCTGTGGAACCACCAGATGTCATCAGAAGGGATTGTGTAAATCAAAGCCACACTGAGATACCACCTCACACTGGTCAGAGTGGCTAAAATGAATAAATCAGGAAACTACAGATGTGGAGAAACGGGAACCCTCTTGCACTGTTCGTGGGAATGCAAACTTGTGCAGCCACTCTGTAAAACAGTGTGGAGGTTCCTCAAAAAATTAAAAATAGAACTACCTTACAACCCAGCAATAGCACTACTAGGAATTTACCCAAGGGATACAGGAATGCTAATGCATAGGGGCACATGTACCCCAATGTTTATAGCAGCACTTTCAACAATAGCCAAATTATAGAAAGAGCCTAAATGTCCATCAATTGATGAATGGATAAAGACAATGTGGTTTATATATTCAATGGAATACTAGTTGGCAATGAGAAAGAATGAAATCATGCCATTTGCAGTGACATGGATGGAACTGGAGGGTATTATGCTAAGTGAAATAAGTCAGAGAGAGACAAATATCATGTTTTCATTCATATGTGGAACTTGAGAAATGTAACAGAAGACCATGGGGGAAGGGAAGGGGGAAAAACAGTTACAAACAGAGAGGGAGAGAGGTAAACCACAAGAGACTTAAATACAGAGAACAAACCGAGGGTGGATGGGGGTTGGGGGAAAGAGAAAATGGGTGATGGGCATTAAGGAGGGCACTTGTTGTGATGAGCACTGGGTGTTGTATGTAAGCTAGTTTGACAATAAATTATATTAAAAAAATAAAAACAAACACAGGAAATTAAAATAAAAAAGAAGGGATTGTATAGCTTCCCAGTGACCTGGATAGTATTTACTCTAAGCTCACTTGCAGGGAGTATGTTTGATACTTTCCAGAAACTGTGTTAGAAGGAGCACCACAGGCATATTCAACCTAGTGGACAGGGCCAACAACAATGCTTGGGGCAGTGGGAGGTGGCACCACTAACAGCATGAATAACAATGGAGGCAATGGAGAAAAGCACAGGAGGAGTCTCCTTTCTCACCCCAAATCCCTCAACATACATGCAGGCCCTCACCTCTAAGAACAAGGCATCTACTATCCATACCTGAAGAGTCAGAAATGGTCAGCTGAGAATTGGAGCATGTTTCTTTCTCTTACTGTGTTACTAAACTTTCTGATTTCTAAGTTTGTGGTTTTCTACTCTTATTGGTTATTTCTTATGGAAGCAGAACCCCCCTGAGAAAATCCATCCTTTCATACCTCTTGAAGGCTTCCCATCAGACCACATCTGCCCTTAGCTTGGAAAAGGTAGAATTGGGTCCCCCAAAGTCATCACTATAGCTCAGTACTTTAAGGAATACCCCACTTGTGGTTGCTCTTTATGTCTTTTTTTCTCTTCTACAAATTATTCATTTATTTCTAAAGTGAAAGATAAGATCTTACTTCTGAGATTTCATCTGAGTGCTCTTCCTTTCTTCAAGATGATCCCAGGGGACTCCTTTCCAAAACTGGTAAACAACTCAGCATCATGGTCTATGGTTCTGAAGTCATATTTTCCCCATTCCCCCAAACCCCTATTGTGTGTTTTCTTGCTGTTTCTTAGCTGTTTTTCTCCTGCTACCACTCCTCCCTGTTTAGGTTCTCTGGGATATGCATAATAAAATGAAGAGGAACGCTAGATACAAGGCAGCATATTGATATCATTCTTTAGCCTGGTAGCAGCTAAATTTCTGTAAATGTGTGTATATGTGTGCATTTATGAAGGGTAGTATTTGGTTCTTAGATTTTGATATTTTCCCAAATAAGTGGATGCCAGGAGAGGAGTCATTAAATGGCAAATATATCTTGTTTTTCAATAAAATACATTAAAGCTTTACCACTATCTTAATGAGACTGTCAGTTTGGGTGGAATGATATTTTTATTATTATTATTTTTAGAGAGGGAGAAAGAGCATGCGAGTGGGGGAGAGAGGCAGAGAGAGAGAGAGAGAGAGAGAGAGAGAGAGAGAGAGAGAGAATCCCAAACAGGCTTCACACTCAGCATGGAGCCCGAGGTGGGGCTTGATCCCATGACCCTGGGATCGGGACCTGAACGGAAATCAAGAGTCGGATGCTCAACTGACCGAGCCACCCAGGTGCCCCTGAAATGCTATTTTTATGGAAATTCAAACAATTTTCATTCCTGGTAAGAAATAAGAAGGGAAACATACTGAATAGAGTCCCTTCCTTCCTTCCTTCCTTCCTTCCTTCCTTCCTTCCTTTTCCTTTCCTTCTCCTTTTTGCAAGATTTAAATAGACTTTATTGTTACAAGGACGGCTCTACTGAGCAGGACCTTATAAACCAATATATGTGGTCCCAGGATGTCACCATGGAGAAATTGAGAAGTCATGAAGGGGTCACTGAAGACCCCTGAAGGGGGTCACAGAAGAGGTCACTGTAATTGAAGGACATGATCCAAGGAAGGCCAACCAGGAATGCAACATACATGATCAGAACAGGTGATCAGGACAGCTTCCTTCACTCTTGCTTCTTATAGATCTCCAGATGTGACAGGACGCAGACCCATGGCAGAAGGAAACACAAGAAGCAGGAGGTGAGCCCAATGGTGATATCCATGTTCCCGAGCTGCTTCCGTGGCAGCTTGGAATGGATCTGGGCACAGAGCACCAGAAGCTGCCAGGATAGGCCTGTCAGGCCCCTCAGCAGCAGCGGTGTCAGCATGGACATGACCGCACAGAATGACTGCAGACAGTGGCCGGCAGGAGCCCAAGATCAGGAACCATTTCTTTATTTAAAAGTTCCTGCCCTGTGCCAGCCACTGGGATACATTCAAATATGAATAAGCCATGGCCCTCGCTTGTAAGCATCTTAGAAATAATTTTAAAAATGCTAAAAGAGTCAAGAGAAGGAAACAATCACTCATGATGTGATCATCAGGGAATGCAACAAGGAAGAAGTAAGACTTGAATTGGACTTTATATTGAAATGGGCACATTTAATGTAAAAACACAGTAATAGGAAGATGTAAGGTTTGGCTGAAGCAGAAACCATATATGTGTGAAAAGTGGGTGATAAATTAAAAAGTCAGAAGTAGCATAAGCTGGAAACTCAGAGCCTCAAGGCCTCTCTTACTCATGCAGTTTTTCCTTGATTGGACAGGCTCTAAAGCTCCCAGGGTCATCGCCATAAAATTTTGTCCAGCTCAGACAGGTGACAGAACCTGTGGTCTTTGGCACGAGCTGAGTGAGTGGAATATATAAGGGTAAGAAGAGGGTAAGTAAGAAGAGTATCTGCATGGAAGAGGGCACCTGATCTGGGGCTAGTTAATAAACATATTGGAGCCTAGAGTCCTGAAAACTAGAAATGGGGCATGAGATTAGAGGCAAAAGAAACACAAACTTTCACAGTACCACTCATAAATGCAAGCAGCAAAGAAGATAGTGTAAGGGGAAATGGAAAAACCATGGTCCACGGTTCTGGCTTTGCTGGAATTTCCTGCATGACTCTGGGAAGGCCATTGCTCCTGTCTTGGCTTTAGTTTCCCCATATGTGAAAGGAAAAAGGTTTTTTTTTAATGTATATGAAAATGTTTTTAATAGTTGTCTGGTATTTTTGAAGACAGGTGAGGGATAGAAAAGAAGGAGTAGCGATTGTTTCACTTTGATTAAATAAGTGTGGGGGAAAACTGACTCAAAGCCTGAGAAAGCACTGCAACCAGGTGGGGTCTCTGACCTTGGTAGTATGAATCTGTGGGCCTTCTTCCTAGATTGTTTCAATTACGGTGGCTCAACTGCTAAGACCTCCTAGTCTCTGTGACTCTCTCTTCTAAATTCTAAATTCAGGAGAGCCAGAGTCTGATTAGTTAAGCTTGAAAGTGAATGCCACTGTGGTAGAGTTTACCATGGTTCCTAGAAGCCAACTACCTCAACTGAGGGAGTCACTGGAAAATCCATGCAGTCCCAAAGATACCCTCTCTAATAGAAAGCAGGAAACAGAGTTTATGACAGAAGCTCCAAGAAGAGAGCTGCACCTCTTTCATACCTGATGATGGGAAGTCCTTTAAAGTTTTTCGTTTGCCAGCAGAGATTCTTAACATGCAATCTATAGAGTTCACGATCAGCAGTTAGGATGCGTTTTAAATCAAAGTTCTCTCTGCGAACTTGATTAATAGTGCCAGCCAGGGGTGAGATAAAATGGGGAAGTGCAAAAGTTGCCTGTTCAGCATAACAGATTATCTCAAATATGCTGAGAAGAATAGTAGGAAAGGGGAGTTAATGAATCATCGCCATCTAAAAATCATGTTGGTTCTAAAATATAGATTTTGTTTATCTTTGAGATTGCTGTTTCCTGGAGGTCTTTAAAAATAACCTAAAAGCCTATAGAAAATATCCTGTTCTTAATTAAGCAGGGAAATGCACTCCTCAGATGGTAGTTAGCAGTGCAGGTTCTATGATCTTAGAACTGTTCAAGCTTGGTTCTTTAATGTGCTAAATGTTGAACCTTTGTCAGGTACCTTTTTTTTTAATTTTATTTTTTATTTTTTAAAATTTACATCCAAATTAGTTAGCATATAGTGAAACAATGATTTCAGGAGTAGATTCCTTAATGCCCCTTACCCATTTAGCCCATCCCCCCTCCCACAATCCCACCAGTAACCCTCTGTTTGTTCTCCATATTTAAGAGTCTATTATGTTTTGTCCCCCTCTCTGTTTTTATATTATTTTTGTTTCCCTTCCCTTATGTTCATCTATTTTGTCTCTTAAAGTCCTCATATGAGTGAAGTCATATGATATTTGTCTTTCTCTGACTAATTTCACTTAGCATAATACCCTCCAGTCCCATCCACGTAGTTGCAAATGGCAAGATTTCATTCTTTTTGATTGCCAAGTAATACTCTACTGTATATATATACACCACATATTCTATATCCATTCATCCATCGATGGACATTTGGGCTCTTTCCATACTTTGGCTATTGTTGATAGTGCCGCTATAAACATGCGGGTGCATGTGTCCTTTGGAAACAGCACACCTGTATCCCTTGGATAAATGCCTAGTAGTGCAATTGCTGAGTCATAGGGTAGTTCTATTTTTAGTTTTTTGAGGAACCTCCATACTGTTTTCCAGAGTGGCTGCACCTGGTTGCATTCCCAAAAGGAAAAAGTTTATTCGGTAATCATTAAAATACCTTCCAGTTTTGACATTGTATGTTGGGTACTTGGAGACCAGAGTTGTGATGAAGGCTGAGCTTGTCTACAATGGGAGTAAAGGAGTGGGCCAGAGCAGCCCAGAAAGCCCCGGTGCCTGCCTGAAATCCATTTTGTAGAGGACAAAGCCTTCCATTCCTTTGTCATATAAAGCTAATGTCAGAAAAATCTTTCCTGAAACTCTGAAGGGTGGGATAAGTCCATAACATGGGGGCCTGTGTAACTCAATGGGCAGGGAGCAGCACAGAGAGGCCCAGAATGAAAGTGTTTGTGCACTTAAGTCAAACATCAAGTTAACAGTCTAGCTTTGGTCCTTTCTGTGATCCAATCAATCCCTCTACTCATTATAGCAAGTCAGTGGAGAGTTATCTGACTTCAACATGATTCCCAGAGGCAGGTGGACCTGGTATACCATCTAGTATCACAGGGTCAGCCCTACATATAGAAGGAATAGGTAGCCACATATACAACACCTATATTTGGAATTTCACCTTCATCAGGATTTGCCAAAATGCAAATATTTTGGGGCTTCCTGGCTGACTCGGTCATGTAGAGCATGTGACTCTTGATCTCATGGTCATGAGTTTGAGCCCCACATTGGGTATAGAGCTTACTTTTTTTTAAATATGAAATTTATTGTCAAATTGGTTTCCATACAACATCCAGTGCTCATCCCAACAGGTGCCCTCCTCAATGCCCATCACCCACCCTCCCCTCCCTCCCACCCCCCATTAACCCTCAGTTTATTCTCAGTTTTTAAGAGTCTCTTATGGTTTGGCTCTCTCCTTCTCTAACTTCTTTTTCCTTCCCCTCCTCCATGGTCTTCTGTTAAGTTTCTCAGGTTCCACATAAGAGTGAAAACATGTGGTATCTGTCTTTCTCTGTGTGACTTATTTCACTTAGCATAACACTCTCCAGTTCCATCCATATTGCTACAAAAGGCCATATTTCATTCTTTCTCATTGCCAAGTAGTATTCCGTTGTGTATATAAACCACAATTTCTTTATCCATTCA
This sequence comes from Acinonyx jubatus, assembly GCF_027475565.1. Lineage (NCBI taxonomy): Eukaryota > Metazoa > Chordata > Mammalia > Carnivora > Felidae > Acinonyx > Acinonyx jubatus. The sequence goes on along the minus strand of NC_069389.1, from coordinate 58,425,688 downwards.
TCAGTTGTTGGACATTTAGGCTCTTTCCATAATTTGGCTATTGTTGAAAGTGCTGCTATAAACATTGGGGTACAAGTGACCTATGCTTCAAAAAATTAAAAATAGATCTACCCTATGACCCAGCAATAGAACTTACTTTTAAAAAAGTTACAAAATACAAATATTTTATCTGAGAGTTGTGGACAAACTTATTAACTTATGATTGCTTAGTCATCAAAATCTTAGCTCTATTCCAGTTATCTGACTTGGCTGGATGAAATGGTGCAGAAAGGGTGGGTACAATTTGACAGAGGAGTTGGAGCTGAAGAAATGTCTGAAAGGTTCTGGAACATGGGACATTGGCTGTGTTCGATAGTATGCCAGAGTGCAAAATGGCATGAGGGAGGGGAGGGTTCCCTGTCCTCCTGAAAAAAAGGATGTACTTATTTATTTTTTGTGTAACATTATAGTTAATTTTATGGACTGTCTTCCCAGCTGAGCTGTGAGTGACTTGAGGTTCTAGTATGCTCATGGCTATTTCCACCAAGTGTCTAATCTGTTATCTCAAATTTCTGCTACTGAATTAGGAGGTAAGTTTCTAAGATCCAGATCTGAATGCCTTTCATGGACAAAGAAGCTTGTATTTTATCTTCTAAGCAGGCTTAGAAATGGCTACTTCACTTACTAGGGGGTGCTTTTTACCTTCTCCTCTCTGTCAGATTTTAACTTCCTGATGACTTCTCATTCATCTATGATCTGAATTAAGATATTAAGAGTAGGACTAGAAAGGAAAGGATGACCAGAAGAAAAGTTAGCAACTTCTTACCTGGTCTCTCTACTTGTAGTCTATCATTTTATTTAAATATTTACTTATTTTTAAAATTCCAGTATAATTAATGTATAGTGTTATATTAGTTTCAAGTGTACAATATAGTGATTCAATAATTCCAGACATTACTCAGTGCTCATCACGATAAGTATACTCTCAATCTCCTTCACCTGTTTCATCCACCCACCCCTTTCCTCTGGCAACCACTAGTTTGTTCTCTATATTTAGGAGTCTGGTTTTTTTTAAGTTACTTATAATTTAGTTAGTTAATATACATGGTAATATTGGTTTAAGAAGTAGAATTCAGTGATTCATCACTTACATACAACACTCAGTGCTCATAACTAGTGTCCTTCTTAATACCCATCACCCATCTAGCCCATCTCCTACCCACCTCTCTCCATCAACCCTCAGTTTGTTTTCTATCATTAAGAGTCTCTTGTGGTTTGTGTCCCTTTCTTCTCTTCCCCCTTCTTAAATTGCACGTATGAGTGAGATTATATATTTGTCTTTCTCTGATTGACTTATTTCACTTAGCATAATACATTCTAGCTCCATCCACATCATTGCAAATGGCAACATTCCATTTTTTGATGGCTGAGTAATATTCCATTGTATATATATACCATATCTTCATCCATTCATCAGATGATGGATATTTGGGCTCTCTCCATGGTTTGGCTATTGTTGATAATGCTGCAATAAACATGAGGGTGCATTACCCCTTCCAATCTGTATTTTTGTATACTTTGGGTAAATACCTAATAGTGCAATTGCTGGATCGTAGAGTACTTCTATTTTTAGTTTTTTGAGGAACCTCCATACTGTTCTCTAGAGTGGCTGCACCAGTTTGCATTCCCACCAACAGTGCAAAAGGATTCCCCTTTCTCTACATCCTCACCAACAACACCTGCTGTTTCTTGTGTTCATAATTTAAGCCATTTTGACAGATGTGAGGTGGTATCCCATTGTGGTTTTGATTTGTATTTCCCTAATGATGAGTGATGTTGAGCATTTTTTCATGTCTCTGTTAGCCATCTGGATGTCTTTGGAAAAGTATCTATTCATGTCTTCTGCCCATTTCTTTTTTTTTCTTTTATTTCAACTCTTTTTTTTTTTTTTTTTTTTTGCTGTTTCCCAACCCCCTCCCCCCATTTTACATCCAAGTTAGCCAGCATACAGTGCAACAATGATTTCAGGAGTAGACCGCCCAATGTCCCCCACCCATTCAGCCCATCCCCCCTCCCACAACCCCTCCAGTAACCCTCTGTTTGTTCTCCATATTTAAGAGTCTCTTATGTTTCGGGCACCTGGGTGGTTCAGTCAGTTGAATGTCCGACTTCAGCTCAGGTCATGATCTCACAGTCTGTGAGTTCGAACCCCGCATTGGGCTCTGTGCTGACAGCTCAGGGCCTGGAGCCTGCTTCAGAATATGTGACCCCCTCTCTCTCTCTTTCCCTCCCCTGCTCACAGTCTGTCTCTGTCTCTCTCTCAAAAATAAACATTAAAAAAAAGAGTCTCTTATGTTTTGTTCCCCTCCCTGTTTTTATATTATTTTTGCTTCCCTTCCCTTTCTCTGACTGATTAATTTTGTCTTTCTCTGACTGACTAATTTTGCTTAGCATAATACCCTCTAGTTCCATCCACATAGTTACAAATGGAAAGATTTCATTCTTTTTGATTGCCGAGTAATACTCCATTGTGTATGTGTGTGTATCACATCTTCTTTATCCACTCATCCATCGGTGGACATTTAGGCTCTTTCCATACTTTGGCTATTATTGATACTGCTGCTATAAACATGGGGGTGCATGTGTCTTCAAAACAGCACACCTTTATCCCATGGATAAATGCCTAGTAGTGCAATTGTTCAGTCGTAGGGTAGTTCTATTTTTAGTTTTATGAGGAACCTGCATACTGTTTTCCAGAGTGGCTGCACCAGCTTGCATTGCCACCAACAATGCAAAAGAGATCCCCTTTCTTCGCATCCTCGCCAACATCTATTGTTGCCTGAGTTGTTAATGTTAGCCATTCTGACAGGTGTGAGGTGGTCTCTCAATGTGGTTTTGATTTGTATTTCCCTGATGATGAGTGATGTTGATCATTTTTTCATGTGTCGGTTGGCCATCTGGATGTCTTCTTTGGAGAAGTGTCTATTCATGTCTTTTGCCCATTTCTTCACTGGATTATTTGTTTTTTGGGTGTTGAGTGTGATAAGTTCTTTATAGATTTTGGATACTAACCCTTTATCTGATATGTCATGTGCAAATATCTTCTCCCATTCTGTCGGTTGCCTTTTAGTTTTGCTGATTGTTTCCTTCACTGTGCAGAAGCTTTTTATCTTGATGAGGTCCCAGTCATTCATTTTTGCTTTTGTTTCCCTTGCCTCCGGAAACGTGTTGAGTAAGAAGTTGCTGTGGCCAAGATCAAAGAGGTTTTTGCCTGCTTTCTCTTCGAGGATTTTGATGGCTTCCTGTCTTACATTTAGGTATTTCATCCATTTTGAGTTTATTTTTGTGTATGGTGTAAGAAAGTGTTCCAGGTTCATTATTCTGCATGTCGCTGTCCAGTTTTCCCAGCACCGCTTGCTGAAGAGACTGTCTTTATTCCATTGGATATTCTTTCCTGCTTTGTCAAAGATTAGTTAGCCATACATTTGTGGGTCCATTTCTGGGTTCTCTATTGTGTTGCATTGATCTGAGTGTCTGTTCTTGTGCCAGTACCATACTGTCTTGATGATACAGCTTTGTAATACATCTTGAAGTCTGGAATTGTGATGCCTCCCGCTTTCTTTTCTTTTTCAAGATTGCTTTGGCTATTCGGGGTCTTTTCTGGTACCATACAAATTTTAGGATTGTTCTAGTCCTGTCAAGAATGCTGGTGTTATTTTGATAGGGATTGCATTGAACATGTAGATTGCTTTGGGTAGTATTGACATTTTAACAATATTTATTCTTCCTATCCAGGAACATGGAGTATTTTTCCATTTTTTTTTTTTGGTTTCTTCTTCAATTTCTTTTATAAGCTTTTTATACTTTTCAGTGTATAGATTTTTCACTTTTTTGGTTAGATTTATTCCTAGGTATTTTATGGTTTTCGGTGCAATTGTAAATGTGATCGATTCCTTGATTTCTCTTTCTGTTGCTTCATTATTGGTGTATAGGAATGCAACCGATTTCTGTGCGTTGATTTTATATCCTGCAACTTTGCTGAATTCATGAATTAGTTCTAGCAGTTTTTTGGTGGGATCTTTTGGGTTTTCCATATAGAGTATCATGTCATCTGTGAAGAGTGAAAGTTTGACCTCCTCCTGGCCAATTTGGATGCCTTTTATTTCTTTGTGTTGTCTGATTGCTGAGGCTAAGGCTTCCAACACTATGTTGAATAACAGTTCTTCTGCCTATTTCTTAACTGGGCTGTTTGTTTTTGGGTGTTGAGTTTGTTAAGTTCTTTTTAGATTTTTGGATGCTAACCCTTTATAAAATATGTCATTTGCAAATATCTTCTATTCCGTAGGCTGCCTTCTAGTTTTGTTGATTGTTTCCTTTGCTGTGCAGAAAAATTTTAACTTAATGAAGTCCCAATAGTTCATGTTTGCTTTCATTTCCCTTGCCTTCTGTAATGTGTCTAGTAAGAAGTTGCTCCAGCCGAGGTCAAAGAGGTTTCTGCCTGTGTTCTCCTCTAGAATTTTGATGGTTTCCTGTCTCACATTTATGTCTTTGAATTGGAAAATTAAACACAGCAAGTATGTCAATTTTCTCCAACCAATCTATGAGTTTAATAACAATCCTGTCAATATTATAGCACGTTTTGTAGACATAGACAAGATCATTCTAAAATTTATATGGGAAGACAAGCAAACCATATGTCTCACAGAGGACTAGAGTTGCTAAAATAGTCTTGAGAAAGAAGAGATTACAAGTTAGTTCTACCTGATACAGGCCTACTATCTATTTAGAGTAATCAGAATAGCATGGTATTGGCAGAGGGAGAGCCACATAGTTTAGTGGAAGAGAATAGAGAACCCAGAAATACACACAAATATGTCCAACCGGTTTTTGTTGAAGTTGTAAAAGCTATTCACTGGAGTGAGGATAACCTTTTACACACATGGTGGTGGAACAATTGGACATAAATAGGCAAAAATGAACCTTTGCCTGAGTCTCATATCTTTTATAAAAATTAACTCAAATGGATCACAGAATTAATTGTAAAATGCAAAACTATATGACTTTTAGAAAAACATGGGGGAAAATCTTTGGGTTTTAGGGTGAGGCAAAGGGTCCATATATTTGACACCAAAAGTATGACCCATAAAAGGAAATACCAATGCCACATCAAAATTTAAAATTTTGCTCAGCAAAAGACTCTATAGAGAAGACAAGCTACAGATCAGGAGAAAATATATGCAAACCACATATCTCACAAAGAACTAGTATCTAGTAAATAAACACACCAAACATTAAATAGATAATGGGAAAAAATATGAAAAGACATTTCACTATGGTGGCTATATAGATGGCAAATAAGTCCATGTAAAGATGTTCAACATTATTAGCCAATTCTGAAAAACAAATTAAACTACAACAAAATATCACTATACACCTTCCAGCTTGCTTAAAATGAAAAATAGTGACAGCAGCAGTTGCTTGTGAAGGGCCAGGGAAATTTGATCACTTATATATTGCAATTGGAATGTAAAATAGTAATCCACTCTGGAAAACCCTTTGGCAGCTTATAGACTACACATGCAAATATCACCTAGCAAATCCATTCTTGGGCATTTATTCCAGAGAAATGAAAACTCATGGTTACATAAAATCCTGTAAATGAATATTCATAACATCTTTATTCACAATAGCCCCAAAGTATAAACAATTCAGATGTATTTCAGTAGGTGAATGGCTAAACAAACTGTGATACATCCATAACATAGAATGCTATTATGCAATAAAAAAGAATGAAATATTGGTACATATGACAACTTGGATGAATTTCCACTGAATTATATTGAAAGGCCCAATCCCCAAAAGTTACATACTGTATGATTCCATTTATATAACATTCTTGATATGGCAAAATTGTAGATTAGTGGTTTTCAGAGCTCAGGATGTGTGTGGAGGGGGTGAGACAGGGAAGTGGCTAAGGATAGAAAAGGACAACAGAAGCAATTCTTCAAGGGATGGAAATGTTTTGTATTTTGACTATGTCAGCATCATTTTCTGGTTGCAATATTTTACCAAGTCTTGCAAGATATTACCATTGGATGAAACGGGGTAAATGGCACATGTTCTCTCTGTATGTCTCACAATTGCGTATCAATCAATCTATCATAATCTCAAAATAAAAAATTGACATGAAAAACTCATTTAACTCTTACTTACACTGAATTCTGGTTTTGCCTACTAGGTTTAGACCTCAGCTGGCATTCAGGGACTCGGAGTATCCTTACTCTTGCAAGTAAGGATATGTTTAATGAATGATACTAAAGAGCAGTGAAAAGATGGAACAGGAAGTAAGTTGCCAAGGGAAGGTGCACAAGGCTTGAAAAATGTGTACCTGTTTTTAAGGCTTGCAAATGGTTTTCGTTTTTCTTATTTTGAAAGTGGAAAAAGATTTCTGTGTGAGAGAGTATAAATTTGTCATGTTTCCAGGGAATTTATGCTTAAAGCCACTTGATTAATTAGAAAATACCCTTTTGGAGTACAACAAAATTTAAGTGGAACTGCATCGGAAGTGTTTTGCCTACTAGGTTTAGACCTGAGCTAGCATTCAGGGACTTGGAGTATCCTGTGATTAGGAGGCCAGTGCTAGAAATATGGTTATCTAAAGACAGGATTTTAAATGGATGGTAAACTCTGAAATCTGGAGTCCTAGGAGGTAGGAGAGAGGAGTCCCGGGCCACTATAGTGACATAGTCACCATGCTGTACATTAGATCCTCAGAACATATTCATCTAATAGCTGAAAGTTTGTAACCTAAGACCAACGTCTCCCCATTTTCCCCACCCCAGCCCCTGGAAACAGCCATTCTACTCTCTGTTTTAAAGTTTGACTTTTTTTTTGATTCTACATATAAGTGATATCATACAATATTCTCTGGCTGACTTATTCTACACAGCATAATGCCCTACAGGTTCATCCATGCTATTGCAAATGTTAGGATTTCCTTCTTTTTTATGGCTGAATAATGTGTGTGTGTATGTGTGCGTGTGTTCACAGATATGTACAATGACATTTTTTTCTATCCATTCATCTATTGATGGATACTTAGGTTGTTTCTATATCTTGGATATTGTGTAATAATGCTGCAGTGAACACGGGAGTGCAGATAACTCTTTGAGAAACAGATTTGACTTTCTTTGTATATATACCCAGAAGTGTGATTGAAGGGTTTTATGGTAATTCTATTTTTAATTTTTAAAGTACCCTCCATACTGCTTTCCATACGATTGTACCAATTTACATTCCCACCAACAGCGTACAAAAGTCCCCTTTTTTTCTGGGTGTTGAGTTGTATCAGGTTTTTATATATTTTGGATATTACCCTATATCAGATATGTTATATGCAAATATCTTCTCCCATTCAGTAGGTTGCACTTTAGTTTTGTTGATTGATTCCTTCACTGTGCAGAAACGTTTTATTTTGATGTAGTCCCAACAGTTTAATTTTGCTTTTATTTCCCTTACCTCAGGAGACATATCTAGAAAAATGTTTCTATGGCCAATGTCAAAGAGGTTACTGACTGTGCTGTCATCTAGGATTTTTATGGTTTCAGGTCTCACATTTAGGTCTTACTTAATCCATTTTGAGTTTATTTTTGTGTATGGTGTAGGAAATGGTCCAGTTTCATTCTTTTGCATGTAGCTGTCCAGTTTTCCCAGCACCATTTGTTGAAAACAGGAGCTATTTTTGAAGCAACTGTATGTAACACTTGTTTTCTATTACACTAAGCTGGTGTACAGAGCATACAACACTTTATTTTAGTTTTATTTTTAATGTTTATTTTTCTTGAAGGGGGAGTCAGAGAGAGAGGAGAGAGAGAGAATCCAAGCAGGCTCTGTGCTGACAGCACAGAGTCCAATGCTGGGCTCCATCCCACAGACCAGGAGATCATGACTGACTGGGCCATCCAGGTGCCTCCAGAGCACACAACACTTTTAATCTCAAAAGGTCAAGGGGTTAAGCTAGGATAATTGTGTCACATGTTACAAATTTTATAGAAATATGGGAAAATCAAAAGTTAGTTCTGGTCTGTGCCTCCAAGGAAGCATTCTTAGACAAGGTAAGATAGAATTAGGTTTTAAAAAGATGGAATTGGCATCTTAAGGTTTTAAGGTTTTACTGAATTTAAGGTTTTACTTTGAGTTATTTTTTCCCTTCCTGACTTTAAGAATCCACATTAGGGTCTCATGTGGCAACTTGGTGTGGTTGGCAATGCATGAGATAGGATAGCTTTTTTTTTTTTTTTTTTTTTTTTTTTTTGAGATAGGATAGGTTTTTAGAGACAATGTAAAAATAGTTCTCATATCATGGACTCTGGCATTAAGACAAACCAGGTTCAAATGTCAGTTCTTTCCATTTCTAATTTGTGTGATTGATCCTGGGCAGATCACCTCACATCCCTGAGATTGATTTCTACATCGGTATGATGAAGACTACTTATGATGCCTTTTGTAAGCATCAAGTAGAATAATATATTTAAAACTATTTCATGGAATATGTGTTCAATATATGGTGGTAATTATTATCATTGCAGAGAAAGGAAGACAACACAATCAAACAATTGGAGTAATTCTGATGCTGCTGGTTTGCAGGACCTACCACTCTTTGAGAACCACTGACCTAGTCTATTAGCCTATTAGACTGGTAGATATCAACCAAAAAACAAACAAAAAAACCCCACAACTATGTAGAATATCCCAATTTGAAGAGAATTAATCTGAGAGGTGATGAAAATAAACTGTATGTGGCTCTGAGCAGCATACATAGCCATTCTTCTTTTACTACTGATTGCCTGTACTACTCAGAATCAGTTTCTGGTGGATTATTTTATTCAAAGTTATGTTTAATTGTTGAATTCCTTTCTATGAGGTGAGCTACAATTTCTTCTCATCTCATTCTTTCTGGAAGAGTAAACTTTGATGTGCTATTGAATCACCTGGTGCTACACTATGTTTCTATTTTTTTTTGGCTTAAAACATCAACAATTTATTATTTCTCATGATTCTGTGGGTTGGCTAGGCTCAACTGGGCAGTTCTGATTTATGTGCCATTGTCTGGAGTCACTCATGCAGCTTCTTTCAACTGGGAGCTTGACTATGACTGGAAACCCAAGATAGCTTTGGTCACTGGTTTGGTACTTTAGCTAGGGTAGCTGGAATGGTTGGAAGCTGCTGGACTTCTCTCTGCCAGGGTAATCAAACTATTTAAATGGTGGGTCAGGGCCCCAATACCTCCATGACCTCTCCCATTTCTTGCCAACATTTTCTTTGTTTTTTTTTTTGTTATAAAATACATAATGTAAAATTTACCATTTAAATCATTTTAAAGTGTACAAGTCAGTGACATATAGTACATTTGAATGTTGTGCAACCATGTCCACTATCTAGTTCCAGAACATTTTCATGACCTTAAAAGGAAACCTCTTCCATTAAGCAGCTTTCCATCCCTCCCACTCCCTCCAACCCCTGGCAACCACAAATCTCCTTTCTGACTTTATGGATTTGCATTGTCTGGATATTTCATATAAATAGAATCATGCAATATGTGGCCTTTTTGTGTGTGGCTTCTTTGACTTAGCATAGTGTTTAAAAAAAATTTTAATGTTTATTTATTTTTGAGGGGGCAGAGGAGCAGAGAGGAAGATGGAGACAAAGGATCTGAAGCAGGGTCTGCACTGATAGCAGAGAGCCCAATGTGGGGCTTGAACTCATGAACCATGAGATGATGAACTGAGCTGAAGTTGGATGCTTAACCAACTGAGCTACCCAGGTGCCCCTAGCATAATGTTTTTGAGGTTCATCTACCTTGTAGCATATCTCAGTACTTTATTCTTTTTATTGTTCAATAATATTCCATTGTATGGCCATACCACATTTTGTTTACCCATTCATCAGGTGATGGACATTTGAGTTATTTCCATATTTTGGCTGTTGCACATAATATTCTTAATTTCTTTTTCAAGTTGTTCATTGTTAATGTATAGAAATACAACTGATTTGGTATCCTGTACCACTTGCTGAATTCATTTATTAGCCCTAATAGTATTTTTATTGCTTTAAGATTATACATATATATACCATCATGTCATCTATAAATAGAAAGAGTTTTACTTCTACTTTTCCAATTTAGATGTCTTTTATATCCGTTTCTTGCCTAATTACTTGGGTTAGATCTTCCAAGACAATATTGAAAGCAATGGTAAAAGTGGACATTCTTGTTTTGCTCTTGGTCTTAGGGGGAAAGCTTTCAGAGTTCCACCATCAAGTGTAATATTAACTGTGGGGTTGTTTTTTTTTTTAACTAAATGCCCTTTATCATGTTTAGGAAGTCCCCTTCTATTTCTAGCTTGTTGACTGTTTTTATGATGATAAAATGTTGGATTTTATCAAATGCTTTTTCTATATCAATTAAGATGATCATGTTTCCTTCATTTTATCAATGTGATATATTACATTGTTTGATATGCATATGTTGAAATACTTTTGCATTACCAGGATAAATTCTGATTGGTCATGGTGTATAAATGTTTTATATATGGTGATGGATTTGATTTGTCACTATTCTGCTGAGAATTTCTGCATCTATGTACATAAAGAATATGGGTCTGTAGCTTTCCTTTTTTTGTGGTGTCTTCGTCTGAATTTGGTGTTATAGAATGAATTTGGTGTTAGAAGATGTTTCCTACTCCTTTATATTTTGGAAGAGTTTGAGAATGACTGGTGTTAATTCTTTCTCAAAATTTTGGTAGATTTCCCAGTAAAGCCCTCTGGTCCTGGATTTTTCTATGTTGGGAGGTTTTTTTGTCACTGATTCAATTTCCTTACTTGGTATAGGTTTGTTTAGATTTACCATTTCTTCTTGAGGCAAGTTTGGTAGTTTGTGTGTTTCTTGGAATTTGTCTCTTTCATCTAGGTTATCTAAATTTTTGGCCTTCAGGGGCACCTGGGTGGCTCACTCGGCTAAGTGTTGGACTCTTGGTTTCGGCCCGGGTCATGATCTCGTGGTTTCATGAGTTTGGGCCCCACGTTGGGCTCTGTCCTGATGGTGCAGAGCTTGCTTGGGATTCTCCCTCTCTCTCTGCCCCTCCCCTGCTCATGCTGTCTCTGTCTCTCTGTAAATAAATATATACACTTAAAAAATTAATAAATAAATCTTTGATCTTCAATTGATCATAAGAATCACTTATTACTATGTGATCATAGTGGTCACTTATTATGTGATAATGGTAATCACTTATTACAACCTTACTAAAGTAAAAAAAGGTAAGGTCCCATACATAGGATCTTGAGCTAGTTAGAAGAACCTTACAGGTAGGGGTACTTGTACCCCAATATTTATAGCAGCACTTTCAACAATAGCCAAATTATGGAAAGAGCCTAAATGTCCATCAACTGATGAATGGATAAAGAAATTGTGGTTTATATACACAATGGAATACTACTTGGCAATGAGAAAGACTGCAATATGGCCTTTTTTAGCAATGTGGATGGAATTGGAGAGTGTTATGCTAAGTGAAATAAGTCATACAGAGAAAGACAGATACCATATGTTTTCACTCTTATGTGGATCCTGAGAAACTTAACAGAAGACCATGGGGAAGGGGAAGGAAAAAAATAGAGAAGGAGGGAGCCAAACCATAGGAGACTCTTAAAAACAGAATAAACTGAGGGTTGATGGGGGTTGGAGGGAGGGGAAAGTGGGTGATGGGCATTGAGGAGGGCACCTGTTGGGATGAGCACTGGGTGTTGTATGGAAACCAATTTGACAATACATTTCATATTAAAAAAAAAAAAAAAAAGAAGAAGATCCTTACAGGGCATGGGGCCTAACTTTTCTATCTAATGATTCTCCTCATAGCATACCCATGAAATACATCATTGGCTTTCCTACCTTCAAGGACTGGCATCTCACCAGTTCTGGGTGTAGTTTGTTCCATCTTTGGATAGCTTAGAGCATTCAGACATCCTTTTTATATAAAGTTACACAAAAAATATCTAATCATTTTCTCCCACTGTAGACAGTCCTTATGAATTGTAAAGAGTCCTTCCCCAAGTATTCTCATGTCCATAATATGTCTTAGTTCCTTTAATTGCTTTTCACTAATGATGACTTTTAGGGTCCCCACCAGTCTGTTAATTTGACTTTGAATGCTTTATGAAAATCCTCTTTAAGGGGCATGGCATTAAAGTCAAGGACAAACTCCCACTCAGGGGACTATTCAAATTAGAGGGATTTGACTATTTTTCTTTCACTCTTTCTTCTGTTACTGAACTTGTATGAATAAGATATTTCCCCCTTCAATTCAGACCTTAGTTGAGGTTGGTATTAAGAACTTGGCTCCTTTCGTGCAGTCGGGCTCAGTATTTCTTTGATAATTTCATGCTGCCATCTACTGGCTAAATCAGGTAGTTCCTGCCTTTTTGTTTTGTTTTTTGTTTTTTGAACTAATGGAGCAGAGGAGAGGAAGTATAGGTCAACAAAATACAAGGCTAGAAGTGGTATATTTGAGATCTATTAGGAAGAGGTCTTGATTTCTTCACTCCATATAATTCCTATTGTATGCCATGTATTTGGGAGCCCAAAGTAGAAGTAATGTGGACACAGCGCGGGTATAGCTGCAGAAAATGTGACTGGAACATTCCCATTCGGTCCAACTCTGACTAGCTAATTGAATTTGAGCAAGTCACCTATTTTTTGTGTGTTATTTTCCACAAGCTGTTATCCCAACAAGTTTATATGACAAAGCCAAGTAGCAGTAAAGGCAATGGAAGAACGTGAAGTGAAGGACTGAAGTCTCAGGGAGAGGGGGTGGGGTGGGGGAGGAATAAGTAAAGCCCAAAGGTGATAAATGACAGGAGAGAGCAGGGTTTCTTCAAAGCACATGGGACTTTAGGCAAAAAATTCAGAGAGTCTCTTCCTATTTAAGTAATTTGATTAAATATATTATAAAAGGGCCGCCTGGGTGACTCAGTCAAAGCATAGACTCTTGATTTCGGCTTAGGTCATGATCTCATGGTTCATGATATTGAGCCCCACATTGGGCTCTGCACTGACAGCATGGAGCCTGCTTGGGATTCTCTCTCTCTTTCTCTCTGCCCCTTCCCCATCAAAATAAATAAACCTTTAAAAATAATATAAATTATAATATTCATGAGCCTATATGAGGTATAGTAGTTACTGTAGCAATGAAGATTTAGAATATTGGGTAGTGGGGTGTAGCAATGAAGATTTAGAATATTGGGTAGTGGAGTGCCTGGGTGGCTCAGTTGGTTAAGTGTCTGACTCTTGATTTCAGCTCAGTTCATGATCTTACAGATTGGATCGTGAGATTGAGCCCAGCATCAGGCTCTGTGCTGAGCGTGGAGCCTGCTTAAGATTCTCTCTCTCTCGAGGGAGGGGAGGGTGGGTGATGGGTATTGAGGAAGGCACATTTTGGGATGAGCACTGGGTGTTGTATGGAAACCAATTTGACAATAAATTTCATATTTAAAAAAAAAGATTCTCTCTCTCTCTGTCATTCCCCTCTGCCCCTTTCTCCTGTGTGTGTGTGCTCTCTCTCTCTCAAAAATAAATAAATAAATAAATAAATAAATAAATAAATAAATAAATAAATAGAATAATGGGTAGAAAGAGGTAGTTACATATTTGTTTATTCAACAGTTCATGTGAAAATTCTTCCTAATGTCCTTGTACCATCTCTTCCTTTCCAGGTCCAGAAACCACTTGTTCAAGTTCTTTATTGTCAAATGCGCTATACCTGGCTAATTTTATACCTCCCTTTAAAAGAAAAAGTAGCAACACTGTGACAACATCCAATCCAATGACCTGTTTGTATCAAAATAGTATAGTTTCTTGCCTCTGCAGTTCTTTTATCTGTATCAACTGTTCTTAGTAGCCTAGAGCCTGAAAATGTCCTGTGTCTGATGTGAGTGACAGTCATCCAGAATCATCATGTTGTCACCATTTTGGCAGCCTAATCTCATCCAATCCCCTGAAAGAAATTACTATGAGAGCCAATGGGAGTAATCTGCTAGCCTGGCTGCTCTCCAGGAACCAGGGCCTGGCTGCAGAACTCCAGGATAACCAGTTTATATCTTGTCTTTTTACCTTTTAAGGTGTTTATGTGAAATAAAACATTTTAATTTCAGAAAGTCAAATTTATCAGTCTTTTGCAGTTGATGATCTGAGTCTTGTTTAAGAAAAATTTCTTTAACCCAAGGTCTAAAAAGTATAGAACATTACCACAATTGTAGAAAATTCTATCAGACAGAGCCGTATTAGGCAGGTCTAGTTATCCTAATGATTGGTAGCCTAGGCTAAAGACACAATAAGCTGAAACAGGTAAGTTCTAGAGTGGAGTCAGATTCCTGGTGATACTATTAGTTCATGGCCTATAAAGAAAGAGTTTAAGATTTGTCCAGGTGACCTGAAGCATTGCTGCTGATGGTAATTGGCTTGCTTTTTAAGTCCTACTGGTTAGGCTATGCTGAGAGCCCAGGTGTTAAGGGAATACTAATCATATAATCACCTTTTTTCTCTAATGACTGAGTGATATCAAAGTGGTTGTAGCTACTAAATTTTATAGGTATAATTGTTATTTTTCAAATATACCATGATCATTAAAGCGATTTAGAACTCCACACAAATTACATAATTCTCACTAGAGAGATCTAATACACAAGGCAGTCTTGTTAACAGAATTGTTTTACTAAAGCACCACCAAAGCTATGGGTCCAAGGACCTCTACTCTGGGATCCTCATGCTGTCACTAGCTTTTAAACCAAATGCAAAGAAATCAACATCCCTCAATCTCAATTTACTAACCTATAAAATAAGACTCCTTTACCCCTGTTCCTTTCACTAGAAACTTGTGAAAGCTTAAATTAGAATGAAATCTTAAAGACATTCAGAATTATAATCCCACTATCTGCCCCAAATCTGGAAAGCACAGCAGGTCTTGCTTGTAGGGGTTTGCTCCATAGTTAATTTTTGGGTATTCAGGAAGTCTCCTGTGGAAAATTATCTTCCAGACTGAAATTCTGTTACTAGATTCTCTTTGTGTTAAGCATTGTCTTCTCAGGGGTACCACATGTACAACACAATTTCCCTCATTTTGAATAACAAGTCAGATACTTTTTTGTGTGTGAACCAAGAGCACTTAGAGGATGGAGTGTATCCTAAAGGAAGACAATTTTACATACTTTATCATTTATCTGGAGACTGGAGGACATGCTTACCTGGTAGTATTTGCCTTAATAGTTACATTTTCCAGTTTAGCCAGTAGGAGGAAAATGTATCCTTTGACTTTCTAGGAGTTGTTGTGTGATATTTAGTTTACATTGTCTCCCTCTGGTTCTCCATTATTTCTTTGATAAACAATATAGGAGAGTTTATGAGATTAAATGCTTCTCACTGAAATAGCCAGGTTTGTGGGGTCAGCTTTGGCTTTTATACGAGCTTTTGCCTATCAGATACTGCCAGTGGGTGAACTTCACTTCTGTGCCCTCATAATTGGTTCAACGTTGGGGGTCATCAGATTCATGGAGGAAGTAGGGAAATACTAAAGATTAAGGACTCACAGTTAAAAAATTACAAACAGGTCACAAATAGTATAGCGTCTTGATTAATTAGGGGTCAAAATTACTTTCTGTGAATTACCTTCTGTTCTTTCCTTTGTCTTGCTCACCAATTGACTTAAAAGTACTTCTAATCTCTACGATCAGGGGCCATACAAAGGCTGAGTTCTGGAGTAGAAAAGACACTGGCTCAAAATACTGCTGTGTGACCATACGCATATTACGTAACAGCTTCATTATCTATCAAACAGGAATAAACCGGTATTATCTCATTAGATAATGGAAGGGAAAGTCCCTCAGAGAGGGTTCTAACCTTAATGTAGTGCTCTTCCTAACTTCCTTGGTTCAAGAGTTTGGTGGGGTAGTTATACATTCTGGCTGAAAGAGGTATTGGGATTCTTTATCAGCATATCAAAGCTTTACTTCCCCCTTCTTCCCATTTCAAAACCAAGCTGAACTAAAACCCTTTCATTTGTTATGCTGTTTGTGGAGAATCTTAGCATCCGTTATCTAATTTGTTTTACCTAACGTCCCTATGTATAGATAAGAACCCATTGAAAACCCATTGAAGTTGTGGTCAATAAATGAAGCCTACTTCTAGCCTAGTGTTGTCTTTCTAATATGTTGCTGTTTTCTCTAAATCTCCCCTTTTTTCTTGTTACTGGTTAAATTTTGAACCAGTTAAACCACAAAGATGTCTGGCCTTCAATCTTCTAGGCCACTCCTCTTCTACTCCTTCCCGCCCTCAGGTCCCCTCCCCCTCACTTCTTAAAGCACTGCAATTTGCTGCGGCCGCCATATTTCTTCCTTTCCCGGGGTGGAAGCTTGCTAACAGTGGATATCTTTGCCCGTGTGGTTCTTTCTGGAACATTTTCCAGCCCCGACCACTCCTTATGGCGTATTTCTTTTAAAAAATTCACGAAAATTCCATAAAATATTTTAACAATTCTAAACTTTCTCCGAGTGTTCTCTTGACATCTCCTCCCTATTTTTTCAGGTATTTGGAATATTTTTAGGTAATTTTCCATTTTAAAGGAATTTTTCACTGGAATGGTTTTTGGTTGATGCCTCTGCTTTGTCGTGGTTTAGTTTTTTTCCCCCCTTCTCTTTTCTACATTTTGCCCATCGGGGCTGTGGATACCAGGTTTTATTATCATTTTTTTCGCCCAACGGGGCTGTGGATACCTGCGTTTTAATTCTTTTCTTTTATTTATTTTTTTTAATTTGCCCATCGGGGCAGCGGATACCTGCTTTTAATTTTTTTTTTTTTTTTTTTTTACCCTTAGCCCATCGGGGCCTCGGATACCTGCTGTGTCTCCTTCCCTCCCCTTAACCCTCTGGCCCATCGGGGCAATGGATACCAGCTTTAAAAAAAAGTTCCTTTTTGGCCCATCGGGGCCTCGGATACCTGCTTTTATTATTTTTTTTCCCTTGCCCATCGGGGCCTTGGATACCTGCTTTATTTATTTATTTTTTTTCCTTTGCCCATCGGGGCTGTGGATACCTGCTTAGATTTTTTTTTTCTCATGGCCCATCGGGGCCTTTTATGGATGGAAATGTTGGCTTTTGTGGTTCGTTGTACTGTCTGGAATGTCTACAAATTTATGCTGCTAATCAATCGTTTGGTGTTGTGTGAGTGGACCTACGGCTTTAGCTGGGAGATGACTTAGCAGTTAGGCCAAGGAGTTAGGCTGGGGAGGAAAGATGGCGGCCACTTCAGCCGCTTGGCTGAGGGTTAGTTGTGCCAAGTATAAATTAGGGAGCTAAGATGGCTAGCGGGACAGGCAGAGGCAGTTACATGCATTGCATTAGCTACATGTTTTGAATGAGCTGATTTGGGGCTTGTTAGGAGCTTTGCATGAACTGTGGTATCATGAGGTAGAAAAACAGGATGGTCTTCTGTCATGTTACAAGAGGATGGTCAAAAATGAGAGGGAGAAGGTTAAGGCATAGGGTTCAAAATGGCGATTTTGGGTTTGCAGTATTGCTCAGCATGGCTCTCTGCTTTGTTAGAGTGTCCAAAATGGCGGACCCAGTTTTGCCGCAGTGTTCATGTGGCGGGAAGGCTACATCATGGTGGTGTCTTTGTTCTAGTGCACAGCATGGCGGTGCAAATATTCTGTTACATAGTAAAAGATGGCGGCTGGAGTACTTGCCGCAGTGTAAAACATGGCGGGCTTTTGTCTTTGCCGTGTGCATTTCCTAACAGGTTTTGCCGCAGGGACAATATGGCAGACCTTGTCATTTGGATGTCATGGCAATTTGTCACGTGGACGTCTTGGCGGGGATTTTTACCGGTACATTCTTGGCGGGCTTTGCACCAGATGGGCCTGCCGCATTGTTAAAGATGGCGGGCTTTGTCGTGTTTGCCGCGAAAAGTGAGAGAAAGGTGGGATGGCCAATGTTGGATTGCCGCATGACCCACCCAATCGGAAAGGGTGGAAGGATTGGGCACAGCCAATTACTGGAGGAGGGAGTTAGATTGTGTGAGTTAGCATAGCACTTCATCGCGGTCTTTATTCATCCAGTCAGGAGGAAGCAGAGGAGCCATGTTTGTACGTCTTCTCCCAGTGGGTGGTACTCAAGGTCTTTCCAAGGACACTTCCTTTTTACACTTCCCTCCCCTCTCACTTGCTCCCTCCCCTCCAGCATTGCCTCCTGCAGTGTTGGATATTTGGCTCCGTTGGCTGAACCTTACCTCCATTTTTCTGCATTGGTGCCATGGCCCAAGGCTAGTTTACTCTCCCCCCCAACCCCCTCCCCCCACCTCCTCCCCCTCCCCTCCCCCCACCTCCTCCCCCTCCCCTCCCCCCACCTCCTCCCCCTCCCCTCCCCCCACCTCCTCCCCCTCCCCTCCCCCCTCCTCCTCCCCTCCCCCCTCCTCCTCCCCTCCCCCCCTCCCCCCTCCTCCTCCCCTCCCCCCTCCTCCTCCCCTCCCCCCCTCCTCCCCCCCTCCTCCCCTCCCACCTCCTCTCCCCCCCCCCCCCCCCCCCCCCCCCCCCCCCCCGCCACCGCCTTTGCTCTTCTGCAATTTGGCCAGGGGCAGTGCTCCAAGCCACTGGGTGTGAACATGGTGGCAGTCCTGGTAAGAACCACAATGGATCACAGATGATGGTTGGCCAGCAGGTGGCAGAAGAGGAATCCCTGCCTTCCTCAAGAGGAACACCTACCCCGTGGCTACTGCTGGGGTCGGATTTTGATTTTTATTTATTTCTTGGATTACAGTCCTATGTAGTTTGATTATGTGGTCTGCTAGCATTAGTTTTAGGCTTTAAGTTACTATTCTGGAAATGTAGTTAGGGGCTTTGCTTATTTGTAGAATTCAATTACATTTAATGAGTTTTTATTTTTGAGTTCCTTAAAATAAGTTAAAATTTTTAATTTGTTTTACTAATTCCTTAAGTTTTTTTTGGCTTTAGATATTCAAATTCAAATTGCTATTTAAAAAATTTTTACTACTTTTTTACTCTGAAATTGACTTAATAAACTACATCTTTTTGGATTTTGTAAGAGTCTTATAGTACAGAAGTAGTTAATTAAAATTTTAACTTTATGACCAAATGTAATAAGGAATATTTGAAGGTCCACTCCAGTCCAGGCCTCGCTTTGTTCCCATCCTGAATGCTGCACGAATTGAGTAAAAACTATCATGCAGGAAACTAGACTTACTGTGGACTTGTTTCCTCTAGTGAAACGTTATATTTGAGTGTCAATGCCCATAATTTTAATTTTCTGTGGTGCCTTGCCTCCATAGTTCCCATTTCCTCCCCAGCCCTGCTCCCAGCAACCGCCCCCCAATCTAGCACCAGCCCTTCCCCTGCCCTGTGTCCAGCCCTGCCCCTGCCCTGTGTCCAGCCCTGCCCCAGCCCTAGCTCCAGCTGCCCAGCCCTATCACCAGCCCTATCCCTAGCCCCAGCCCCAGCCCGAGTCCCAGCCCCAGCCCCAGCCCCAGCCCCAGCCCCAGCCCCAGCCCCAGCCATCACCCTAACCCTGCTTCTCCCTAAAGTCACTCCAATTTGCATTGATTTGGTGCTAAAAGTTGTCCATTGCTCATCCATAAGACTGGAATGACCCTGTGTGCCTCTAGCATTTGCTGACTTTCCGAGTTGACTACCTGAGTTATCATTTTCAATTAATGTACACAGTCCCATTTGTCCACTGTCCCACGTTAGAACAATCAATCTGTTCACCTTTGTGTCAATGTTAGAAATGTTAGTTAATTGAGTTTAATATCAGATAACTATTGTTCATAATTTTAGTTACTCATCATCTCTATTCCCTGCCCTTAAGGAAGGAGAAACCATTCTTCTGTCATTGCTGCAGTAGTCACAGTCCCCGTTTTCTGGGCAGTGCTCATAATATTGTGCTGGTCACCTGAACTCTACCCTGAGTGAAATTTTAATTGTCCTGCCCATTGGATTAGATCCCAGTCCTTTTGCTGAATTCAGGACTGGGTGCAGAAAACACGAATCTTTTGTTCAATAGTTAACATGCTCAGTCCCAAATTGTATTAGCCTTGTCCATTAAACAAAGGCACCCTACCATTTTTGTCCTGCTTCTGGGATGGCCTGCTGTTCTTTGACAATTAAAGTACCAAACTGTAATTGTATGTTGTCTTGCCCAGTAATCAATGACCCTTCATCCCCTTTGCATTGCCATTAGGCAGTGCTGACTACCTGGGACCACGTTCCTTGAATGATTGATGAGTATAATCCCAATTGTCCACACCCCTGTTCATTACACAAGTCCTTTGCAACTCCTTTGCACTATAGCAGATGGGCTCATCTTCAAAGTCCTTTACTTTGGGATATTGATGAATACAATCATTAATATTCAAGATCCTGCCTAAAAGGTAAGACCCACCCATGCTCTCTTCTCTTTACTCCAGGTAGTGCAGACTACTTACTACCCTGCATTAATATGTAAAATCCTCATTGCCCACTGTCCCAACAGTTAGTCTAGGATATAACTTTATCTTTATGCCATTGCTTATGAGGGGTTCTGATTACCCAAGGTCACTTAAACAGTTGATGTGCATAATTGCATATGTCCATGGTGCTGCGCAATAAAAAATGGAATCCCACCCCGTCCTAACCACTTTGGGATATTGCTAGTGAGTGCAGATTATTCAGGAACTCAGTTGTTGGACAGTTAATTTGCACAGTTGGAGTTGTGCAGAGTCCTGTCCATTTGAAAGAGCCACTGTATTCCATTTGCATACTATAATGTGGGCTGATCACTCAAAGACACTTCTCTTGAATTGATAATTTTCATAATTGCATTGGCACATGTTCTGTGAACTAGCCACACCCACTCCCTTTGTATTCTAGCAGGGGACCCTTACTACTCAAGAACAATACACTAGGATATTTTATGTGTACAATATTAATTGGCTAGACTGAGCCTTTTGTATCAGGAACCCTGCACCATCTCTATATCTAAAAAGTGCTAATTATCTAAGGCTCTTCTCCTAAAATTGTTCATGTGCAAAATTGCAATCCCCAATGTCTCCTACTGTTAACCTAAAATCCCATTTCCACCTAACTCCCTTTGCATTATTGCAGAGGGCACTTGGGTCCTTTAAGGTGCTTAAGGCAGTTATGGTCCCTTCTGTTAGTCTGGGATCCCATCCCCTCCTACTTCCTTTGCATTACTGCAGAGAATACTTGGAAACGTTAATGTGCTTAACTGCAGCGATAATTCCTTCCATTAGTCTAGGATCCTATACCCTCCTACTCATTTTGCATTAGCACAGATTGTACATGGGACTGTTAATGTGTTCACATGCAGCTCTGTCCCTTATGTTAGTGTGTATGAGTCTATCCTCTTTAACTCCCTGTGCATTACAGCAGAGGGTAGTTGGGATCTTTAAGGCCCTCAAAGGCAGCTATGGTGCCTTCTGTTAGTCTAAGATCCCACCCCCTCCTACTTCCTTTGCATTTCTGCAGAGGATATTTGGGACTGCAATGTGCTTAATTGCTGCCAGAGTCCTCTGTTTGTCTAGGATCCCAATCTCCTCCCTCTTACTGAGTTTGCATTACACAGAGTACAAGGGACTGTTAATGTGCCTAAGTGGCAGCTATCGTCTCTTCTATTAATCTAGGTTCCCATCCCAATCTAAATTCTTTTGCATTACTGCAGAGGGTACTTGGGACTGTTAATGTGTGTAATTGTAGTTACAGTCCCTTCTGTTAGATCCTGTCCTCACCTACTCTCTTTGCATTATCATGAAGGGTACAATGAGACTGTTAATGAGCTTAATTGCAGCTATAGTTCCTTCTGTTAATCTAGTTTCCCACTTATTCCTGCTTTGCATTATAGCAAAGGGTACTTGAGACCTTTAAGGTGCTTAAATGTAGCTATGACCCCTTCTGTTTATGTTCCCATCCCCTCCTACTTTGCATTACTGCAGAGGATACTTGGGACTCTAAATGTGCCCAATTACTACTTTCCCTTTTCTTTTTCTTTGTCCCATCCCCTCCCACAGTTTGTATTATCATAGAAGGTACAAGGGACCATTAATGTGCTTAGAGGCAGCTATGGTTTCCCTTGTTAACCTGGGATCCTGTCCCCACCTAACTTCCTTTTGCATTATTGCAAAGGGTACTTTGGACTATTAATGTGCTCTAAGGAAGCTGTGTGGTTCCTTATATTACTGTAGGATTCCATTGTCTCCAACTCCCTATGCATTACAGCACAGGGTACTTGGACACTTTAAGATGCTTAAATGCAGCTATAGCCTCTTCTGTTAGTTTTATACTCCCATCCCCTCCTATTTCCTTTGCATTACTGCAGCAGCTACTTGGGACTGTTAATGTGCTTCATTGTAGCTACAATCTCTTCTATTAGTCTAGGGTCTCATCCCTTCTAGTTCCTTTGCATTAGCACACAATATACATGGGACTGTTAATTTGCTTAAATGCAGCTCTGTCCCTTATGTTAATGTAGCATTCCATCCAACTCCCTATGCATTAGAACAGAGGGTACTTGGCACCTTTAAGGTGCTTAAATGTAGCTGTGGTGCCCCCTGTTAGTCTAGGATCTCATACCCCTTCTACTCCCTTTACATTAATGGCAGGACATTTGGGACTGTTAATGTGCTTAATTGCAGTTACAATCCCTTCTATTAATCTAGTTATCCTATGCCTTCTCACTTCCTCTGCATTAGAGCAGATGGAGGATTTGGGACTGTTAATGAGCTTAATGCAGCTATAGTCCCTTCTGTTAATCTAGTTTTCCATGTACTCCTACTTCCTTTGCATTACAGCAGAGGGTACTTCAGACCTTTAAGGTGCTTAATTGCAGTCATGGTCCTGTCTGTTAGTTTAGGATCTCATATCTTTCAACTCCCTTTGTATTATCTTTGGGACTGTTAAAGTGCTTAGTTGCAGCTGTGGTCCCTTTTCTTAGTCTAGGGTCCTATCCCTTGCTACTCACTGCATTACCTGGGAGTGGATTTGGGACTAGTAATGTGCTCATTTGCAATTGTGGTCCCTTTGGTTAGTCTGGGGTCCCATGTCCTCCAACTCCTTCTGCATACAGCAGAGGCTACTTGGGACTCTTAATATGTTTAATTTTAGCTGTGGTCCCTTTCAGTACTCTAGGATTCCACACCATTCTATTCACTTTGCATTAGCACACAGTGTATATGGGACTGTTAATGTGCTTAAAGGTAGTTCTGTCCCTTATGTTAATGTAGGATTCCATCCTTTCCAACTCTCTATGCATTAGAGCAGAGGGTACTTGGCACCTTTAAGATGCTTATACATAGCTGTGGTCCCCCCAGTTAGTCTAGGATCCCATCCCCCTTCTACTCCCTTTACATTACATGGCAGGGCATTTGGGACTGTTACTGTGCATAATTGCACTTACAATCCCTTCTGTTAGTCTAAGATCCTATGCTTTCCCATTTCCTTTGCATTAGAACAGATGGTATTTGGGACTGTTAATGAGTTTAATTGCAGCTATAGTCTCTTCTGTTAATCCCATGCACTCCTACTTTTGTGTTATAGCAGAGAATACTTGAGACCTTTAAGGTGCTTAAGAGCAGGTATGGCCCCTTCTGTTAGTTTATGTTCCCATCTCCTCCTACTTCCTTTGCATTACTGCTGAGGCTACCTGGGACTGTTAATGTGCCTAACTGCCACTATAGTCCCTTCTGTTTGTCTAGATTCTCATCCTCTTCTACATGGATTACATTACCACAGAGGATACAAGGGACTGTTAAGGTGCTTAAATGCAGCTACTGTCTTTTCTGTTAACTCAGGTTCCCATCCCCACCTAATTCCCTTTGCATTATTGCAGAGGGTACTTGAGACACTAATGAACTTATTGTAGCATTGGTCCCTTCTGTTAGACTGGGAACCCACCCTCACAAACTCCCTTTACATTTTAATGGAGAATACACGGGACTGTTAATGTGCTTAAATGCACCCACAGACCCTTATGTTAATGTAGGATTCCATCCTTGCCAAACCCTCTATGCACTACAGCAGAGAGTAGTTTCTACCTTCAAGGTGCTTAAATGTGGCTATGGCCCCTTCTGTTAGTTTATGTTCCTGTCCTCTCCTACTTGCTTTGCATTACTGCAGAGGATACTTGGGATGTTAGTGTGCCTAATTGCTGCTACAATCCCTTTTGTTAATCTAGGATCCTGTCCCATTCCACACTGTTTGCATTACCACAGAGGGTACAAGGGATTGTTAATGTGCTTAAATGCAACTAAGATCTTTCCTGTTAATCTAGGACCCAATCCCCACCTAACTCTGCATTATTGCAGAGGCTACTTGGGACTGTTAATGTGCTCTAATGCAGCTGTGGTCCCTTTTGTTAGATGAGGATCCCATCCCTACCTGCTCCCTTTGCATTATCATGGAGGGTACCTGGGACTGTTAATGTGCTTAAATGAAGCCATGGTCCCTTAAGTTAGTGTAGGATTTCATCCTCTCCAACTCCCTGTGCATTACAACAGAAGGTACTTGAGACTTTTAAGGTGCTTTTAAGCTATGGTGCTTTCTGTTAGTCTGGGATCCCATTACTACCTAACTCCCTTTCAATTACTGCAGAAGGTACTGGAAATCTTTAAGAAGCTTAAATGCAGTTACAACCCCTCTGTTAGTGTTCCCAGCCCCTCCTACTTACACTTTGCATTGCAGAGGATACTTGGGACTGTTAATATGCCTAATTGCCACTACAGTCCCATCTGTTTGTCTATAATCCTAGCCCCTCCTAAACGTTTGCATTTCTACAGGAGGCACAAGGGACAATTAAGTGCTTAAATGCAGCTATGGTGTCTTCTGTTAGTCTAGGATCCTATCCTCTACCTACTTACAAAAGGTACAAGGTACTGATAATGTGCTTAAGTGCTGCTATAATCCCTTCTGTTTGTCTAGGATCCTGTCCCCTCCTACAGGGTTTGCAATACCACAAAAAGTACAAGGGGACTGTTTATGCTTAAAGGCAGCTCTTCTTTCACCTAGGATTCCATCCCCACCTAATGCATTTGCATAGTTGCAGAGGGTACTTGGGACTGTTAATGTGCTTAAATGCAGCTGTGATCCCTTATGTTAATGTAGGACTATCCTCTCCAACTCCCTATGCTTAATAGCAGATGGGACCTTCAAAGTGCTTAAGTATACTTACAGTGCCTTCTGTTAGTCTGGGATCCCATCCCCACCTAACTCCCTTTGCATTACAGCAGAGAGTACTCGAGATCTTTAAGATGCTTAAAATGCAGCTATGCCCCCTTCTGTTAGTTTATGTTCCCATCCCTTCCTACTTTGTATTACTACAGAGTACACTTGGGACTGTAAATGTGCCCAATTACTGCTATAGTCCCTTCTGTTTGTCTAGGATCCCATCCCCTCCTACAGAGTTTACATTATCACAGAGTGTACAAGGGATTGTTAATATGCTTAATTGTAGTTATAGTCCCTTCTGTTAGACTAGGATTCCATCTCCACCTACTCCATTGCATTATCATGGAGGGTACATGGTACTGTTAGTGTGCTTGAATGCAGCTACAGCCCATATGTTAGCATAGGGATTTCATCCTCTCCAACTTCCTATGCATTATAACATAGGGCGTTTGGGACCTTAAAGGTGCTAAAATGCAGCTATGGCCCCTTCTATTAGTTTATGTTCCCATTCTCTCCTACTTCCTTTGCATTACTGCAAAGGATACTTGGGACTCTTAATGTAGGTAATTGGTACTACAGTCCCTTCTGTTAATCTAAGATCCCATTCCCTCCTACTTGCTTTGCATTACCACAGAGGGTACAAGGGACTGTAAATATGCTTCAATGCGGCTCCTGTCCCTTATATTAGTATAGTATTCCATCCTCTCCAATTCCCTATGCATTACAGCAGAGGGTAGTTGGTATCTTTAAGGTCCTTAAAGGCAGCTATGGTGCCTTCTAGTAGTGTAGGATCCTATCCCCTCCTACTGACTTTGCATTACTGCAGAGGATACTTGGGACTGTTAATGTGCTTCATTGCCACCAGAGTCCCTTTAATTTGTCTAGGATCCCATCCCCTTCTATTTGCTTTGCATTAGCACACAATGTACATGGGACTGTTAATTTGCTTAAATGCAGCTCTGTCCCTTATGTTAATGTAGCATTCCATCCAACTCCCTATGCATTAGAACAGAGGGAACTTGGCACCTTTAAGGTGCTTAAATGTAGCTGTGGTGCCCCCTGTTAGTCTAGGATCCCATTCCCCTTCTACTCCCTTTACATTAATGGCAGGACATTTGGGACTGTTAATGTGCTTAATTGCAGTTACAATCCCTTCTATTAATCTAGTTATCCTATGCCTTCTCACTTCCTCTGCATTAGAGCAGATGGAGGATTTGGGACTGTTAATGAGCTTAATGCAGCTATAGTCCCTTCTGTTAATCTAGTTTTCCATGTACTCCTACTTCCTTTGCATTACAGCAGAGGGTACTTCAGACCTTTAAGGTGCTTAATTGCAGTCATGGTCCTGTCTGTTAGTTTAGGATCTCATATCTTTCAACTCCCTTTGTATTATCTTTGGGACTGTTAAAGTGCTTAGTTGCAGCTGTGGTCCCTTTTCTTAGTCTAGGGTCCTATCCCTTGCTACTCACTGCATTACCTGGGAGTGGATTTGGGACTAGTAATGTGCTCATTTGCAATTGTGGTCCCTTTGGTTAGTCTGGGGTCCCATGTCCTCCAACTCCTGCATACAGCAGAGGCTACTTGGGACTCTTAATATGTTTAATTTTAGCTGTGGTCCCAGTAGTTTAGGATCCTTTGTATTACCTTTGTATTATCAGATGGTATTTGGGACTAAAAAATGCTTAATTGCATCTCTGGTCCCTTCTGTTATAGGATCCCAATGTTGTCCAACTCCCTGTGCATTACAGCAGAGGTCATTGGGGCTGTTAGTGGGTTTAACTGTAGCTGTGGTCCCTTCTGTTAGTCTAGTATCCCAAGCCCTCCAACTGCCTTTGTGTTACCTGGGAGTGTATTTGGGACTCTAAGTTGCTTAATTGCAGCTGTTGTCTCTTCTGTTAGTAGTTTCCCATGCCCTCCTATTATCTTTACATTATAACAGAGGGTCCTTGGGATTGTTAAAGTGCTTAATTGCTGCTGTGGTCCCTTCTGTAATTCCGGGGTCCCATCCCCTCCTACTCTGTTTACCTGAGAGGATTTTTGGGACTGTTAAAAGAGACCACATAATTAAATTAGTATAGTTTCCCATGCCCTCCTATTCTCTTTGCATTACAACAGATGGTACTTGGGATTGTTAAAGTGCTTAACTGCAGGTGGGGTCCCCTCTGTTAGTCTAGGATCTCTTGTCCTTCCCCCTTTACATTACCGGGAGCAGATTTGGGAATGTTAACATGCTTATTAATTACAGTTGTTGTCCCTTCTGTTAATCTAGTTTCCAGTCCCTTCCAACTGGTTTTCCATTACCTAGTAACAGATTTGGGACAATTAATATGCTCATGTGCAGCTGTGGTCCCTTCTGTTCGTCTAGCATTCCATGCCCTCTAACTCCCTTTCCATTATAGCAGAGGATATTTGGGACTTTTAATGGCTTAATTGCAGCCCTGGTCCCTTCTGTTAGTCTAGGATCCCATGTTCTCCAACTCACTTTGCATTACCTGAGAATGTATTTGGGACTGTTTAAATGCTCTATTGGAGCTGTGGTCCCTTTTGTGTGTCTAGTTTCCCATGCCCTCCTACTCTTTTGCATTATAGCATTGGATACTTGGGGCTGTTAAAGTACTTAATTCCTGGTGTAGTCACTTTTGTTGATTTAGGATCCCATTCCCTTCTACTCCCTTTACATTATCTGGGAGGATTTGGGGGACTTTTAAAGTACTCATTTGCAGCTGCGGGTCCCCTTTGTTAGTCTAGGATCCGATGTCCTCCAACTCCCGTTGCATTATAGCAGATAGTGCTTGGGACTGTAAATGTGCATTACATACAGGTGTGGTCCATTTTGCTGGTCATGACCACCTCTTCCCTTTATATTACCTGGGATCAGATTTGGTACTGAAAGGTGCTTAATTGCAGCCTGTGTTCCCTTCTGATTAGGATTCCACACCTCCATCTCTATTTGCATTACAGCAGGGCGTACTTGGGCCTGTCACATGCTCTGTTGCAGCTGTGGTACCTTCTGTTTTGTAGGATCCCATGCCCATCATCTCCTTTTTACATTATCTGGGAGTGTATTTGGAACTTATAAAGTACTTAATTTTAGCTGTGGTTCCTTCTGTTCATATACTTTTCCATGCCCTCCTACTGTCTTTGCATTATAGCAGAGGGTACTTGGAACTGTTAAAGTGCTTCATTGCAGCTGTGTCACTTTTGTAGTTTAGGATCCCATGACTTCCCAGCCCCTTTACATTACCTAGAAAGGCATCTGGGACTGTTAAGGTGCTAACTGCAGCTGTGGTCCCTTCTGTTAGTCTAGGATCCCATTCTCTTGTACTCCCTTTGCAATACTTGGGGAAGGTTTTTTGGGACCATTAAAGGGCGCTGTTGCAGGTGTGGTCCTTTCTCCTACTGTGAGATCCATGCCCTTCAAACTTTGGGTTACTGCTGAGGGCACTTGGTACTATGAATGTGCTCAAATGCAGATTTGGTCCCTTTTCTTAGTCTCAGATCTCATGCCTTCCAACTCCTTGTACATTATCAGAGAGGGTGCTTGGGACAGTTTTTATGCTCAGTTACAACAGTGGTCCCTTTTTTAGTCTATGATTTCATCCCTTGCCTCTCGCCCCTCAACTCCCTTTGCATTACCACAGAAGGTACTGGAGACTGTTCAGGTGTATCTCATTCTCTGACCCCCTGTTAGCATTATAGTAAGGGGTGCTGAATACCAAAACCCCCTTTTTTTTGCATTGTTAATGTGCATAATTGCATTTGTTCATCTTTCTCTGCAGTCGATAAGATTTCACTAACTTCCCTTGTATTCAGCAGTGAATGCCCTTTATTCAAGACCTTTGTACTACAATAAAGTGAACCATGGTAATTGACCACACTGTCATTCATTTAAGTCCCCCGTACTCTCTGTATTAATTACTTTAGTTATTTTTTGGGGGGATTATTTGTAGCAAAATTCCAGTGTTTATAGTCCTTCACTTTTAACTAATTTCCCACCCTTTTTGTATTGCATCAGGGGATGTTAGTATCTCAAAGTATTCCTCTTAGGACTCTAAATGTGCATATACCCTCTTGATAAGCTAATATCTTTATTTCTTAGTATTATAGCAGGGGGTACTAACCACCTAAGGTCCTTCTTTTGGACAGTTAATGTGCCAGATTGCACATCCCCAAATTGGGGATCCCACCCCCATCACACCTTCTCTGTGTCAGGCGTGCTGACCAACTATAACTGCTTCTCCTTTATAGTTTAAATGTGCATAATTACAGTAACCAATGGTCCCTTATGTTAGAATGGGATCTCATTTCCTTGCCCAATTTACATTACTGTGGGGGCTTCTGACTAGCCAAGAGTCACTCTCTTGGACTGTTAATGTGCATACTTAAATTCACTCTTATACCTAGATAAGGATTCTCCCCATACTATTTATATTCCAGCAAGAGGTGCCTACTACTTAAGATTTTACACACTAATGCAGTTAATGTGCACAGCCTTTGTTGTCTTGTGCATACTCAGTTGTCCACAACTGTACCTTTTAGTTCAAGACTCCTGCAATTACTGAAGCAGAAGTGACTGACCACCTTAAAGCCTTTCTCTTGGGACTCTGGATGTGTGTAGTATTGGTTGTCCACTGTCCTTTGAGTTAACTTGGGTCCCTGAGTCTTTTCACAGCCTCTAAGCTTTACTTCATGGGGTACTTACTGTCCATTTAAGGCCCCTTTCTCAAACTGTTAATGTGCATAATGACAATTACATTGGGATTCTTCCCCTTTACACTCCCTTTGAAGTACTGCAGGGAATTCTGACCCATAAGGTTCTGTTTCATGGCCTGTTAAGATGCATGTTATATTTATCTGGGTTCTTATGTACTAGAGAAGAAAACCTCTCTCCACTCCCTGTATCTTCAAGCAGGGAGTGCCCACTGTACAAGACCGTGCCCTGTACAAGACTGTTGAGCAGTCAAGGAAGACAATTGTAATTGACCACAGCCATGCACCATGGACATTAATGTGCATAATTGCACAGGCTCATCCTGTTTGAATAAGATACTACCTTCTCAGACCCCAGAAGGGGTACTGATCATTAAGACCTTTTTTTCATGCCTTGTGATTATGCATAATTGCATTTGTACATTTTTCTGTACACCAAATAAGGACACCCCTCTCCCCACTCCCTTTATCTTTAGCAAGGAGTGCCCATTATTTTAAGATCCTTGTATCTGTACAAGATACATGGTTTAGTTGATCATACCATGTCTGTTGGACATTAATGTACATAATTGCAACTTAGTTCATCCTACTCTGTTGTATGTCATTTGCTGTATGCTAGGGTTGCTGATCCCTAACTTATCCTGTTAATGTGCATAATTGCATTAGTCTGGGTTCTTGTGCACTAGATGAGGACATCCTCCACCCCTACTTCTATGCCTTCCAGTAGGTGGTGCCCACTGCTGTGACATTTACACTTGGATGGTTAATGTGCAGAATTGTAGTTTCCACAACCCTATCACTTTCAAAACTAACGTATCTGCTTTGCACTGCTGCAGGGGATACTGTTTTCTCCCCAAGTTCCTTCTAGTAAACCATTAATATTCATAATTGAAATAGTTATACACCCTCAGCTTCCCTTTGCAGTACAGCAGTGTGTACTGATCAACCAAGGCCCTCTTTTGGAGTGGTAATATGTGCAATTGCATTTTTTCCTATTTTGTGCACTCAGTAAGGATCCTGCCTACTTCCTTACCAGGTTCAGCAGGTAGTGTCCACTACTTAAGACTCTTTCACTTGAAAAGTTCATGTGTATAAATGCAGTTTGCTAAGTGTGTCTTATACTAGA
The DNA here is from genome assembly GCF_027475565.1 of Acinonyx jubatus. NCBI lineage: Eukaryota > Metazoa > Chordata > Mammalia > Carnivora > Felidae > Acinonyx > Acinonyx jubatus. The sequence goes on along the minus strand of NC_069389.1, from coordinate 58,394,605 downwards.
ACCCCTCTTTGCTTTGGAGTAAGATGTTATTTACCTAATGCCCTTTCTTTTAGACTCTAATGTGCATAATTGCAATTGTCCATCTTTTCTGTTGGACTAGGGTTGCATTCCCTCAAACCCCCTTTGTATCAGGGGTGTGTTAACCATAAATGAGCTCTTCTCTTGAGATTATAATTGTACAGACTTGTATGTGTCTGTGGATTTGTGTAGTGTGAAAGGATGCCCTATGCATTTACCACTATCTTTGGATTGCTGCTGAGGAGTGCTATCATGACCTCAGCTCTTGGACAATTAATGTGCACCACTAGCAATGATGGGACCTCTGTACCCGCTTTGTATACATCAGGGGTACTAAGGCCCCTTTCTTGGACTGTCAATGTGCAATTGTCTATGTTCCCTTCTGTTAGATTTAGGATAACATTCCCTTAAACCCCCTTTGCATTAATGCAGGGGTTGCTGACCACACAAAACTCTATTAGTTTAGAGTTATTAAACTATTAGTGGGCACAGTGGCAATTAGTGGGACTATTAGTGGGCACAATGGCAATTAGCAATGGGTTTTTCCTCCCTGGCCTTGTTAGGCAAACACTCCCAGCCCCAATTTCCCTTGGCATAATAAAGTATAAACATGGCAGTATGCTGTGAACTTGTCCATCAAATAGTACCCCATACTCCCTCTCCTTTTGTATTGCTTCTATGTATAAAATTCCAAGTAGTCATGATCTTCTCCTTCCTTCCCTCTTCCCACCCCTTGCTCACCCTTGGACCCATCCAAGGTGCATAAGCACCATTCTCACAATTTCAGGTGTTCATGTATTGGGCCACTAAATAAGATTGTGTTCCTTTTTCCCTCCCAACGCCACCCTGCCCCTTTTGCATTATTGCTGGGGAATGTTGACTGGGCAAGTCCCTTTCTCTTGGATTTAAAACATTAACAATCCCAGATGTCATTGCATTACTCACTTTGTATTGCTGTAATGCCTCAGTTGCACTATCCTTGGTCCCTCCCATCAGACATGGACCCCTCCACTTCTTTGCATTGCTTCTGAGTAATGCTGAGTACCCAAAGTCTCTTCTGTGTTATTAACACAGTACTGATTGTCCCATTTTTTTCAGGTCATCAGCCCAAGATTTTCCTACCATTTTGATGTGTTTGTGCAGTGTTGACTACCCAAAGCAGGCCTGAATTAGGTGGATGGACCTTCACGCCTTTGTCTGCATTTGTTAATAATCCCAATTCCAGTTGTTACATTCTGGGATAGGAACCATCCCTGACCATTTCTGTTACTGCTTCACTGAGCAAAATGCTCAAGGCAAGTCAGGCCTAGAAAGCTGGATTGCCACCTTTTATTTTAGATTTCCAGTATAAGTATCAGTTGAAAATTGTCTCCCCAGGAAGAAAGATTAGCATTGTCTGTGTATTCTTCCTTCCAGAGCAGATTGCCTGGCCAAGAATTTCACTTCTCCTCTTGTATATTGCTATTGTACTGTGCCAGTTGCCAGCGTACAATTAAAAAAAAAAAATACTGTTTGCAAGGTGGAATTGTAAACCTGGTCATTGAATTTTGAGGTCCAAAAACCCATTTATACCATGTACCTGATGACCAGTGTCTCTCATTTTACTAAGGGTGCTGGGTCTGTGGATAGACCACTGTGACTCTTGCTATTTTGGTATTCCCAAAAGACTTCTAGAGTGGAACTCTTAAGAGCAATATCTTTGGGTTCTACCACCATTTTAAAACCCATTATTTATTTGGGCTTTACCACTGTTCACTTTTAGAAAAACTACCTAAACATTCTAATCCTTAAATTTCTTCATCTGAAGCATCTACCACCCCTTACTTATTTCAAGAAGATTGCTGTAAAAGAATGAAATGAGAGAACATATGCTGAGGCACTTTTGAAAACCATAATTCATCTTACTTGATTAATCTATTACATAAATAAAATGCACACTATTTAAATCTGCTAATTTAAACTAGCCTGAAGCACTACACTGAAGTGAGGGATTAGAAATGATGGGTCCAATTTCCCTATTTTAGATTGAAAAATAAGCCAAGATCTAATCATTCTTCTGGACATGAATTTCAACAGCTGCTTGGTAAAATGAATAATATCCTAGTCTCTAGTGTGCAGGGTGTGGCAGATAAGTGTTTAATATGGAACTCCTGAAGCAAATAACTAGTGGTCACAACAGCAGTTCTTTGTAATCATTGAAAAAGGATACTATTCCTCTGACAAGGATGTCAAAAGATCGGCCCAGCTCAGGGTGCAGTATGCACTACTAGCTCCTTGGACAGCTGTAAGAAGAGTCTCTGGCTCTTTAGAATACTGTAAGTACTACTTTGTAGCTATTAAGTAATCTTTTCCATGTTCTATTTTCTTTCTCTTAAATGCTAGTGGTAGAAAAGTCAGAGGGTCTCCTTCCTTGTTCCTGTCTTATCTGCAATTATATATATATATATATATATATATATATATATATATATATATATATCACCATATGAGTTAACCAACAGAAATATTGTATACCCCACTCTATGCTAGTTTACACTGAAGTGAGGGGTAGAAATGATGTAGTCCTATATAATCTCATTTCTGCGATGGTTGTATTTCTGGGAAGCTAATATAAGCACACTTGAAATACTTTTAGGGAATGATAATCAAGTGCTGTGTGGTGTGAATTGTAAGTTACAGAGTTTTAAAAAGGGATCCCACTAGGCTTTGAAGTTAGTTGGATCAACTTAAAGAGGGAGGTGGGTTTACTTTTTCTCTTTGGTCTACGATATGATTAATATTGCAGCCATATGTGTAGTCCAGTTGGTTTATTTTAGTGTCATTTTGTTTTTACCTCTTTTAGAGGTATGAAAAGTGATTAAAGAGACAAGACCAAGCTTGTTGTGTTTGGCTATATGCCAAGGCTGGGGAATTGTTGATTGTCAAATCTCATTATAAGCTTGAACTTTTCAAGGTTCAGGGATTGGGGGTATAAATCTGATACGTTGGCATTTTGTACCTTTTTATTCTATCTCTGCCCCAAAACATGAGAGTAGTGATGCCTTTTTAGTTTGAGATATTTGTAGAACCTACTTTGCAAGAAGGCAATGGAGAAATGTAAGTTTTATAAGAAAACCATGGCATTGCCCACTTTTATGAAGTTAAATATACCATTTCCCCTTCCCCTTTTCTCAGCAGATGTTTTGATAAGCTAAAAAGCTTAGCCTCCCTGGTATGAAACAAACTGAAAAATGTCCAGCTGAAAAAAAATATTAACATCAAATTTGAAACTTTTGTGCATACCCATGCATCCTGGCAGGAGCAAGAAGAACCATACTAATGAGTGGAGCTTCTCTTACTGCTCATTTTAATTCCTATCCATATTTCCTCATGGCTTGTTTTCCACCGATGCCTAAAGACATCCCCCAGTCTGACTGGTAGTAGTATACAAATGATTCTGAGCCACCTTGGAAATGTGGTCTATGCCATTGTTTCTCAAACTGAAGTAATTAGTCAGGATAAAATGCATTTTAAAGGAACAAAATTTCTTGAGATCCTAAAGAATATATGTTTTGAGAAACAGTGACTTAACAAGGTTATTTGAAATGTAAACGTGTTTTCCAATTTTAAGATATCTTTATTAAAGGCATATGATGTTTTATATAATTTATGTAGGATTTGAGGATCCCTGAGAATATATCCACAAACCCCCAGGGTTCTTATCACCCCAATTTGAGAAACACTGGTCTATGCTTGAGACCTTTTTTTGTTGCTAATAAAATTATTCAACATTGATATACAACTATAAATATTTATTGGAATTTGTTTTAAAGGGATCAATTCTGAGCTGGTTCTATACCCCCACTGAAGAGGAAGGATGGATCAATTTTAAGTGGATTGAAGCCTGCACTAGACAGCATCCAAAGGTGAATCTTGGATATTATATTATATTATAGTTATAATATAATTAATTATATTATATTTCAATTCATTGCTTGAAATAAAGTCTCTAGCATTTATAAAATGGGATGCTCTGAAAATGTGGGCATCTTCAAAATTGATATAATCTTTGTGTTAACTCAACAAATACTTATTGGGTTATACACTGGAATAAATAACAAAACCATAGATACGATTCCTGTCAACAAGGATGCTAAAATGAGCAAATAATTATGCTGTTGGGCAATTTGATGAGTAGCATAAACATGTTGGGAAGTTCTGTGGGGCACAGAGGAAGAAGAGTGAAAGAAACACTCTTATTGAGCAAAGTGATGGCAAGGGGAAAATGCAAAGTATGACTAGGGAGCACTTTGATCAGTTTACTCAGGATATGTAGGCTAAAGGCTTACAGACACAATTTCAGTATTTCTTGCTTTTTGCAAGTGTATTTTAATGAAGCACATGTTTTCTTAGATAGAGTCACTTTTTTCATGAGTTTGGGGACAGAAGGAATGAGATGCTGGCAAATTTATGAAAAAGTTCAGAAGTGGGAATAGGAACATCTAGCCTTTGGTCCTGGTCCTTGGATAAAATCACCATCTGTCTCAACTTCAGTCTAGGGATGGCTGATAAATTAAGACAGAGACTTGAATCGAATGTCTCAATCCCTGAAAATGACATTTTGTCATTTGCAAAATTGGAAAGCACTTAAGGTTTTTTTGGGGCATTTCTCTAAGTGGTTATTGTGATTTCATTTCTGACTTTCTTTCTTATAGAACCTTAATATATAGGATTGGAGGAAGTTTTCTGATCCTTGTTTTGTGCATCTTTTCCCAAATACCCCTTTAGTTTTTCTAACTTTCTACAACTTATCTACCCATTTCTCTAACCACCTCCCTAAATTGTAGGAAAACATAAGACCTAGGGCTGCTATGATTAAGCATTCATAAGTTTTTTCAGGATATCGGCCCTGGTTAGCAAATGTACACCTGCATGGGAGTTTGACTTGAAGTAAATAATTTAAAAAGTTAATCTGTGGTGTCTGCTAAAATATTCTTATTTGTGAAAGTGTTCTGGGAATTTACCATATTAAAGAGAAGAAAATTGATATCTGAACTGAGGTAACTGTTCCCCCGAACCTTATAAACTTGGTTGGTGACAGAGTATTGATGGTGTATGGTTAAACAGAGCTAATGCCTTCCTCTGTCTCAAGCCTTGCAGATTGGATTGGAAGAAAGCTTGATATTCTCAGTACCATAGTTTTGGCATAGACAAATAGCACTTAACACTGGTTTCCCTCAAAATCCAACTCAAGTTGAATCTTAAGTATTTGTTTGAGACTTAGCTGACCCAATGAATTTAACAAGTTAAACTTCAATGGCCATGCGCAGTTATATATCATTATATTGATGATATTGTGTTGACTTTTTATTGGTGATTTAGGTTTTACTGGATTGCTTTTCCTTGATCTCTCCAAATTAGAGTACTGAGACATCGAATGTTAGGCTCCTTGTGCTCCCTGTGCAAATGAATTTGTTAAAGAACTCTATCCTTCATTCTGATGACTACGTTGGAAATGAGCTTTTGATTTCTTCATGATAGGATGAGAGATTGAAGCAAATTTTAAATTTGGCCAGTGCTAGATTTCTTAGATGTTGGGTAGACTTATTATTTTGTTTGACCAACTAGAATGCTATTCTAGTTCCCCCAGACATGTTAGAGGCTATGCAGCAGATCCAAGTAATACTTTCTTATTGCATAAAATATGTAACAATGTTTGTAACAGTTTGGAAGTAAGGATATTGCTGGGAGATCAGTGTACATTACCATGTCTCATAAAATTTCTAGGTTACCTTATCCATAGAGGTGAAAACTTTTGTCATACTCTATTTTTACATTACTGGACTCATTACCAAATACCTAGGTTACTTTAATTCATAGCTTTGAAAACTTATGGCATACTATATTTTTTGTTTGTTAGTATGCTTGCCATTGTTTAGCATTGGTATGCAATTATTCTATGATCTATATACCATTAGAATTTTTTAGCCTTACATGTTTCCCTGACTGAAAACTGTCTATAACTCACTGCCTTCGTTTTGTAATGGATTGACTGGGTCCTTCCATAAAGTCTGATGAACAAGAACAAGAGTTTAATTGCTAATTTTAATAACTTTGACATTGTGGATTCTTCATATTTGGGCCTCATATGTTTCAACTTTAAAACTAAGTACAATTAAATCCTTATAAACAGAAAAGAAAAAACAAGTCTTTAGGCCAGATTTGCCAACAATGATGATACCTACTGTAGCAAAATCTGGAACACAGAATTACCAGTTCTCAGGTCCATTTTGCACTTGCTTTAAAAAAAACATGTTGTATGGAAACCAATTTGACAATAAATTTCATATTAAAAAATAAATAAAACAAAACAAAAACCCTGCGATTTTTAAGCCTTCAGCATCTGGTTGGAAGATTTAAAAGAAAAAAAAACTTGCTTATTTTAGAGGTTTACAGAATGGTTTTGAAGATAGTACAGAGGGAGTTTCTGTATACCCCACACCCATTTTTCCTTACTATTAACATGTTATAGTGCTGTGATACATTTGTCACAATTAGTGAACCAGTATTGCTACATTATTATTAACTAAAGTCCATACTTTATTTACATTTCCTCAGTTTTTCTTTAATGCTTTTTTAATGTTACAGGATCCCATCCAAGATACCACATTTTATCTAGTAGTCATGTCTTCCTTAGGCTCCTCTTAGTTATGATAATTTCTCAGACTTTATTTTTTGATAGCCTTGACAATTTTGAGGACTAACGGTCAAGTATTCTGTAAAATGTCCCTTTATTGGATTTGTCTGATGTTCTTCTCATGACAAGACTCAGCATGAGTTTTTGGGTGGAAGACTACAGAAGTAGATTGCCATTTTTACTTCTTGAGTACATACTATCAATATGACATATCATTGTTGATATTGATCCTTATCACTTGGCTAAGGTACTGTTTGCCAAGTTTCTCCACTTAACATATAAAATTATTTTTTCCCTGAGGCTCCTGGGTGGCTCAGTTGGTTGAACATCTGACTTTTGATATTGGCTCAGGTCTTGATCTCAAGGTCATGGGATTGAGCCCCACATTGGGCTCGGTGCTGAGTGCGAAACCTGCTTGTGATTCTCTCCCTCTGTCTCTGCCTCTCTCCTACTCATGCTCACACTCTCACTCACATACGCTCTCTCTCACAAAATAAATAAACATTAAAAAAATTACTTTTTCCCTTATCATAGTGTATTTGAAAGGAACTCACTATATGCTTAAAGAATGGGGAGTTTTGCTCCACCTCTTTGATGGTCAAGTATCTACATAAATTATTTGGAATTCTTCTGCATAGAAAATGTATCTTTTCTCCTCCAGTTTATGTATTTATTTAATAGTTCACATATACCAATGTGGACTCATGAATATTTATTTTATATGCTGGATAATGATTCACTATTACTTATTTTGGTTCATATCGTTTCAGCTTTGGCCAGTGGGAGTTCTTTCAGTTGGTTCCTTGAATATAACCCCATCCTTGTGAGTTTTTGTTTTTTGTTTGAGCTCTTTCTGGCACTACAAGATGCTGCAGGCTCATGTGTATGTCTCTCATCCCAGAATCTACCATTTCTCCAATGAGTTCTATTCTTTTTATTGGAGAGCAGTATTAGAAATTGAGATGTGGGTGCTATGTGTGCTCATTGCTACTGGGGTGTTATTGCTTCTATACCTTCTGAATTGATAAGAGCAAAAAGATATATATATATATATATATATATATATGCATATTAACTCATGTATATGTACATATCTGTTAGTATTTATATGTGTAATAATCTCTAGTTTCAGCTGAACATGGGTTTATACAGAGATTTCCAACTATAGCCCATTATCCCATGAATCATTATAGTCTCCTCTCGTGCATTATCTGTTACTTTCCACTCCAACAGCCTGGCTTGGTTAGGAGATTTTTTTTTTTTTTATGTTCATGTTAGGGTAGGTGAGTACATTGACAGTTGCCTCTATGGTTGAGTTTAGGGAGAGTTTAGCTATAGGTTGATTAAAAGTTTCTGAAATTAATTATGACTGTTCTACCCTAAATATTTCTCTAAGTTTTGAAACTTACAATAGGTTGCAGAAACAAACCTTTCTTAACAACTAGGCTCTATCCCAATTTCCACATTTGCACCTCATTTTCAGGTTAAATTACTCTAATAAAGTTAGGTAATCTGTTTCTTGGGTATGCATTTATTTTCTCAGTATTTTTTTTGTGATTAGCTATAGTACCTTGAGAACACTGGAGGCAGGGAGGGAAGAGAAGGGCATGTTCCTATGTGAGGTAGAGAAAATCCATTTAGTGACCTCCAGCTAGCTCTCCAAAGTACCTACATAAGACCCAAGGAGTAGATTTTTTCCTGGCAATTTGTAACCCAAATCCAATTTTCAACATTGTAATTTTACTGAATTTTATTCAAGCTAATTGGTGTGCTAATTTTTAAGTGTTCTGATTGATGTGTCACTTGTATTGCATATGGAGTAGTAACATGTTAATTTGTATTGGGCATAATTTTTATATTTTATGTTAGATATTTGAGACACTGTTTCTGAAATCTGTACAAGTTTGACAGTAGGGAGCTCTTGTCTCAATTTTTTCCTCTTTCCCCTCCAACATTTATTATGAACATTTTCAGAAAAGTTGAAAAATTTGTTTAGTGAACACCAATATACTCACCACTTAGATTCTACAATTATCATTTTGCTCTATTTGATTAAACTTTTCTTTAAAAAATTCTTATGCCCCTTCTGAGTTCATGGAAATAATTTTTAAGCTAAAGAGCATGAAAAAAATAAGAGTAAAGTCTTTGTGCTTAGATCGATAATAAAACTGTAAAACACAGCAAGTATACAAAGTAATAGTATATAAATGGCTACTAAAATGTGAAAATGTTACTATTATCATATTGCTTCTTTGCAGCATGGCATGTCTTTTCTCTCATGTGCTGTTAATACCCTTAACCAAATTATTACCCTTTTCAAGCTGCTGCAAGATCTTGTTATAGCACATAGAAGTGCTATTTGTCTTTCATTTGGCACAATACTCATTTATATATTGTTTTCCTCTGTCCTTTTCTTTAAACTCCAGGCAACAAAAGTAGTACCACTTGCCACTAATTTGGCACTGGAATTTTTCCATTTAAAGGTAGTCATCTAAATGATCTAGACTATTTTTATGAATATAAATGTGGTAAAAAATTTTGTAGAAGTCTCCTATACCCCTGAGTATCCTTGCCCATACCCCACAGGCAAAAGACCTCTGAATTGAGAGATAACCTGGGTTTAAGTACCACTTGGCCACCTACTAACTAGTTGTATAACATTGATGGAATTTCATCTCCAGGGCTCCCAGTTTCCTTATTTAGGGAATGAAAATGTCCAATTATATGATCAATAATACCCCTTCTAGCTGTGATGATTCTGTGACTTGGCTAGTGTTGGAGTACTTGAACCAGTTGGCCAGCTATGACACTAGGGTTTTAGGTCTAAAGTACGTTGATGTTTTGTTGAGCTATGAGATGACAGAGTGAGAGTCTTAAAATTCTTGTCAATGAGTATTGAATCCTAAAATACGTTTTTTTTTTTTTTTTTGTTTTGCTTTTTTCTTTTTTACCAGTTCCAAAATGTAATCACTTTCTCTGGCTTTAGCTTCCCTTTGATGGAAAGGGAATGCTTCTTGAACATGTCATCAGTGTAAAAACAAAACTAGAAGGCTTTGGTCTAATGTAGCCATACTCAGTAAATATGGTTCAGAGTGGATCAGAAGATCTGGAGAGATTGGACTAGTCATTTCCTTTTAGGTATCTTAACTGGGGTGTGTATAAATGAATTTGTATTTCAATCCATTAATTTAAAAATTCTTTGAGTAAATTTACTTGTACATGGAATGCCCATTTACCATCATTAATGGGGTTTCAAGAAGGAGCAGAATAAATATGTATAGATATGCATGAATTGCCATGTTTAACTGGAGGCCTGTATTAGGGGATAAAGTATCTAATCTTAAGGATGGGAAAGGATGTTGCCAAGAGATTTTGAAGCCTATTCTGCTCATATTGAGAAAGAACATCATAGAACACTGGTTTGGTTTCACTGGATATCTTATCTAGGGAGTAGAGTTGAATAAGTGATCTTTTACATACTACTGTTAGAATTTGTTTGATATTGATATAAAGGTACTTATCATATAGTAATTCCTGATCAGGAATCTGGAAGCCATACCTGGTGCTTTCCATACCATACCATATAAAGTACTTTGTTTTTATTGTTGGATTTCTCAACAGTTTTGGTGTCTTCCTGAGTCCTGTCTTTCTTCTCAAGGACGTTCTGAGCATGTGAAACCTGAGGACTGCAAGTAGCTCTAAGCAGCTTCACATTCAGCAGATCTTTCCTTTTGAGAATCTGGATAAACTCCAAATAATCTAAGATGATGGCTTGCAGGCCACCTGGAAAAAAAAAAAAAAGGTAGTTTGGGGAGCTCATCATTATGGGAATTCTGTCTTTGGCTTTATGGACTTTAACTTCTTGCAGCTCTGCTTTTAAAACAGAACATGAGCCAGTTTTTTTTTTTTAATCAATTCCTACATTTTTTTTTGGTCATATACACATATATTTTGACTTTACAGATGAGTGTGGCCTATTATTTCATTTATCCCTCCAGAGCTAAGCTCCAGTGAGGTCTATAAGGGCAAGCATACTTGATCCCCATTTCAAAAACAAAGAATGAGAGACGCAAAACAATAAATCACTTCCTTTTGCATATCATAGCTACTTAGTAGGAAAGATAGAACAAACCTATCCATTCTGATTAGCAAGCCTTGAAATTGAAATTATTTCCACATTCCTTTGACAGACTAGTAGGTAAGTGTTGAGTATTTGTTGATGCATAGTACCAACTTGATATGTGTCCTAGCCCTGTTTTGGCAGTCCCAATTCCATTGCCACTGTCATTCCCTTGTTTTAAAAAGTTGAGAATTTGTTAATTTGAAGAACCATAAAATTGCTGAAAGGTAGAATAACAGAGATCCAAGGGCCTGTGTAAGCTATTTACTGGATTCCTAGCTTTCTGTATCTTGTTTTTCCTTTTGCATAGATATGCTTAGATGTTGTTATAACAGGTGTTTTATATGCCTGTAACCATTATTGATTTCTCTGAATATCCTGGGATTCTGGTGGTGCCCCATTTATATGAGCTGTTCAAGAAAATGTACTATGTGGATTGAGTAGAAAACAGTTTTGTTTACCTTGGCATTGTTACAGTATGTTAATACTTGATATAAAAATTAAAACAGGGAAATGCTATATAAAACTAGATGGAGAGGCACTTTGATTGAGGTAGATTGCTCAGTTCTTAAAATAGTGCTTTATAAAAGCCTGAGGCAATGTGAAGAATTCTTAATGAACTCAGAGTCAGATCACATGCGAGTTTTTCTAAGTGACTCGATGGCTCACTTGGTTGAGAAAACCTTACCTCTCTTACTTTCAAGCCCTTGATTTCTTGAACCCCATCTTATTTTATGATGAGAATAACAAGGTATTAATAATACACCCTAGAGAAATGCTCATCAATGGATACTGTAGAATAAAGCACGGTATGGGAATTTGGGTAGTTACTCAGTTTTAAATTGCTCTTGGAGATGAAGGGAAATGCAAGGAATGGAACTGGAATGAATAGAAGCATTTGCATGTTGTTAGGCTGGTAGGTAGGATATGGAGTGCTACACAGTTTTAAATTTTCACCCCTCAATCCATCTGAAGAATAGGGCAGACAAGGTTTAATTTAATGACTAATTGCTAATTGGGACAGACTTTTCCAGTGTTCTGCATTTCAGTAACTTATTTTTCTTTTATCTCTTCTCCAGATCTTCCTCTGAAGAATAGGCTTGTTGCTCTACAGTGTTAGTGACCCATTCCCTTTGACGATCCCTAGGTGGAGATGGGGCATGAGGATCCTCCAGGGGAAAAGCTCACTATCACTGGGCAACAACCCTAGGCTAGGAGGCTTTACCAAGATTCTTTCCTGAGCCCAGGTAGGAAGTCTCACAACAACTGCCACACATCAGAGGTGGGTAAGTTGTCCCTAAAAGCATAAGTAGCTTTTAATTTTGATCTTGTTTTACGTTGCACTTAGTTTTCCATTAAGATTTTTTCCATTATTATCAACTGTGTATGTTTTGGTCAAAACAGCTTCCTAACTAACCTGGGAAGCAACTGGGTGTGAGATGGTTGAAAATAATGTGAAGACAGTAGTAGGCTGCATGAGTTAGGATGTTTAGGGTAGGACTAGTGTGTGGTAGAGGTTTATAGTTAAATTGTTCTTTTTTTAAAATGTTTATTTATTTTTTAGAGAGAGAGAGACAGAGTGCGAGCAGGGGAGGGACAGAGAGAGAGGGAGACACAGAATCCGAGGCAGGCTATAGGCATGGAGGCCGATGCGGGTCTTGAACTCACCAGCCGCAAGAACGTGACCTGAGCCAAAGTTGGATGTTTAACCGACTGAGCCACCCAGGCTCCCCTAAATTCTTTCTTTAAGGAGAGCATGGGAAACAACTGCTGCATCTGCACCATTTATCATGGCATATCATCATTTTGGACCCTTTGGTCCCCAGAGTCTTTCTTGAGGCCCTATTGGGGAATCTTGACAATCATTTACATATTTCAAGATGCCTTGGGCTGTCTTTGAGATAAAATGCAAAACAAACTGTTTGCGAAGATACATAGGAGCTGTATCTTTTTATGCTGTACTTGCTGGTTGATGGAACCTGACCAGAAATGGCACAGTTATCTGTCGCCACACATCTAGGATGTAGGGTCTAAAGAACCAGGACCCTGCATACTCTAGGTTGGTGATAAGAGAAGCTGATTAGGGGGATGTAGGTTGGGAGATGGAGGTAAGCATCAGTAAGTAGTAAGCCCTGATTATATAGATTTTGTACAGATTATTCAACCAAAAGAATAAGACTGGGATTGATGGTGTTTGCAGTGATTCAGTGAGTGTTATTAGGCAAGATAGTTTCCTATTTTTGCCATAGTTTCCTATTCTGTTGAATGAAGAACGTGTGTTAGTTTTATCTCTAAAGACATAAAAACCTCAACTTTATGTTTCTAAGCTTTGTAGAGACCCGTTTCTATAGCTCATTAATTTGAATTTTCCCATAACTCTTGCCTAGTACTCAATTAATACTTCTTTATGGCATTTACATTGTTTCCCTCTCATTTTTTGTAGCTCCTGATTGTTCCCTTCTTATCTGCCAAATCATTGTATCCCCAAAACAATGCAGAGAGCAAGAAATTTGAACACATCAAAGGAAGATCAACATGCCTGGCATGCTAACATTTTAGAACAGCAGAATGAAGTAAGTCGTTAGTGTTATAATCCTGTGAGGATCACTTTAAAGCTAATAGTTGTTTGTTCCAGGATTGTAAAGGATGAAGTATGATGGTTTAACGTGCAGGGGGTGCCAAAAGTGAGTTCCGAGGATAACCAATAACCTGTATTACCAACTAGGTTCACTGAAGCAATTCAAAGTATTACAGTCTGCATACAGTTGTGTCAGAGTAATTGAGTCTCACCTTGTCTCTTCTTATCTTCACCGCATAAATGCCTTGATACTCTTAGAGATGTAAACTATAGAAGCCTAAAACAAAAAAAATGTTTTTTTTTCTGAAATGTTTTTTTTTCCTCCATGGTTCTTCTCTTGTGAAAAGCATCTACTGCAGTTAAGATTTAGTGTTAAAGGAAGCCCAGTCCCTGAAGTTGCCATTATAATTGGGAAGGGTGTGAAAATGAAGTCAGTTTTTTAAAGGGATGGGGAAAGGTGATGAAATAAAGTGAGGGGATTGACTAGATGCTCTCTAAGAGCCCTTTATCATAATATTCACTCATTTGTGGCATCTTATTTGGCTCTTTTGAAAATCCTTGTAAACAATTGAAGCAGGATATTAAAAGGTACACATTCTATTTAAATCTTCTGCTACTCAATAGGTGTATGGCTTTTGTCAATTTAGTTTGTGGTTAGACTCGTATGTGAGGCTTAAGTGAAATCATGTATGTAAAGTGTTTAGTACAGTGTCTGGCATATGGTAAGTAAAAGGCAACCCAAGAAGTTTTGTAAGTTCATTTGACACGATACAGGTGACCATTAATACCGTCTACTGGGAGGCAGAGTTGGCATGTTTTGATTCTATGTAAGAAATTTGTAAGGTAAAAGTTTGTAAATAGAAAACATCTATATTGGTGGTGGTTGTTATAATAATTATTGTTAGTAATATAAGTAGTATTGGTGCTGATGATAGCTTATATTAATTATTAATGCACTTTTTGGTTTTCTTTTGTTGTCTTCTTTTTGTGATGCTTCTCATATTCCTGTTGTGCCCCTTACTTTATCTTGTCTTTACTTCTTAACCTCTTCCTCTGAATGTCTACCTTTGCTTACCTCTTTCACTCATAAGTGTGTATTTCTTTGTCTATTTTTTTTCTTGAATCTCTTTGGTTTTCCTTCTCTGTCTAAAGTGTGTCTCAGCCATTCCATGATTCTCTTGTTAGTTTCTTCTCTGTGTATCTTTGTCTCATTTTCTTGTTCCTAAGAGTTGTCTGTGCCTTGTCTTGGATGTCTCTCTCCAGTTTTTTCATTTTGTTAGTGATTCTCTTTGTTCTCCTAGATCTGGCTCTTCTTTCACTGTTCTTCCTTTTGTGTCTCTGTGTCACATGATGTGTGCTTTTTGTTCATTTCTTGTTCTGCCTATACCTCTCTTCTTGTTCTGTTGTGAACTCTGATTTTTTGTTTTCCCTTACCCTTCTTATTGGTTTCACATTTCACCTTTTTCTCATTCTGCCTTCCCTTCTACTTTTTCTACTCATTATCTCAAATTTCTGTGTCTCTTGGGCCATTTTCTCTCTATTTTGTCCTGCTTTGTCTCAGTGTCTCTTTTGCTCTCTGTTTTTTTTCCTGCTCTGTCTCAGTGTCTCTTTTTCTCTGTTGTTTTTTTTTTTCTGCTCTGTCTCAGTGTCTCCTTGCTCTTGGTGATTTTTCCATTTCAGCATTCATCTCTGTTCTCTTGTTTCTTCTCTGCTTTTCCCCTTCTACTCACCTTTGAGTATTTCAGCCTGTTTGTGAGTCTGTGATTCCCCCTCTTTGACTTTATGCAGTCCTCTATCCTTGAATATTTTTGTGCATTTGTATGATCATGTGTGTGTCTTTGTGACAAAGGGGCTTCCTAACCCCTTCCCAATAGGTACAGTGTGTCAACTATCAAAATACACATTGCAGAGCTGTTCGTTATGCCAGGACACCCTGTGAGATGACCCAAGACCTATGATGGACAGAAAGTGGAAGGCCCATAATGGAGAGAAGGCCCAAAGTAAAAGACAGATGGTTTGAGACTTGAGACCTAAAGACAAAAATGGAAAACCTGTCTCAAGATAGGTGGAAACTTCAGGCTTGAGACCATCTAAAGTCCTGACAACCATGATGTAAAAAGGTGGCCCTTGTTGGATAGAAGACCTGACTGAGTTGGATGGAAAGTTCAAGACTTGAGTTAGATAGAAGTCCAAAGACCCAGAGTAGGAGACTGAAGGCCTAAGAATGGGGACCCATCGAAAGCCTGAGACATAAGACACCATGTCTAAGACCTGAGATAAAAACTTTAGCTTGAAGATCTAAGATCCAAGGATGGAAGGCCCCAGACACACATAAAGACCCAGGACTCCAGCCTCTAGATGGACAGAAGGTCAAAGAGAGAAATCTATCTCAAGGCTAAATTAGGTGGGAAGCTAGAAGCCCATGACACAGAATCCAAGAAGGATAGAAGCCCCAAGACCAAAGGAAATCCCAAGATGAGAACGCTAAACCCCAGCTTTTTTCTATTGCCATCCTTCCTACTCTTGGACATTTTCAGTTCTCCCTTGACAGTTCTTATGTTTCCATTTAAACCCACTTTTTTGAGATGCCCTTTTAGATGTTGCCATTACCTTAAGGAAACATATCTTTACATTGGCAATATTATGCTTGGTCCAGTCTTAAGCCAATTTTTATCACAGTTTTGGGCCATTTATTGTTTGTTTTTTAAATTTCCATTTGTCTTTGCCTCCAATTCACATGAGAGAGACATATAGGTAACATTGTATTTCAGTTGTCCCTTTTCTTTAGGAGCTATAGGCTGATGAGCAAAGGCAAGCATCAGGCTGTTGTGGGAAAAAAGGTGCTAGGCTATTTAGAGAAAATGTGAAGAGATGTTCCAGGCCAGTGAGAAGAATTAGACAAGAAATACCCAGATGTGCCAGACTGTTGAAGCACTAGCCAGAAACACCTTACTTCTTTGAGCTTGGGTGAGCAGGATTCCTGGGGTTTGGGATTCCTAGTGATGGTTAAAAAACAGATGATTGGTCCTGGGACAGAGTGAGGCCCCAAGGAGGCAGTTTGAACTCCCTGCTCATAGTAGTGGCCTAATAATTTGGTAGACTGTGCCAGTACTGCTCCTGGGTTTAATACCCACCTCAACGTTTAAAGGTGAGAGAACTTGGGAATATTTACTTAGCAGGTTTAATCCTTTCCTTGATTCCCCTCCATGAGAGAAAAAAATTTAAACAATTGAGAATATATGTGAAAGCATTGTAAAGCAGAGAAAAAAGTGCAAGGCATTCTCATTAATAGTATATCAGCAGCCATGCACAGCTGACATTTAAAGTGTACTGTCAGTTGTGAAGCATTATGTAAATCAGGGGTCATCACACCCTTTCTGTAAAGGGTCATATGGTAAATATTTTAGGTTTTGTGAGCCATATGGTCTCTGACACATTTTTTAAAATTAACCCTTTACAAAGAAAAACTACTGTTAGCATGTGAACCAAGTAGATTTGGTCTGTGGGCCATACTACCATCCCTGATGTACATACCAGGGACTGTGTGCTGAATAATACTTGTGTGTGCCTGTCCCTGAGCTAGACACTTAAGGATGCAATAATTATTTACTATTACATCCAGGTGACCTGAAGAAAAATATGTGAATGTGCTTTGTAAACTGTAAAGCACTTAAAGATTTATGAGTTTCAGAGTTGATGAATGAATATTGACTACACAGTATGTACATTCTACTGTACATTCTACTAGACACTGTGAATACAAGGATTAAAAGAAGCCTGAATAAAGTACTTTGTCAGAAGTATGTAATACTATGAAGATATTAGGAATTGTTTGATAAATGAATAATTCATATATTTGTGGCCATCATGTTTCCGCTGCTCTGGTAATTTTAAGTAAAAGTACAGTATTCCAGGTAGCAGAAAAGCAAACACATGGAAGCTGCTTTTAAAGCATAAAATATACTACAAACACAAGGGATTAAGCTATTGTGAAAACTTATAACATGTCACATACCATGCTAGGTGCTACAGATGTCAAAGGGAAAACAGTGTCCTCAGTAGGGAATTAAAAATGTCAGATTATGAGGTGCATATTAAAGTACTTTGTAAACTAAAGTACTGTATAGATACCAGTGTGTTACATGTTTATGAATATTATTTGCCTTTTATGGGCCAGGTATATTTTGGGTACTCTGAAATCTAAGATAATGCTTCCAAGTAATAAGAGGGGGGCTTATGTCCTAGACTATTTAGATGTAAAGAATTGGATATTGCTTGTTTTAATCAATCAAGACTTTAATGGTGATGTCAAATTAAATTATCACCAGTATATTTTACCAGGTAACAGGTAAATGTAATGATTGAGATTGCACTTGCACTTTCTAAAGTGCTATATAAATACAAGACATTAGCTGTTTTCTGTGTGAATAAAACTTTCTGTGAGATAGACATTGTCTCCAGAAAATTCTCATTGTGTTCCTGACATCCACTATGACAAAGGTAATATAAATAGTTATAGAAACTGAGGGTTTAAATACTTGTTGAATGAATGAATGAATATCAGTTACTTACTATGTGGACTCACTATTATAGGCACTAAAGAGGTACAAAGATTTATCATTTCATTGTGCTTACAGCTGAGAATAAGCCGATACATGTGTCAGCATTTTGGGAACTCTAAAGCATCATATAAGTGTAACTACTGATTTTCTGATTTGGTGCTGAGTACTGGGCTTATAAAATTATATCACACTTATTATACTATGAAAAAAGTTGGAAAAATCTGAGGAAGAGTTCTTAACTATTAAACACTCTGAATATGCAAAGGATTAAATATCTGGTAAATGCAAAACTGGTTAATAATTGTCTATTACATGCCAGTCTCCTTGCTAGGCATTAAGGATGTGAAGATAAACCATCTTTATTGTGTCCTGGGTAGCAGCAGATAATGTATAAAATCAATTTATAAGTCTTAAACTGCCATATATGTATAAGCAATATCTGCTGAATTAACATTGATTATTTACTCTGTCTTATCTGTGGAGACAACAAACGGGGATGCAGAAATTATCATTATTATTGAACTTACAACATAGATCTGTGTAAATTTACAAGCCTGCTGTTCTATACAGATATAAGGAAATAACTTGGCTTAATGAATGATTACTTTCTATGAGGCTTACAACTATCCCATGCCTTAGGATATAAAAATGATTTTATTCTTATGAGGTGTTCATAGGAAGAAATAAGGAAATCCAGTGAGAAATAAGGAAATAAGTGAGATCCAGACTAAAAGTTAAGCACTACTAAGCTTATTTAATAAAAACATGGGAAAAATGGAATTGTGCCAGGAAGTATGCTAAATGCTGAACTCTGTGGAAAGACAATATCTGAATCAGAGGGTGTCCTTCCTCTCTAGCTAGACTGAAGAGATGGGAAATGTTTTTAAAAAAGATGTTATAGTTCTTTATCAGTCTTTAAAATGTTGAATGCTGAAGGTGGAGGTGAATGAGATCCACCCTGCCTGGCTTAAAATTAAATGGCTCAGGTTTGGTTTTAGATTCATATAATAAACCTAGAGCATCTTTTATGTGGAATACATCATTCTAGGTCCTAAGAGAAGTGAAATGGCTAAGACAAAAGGGCATCAGAATACAGATTATAGATGAAGATAAGAAAACATCATTGATTTTTAAGTAGATATTTGAGTGCCTGTTTTCTGGACAGTATTATGCTAGATAAATTAGTTGAGTTGGCCTGGTCCAGAAAACTTATCGACATGCCTTAGAGATTAAAAAAAAATAGAAAAATAAGGCATGATTCTTTTAATGTTAAATGAAGACTTTTTTCCTAATTCTTTCTAATTTTCACTTGCTCATTGACCTAGTTTGAAGCCAGAAGACTGATAATAAGGGAGCTTAGGGTTTGTCCTTTAATTCATTACTTTAACATTCTGTTTTGATTATAGATGGATGGTTTAAGATGAGAATTAAGATAAAACAACTGGTTTTAAAAATATTTGCTTATTGGCCTGGCATAGAGTCAGGAAGCCACTTGAGCAGTAAAGATTTTTTTCTAGATTTTCTGTATTTTGTAAAAATTTATTTACCCTGTATAATGTTCTCAAATGCAGAGAATGAAGAGACTTAAAGGACCTATACCAAAATGTACTTTAATCTCACTAGTTTATGGTGGAAACATAGGAACTAATTTAATAAGAGACTGCAGTTCTTTCAGTTTATTGAGCCGCTGTGATAGTAAGACACTGAGAACAAATGATCACCTTCTCCTTGGCATGTTTTATAGAGTGGGAATAAGAGAGAACTTTTCATTTATACAAACTTTGAGGAAGGTGATGTTAAATTGGAACAGATCTGGTAAGAAAGGCACTTATTTTGTCTTGGAGATGCAATAGGACAAAACAAAAACAAACTAACAAAACAAAAAGGAATGAAATTCTTCTTTAAATGGAAGTGTCTATTTCAAGGCATTGTGTTAATTGCTAGACAGAAAACAAAAAAGATCTTGACTGAAAGATACTTTTTAGTTAGCTTTGAGACTAGAATATAAGAGATTACTGTTCTTCATTTATTCATTCTACAAGTACATTTGAATGCCTATTATGTATAAAGCTCTTTGCTATGTTCCCAGATAGCCCGAGAGACATGAAAAAAACAAAAGAAAAACAAAAAATAAATGCTTTCCTAGAGAACTTTTAAAGCTTTTCTTTTGGCCTGTTTTCTGGTTAGGGGCATGGCATAGTCCGCAAATAATGTTGTGGGTTTTAATTGCTGTTCCATGTATCTTCTACCACTCTGGCCACTACAATAAGCAGGGTTTTCTATTGAGCTTGCTCTTTAAGTTGCAGGAACTTTCTTTATAATAGGCACTTTATTTTTCCTGGCCCATCCCTAATGAAAAATGACTGTGACCGCTGCTGGACAGAAGGAGGGATGACAAACAACTAATTCCCAAATTCCAGCTTCATTGGTACCAGCATTGGGGAAACACTTATACTCTAGCGACAATTGGTTTTAAAATGCATTTACCAGTTTTGTCTGTTTTTAATTGTTTACATTTTTACATTCTGACAAATATGTGCTGCCTAAATAGATCTCTTTGAAATACATAACATAATTGGAGATGGAGACATGATTTCTCTTTTGCAATAGTATCTCAACTTAACCTTTAGAAATCTCACCATCAAAACATGTTCAAGAAAGGACTTCTTAATAGTGGAATAATATCAGTTAATTAAAATAGCTTAACAATTTTACCATGTTTAAAATTTCAGAATAATAGAAATTGGAAGTAATTGGCAAAAATTGGAGGGAATCAACAACAATCCTCAATCTAGGCCCAACTGGGTTTTGACCTTTTCTATTTTTAAATCACTCACAGAGGGTGGGATAGGAGGAAGAGTGAAAGAAAAGGTCAAACCAGTTTCTAAGGGCAGCCTGCCTGTGTTTGGTATTGGTTTTAAGAACATTACTACCTCCAAGTCTAACTAGGGGATTGCTTTTTTTAGTTTAATGCAATTCCGATCAGTAGTCCTTACTGAGATGAAGACATGGTACTTTGTCCCCCACTAATTTCTGTAAGTCTTTGAGAAACAATTTTGAGCTAGTTATCAACTAAACCTTGAGTTAGATAATTATGGGATTTGTTAATTAAATCAATGTAACCTCCATCAGAAGGTAGTTTTAAAGTCAACATTCACTGCAAAAGAGGAGGACTTTATTGTTCACAGTAATTTATATAACTTTTAGTTTACATCTGTAAATGAAGAAGGAAATAGGTGAATGGCAAAAGATAATTGGTGGAGGGAACAAAGTTGAAGACAAATTGGGTGTGATGTTTCTAGTTTTCACTTTGTACATTTTTATTTAGGCATCAGATATATCTGAAATACTGTTTGGCCTTTAATACTGTGGTATCAGATGGATTCTGTAACACCCATATTTTCAAGTTGGGGTCGGGGAGTACATTATTGGAAATTAGACAGGAGAAAGTAACTAAAAGCCTTCCTTTCACAGTTCCTGACATCCTAAGACTACTGCTATTGATAAGAATAAGAACATACTATCATCTGAATTTTTATGGCATAAATGAAATTATGAACAAATACATTTTTAAAGGAAATGGCTTCATCTCTACCCTTCTGCCTAAAAGGGAATCTATGCCAAATGTTCCAATAAATGGGAAGATACACTTTGACTTGTGAACTGATGTGAAAATGCAGAATCTTTGATTTTTGAGTGTTTTGAAGATTGAAAAATCTTGCTCAGCATGGGTGACTACCAAAAGCAATCTAAAGCTATCGACATGTCACAACTGAGACAAATTGGGGAATGTGTTGTCTAATGTGAAATAAAATGTACTGTTTTGAAAATTTTGTATTTTGATGTGACAAGTTCTACCTCACTGTTCCTAGGTACGCTAGTAATCTCCTTTTTTTATTACCTTAATTACCCAGTTTACATACATGGTTTGAGGTCTCATTTCTTTATTCCTTCAGTTGCTTTGGTCAGCGACACTGAGAAGTAGAAACCCAATTAAAAAAATGTGAGAAGCAAAAAGTTATTAAGGTACAGGGTGGTATAGGAGTAAGGTATAACAAAACTTTTTGTAAGGATGTGGGAAGTAGGATGTATTTGTGCAGGAAATCACTATAATTAAAGAAGTTACAGTCCCAATCCCTGAGTAGGTGAAGAGATCTTTGGTGTTCCTAGAATTTTGAATGATTAAATACTCAAATGTTAGATTGGTGACTTCATAGGTGTATGACTCCCTGCAGTGCTTACAGGCAATAAATAATTGTCTTTGAAGAAAGTCTTAAGTCCTTAAGGGCCAAGTAACTTCAGTACATGTGCTTTTAATACTGATGCCTGGGAAACTCATTTAACCTTATAAATGAGTATGGTGTCAGATCATAAAATTGGCCCATATCCTGATGTGTTGCTTCTGAAAGGGAATGTACGTAGGTAGCCCTTAGTGGTTATTTTCATTTCCCTGCAAGACTAGGTGTGTGGGACAGGGAGAAAGCTGGTGGGGAAACTGGAGAGGTTAGGAAAGAGCTCCTTGAGGTTATTCTTGGGTGTCCTGCAAGGCTCTGTTTCCTTAGGTAGCTCTGATTCCCTCATGGGCTGACTTACCAGTCTCCTTGTCATTTTGCTCTGCTTGCTCCTGGGTTTGTCATACCATTGGTCCTCAGAGTTCTCAGTTACAATCCTCTGATGGAGAGGGAATAAAAAGCATCAAGTCTTGCTTAATGAAAAAAGGTCAGATATGCCAAGTTTAATGAGGCAGCAGCAATATTTAGAAAATGACAAAGCATTTGGTAGTATTTTCCACCTTTCATATTTTCTGTGGGGTAAGGATGAGGTGATCACTGTGTGCTCCTCTACTGTTTTGTTCCAGGCCAAACAAGATTAACTTGATCCTCCTAAATAGGTCACTATTTTGCCTTTGGTTATAAGTTTTTCTCAGTTATTTCTTTGGAAAAGGTAGTGTTACTGGAACTAGTAGACTTAGGAAACCTAGCATTTCAATTTGAACATTGTGTAATTTAAGTTGGGTCTAAAATCGAGCCAGCCATTCTGTTCACAATGAGTGGGCATAAAAACTGCTAGTTATAGGTGCAACTTTTAAAAAGATGAAGGAGGAGGGGATTTAAGATGGCAGAGAAGTAGGGGACTAAGGTTTTCCTTGTTCCTCAAACACAGCTATATTGAGGTAAGATCACTTGGAACACCCAGGAAATTGATCTGCAGAGGCAGAAAGATCACCACACTTGGAGGGAGAAGGCTTGGCAGGATCAAGGTGTGTGTATGTGAATTGCAGATAAAACAGCATAAGCATGGAGGGGAGGGAACGCTTTCTGTGCAGTCAAAAGCGAGGGCTTGTAAAAGTTGGCATCTAGTTAGCACAAGAGGGAAACCTCTGGACCACGACTGGGGAATGAGAAATACTGAGAGTGCCAGTTTCCATTTTGCAAACAACCTTCTTTAATCCTCATCAGTGAGGGCGAGTTAAAAACACTTCATTTGGTATGTAGCTACTGGTCTAGAGAATACATTTATTTTGCAAACAATCTTAGGAACTGAAACTCAGAGGTTTCAAAAGTGTGCAACTTTCTCCGGAGAGAATCCTGGAGCAGCCACACTCCTGGGGAGGAGGGAGCTGGCCCCAGAACACCAGGCGAGGTGTAGCATTTCTCAAGGGTGCACTGGGAGAGAACAATCTCCTTCCTTGAGTACTATGGGAAGAGGGTTTATTGCCTCCCCAAGGACAAAAGACCTTGCAGGTGCCAGCCAAAGGCTTTCTATCAACAGGGTGGAGTGGCTCTACATCAGAACAGGGTCCACGTGGTGCTGGGTCCTTTAAGACACTGGGTTTTAAAAAAATGGAGGCCATGAAAGTCCACTGAAGGACCTTGATACAGTTCTTAGGAATTATGCCAAATGATGGAGCATTAAGACAGTTACATGGTAAATGGGGAAACCTAGGAACAGTTTCCATACTTTTAACCTTTTAACTATATTGCTTCTCTTGGCTTGATAAAGGAGATCTTTAAAAAAAATTGGGTGTGGTTCACCCACAGTGTTACATTAGTTTCAGGTTTATAACATAGTAATTCAACTTCTCTATACATTATGTTATGCTCACCACAAGTGAGCTACCATTTATCATCATAATGCTATAACAATATTATTGACAATGTTCCCTGTTCTAGTGATTTACTCATTTTATATGAAGCCTGTATGTCCCACTTCCCTTAACCCATTTTGCCCATCTCCCAACCCCCTCCATCCTTATGGCTGCCATCAGTTTGTTATCTATAGGTCTGATTCTGCTTTTTGCTTGTTTATTCATTTTTTTGTTTTTCGTTTTGTTTTTTGTTTTTAGATTCCACATGAGTGAATTCATAGGGTATGTGTCTTTCTCAGTTTTACTTATTTCACTTGCACAATACCCTCTAGGTCCATCCATGTTGTCATGAGGCAAGATCACACCACTTTTATTGCTGTATAATATTCCATTGTATACATATATCGCATCTTCCTTATCCATTTGTCAATGGTAGGTGCTTACGTTGCTTCCATATCTTGTATAAAGGTAATTCTTGAGGGGTTTTTATTGCCCTCAGTTCCTGGGTTTTGCCACAGTCTTTCTTCCAGTACTAACCAGCATTCCTAATGGTGATGTTCCATTTACCCACTCTGATTTCTTTTCCATGTGTACTCTGGATCAAAATAATAACTTCTCTAAAGTGCTAAAGTGATGAAAGTTCTCATCATTTGAATGCATAAGAGAAGATCAAAGGAATAGGGGAATGTAGACTAAGGTAGGAAAGAAGTTGGATTTAAGCAGACTTGCAGATAGCTACTTACATAAAACCTATCATTTCTGTGGGGAACTTGGTGGTGAGGAAGCAGAATTTACAGGTATAATGAAAAAACCTTTGTTTCTCAGAAGAAAAATACATGGAAGAAGAATGTTAAAGGTAGGATGACTTTTGAGGGCCTCACTTTTATAATCTACAGGAAATGATTAGATACATCCTCCCAGACTTAGAATAAATCCCCTCATCTTTTCCTTTCCCCCCAAAATTTAAGTCAATGATTCTGACAATATCCCTGGAATGACATCTACATTTTGAGAATAGAGGAAGAGATGTGGGATCCATCTATAATGGTGAACTATGCTGCCCTCCCATTATCAGGGGACATTTGACAATAATGCTGGAGGTTAAGAAACTGCTCCTTTATTACTGCAGATAGTCTCATCTGCAGTGTGGAAATTTTATTCCCTCACTTCAATTAAATTCCATTGGATTTTGTACAGGAGGGTGTTAGCCATGTAATTCTCAGAGTATTTAGAATTGTATACAGAGGTGCCTGGGTGGCTCAGTCCCACTTCAGCTCAAGTCATGATCTTGCAGTTCACGAGTTTGAGCCCAGCATTAGGCTCTGTCTTGACAGCTCAAAGCCTGGAGCCTGCTTCAGGTTCTGTGTCTTCCTCTCTCCCTGCCCCTCCCTTGCTTGCACTCTGTCTCTGTCTCTGTCTCTCTCTCAAAAAAAAAAAAACACTAAAAAAATTGTGTATATAAATGCACATAATAAAGATGAGGCATCAGAAGTCCAGGGAACTTAGTGTCACAATAGAAATCTAGCTGCGGTGAATCCAGATCTAAGATCACTTGATGTCTAAATTAGTGCTTTTCTCACTATATATTCCATATAGCCTCTTTTATGAGAAGGGAAACATTCTTATGAGAAAAGACTTTGGACTATGGATACCTTATAGTTGGGAATAGTGCTCCCTAATTACAACTAACCTCCAGCAGAGTACTTCATGTCATTATGATTATGGAGAAATAAAATTTTACAGACTACCCAAAGAAAGATTATAGCAATTGTACAACATTTTTGGGAATCATTGCCTGAGTTCATATTTTGCTGTTGCCACTTACTGAATATGAAGTCATTAAATCTCTGCTTTTGTTTTCTCAACATGGAGATGATGACAGTACCTATCTCATGGAATTGTACTGGGTTTTAAATTAGAAAATACATGTAAGTACAACAGTGTCACATAGTAAGCAAATGAATGCTAGAAATAATAATTTAACTATAAGGTTGAAGTGGGTATGACTACTTTTTGGTAATTCACCCTGGCTCATTATAAATGAATTCTTATTGGGATTGGGGGTTGAAAGACATATGGCGAGCATTTTCCAAAGGATAGGCCAAAAAGCCTTGGAGAAGCCACATTTTGCCTATGATTTTAAGGCTATTTTTATGCACATGGTCATCTTAGATCTATAAGGAAGAAGTTGCCATTTTCCTGTGTGTAATAACATGGTTCCAAGGCGACAGATTCTATTCAAATGAGAGAATTGTGAAAAATATGTTAGCCTTCTATAAAGGACAAGATTCAAAACTTAGAGTATTTTTTATATCTCTTCATGGGGGACTCATATTTTACCTCAACTCAAAGCAGATGCAGGAGACTTCCCAGCAAATCCTGTTAAAGATCAAGTGGGAAAAAATGCAGTGACCTCCAAATTATTATGAGAATGAGGCACCTTTAATTAAGATGAATCTTTCAATTTTGGAACAGGATTGAACCTGGAGTTGAAAGGGAAGAGGTTATGAAGGATCTCCTTTTGGCATTTATATAAATTCCTAGCCCTGAAGACATCGACAAAAATGGGTGATTAAAGATCCCCTATAAGAGGATCATAACCTTTGATCTCCCAGACACTAGAGGGTCCTGCAAATGATGTCTCCTGCCCTGCTGAGTCAGGGTGGTTGTGGTTCCTTGTATTGGTGCCTAATACAAAGAAATCTGAACAGCTTGAAGGAAGGTAAAATGTTCTCTTCATCCCCTTTCCTCCTATCCTGACCCATACTTCCTTTTGTTCAGAAAGGGGTAAGGTCTGAAGCAGGGAAAAAATAATTTTTCTTCTATTACTACGAGGCGGCTGAAACTATCAAATTCTTTTTTCTCGCTCCACTTCCTCATTTTTACATCTCTTTTTATATCCATTTTTTTTTTTACTGTTATATCACTACAAAACAGGACAAGAAGTGGCTGCGGGTAGGCAAGAATTGAACTGAGAACAGTCTGAGGTACACCCTTGTACTTGCTCAGGTGAGAATCCAGTCATTGTGCTAGAGTACTCTCAGGTGCTATTGCCTGAAGAACTGGAGGCTTTCTCTGGTTGAATATCCAACCAATGGTATTTGGTGTGTAGGAGGAAGGTTTAAACCTGAGTCTGCAGGGAGGTAGTAAGACCATGAGAAAGAGGTAGTTGTCCGAGTAGCTTGCATGAAACCGTTTTATGATCCCAAATACATCTTCTCACATCACCCCTTCTTGCTTGAATAATCATTGGAAAGAATAAGGCTTAGCTGGTAATTAAGTTATTCTTGAGCTCCAAGATGTAGTGAAAGATACAGAAGTGGTTTTAGCTATCTTGTCTTTACTAAGCTATTGCCTTCAAAAAGGAATGGAGAAAAAATATAGCTGTGACTGACTGATATTGGCTCATCCACACTCTGAAAGGGGAGACCTTCTCTAAAAGATACTACCTATTTCTTGATATTACAACTAGACATTATTTTTGGGTTCTAGGACAGTGGGTCATGGGCAGCTAAGGCTTGAGAAGCTGGACATAAGATTTGGGACTTAACTATTGCCAAATAGAAATTACCATTGATACTATAGATGGCAAGTTGGCTTTGGGGAAAATTCAGGATAAATAGTAAATCCTGCCATTTTCAGCAAAAAAAAAAAAAAAAAAAAGAGTGTGCTGGAATTCTACATGGTTCACAGAAAATAGCTCTAATAACAATGGCCCACTTAAGCACTAGATTGATTACTAGCACTCAAATGTACAATAGTCATACCATTAGCTATTCTGGAAAGGCTAATAAAAAGCCAAAGCAAAGCCCTAATCACGGACTTCCCTTCCAAATCTAATCTGGAATCAGAAGTCCCTTTATTTTGTCCCTTCTATTTCTTGTCCATTCCCTACATTGCTAAGGAGAGTGCAATGACCAGAAGAAAGTCTGGATGATCTACAAGCAGCCCTTAGATTAAACAGTGTATAAATATACCACGTGGAGAAAAAGAAATAGAGTAGTCAATATTAGGATTATGCTTCTAGTCAATATCAATGATTATGTTAAGTCAGGCACTTGTACCATCTTATGCCATTCTTAATTGAGCCAGAAACAGTGCTCAATTACCTCTTTCCAACACCAATCCCTGTACACTTTTTCCTCCATCAGGTTTTTTTGTTTTGTTTTGTTTTGTTTTGCTTTGCTTTGCTTTGTTTTGTTTTTTACCTATGTATCTTTGGAATAATACATGCTGGAGAAATGGCCAGTGTTAGAGGACTTAAGCCTGTAAGGGAAGTCACAAAACGGGCACCAGGCTTTAGGAAAGCAAGACAGAGAAGGACCCTGTTATCAAGCAAGGACTCCCATATCCTAGAAGCCCAAAACATGTTAATTTGTTGGGGAGGAGAGTCTGCATGTTTATTTGATAGGCTGATTAACCAGGTACCAATTCCTTTTAGTTGCTTCTATAACCCTTGCCTGTATTCTGATCCTTTCTCACCTTGGTATTTGCAGCTTTTACCTTGCCAAGTGCTTCCTGTTCATTTCTTAATACCTCTGGAATACCACAATCTCACTTTTATAGGGCTATGCTTACATATAGGGAAAGCTGTATATTGTCTGTGTGGTGTGACTTCCAAGGGACAAGAATGGTTCATTACTCAAGTCCCTTCCTCATAGCTGATGTCTGAGATCCCATTATTTAGAGATGAGTCTTTGATTCTTTAATATGTGATAAAGCAGGGACTATGTTTATTTTGGTTTTGTACCTGCCAGAATCTAACAACAGTGCCTTGCCCATAGGTGATGCTCAACAAATATGTGTTGAATTTGACTTAAACTTCAGAACACTCTAGGAGAGAAAACATGATTTTCATTCCACACATAAGCAAGATCAGCAAATACATCACAGTTTCTTTCTCCCAACCCATGGAAGATAGTATTAAACAATTTTGACACTTATTCCTGCTAAGCTTATTTCCTAGAGATTGCTAGTTGCTCACAAAATTACAGTCTCCCCTTCTTGGCTTAACATGTGGATGCTAAGCTAGACTACATTTCCCAGCCTACTTTGCACTTATGTGTATCCAGATGATTGTTATAACCACTAAAATGTGAGTGAACGTTATGTAGGCCTGGCTTTTAAAACTTAGTGTATAATTGCCTCTTCCCACCAGCTGCAATATAGACATAATAGCTATCTACCTTCAGCCATACAGATGACAATCATTCCCTACAAGATGGAAATATGAGGTGGTAAGAAAACAAGTCTCTGAATGACTAAGAAATAGAGTTTCCCCTCTGACCAGAATTTTCTACATTGGGACCATCACGTAAGAAAAAGAATATTTGTTTACACCACTGAAGTGTTGATTTTCATTCTTACAGCAGCCCATTCTTCTTCCCATAACTCAAAACAACTGGACGCAGCCCCACAATCCTTCTTACAAAGCATTTCAGGTAACTACTATTAGTAATTAAAGAGTTGGCATGCAAGATGAAATTTATTTATTGTCCTAGCACTAAAGGATACATTTTTAAGAGAAGATCATATTTTGAAAGAAGATTGTGAGGAAGCTGGAGAACAGAAGGCCTTCAGTCTCTGAATGGACAGGAAAAGGGATTAAAGGAAACTGGAATAATACAAAACAAGATAAGTAGTTGTAACAGAAATCATATCACCCAAAAGTTTAAAATAATTACTATCTGGCATTTTACAGATAAATTTTGCCAATCATTGGGCTAGAAAGTAAGAATAGTAGGTGATAGAGTTGAAAAGGTATGGCACATACCTTTATATAGAACGTTGGAAAAGCTCAGGATCACCAAATAACCACCACCTTCAAGAAAGGGAGATACACAGGGGAAGATGGTGGTGGGGGAGGAGGAGGACCCTAGGCTTACTTCATCCTACAAGTACAACTAAATAACTAACAAATTGTCCCAAATATCCAAAAACCTGATTTGACGACTGGCGGATCAGACTCCACCACTAAAGGTAGAGAAGAGGCCACATCAAAGAAGGTAGGAAATGTGGAGACCAGCTTGGGAGAGAAATGGATTATAGCTGCCATGGTGGGGAGAGAGCCATGGTTGCAGAGAAAGGCCAGAGACAGACTAGCACACAGTGGACTGCAAGGGGAAAATGAATACCCACAGCAATTGGCTTGGAAAGTGAGAAGGGGTAAATTTTGTGAGTTCTGGCAGCCAATAGGGCTTAAAGCTTGGAGTTTTAAAGGTCAATGTTCTTGGCTCTGGAACAACTGGGAAGAAATTGGGGCTGCTGTTAGAGAAAAAGCAGGGCAAACAGCCTGTGAACATACAGCATGGAAACAGCAATCTGAAGAGTACCTGGGGCACACAGTGGGAAGGTTAGTTTCTCACCTCAGAGCATGTCCCAGAGAGGCAGCATTCAAAGAGAGGCCATTCTGGGAACAAAGGAACTGGCAGATGCCATTTGCCTCCCACCCCTCAGCCTAAGCACAGAGCCACGGAGCATGTGTAGGAACAAATGAAGTGCTGACCCTTGCTACCTAACTTGTTTACACCACGACTGCCCCACCCACAGCCTGGAAGAACCACCCTTCCCAGTCATGCTTGCCTCAGTCTCAGCCTGGTGGGCCTCCTCCCCCAGAAGACCACCTCAAACCGCTGCCAACACCAAATCTTCTGACCCAGGAATTTTATGGAGCCTCGGTTCCAGTGGCAGTGGTAACAGGTCTCATTTCATAAGCAGACCAGGGCACACCTAGATAAACCCCACCACATTCAGGCCAGGGACCAAACACTGCCCATAACAGGGAAAGAGAGACTCTGTAGAAGACTAGCCTGAATGATAAAGCAGTCAGGACACAATAGCAGAGCCCATAGCATACAATGGAGACACTCCCAGGAGCACCAGGCCTTGGGGAGCAGGGACCACTACACTACAGGGCACCATTGGACCTCTTCTTCATAAATCCATTACCGTGAAGAATAGGAGATATAGATCACTTTCCTAACACTCAGAAGCAGACACAGAGATTTAGACAAATGAGAAGAGAGAGAAATTTGTCCCAAACAAAAGAATAGGACAAGGCCACAACCAGAGATGTAAGCAAAACAAAAATAAGTAATATGCCTGATAAAGAATTCAAAACAACGGTCATAAGGATATTCGTTAGACTTGAGAAAAGACGGGAGAACATCAGTGGAACCCTTAACACAAATAAGGAATAACAAAGCAGAGATAAAGGGTCCAATGAAAAAAAAATAAGAAACACACTTGGAATGAACAGCAGGATGGAATAAGAAGAGGAATAAATTAATGGCTTAGAAGACAGAGTGATGGAAAGTTATCAGGCTGAACAAAAGAGAGAAAAAAGAATTGTGCAAAACCAGAATAAACTTAGAGAACTCGGTGACTCCATCAAATGTAATAATGTTTGTATTATAGAAGTCTCAGAGAAAAAGAGACAAAAGGGCACAGAGAATGTATTTGAAGAAATAATACCTGAAAACTTCCCTAATCTTGGGAAGGAAACATATCCAGATCCAGGAGGTACAGAGGATCCCCAACAAAATCAACAAAAAGCAGATCTACACCATGACATACTGTAATTAAATTGGCAAAACATAGTGATAAAGAAAAAATATTAAAAGAAGCAAGAGCAAAGAAGACAGTTACAATACAAGGGAAACCACACAGGGTTATCAGTGGATTTTTCTTCCTTTTTTTTAATTAAAAAAATGTTAATGTTGCTTTATTTTTTCAAAGAGAGAGACAGAGTACGATCAGGTAAGGGGCAGAGAGAGACAGTGGGCAGAGAGAGCACAGAATCCCAAGTAGGCTCCAGGCTCTGAGCTGTCAGCACAGAGCCCGAAGCAGGGCTTGAACTCATGAGCCATGAGATCATGTCCTGAGCTGACGTTGGATGCTTAACCAACTGAGCCACACAGGTGCCCTTATCAGTGGATGTTTTAGCAGAAACATTCCAAGCCAAAAAGGAGTGGCATGATACATTCATAGTGCTGCGTGGGAAACATCTGCAGCCAAGAATACTGTATCCAGCAAGGCAATCATTCAGAATGGAAGGAGAGCTAGATGGATAACAGACACATGAAAAAGTTCTCAATATCACTCACAATCAGGGAGATACAAATCAAAACCACAATGAGATACCATCTCACACCTGTGAGAATGGCTAAAATTAACAGTTTAGGCAACAGCAGATGTTGGCCAGGATGTGGAAAAAGAGGAATCCTTTTGCACTGCTGGTGGGAATGCAAACTGGTGCAGCCACTCTGAAGCAGTATGGAGGTTCCTCAAAAAATTAAAAATAGAACTACCCTGTAACCCAGCAATTGCACTACTAGGTATGTATCCAAAGGATACAGGGGTGCTGATTTGAAGGGGCACACGCACCCCAATGTTTATAGCAGCGCTATTGACAATAGCCAAAGTGTGGAAAGAGCCCAAATGTCCATCAACTGATGAATGGATAAAGATGTGGTATATACATACAATGGAGTATTACTCAGCAATAAAAAAGAATGAAATCTTGCCAGTTGCAACAATGTGGGTGGAACTAAAGTGTATTATGCTAAGTGAAATTAGTCAGAGAAAGACAAATATCATATGATTTCACTCATATGTGGAATTTAAGATACAAAACAGATGAACTTAGGAAAGGGAAGCAAAAATAATAAAAACAAGTAGGGAGACAAACCATAAGACACTCTTAAATACAGAGAATAAACTGAGGGTTGCTGGAGGGGTTTTGGGTGAGGGGATGGGCTAAACAGGCGAGGGGTATGAAGGAGGACACTTGTTGGGATCAGCACTGGGTGTTATATGTAAGTGATGAATCACTAAATTCTATTCCTGAAATCATTATTACACTATATATATTAACTAACTTGATGTATATTTTTTAAAAAGTATGTAAAATATGACACCATAAGACTAAAATGTGGAAAGATGAGTAACTAATGAGTTGAAACTTAAAGGGCCATCAACTTAATACAGACTGCTATATGCAGATGATGTTATACATAAACCTCATGGTAACAACACATCATAAACCACTAATAAATATGCAAAGTATAAAGAGAAAGAAGTCCAAATATATCACTAAAGAAATTTGGCAAAACCATGAAAAAGAGAAGAGAAAAGATCAGAGAAAATCTTCAGAAACAACAACAGAAAAGGAACAAACTGGCAATAAATATATATCTCTCAATAATTACTTTGAATGTAATTGGACTAAAAGTTCTAATCAAAAGACATACAGTGGCACAGTGCATAAAAAACAAGGCCCATCTATATGCTGCCTACAAGATACTCAGACCTACAGACACCTATAGATAGAAAGTCAGGGGATGGAGAAACATTTATCCTACAAAAAGATGTGAAAAGAAAGCCAGAGTAGTAGTACTTATATCAGACAAACTAGACTTTAACAAAGACCCTGGGTGGCTTAGTCAGTTAAGAGTCCGACTCTTGGTTTTGGCTCAAGTCACAATTTCACAACTTCATGGGTTCGAGCCCCACATCAAGCTCTGTGCTGGCAGCATGGAGCCTGCTTGGGATTCTCATTACCTCTCTCTCTGCTTCTTCCCCCCTTGTGCTGTCTCTGTCTCTCTCAAAATAAATAAACTTGAAAAAATTTAAAAAAAAAAGACTGTAAAAAGAGACAAAGAGGGGCACTATCTGATCATAAAGGGGACAATCATACAAAAGATATAACAGTTGTAGGGGCTCCTAGGTGGCTCAGTCAGCTAAGCTTCCAACTCTTGATTTTGGCTCAGGTTATGATCTCATGGTATGTGAGTTTGAGCCCTGCATCAGGCTTTCTGCTGATAGCGCGGAACTTGCTTGGGATTCTCTCTCTCCCTCTCTCTTAACCCTTCCCCCATTCACGTGTGCTCTCTCACTCTCAAAATAAATAAATAAACTTTAAAAAAAGATACAACAATTGCAAATATTTGTGCACCAAACACGAAAATACCCAAATACATAAAAGTTAATAACAAACAATAAACATAAAGGAACTAATTTATAATAATACAATAATAGTAGGGGACTTTAACACCTCACATCAATGGACAGATTATCTAAACAGAAAATCAGCAATGAAACAATGACTCATTTCAATAGATGCAGAGAAAATATTTGACAAAGTATGACATCCATTGATGATTAAAAACTCTCAACAAAGTAGGTTTAGAGGGGACATACAACATAATAAAGGCCATATATGAAAAACCCACAGCAAACATCATACTCAATGGGGAAAACTGAATGCTTTTCCCCTAAGGTCAGGAACAAGACAAGATGTCCACTGTCACCATTTTTATTCAGCATAGTAATGGAAGCAGTAGCCACAGCAATCAGACAACAAAAATAAATAAAATGCAGGTATATTGGTAAGGAAGAAGTGAAATTTTCATTATTTGCAGATGACATGATACTATACATAGAAAACCTAAAAGACTTGCCCCTAAAATTACTAGAACTAATAAAGAAATTCAGTAAAGTCACAGGATAGAAAATAAATGTACAGGAATCAGCTGCATTTCTATACACCTATAATGAAACAGCAGAAAAAGAAATTAAGAAAACCCCTCCCATTTACCACTGCACCAAAAATAATAAGATACCTAGTAATAAACCTAACCAAAGAGATGAAAGACTGGTCAATGAAAGAAATTGAAGATGACACAAAGAAATGGAAAGACAGTCCATTCTCATGGATTGGAAGAACAAATATTACTAAAATGTCTATATTACTCAAAGCAATTTACATATATAATGCAATCCCTATCAAAATTACAACAGCATTCTTCACAGCACTAGAACAAACAATCCTAAAATTTGTATGGAACCACAAAAGACCCCTAATAGCCAAAGCAACCTTGAAAAGAAGAGGAAGGCTGGAGGTATCACAATTCTAGAGTTCAGTTTATATCACAAAGCCGTAGTAATCAAGACAGCACAGTACAGACACAAAAATAGACACATATATCTTTAGAACATAATAAAAAATTCAGAAATAAACCCACAATTATATGGTCAATTAATCTTTGACAAAGCAGAAAAGAATATCCAATGGGGAAAAGTCTCTTCAACAAATGGACCACTCTCTTATACCATACACAAAAATAAATTGAAAATGGATTAAAGACCTAAATGTAAGACCTGAAACCGTAAAAATCCTAGAAAAGAGCAGACAGGATCTTGTGTGACATCAGCTGACATTTTTCTAGATATGTACCCCGAGGTAAGACAAACAAAAACAAAAATAAACTATTGGGACTTCACCAAAATAAAATGTTCTGCATAATGAAGGAAAATCAACAAAACTAAAAGGCAATGTACAGGATTGTAATATATTTACAAATGACATATCCGATAAAGGCTTAACATCCAAAATATAAAAAAACTGATGCAACACAACACTCAAACCCAAACAATCCAATTAAAAATGGGAAGAAGACACGAACAGACATATCTCCAATGAAAACATACAGAATGGCCAACAGACACATGAAAAGATGCTCATCATCACTCATCATCAGGGAAATGCAAATAAAACCTACAATGAAATATCAACTCATACCAGTCAGAATGACTAAAATCAACAACACAAGAAACAGGTGTTGGCAAGTATGTGAAGAAAAAGGAACCCTCTTGCACTGTTGGTGGAAATACAAAGTGGTGTAGCCACTCTGGAAAAGAGTATGGAGCTTCTTCACAATATTAAAAATGGAATTTCCCTGTGATCCAGCAATACACTACTGGGTATTTACCCAAGGAATTCAAAAACACTAACTGAAAGAAATAGAATAATGCTGTTTATAACAGGATTATTTACAATATTGAAGATATGGAAGCCGCCCAAGTGTCCATCAATTGATGAATGGATAAAGAAGATGTGAATATTATTATTCCATAAAAAGAATGAAATCTTGCCATTTGCAACAACATGATGGAACTAGAGTGTATTATGCTAAGCGAAATTAGTCAGAGAAAGACAAATATATGATTTTGCTCATATGTGAAATTTGAGAAACACAACAGATGAACATAGGGGCAGGGAAGGAAAAATAAGATAAAAACAGAGAGGGAGGCAAACCATAACAGAATTAAATACAGAGCACAAACTGAGGGTTTCTGGAGGGGAGGGGGGGATGGGCTAAATGAGTGATGGACATTAAGGAAGGCATTTGTTGGGATGAGCACTGGGTGTTATATGTAAGTGATGAATCACAGGGTTCTACTTCTGAAACCAATACTATGCTGTATGTAAACTATCTTGAAGTTAAGTAAAATTTTAAAAAAGAACCAAAATAAAGGAGCAAAGGGAGAGAAAAAAGACAGAGAGGAAAACAAAGAAACAGACTCTTGACTATAGAGAACAAAGTGATGGTTACCAGAGGGGAGGTGAGTAGCAGGTGGGTTAAATATGTGATGGGGATTAAGGGGCACACTTGTGATGAGCACTGCATGATATATGGACATGTTGAACCACTGTATTGTACCCCTGAAAGTAATGTAACACTGTGTGTTAACTAACTGGAATGGAAATAAAAAACTTGGAAAAGAAAAGAAAAGAAAGAAAGAAAGAAAGGAAGAAAGAAAGAAAGAAAGAAAGAAAGAAATTATGACTGGGACAAATTCCCAAAATTAATGATAGGCACCAAACCACAGATACAGGAATCTCAGCTGACAATAAGAATGCAAAATTTCTACACCTTAGGGTACCATATTCAAACTGGAAAAAATTAAAGGGAAAGAAAAATATTGAAGATATTTAAAGGAATAAACTTATTTATAGAACACCAAGGATATGAATTACATTGGATCTCTCTTCAGAAACCATGCAAGCAAGAAGAAAGCCCAGTACAATATTTTAAGGCAATAAAAGAAGAAAACTCCCTGTCTAGAATTATGTATCCAACAAAAGTAACTTTCATCGGTAAAGGAGAAATAACACTTTCTCAGGCCAACAAAAATGGAAAGAAATTGTTGGAAATAGAGATGCCTTTTAAGAAAAGTTCCTCATGAAAAGGGAAATTTTTGTAAGTCAGAAACAGACCTAGATAGAGAAAGAAATAACATTACAGAAGGAATAAATGAAGGTAAAATAAGTACTTTAACCAGAGAAAGTGGAAAACCTGTGAATGACAAAGAATCAAAAAGAAAGAACAGGGGTTCCTGGATGGCTCAGTTGGTTAAGTGCCACACTCTTGATCTTAGCTCAATAAGTTCATGATCTTGGTGTCATGAATTCAAGCCCTATGTTGGGCTCTGCACTGTTCTTGGACCTTACTTAGAAAAAAAAAAAAAAAGGGTGCTTGGGTGGCTCAGTTGGTTAAGCATCCAACTTCGTCTCAGGTCATGATCCCACTATTCGTGAGTTTGAGCCCCATGTCAGGCTCTGTGCTGACAGCTCAGAGCCTGGAGTCTGCTTCGGATTCTGTGTCTCCCTCTTCTCTGCCCCACCTCCACTTGCACTCTGTTTCTCTCTCTCTCAAAAATAAATAGACATTTTAAGAACAGAAGGAACAGAGCAATTAACAGAAAACAGTAACAAATATAATAGATATTTCAAGAATACGAATACTAATTTTAAACAGCAATGGTATACACTAGTTAAGAGACAGAAATTGTCATAATGGGAAAAAAATGCTGAAGAACCAAATATATGTTGTTGGCAAGAAACCCACTTAAAGACATAGATAGGTTAAACGTAAGAGTGGAAGAAGACATGATATGCTAACACTAATGAAAAGGTAATTGGAGCAGCTATGTTAATTTGAGTTAAAGCAGTCTTCAGAGCAAGAATGATTATCAGAGATTACGAGGGGCATTACACAATGGTAACGTAGTCAGTTCTCCAAGAAACCATAACAGTTCTTAACGCGTATGCATCTAAGAAAGAGCACCAAAATATTTGAGGCAGATCAGATGAAAATATAAGTTGAAATAGATGAATCCACTATTACAGTTGGATATTTCAACACCCCACAGTTATTAAGTAACTAAACCAGCAGGCAGAAAAATTAGTAAGAAAATAGTTGAACTGAGCAACCTCATCAATCAACTAGATTTAATTACCATGTGCAGAATACGTCATCTAACAACAGCAGAGTACACATTCTTCTCAAGTCCACACAAAGCATTCTGCAAGCTATGCCATATTTTGGGCACTAAAATCTACCATAAGAAATTTAAAAGAATTGATATAATAAAAATCATGCTCTAAGGTATTTCAATATTTGTAAATTGATCAATGTGATACATCACATCAATAAGTGAAAGGATAAAACCATATGATCATTTCAATAGATGCAGAAAAAGCATTTAGGAATTGCAACATTCATTCACAATAAAGCCCTCAACAAAGTAGGTTTAGAGGGAACATATCTCAACCCAATAAAAGCCATATATGAAAAACCCACAGTGAAGATTGTACTGAAAGGGAGAAAACTGAGAGCTTTTCCCTTAAGTACAGGAAAAAAATAAGAGGAAAAATATGAGACTGTCCACTCTCAACACTTTTATTCAACATAGTACTGGAAGTCCTAGCCACACCAAAAAGAAATAAAAGGCATCTAAATCAGCAAGGAAGAAGTCAAAGTTTCACTATTTGCAGATGACATGATAGTATATGTGGAAAGCCCAAAAGACTCCACCAAAAAAACTACTAGAACTGATAATTGAATTCATTAAAGTCACAAGATACAAAATCAATGGCAGGAATCTGTTGCATTCCTATACTCTAATAATGAAACATCAGAAAAATAAATTAAGAAAAATAATCCCATTGACAATTGCACTGAAAATAATGATACCTAAGAATAAACGTAGCCAAAGAGATGAAATAGCTATACTCTGAACAGTGTAAAACATTGATGAAAGAAACTAAAGATGACAAAGAAATGGAAAGACATTCCATGCTCATGGATTGTAAGAACAAATATTGTTAAAATGTCTGTACTACCCAACCTACACATTTAATGCAATTCCTATCAAAGCATGAACAGCATTTTTCACAGAGCTAGAACAAACAATCTTAACATTTGTATGGAACCACAAAGACCCCAAATCACTAA
Source organism: Acinonyx jubatus (assembly GCF_027475565.1). NCBI lineage: Eukaryota > Metazoa > Chordata > Mammalia > Carnivora > Felidae > Acinonyx > Acinonyx jubatus. The sequence goes on along the minus strand of NC_069389.1, from coordinate 58,355,483 downwards.
AGCAATCTTGAAACAAACAAACAAACAAAAAAAGAACAAAGCTGGAGGTACCACAGTTCCAGACTTTAAGTTATATTACAAAGCTGTAGAAATCTAGCCACCATGGTACTGGCACAAAAATAGACACATAGTTCAATAGAAGAGAGTAGAAACACTAGAAATAAATCCACAATTATATGATCAATTAATCTTTAACAAAGGAAAGAATATACAATGGGAAAAAGGTAATGTCTCCAACAAATAGTGTTGGGAGAACTGGACAGCAAAAGAATAAAACTGGACCACTTTCTTACACCACACACAAAAATAAATTGAAAATGTATGAAAGTCCTAAATGTGAGTCCTGAAACCATAAAAATCCTAGAGGAGAACACAGGCAATAATGTCTCTGATACAAGCGATAGCAACGTTTTTCTAGACATGTCTCCTGAGGCAAGAGAAATAGAAGCAAAAATAAACTATTGGGAATTCATCAAAATACAAAGCTTCTGTACAGTGAAGAAATCAACAAAACTAAAAGGCAACCTACAGAATGGGAGAAGATATTGGCAAATGACATACCCAATAAAGGGTTAGTATCCAAAATCTATAAAGAACTTGTAAAATTCAACACCCCAAACCCAAATAATCCAAGTAAAAAATGGGAAGAAGACATGAGCAGATATTTCTCCAAAGAAGTCATACAGATGGCCAACAGACACATGAAAAGATCCTCCACATCACTGATTATCAGGGAAATATAAATCAAAAGTACAATGAGGTATCACCTCACACCAGTCAGAATGGCTAAAATCAACAATTCAAGAAACAACAGGAGTTGGCCAGGATTTGGAGAAAGGAGAACTCTCTTGGACTGTTGGGAATGCAAACTGGTGTACCACTCTGGAAACATTATGGAATTTCCTCCAATTGTTAAGAATGGAACTACTCTACAATCCAGTAATCACACTACTAGGTATTTACCCCCTGAAATATATAAACACTAATTCTAAGCAATAGATGTATCCCTATGTTTGTAGAAGCATTATTTACAATAGTCAAATTTTGGAAGCTGCCCACATTTCCATCAATAGATGAATGGATAAAGAAGTTGTGGTGTATATATATATATATATATATATATATATATATATATATTTGCATGTACATTTGCATATATATATTTGTATATACATATACATATACATACATATACACACAATGGAATATTACTCAACCGTAAAAAAGAGTGAAATATTGCCATTTGCAATGACATGGATGGAGCTGAAGTGTATAATGCTAAGCAAAATAAGTCAGTGAGAGAAGGACCGAAACCATATGATTTCATTTATTGTGGAATTTAGAAACATAGCAAATGAACAAAGGAAAAAAAAAGAGAGACAAGCCAAGAAACAGAGTATTAACTATAGAGAACAAATGGTTAGCAGAGGGGAGGTGGGTGGGGTGGAATGGGTGAAATAGGGAATGGGGATTAAGTAGTACATTTGTTTTAATGAGCACTGGGTGATGTATGGACTTGTTGAATCACTAAATTATACACCTGAAAGTAATAGAACACTCTATGTTAAATATACTGTAATTAAAAAAAAAAAACAGAGAGGGAGAGGAATAAAAATAAAATAAAATAAAATAAAATAAATAAGATCAAATAAAATAAAAAATAAGTCTTGGGGATAAAAAATATGGAATATAGTCAATAATATTTTATGGAATATAGTCAAAAATATTTTAATAAATTTGTATGTTAACAGATGGTAGCTACACTTATTGTGATGAGCACTGCATAATGTATACAAGTGTTCAGTCACTATGCTGTGCATCTAAAACTAACATAATAATATATGTGAACTATACTTAAAGAGTAACAATTAAAAGTAATTTTTATATATAAATATAAATATACTCTGAAACCACAATGGAATTGAATTAAATATCACCAAGTGAAAGACACCTGGAATTTCCTACTTGGAAACTAGATAACACAGTTCTTTTTAAAAAATTTTTTTTAACATTTATTTATTCCTGAGTGACAGAGAGAGACAGCCCATGAGTGGGGGAGGAGCAGAGAGAGAGGGAAACACAGAATCTGAAACAGGCTCCAGGCTCCGAGCTGTCAGCATAGAGTCTGAGGCAGGTCTCAAACCCATGAACTGTGATATCATGACCTGAGCCGAAGTCGGACGCTTACCTGAATGACCCATCCAGGTGCCCCAACACACTTCTAAATAACATGTTGATCAAAGAAGTTTCAAGAGAAATTTTAAAATTTTGAAATAAAATCAAATTTTATTTATTTTTTAAACAGAGATAGAAAAAGAACAGGGGAGGGGCAGAGAGAGCAGGGGAGGGGCAGAGGGAGAGGGAGACAGAGGGTCAGAAGCAGGCACCACACTGACAGCAGAAAATCTGATGTGGGGCTTAAACTCACAAACCGTGAGATGAAGACCTGAGCCAAAGTTGGACACTTAATTGGCTGAGCCACCCAGATGTCCCTAAAATCAGAAATTTCTGAAAGAGAAAATGTTACAACTGATGCCAAAATAATATAAAATGTCAAAACTGACTACAATGAACAATTATACACCAACAAATTGGTAAACTAGAAAAAGTGGATAAATTCCTATAAACATACAACCTATCAAGAATGAATCATGAAGAAACACAAAATGTGAATAGAAATGTAACTAGGGTGGAGATTGCAATAGTAATCACCCTCCCTTCAATTAAAAGTCCAGGATTGAGCTGGTAATCAAAAACCTCCCAACAAATAAAGTTCTTTACTGGAGAACTGTACCAAACTTTTAAAGATTAACACCAATCCTTTTGAAACTTTCCAAATAATTGCAGAGAAAGACACACTTCAAAACTTATTTCATAAGGCCAGCATTAAGGCTGGAGGCATCATATTTCCTGATTTCAAAATATATTACAAAGTTATAGTAATTTAAATAGTATACTAAAAAAGGACATACTGATCAAAGGAATACAATAGAGGGCGCAGAAAAATGCATATATGTCAAGAGTGAATATTTAAGAAGAGTGTCAAGAATATACAATGGGGAGAGAACAGTCTCCTCAAGAAATGGTGCCAGGAAAACTGGATATCCACATCAAAATATGAAATTGGGCGCATGTATTACCCCATAAACATAAATCAACTGAAAATGGATTAAAGTTTTCAACTGAAAATGGATTAAAGTTTTCAACTGAAAATGGATTAAAGTTTTCAACTGAAAATGGATTAAAGTTTTAAACATAAGATCTGAAACTAAAATTCCTAGGAGAAAACATAAGTGGAAAACTTCATGACATTGTGCTTGGCAATTATTTCTTGGTTATGACACCAAAAACATAAGAAGCAAAAGCAAAAATAGGTCAGTGGAAATATATCAAACTCAAAAGCTTTTGAACAGCAAACAAACATTTAAAAGAGTGAGATGCAATCTATGGAATGGAGAAAGTATTTGGAAACAATTTGTCTGAAAGGGGATTAGTATTCAAAATATGTAAGAACCCCTGCAACTCAGTATCAAAAAACAATTTACCTGATTAAAAAATGGATAAAAGATGCGAATACACATTTCTCCAAAGAAGATATGCAAATTGCCAACAGGTGGATGAAAAGATATTCAATATCAGTAATCACCCAGGTAATGTAAATCAAAGACACAATGAAATGCAACCTTACACTGCTTAGGATGGCTATAATAATACTTTTGAAAAAGCAAAAAAACAATAATTATTTGTGAAGATGTGGAGAAGTTGGAAATGTTGTGCACAGTTGGTGGGAATGTAAAATGGTCCAGCTTCTATGGAAAACAGTATAGGGTTTCCTCAAATAATAAAAAATGAAACTACTATATGGTCCAGTAATTCCATTTCTGAGTATATATCCAAGAAAATTCAAATCAGGATCTCCAACAGATATATTGCACTTCCATGTTTATTACAACAGTAGTCACAATGCCTAGGTATGGAAACAACTTAAATGTCTATCAACAGATAAATGAATAAAGAAAATATGATATACAAACACAACAGCACATTATTTAGCCTTAAAATTGAAAGAGATACTGCCATATTTGACAGCATGGATGAAGCTGGAGCACATTTTAAGTGAAATGCACCAGTCACAGAAGTATAAATATGGCATGATTCCAGTGAAATGAGGCATCTAAAATAGTTACAATCAGAGAGTAGACGCTAAAGGGAAGAAAAAAATAAGTAGTTGCTATTCAAAGGGTATGAAAGAAAGTTCAGTTATGCAAGATGAATAATTTCTAGAGATTTTTTATCTCTAGATTGTGCTTATCATTAATGATACTATATACTTAAAAATTTAAGACTTCAGATCTCATGTTAAGTGTTCTTACCACAGTAAAATATATTTTGAACTAAATGAAAATAAAAATACAAATCATGAAAATTTGTGGGATGTAGCAAAACTAGTGCTTAGAAGAGAAATTATAGCATTAAATGCATGTATTAGAAAAATGACCTAAAAGCAATTATCTAAACTTCCATTTCAGGAAAGTAGAAAAAGACAAGCAAAGTAAATCCAATATAAGCAGAATAAAAGAAATAATAAATATTAGAGCCGTAAGGATGTCTGCCTTTACCTCCTATTTAACATCAAACTCACTAATGCAATAATACAAGAAAAAGATTTTTTTTTTGAAAGTACAAGATGGGGAGGAGGAATTAAGATGGAGGAGTAGTAAGGGGACAGACACTGGGCTTATCTCATCCCTTGAACAGAGCTAGATCAACATCAGAGCATTTTGAACACCTAGGAAATCAATCTGAGGATTAACAAAACAATCTGCATAATTTGAGAGAGAGAGCTTAGCAGGTTTGTTGCGCAGAGAAGTGAATTGGGGGACAGAAGGGCAGTGCCACAGAGAGGAGGGAGCTGTTTTCACGGAGAGGTGAAAGGGGAAGAGACAGCAGCACTAGGTTTGCACAAGAAAGCACCCCCCCCACCCCTCACCCCCCACCCCCCAAAGCAGCTAGAGAAAAAGAGTGAAAACATGTACTGGGGACTGCACAAGAAAACTATTCCCCCAAACCTTTGATGGGGGAAAAAGAAGAAGGTTTCAATACTGCCAGGTTTTTTTTAATCAACAGCGGAGCACAGAGTCTGAGGTTTCAGAGCTCAGTCCCTCCTGGTGCTGAGGCGAGGAAGCAGGGTGGAGCCCAGGGAGTAAGCAAGGCAGTCTGAGGATCTCCTAGGTCGCTCAGGGAGAAGAGGTTGCCCTGTTGGAGTGCGTTTGGTAGAAGTGATACTGCCTCCCTGCAAGGCAAAGAGCTGGTGGGCGCCGCCAAGCTACCATGTTCACCTGTATAGGGACAAAGATGTCGGCTGAGGGCAGCAAACAGTGGCGCTGGGTCTGTGTTACGATTTACCTACCATAAACTCTGAGCAGTTGCCTCTGCACACTGACTCAACTGTTTCCTGGGACAAGCTGCCCCTGGCCACAGTGTGGCGAGACCTTCTCCCAGAAGATCACTGAGGGTCAGAACTGCAGGGGTCTCTGAAGTGTAGGGATTTGAAATACAGCCATGCCTGAGATAAAAGTCTGGAGACAGGCACTGTCGGGTAGGTGGACAGCTCAGACACAGACAAGGGGAAGGCAGGGAGCTGAGAGAAGTCAGGGACACGGGAAGGGTGACTGATCGTATGTCTGTGAGGGTGTGAACTTCCTGCTCTGGAGACTAGAGAATAGGATAAAGCCATTTCCACCATTAGCCCACCAATAGTGATCAACCCCAGTGTGCTAAACACCTCCATCAAGTGGAGAACGGAGACGTTACACCAATCCCTGCCCTATGTCCTCTAGGCACAACTCCACTAGGGCAAGTTGGCCTGAGAATCAGAGCAGCAAGCCCTTCTCCTAGAAGCATAAATCCTTTCCATGAGCTTAGTCTACTGACCATAGGCTCCCGAAAAGTTTCAGCTCCAGTGGAAACTGGATCTACCTTCATTCGTTTTTTTTTTGTTTGTTTGTTATTTTGTTCTGTTGTTGCTTCTGTTCTTTGTTTTCTGTTGTTGTGGTTGTTGTTTTACTTTTCCTTTGTTTTTTTGGATACAAAAAGAGCAAAAATTTTCCCAGTTATTTTATTTTATTATTTTTTTAATTTTTAATTTTTTTCTCTCTTCTTTTAAATTTTCTCTTTTTTCTATCAAGCTTCTCTTAACAAGCAGTCCAAAACCCAGCAGGATCTAACTTATTTTATTTTATTTTTTAATTAATTTAGTTGATTCTATTATTATTATTATTATTATTATTGTTTTCTTCTTCCTCCAAAATGACAAGATGGAGGAATTCACCTCAAAAAACAAATAGGAAGAAATGACAGCCTGGAATTTACTCAATGCAGATATAAGTAAGATGTCCAAACTCATATTTACTTTATTTATTTTTACTATTATTTTTTAAAGTTTATTTACATATTTATTTATTTATTTATTTATTGAGAGAGAGAGAGAGAGAGAGAGAGAGAGAGAATCCTAAGCAGGATCCCAGCTTTCTGCACACAGCCCGAGGCAGGGTTCCATCCCATGAACTGTGAGAGATAATGGACTGAGCCGAGATCAAGAGTTGGATGCTCGGGGCGCCTGGGTGGCTTAGTCGGTTGAGCGTCTGACTTCGGCTCAGGTCATGATCTCACAGCTCGTGAGTTTGAGCCCTGTGTCAGCCTCTGTGCTGACAGCTCAGAACCTGGAGCCTGCTTCTGCTTCTGTGTCTCCCTCTCTCTCTGCCCCTAACTCACTCGCATTCTGTCTCTGTCTCTGTATCTGTCAAAAATAAATAAACATTAAAAAAAATAAAAAATAAAAAAAGAGTTGGATGCTTAACAGACTTTGCCACCCAGGAGCCCTTGAGCTAGAATTTAAGACAACAATTATAAGGATACTAGCTGGAATTGAAAAAAGCATAGAAGAAACCAGAGAATCCTTTTCTGCAGAGATAAAAGAAGTAAAATCTAGTTATGCCAAAATTAAAAATTCTATAACTGAGATGCAAACCCAATGGAGGCCATAAAACAGAATGGAGAGGTCAGAGGAGTGAACTAGTGATATAGAAGATAAAATTAAGGGAAATATTGAAGTTGTAAAGAAAAGGGAAAAAAAGGTCAGGGATCATGAAGGCAGACTTAGGGAACTCAACGATTTATTAAAACATAGTAGCATTCATATCATAGGAGTCCCAGAAGACAAACAAAGAAAAAAAGGGACAGAAGGTTTATGTGAGAAAATTGTATCTGAAAACTTCCTTATTCTGGGGAAGGACAGACATAAAAATCTAAGAAGCACAGAGAATTCCTATTAAATTAAAAAAAAAGCTGGTCATCACTAAGATATATCATCATCAAATTCACAAAATACACAGACAAGGAAAGAATCCTGAAAGCAGCAAGGGAAAAAAGTCCTTAACCTATAAGGGAATACAGACAGGTTCACAGCAGATCTGTCCACAGAAACTCGGGAGGCCAAAAAGGAGTGGCAAGATATATTTAATGTGCTTAATGGAAAAAATATGCAGCCAAGAATACTGTATACAGCAAGGTGGTCATTCAAAATGGGAGAGATAGTTTCCCAGACAAACAAAAACTAAAAGAGTTTGTGACCCTAAACCAGCCCTACAAGAAATTATAAAGGAGACTGTTTGAGTGGGGGGGGTGGGGGGAAGGACCAAAGCAACAAAGACTAGAAAGGACCAGAGAGCATCACCAGAAACACCAACTCTACAGAAAAGACAGTGGCACTCAATTAATATCTTTCAATATTTACTCTGAATGTAAGTGTGCTAAATTTTCCAATCCAAGACACAGGGTATCAGAATGGATTAAAAAAAAACAAAACAAGATCCATCTTTATGCTGCCTATAAGAAACTCATTTTAGGCAGAGACACCTACAGATTGATACTGAGGGGATTGAGAACCATTAGCATGCTAATGGATGTCATAAGAAAGCCAGAGTAGCCATACTTATATCAGACACACTAGACTTTAAAACAAAGACTGTAACAAGAGATGAAGAATGGCATTATATCATAATCAAGGGGTCTATCCATCAAGAAGATCTAACAATTGTAATATTTATGCCCCCAACTTAGACATCTCAAATATATAAATCAATTAATAACAAACATAAAGAAACTCATTGATAATAATACCATAATAGTAGATGACTTCAACACCCCACTTACAACAATGGACAGATCATGTAAGCAGAAAATCAACAAGAAAACAATGGCTTTGAATGACACACTGGAGTAGATGAATTTAAAAGATATTCAGAACATTTGTTCTTAAAGAAGAAGAATACACATTCATTTTGAGTGCACATGGAACATTCTCCAGAATAGGTCACATTATTGGGTCACAAATCAGTTTTCAACAAATACAAAAAGATCGACATCATACCATGCATATTTTCAGATCACAATGCTATGAAACTTGAAGCCAACCACAAGGAAAAGTTTGGAAAGCCCTAAATACATGGAAATTAAACAATAGTCTACTAAAGAATTATGATTGACCAGGAAATTAAAGAAGAAATAAAAAGTACATTGAAGCAAATGAAAATGAAAACACGATAGTCCTAAGAGGGACATATATTGCAGTTCAGGCTTATCTCACAATGCAAGAAAGGTCCCAAACGCACAATCTAACCTTACACTTGAAAGAGCTAGAAAAGGAACATCAAATAAGCCTAAAGCCAGCAGAAGAAGGGAAATAATAAAGATTAGTGCAGAAATAAATGATATAGAAACAAACAAACAAAAACTCTCAGTGGAACAGATCAATAAAGCTGAGTTGGTTCTTTGAAAGAACTAAGTTGATAAACTCCTAGCCAGACTTATCAAAAAGAAAAGAGAAAGGACCCAAATAGATAAAATCATGAATGAAAGAGGATAGATCACAGCCAACACCACAGAAATACAATTATAAGAGAGTACTATGAAAAGTTATATGCCAAAAAACTAGGCAATCTGGAAGAAATTGACAAATTCCTAAAAACATTCAAACTACCACAACTGAAACAGGAAGAAATAGAAAATTCGAACAGACCCATAACCAGTAAAGAAAATGGAATCAGTCATCAAAAATCTCCCAATAAACAAAGGTCCTGGGCCAGATGGCTTCCCAGGGGAATTCTACCAGACATTTAAAGAGTTAATACCTATTCTTCTCAAACTGTTCCAAAAAATAGAAATTCAAGGAAAATATTCAAACTCATTCTACAAAGCCAGAATTACCCTGATTCCAGAACCAAAGACCCCACTAAAATGGATAATTACAGGCCCATATCCCTGAGGAACCTGGATGCAAAAATTCTCAACAAGATATTACCAAACTGGATTCAACTGTACATTAAAAGAATTATTCACCATGATCAAGTGGTATTTACTCCTGGGCTGCAGTGTTTGTTCAATATTCGCAAATCAATCAATGTGAAACACCACATTAATAAAAGAAAAGATAAGAAGGATATGATCCTATCAATAGATGCAGAAAAAGTATTAGACAAAATACAGCATCCTTTCTTTATTCAAACCCTCAACAAAGTAAGGATAGATGGAACATACCTCAACATCATAAAGGCCATATATGGAAGACCCATAGCTAAAATCATACTCAATGGGGAAACACTGAGAGCCTTTCCCCTACAGTCAGGAGCAAGACAAAGATGTCCACTATCACCATTACTATTTTAACATAGTACTGGAAGCCTTAGCTTCAGGAATCAAACAAAGAAATAAAAAGCATCCACGTTGGGAAGGAAGAAGTCAAACTTTCACTATTTGCAGATGACATGATACTCTATGTAGAAAACCCTAAAGACTCCACCAAAAAACTTCTAGAACTAATATATGAATTCACCAAAGTTGCAGGATATAAAATCAATGTGTAGAAATCTGTTGCATTTCTATCCACCAATAATGAAGCAGCAGAAAAAGAAATCAAAGAATTGATCCTATTTGCAATTGCACCAAAACCAATAAAACACCTAGGAATAAACCGAACTAAAGAGGTAAAATATCTATACTCTGAAACTATAGAACACTTATGAAATAAATTGAAGAGAACACAAGGAAATGAAAAAGCATTCCATGCTCATGGATTCAAGAACAAAAATTGTAAAATATCTACACTACCCGAAGCTATCTGCATAGTTATTGCACTCTCTATCAAAATACCACCAGCTTTTTTTGCAGAGTGAAATCAAACAATCCTAAAATGTGTATGAAACCAGAAAAGACCCTGAGTAGCCAAAACAATCCTGAAAAATAAAGAAAACTGGAGGCATCATGATTCCGGATTTCAAGATATATTACAAATCTGTAGTCATCAAGAAAGTATGGGCCTGGCACAGAAACAGACACATAGATCAATGGAACAGAATAGAAAACCCAGAAATGGATCCACAACTATATGGTCACCTAATCTTTGACAAAGTGGGAAAGAATATCCAATGGAAAAAAGTCTCTTGAACAAATGGTGTTGGGAAAACTGGACAGCAGCATGCAGAAGTATGAAACTGGGCCACTTTCTTACACCATACACAAAAATAAATTCAAATGGATGAAAGACTTAAATGTGAGACAGGAAACCATCAAAATCCCAGAGGAGAATGCAGGCAGAAACCTCTTTGACCTTGTCCATAGCAACTTCCTACTAGACATGTCGCTGAAGGCATGGGAAACAAAAACAAACATGGACTATTGGGACTTCATCAAGACAAAAACTTCTGCACAACAAAGGAAACTATCAACAAAACTAAAAGGCAGCCTACAGAATGGGAGAATATATTTGCAAATGACATCTGATAAAGGGTTAGTATCCAAATTCTATAAAAATTTATCAAACTCAACACCCAAAAAACAAGCAACCCAGTTAAGGAATGGGCAGAAGACATGAATAGACACTTTTCCAAAGAAGACATCCAGATGGCTAAAAGACACATGAAAACATGCTCAAGATCACTCAACATCAGGGAAATACAAATCAGAGCCATGATGATATATCACCTCACACCTGTCAGAATGGCTAATATTAACAACACAAGAAATAACAGGTGTTGGTGAGGATGCAGAGACAGGGGAACCCCCTTGCAATGTTGTTGGGAATGCAAGCTAGTGTAGCCACTCTGGAGAACAGTATGGAGGTTCCTCAAGAAACTAAAAGTAGAACTACTGTACAATCCAGCAAGTGCAAAATTAGGTATTTACCCCCCAAAATACAAAAATACAGATTGAAACCGGTACATTAACTTCAATGTACCCAATGTTTATAACGGCATTATTAACAATAGCCAAATGATGGAGAGAGCCCAAATGTCCATCGACTTGATGAATGGATAAAGAAGTGGTACAGGTATACAATAGAATATTAGTAATCGAAAATAATGGAATCTTGGGGTATCGGGGTGACTCAGTCAGTTAAGCGTCTGATTTCAGCTCAGGTCATGATCTTGTGGTTTGTGAGATCAAGGCCCACATTGGGCTCTGTGCTGACAGCTCAGAGCCTGGAGCCTGCTTCAGATTCTGTGTCTCCCTCTCTCTCTAACCTTTCCTCGCTTGCACTCTGTCTGTCTCTCTCTCTCAAAATAAATAAAACATTTTTTTAAAATATGAAATTTATTGTCAAATTGGTTTCCATACAACACCCAGTGCTCATCCCAACAGGTGCCCTCCTCAGTACCCATCACCCACCCTCCCCTCCCTCCCACATCCCATCAACCCTCACTTTGTTGTCAGTTTTTAAGAGTCTCTTATGCTTTGGCTCCCTCCCTCTCTAACCTCTTTTTTTTTTTCTTCCCCTTCTCCATGGTCTTCTGTTAAGTTTCTCAGGATCCACATAAGAGTGAAAACAGATGGTATCTGTCTTTCTCTGTATGACATATTTCACTTAGCTTAACACTCTCCAATTCCATCCACGTTGCTACAAAAGGCCATATTTCATTCTTTCTCATTCCCACGTAGTATTCCATTGTGTATATAAACCGCAATTTCTTCCATTCATCAGTTGATGGACATTTAGGCTCTTTCCATAATTTGGCTATTGTTGAAAGTGCTGCTATAAACATTGGGGTACAAGTGCCCCTATGCATCAGTACTCCTGTATCCCTTGGGTAAATTCCTAGCAGTGCTACTGCTGGGTCATAGGGTAGGTCTATTTTTACTTTTTTGAGGAACCTCCACACTGTTTTGCAGAGTGGCTGCACCATTTTGCATTCCCACCAACAGTGCAGGAGGGTTCCCATTTCTGCGCATCCTCTCCAGCATCTATAGTCTCCTGATTTGTTCATTTTAGCCACTCTGACTGGCATGAGGTGATATCTGAGTGTGGTTTTGATTTGTAGTTCCCTGGTGAGGAGCGATGTTGACCATCTTTTCATGTGTCTGTTGGCCATCTGGAAGTCTTCTTTAGAGAAAGTGTCTATTCATGTTTTCTGCCCATTTCTTCACTGGATTATTTGTTTTTCGGGTGTGGAGTTTGGTGAGCTCTTTATAGATGTTAGATGCTAGTCCTTTGCCTGATATGTCATTTGCAAATATCTTTTCCCATTCCGTTGGTTGCCTTTTAGTTTTGTGGATTGTTTCCTTTGCTGTGCAGAAGCTTTTTCTCTTCATGAAGTCCCAATAGTTCATTTTTGCTTTTAATTCCCTTGCCTTTGGGGATGTGTCAAGTAAGAAATTGCTGCAGCTGAGGTCAGAGAGGTTTTTTCCTGCTTTCTCCTCTAGGGTTTGGATGGTTTCCTGTCTCATGTTCAGGTCCTTTACCCATTTTGAGTTTCTTTTTGTGAATGGTGAAAGAAAGGTGTCTAGTTTCATCCTTCTGCATGTTGCTGTCCAGTTCTCCCAGCACCATTTGTTAAAGAGACTGTCTTTTTTCCATTGGATATTCTTTCCTGCTTTGTCAAAGATGAGTTGGCCATACTTTTGTGGGTCTAGTTCTGGGGTTTCTATTCTATTCCACTGCTCTATGTGTCTGTTTTGTACCAATACAATGCTGTCTTGATGATTACAGCTTTGTAGTAGAGGCTAAAGTCTGAGATTTGATGCCTCCTGCTTTCTTCAAAATTACTTTGGCTGTTCAGGGCCTTTTGTGGTTCCATACAAATTTAGGATTGCTTGTTCTAGCTTCGAGAAGAATGCTGGTGCAATTCTGATTGGGATTGCATTGAATGTGTAGATAGCTTTGGGTAGTATTGACATTTTAATAATATTTATTCTTCCAATCCATGAGCATGGAATGTTTTTCCATTTCTGTATATCTTCGTCAATTTCCTTCATAAGCTTTCTATAGTTTTCAGCATACAGATCTTTTACATCTTTGGTTAGGTTTATTCCTAGGTATTTTATGCTCTTTGGTGCAATTGTGAATGGGATCAGTTTCTTTATTTGTCTTTCTGTTGTTTCATTATTAGTGTATAAGAATGCAACTGATTTCTGTACATTGATTTTGTATCCTGCGACTTTGTTGAATTCATGTATCAGTTCTAGCAGACTTTTGGTGGAATCTATCGGGTTTTCCATGTATAATATCATGTCATCTGCAAAAAGTGAAAGCATAACTTCCTCTTTGCCAATTTTGATGCCTTTGATTTCCTTTTGTTGTCTGCTGATGATAGCACTTCCAACACTATGTGAAACAACAGCGGTGAGAGTGGACATCCCTGTCGTGTCCCTGATCTCAGGGGGAAGGCTCTCAGTTTTTCCCCATTGAGGGTGACATTAGCTGTGGGCTTTGCATAAATGGCTTTTATGATGTTTAAGTATGTTCCTTCTATCCAGACTTTCTCGAGGGTTTTTTTTTTTAAGAAATGTTGCTGAATTTTGTCAAATTCTTTTTCTGCTTCCATTGACAGGATCATATGGTTCTTATCTTTTCTTTTATTAATGTAATGCATCACATTGACTGATTTGTGAATGTTGAACCAGCGCTGCAGCCCAGGAATGAATCCCACTTGATCATGGTGAATAATTCTTTTCATATGCTGTTGAATTCGATTTGCTAGTATCTTGTTGAGAATTTTTTGCATCCATATTCATCAGGGATATTGGCCTGTAGTTTTCTTTATTTGCTGGTTCTCTGTCTGGTTTGGGAATCAAAGGAATGCTGGCTTCATAGAATGAGTCTGGAATTTTTCCTTCCCTTTCTATTTTTTGGAATAGCTTGAGAAGGATAGGTATTGTCTCTGCTTTAAATGTTCGGTAGAATTCTCCAGGGAAGCCATCTGGTCCTGGAGTCCTATTTGTTGGGAGATTTTTGATAACTGATTCAATTTCTTCTCTGGTTATGGGTCTGTTCATGTTTTCTATTTCTTCCTGTTTGCATTTTGGAAGTGTGTGGGTGTTTAGGAACTTGTCCATTTCTTCCAGGTTGTCCAGTTTGTTGGCATATAATTTTTCATTGTATTCCCTGATAGTTGCTTGTATTTCTGAGGGATTGGTTGTAATAATTCCATTTTCATTCATGATTTTATCTATTTGGGTCATCTCCCTTTTCTTTTTGAGAAGCCTGGCTAGAGTTTTATCAATTTTGTTTATTTTTTCAAAAAACCAACTCTTGGTTTCAGTGATCTGCTCTACAGTTTTTTTAGATTCTATATTGTTTATTTCTGGTCTGATCTTTATTAATTCTCTCCTTCTGCTGGGTTTGGGGTGTCTTTGCTGTTCTGCTTCTGTTTCCTTTAGGTGTGCTGTTAGATTTTGTATTTGGGATTTTTCTTGTTTCTTGAGCTAGGCCTGGATTGCAATGTATTTTCCTCTCAGGACTGCCTTCGCTGCATCCCAAAGCTTTTGGATTGTTGTATTTTCATTTTCATTTGTTTCCATATATTTTTTAATTTCTTCTCTAATTGCCTGGTTGACCCATTCATTCGTTAGTAGGGTGTTCTTTAACCTCCATGTTTTTGGAGGTTTTCCAGATTTTCCTGTGGTTGATTTCAAGCTTCATAGCATTGTGGTCTGAAAGTGCGCATGGTATGATCTCAATTCTTGTATACTTATGAAGGGCTGTTTTGTGACCCAGTATGTGATCTATCTTGGAGAATGTTCCGTGTGCACTTGAGAAGAAAGTATATTCTGTTGCCTTGGGATGCAGAGTTCTAAATATATCTGTCAAGTTCATCTGATCCAGTGTATCATTCAGGGCCCTTGTTTCTTTATTGATCCTGTGTCTAGAGGATCTACCCCTTGTTGTAAGTGGAGTATTAAAGTCCCCTACAATTACCACATTCTTATCAATAAGGTTGCTTATGTTTGTAATTGTTTTATATATTTGGGGGCTCCTGTATTCGGCGCATAGACATTTATAATTGTTAGCTCTTCCTGATGGATAGACCCTGTAATTATTATATAATGCCCTTCTTCGTCTCTTGTTGCAACCTTTAATTCAACGTCTAGTTTGTCTGATATAAGTATGGCTACTCCAGCTTTCTTTTGACTTCCAGGAGCATGGTAAGTAGTTTTCCATCCCCTCACTCTCAACCTGAAGGTGTCCTCCGCTCTAAAATGAGTCTCTTGTAGACAGCAGATAGATGGGTCTTGTTTTTTTTTATCCATTCTGATAGACTATGTCTTTTGGTTTGAGCATTTATTCCATTTACATTCAGTATTATTATAGAAAGATATGGGCTTAGGGTCTTTGTGATGTCTGTAGGTTTCATGCTCTAGTGTTGTCTCTGGTACTGTGTTTCACAGGATCCCCCTTGGATCTCTTGTAGGCTGGTTTAGTGGTGATGAATTCCTTCAATTTTTGTTTGTTCGGGAAGACCTTTATCTCTCCTTCTATTCTAAATGACAGACTTGCTGGGTAAAGGATTCTCAGCTGCATATTTTTTTCTGTTCATCACATTGACGATTTCCTGCCATTCCTTTCTGGCTTGGCAAATTTCAGTAGATAGATCCGTCAGGAGTCTTATCGGTCTCCCTGTATATGTTAGAGCATGTTTATCCCTAGCTGCTTTCAGAATTTTCTCTTTATCCTTTTCTTTGCCAGTTTGACTATGATATGTCGTGCAGAAGATTGATTCAAATTACATCTGAAGGGAGTTCTCTGTGCCTCTTGGATCTCCATGCCTTTTTCCTTTCCCAGATCAGGGAAGTTCTCAGGTATAATTTCTTCAAGTACACCTTCAGCACCTTTCCCTCTTTCTTCCTCCTCTGGAATCCCAATTATGCATATATTATTGCGTTTAATTGTGTCACTTAGTTCTCTAATTCTCCCCTCATACTCCTGGATTTTTTTACCTCTCCTTTTCTCAGCTTCTTCTTTTTCCACAATTTTATCTTCTAATTCACCTATTCTCTCCTCTGCCTCTTCTATCCGAGCTGTGGTTGTCGAGCTGTGTTTATTTTGCAGCTCATTTATAGCATTTTTTAGCATTTATAGCATTTTTTAGCTCCTCCTGACTGTTTCTTTGTCCCTTGATCTCTGTAGTAATAGATTCTCTGCTGTCCTCTATACTTTTTTCAAGGCCAGCGATTAATTTTATGACTATTATTTTAAATTCTTTTTCTGTTACATTGCTTAAATTGTTTTTGATCAGTTCATTAGCTGTCGCTACTCCTGGAGTTTCTTTTGAGGAGAATTCTTCCATTTCATCACTTTGTATAGTCCCTGGAGTGGTGCCGAACTGCAGGGCTCTTCCTCTGTGCTGTCTGGAGTAATTTGCAATGGTGGTCGCGGTCGCAGTCAGACCTTATGTCTGCCCCCAACCCACCGCTGGGCCACAGTCAGCCTGGTGTGTACCTTATCTTCCCCTCTCCCAGGGGCAGGACTCACTGCGGAGTGGTGTGGCCCCTGTCTGGGCTACTTGCACACTTCCAGGCTTGTGGTGCTGCTTCCATGGGATCTGGAGTATTAGCCAGGGTTGATCTGCAAGGTGCACCAGGTGGGAAGGGCAGTCTCAGCTCGCTTTGCCTTTGGTGTTCTGCTTCGGGAGGGGACCTGTGGCACCAGGAGGGAGGCAGACCCATCAGAGGATGGATCCACAGAAGCACAGCATTGGGTGTTTGCGCAGTGCAAGTACGTTCTGTGACGGGAACTGGTTCCCTTTGGTATTTTGGCTGGGGGATGGGCGAGGGAGATGGCGCTGGCGAGTGCCTTTGTTCCATGCCAAGCTGAGATCTGTCCTCCGGGGCTCAACACCTGTCCCTCCCGTTGTCCTCTAGCCCTCCCGCTCTCGGAGCAGAGCTTTTGACCTATAACATTCCAGATGTTAAGTCCCGCTGGTTGTTAGAACACACTCCGTCCGACCCCTCCACTTTGCAAGCCAGACTCAGGGGCTCTGCCTTGCTGGGCGGGCTGCCCCTCCATTTCACTGGCTCCCTCTCGCCAGTCCATGTAGTGGGCACCGCCTCTCCACCCTTCCTACCCTCTTCTGTGGGCCTCTCATCTATGCTTGGCTCTGGAGAATCTGTTCTCCTAGCCTTCTGGTGCTTTTCTGGGTTCTTTAGGGAGATGTGGGTGGAATCTAAGCGGTCAGCAGGACATGGTGAGCCCAGTGTCCTCCTACACAGACATCTTCCCAGGTCCTAATTCTGTTATCTGAAGAGACTCCATTTTAGAAAGACTCTAGTTATACTCATTCTCTGCTAAGTCCCATTTACTCATGTTGTATATTTTTCATTCAAGTAAACCAAGAATCTATGTTCCCACTGCAAGAAGAGACAAGAAAATTAATCATTCTCCAATTTTGTCCTACTGCTTCAAACACCTGATAATATCTAAAAGAACCAGATCCCAAACATGTTTCAGGACATTAGCTGTGAACAAACCATAGTCAAAACTGCATCAGTACTCACTACTTTTGGTGATTCATGGAATAACACACTTATCATTTACCAGACACCCAACTTTGATCAGATTCTCCCCTCTATTCTTGAAGGAACATGTACCCTGGACCACTTTTCAATATAATCCCTAACCCCAAGTTATGAGGAGACTCAGTTTTCCTTTCCCAAACTCCAAGCCTCTCCATCTCCTATACTGAATCACCTATGCTAGTCAATAAACTCTTCTTTCACTTCCTCCTAGCTTGTGTTTGATTTCTATCCTGTATGAAGCCAAAGATCTTCTTGGTTGGTCCTGTGAGAACCCCTCTGTGTCTTCAGACCTTGCCTACCTATGTCAATGCAGGTAAAATCAGGGTGTTAGTTTCACCCTCTTCAATGCATCCCATCTATGTTTTTCTTTTTTTCTCCAACAATTTGCTAGAACTTCTTTGCTGGATTCCTGGTCTTCCACAAAGGCTCTCTCATCTGTAGATGATTGTATAACTCTGTTCTCCAGAGGTTCACAGACCATGGCCTGGAACACCTGAGCTGGTTCACGGTGCATTTCAGGGTCCACAGCTGGGACTGAAGTCTGTATGCTTATTACCTGACATAAAGTTGGTCAAGGCTCCTCCTGAGCCCCTTGGCATCTGGTGCTGGATCCCACAGGTCCTACAAAGGCATTTTTCTTCATGAATGGACACAAAATTGCTGTGTTGAGGGAGGTATACAAGTGAGAGACACCTTATTTAGCCATCTTCCTGATGTCACTCCAATATCCTTCCCTTTAAATTACCTTGATGGACTTTCTTTAATCCTATGTGATTTCTTTGTGTTTCTCTTTATTTTTAAAGTTTATTTATTTTGAGAGAGAGAAAGAGAGCACAAACAGAAGGAGCAGAGAGGGAGGAGAGGGAGAGAGAGAATCCCAAGCAGGCTCTGCTTTGTCAGTGCAGAGCCCAACGCAGGGCAGACTTGATCTCATGAACTGTAGATCATGACCTGAGCCAAAATTAAGAGTCATATACTTGACTGACTGAGCTACCCATGAGACTCTGTGTCTCTCTTTAAAGTGTGGCAGCTCCAACTGCTTTGGTTCTTACTTGGCCAAAAGGTTCTTGGATGTTTTTCAACACTACTAGCCACAGTCATAAGGGAGAGAAATAAAAGCATTAGCTTATGTCATCTGCACTAGGCATCAAAGTAATTGAATGATCCATTGTAAGAATCAAAGATTTAGAACTAGTTAAGATCTTTGATACCATTTTATTTAATTTTCACATTTGACTTATGAGAAAAATAAGGGAAAGTATTCTGCCTCAGGCCACAAAACCTGGGCTACTAATAGAACTCCGGTCTTCTGTCTCCCAACCCAGTTCTATTTTCATTATATTGCTTATATTTATCAAATATACACATGAAAAGTATCTAGATTCCATTTTGAAAAAGGAGAGCCTGATTTTGGCACTGTTCGAGGCTCTTACTGGGAGCTTACACTATATTCTGGGGTTTCCCTTTCCTCCCATCATTCATTAATATGTCTTTACTTTGGGATCAGCTTTTTAGAGTTCTGTTTGCTGCTTTTCCAGGTGACAGAGGTTTAGTTAACAGCACTCCAACCCTCTATCTCTGTATTTATAATTGGTCTTCTGGCAGAAGTGACCTAAACTAGAAGAATGGTTACTAGTATAAGCTTCAGGCACTGTGAAAGGTCAGCAAGAGGGATATTTAGGGATATCCCTAATGTAATGTTCTCAAATCATACTGTGTGAGTGGTCTCATAAGGTATTACATTCAGGGACAGAACTATGAGGTAAAGGAAAAAGATCTTTACAGTTGATAGAGTCAAATAATTCTCCAACCTTACCAGCCCTTCTCTCTCTTCAAATCTGGAGGTACATGAAGAATAAAGAATGATACAGACTATTTATCATATTTTGGGACACCTCATTGACTTAGAGTTATGTCACTTGATCTCATATACCTTGCTTCCTTTAGCGTGGTCTAATGGAAAGACCACTAGACTAGATGTCAGGAAATCTCGAGTATGTTACTACTTCATTTATTAACTAATGTTATCACCTTGGGCTTGACACCTGACCCTCTCTGGGCCTGTTTTCTTACCTGCAAAAGGAGGAGATTGGACAAGATCAATGGTTATCAACCTTAATAAATCAGAATCCGCTGACTTTATTTTTATCTATCATCTATGTATCTATGTATGTATCTATGTATCTATCTATTATCTATCTATCTATCAATCATCTATTTTAGAGAGAAAGTGCATGAGCAGGGGTGGGAGAGGGGCAGAGGGATAAAAGAGGGAGAATCTTAAACAGGCTACACACTCAGTGTGAAGCCAACGTGGGGCTCAATCTCATGACCCTGGGATCATGACCTGAGCCAAACTCAAGAGTTGGATGCTCAATCAACTGAGCCACCCAACCGTCTCCAGAATTACCTGAATTAAAAATACAAGTGAAAAAATACAAATGCTAGATGACTACTTTCAAGAAATTCTGACTTTTGGGAGGTGGGCTAAAGCATTGGTATTTATTATATTTCCCATGTAAATCTAAAAAGCTGTGGTTGAGAGCCACTGCACTAAATGTGTTTCTATGAATTGACTCTTCCAAAAAATGTTATAAAGACAAACAAAATATGTTCAAAACTGTTTATGAAAGAAACACTAGGAACAGATTGTAGGGCAGAGAATAGAATGAAAATAACGTGTGTATCATATCAGTGGTTCTCCATTTTTCCTTCTTGTTATCCACTGTGTGACATACCTCATTCCTCCTTCAACTAGCCTTGAATGTAATACTTCATTTTCTAAAGTCTGTAGCTCTACTTTCCATGTTTGTAAAATGCTAGATCTCTAAAACTTGAAAGTTATCAGCAGAGCAGACTCTAGAGATAAAGAGCGGACCAGACTCTAGAGATAAAGTGGGGGAATGGTTAGCTCACCTTTTAACAGTCTGCAGAATATTACCACTTATGGCTCAGCATTTCCAGTCTCAATCAGCCCTTCTGAAAATTCATTATAATCTCTCTCAGATTCTAGATTCTATGCCAGACTGTGAAAGAGATCTGAGATATCTGTGTAATATAAAGTAATAGGGACTAATTGGCACATCATTTTATGAATATGTACGCATGGTGAAAAGTGTGCAGAAATTTACCAGTTTCCTTTTTCTCCCCTTCAGGCTTTCTTGCTTCTGATATGTATTAGCCCAGGATAAACAATGGTATATCAACACTAACATGACCTTTACCCTTATCTGATCTGAATTTATGTTGTGTCAATTTTAGAGCCCGAGAAGGCTGAAACAAATCTGAGATTGCTTACAAAGATTTTAGGTGAATAGAGATGGGTAAGGAAAAGGAAAGCAGCTGACTGGCCAGTTCAAAGCCCTTTTGCAGGTTAAAGATTGCCTAAATTTTTTACCCTGAGAATGTGGCTTCACCATCTGAATCTTTAGGTGTTTTTGCTTGTAGAATGAGACAGCAGGACTCCAGAACCTCTAAATTTCCTCCTAGCTCTGATACTCTAATTCCCATTGTAAAGATAAACCAGGATATTTCTGCCTTATAAAAATCAGAGCTTCAAAATAGGGACGATAGAAAGCACTGAGAATGGGCAATTCAGAACAAGTACACCAAAGTGAGGTCAACATTAGTAGGAAGATCATGATTGTGGTGTGTGACCTTGGGTGAATCACTTTTCCTTTCAGGGATGATTTCTTCATCTTGATTTTTATTTTTTGTAAGTTTTCGTTAAAATCCAGTTAGGTAAAATACAGTGTAATATTAGATTCAGATGTACAATATAACCATTCAATACTTCCATACAATGCTTAGTGTACATCACAAATGCACTCCTTAATCCCCATCACCTATTGAACCCATCCCCCCACCCACTTCCCTTCTGGTAACCAAGATTATATTCTCTATAGTTAAGAGTCTGTTTCTGTGTTTGCCTCTCTCTCTCCTTTTTTTTTCTTTATGCATTTCTTTTTTTTTTATTAAATTTCACACATGGGTGAAATGACATGATATTTGTCTTTCCCCTACTGACTGATTGCACTTAGCAAGCAAAACATTCTCTGGCCCCATCCATCTCATTGCAAATGGCAAGATTTCATTCTTTTTCATGACTGAGTAATATTCCATTATATATAATATATTCCATTGCATATAATATATATTATGTATTAATATATATTATTTATATTATATTATATATAATATTCCATTATATATATATAGTGTGTATATATAATATTCCTGTACACACACATGCACACACACACACACACACACACATACACACACACATACCGCATCTTCTTTATTCATTCATTGGTCAATGAACACATGGGCTGGGCTGTTGGCATGATTTGGTTATTGTAGAAATGCTGCTATAAACATTGGGGTGCATGTATCCCTTTAAATTAGTATTTTTATATTCTTTGGATAAATAACTAGTAGCACAATTGCTAGATCCTAGGACAGTACTATTTTTAACTTTTATTTTTTTAACTTAAAACTTTTTTTTAATTTATTTTTGAGAGAGAGAGAGAGACAGAGACAGAGTGAGAGCAGGAGAGGGGCAAAGAAAGAAAGAGACACAGAATCCAAAGCAGGCTTCAGGCTCTGAGCTGCCAGCACAGAGCCCAGTGTGGGGCTTGAACTCATGAATGGTAAGATCATGACCTGAGCCAAAGTCGGAAGCCCAACTGACTGAGCCATCCAGCCATTCTTATTTTTAACTTTTTGAGGAGCCTGTATACTGTTTTTCAGAGTGGTCACGCCAGTTTGCATTCTCACCAATAGTGCAGAGAGTTCCCCTTTCTCCACATCCTTGCAAACACCTGTTGTTTCATGTGTTGTTGATTTTAGCTATTCTGACAGGTATGAGGTGTTATCTCATAGTTTTGATTTGTGTTTAACTGATGATGAGTGATGTTGAGCATCTTTTCCTGTGTCTGTTGGCCATGTTTATGTCTTCTTTGGAAATATGTCTCTTCATATCTTTTGCCCATTTTAATTGGATTATTTATTTTTTGGGTGTTGAGTTGCAGAAGTTCTTTATGTATTTTGGATACTAATCCTTTATCAGACATGTTATTTTTTTAAATTTTTTAAAGTTTATTTATTTTTGAAGGAGAGGGAGACAGAGAGCATGAGTGGGGAAGGGGTAGAGAGAGAGGGAGACACAGAATCCAAAGCAGGCTCCAGACTCTGAGCTGTCAGCACAGAGCCTGACATGGGGCTTGAACTCAGGAGTTGTGAGACCGTGACCTGAGTTGAAGTCAGATGCCTAATTGACTGAGCCACCCAGGTGCCCCTCAGATATGTTATTTGTAATTATTTTCTCCCATTCTGTAGGTTACCCTTTAGTTTTGTTGATTATTTCCTTTGCTGTGCAGAAGCGTTTTACCTTGATGAAGTCTCAATAGTTTATTTTTCCTTTTGTTTCCCTTGCTTAGGGTACATATCTAGAAAGAAGTGGGTATGGCTGACGTCAAAGAGGTTACTGCCTTATTCTCCTCTTGGATTTTTATAGTTCCAGGTCTCCCATTTCATCAATTTTTAATTTATTTTTTGTGTATGGTGTAAGAAAGTGGTCCAGTTTCATTCTTCTGCATGTTGCTGTCCAGTTTTCCTGACACCATTTGTTGAAGAGACCATCTTTTTCCACTGGATATCTTTTCTTTTTTTGTCAAAGATTAACTGACCATATCATTGTGAGTTCATTTCTGGGTTTTCTATTCTATTCCAATGATCTATGTGTCTATTTTTGTGCCAGTACCATACTATTTTGATCACTACAGCTTTGTAATATAATTTGAAGTCCAGAATTGTGATGCTTCCAGTTTTGCTTTTCTTTTAAAAGGTTGCTTTGGAGGGGTACCTGGGTAGCTCAGTCAGTTGACTGTCTGGCTTCAGCTCAGGTCATGATCTCACGGTTCGTGAGTTCAAGCCCCACATTGGGATCACTGCTGTCAGCCTGGCAGCACAGAGCTTGTTTAGGATCCTCTGTCCCCCTCCCTTTGCCCCTCCCCCACTGTCACTCTCCACAAAATATAAATAAATAAATAAATAAATAAATAAATAAATAAATAAATAAAAATTTGCTTTGGATATTCGGGGTCTTTTGTGGTTCCATACCTACTTTAGGATTGTTTGTTCTAGCTCCATGGAAAATGCTGTTGGTGTTTTGATACGGATTTCATTAAATGTGCAGATGGCTGTGGGTGGTATAGACATTTTAACAATATTTGCTCTTCCTTTTAAAAATTTTTTAATGTTTATTTATTTATGAGAGAGAGACAGAGTATGAGTTGGGGGCGGGCAGAGAGAGAGAGAGAGGGAGACACAGAATCTGAAGCAGGCTCCAGGCTCTGAGCTGTCAGCACAGAGCCTGATGCAGGGCTTGAACTCATGACCTGTGAGATCATGACACGAACTGAAGTTAGACACTTAACTGACTGATCTGCCCAGGTGTTCAGGTTTATTCCTATGTATGTTAGTGTTTTTGGTCAAATAGTAAGTAGCATTGATTCCTTAATTTCTCTTTCTGTTGCTTCATTATTAGTGTATAGAATGAAACTGATTTCTGTACATTCATTTTGTATTCTGTAACTTTACTGAATTTGTTTATCAGTTTTAGCAGATCTTAGTAATTTATTTATATTTTTTATTTTTATTTAAATACAAGTTAACATATAGTGTAATAATGATTTCAGGAGTAGAATTCCGTGAGTGATTCATCATTTACATATGATGCCCAGGGTTCATCCCAACAAGTGCCCTCCTTAATGGCCATCACCCATTTAGCCCATCCTCCCTCCCAACACCCTTCCAACATCCCTCAGTTCTTTGTTGTTAAGAGTCTTTTATGGCTTGCTTAATTCTCAGTTTGTATCTGATTTTTCCTTCTATTCCCCTATATTTATCTGTTTTGTTTCTTAAATTACACATATAGGTGAAATCATATGATATTTATCTTTCTCTGACTTATTTTGCTTAGCATAATACACTCTAGTTCCATCCACATTGTTGCAAATGGCAAGATTTCATTCTTTTTGATCACTGAATAATATTCCATTGTATATATATACCACACCTTCTTTATCCATTCGTCATTTGATGGACGTTTGGGCTCTTTCCATAATTTGGCTATTATTTATAGTGCTACTATAAACATTGGGGTGCAAGTTCCCCTTCAAATAAGCATTTTTATATCCTTTGGATAAATACCTAGTAGTGCAATTGTTGGGTCATAGGGACGCTCTGTTTTTAATTTTTTGAAGAACCTCCATACTATATTCCAGAGTGGATGCACCAGTTTGCATTCCCACCAGCAGTGCAAAAGTGTTCCCCTTCTCCACATGCTTGCTAACATCTGTTGTTTCCTGAGTTGTTAATTTTAGCCATTCGGACAGATGTGAGCTGATATCTTAATGTGTTTTGATTTGTATTTCCCTGATGATGAGTGATGTTGAGCATCTTTTCATACGTTAGCCATCTGGATGTCTTCTTTGGAAAAGTGTTCATTCTTGTCTTCTACCCATTTCTTCACTGGATTAGTTGATTTTTAGTTGTAGAGTTTGGTAACCTCTTTATAGATTTTGGATACTAATCATTTATCCATTATTTCATTTCAAAATATCTTTCCCAATTCTGACAGTTGCCTTTTAGATTTGTTGATTGTTTCCTTTGCTGTGCAGAAGATTTTTATCTTCATGAGGTCCCAATAGTTCATTTTTTGCTTTTGTTTCCCTTGCCTGGGGAGACATGTCTAGTAAGAAGTTTCTGTGGCCAAGGTCGAAGAGGTTGTTCTCTGTTTTTTCCATCAGATTTTGTTGGTTTCCTGTCTTACATTTAGGTCTTTCATCTATTTTGAGTTTATTTTTGTGTATAGTGTAAAAAAAATGGCCCAGGCTCATTCTTCTACATGTCACTGTCCAGTTTTCCCAACACCATTTGCTGAAGAGACTGTCTTTTTTCCATTGGATACTCTTTCCTGCTTTGTTGAAGATTAGTTGGCCATATAATTGTGGGCCCATTTCGGGATTTTCTATTTTGTTCCATTGATTTATGTGTCTGTTTTGTGCTAGGTACATACTGTCTTGATAACTACAACTTTGGAATACAGCTTGGGGTCCAGAATTGTGATGCTTCTAGCTTTATTCTTCTTTTCCAAAATTACTTTGGTTATATGGGGTCTTTTTCTGGTTCCATACAAATTTTAGAATTGTTTGTTCTAGATCTGTGAAGAATTCTAGTAATGCTGGTGTTTTTTTCATAGGTATTGCATGAGATATGAGATTGTTTTGGGTAGTATCAACATTTTAAAAATATTTGTTCTTGTGATCCATGAGTATGGAATGTTTTTCCATTTTTTGTGTCATCTTCAATTTCTTTCATAAGTTTTCCTTTCTTTTAATTTTTTAAAAATTTTATTTTTATTATTTTTTAAAAATCTTACATCCAAATTAGTTAACATATAGTGCAACAGTGATTTCAGGAGTAGATTCCTTAGTGCCCCTTACTCATTTAGCCCGTCCCCCCTCCCACAACCCCTCCAGCAACCCTCAGTTTTTTCTCCATATTTATGAGCCTCTTTTGTTTTGTCCCCCTCCCTGTTTTTATATTATTTTTGTTTCCCTTCCCTTTTGTTCATCTGTTTTGTCTCTTAAAGTCCTCATATGAATGAAGTCATATGATTTTTGTCTTTTTCCGACTAATTTCACTTAACATAATACCCTCTAGTTCCATCCACATAGTTGCAAATGGCAAGATTTCAATCTTTTTGATTGCCGAGTAATACTCCATTGTATATATATATCACATCTTTATCCATTCATCCACCGATGGACATTTGGGCTCTTTCCATACTTTGGCTACTGTTGATAGTGCAGTTATAAACATCAGGATTCATGTGTCCCTTCAAAACAGGATACCTGTATCCCTTGGATAAATACCTAGTAGTACAATTGCTTGGTAGTAGGGTAGTACTATTTTTAGTTTTTTGAGGAACCTCCATACTATTTTCCACAGTGGCTGTGCCAGCTTGCATTTCCACCAACAATGCAAAAGAGATCCTCTTTCTCCGCATCCTCGCCAACATCTCTTGTTGCCTGAGTTGTTAATGTTAGCCATTCTGACAGGTGTAAGGTGGTATCTCATTTTGGGTTTGATTTGTGTTTCCCTGATGATGAGTGAAGTTAAGCATTTTTTCATGTATCGGTTGGCCATCTGGATGTCTTCTTTGGAGAAGTGTTTATTCATGTCTTTTGCCCATTTCTTCACTGGATTATTTGTTTTTTGGGTGTTGAGTTTGATAAGTTCTTTATAGATTTTGGATACTAACCCTTTATCTGATATGTCATTTACAAATATCTTCTCCTATTCTGTTGGTTGCCTTTTAGTGTTGCTGATTGTTTCCTTTGCTGTGAAGAAGCTTTTATCTTGATGAGGTCCCAGTAGTTCATTTTTGCCTTTGTTTCCCTTGCCTCTGGAGACGTGTTGAGTAAGAAGTTGCTGTGGCCAAGATCAAAGAGGTTTTTGCCTGCTTTCTCCTCGAGGATTTTGATGACTGCCTTTCTTACATTTAGGTCTTTCATCCATTTTGAGTTTATTTTTGTGTATGGTGTAAGAAAGTGGTCCAGGTTCATTCTTCTGCATGTTGCTGTCCGGTTTTCCCAGCACCACTTGCTGAAGAGACTGTCTTTATTCTGTTGGATATTCTTTCCTGCTTTGTCAAAGATTAGTTGGCCATAGGTTTGTGGGCCCATTTCTGGGTTCTCTATTCTATTCCATTGATCTGAGTGTCTGTTCTTGTGCCAGTAAGATACTGTCTTGATGATTACAGCTTTGTAGTATAGCTTGAAGACTGGGATTGTGATGTCCTGCTTTGGTTTCCTTTTTTAAGATTGCTTTGGCTATTCGGGGTCTTTTCTGGTTCCATACAAATTTTAGGATTATTTGTTCTAGCTCTGTGAAGAAAGCTGATGCTATTTTGATGGAGATTGCATTGAATGTGTAGATTGCTTTGGGTAGTATTGACATTTTAACAATATTTTTTCTTCCTATCCCAGAGCATGGATTCTTTTTCCATTTTTTTTGTGTCTTCTTCAATTTCATTCACGAGCTTTCTATAGTTTTCAGTGTATAGATTTTTCACCTCTTTCATTAAATTTATTCCTAGGTATTTTATGGTTTTTGGTGCAATTGTAAATGGTATCAATTCCTTGATTTCTCTGTCACTTCATTGTTGGTGTATAGGAATGCAACCATTTTCTGTGCCTTTATTTTATATCCTGCAACTTTGCTGAATTCATGAATCAGTTCTAGCAGTTTTTTTGGTGGAATCATTAGGGTTTTCCATATAGAGTATCATGTCATCTGTGAAGAGTGAAAGTTTGACCTCCTGCTGGCTGATTTTTTCTTTTGCCTTTTATTTCTTTGTGTTGTCTGATTGCAGAGGCTAAGACTTCCAATACTATTTTGAATAACAGTGGCAACAGTGGATATCCCTGTCTTGTTCCTGACCTTAGGGGGAAAGCTGTCAGTTTTTCCCCATTGAGGATGATATTAGTGTGGGATCGTTCATATATGGCTTTTATGATCTTGAGGTATGCTCCTGCTATTCCTACTTTCTTGAGGGTTTTTATCAAGAAAGGATGCTGTATTTTGTCAAATGCTTTCTGTGCATCTATTGAGAGGATCATATGGTTCTTGTCCTTTCTTTTATTGATGTAATGAATCACGTTAATTGTTTTGTGGATATTGAAACAGCCCTGCATCCCAGGTATAAATCCCACTTGGTCATGGTAAATAATTTTTTAATATATTGTTGGAGCTGGTTGGCTAACATCTTGTTGAGGATTTTTGCATCCATGTTCATCAGGGAAATTGGTCTATAGTTCTCCTTTTTAGTGGGTCTCTGTCTGGTTTTGGAATCAAGGTAATCCTGGCTTCATAGAATGAGTTTGAAAGTTTTCCTTCAATTTCTATTTTTTGGAACAGCTTCAAGAGAATAGGTGTGAACTCTTCCTTAAATGTTTCTTAGAATTCCCCTGGAATGCCATCTGGCCCTGGACTCTTGTGTTTTGGGAGATTACTGATTACTAATTTGATTTCTTTACTGTTTATGGGTCTGTTCACATTTTCTATTTATTCCTGTTTCAGTTTTGGTAGTGTATATGTTTCTAGGAATTTGTCCATTTCTTCCAGATTGCCCATTTTATTGGCATACAATCGCTCATAATATTCTCTTATTATTGTTTTTATTTCTGCTGTGTTGGCTGTGATCTCTCCTCTTTCATTCTTGATTTATTTGGGTCCTTTCCTTTTTCTTTTTGATCATACTGGCTAGTAGTTTATCAATTTTGTTAATTCTTTCAAGGAACCATCTTGTGGTTTCATTGATCTGTTCTACTGTTTTTTGGTTTCAATAGCATTAATTTCTACTCTAATCTTTATTATTTCCTGTATTCTGTTGTTTTTCAGTTTTATTTGCTGTTATTTTTCCAGCTCTTTAAGGCATAAGGTTAGGTTTTGTATCTGAAATCTTTCTTCCTTCTTTAGGAAGGCCTGGATTGCTATATGCTTTCCTCTAATGACTGCCTTTGCTTCGTCCCAGAGGTTTTGGGTTGTTGTGTTATCATTTTCATTGGCTTCCATATACTTTTTAATTTCCTCTTTAACTGCTTGGTTAGCTCATTCATTTTTTAGTAGGATGTTCTTCAGTATCCAAGTATTTGTTACCTTTCCAAATTTTTTCTTGTGGTTGATTTCGAGTTTCATAGCGTGGTGGTCTGAAAATATGCACAGTATGATCTCGATCTTGTTGTACTTGCTGAGGGCTGATTTGTGTCCCAGTATGTGGTCTATTCTGGAGAACATTCCATGTACACTGGAGAAGAATGTATATTCTGCTGCTTTAGGATGAAATGTTCTGAATATATCTGTTAAGTCCATCTGATCCAGGGTGTCATTCAAAGCCCTTGTTTCCTTGTTGATTATTTGATTAGATGATCTGTCCATTGCTGTGAGTGGGATGTTGACGTATCCTACTATTAGGATTTTACTATCGATGATTTTATGTTTGTGATTAATTGATATATATATATATATATATATATATATATATATATATATATTTCGGTGCTCCCACATTTGGTACATAAATGTTTACAATTGTTAGGTCTTCCTGGTGGATAGACCCCTTGATTATGATGTAATGGCCTTCTGCATCTCTTGATACAGTTTTTATTTTAAAGTCTGGATAGTCTGATATAAGTATAGCTACTCTGGCTTTCTTTTGTTGACCATTAGCATGATAAATGGTTCTCCATCCCCTTACTTTCAATCTGAAGGTGTCTTTAAGTCTAAAGTGGGTCTCTTGTAAACAGCATATAGATGGATCTTGTTTTCTTATCCATTCTGTTATCCTATGTCTTTTGATTGGAGCACTGAGTCCATTGACATTTAGAGTAAGTAGTGAAAGATATGAATTTATTGCCATTATGTTGCTTGTAGACTTGGAGTTTCTGGTGGTGTTCTCTGGCCCTTTCTAATCTTTGTTGGTTTTGGTATTTATTTATTTATTTATTTATTTAAATTTTCATATTTTGTCTCCTCAGAAAGTCCCCTTTAAAATTTCTTGCAGGACTGGTTTAGTGGTCACAAACTCTTTTATTTTTGTTTGGGAAAATTTTTATCTCTGCTATTTTGAATGACAGCTTTGCTGGATAAAGAATTCATGGCTGCATATTTTTCTGATTCAGCACATTGAATATATCCTGCCAGTCCTTTCTGCCCTGCCAGGTTTCTGTGGATAGGTCTGCTGCAAACCTGATCTGTCTTCCTTTGTAGGTTAAGGACTTTTTTTCCCTTGCTGCTTTCATGATTCTCTCCTTGCCTGAATAGTTTGTGAATTTGACTATGATATGCCTTGTTGGTTGGTTTTTGTTGAATGTAATGGGAGTCCTCTGTGCTTCCTGTATTTGGATGTCTTTGTCTTTCCCCAGGTTAAGAAAGTTTTCTGCTATGATTTGCTCACATAACTCTTCTACCCCTATCTCTCTCTCTTCCTTTTCTGGGACCCTTATGTTCTGATGTTCCTTTTTAATGAGTCACTGATTTCTCTAATTCTTAAATCGTGCTCTTTTGCCTTAATCTCCCTCTTTTTTTCTGCTTCATTATTCTCCATAAGTTTGTCCCCTATATCACTGATTCTCTGTTCTGCCTCATCCATCCTTGCTGTTGCAGTATCCATCTGTGATTGCAGCTCAGTTATAGAATTTTTTATTTCATTCTGACTAGTTTTTACTTCTTTTATTTCTGCAGAAAGGGATTCTAATTTTTTTCGACTCCAGCTGGTATTTTTATTATCGTGACTCTAAATTTTGGTTCAGACATCTTGCTTGTGTCTGTGTTGGTTAAATCCCTGGCTGTCGTTTCTTCGTGCTCTTTCTTTTGGGGTGAATTCCTTCGTTTCATCATTTTGAAGGGAGAAAAGGAATTAAAGAGGTAGAAAAAATTAAAATTAAAAATATATTAAATTTAAAAATTAAAAACTCACGCACAAAAATTGAATAAATGATGCTAGATCCTAAGTGTGTTTTGGTTGGGTGTTGAAAGTGGGTTAGATTAGAGAAAAAAAGGGGAAAGAAAAAAAAGAAAATCATTTGAAAATTTGAAAAAAATGAATACACTGAAGTAGACTAACATGAAATTATGGAAGTAAAATAGAATTTGAAAAAAAATTACACAAAAGTAAAGAATATAGTAGAAAAAATTGAAGAAAATATTTTTAATAAAAATTAAAAATGAAAATGGATTTTTCTCTTTTTGTATTCAAGATAAAGAAAAGAAATGAAAAAGAGAAAAAAGAAAAAAAGGAAATTTTTTGAAAATTTGAAACAGTGAATACACTGAAGTAGACTAAAATAAAATGATGGAAGTAAATAGAATGTAAAATTTACACAAAAGTAGTAAATATAGTAAAAAAAAATTAAAGAAAAGTATTTTTAATAAAAATTGAAAATAAAAATGATTTTTTTCTCTTTCTGTAGTCAAGAAAAAGAAAAAAAGTGAAAAAGGGAAAAAAAGAAAGAAAATTGAATAGATGGACCTGCTAAGAAATTGAAATATGACTGAAATTAGTACATTTCCCCATAGAAGTCAAGCTATGAAGCACTTTATAGTCCATAAACTAAGCAGGCAGTGAGTCTTATGTTCTTGAAGAGCAAGGTTGACCCAGTTGGGCAGAACTTAGTGTAACGGCTCCATTCTTCACTAGATGGCACTGCTGGCCTACTGGGGTGGATTGTTGTGTAGCTCATAGGTGTGTATGCACATGCGCAGGAGTGGTGAAAATGGCTTCCCCCAGCTACCCAGTGTCTAGTATCAGAACTCTGCTCTCACCGGTCAGCAATTGTACACCCATCCTCTGTCTTCAGCTTTTGTCCCCTCCCTGGTTTTTTACTGTCCATGACCAAGCCCCAGGCAGTACCTCTCTCCCTAGTTTTGTCTCAGATGTGGCTGTTTTCCCTGGCCCCTTACTTCTGAGGGACTACGACTTTGATCCGTTTCACCCCTCTGTGGAGGGTCTCACTGAATAATGGCCGAATGATGGCTGCACCCAGGAAAGTTTGTGAGACCATGCTGCTGCCGGTGCCCAGAGACTGTGGCCAGTTGCAGGCCTGCCCCAGAAAATGTTTGTGAGATAGTGTAGCAGCAGCGTTTCAGGGATTATGGAAAATCACAACACACATCTGGCACCAGGCTTCACCCTTAACGACCTTGTTCCAGCACCAGAGAATGTTGCCGTTCTCTGGGGTCTGCTGGGACTAGGTGGCCTCAACAGTCTCTAACAAATATCCTTCCAGCAGTGGAACTGTTTTTCCCCGTGTGGACCAAGAACCTCCCAGACCCCACTCTGCTCCTGGGGATTCTCCCTTCCCACCAGAGCACTGCCAGGTATCAAGCTGTGGAGTTGCAGACTCTGTGGCTTCTCTCTCCCCAAGTTTACCTCTCCACACCACATACCTGTTGGATTATGTGGTTCAGGCTGTGCAGATTGTTGTGTTAATCCTCAGATCAATTTTCTAGGTGTGCAGGATGGTTTTGTGTTGGTCTCGATGTATTTCATGGATGCGAGACACACAAAAAACTTCCATGCTGTTCCACCATCCTCTTTCATTAGTTTTCTATAGTTTTAAGCATACAGATCTTTTACCCCTTTGATTAGGCTTATTCCTAGGTACTTTATGGTATTCAGTACAATTGTAAATGGCATCAATTCCTTGATTTCTCTTTCTGCTGTTTCATGATAGAAATGCAACCAACTTCTATAGAGGTGTATAGAAATGCAACTGATTTCTGTATGTTGATTTTATCAGTTCTAGCGGGGTTTTTTGGTGTGGTCTTTCAGGTTTTCCACATAGAGTATCATGTCATTTGCAAAGAGTGAAAGTTTGACTTCTTCTTTGCTGATTTGGATGCCTTTTATTTATTTTTGTTGTCTGATTGCTGAAGCTAAGACTTCCAACACTATGTTGAACAACAGTGGTGAGAGTGGACATCCCTGTCATGTTCCAGATGTTAGGGGGAAAGCTTTCAGCTTTTCCTTATTGAGGATGATATTAGCTGTGGGTCTTTCATATATGACCTTTATAATACTGAAGTATGTTCCTTCTTTCCTTACTATTTGGGGGTTTTGTTAAGAAGGATGGTGTATTTTGTCAAATGCTTTTTCTGCATCCATTAAGAGGATGGTGTGTTTCTTATCCTTTCTTTTATTAATGTGATGTATCACCTTGATTGATTTGTGGGTATTGAACCA
This sequence comes from Acinonyx jubatus, assembly GCF_027475565.1. Taxonomy (NCBI): domain Eukaryota; kingdom Metazoa; phylum Chordata; class Mammalia; order Carnivora; family Felidae; genus Acinonyx; species Acinonyx jubatus. The sequence continues at coordinate 58,321,822 of NC_069389.1, read as the reverse complement.
GCCCTGCATCCCAGGTATAAATCCCACATGATCATGGTGAATTATTCTTTTAATGTGTTGTTGGATATGGTTTGATAGTATCTTGTTGAGGATTTTTGCATCCATGTTCATCAGGATTATTGGTCTTTAATTCTCCTTTTTAGTGGGGTCATTGTCTGGTTTTGGAATCAAGGTAATACTGGCCTCGTAGAATAAGTTTGGAAGTTTTCCTTCCATTTCTATTTTTTGGAACAGCTTCAAAAGAAGAGGTGTTAACTTTTCTTTAAATGTTTGTTAGAATTCCCCCAGAAAGTCATCTGGTCCTGAATTCTTGTTTGTTGGGAGATTTTTGATGACTGATGAGATTTCTTTACTGGCTATGGGTTTGTTCAAATTTTCTATTTCTTCCTATTTCAGTTTTGGTAGTTTATATGTTTCTTGGAATTTGTCCATTTCTTCCAGATTGCCCAATTTGTTGGCGTGTAATTGCTCATAATATTCTCTTACTATTGTTTGTATTTCTGTGGTGTTGATTGTGATGTCTTGTCTTATATTTGTGACTGTATTTATTTGGGTCCTTTTTCATTTTGATCAATATAGCCAGTGGTTTATCCATTTTGTTAATTTCTTTAAGGAACTAGCTCATGGTTTCATTGATCTGTTTTACTGTGTTTTTTTAAATGTTTATTTTTGAGAGCGAGAGAGACAGAGTGTGAGTTGGAGGAGGGGCAGAGAGAGAGAGAGAGAGAGACATAGAATCTGAAGTAGGCTCTAGGCTCTGAGATGGCACAGAGCCAGACGTGGGGCTTGAACTCATGAACTGTGAGATCATGACCTGAGCCAAAGTCAGAGGTTTACCCACTGAGCCACCCAAGTGCCCTTGTTTTTTTTTTTTTTTAATCGATCATTGATTTCTGCTCTAATATTTATTATTTCCTTCTCCTGCTGGTTTTGGGCTTTATTTGCTGTTGTTTTACAGCTCCTTTAATGTAATGTTAGGTTGTGTATTTGATAACTTTCTTCCTTCTTAACGAAGGCCTGGATTGCTATCCACTTCCCTCTTATGACCACCTTTGCTGCATCCCAGAGGTTTTGGGCTGTCATGTTTCTATTTTCCTTGACTTTCATGTACTTTAAAATTTTCTCTTTAATTTCTTGGTTAGCCCACTCATTCATTAAGAGGATGCTCTTTAATTTCCATGTATTTGAGGATTTCCTAACTTTTTCTTGTGATTGGCTTCAAGTTTCACAGTGTTGTGATATGAAGATATGTATGGTATGAACTTGATCTTTTTGTCCTTGTTGTGGGCTGTTTTGTGACCCACTATGTGATCTAGTCTGGAGAATGTTCCATGTGCACTCGACTAAAATGAGTAGTCTGTTTTAGGGTGAAATGTCTAAATACATCTGTTAAGTTCTTCTGGTCCAGTATACCATTCAAACCCCCTTTTCCTTGTTTATTTTCTGCTTACATGATCTGTTCATTGTTGTAAGTGGGTGTTGAAGTCCCTTACTATCATGGTATTATTATCATTGAGTTTCTTTATGTTTGTGATTAATTGATTTATATATTTGGGTGCTGTATGTTGGGAGTGTAAATATTTACAATTGTTAGATCTTCTTCGTGGATAGACCCCTTGATTATGATATCATGCCCTTCTTCATCTCTTGCTACAGTCTTTATTTTAAAATCTAGTTTGTCTGATGTAAGTATGGCTACTCCAACTTTCTTTTGATGATCATTAGCATGATAGATAGTTCTCCATCCCCTTACTTTCAAACTGCAGGGATCTTTAGGTCTAAAATGAATCTATTACAAGCAGAATATAGATGGGTCTTGTTTTCTTATCAATTCTGATACCCTATGTCTTTTTATTGGAGCATTTAGTCCGTTAACATTTAGAGTGAGTACTGAAAGATATGAATTTACTGCCTTTGTGTTGACTCTAGTATTGGTGGTTTTGGTGATGTTGTCTGGTCCTTTCTAGTCTTTGCTGCTTTTTTTTTTTTTTGTCTTTTCTCCACTCAAAAAGTCCCCCTTAAGATTTCTTACAGGGCTGGTTTAGTGGTTACAAACTCCTTTAGTTTTTGTTTGTCTGGGAAACTATCTCTCCTTCTGATTTGAATGACAGCCTTGATGGATAAAGAATTCCTGGCTGTGTATTTTTCTGATTCAGCATGTTGAATATATCCTGCCACTCCTTTTTGGTCTGCCAGGTTTATGTGGATAAGTCTGCTGTGAACCTGATCTGTCTTCCCTTGTAGGTTAAGGACTTTTATTCCCTTGCTGCTTTCATAATTCTTTCCTTGTCTGTGTATTTTGTGAATTTGACTATTATATGTCTTGGTGATGGTTGGTTTTTGTTGAATCTGATGGGAATTCTTTGGGTTTCTTGGATTTTGACGTCTGTGTCTTTCCCCAGATTAGGAATGTTTTCTGCTCTAATTTGCTCACATAAACCTTCTACCCCCTTTTCTCTCTCTTTATCTTCTGGGACTCCTATGGTTCAGATGTTATTCTTTTTTTATGTCACTGAGTTCTCTAAGTCTTGTATGCATTTGTTTGCCTTTATTTCTGTCTTTTTTTTCCTGCTTCATCATTCTCTATAGTTTTATCTTCTTTATTGCTGATTTGCTGCTGTGTTTTGTCCATCCTTGCCATTGTGGCATCTATTCGAGATTGCATCTCATGTATAGAATTTTTAATTTTGGCCTGACTAGATTTTATTTCTTATCTCCACAGAAAGGGATTCTTTGGTGTCCTTTATGCTTTTTTCAACCTCAGCTAATATTCTTATTATTGTGGTTCTAAATTGTAGCTCAGACATCTTACTTATATCTGTGTTAAGTCTCTGGCTGTCATTTCTACCTGTTTTTATTTTGGGGTCAGTTCCTTCATTTTTTCATTTTGGAAGAAGAAAAATAATAATAAAACAAAAATAAAAATTAAGAAATTAAAAACAACACAAAAAATCAAATAAAGTAATCTAGATCCTAGGTGTGTTCCCATCTGCTTGTTGAAAGAAGCTTCATACAATGGAGAATAAAAGGGGAAGGAATAAAAAAAACAGTAAAAATTTTTAAAAACTTAAGTTATAACATAGAATAAAATGAAATAAATAAAATGAAATAGAATAACATTTTAAAATAAAAATAATGTAAAAAAATAAAAATTTCTCTTTCTGTATTCAAAGAGAAAGAAAAAGAAAAAAGAAACAATTTAAGCAAAAACAGAAGCAAAGAAAATGAACAAATAAATGAACCAGCAAACAGAATGAAACCCATATGCAGTTATATTCAGTTTGCGCCACAACTGAAACTATGAAGTACTCTATAGTCCCTACACTGTGCAGGTGGACTGACTTGTGCTGGTCTTCTGGAATATGTGCTTGTAGGATGCAGTTGGGTGGGTCTGGGTATAAAGCCTCCATTCTCTATTAAGTGGCAGTGATTAGCTTATCGGGGTGGATCAGCATGTGTGCGCCCATGTGAGTGTGTGGGAGAGGTGTAAAAGGCTTCACCCATCTCCCTAGTCTCTGGCACAGGAACTTTGTGCTTTCACCAACCAGTGATCAAGCACCCCTACTTTGCCCCCCTCAGGCCTCTGTCCATTCCCAGCCTCTACCCTGTCTGTGTCCAAGCTGTCCACCTGCCAGGTGGCACCTCCCTCCAGAGGTTTATCTCATATGGGGCTCTGTTTCAAAATCCCACGCTTCAGAGCCGCCTTGGCTTAGACCTGTGCTGACTCTCTGGGGGAGGGTCTCACTGAGCAACGGCTGGATACCAGCTTGCTCCAGAGAACCTTCGTGTGATCATGCAGTGGCAGAGGTTCAGAGATTATGGCAAATTATAACACACAGCCGGCAACAGGTTTTACCACACTCTGGCATTTTTTCCCAATACCAGCAAATATGACCCCTCTCCCAGGTTCACTGGGACTTTTGTCTGTGGGAAGGTTGTATGGCTTCTGTCAAATGCCCTCCAAGCATGGGAACCACTTCTCCCTGTATGGCCCTTGGACCCCTAAGACCACACTGCCTGCTCCTGGGGATTTGCCTTATTTTCTCACCAGAACACTACCAGGCACTAAGCTCTGAACCTTCAGACTCTGCCCTCCACTGTTTATAGAATTCTGGTAGTATTGAAACCCTGTCCTTTCTCCCCATCAATGATTTTTAGGAACAGATTTCTTGTCTAGTCCCCTGTGAGTGTTTTTACTCTCTCTCTCTCTCTTTCTTTCCAAGTACTTTTGGGGGGTGTGCTTTCTTGTGCAGTCCTGAAGTGTTGCACTCTCCCCCTTTCTCTTTCTCTCTCTGTCCTCTCTCTGCATAAATAGCTCCCTACCCTTCGTGGCTCCGCAGCTTTTCTCTCCCCCAATTCACCTCTCCACACCACATACCTGCCAAGTCTGTGGCTCAAATTATGCAGGTTGTTGCATTAATCCTCAGATTAGTTTCCTAGGTGTTCAAAGTGGTTTGATGCCGCTCTAACTGCCTTTCAGGGATGAGACAAGCTCAGGGTCCCCATACTACATCATCTTAACACCTTCCGAGCATGTCTTCTATCTTCTCACTTTCAATCTGCAGGTGTCTTTAGGTCTAACATCAGTCTATTGTAGACTGTATGAGTCTTGTTTCTTTATCCATTCTGACACCCTCTGTGGTTTGGTTGGACCCTTAGTGCATTTACTTTCAAAGTAATTACTGATAGCTATGTATTTAGTGCCATGTTATTACTTGCCATTGTTTCTGGATATTTTCACAATTGCTTTCCTTTCTTTGTTGCTTTTGGTCTCTTCTTTGCACTCAAAGGGTCCCTTTTCATATTTCTTGCAAGGCCGGTTTAGTAGTCACAATCTCCTTTAGTTTCTGTTTGTCTGGGAAACTATCTTTCTATTCTGAATGATAGCCTTGCTGTATAGAGTACTCTTGGTTGCAGACTTGTCTATTCAGCATATTGTATATATCATGCCAGTACCTTCTGGCTTGCCATGTTTCTGTTGAGAAATCCCTAGCTAGCCTTATGGGTCTTCTCTTGTACATTAAGAACTTCTTTTTTTCTTTCTGACCTTAAGACTTGTTCTTTACCAGTATAGTTTGCAAATTTGATTATGATATGTCTTGGTATCGGCCTGTTTTTGTTCTTTTTAAAATTGTTTTTAACGTTCATTTATTTTTGAGAGAGATAGAGTGTGAGCAGGGGTGGGGGGCAGAGAGAGGGAATCACAGAATCCGAAGCAGACTCCAGGCTCCGGGCTGTTAGCACGGAGCCCAACGTGAGGCTTGAACTCACAAGCTGTGAGATCATGACGTGAGTCAAAGTCAGACACTTAACTGACTGGGCCACCCAGGCGCCCCCTGTTTTTGTTCATTTTGATAGGAATTCTCTGTACTTCCTGGATATGGATCTATTTTTTCCCCCAGATTAGGAAGTTTTCAGCTATGTTCCTCAAATATATTCTCTGCCCCGTTTTCTCTCTTCTTCTGGGACTCCTATAATATAAATGTTATTACGTTTTTTGGACTTACTAAGTTTCCTAAATCTATTCTTATGTTGCATAATTCTTCTTTTTTTCTTTTGTTCAACTTCATTGTTTTCCAGTATTTTGTCTTCTATGTCACTAATACATTCATCTACTTCTTCCAGACTGCTATTCATTGCATCAAGCCTGTTTCCAATCTTTTTTTTTGCATTCTTTATCTCTGATTCTTTTTTAGCTCTTTTATCTCTGTAAGGGTCTCACTGATGTCTTCTATTCTTTTTTGATGTCTTCTATTTCTTTCTGAAGTCCAGTGAGTATCCTTATGATTGTTGCTTTAAATACTCCATCAGGCATGTTAGCTATATCTGTTTCCCTTAGATCTCTGGCCATGACCTTATCTTGTTCTTTCATTTGGGATTAATTCCTCCATCTTGGCATTTTGTTCAAGTCTTTGATTTTTTCTGGATGTTAGAAATGCCAGTTATGTCTACTACTCCTGAAAATAATGGCGTTATGAAGAAGTGATTATGTAGTACCCATTGCCTGGCACTTCAGGGAGTGTCTCCATTGTGTGCTGCATGTGCTCTGGTGTTGTGTTTTAGCTGCCCTATCCTTCATCCCACTTGTCTGCAGAGGCTCCTTTTGCCTGCAGTGAGCAGTGTTTGATATCTGGCCTGAATGTGACAAGTTGTAACTGGTTGTGTTCTGGTCTGCTTGTGAAATTAGACCTGACAGCACTTTCCTGCAGAACTCTGGTTGGTAAACATGGTGTCAGCTAGTGTGCTTGTCTCTTGGGGAAGGGGACTGCCATGGTGAGACTGAGGCAAACTTGATTGAGATGGACAGTTTTGCCAGAGGGCAGAGGGGTGAGTCCTGGTGTAAGCATGTTAGGCAGCCAGTTTCAGCAGTCTGCTGCTTCCTGCAGGTTCCTCTGTGCTTATGTTGAGGAGTAGAGGAGGAAAATGACACCAACCACCTTCTTTGTTCCCAGAGAAGTGTCTCTGGGAATACTGCCTCTCAAGGATACACTCTAAGAGCAAATAATCTCTTCTCTGTGTGTCTGAGGCATTCTTCAGATGGCTATTTCCATGTTGTCTGCCCCTGGGTTGTTTCCTCCCCTTCTGTCCAGGAACAGAGCAGTGTCCTCCAGGCTCTATCCCAGCTAAGTCTGCTGACCTTTAAAACTCCAGGCTTTAAGTTTTGTTGGTTGCAAGAAGTCACAAAATACAGCCCCTCTTATTTTCCAAGCCAATGGCTTTGTGGAAACCTTCTTGTGTCCTCCTTTCTCTTTTGCTCCTCTCTGCAACCAGGGATTCCTCCCTTCCACAGCACCTGTGATCTGTTTCTCCCTTGCACCACATCTTTGCACTTCTGCAATTCCTACCTTCCTCAATGTGGCCTCTTTTCTCCCTTTAGTTGTGGAGTTTAATCTGTCAGTCTTCAGGTAGATTTCTGGGGTGTTTAGGATTATTTAATATCTAGTTGTGTTCATGGAATGAGATGGGCCTAGGGTCCTCCTACTCAGCTGCCATCCTCCCTCTCCTGATTTTCTTATCTTTAAGCTGGAGACAATAATGTCTGATTGACTTATCTAGCATATTTTTTTGTGTGTGAGAATTAATGACAGAAGTGAAAAATCTGTGAAATTGTTAAAAGTCCTGTATATATGAAAGTGGTGGTTAGATATATAAAAACTGGTTAGATCAGTTTAGTGAAGGGAAAGGAATGAAAGGAAAAGGGATTACAAAGCATTTTTGCAGTGAATTATGTATGTACTGTTTACACACTAGATACAAGTCATCTGTTGAGGAGCATTCTTGGATTCATGGAACTTTAGCATACTCCACATCTGGAAGTCTGCTTACTTGCAGGAATTGTATATGTTCAATTGGCTCATACTGACCCAACTCTTGATCAACCTCTTTTACTTAATGCCTATTTTGTTTCTAATTCTGTACTAGGGACCTTCAGCAAGATAGAAGAATTAAAAATTCTGAAATGTATCTTCTTCCTTGATGACACCATATCTTAACTTTTGGGGCAAGATACTCTATTCCTATGTTCCATATCAAAAATTTAGATTTGTGGTGTAAGTACACATGTTCTTATGGAGATATTGGAACAACTTTTTAAAATCTGTACTGTACTAAAGGGATCAGGATGTTTGGTTATAATAGGAAATACACATACATGCAGAAATAACATATACTATATACAATTGCTAGTTAAGTGTTAAAGGAGTGACGGAGACAGAATGCCAAAAGGAAGATTTCTCTGATATGAGGTGGTCAAGAAAACCTTCACTGAAGAGGCAAGATGTATAAGCTTATGAAAAGGAGGGAAAAGGCACTCTAAACATGAACATGATGATTGTCAGAATAGCAAAACTTTTCATATTGGAGAGAATTCAGTACTGGGCAGCTGTTGTTATCACAACTAAAAAAAAATTCTGGTGTGACCTAAGTAACAAACCAAAGTCCACTTAACTCAAAATTGTAATCTGACTCCATTTTACCCTGAGCAGCAAATTACCCTTTGGGTCTTCATCAGAGGTAGGTATCAAATGGAATGAAAGCAAACCTCCAACTAATGAAGGGGATATGGAAATGCCAGAAATATCTCAACTTGTATGGAAATACATTAACTTAACAATATCTACAAAGTGTATAGATGAATCAAAATGCCAGATCCTGACAGATAGTAGCCTACTAAGGTCAGATAAACTTCATTTCTCAGTTTTGTTCCTGATTGTTTCTCCAAAGAATTCTCTGTGTTTACAGAGATCAGTTTTTTTTCTATGCAACTGACAACTGCACAATAAGTGGCTCAAGATGCTAAGTTCAATCAAGAGAAAGCCAAGAGATTTTTCTACCTCATAAAATAGTGAATTTATTTGATAAATAACAAATGAAAGTTTCACACAAAGAACTTACAAAGATGTATGGGGTGGTCCTACAATGTATGCATGATAAAACAATATTGGGGTAAGATTTTAGAACTGGAATAACCATGATAGATCCTTGAAGTCTCTTATTTGACAGCAGAGACATTGAAGCCCAGATTGCCTAAGATCTCATAGTGAATGGCAAAGGCAAGACTAGAATCTTGGCTTAAAAAAACAAAACAAAACAAAAAAACCTGGTCCAGTGTTCTCTCCATCGTACTATGTTGTCACCCACAAATCATATAAGAATGTTTTACATTTATTGAATTTTTTCTTCATGCCAGACTCTGGGTTAAGTACTTTATATGCACTGTCTTACTGAATCTGCACAAGAACACTAAGAATCTGGTACTATTAATATGGTGATATTAATGAGGAAACTGAGGCTTTGAGAGGTTAAGTAATTTGTCCTAAGTCAAAGAGCTACAAGGTAGTTTAATTGAGTTCTTTCTAGCACTGAAGCTCATTGTCTTTATAATTATGCTCCTCTGTATAAAAATAGTAAGCCATACTTTGAAGAATACTCAGCCTCACTAGAAATAGGTGCAAAATGAATTATTAGATACATTTTACTCCCCTTAAGTTAATAATAATAATAAAGGATCTCAATGATAAAGAGGCTGCATTTACACATTGCTGATAGTGATATACTTTGTCAGTTTAAATCTTTATAGCGAGCAATCTGGCATTATGCATCAAAAGTTGCAAAGTTGGCCTGCCCTTTAAACTAGCAATTCCACTTCCGAGATGTATCCTAGGAAATACTTAAGAATAAGTTAAAAGAAATTTATGTAATAACATTGATATTTCTATTAGTGGAAAATTGAGGAATTGTTCAAAAGTCCCCAGTGGGGAAATGTTTAAATTTCATAACCGTAGAATGCTAAAACTAGAATATTTGAGGTCATTTTATTCAAATGACATTTCTTTGTCACCCCACCTTAATTTTCATATGAAGCAATTGAACTCAAGTAAACTCTGATATCAACTGGAATGATATTTTACCACCATCAAGCATGATAAAGACCATAAAATATAGGAAAAGATATAAATAAAATATTGTAGTCATAGCTTTGCATGAAAATGTAATGAATAGTTTAAGAAAAAAGCCAGTGAAAAGTCAAATTTTTAGGCCCAATCCTTGACAACCGTCTGATATCTCTAAATTATTGAAGTTTGCATCATGCTGCTTGCATCATGCATTTGCCTGATTCAGAGATCATTTATCTAGAGATGGGAGGAGAGAAAGCAAGTGCTCCTGTTGTTAGCAATGTAAAGAGAATCCAAAGAAAACAGAATAAATAATACTGCAAAGGGAATCAGGCCACCTTAGCTTCAGTTACAGCACTGTCACTAAAAACAATTCTCTGTCCCCAATTTAAAACTTCGATTTCTCATTTTTATTGGAGTAGATCCCCTCAGAGATCTTTTTCCACATCTAACACTTTATCATTCTGTGTTTCCTGGAAGCTTAAAATTTAAATGCAAATCTGAGTTGAAAACATCATGCTCTTGAGGCTAAGCCAATAAATTTAGATCCCCTTGTTCTATTGTCACAGATTACCTCCTCAACCATAGCCAGTAGTCTCACAAATATGTGCTACTGATTATGGGGTGGCCTGAACAAGAGTATTTGTGCTACATTCTCAAAACTAGTATAAAAAGTACTAAGGTAATGTTAACCTGAACTTGGAGAAAATAGTGCATGATCTGCTTAAAACCATTATGTTAGTGTGTTGGAAGTCAGTTGAAAAGATAAAAAGGAAGCAAAGCATCTTTAAGAGTCTATGTTTGAAGAGAAAAGCAAATAGAAAGATTAATTAGTAATCTTTAGTACTATATGCCACTAAGTTTTCATACAAACTTTGAATATCTCAAGGGAATACAGCTGACAGCTGTAGGAGTTCACTGGCCACATCTCCCCTAAGGGGGAGTTCCTTTCTTTTTCATCTGTGCTCTGGTAGCCAGTACGTGTGGAGATGTCCTGGACAACAGCAATTCTCTCCTTCACTTGCAGTTTAGAAACCTCTTCCACATCCATGATCTCTTTTGATCCTCACAATAGCCCTATGAGGCAAGGGGTGTTATATTCTCCCCATTTCATAAGTATACCAAAGACTTTAAGTGATCTCAAAGCTAGAAAAAAGGAGAGCCAGCATTTGAATCCAAATAATCTGATTCCAAGTTCAGTGCTCTTTCCACAAAATCGCTTTTCCTCTACCTCAGGTGTGAGGCCTCACAGCAGTCTCCAAAGGCCACCTAATCTTTCTTTTTCTACTCATTGGTCCATGGTCTCTTTTAATCTTTGTCTTTAGTTTTGCTTTCCATTCTGTTGTGGCTCAACAGACTAGAAAGTGGAAAAGACCCACTGCATACCTAGAAAACAGAAATTTTAAAGTAGACTGTGAGTGTGTTATAGACTTAGTTGCTCACATGTCTTGAGGAACTATTCATTTTCACAAGTTATAAATCATTTTTTCCAAGAGAGAACATCTCAAAACCTCTTTACAAGCCATGTCCCATTACCTATCTTTCCTTTTAAACATCTTGATAATATAAGCAGAAATTGTCTCTGTCAGCTGATTATTACTGATCTGAGGAGAAAGTGGAACATAGTCTTTGGATGACAGTGTCACTGACTTATTTGGATCCAACAGCACACATCCCTCCCATTGCTCTGTTCTTTATGGTAGGTCTTGACCCCATTTCTCTCTTCATTCAACTTCTGGAGCCAGTATAGTCCTGTTCTGAGTGATCAAAGCATTTTTCTTAATCTTATGGTATGGCATACTGGTATCTTTTAACCAGGTACTCATTCTTCCCAACTGAGACTTAACTCTGACTTGGTGCCTGAAATATGCCTAGAGGCCAAGCCAACACTAACATGACTCAGATGAATTCAGTGGGGTGGCCAGTAGAGTTCCCATTGTCATTTTCAAGCACAGATTTATGTGTTGACTGCTTCCATCACTTTGAGCAAACAAAAGTTTGAGACAGAGATGAATAAAAGCCAAGGCTGAGATAGAGATAAAAGCCAAACATAAAGACAAATAAAATTAAGGATTGTATAACACAATGCTATAATTGATTATTCATTAAGCTCTTATAGAGTAGAAGACTGACATTAGAGATATCATGGAACACAGGGCTCAGAGGGCAGATGTGTTTCCCTTCAATATGGATGTTAAGAGCATCCAGTTGAAAAGTTTGTTTATTTGAATTTTCCCTTTCTCTAGTCACCTCAAATAATCAGCTGGAAGAAAAAGGGTCCCAGAATTTTTCTTCAACATCCAAAAGTATCAAGTCCTTCTTTGTAATTCATCATGCTTGCTCTTTGGCCCCTTTATGTATATCCTATCTGAGCTCATTGAAAAATCACTAATCATGGGAGATTTCTCTCTTGAAAGCATTTGGAGGTCTCCTTTGATCTTCCTCTACCTTTCATTCTGATCATCTATCCCAGTCTGAATATCTGCATTGTTGCCTACTTTTCATCTGTGAAACCCCTTATCAAACTCTAAGTACAGTTGACCCTTGAACAACATGGGTTTGAACTGCATGGGTCTATTTATACATAGATTTTTTTTATATTTTTTAACGTTTATTTATTTTTGAGGAGAGACAGAGCATGAACAGGGGAGGAGAGAGAAAGAGGGAGACACAGAATCTGAAACAGGCTCCAGGCTCTGAGCTGTCAGCACAGAACCCGACACGGGGCTCGAACTCATGGACTGCGAAATCATGACCTGAGCCAAAGTCGGACGCTTAACTGACTGAGCCACCCAGGTGTCCCTACATAGATTTTTTAAAGTACAGTACTATAAATGTATTTTCCTTATGATTTTAATAACATCTCTAGTTTACCTTATTGTAAGGATATGGAATATAATACATGTAACCTACAAAATAAGTGTAATAACTATTTATGCTATCAGTAGGGCTTTCAGTCAATAGTAGGCTACTAGTAAAGCTTTTAGGGAGTCAAATTTATACATGGATTTTTGACTGCATGGGGGGATTGGTGCCCCTAACCCCTGTGTTGTTCAAGGGTCAACTGTATTCCAGAATGTTTTCTCAGATAAGAGAAATGAGAGGCGGCAGGGGCCACACACATAATGGGTGTACAAAGATTGCCAAAAGAACTTGAAGCGTGACCCTAAGTAAAAGGAACTGAGAAAGGGCCCACTACTTCTAACTTGGCAGAGTTTTGAATGATCAATATTTTTAACATAAGCAGTAGTAGACAATCCTGGTGAAAGAAACTGATTAATTTATTTCCCTCCCAGAAGGCATAGATTATGAAATTATTCTTCCCTAGAAACAAAAATACTGTGATTTGATAGCTTCCCAGCCCTTTCACATTACCTTACTTAATCGTAACAATTCTGTTAGGTGTAATTATTTGTTTTACCAAAGAAACAAAGGCTAAAAGAGTTAAGCTACTTTTTCAAGATTGTCTACAGGAAAATAGAAGGCAGGAAAGTATAAAGCCAGGTTTACAATAAATGTAATATAAATCCAGTGCTTCTTTCCCTGAATCATGACTGCCTTTACAGAATTGGTAAATCAGGTAAGAGGCAGCCATTTTAAGAGAGTGAAAAATAACCATGTAGGGACACAGAATATGGCAAATAATATGTGAGGAAGGGTCTTTTTCATAAAGTCAAATTTAAAAAGCCATCAAGGGAAGTAGTATATCTGATTGCTGAAATATAGGAAGATGGGTATAATTACAGACAGCCACAAATCATATTTGCTGGTGTTTTTTTACTGAGCTATCAGAGCTCTATAAATCATAGAATATGAGAGCCAGGGGTTTTCAAGGGATCAGGCCTTTAGCACTAACTTGTAGGGACAGATCTGCAGGGCTGAGGATGCTGTCCCACATGCCCTTAAGTGGAAGAGCAAGGACCCTCTGTTCTACTCTTAGCTGCTGGGGATGCCAGTTTGATCCTTCCAATTTTCACAGTACTGCACCTCAGTTAGCACCTCTAAGTATTGTGTCTATATTAATTCTTGCTCTTAATTTTCCCCATCTATTCAGAGGAAGACAGAAATACTGTTTATGGGTGTCACATCTCCCATGCCTCTCTTAAAGCAATTTTGCAATATACATCAAGAGCTATAAAGACTTCATATGCCTTCACCTAATAATTTATAGGAATCTTTCTGAAGGAAATTACCAGATTCAAGTGAAGATTTATGTATAAAAATGCTCATGAAGTCATTATTTATAATAGCAAAACACTGAAAACAAACTAAATACAAACAATGGGATGTTATGGCATATGCAACCATTGTACTTTTATATAAACATAATTTAGTTTCAAAGATTATGTATTGATATGGGAAAATATGAAACTGTAAAACTAGCACATGGCATACAATGTAATTAAAATTTTTCTTTTTAAAATCCACTACACATACACATAAAAATGTTATGTAGTAATATTTAAAACATGTTAAAAAAGTTGTGGATGATGGGGTTATGGGAAACTTTTATTTTCTTCTTCATGCTTCTTTTACTTTCTAGTGGAAGACAATATTTTTATAATAAAGAAAAAATATCTTAATGGCCATATTTTTCATCCATCAGACCATAATACAGGCCCCATTAAAGCAAAACCTGAGTTAGTTTTGGTTGCAGAATCTAAACATATTGAGTCTCTAACCTATTTTTCTAAAATGTTTTATTTTAGTATAGTTAGCACAAAATGTTACATTAGTTTCAGGTGTACAACATACCGATTCAACTTTTTTATATGTTATACTGTGCTTAGCATAAGTGTACCTACCATCTGTCATCATACAACACTATTACAATATTGACTATCTTCCCCATGTTGTGCCTTTTATTCTAGTGACTTGTTCATTCCATTACTGGAAGCCTATATCTCACATTCCTCTTCACCCATTTTTCCCAATTCCCTAAACCCCTTCCCTCTGGTAACCATCAGTTTGTTCTCTGTATTTATAGTTCTGATTCTTTTTGTTTATTCAATTTTTTTTTTAGATTCCACATAGGAGTGAAATAATATTAATCTATTTTTTGAGTATTCTTTTACAGAAGGGAAAAAACAATAGCCTAATTTTGAAATAAGTCTAAATTTTCTTTTAGATTAATATCATCTTGGTTCAACATAGCATAAAAAAGAGAAACAATCAGTAGTCCTATCTAAATAACAAAACATAGGATAGGTTTTATGGATTCCTACCTAGAGGTTTTATCATGGTAGTGTCACCTTGGGCAGTATCACCTTTGGAAAATAAGGTAGGCACTGCTTTGGGTGCTTGACCAGACCTTCATTGAAAAGCTTTTGAGCAAAAATTAGTTCTGAAATAATGTGTGTTGAGGGTACTTGTTGGGATGAGTACTGGGTGTTGTATGGAAACCAATCTGACAATCAATTATATTAAAAAATCTTATTCAAAAAAATAAAATAAAATAATGTGTGTGTCCTCCCTGCTTGTGGCTGTGTTTCACTAAGGGGTCTTTGATGCCCCTATTCCATTTGGAAGCCTGACTAGATTTATAACCACTATCCATTTATCATATACTGATCTTCAAAGGCATAATAATTTGAAATACATCATTGTTATAAAATCATCTCATGGAAACTTACAATGTCAGAATTAAATGAGGCTTTAGAGATTGTCTAGCTCAGGAATCATGAAATCAGCCAGTCATTTGTAAGAAAACAGCTCCCCTCCACCAAAAAAACACAAAACAAAAATATAACCCTACTCTCCATCCCCTCCCTACCAATTTTTAGAAAGAATATATGTAGCTATCATGGTCAGTATTTTTTCCTCAATTTTGAAAGAGACATGGAATATTTTGCTTTCTTTTTAACTATACCATAAGAACATAACCTGAGTTTCAGGGAGACAAGAGAAAACAGTAATGACCATGGTAAAACAAAAAGTAAATACTCCTTCCAAAAAGGGCAGGTTGCTGCTACTCAGTGCTAGCTAATTGTTCACATGTGAGATTTCTCAAAAGAAGTCAGAAGTCTGGATTTCTATGTGAAGTCTCTTAATTTTAAGTGCTGGCAACTAATTCAAAATGTGTGAAAAAATTCTGCAAGTCAAAAAAACATATCTGTCAGAGGACTGACTACATTTTAGTTTGCAACCTTGATCTAACAACCGACCTTGGGGATGATGGATAAAATCAAACTCACTGAGTGTCCTGATTTCTGCTAGAGGTCACTCAGATGACAGAAAAGGAATCACAACTCCGATTTATGGTAATTACAACTGGAGCATTCTAGTATCCCCCAGAGAATTTCCTACATTTTAGGTAGGTAAATATCCCACGTGTTAAATATTATTTAATGACATGTGTGGCTTCTGTCTTCAACAATAGAAAATGTAATGTGAAAGTATTTCCCATAGAGTGCATCCTACACCACACCCAAGAAGTTATCAATAAGAAGTATAGATTTTTGCTCCATTCATAAAGTTTGAAAAAAGAATTCTAAGTATATTTATTTAGAGAGAGAGCGAGCAAGTGAGCAGGGGAAGAGCAGAGACAGAATCCCAAGCAAGTTCCACGTTGCCAGCATAAAGCCCAATGTGGGGCTCCAACCTAAGCCACCCAGGCGCCCCCCCCCAAAAGAACTTTAAAACAAAACATGAAACTTCCCTGTAGATTTAAGTGTGTCATCTCTACTTTAACGTTTTAAAATTTAAAGTCTTTTTAAAAATATTCAGTATAATTATCAAAGATGATGGGAAACATTAAGTTTTTCTTGTTATGTTACATTTTGCTGCTTTGCTGAATTTGCAAAAGTTTGGGATAGTTTAAAAAAAAATTTAATGTTGCATGATAGCTTGAGTAGTAACTCAAGTAGAAGATGTTAACACTTGAATTTTGTATAACAATCTGATGACAAGAGGGGTCAAAATTTTTGCCAAGTACCGACATATGTTAACATTTCTTACACTAAAAATTATGCTTAGTAAGGTGGACTACCACTTCACTTTACTTTTAATTTTGTAGTTCACAGCTAGGCATGCAAGGTAGTTTAGAAATGAATTCCTACTTAGCTAAATACCAAGCTCTGGGCACAATAAAGGCCCCCAAAGCCAATAGATAGCATGAAGTACTTACAGGGTCAGACGTAACACTAGCAAATGCAAGAAGAGGCAATATGCAAAATACAATTTTTAAAAGGAAGCCTTAAGTAAGGCTTTTAAAAAGAAGCCTTAGAATGGTGAAAACAGGGAAGAGTAGGAAGAAAAGAAGGATGCACCAAAGAACACACAATTCATTAACATAGATTTGCGCTTTATTGTAATTTTGCATCCTGAGATAATAAAATTTTATATCTGACAAGTGAACAACAGAAGCAGCAGTGAAAGTTTCAGAGAGGCAGGTGTCCTTCATTTTGGCACAGCTGTATGTATATAGGTTGAGTTCTTTCAGGGGAGTCACTCTCAAACTTGGAAGAAAAATAAATTCATTCCACAGGCTATGTAACAATACAAGATGCACAAATGTTCTTGGTTTGAATGGACATATCCACTTGTATTCTTTTCTGATAAAGCTGTCTCCATAGGAATCCTCTGCCAAAAAGAAATCTTAGGCTTTTCAAATAGATGTTTTGGATCAATGCTCACCTTCCAGCTACCAGAATTTCCTGTTTTTGCAGCTGAGATTCATATTTGTATGTGGTTAATCCAAGGAGGGTGAACTAGCTTGTAGATTATATAATTTCAAACATCTGTAATTTGTTCAAAGTTCAGGCATTAAAACAATTTTACACTATTTGCTTACTAGAAAAAAGGAAAAATTAAGAAAATTAAGCCAAGATAAAAGCAAACAAATAAGCAGGAATAAAAGGGACATTTGAGAAATTATTGCCTAGACTCATAATGTTGAGTTTATATACAGAACTACTTTGAGACTCAGAAGTTGATATTTACTCCAATGCTAGAACATATTATAACACTTTCCACATTTGCAATCCAAATAAATTAGCTCAGTTATCATCCTGAAACAGAAGAAAACAGAAGGCAGATTCTAACTTGAAATTATGTAGCTCAATCTAGCCAACACACACACACACACACACACACACACACACACACACAGTCTAGCATTTCATTATTTAGGGACTGGGTAGTAACCTGGTGGAGAGGGCCAAATAATCTTAGTTCCTTTATAAAAGTGGCTTCCAATATTTTTACCATAGGGATCCCTTTATTATTCCTTCCCCATGTTTTCAAGTATTTTATTTACTAAACTGCATGTAACAATAGGCTTTTTCATTCTTTTACTAATCAAAACAATTGTCATTCACAACTTCTGATTAGTGTGGGATAACCAGTAGTATGTTAGGCAGGATTGAAAAAATATAAACAAAATGCATGGAAATTCAATGACTTAGTTGGCTTGTGCAGCAGAAATATTATAGATAAATGTATGATTCCTGGTATACTTTTTGAAATATAAAAAAGGTTCAAGGATGTCCCCACTGCTATCTTTATCTTTCCCAAGTTGGGAACCATTGGTTTACATCCACCTGCTTTTCCTCCCTAAGTCAAGAATTAATTAACATAACACAATTACTCGTGTTAACATATAGGGGATTAATAACAAAATTTACTACTGATAAAATAGATTAACTGCAACACTCGTTCTGTAGGGTTTGACTGAGAAAGAAAACATAACAACATAGATTTAAAGGAATGTGTTTAGAAATGACAAAATTATGATATTCAGTATATCTTTCAGTCAACTGCAAAAGCACATTAATATATGAAAAAAAATCCTCAATTCCCCTGTGAGGTAGGTCCAGATTATTGTCCCCACTTCCACAATGAGGACATGAGGTACAGAGGAATTAAGCAGCAGAGCTAAGAATTAAACCAGAATGATTTGGGTTTGAATTCCATACTACTTTTCTTTCCATCTAACATCAATTTGTTCCAATAAATCTTTTTGAGGATGTGGAAATTGGTAAGACACTGAAGCAAATATTGGACAGGATATGAAACTTTTCACATTATTGTCAAAATAGGTCCTCCCATATCTCCATTATTGTCACAGTTATAATTCTTGCCTGGATACCAAATGCATAATCAGATTCCACATATGCAAAGCTCACAGACCTTAGTCCTTGGTTCCTAGGGAAACTACACTTATTTTTATCACCATAGAGGGGCTGAGGTCTAGCAGGTATCAGTTCTTTGAGTCTGTGTGACATGAACACACATGAGCTGGGAGCCAGTTGGCAAATCAAACATTTATTGTGTGCAAGGCACTGTGAGAATTTCCACCAAGGGTAGTAGTTCTGAGAAAAATCATTCTGAGATTCTGTAGAATAAAATTTTCCTAAGGATTCCTAGAATCACAGAATGTTAGGTCATCTCTAATTTTCTGTCCAGCTCTACGTTCAACCCCATGACTTTATAGATAAAGAGACTGACATGTAATTTAAGTGAATTGTCCAAAGCCCATAATAGATAATTTCCTCATATAGTATGAATCCGATGAAGTCCACATATAATGGAATATATTCTCATGTTGCCATCATCAACATGAAAAGCCTGGCTCAGAATCACAAAAGAGAAATTTGGGGCAAGATAAGGATATACATATGCCCCTTTTCAGTCTCCATATTACATGAACAAGTATTATTAACAAAATATATTCTTTTTCTGTGGAAAATTTCCCAATAGTTCATCATTTAAAGGAATGTGAACAATTTGACAATTGTTGCAAAATGAATTTTTTTAAAGCAGAATTTTATAGGCATAAGAGGACTTAGCTTTGATGAATTTGGGCATCTTATAATCCAATTAGCAGAAAGTATTTCCATATGTGAAACTACTCCAGTTAAATGAGTGTATATAATTTCTACATCCCCCTAGGTCAACATAGTTCATTCTAATGAAGTATTGTTTGGGGTATTATGTTCAAGTAGTGAGGTTTGATTTTTTTAAGTGGTAGTTTATTTGTAAACAAAATTAAAATGCTAATAATTTTTAAAAGCTCTCATACACTTGGAAAAACCTTACTTGTTTTATGCCTTACAAATGTTATGTAATGTCAGTCAAATTATGAAAAAATAAGAATTTCATTAAAAATGGCAGAGTGCTAAATGCTAACACAGATTAACTGATCAGACATTAGTGTTTATAGATCATAATATAAATAGTATGTATATTAAATACTTAAGGGGTTTTTGTAGGGCTTCAAAGACCATTGTTTTTTCAGAACCATGTTGAATTACATATTTACTAACATTAGAATTATACCAGTTTTGTAAGTGATTGATAGTCCTGTAATATTTTAACACTAACATAATATGATTAGGGGAAAACAAAGAAACATGCTTTAAATAATAAATAGAAGAAATATAATATGCTAGTGAAATATTCTAATACTTGAAAAGGATGGTTTTAAATCTAATGATCTACCAATTCATTCATTCTGGTTCCTTCAACATAAAATGTTATCTTTGTTCAAAAAAGACAAGGCACTTCTCCGTCTGCTTCTAATGTTCAACTACAATGGTGTCTTTCCTAAATTAATAGAGTGGGTAGGAGGGAACAGAGAGTAGCTGAAAAAGGTTAGGGCTTAATTTCATTTTCTACATAAGTTAGTTGTTTAAAAGGGCATTGGGATGGAGATGCATAACAGAAGTCAAAGAAGCAATGGTTTTAGCTTACAACTTCAAGCTTTGTGAGATTTATATACTTTGGCAACTAGATGTTATTTTCTCTGGAAACTACCACAGCAGGTTTCATAAAAGAATATCATGTAACAAAGAAATTCCCAATTACTTTATTAAACCTAAAAACAGCTTTCACAAAAATATTCTGCTAACTTGACAGAAATATCCAAGTATGCTCTATCCTGAGGATAAAAGAAAAAAAAGGTCAATGGGGGAGTAATTAATGACCACATTGTGCTTTGCCATTTCATCATTCACTGCTGCCAATTTCATTGAAAAGAAAACACCCTCCACCAAAGCACTCCAAAATCCCCAACTGCTAATCAGCCTGCTTCATAGGAAAATAGTTTGGAAAAGCAGTCATATAAGAAAGAAGAAAGAAAATTGTGTATTTTCTGAGTAGTTCAAGAAAATAAGATGAGTCAACCAGCATAATGAACAATAAAATAATACATTTAAAAGCAACTAGAGGAGGTATTAAAAAAAAGTTTACAAATGCTGGGAAATGATTTTTTATGACAAATGTTACTGTAACTCAAGTTATATTCTGTCACCTCCAGATGCACTCAATTTCTGTCTCAATATTTGTTTCATAGAAACAGTTCACCACTTCGTGCTGTTCTTTGAGCAAAACCAAGTGTGATTTATACATGTCAGAAAAGTCACTATGACCATCACATGGCCAGATTGTAAGTATACAGAAAAAAATAAAATTTTAAGGATTGACACTTAAAATTATTCTATCATTGGTAATTAGGAATGTTGTATTCTGGAAATCAATTTGGTATTACACAATCACAGTTTGAAGCATAAACCTGATAATATTAGCTGGAGCATAAACCACAGATACAATTTTTCCCTGACCTTAGCTATAAAACAAGACATTTGGTATGCATTTTTAGAGGTTTCCACCTTGTCTATAAAAATACATATTTAATTTTGCAGCAGACAGACAAATGATATTTACAGGCACACATATTAAAAGTTAAAGATTCTGGATGGCTTGGTGGCATGGGGGTAATGGGGTTCTACAGAGGGAGGTGGAAAAGTGTGCAAACAATTACAGTCATAGATCAAACAGTGTCGCTTTTTCCCCTCTTCTTCTATTGGTCCAGGACCGTGGATTTCAAATTAGGCATAAATTTTAAAAATGGCTTTAAAGACTTGACCTTTTATGAAGAAATGACTGTTCTGTTCACTGGGATAAACGTTTGTCCAAAAAGTTTTACTAAAACTAGTAAGATGACAAATAGGATATTATTCAGTCTCAGATACTTTTAATTTCTTTTTAGCAATAGGAATTACAAATAATGCCTATATACAGGCATACATTTGCAGTTCAATTAACACAATATAAAGCTTTAATTATGTTAAAAATTCAAATTAAGTGTGGTGTTCTCACTCATCTTACTTGGGAGGAGAAAGAGAAATATGTACATGTCAGTGAAAAGGCTACATGTGTGGTGAATTTATAAACTAAAATACTTTTTGTATAAGTACTTGTCTTTCCTCATTAATAATACCTAAATGTTTAAAAAAGATCATCAAAAATATAAAGAATATTTTATCAATTATGAATCAGCCACTATGTATTCTTTAATTTAATTCTTCTCAATTACCTCTCCCTCTTTCCCAAAGCAGAATATCAGAACTCCAAAAAGGGATTAGCAGTGGCTTTCATGAAGATCTAGACACCTCCCAAGATATCTGAAATGTTGAAATACTCCTTAAAGATAACTGGGTATATTTTCAAAAGGGGGAAAGGATACATAACAGGAAATAAGTACAGCGAGGCTGTGAAATGTGTTGGTTGGATATCAAATGAATTTTTGGGGGGGTGGGAGTGGAGGACAAAATGGATATTATTAAATTAAATGGAAAAAGTAAGGTTCTTGGTTTCAGGTGCAATGCAGAATATCTCAGACAACAACTTCAATTTTAATCCACTCATTAGAAAGGGCAATCCTGCCCTACACCTGAAATTTTAACAAACTCATGGCTCTGCCATAAAACATGTTAACAGTCTATACATTCAAAAGGATGCTTGCAAACTTCATTCTTATTAAAATCTATGCAGATTTGTTGGCAATACAGTAAGAGTAATATTACATTCTGTAAACCATGGCATATCACATTTTGTTATGCAAAGAGACAATATTTACAAGTCTTTTAAGAGTTTAAATATTTTATCCACTAACATAAGTGATAATTTAGCAAAGTGCAGGACAAAACCAGTGCTATTAATCGCATGTCCTTTAAAAGCAAGTAAGAGTAAAACCATTTCTAAAAGCTACCAAAAGCTTATTTACTTATGTCCAGTAAGGGATTACAGAGCATTAAATAGCCTAGAAAAATGATGCATATTTAAGAAACAGTGAGTATGAAAATTATAAGGCAGCATGCTCAGAACAAATTTTTTTTTTGAAACACCGGCACTGATGTTTTTTATCTTTAGTGGCAACTATATATATACATATAAGTCTCTGTGTATTTATTTAAAAATTGAAAGTGCAAAACACAAGCCTCATTTAACAACAACAAAAAAAGATGTGCAAATTTTCTTCTAAAACCAACATAAATAAAAGAGTAAGGAGAATATTCTAAAGAATAAGAATAAGAAATAAAGAATAAGTTGAACAGAGCAAAGGAGACCATCTTCATTCCAAAATCATCTACAAGGCACTAAGGGTAGGAAATGACAAGTAACACAGAAGTGACTGAATAAAATTCCTCAGTCAGGTCGAAATATGGGATATTTTGGTAAGAATTCTATTAGTATAACCTGTAAAATAAAAACAAACAAGAATATATTGATAAAATAATTTGCATTTACTATAACATATATAACCCAGAAAGTCTATAATCATTTTTCACAGGACTGTGTTTTGGTCCTCTAGTATAAAGTAAGTTAAATATATAAAACAGTTATAAAAAGGATTTACTACAAGTTATCATTAGACTGGCAATTAAATTAAACTGGCAAACATAACTACTTATTGTAGCTAACAGTTTCTATGACTTAATTTACAATAATTATTTAACTGCAGAAATGCAAACCCTCTTACATTATTATGTCCTTCTTCACCTCCTACCCTCTTTTTTTTTTAACAAAGTAGAAGAGGTTAAAACTGTTATATAGATTGGAAAAAATACCTTTTCTATATATTATATGTACATATTTTCAATTAAAGCAACTGATATCGGTTCCTACTATCTTTTATAAGTTGTTTATAAAAAATAATGAAATATCCAAATGGATTGATTAAAATATTTTAATTAAAGGTTGAAAATACAGTAATAAGAACCTAAGATATTTATAAACTTGTATAAATGTATATGTTAAATTTATATTTAATATTTTACTTATAAATTTAATGTATAAATTTGTAATATTTTATATAAGGTTTTTGCCTATAGTGGATTTGAGATTTGTGGTCAGTCATTTGCACATTTTTTCCCCTAAGCTTTTCAAAGTGGAGAAAGATAATGTAATAATCGTTATTTATGAAACAGAAAAGGAACGTTTATGTATTAAATACAGACTACATGTCAGCAACTTGAAGCTTAGATAAATTTCATATCTTTTGAGTGTTAATGATGTTGTAGTTGTCACTTTGGCTATATGTGAATTTGTGTTTTGTGATTAAGACTGCATAGCTTTCATTAAAAAAAAAATAGAACCTATAATTTCTTTGTTAAAAATTAAATGTCAGCTTAGAAAAAAAGCCAGGAACGTGAATCCAGAATTCAGAACTCAATTCCTACTTTATGCAAGTTTTGACAAGATAACATTTAGAAATATGTTGTTCAACAGCAGCTGTGTCCATCATCATGTGATGGTCTGCACTTATATTGAAAGAAAATTAAGGCTGTGCAATGTTTTCACTGGAGCATACAAACTGAAATTTTTCTAAGATCTAAGTAATTCCTAGGTTTCAAGATATTTTATGTTGCCTACAGATCTAAAGAAGATGGAAGGAAACCTCCATTTTTCAACTGACAAAAGCTCAGGCTGAGGAGAAAAAGGTAGAAAGAAGAAGTGACAAATGATAAGCATAGTGAAATGTAACATTTAGAATGGAATCCAGGGGCGCCTGGGTGGCTCTGTTGGTTAAGTGTCTGACTTCGTTTGGCTCAGGTCATGATCTCAAGGTTCATGAGCTCGAGCCCTGAGTCCAGGTCTGTGCTGACAGCTCAGAGCCTGGAACCTGCTTTGGATTCTGTCTCCCTCTCATTCTGCCCCTCCCTGGCTCATGCGCATGCTCTATCTCTCAAAAATAAATAAAGACATTAAAAAAATTTAGAATGGAATCCAAAAGAAAGTAACTAAAAACAACTGCATACTTACATACTCCATCATATTGCTAGTTTCGCATTTCCTTTTAGTCAACTTCCAGTGCAAAGCAAGCTAAGAAAGTACAGTTTGTTAAGAATTTCTATATCAATTTATATTACCTATAACATTTGAATAAATCACTGAAAACCATCCAGGTATAAGCATAAGATATATAACATAGCATTTAAAAATAACTTGTAAAGAATATATATTAAAATTGAATATTAATTCTCTAATTCATTCTTTTGTGGCCTGAAAAAATCCCATTTTTTTCAACTTAATAATGCAAATATATAAATGGGGCACTTATTTGTTTAAACTTTCTTACCTTGTGATATAATCTGTTATTTTCCCATTCTAATAACTTCTGAATTGATCTTCTGGTCTAAGAGAAAGAATGAAGACTTTGTTACAAGATGAACTAAAGAACTTTGTAAACTATGTGTATCTGTATTTTTCTGCTTGTTTGTAAAATCCCATTATTTTCTCCTTTTGTTTTCTATTGGAATCAGAAAAAAAGCAAAGTAACAGAAACTTCCAAAAGAGGAGTAATATTTTGAGCAATTATTATACTGTTATTATGAGGTCTCTCTCTTTCCCCACCTCTTCACACACCCACATCCGTGTATATGGATTTTTAATATATGCTTTTCAAAATGAAATATGTACAAATTGTTCTGTGTGGTGAGTCCATTCACTGGACTATTGTGAAATCATTACCAATGTTGCTAGCAGTCCATTTATGGACCTAATCTTGACTTTCATATACCTTTTTATAGGGTTAATTTTTCAATATACATGTAATATACCAAGCTAATCTGAGTCTTTACAGAGTTTTCCTATCAGAGCTCCTATCACAATGCCTGGGATACAGTAGTCACTAGAGGTCTACAAGTTGAATAAAACAAGTCAACATATATCAGAATTTCCATTGAAAAGAACATATTAAAAACAGCCAGTCAGGGGTTGCCTGGGTGGCTCAGTTGGTTAAGCATCTGACTCTTGGTTTCAGCTCAGGTCATGATCTCATGGTTCATGGGTTCAAGCCCTGTGTTAAGCTCCATGCTGATGGTGCAGAGCCTGCTTGGGATTCTCCCTCTCTCCCTCTTTCTCTGCCCCTCCCCTGCTCATGCTCTATTTCTCTCAAAATTAATTAATTAATTAATTTTAAAAATAAAACAAAAAAGAGCCAGTCAGAAAACTTGTACTTAGAGGAAAAAATATGAATGAGAAGTAGCACTGTCCTAAACAAGGGGACAGAGGCTGAATTTCTCTATTTGGAGTTGTATGTATTTTGTAGAGAGGAAGAAAAGTTTATAAAACTTCAAGATAATTAAAATAGAACAATATTACACATTTCAACTCTATTATTTTTATTATTATTTTTTTAACGTTTATTTATTATTGAGAGACAGAGAGAGACAGAGCATGAGCATGGGAGGGGCAGAGAGAGAGGGGGACACAGAATCTGAAGCAGGCTCCAGATGTCTGAGCTGTCAGCACATATCCTGACGCAGGGCTTGAACCCACAAACCATGAGATCATGACCCGAGCCAAAGTTGGACGCTTAACCGACTGAGCCACCGAGGCACCCCCACATTTTCAACTCTTAATTGGAAGACTTTTATTAGGTTTCTGATAAAAAGGCACTGTTAAAATTTAAAATTACTCAGGATCCACATAAGAGTGAAACCATAAGGTTTCACTCTTATGTGGATCCTGAGAAACTTAACAGGAACCCATGGGGGAGGGGGAGGAAAAAAGAAAAAAAAAAAAAAAAGGTTAGAGTGGGAGAGAGCCAAAGCATAAGAGACTGTTAAAAACTGAGAACAAACTGAGGGTTGATGGGGGGTGGGAGGGAGGAGAGGGTGGGTGATGGGTATTGAGGAGGGCACCTTTTGGGATGAGCACTGGGTGTTGTATGGAAACCAATCTGACAATAAATTTCATATATTAAAAAAAAATTTTTTTCCACATGCAAAAAAAAAAAATTTAAAATTACTTCCTAAAATTAAATGATTTACAAACCAGTATCTGAAATGATTTCCAAAGCACCAACACATAAGAAACTTCTATTCATTCAACTATGTAGGTTAAAAATCAATGGCAATTGTATTCAGTTAATTCACATTGGGTCAGATCAGCAACAATGCCAGCTAGAGTATACCTTGGAGCTACTATACTTGATAGAATCTCTGTAAACAAAATCTGATGGGTAACAAATAAAGAGATTGAATTAGTAATTATAAATCTTTCCACAAAGAAAAATCCAGGCCCAGATGGTTTTAATGATGAATTCTACCAAACAGTCATAGAGGAAATAATACCATGAACATAAACAAAAAATTCTCAACAAAATACTAGCAAACTGAATCTAACAACATATGAAAAAGATTATATATCATAACCAAGTGGAATTTATTTCAGGAACATAAAAATAAATTGGTGCAATACATTGTATTAGTAGAATAAAGGACAAAAATGACATTATCATCTTCATAGATTTAGAAAAAACATTGGACAAAATCCAATATTCATTCATGATAAAAATCCTAAAAAACCCTAGGAATTAATGTGAACTTCCTTAACCTGATAAAGAGCATCTACAAAAAACTACAGTTAATATACTTAATGGAGAGACTCTTTTCCTCTTAAGATCAGAAAAAGACAAGAATGTCTCCTCCCACTAGTTTTATTCAACTTGTACTAGAAGGTATAGACAAAAATAAGAGGTGGTGGTGGGAAGATGGTGGCCTAGGAGGACGCTGGGCTCACCATGTCCTGCTGATCAGTTAGATTTCACCCACACCTGCCTAAATAACCCAGAAAACCACCAGAAGACTAGCAGAATGGATTCTTCAGAGCCAAGCATAGACGAGAGGCCCACAGAAGAGGGTAGGAAGGGTGGAGAGGAGGTGCGCACAACACGGACCGGCAGGAGGGAGCCGGGGTGAAGGGGCAGCCCGCCAGCCAAGCAGAGCCCCCGAGTCTGGCTTGCAAAAGTGGAGGGGCCGGACGGAGTGTGTTCCGACAGCAACCAGGACTTGACATCTGGAAGGTTATAAGTTAACAGCTCTGCTCGGAGAATGGGAGGGCTGGAAGACAACAGGAGGGAGAGTTGTTGAGCCCCGGACAACAGAGCGCAGCTTGGTGGGGAACAAAGGCGCTTGCAAGTGCCATCTCCCTCGCCCATCCCCCAGCCAAAATCCCAAAGGGAACCAGTTCCTGCCAGGGAACTTGCTTGCACCGCGCAAACACCCAACGCTGTGCTTCTGCGGATCCATCCCTCCAGCGGCAGGTCTGACTCACTCCCAGTGCCACAGGGCCCTCCTGAAGCAGATCACCAAAGGAAAAGTGAGCTGAGCCTGCCCTTCCCTCCCCTGTGCACCTTGCCGATCCACCACAGCTAATACACCAGATCCCCAGCACCACAAGCCTGGCAGTGTGCAAGTAGCCCAGATGGGCCACGCCACCCCACAGTGAATCCCGCCCCTAGGAGAGGGGAAGAGAAGGCACACACCAGTCTGACTGTGGCCCCAGCTGTGGACTGGGGGCACACATCAGGTCTGACTGCGGCCCCACCCACCAAACAAGTTATTCAAGACAGCACAGGGGAAGTGCCCCGCAGTTCCGCACCACTCCAGGGCCTACCCAAAAGGATGAAATGGAAGAATTCCCCTCAAAAGAATCTCCAGGAAATAACGACAGCTAATGAACTGATCAAAAAGGACTTAAACAATATAACAGAAAGTTAAATTAGAATAATAGTCATAAAATTAATCACTGGGCTTGAAAACAGTATAGAGGACAGCAGAGAATCTCTTGCTACAGAGATCAAGGGTCTAAGGAACAGCCAGGAGGAGCTAAAAAATGCTATCAATGAAATGCAAAATAAAATGGAGACAACTACGGCCTGTATTGAAGAGGAAGAGGAGAGAATAGGTGAACTAGAAGATAAAATTATGGAAAAAGAGGAAGCTGAGAAAAAGAGAGATAAAAAAAATCCAGGAGTATGAGGGGAAAATTAGAGAACTAAGTGATACACTAAAGAGAAATAATCTATGCATAATTGGTATTCCAGAGGAGGAAGAGACAAGGAAAGGTGCTGAAGGTGTACTTGAAGAAATAATAGCTGAGAACTTCCCTGATCTGGGGAAGGAAAAAGGCATTGAAATCCAAGAGGCACAGAGAACTCCCTTCAGATGTAACTTGAATCGATCTTCTGCACGACATATCAGTGAAACTGGCAAAATACAAGGATAAAGATAAAATTCTGAAAGCAGCAAGGGATAAACGTGCTCTAACATATAAAGGGAGACCGATCAGATGCATGACGGATCTCTCTACTGAAACTTGGCAGGCCAGAAAGGAATGGCAGGAAATCTTCAATGTGATGAACAGAAAAAATATGCAGCTGAGAATCCTTTATCCAGCAAATCTGTCATTTAGAATAGAAGGAGAGATAAAGGTCTTCCCAAACAAACAAAAACTGAAGGAATTCGTCACCACTAAACCAGCCCTACAAGAGATCCTAAGGGGGATCCTGTGAGACAAAGTACCAGAGACATCACTACAAGCATGAAACCTACAGACATCACAATGAC
This sequence comes from Acinonyx jubatus, assembly GCF_027475565.1. Classification (NCBI taxonomy): domain Eukaryota; kingdom Metazoa; phylum Chordata; class Mammalia; order Carnivora; family Felidae; genus Acinonyx; species Acinonyx jubatus. The sequence continues at coordinate 58,292,790 of NC_069389.1, read as the reverse complement.
TCTAAACTCATATCTTTCTATAATAACACTGAATGTAAATGGTCTAAATGCGCCAACCAAAAGACATAGGGTATCAGAATGGATAAAAAAACAAGGCCCATCTATTTGCTGTCTACAAGAGACTCATTTTAGACCTGAGGACACCTTCAGATTGAAAGTGAGGGGATGGAGAACAATTTATCATGCTACTGGAAGTCAAAAGAAAGCTGGAGCAGCCATATTTATATCAGACAAACTTGACTTTAAATTAAAGGCTGTAAGAAGAGATGAAGAAGGGCATTATGTAATAATCACAGGGTCTATCCATCAGGAAGAGCTAACAATTATAAATGTCTATGCACCAAATATGGGAGCCCCCAAATATATAAAACAATTACTCACAAACATAAGCAACCTTATTGAAAACAATGTGGTAATTGCAGGGGACTTTAACACCCCACTTACAGAAATGGATAGATCATCTAGACCCATGGTCAATAAAGAAACAAGGGCCCTGAATGATACATTGGATTAGATGGACTTGGCAGATATATTTAGAACTCTGCATCCCAAAGCAACAGAATATACTTTCTTCTCAAGTGCACATGGAACATTCTCCAAGATAGATCACATATTGGGTCACAAAACAGCCCTTCATAAGTATACAAGAATAGACAAAAATAAGAAAAGGTATCCAGATTGGAATAGAAAAAGTGAAACCATCTTCATCTGCAGACATGATCTTGTATAGTGAAAACCCTAAGGAATCTGAAAACGTGCCCCACAGAGTTAATGAAGTCAAACCTGCCACCAGCAAGACCCTCACTGACTCCACTATTCTTCACAAGAATGGTAACCTTATCTTTTAGAGGCAAACAACAAAAGAGCTTGGGTAGGCTTAGACCAGTTTGAGCTTGACCAAAGCTCACATCTGCGCAGATGGACCATGGAGTGTCTGACAGTAACTTCTACCTCATTATAATCTCTGCCCAAGGAGGAGTACAAACCTCATTAACAACATATGATGCATGTATAGGCAAGTTTCCTAAATATATGCATGTGATGTTATACCTCTACATGTGATGACAAAACCTCCCTTTCTGAATATTCACTCTAACACTAAATAAAAGAAACCCATTTACCCCCACTTAGGAGTCATGGGTTTGGAAGTTATTCCCCTTGGTGATCTCATTTGCTGAAGTAAAGTTTTCTTTGTGTGACCACTCCACCTGGTGTAGTCTCTATCTGTAGCTCACCAAGGGGAGAATTCATGTTAGTTAGTTATTAGATTACAAATCCACTAAAACATTACTAGAATAAGTAAGTGCAGCAAGTTTGCAGGAAATGAGATTTTGGTAGGTAGAATTCTGGCCTCCATGATCTTTACCTCCTGGAGTTACACTGGTGACCATGTTACATTACATTGCAAAAGGGATGATGCAGATATAATTAAAGTTACTAATTATGTGGCTTTAAAATAGGGATATCACCCTGGGTTATTTTGGTGGACCAATGTAATCTCAAGGGCCCTTAAAAGTAGAGGACATTTTCTGGCAGATGGAAGGACATCCAGAGGGGCTTGAAGCACAAGAACTCAAACAATCATTGCTAGCTTTCAGACAGAAAGGAACACAGAGAAAGTCTAAGAAGGAAACAATTTTTGCCAAAATCTGAATGAGTTTGGAAGAAAATTCTTTCCCAGAATCTCTAGAAAGGAATGTAGTTCTGCCAGCACCTTGATTTTGGCCTTGTTAGACCCTAATAGGAGAACCCAATTGAGCTACGTACGCCCGGACTTTTCACTGAGATAATAAAAGGTGTTGTTTTAAGCCATTAAGTTTGTGGAAATTTGTTACACTAGACAGAAAAGTAATATGAGGATTTACATATAAAAATCAATTGTATTTACTAGCGATGAACAATCTGAAAATGAGAGTAACAGATCATTTACAGTAGAATTAAGAACAAAATATGTAGAAATAAATTCAACAAAAGAAATATAAGACTTGTAAATTGAAAACTAAAAACACTGTTAAAATAAATTAAAGAAGAGGTAAATAAATGGAGAGATATTCTATGTTCATGAATCAGAAGACTCATGTGATAGCATTTACAACAATGGGGCTGGAACAATTGGGTATCCAAGAGAAGAAAATATGAACTCAAACACCTGTCTCAAAAATTAATTCAAAATAGATCAAAGTCCTGACCATAAGAGGTGGAACTTTAAAACAACTATAAGAAAACATAGAGGTAAATCTTTGTGATCTTGAGTTAGGCCAAGTCCTCTTAGATATGATGCAAAAAGTACAAGCAAGAAAATTTTAAATGTGATAAATATGACCTAATCAAAATTTAAAAAATTTTGTGCATCAAAGATACCATCATGAAAGTGAGAGCCCTTCCAGAATGGCCATGTGAGGACCTTATGGAAATCTTTTCCTTGTAGAGAGAGAACTATTAACCTGATCAGTATTAGCAAGGATAATCAGTCAAATGTTCCAGAGATTGAACAATGGATTACAACAGATTGAGAAGTATTTATTCAACAGCATTTATGGACAATAAGTAAGAACACTGGGAAGCCTTGGTAATGAAGCTAGGCAGTATTAGTCATATCTCCACTGCTCTACTTTGTGGAGGAACTATTTTAGCAAGCTTGGGAGCTGAGTGACAGGCAGTTCTCCATATCTCTCAGCTCCCTGTGTTATGGACCCAGGCTGGAACGCTGGTGGAAAAACCAAGCGGCACTCAGAGATCTTGGTGGATCGGAGATTTATTTAACACTGGTGGGCTCAGAGGAGACTATTTCTCCAAAGATCTGAGCGCCAAATGCAAGTGGGGAGGGTAATTTATAGTCGTCAGCTTCCATATCTGTGGGGGTTTTCACGCGCGCAACAAAGGAAGAAGAACCCAGAGGAAGGGTCGCTAAGCTGGAGACTAGAGTCTGTTTTAGCCCCATAGGCCATCTTTGGCATATTTTATTCACTTCTCCAACATTCCCCCTTTTGATGCCTTAAAAAAAAAACTTTTAGTAGGCATCACCTTTCAGTTTTACAGGCTGGTACTACAGGAAGGCTAAGACACGTGCCGTAATTTGGTGAGTAACAGTATTTTCAATAAAACATACCATGGCATTCAGTATACAGAGGCCAATGGATACAAGTAAAATTATGAAGAGGAGGGGCCCCACCAGGACAGGAAGCCAGGATGCCCAATCTGTGAGCAGATGGGTTCCTTAACCTTAGTTGTAACTATTCCTGACTGGTTTATGAAATAGCAACATTGCTCCCCCAGAAACATGCATGTCCCTCCTTTTTCTGAAGTGAGGTGAAGGGCTTGCCAATTTTGGAGGGTCACTGCCACCAGAGAGTTTATTTGGTTTTGTAATGTTACCAGAGAATCTTCCACCCATTCCAAGTCTTCATTTATCTCTTGAGATAGTCTATGGTATAGTCCTACGGATGAACCTATGCCCCCTATTCCAGTTCCTATTCCTGTCGCAATTCCTGCTCCTATCAGAACAGGTAGCAGGACTGCTTGTTTAACCCAGGACTTGGGGCTAAAGGCTGTTAGGAGCTGATCTTCAGTGTATTCAGATATCTCTGGGGTTAGGAAGATGGAATAACATATCTGATATCTGAGTCCAGTTGGCCTCTAAGCATCAGTAGGCCAAATTAGAACACAGATAGAACACCCCAGGGGTTGAACATAGGGTTGTATTCCTCTTTAAGGTTATATTTCTTCTGCATAGAGAGGTACTGTTCATACCTTCAGGGACTGTACAGATTAGATTGTTGGCATTTGTGAGATGGACCCCAGTGGCCAGGGGCCCAATTAAGACAGGTGTTGATTTTCAGATTTTCAGGAGCTTCCCAGGTCAAAGGGATGGGAGTGGCTAAGTAAGCCCTCCAGCTGAGAGGCAAGCACATCCAGCAGGTTTGGGTGTGATTAACTATTTTATGGAGGACTTGTAGAGTAGTGTTGGCCCAACACTGGAGTGGGGAATTGGTAAGCATCTGATTGAGTGCTCAAAGGTTCAAACCTTGGTAGGCTGCCGGGGTAGTGGTCATCTTTATGGCTTGTATTACCCTATCTTGGGTATCCTTTATAACTTTTTGAAGGGCCCTGTCTTGCACCCCTCCTCTGTCTGAGATCCCCCATTGAGGAAGGTAAGTATAGCAAACTCGCTTCCCCCTCTGGAGGCCATTGTTGTGACATGGGTTCCTGACATTTTGGGTTATCTCTACAGTCCAATACTGTACCAATACCCGGTCCTTGGGGCACCGGGTGACTGACAGAGAGTGGGTGTTTTTCCCTTGTAGCAATCTTTGTGGAGGGAGGTGAAGGCACTGAATGCCCTTGACCCTCTTATTGTCATATAACAATCCTGGGGGCAAAGTGGGTAAGTGGCAGTTGAGAGGGTGAGAGAAGTTATCATAATATACAGGCAATACATAATAATCCTCCCATCCAGGGGGGGTATGTGAGGCCCAGCATGCATCTTTTGTCCCATGTCCAGCTTGTTGGTGCAGTCTCTATCACCCAACAGTATGGGCTGGCAGATACCAATAAGGGGCAAGGGCTGGCAGAGTTGCATCCAAACCTCTGGGCTACGTTCACACGTTGATTCCTCAAGCTTCTGCCATTTGCAGGCCAGCCAGCTTCTGGGGTGTGGCTGGAGCAGGGCTGGAGGTCTCAGGGGCCAGTTTCCCTTTTGAGGGTCAGTTTAAGCAGGTTGACTGGATCTGGATCACTTTGCCAGGTTGTGGGCTCTTCTGAGTTGGCCTTCTTAACTCTGGAGTGATGGACCCATGGGGTGATAACCTGAAACTTTAAGGGCTGTAGGAGTTGTTAGAATAGCAGTATGAGGCCCAGTCCACCGTGGTCTAAGAGTTCCCTCTTCCAATCTTTGACCCACACAGAGTCTCCTGGCTGAAAGGGGTGAACGGCGGTCCCTAAGGAAATTGGGGCCCTCTCTATGGTGTATCTCTATAATTTATTAGGACTCCAGCCCCCAAGGTCTGGAGCTGTTCTCTTATTCCCTTGTCTCCAATCTGGTGTAGGTCTCCTGGGAGTTTTCCTAAACATGGGGGTGGGGGTCGCCCACATAATAACTCAAAAGGGGAGAATCCTAGTGCCCCAGGCATGCATTGGGCACGCAGGAGGGCCAGCGGTAGTAAATCTGGCCATGGGACATTAGTCTCTTGGTGGAACTTAGCCAGGGTTTCCTTGAGGGTGAAATTCATCCGCTCTACTTTCCCTAAGCTATGTGGTCGGTAAACAGAGTGCAGTTTCCAGGTAATGTTGAGGGACTTTTTCAGGGTTTGTATAATGTCTGCCACAAATGCAGGTCCATTATCACTGTGTATGGTTAAGGGTAGACCAAACCGAGGCACAATCTCCCGTAGAAGAACTTTGGCCACCTCGCGACTTCGTTCTGTTCTGGTCGGGAATGCTTCGACCCATCCCGAATATGTGGAGATTATTACAAGAAGGCACCTGAATCCTTTATTTGGTTGTATGTCGGTAAAGTCCACCTCTAAGCCTTCAAAAGGTGCAGCCCCATCCTATGTGTGCTGGGTGGGGGCCGTGAGGCAGACCAAGCATTGTTTTTTACACGTTATACATTGTTCACTGACAGCTCGGCATAATGTGGGCAACTGGCTGATATAATAGTTCTTTTTGAAGAGGGCCTCTAGTGAAGTTTTTCCTAGGTGCATGAGTTGATGATATTCCTTCGCTAGATGTTTTCCCATAGACGATGTGACAAAGATGTGTCCATTTGGCATGACCCACCATCCCTCTTTGCTTAGTGTGCCCCCTTCTGTCGAGGCCCAACTTCTTTCTTCCTTTGTGTACAGGGGCGGGGAGGCTTCCCTCTGGGGCGTAAGAGTCATAGTGTAGGTAGGAGCTTCGCCTGGGTCACCACAGGTGGCCGCTCTGGCTGTTTTGTTGGCCAGGCAATTTCCTTGAGTTATGGGGTCATCTCCTTTCTGATGTCCCTTACAGTGTAGCATAGCTACCTTGTCTGGCAGCCATACGGCCTCAAGAAGCTTTAGTATTTCTTCCTTGTTTTTGATAGTTTTCCCTGCAGCAGTAAGGAGACCTCTTTCTTTATAAATGGCCCCATGTATATACACAGTAGCAAAGGCATACCAGGAATCAGTGTAGATGTTAACTCGTTTACCTTTGCTAAGGATGAGGGCTCATTGTGCCGACCATCCTTCTGGCAAGGCCTTGGCTTCCAGAACTTCAGTGGTTGTGGTTACCACATATCCTGCTCTTCAGCTGCCCCCTTGTAAACAGCTGCTCCCATCGCTGAACAGGGTGATCTCCAGGCTTGTTAATAGCCTGGTCTTAGAGGTCTGGGCGGCTGGCATAGACTTCATCCACTACTTTGGAACGGTCATGGTCAGGTTCTCCCTCCTCCGTGGGAAGGAAGGTGGCCAGGTTTTGTGTTCTTACTGTTTCGAGAATGACCACTGGATTTTCACAGAGAAGGCCTTGGTATTGTGTCAACAGAGAATTGGAGAGGAAATGATATCGTTGGGTGCTCATGAGGGACATGACCACGTGTGGGACCTTAACATTTAAGTGTTTGTCCCAGTGTGAGTTTGTCTGCCTCCTTGATGGGCAGGACTGTGGCTGCCAGCGTTCTGAGGCACAGTGGCCATCCTGTAGCCACAGGATCAAGTTTTTTTGACAGGTGGGACACTGGCCGTTGCCAAGGCCCCATACTCTGAGTGAGCACTCCAAGGGCTATTTTGTCCTTTTCATGTACAAAGAGGTTAAAGTGCCTTTCTATGTCAGGCAAACCCAGGGCTGGGGCTCATCCCAGAGCCAACTTTATTTCTGTGAAAGTGGCCCCTGCCTCCTCAGTCTATGCGAGGGGTTCCCGGTCTGGCCCTCCCAACAGGTCATAGAGGGGCCTCGCTATGGCTGAAAATCCGGGAATCCAAATGTGACAGAACCCTGCGGCCCCTAAAAATTCACGGAAGCCTTGTTTTGTTTGGGGCTGTGGCAGTGTGGTGATAACTTTCTTCCTTTCCAGTCCTAGTTCTCTTTTTCCTTTTGTGAGGAGGAAGCCTAAGTATCGGACCTGCTGCTGACAAATCTGTGGCTTTTTCCAAGAGGCCCGGTACCCCGAGTAGGATAGGAGCTGCAGGAGGGCCTTGGTACCTTTCATATAGTCTTCTTGGGTGTCACTGGCAAGGATGAGGTCATCTACATATTGGAGGGCACACCCTGTGGTTTCCCTCGGAACGTCAGTGAGGTCTGCAGCTAGTGTTTCCCCAAAAAGAGTGGGTGAGTTCTTGAAACCTTGGGGAAGTCGTGTCCAGGTCAGCTGCATCTAGTGCCCTGTAATGGGCTCAGTCCATTCAAAGGCAAACAATGGTTGACTTTGAGGAGCCAGGTGGAGGCAGAAGACAGCGTCCTTTAGGTCAAGGCATGTAAACCATCTGGCTGACCCCGGAATTTGGCTGAGGAGAGTATACGGGTTCGGAACCACTGGGTGTAAGGAAACAGTCACTTTGTTAATGGCCCTCAAATCCTGTACTGGTTGGTATCCTCCTCCTGGCTTCTTGACTGGCAAGAGTGGGGTATTCCAAGCCGATTTGCACTCAATTAGAATACCTGCTTCTCTGAGCTTGGTTAGGTGCTCTTGTATACCCATTCTAGCCTCAAGTGGAAGGGGGTACTGCCTTTGTCTCTGATGTTGGGCTCCAGGGATCAGGTCAACAATGATGGGGGCCCAACTCCAAGCTAGTCCAGGTGGGTTATCTTCAGCCCACATGGAGGGGAATGTAAGCCTGAATTCTGAGGGGCTACAGGGTAAGGCCTGGGCACAGAATAGTCTCCATTCTTCTTCCCTTGGCAGGATAATCACCAAGACCAGGGTTTCCTTCTGCCTTGGGTTTAATTGGAGGCTAGTGTGTCCAGTGGGTTCAAAAGTTATCTGGGCCCCAAGTTTGGAGAGCAGATCCCGGCCCAGGAGAGGAATCGGCCGGTCAGGTAAGTAGAGGGACTCATGCCGGTCCTTGTGACCCCCAAGTTCACATTGTTGAGCTGGACAGAAAGGCTGCTGCACCACCCATGTCCCAGTAGCCTCAAGTATGGTTGCCGTCTTCTGGCTTAAGGGCGCCACTGGGGAAGTAACAATGGAGTATTCAGCCCCAGTGTCAACCATGAAAGTTATTGTTCAGCTCCCTACCTTCATTTCGACTGTGGGCTCATGGGGGCCAAGAGAGAAAGGGCCTGGTCCCCCTCAGTCCGATTGTACCCTGGCCAGACCAACGAGGTTCTCGCCTCGAGAGTCCTCCTGATATCGGCTGGGTTTTGAGGGCCCCTTCCAATTCGGACATTCATTTTTCCAGTGTTCCTACTCTTTGCAGTATAGACATTGGTCCCTTACTAAGGGGGCTCTGGGCTTCCCCCGTTTTGGTGGTTGGAGTCTTCCCGTCTTCTCAGAATCTGTTTCTTTTAGTGCTGCTGTGAGAAGGGTGGCCTTCTTTCTCAGTCTTCTCTCTGCCTCTCTTTTGGCTGTGACTTTTCTGTTCATGAAAACTTTATTGGCGACCTCTATCAGCTGAGTGATATTCATCCCGGCAAAGCCCTCCAACTTCTGGAGTTTTCTTCTGATACCTGGGAGAGCCTGTGCCACAAAAGAGGTGTTTACCATCTGTTGACTTTCTGGTGCCTCGGGGTCAAACTGGGTGTATACACGGTATGCTTCACATAATTTTTCATAGTAGTCTCCGGGAGACTCCCCAGGGTGCTGTGTGACTGACAGTATTTTAGTCACGTCCATGGGCTTTTTGGCTCCAGCTCAGACACCCTGAAGGAGGGCTTCCTGGTATCATTGGATGTGGGCCTTTCTTCTGTGGTGAAATCCCATGTTGGGCATTCTACAGGCGCGGCACCTTGAGCCCAGACAGCAGGGTCATTGATCCCTGGAGGTGCGTGATCATCTAGGTACTGTCGTGTTTCTCTCATTCCTCTTCTTTCTTCTGTATTAAACAGAGTAGGGAGTAACTGTTGACAATCTTCCCAAGTGGGTCGGTGGGTCTGGAAGAGGGACTCCATCAAGTCGACCATTGCTTGTGGCTTTTCAGAGTATGATGGCGTGTTGTGTTTTCAATTGAGGAGGTTGGTTGTAGAGAAAGGTTGATAATACATCATGGAATGGCTGGGCTGGACTGTTCCATCCTCATTCTGCCTTTCAGGCTCCTTCATCTTCCTTACAGGCATTTGTAGAGTGTTAGGTCTGGGTCTGGGGCGCAGTCTGGTGGCTGGCCCCTGTTGGGGAGGGTTCTCTGGGCCGAGAGGGGCAGGGATATGGGCAGCACCCAGCGGCAGTGGCAGTGGCGACTGTGGCTGCCACGGCTGCCTGCGGAGACACAGATGGGGGAGGAGTTTCAAGCTCAGGGGGAGCGGGGAGGAGGTTGGCGAGTCATAAGAAGGCAGAAAGACAAAATCTTCCTCTGTGTCTCCTGTCAATTTAGAGGAGCTGTGGGTCGCTTCTTTGGCTCCCTGGGTGAGCCTCCGGATAAAGTGACTAAAACCTTTGCCTGGCTCTGTTTGGTAATGATGAATCCCACCCAAGGCAGGGTATTTCGGGCAATTTCAAGCCAGGAGTAGATGTATGGAAATTGATCAGGGTGACCTGGATTCCCAGTGACTATGAGCCAAACCCGCTGCACTATTTGAGCATCTAATGTCCCTTCTGGGGGCCATCTTACATTGAATATGGGCCATTCTAGTTCACAAAAGGTCTATAACTTCCTGGGCATCATTTTCACCCCGCAATCGGTTGAAAATCCCTTTTTAAAATTTTTGAGCATGACCTCTAAAATCGTAGGCTTACTCTGTTTTGATCCCACTATTCATTTCTTTCTTGTGTGCGGTATTGCAAAGACAGACAAAGAGAGGGTATCCCCTTGGATGAGAGGACCAATCAGATACTCCTCTGGTCACGTTCCCAAGGGAAACTTTAGGTGAGGTTTGGCCGTAGTGGACTCAGCTTTGTGACTTGTGATCGGAATCTGATCCAATACTATTTTAGACCTTACACTCTCACCATGACACAGGACAGCCCAGACTTCATAGACTTTTGGGGACCTTAAGGGTGCCCGTCTGTGGAGCCACAAACTCAAACTCAACTGGCAAGCCTGGCCGAGCCACACATTCACACACACACACACACACACACACACACACACACACACACACGAGTCTATTACATTCCCTCCCGGAAGATTTTCTGTGAGACCTATTAAGGCCTCCGGGGATTGATCAGGTCCTCCTTCCACCCTTTTGGGTGGGCCTGACTTCTTTGGGGCCCTGGCCTTACCAGTTCCGACGTCGGGTCCAGGTCCTCACCTACCAGGTCTCTTTGAGTCCAGCGGGAACAACGGAGCGGGGCCGGCCCGAGGCAAACGAGAAGGAGACTGCCGAAATTTAGGCAGGGCGCATGCCTTCTCCCTTGCGATCTCTTGCTCCGTCACCGCCTCGCCGTTCTGCCAAAACGGTGGCAACAATGGGCCAGCATGGTTGGGTTTCCTGGTCAGGGAACCAGGTATGTTACAGATCCAGGCTGGAACGCTGGTGGAAAAACCAAGCAGCACTCGGAGATCTTGGTGGATCGGAGACTTATTTAACATCGGCGGGCTCAGAGGAGACCGTTTCTCCAAAGATCTGAGCGCCAAATGCAAGTGGGGAGGGTAATTTATAGTCGTCAGCTTCCATATCTGTGGGGGTTTTTCCCACGCGCAGCAAAGGAAGAAGAACCCGGAGGAGGGGTCTCTAAGCTAGAGACCAGAGTCTGTTTTTAGCCCCATCAACAATCTTTGGCGTACTTTATTTACTTCTCCAACACCTGGAGTGGAACTGCTTTCCTGGGTAGGTTTGGCATGATGAAAATAGGCAAATCCCATTTTTCCACAACCTTGTGTTACAGAAAGTCTGTATCATGTGGGTTGTGGTAGCAGGGCACCACCCACTTCTCTACCCCCAACTTCTGCAAAATAGGCAAAACAACTGGTAAAAAAGTTCAATTACCCTTTCTGGCACATATCTGAATTGTGGGAAAGCTGATATACTTGGCTTGACAACTGAGTAGCAGTTCCCATCTTCCCAGCTTCCTAGGGCAGAAATATTCTGGGTAGATTTGACAGATGGTGAATATTACCAGACGTCACCTTTCCTGGCTCTGGGCAAAAAAAAAATCCACAGCTAACATCATACCAAATAATACGAAATCATAAATCATAAAATTATACCAAAGACTGAAAGCTTTTCCTCTAAGACAGGAAAAAGACGATGCCTACATTTGCCATGTCTATTCAGTACACTACTAGAAATTCTAGACAGGTCAATTATACAAGAAAAACAGTAAAAGGCATCTAAATTAGAAAGGAAGAAGTAAAATTATCTCTGTTTGCAGGTGATATTATCTTACATGTAAAAAGTCCAAAAGAATGTATACAAAAGCTGTTAGAGCTAACAAATTCAGCAATATTTCAGGATACAAAATCAACATGCAAAATTCAGTTGCATTCTATACAATAGTAAATAATTCAAAAAAGAAATTAAGAAAATAATTATGTTTACATTAGCACCAAAAAGAGTAAAATACTTAGTAAACAATAAACTTAAGCAAAGAAGTGAAAGACTTGTACACAGAAAACTACAAAACATTGTTAAAAGAATTTAAAGACCTAAGTAAATGTAAAGACATTCTGTGTCCATGGATTAGGAAACTTAGTATTGCCAAGATGACAATATTATCCAAAATGATCTACAATGTAATCCTTATCAGAATCCCAGTGACTTTTTTGTAGATATAGAAAAACCCATCCTAAAATTCATATGGAATCAAGAGACCATTATTAGGCAACAATTAAAAATGAAGAACAAATATGAAGGACTCACATTTCCTGATTTCATAATTTATTACAAAGCAATGGTAACCAAAAAAAATATGGTACTGGAATAAAGACAGATATAGAGACCGATGGAATAGAATGGAGCCCAGAAATAAATCTTCAAACATATATGGTCAACTCTTTTTTGACAAGAGTGCTAACTAGTCAATGGGGAAAAAGAATAGTCTTCAGTAAATGCTACAAGGAAAACTATATATCCACATGCAAAAGTATTAAGTTGGACTCTAAACTTACACAATATATAAAAATTAACTCAAAATGAATCAAAGAACCAAACATAAGAGTGAAAACTATAAAAGTCTGTGAAGAAAACATAGGAGACCATTTTCATGACATTGGATTTTGCAATATTTTCTTGGATATGACACTGAAAGGACAGGCAAAAAAGGGGGAAATAGTTTAACTGGACTTCATCAAAATTTTCATCTTTTATGCATCAAATGACACTATCAAGAGAGTGAAAAGATAATGTACAGAATGGGAGAACATATTTCCAAATCATACATCTGATAAGGGATTAATAAGCAGAATATATAAAAACTCCCACAACTCAACAACAAATAAACAACTTAAGTTGCAAAATGAGCAAAGTACCTAATATTAGAAATGGCCAATAGCAAATGTAAAAATGCTCAACCCTAGCCATTATAGAAATACAAATCGAAACCACAGTAAGACACTACTTCACGCGTATTAGAGTGGCTATTAGCAATAAAATAGAAAATAGCTAATGTTGGTGAGGACCTGCAGAAATTGAAATCCTTGTGCATTACTGATGGGAATGTAAATGGTGCAGCTCCAATGGAAAAGTTTGGCAGTTTCTCAAAAAGTTAAACAATTATCAGCAATTCTACTCCTAGGTATACTTCCAAAAGAATTGAAAGCATGGACTTGAACAGATATTTGTATGGCAATGTCGAATGCAGTACTATTTACAATAGACAAAGGTGAAAAGAATTCAGGCATCCATCAAATGATGAGTGGAGTAACAATGTGGAATATATATAATAATATACTGTTATTCATCCATAAAAAGGAATGAAGTTCTTTTTTAAAAAAGTTTATTTTGAAAGAGCTCACATGCAAGTGGCAGAAGGGCAGAGAGTGAGGGAGAGAGTCAGTCCCAAGCAGGCTCCATGTTGTCTGACACAGGGCTCCATCTCATGAACCATGAGATCATAACCTGCATGGGATCAAGAGTCAGACACTCAACTGACTCAGCCACCCAGGTGCCCCAAAAGGAATGAAGTTCTTAAACATGCTATGACATGGGTGAACCTTGAAGACATTATGCTAAGTGAAATAAACTAAGTGAAATAATACCAGAACAAATATGGAATCATTTTATTTATATGGAGTATCTAGGCTAGGCAAATGTGTAGACACAGAAAATAGATTAGAGGTTACCAGGGTCTACAGGGAAGGCGAATGAGGAATTATTACCTAATGGTTACAGAGTTTCTGAAAGGGTAATGAAAAAGATTTGAATATAGATAATGGTAATGGTTATATAACACTGTGAATGTAATTAATGTTACTGAATGGTTAAAAACACTTAAAATGGAGGCACCTGGGTGGCTCAGTTGGTTAAGCGTCTGACTCTTGATTTTGGTTCAGGTTATGAACTCACAGTCGTGAGATTGAGCCTTGCATTGGGATCTGTGTTGGGTGTGAAGCCTGCTTAAGATTCTCTATCTCCGTCTCCCCCCCACCCCACTCCCTCCCCAAATGCTTAAAATGGTAAATTTTACGTTATATGTATTTTACTACTATAAAAATTTTTCAGAAAAATCCAGCGAACACATTAGAAACCAAGAAAGGATGTCATTAGCTGACCAAAATATAAGGAATTTCTTTATGATAGATAGATGACCCTACCCTTAAATGAAAAAACGGAACTTTAAAAAATTATAGACTGCAGACATCTTGCTATGAAGGTGTAGGAGCCTGAAAAAGAAGCAGAGATGAATTTGAAGCAACTTTATTTATTTATTTATTCATTCATTCATTCATTCATTTATTTTTAAATGTTTATTAGTTATTTTTGAGAGTGAGACAGAGTGCGAACAGGAGAGGGGTAGAGAGAGAGGGAGACACAGAATCCAAAGCAGGTGCCAGGCTCTGAGCTGTCAGCAAAGCCCAATGTGGGGCTCGAACTCACAAGCTGTGAGATCATGACCTGAGCTGAAGTTGGAGGCTTAACTGACTGAACTACTCAGACGACCCAAAGTAACTTTATTTTTTAAATGTTTTCATTTATTTATTTTGAGAGAGAGAGAAAGAGAGAGAGAGCGTGCACATATAGGAGAGGGGCACAGAGAGAGGGAGAGACAGAATCCCAAGCAGTCTCCATGCTGTCAGTGCAGAGCCTGATGTAGGGCTTGATCTCACAAATGGTAAGATCATGACTTGAGCCAACATTAAGAGTTGGATTCTTAATGAACTGAGCCACCCAGGTGCCCCTGAAGTAACTTTAAATGTGTGCAACAAGGAGGATATATGGACCAAAAATGGAATAAAGATTCTCACAATAAAGGAATAAAATATGCCATGCTATGACCAGAAATTAAAAAAATGAAATTATGTCAATGGCTCATTAAGTGAAGACTACAAGGAGATATAAATTATTAAAAAGAATCAAATGGATTTCTGGAGTTGGGGAGTACAAAACTGAAATGAACAATTCAGTAAAAGAGCACAAAGTAGATGTGAGCTAGAATAATCAGTGAACTCGAAGAAAGATCAAAAGATAATATGCAATCTCAAAAGCAAAAAAACAAAAACAAAAACAAAAACAAAAAAACAACAGAATAAAGGAAAATGAAAACAGCCTCAAAGAAATGTTAGACATCATTAAGGGCACCAACATACATACACTGGGAGTACAGAAAAAGACAAGAGCAAAACAGAAGAAATATTTAATGAAATAATGGTGAAAACCTCTAAATTCAATGAAAAATGTTTATCTACACACCTAGGAAGCTCAAGAAGTCCAACCAGGAATAAACCACAAGGAGATTCATAGCAGGTACATAACAGTATAATGTTGAAAGCCACAGAAAAATAGACAATCATGAAAGCAGTGAGACTGATTAATTGCTCTCACTGAGATTACTTATTGACTGATTACTTCAAGGAAACTACAGTAAGATAAATAGCTGACTTCTGATTAGAAACAATGTAGGGCAGAAGTCAGTAGGATAACAAATCAAAAGTGATGAAAGAAAAAAAAAGACTGTCAACCAAGAATCCCATATGCATCAAAATTAACTTAAAAAAATGAAGGTAATCCATTTAGGCATGTAAAGAGCTTGGAAGTTGTCTCTCCTGCCCACATATGAAGAAGAAAAAAAGACCCAGAACAACCTGAAAACCAACTCCTTACAGATTCATCAAAGAAGTGAGGTCATAAGACATATCAGTGCCTCCAAGACTGGGCAGAGATACAAATGAATACAAATAAGCACAATTTACCAGAGTAGAAACCCAGGAGGGGAAAACTCTGGGAACCAGGACTAGGATAGCAGGACCTGAACTTGATGAATTTCTGGAAGCTCAGTGGGGACAAGTCTGAGAGTTAAAAATTCCAAAGGGCTCCAGTCCCAGGGAAGACTCACACTTTTGAGTTTTATTACAAGGAGCCCTATCAGGTTCTCACAGTGACTGGAGAAAACTCCTCTCATTCTTCTAGGAAGGAAAGGGAAAAAACAGATACTTTTAAATATGCCCAGAACATTCTGTTCTTAAAGCCTGCTCTTAAGAGAAACTATTGTGCTAGAGCCTAACCAATCTTGGGGAAGGGAAATATACAACACCAGTACCCTCTAGCCTTCCTGTTCCACCTAAAAGGAAAAACAAAACAAATTGAGAAGCACTTGTGAAGGGCACAGCTCAGGGGCACAGGGTCGCTAAAGAACTCAGGCCAAATCATCGTACTACAGAACACTTCCAGTCCTTCAACACCTTACCACTACATCAATAAGGCTTCTTACAATATGGGAATGCAACTGAAAGAACTGCATCTCAGACAATATCCAAAATAAATAAATCATGTGGATAAAAGTACAGCATAGGGAATATAGTTAATAATATTGTAATAATTGTGTATGATGACAGATGGTAATTATACTTTTATACTTACTGTGGTAAGCACTGTGCAATGTAGAGAACTGTTGAATCACTATGCTGTACACTTGAAATTAATATAATACTGTACACCAACTATACTTCAAAAAATAAAGAATAAAAACAAGCAAAAAAATGAAGATAATTTACTTATGGTCCCCTACACCAGGCAATTTGTTAAATAAATTACGTTAGATTAAAAAAACAAAAAAGAAATCTCTGGGGAAATCTAAAAACAGGCCAGACAAAAACAAGGACACTGGGGAAAGTTTAGCCTCCAACACTGACAGCTATAGCAAATAGTAAGTAAAGCCAAATGCCTAGCCTGACAACATAAAATCTTATTTAAAGGCCTATTTACCTCAGTTTCTTTCATCTATGTGTAGCTTTCAAACAAAAAGTAGAAATCATACTACAAGAAATAGCAAACATCAGACCCAGACTCAGAAATGGCAGAGATGTTGAAATTATCAGACCGGGACTATTAATCAAATAAAACTAATATGCCACATACTGAAATGCAAAAAACGGACAACATGAAAGAACACATATGGATAATATTAGCAGAGAAATGGAAAATGTAAGAAAAAAATCAAAAGGAAATGGTAGAAAGCCAAAATACCATAACAGAAATAAAGAATGCCTTTGATGTGCTCATCAACAGACTGGACATGGCTGAGGTAAGTAATCAGTGAAGATTGAAGATATATCAACAGCAACTTTCAAAATGAAAATAAAAGGAAAAAAAGAAAAATGAATTGAATATCTCAGAATTAGGGGCCAATTATAAAAGGAGCAATAGACACATAATAGAAATACCAGACGGTAAAGAGGGATAGGAACAGAGGAAGTATTTAAAGTAATAGTGATACCCATGGGTGATGGGAAATGAGAAGGGCACTTGTTGGGATGAACACTGGGGGTTGTATGGAAGCCAATTGGACAATAAATTATATTTAAAAAATAAAGTAATGGTGATAAAATAATTTTCCAAAATTAATGAAAGCCATCAAACCATAGGTTGAAGAAGCTCAGAGAATACAAAGGTAGATACTCAAAAATCTATACCTAATAATCTCATATTTAAACTGCAGAAAATCAAGGAAAAATCTTGAATAAAGCCAGAGGGCAAAAATACCTTATGTATAAAGGAGAAAATAAGAGTTACATCGGACAGCTCTTTAGAACCCATGCAAGTCAAGAAGAGAGTGGAATGAAATATTTAAAGTGATAAAAGTACCACCAACGTGGAATTCCATACTGAGCAAAACTGTCCTTCAAAGATGAAGGAGAAATAGACTTTCTCACACAAAAATTTGAGGGAACTTGTCACCAGTAGAACTGTCTTGCAATAAATGTTAACAGAAGTTCTTAAGAGAGAAGAAAAATGCTATATATAAGACACTTAGATCTTAGAGAAGCATTAGAGAAGGAAAAACTATAGGCACAGTAAGGGTTTATTTATTTTATTTTATTTGTTCAGTAAAAGTTTTCATGCTGCCCAATTTGAGGGTTAAATTGGGGTACTTCTCTTATTCTTAATTGATCTAGCAGGCAACAACTTGTTCAAAATAATAACAACAATGTATTCAATGATTATAGCCTATGGATAAGGAAAATGAATGGCAGCAATGGTATAAGGGAGGGGATGGAGGAATTGGAAATACTCTGTAATAAGGTACTCATACTACTTGGGAAGTGGTATTGTGTTATTTGAAAGTGGTCTTGGACTGGTTATATATATACTACAAACTCACTTTTGTGGGCAATCACTAAATATTAAAAAGTAGGATTATTGATATGCTAAGGGAAGATAAAAAATGATATCATACAAAATACTCAGTTTAAATGACACAAGGCAGAAAAAGACTGGGAGACAAAAACAGGAGCAAAAAAACAAGAGCAATTAATAGAAAACTAATGAACATGGTAAATATTAATTCAACCATATCAATAATCACTTTAAACATCAATGATCTAAATGTATCAATTAGAGATTGTCAGAGTGGATCAAAAGAAGATTCACCTATGTATTGTCTGTAAGAAATCCCCTTATTTAAAGAAACTAAAAGTAAAGGGATAGAGAAAGATATACCATAGTAACACTAATCAAAGGAAAGCCAGAGTTACTTTAGTAATTTCAGACAAAGCAGACTTCAGAGTAGGGAAAATTATCAAATATAAAGAGAGGTATTACACAATGATAAAAAGGTCAATCTTCCAAGACATAACAATTCTTGATATGTATGGGTATATCAAAAGAGCATCAAACTATGTGAGTCAAAAACTGTTAGAACTGCAAGGAAAAATAGAGGAGTCCACGCTTATAGTTGGAGACTTCAAGAGCCCACTATCAGAAATGAATAGATCAAGTAGGCAGAAAGTCAGTAAAGATATAACTAAACTCAACAGCACCATTGATCAACTGGATATAACTGACATCTACAGGTTACTTTATCAAATAACAGCAAACTACATATTACTCTCAAGTTCACATGGAACACTGACCAAAACAGACCACATTCCGGGTCCTACAACATCTTAACTTATTTCAAAAATTAGAAATCATACAATGCATACTCTTAGACCACAGTGGATTTAAATTAGAAATCAACAACAGAAAGGTAGTTGGGAAATACCCAAACACTTAAACAGCACATTTCTTTTTTTTAAGTTTATTTATTTATTGTGGGGGGAGGAGGAGGAAAGAGGAGGGACAGAGAGAGAGGATAAGGGAGATTCTCAAGCACCAAGAGCGCAGGACCCTGGCAGCACACAGCCCAACGAGGGGCTCAAACCCACGAAATTCAAGATCATAACCTGAGCTGAAATCAAGAGTCAGACTCCCAACTGAATGAGCTACCCAGGCATCCCCAGCACATTTCTAAATAATACATAGGTCAAGAAGAAATCTCAAGAGAAACTTAAAAATATTTAAAACTAAATGAAAATGAAAATGCGTCTTATCAAATTTTGTGGGATGCAGTGAAAGCAGTGCTTAGAGGGAAATTTGCAGCATTGAATGCATACAGTAGAAAAGAAGATCTAAAATCAATCATATAAGCTTACACCTCAGGAAAACAGAAAAAGAACAAATTAAATCCAGATTAAAAAGAAAAAGGTAATGCAAATTAGAGCAGAAATCAGTGAAATTGATAATATGACTTCAATAGGGAAAATTGACAAAATTAGAAACTGGTTCTTTGCAAAGATCAGTAAAATTAGTCAATATCTAGCCAGGTTAGCTAGGAAAAAAAAGACAAAAGTTACTAATACAAGAAATGAAATAGGGTTATCATTAATGACTACATGAACATTAAAAGATAATAAAGGAATATTATTAACAACTTTATGCCCATGAATTTGATAAGCAAGATGAAATGAACCAATTACTTGAAAGACACAATCTACTAAAACTCACAAAAGGAGAAATAGACAATCTGAAAAGGATTATATTTATTAAAGAAATGGAATCAATAATTAATAACCTCCCCAAACAGAAATTCTCATGCCCAGATGGGTTCATGGATGAATTCTACCAAACATTTAAAGAAGAAATTATACCATTTCTTTACCATCTCTTCCACAGAATAGAAGTGGAACTCATTCTACAAGGCCAGTATTGCCCTAATGCCAAAACTAGACAAAGATATTATATGAAAGGAAAACTGCAGATCAATATTCCTCATGAACATAGATGCAAAAATCCTGAATAGGACATAACAAATACAACAATGTATATACCACAATAAGTGGGATTTATACAAAACTAGTCCAACATTTGAGAATCAATTAATGTAATTCATCACATCAACAGGGTAAAAAAAGAAAAATCACATGGTTATATCAATAGATGCAGAAAAAGCATTTGACAAAATGCAACACCCATTCATTTCCTGTAAACTAGGAACAGAGGAACTTCCTGAAGAACATCTTACTAAAAAACTACAGCTAATATCATCCTTAATGGTAAGAAACTCAAAGCTTTCCTGTTAAGATCAGAAGAGCAAGGCAAGGATATTTCTTTCTTCTCACCATTGCTTTTTGACATCATGAGGTCCTAGCTAATGCACTAAGACAAGAAAAGGAAATAAAAGGTATACCTACTGAGAAAGAAGAAATAAAACTGTCTTACTTCATAGATGACATGGTTGCATAGGTAGAAGATCCCAAAGAATAAACAACAAAACCCCTGAAACTAATAAGAGATTATGGCAAGGTTGCAGGATACGATGTTAATATGCCAAAGTAATTTGCTTTCTTATATGAGCAAAGAACAAATGGAATTTGAGATGAAAAATATAACACCATTTAGTGTCCAGAAAGCTGAAATACCCAGGCATAAATCTAATAAAATATATACAAAATCTGTATGAAGAAAACTACAAAACTCTGATAAAAGAAATCAAAGAATACCTAAATGATTGAGATAATCCATGAATTTGGGTACAAAGACTCAATGTTGTCAAGGTGTCATTGTTTCCAAACTTGATCTACAGATACAAAACAATTCCATTCAAAGTTCCAGCAAGTTATTTTGTGGATACTGACAAATTCTAAAAATTTATGGATATGCATAAGACCCAGAATAGCCAAAACAATACTGAAGGTGGACAAAGTCAGAGGACTGACACCACCCAATCTTAAGACTTACTATAAAGATGCAATATTCTAGACAGTTTTGAATTGGCCAAACAATATAAAACAGAATAGGGAGCACAGAAGTAGACCCACACAAATATAGTTATCTGATCTTTGACATATGATCAAAGCAATTTAATGTGAAAAGAGTAGTCTTTTTAACAAATCATGCTACGTGTACCCCAATGTTTATAGCAGCACTTTCAACAATAGCCAAATTATGGAAAGAGCCTAAATGTCCATCAACTGATGAACTGATAAAGAAGATGTGGTTTACATATAAAATGGAATACTACTTGGCAATGAGAAGAATGAAATCATGCCATTTGCAGCAATGTGGATGGAACTGGAAGGTATCATGCTGAGTGAAATAAATCAGTCAGAGAAGGACAGATATCATATGCTTTCACTCATATACGGATCTTGAGAAACTTAATAGAAGACCATGGGGGAAGGGAAGGGAGAAAAATAGTTACAGAGAGGGAGGGAAGCAAACCACAAGAGACTCTTAAGTACAGAGAACAAACTGAGGGTGGATGGGGGGTGGGGGAGAAGGAAAATGGGTGACGGGCATTGAGGAGGACACTCGTTGGGATGAGAGCTGGGTGTTGTATGTAAGCCAATTTGACAATAAATTATATTCATAAAAAAGGAAAAAATAAATTATGCTAAAACTAGACACCTATATGCAAAAATATGAATCTAGAGACAGACTTAGGCTTTTCACAAAAATTACTCAATGTGGATCACAGACCTAAATGTAAAATCCAAAACTATAAAACTCCTAGAAGATAATATGAGAAAAATCTAAGTGACCTTGGCTTTGGTAATGAATTCTTAGATACAACCCAAAGCACAAGGAATAAAAGAAAAAAACCTGATAAAGCTGGACTCCATTAAAATTAAAAACTTCTACTCTGCAAAAGATGTTATTAAGAAAATGAAAAGCTAAGACACACACTGGAAGAAAATATTTTTTTATTTAAAAAATTGTTTTTAATGTTTATTTCTGAGACAGAGAGAGACAGAGCATGAGTGGGGGAGGGGCAGAGAGAGAGAGGGAGACATAGAATCAGAAGCAGGCTCCAGGCTCTGAGCTGTCAGCACAGAGCCCGACACGGGCTCGAACTCATAAACCATGAGATCATGACCTGAGCCGAAGTCGGTCGTTCAGCCGACTGAGCCACCCAGGCACCCCTAGAAGAAAATATTTTCAAAACAAATATCCGATAAAGGACTGGTACCCAAAATATATAAATAGCACTTAAAACTCCACAATAATAATACAAAAACCAAATTAAGAAATGGGACTATGTATTAACAGAAAAATCTTCAGAGAAGATATATAGATGACAAATCAATACATAGAAAGATGCTTAGTATCATATAACCTTAGAGAATTGCAAATTAAAAAAAAACCAGTGATACCACTACACACTTCTTAGAATGGTCAAAATTCAAAATATTAACAACACCAGCTGTTGACAGGAACATGGAGCAACACAAAGTCTTATTCACTGATGGTGGGGAATATAAAATAGTATAGCCACTTTAGAAGAGAATTTGGCAGTTTCTTATAAAATTAAACATAATCTTACTATATGATCCAGAAATTATACTCCTTGTTGTTTTTTTTTTTTTTACCTAAATTACTTAAAGTTTCCTGACACGAAACCTGTATATGGAATGTTTGTAGCAGCCTAATGTATAATTGCCAAACCTTGAATACAATGAAGACATCCTTCAATAGGTGAAGGGGTAAACTGTAGTGCAACAAAACAACAGAATATTATTTAGCACAAAAAGGGCCTATCAAGCCACAAAAAGACATGGAGAAACCTTAAATGCATATGCTAAGTGAATCAAGCCAATCTGAAAAGACTACATCTTGTAGGATTTAAACTATATGACATTCTGGAAAAGGCAAAATTATGGAAACAGGTTAAAGTTCAGGGACTCCTTGGGATTTTGGGATGGGAGAGAGAAATGAATAGGTAGCTTTTTCAAAGCAGTGAAATTATTATTCTGTGATACTGTAATGATGGATACAGGTCATTATAAATTTGTCAAAATTCATAGAATGTACAACACAAAGAGTGAACTCTAATATAAACCATGAATTTTAGTTAATAACAATGTGTCAACATTGGCCTCATCAGTTTTAACAATTGTACCTCAATAGTGCAAGATGTTACTAATAGGATAAGTTGGGGGTTGGGTGAGGAGGGTATATGGGAACTCTGTACCTTTGTCTTAAATTTTTTCTGTAAACCTAAAATTGCTCAAAAATAGTAAGTTAATTAAAATATTATATATTAAAAAGTGAAGATGAAATAGATATTTGTAGATAAATACAGACAACATCTGTTCCCTGCAGACCCAGTGTACAAGAAATATTATGGGAAATTATTCAGGCTGAAATCAAGGGACACTAGATATTAATTTGAGTCTATACACACATAAAAAAGGAAAATTCCAAGAAGCTCAAAGAATTCTGAGCAGGATAAACTCAAAGAGATCCATTCTGAAAGAAATTATAATCAAACTTGAAGGCCAAAAACAAGGAGAGAAATCTTAAAAGCAGCAAGAGAGAAGTGACTTGCTATATTCAAGGGATCCCCACTAAGATTAACTGCTGTTTTCACATCAGAAACCATGAGGTCGCAAAGCAGTGGAATGGTGTATTTAAAGTGCTAGAAGAAAATCTGTGATCCAAGAATTCTAGATTTGGCAAAACTATCCTTCAAAAAAAAAGGGAGAAATTAAGACATTCCCAGATAAATAAGCCCTAAGGGAGTTCATTCCTACTAGAATCGTCTGTAAGAAATGCTAAGGAGAGTCCTTCAGGTTGAAATAAAAGAACTTTAGACAATAACTCAAGTCATATGAGGACATAACACAAGTAAAAGTAACTGCATAAATAAATGTAAAAGACAATATTTTTGTTTTTTTGTTTTGGAACTCCTCTTTTATTCCTAGGTGATTTAAAAAATGCATAAAATAATAATTATAAATCTATGTTAATGGACACACAAATATATAAGATATAATTTGTGATAATAATATATGGGGAGGAGGGCCTGGGTGGCTCAGCTGGTTAAGTGCCCGACTGTTTTGGCTCAGGTCATGATCTCATGGTTTGTGAGTTTGAGCCCTGTATCTGGCTCCATGCAGAGCCTGGTTGGCATTCTCTCTCTCCCTCTCCTTCTGCCCCTCCCCTGCTTGTGCGCACGCTCTCTCTCTCTCTCTCAGAATAAATAAATAAACTTAAAAAATAACATATGTGGAGGTATGGATATGCATAGAAGCAGAATTTGTGTATTACCAAAACTAAGGTAACAGTAATTCAAACCAGTATAAGTTTACGATGTTAATTATAATCTGCAGGGTAACAACTAAGAAAATAACTAAAAAAAAAAAATACATACATATATATATATATATATATATATATATATATATATATATATAAAGAAAATGAGAAGGTACATGGTACATTACAAACATTAATTAAATATAAAATAAGGAAATAATGGAGTAACTGAGTAAAAATATGTATGATATATGGAAAACAAATAGCAAAATGGCAGAAGTCCTTCCTTTTCTGTTATGGACTGAACTACTTTCCCCCAGTTCATACATTGAAGTCACAACTGCCAGTACCTCAGAATGGGCGTGTATTTGGATACAGGGTTTTTGAAGAGGTAATTAAGTTGAAATGAGATAATCAGGGTGAGCTGTAATCCACTATGACTGATCACTTCTGATAAGGACACAGACATGTTAAGAGGGAAGACCAGATGAAGACTCAGAAAATGGCCATCTGTAAACGAAGGAGAGATACTTCAGAAAAAAAAAAACAAAAAAACAAAAAAACAAACCTCTCTCAACACGCTGATCTCAGACTTACGGCCTCTAGAACTGTGAGAAAATAAATTTGTTGTCTAAGCCACCTAGCCTGTGATACTTTAAGGTAGTCCTAGCAAACTAATATTACCATTAATCACTTTAAATGTAAATAGACTGAACTCTCAATTAAAAGGCAGAGATTTGCAGAATGAATTTAAAAACATAATCCATCTATATCCTGTCTACATAAGAATCCATTTATATTCAAAGACCAAAATAGTTTGAAAGTGAGAGGATAGAAAAAGCTACTCCATGTAAACAGTAACAACAACAACAACAACAACAACAACAACAACAACAACAACAAAAAGAGCTGAGGTGGCTATAATATCAGACAAAATAGATTTTAAGTAAAAAAAAAGTGTTACAAGAGAAAAAAGATGGACAGTATATGTTTAACTATGCTCAGGCTGCTATAACAAAATACCAGAGACTCAATGGCTTAAACAGCAGAAATCTATTTCTCACAATTCTAATGGATGGGAAATCTTAGATCAGAGGGCTAGCACAGTTTGTTAAGTTCAGGGGAGAGCCTTCTTCCTTGGTTTCCTTGGCCACTGGTTTGCAGACAGCTGCCTTATTGCTGTGACCTTTCACTGTGGAGAAAGTGCAAGCTCTGGTTTTTTCTTTCTTTTTTTTTAATATTTATTTTTGTGGGGGAGAGAGAGAGAGAGAGCATGAGTGGGGGACAGGCAGAGAGAGGGAGACACAGAATCTGAAACGGGCTCAAGGCTCTGAGATGTCAGCACAAAGCCCGACATGGGGCTTAAATTCAAGAACCATGAGATCATGACCTGAGCCGAAGTCAGACACTTAACCAACTGAGCCACCCAGGCGCTGCAAGCTCTGTTTTTTTCTTATAAGGGCACTAATTCCACCATGAGAATCCCACCCTAATGACTCCATCTAAACCTAATTACCTCTCAAAGACCAATATACCATCCACCTCCAAATATCATCAGATTAGGCGGGAGAACTTCAACATATAAATTTCAAAAGAAATATAAGGCTTGTACAACACTATCAACCAACTATACCTAACAGATATATATGGAACACTCTGTTCCACAACAATATAATATAAATTCTTCTCAGGTGTACATGGAGTATTCTCCAGAATGGGCCATATATTATGCCACTAAACAAGTCACAACAAATTTAAAAAGAGTAAAGTCATACAAAGTATGAAATTGTAACAGAAGGAAAATAACATCATATTCATGTTGCAAGACTGAGAGAACAGTCCCTTTCATCTGAACAACCCTTTCAATTTAGCAAATATTATAGCAAAAAAAGGTAACATTTAAAAAGTAATTTCAAATTTAAACATGGTGGCATGAATAGGCCTATTGATTATAATATCACAGTTTGTTTCAGTGCTAAATGTAAGAATGGGTAAATGAAAACCTTCAGTTCATATACCATGCAGTCAAAGAATCCTATCAGAGCCAAAAGTGACTAGGAAGAACTCAGGACACCCTAATGTGTATTTCTTTTCTTTCATCTAATTTACTAGAAAATATATCCATGAAGTATACTGGCTGAAAAAAAAATGTTCATTAAGGTAGACAGTTTACAAAGTTCTTTTCTTGGAAACATTTTTTAAGTTTATTTATTTATTTTGAGAGAGACAAAGAGTGCGAACAGGGGAGGGACAGAAAGAGAGGAAGAATCCCAAATAGACTCTGCACAATTAGCACAGGGCCCGATGTGGGGCTCAAACTCACAAAACTGTAAGATCATGACCTGAGTTGAAATCAAGAGTTGGACACTTAACTGACTGGGCCATCCAGGTGGCCTTTTTCTTGGAAACATTTTACAGTCAGTTTACAAAGCAACCTTGTGACATAGGGCAATGTAACTACATTATTTCCATTTTATTTTGTGGATGAACACAGACATGACTTTCATAAAGCTAGATACTCCATTAGAGTTGGCTAGAGCAGGATGGCAAACTAGCCCACAAAATCTGGCCTGCTGCAAGTTTTTGTAAATAAAGTTTTATTGGAATACAGCAATGCTCACTCATTTACATATTGCTTATAGCTGCTTTCATATGAAAACTGGAGAGCTGGGTAATTGCAACAGAGACTTCTGGCCCACAAAGCCTAAAGTATTTACTATTTGGTCCTTTAAGAAAATGTTTGCCAACCCCTGCTAAAGAATTAAAACTCAGTGGGCTATTTATTATACCACTTATCCTAATGTTTCTTGTCCCAGCAATAGGAAATATGACCTAGGAAACATGATGTAGTCAAGAAAATACAGTGTTACAAGAGACAGAAACCAAACAGAAAAAAATATTTTTTTGGGTGTGCCATTTACTATGTGACACTGAGAAAGTCACTTCATCTCTCTGGATCTGCTTCCACACCTGTAAAATAAGGGATTTGGGCAAATGAATGCTAATCATCTTTACAATTAAACTATTAGAGTCTATACAACTTAGTTTACAGATCAGGAATCAGTAGTGAAAGCATAAAAGTTCTTAAATTATTGTATTTTATTTTTAAAAATGTCTCCCTGTGGACACAAAAGCAGTGGGGCACCTTAAATTTCTTTATCATCACACTATCTTAAAATTAAGTAATATTATCCCAATTTTGCAGGTAAGGAAACTGAGGCTCTAGAAAGGGCAGTATCTTGCACAAAGTTACCAACACGTGTGTAGTGTTTTTTCTAGTGTGTTAACAACACATCATGTACAAAATCAAGGGCTGTAACTATAAACTGTAGAGAGCAAGGCAGATAATATAAATGCCAGGTGGTTCTGTAGTGAATCGGAGACTTCATGCCCTATTTAAAGGCAGAAACCAACACTCAGCTAGGGCCAACTGCTGAAATATAGGCATGTGGGTCCAACTGGTCAGATCTTTAGATCTTAAAAAAAGAGGCTGGCTATCTGAAATTTTATTTTAATTTTTTTAATGTTTACTTTTTTATTTTTGAAAGAGAGAGAGAGACAGGATAAGAGTAAGAGAGAGAGAGAGAGAGAGAGAGAGAGAGAGAACCAGTGGGGGAGGGGCAGAGAGAGACAGAGACCTATCCGAAGCAGGCTCTAGGCTCTGAGCTGACAGCAGAGAGCCTGACGGGGGGCTTGAACTCATGAGCCGTGAGATCATGACCTGAGCCAAAGTCAGATGCTTAACCAACTGAGCCACCCAGGTGCCCCTAAATATTCCAATTAAAAAAATTTTTTTAAATGTTTATTTATTTTTGAGAGAGACAGAGACAGAATGCAAGTGCGTTAGGGGCAGAGAGAGGGGGAGACACAGAATCCAAAGCAGGCTCCAGGCTCTAAGCTGTCAGCACGGAGCCCGATGCAGGGCTTGAAACCATGAGCTATGAGATCATGACCTGAGCTGAAGTTGGACGCTCAACCGACTGAGCCACCCAGGTGACCCTAAATATTCCAATTTTTAAATGTTGGCAACTGATTCAAATGTTTAAAAAACAGAATGGTCCAGATTTGGCCCACAGGATGACAGTTTGAAAATCTGTACTAAATAAATGTTTTTAAACTGACAGATTAGTAGTCTAAGAATACAGATGGTCCCTGACCAACAATGGTTATACTTACTATGTTTCAACTTCCTGAAGGTGTGAAAACTGTAAACATTCAGTAGAAACCATACTTCAAATTTTGAATTTTGATCTTTTCCTGGGCTAGTAATATGCAGTATTATACTCTCTTGTAATGCTGGACAGTGGAAACAAACCACAGCTCCCAGTCAGCCATGTCATCACGAGGATAAACAACTGATACCCTTACCACCATTCTGTACCCATGCAACTATTCTGTTTTTCACTTTCAGTACAGTATTCAATAAATTATATAAGCTACTTAACACTTCATTATAAAATATGCTTTGTATTAGATGATTTTGCCCAACTACAGGCTAATATAAGTGTTGTGAACACACTTAAGTAGGCTAGGTTAATCTAGCCTAGATTGTTGGTTGGTAGGTTATGTGTATTAAATGTGTATTATGTGTATTAAATGCATTTTCCACTTATGATATTTTCTTCTGATGAATTTATCTGGATGTAACCCCACTGTAAGTTGAGGAAGATCTGTGCACTGACACCTCAACTTCAATATGAATAATTAATTAACCAAAGTAATGGGGGCTAGGGTGAAATCACAGCATCAGTATTAATCTCACTTTCCATTGAATATCTCACTTTCCACTGAACTATCAAAAGTTCTCAAAGTAAAGCCACATGACTGAAAAAAATGCTTCTATTTCAGGACCTGTAGCGAAAGTATCAATAAACAGGCCAAGAGTAAGGTCATCAGTAAAAAAGATAGATCCTGAATAATATTAAAACCAAAAAAATCTGTTCTTAAGTAATTAAAATTAGCTGTATTTGTGTGATAGAAAATCTAAATCATAATTAATTCACACTGAGGCTTTAAAATAATGGGAATGGACAGGAATCACTATTTTGTAATTGTTAAAAGATATGACAATTAGGGAAACAAATTTATGTTGTCAATTTTTTTAACTTCTAGAAAGCCATTTGAAAATACAGTACATGCTTTGACAAACAATAAACTAAGCTTTACTTAAAGTTAAGCTCTGACCTACTGGTACTTAAGAATCAATAAAATGTTTAACTTTTCCATTCAAAAAGTCATAGGGATGGCAGTGTTTCATTATTTTCCTTTTTGAAGTACACATTAAGAAGGGCAGGAGAAAGAATGGAGAAGAAAAAATACTGTTAACATTTTTGGCCTTTATGAAACAACTGTATCATTCATTAATTATAGCTGTACAAGGTGCTGTAATTTTGAAGATGGTTCAGTAGGCTAATTATTATTTAAAAGTTTAAATGAAGTCATCAATGTGGTCCAGGGTGGCTTCCTTCTTTCCACTGAAAATAAAAACATTCTGAAGACAAAATTAAAGTTCTAGAGAAGATGAAATAAGATATTAGTCTTAAATCCATGATGTAACTAGTAATGTCTTGTTATAATGTTATTTCAACATGTTCAAAACTAAGCGGGATCTCCTCCCAGCTTTGTAGAGTGACTCTCACTTTTGCTTTTCCTTAGATCTGAAGACACGATCTCCTATTTGTAGCTTAGAAATACTTCAAATCACAGCTTTGGGTTTTGTAAAAGGAGAAAGTAGCCTAGTTACATTTGTATTTACTCCTGTACTCCATTTATATTTCACTTATTTAAAATAGTGGGAATTCATATTAACTAACAAAGTGTTAATAAAGGCTGGGCAAATGACTTTAGCTCTGTCCCCAAGTCTGCCTCTTGAATCAGGATAGCACTGTTATGAGAATTTAAAAAATCATATAAAGTACTTGGCATATACAAGTGTTCAATAAATGTTAGCTCTTATGGTTACACAATAAAATGGTTACTTACTCTTTTGTTGAGACAAATAACAGGCCACAGGCTGCAACCCAGTGTGCAACAGCAGCAGAGACAACCACAGAGCAGCCATTTCACATTGACTGGGAGAGCCTTTTTCAAACATGCATTCACTCGGCCAATGCTGGTCTTAAATTCTTCTGGGGCCACCTACAAGGGCACAGTCTTTATTTAACAGTTTGTGGGAAGCTTTCCACTATTTATCTTTAAACTTAAAGGAAATGTCTGTATTATTACAAAGGCTTTAAGGAATTACATGTCTAAAAATATTTCCTCCGTATACATATTACATACTCTGGATGACATTAGAAAGCAAAACAATATAATTTCGTGTTTACAGAATTTATTCTGATATTCAAAAATATTCTTCTGAAATTACCAACAATAAAATGACAACAAAATTGATGGTAAGAATACCTGTCAAGCAGTTTTCCTACCAAATATTCTCATTATTCAGGCAATATTACGGTCTCTAATCATTCTGACTAGCAAGACTAGAAGCATAATATAACAATAAAAATCTAAATACTACAAGAGGAAATGGAATTAAAATGAGACTTTGGCAATATTCCTGGATTACTTTTAAAAAGGCAACTCTTGAAACTTTTTCTCCCTGGAAAATTTGCAATGTAACAATTTTAACACTTGCCATTGTTTGTAGGGAAAAGCTATAGTAACAAGACAGTGAGGAGTGATTATATTAAAAAAAAAAAGGCCTTAATATTCAGCATAAAATGGACTCAAAACTGCTGTAAATTTTCAGATCTGAAAGGTCTTTAAATATACAAATTTAATATTTTAAATCACTACCTCCATTCCTGGAAGTGGCTGCTTGTGCCTCTCTGTAAACAATGATAAAGTCAGTTCAAAGGAAAGAGCATGACAGACATAAGATTAATACCAAAAATTCTGCTTGAAGGTTATACAATTCAAAGCCATACTAAAAATATTTTGCTTTCAGTGAAATCACAGTTCTGGATCACAAAAATTATTCCCTTTCATTTAAAAAACTGTTAGACTGTAAAATCTATTGGGAAAAATTCCAGCATCTGACTGTAAAAGCAAAAATTATGAAAATATTAGAAAAAATAAGTTGCTATTAAATAAAAACCCCTTTAGAATGTTTGGTATAAAAAATAGTTTTACAACTCTTTCAAGTAAAAATTGTACTAGAGGAATCAATTCATTACACTTTATCTTTTAATAAACATGTCTTAGAATCAACACTACAAAACATATACCCCTTAGCAGATGTTATAAAGATACATGATCAAAGAATTCAGCACCATTATGATTAAGACATTAATTATACTAGCTTTATTAGAATTGTTCATGCCACTCAATAAAGTTAATTGCTTAACCCATAAATTTGATTTTCCTCCTAATATGTTAACCAACAACAGTTGTAAAACTGCAAGGCTCAAAACTGTATTTACAAAGGGTTAATCTATTACAAACTTATTACAAAATAAGTTAATCTATTCTCCACCTAAATTGTCAGCAATATGACCTAAAGACAATCACTGAGTAAAAAGAATTCCAGTTAAATGACTAACTTCTTGGGATAAATATGAAAATAAATTCAGAGAACCATGGCTTATGACTGAAAAACAGAACATGCTAACAGGCTAAGCA
The DNA here is from genome assembly GCF_027475565.1 of Acinonyx jubatus. Classification (NCBI taxonomy): domain Eukaryota; kingdom Metazoa; phylum Chordata; class Mammalia; order Carnivora; family Felidae; genus Acinonyx; species Acinonyx jubatus. Next base: position 58,261,161 of record NC_069389.1, on the reverse strand, counting down.
TATTAGACAATAAATCAAGATTTGGATTCTAATTACTTATTAGTTATGAAAAATCCTAGGAAAATTCATTTTAATTTTTCTGAGTTTTAGTTTCCCACCTAATAAAATGACAATAAAAACCTCTGTCTTACATATCTCACAGGAAATGGAAATCATAACTTAAAAAGAACCTCATGACCAGAATGCTTTGAAAAGGGAAGCCAGTGAATACTATCTCTTGACTAGATTTGGAGAAAGAAAAGCAAAGCTCTTGTTAGCATGGAGTCTCACCTTAAGGCAAGGGGTTTGATCTGGCAACCATTAATAATCCACAGACTTGCTACACATTTTATTATAAACAAAAGGATAATTAGCTACACTTTTTTTAATTTTTAATTTTAATTCCAGTAAATTAACATACAGTGTTATATTAGTTTCAGGTGTACAATAGAGTTAATTCAACAGTTCCATACATCACCCTGTGCTCATCATGGCAAGTGATCATCACCTTAATCCCCTTCGCCTATTTAACCCATCCCCCACACCCCTCTGGTAATCGCCAGATTGTTCTCTATAATAGAGTCTGTTTCTTGCTTTTTCTTTCTCATTTTTCCCCTTTGCTTGTTTTGTTTCTAAAATTCGACATACGAGTGAAATCCTATGGTATTTGTCTTTCTCCAACTGACTTATTTCACTTAGCATTATGTATACTCTCTAGCTCCATCCATGTCATCACAAAGGGCAATATCCTGAATGATATTCCTATAGATACAGATATATATCACATCTTCTTTATTCATTCATCAGTTGATGGACACTTGGGCTGTTTCCATACCTTGGCTATTATAAATAATGCTGCTATAAACATCGGGGTTCATGTATCCCTTTGAATTAGTGTTTTTGTAGAGTTCGGGTAAATACCCAGTAGTGCGATTGTTGGATCATATAGTTCTATTTTTAACTTTTTTGAGGAACCTCCATACTGTGTTCCACAGTGGCTGCACCAGTTTGCATTCCTACCAATAGTACATGGGTGTTCTTTTTCTCCACATCCTTTTTATGCCACTACCATACTGTTTTGCTTACTACAGCTTTGAAATATAACTTGAAGTCTGGAAGTGTGATGCCTCCAGCTTTGCTTTTCTTTCTCAAGATTGCTTTGGCTATTCAGGGTGTTTTGTGGTTGCAGACAAATTTTAGGATTGTTAGTTTTAGCTATGTGAAAAATGCTGTTGGTATTTTGATAGGGATTGCATTAAATGTGTAGGTTGCTTTAGATAGTAAAGACATTTTAACAATATTTGTTCTTCCAATCCATGAGCATGGAATGTTTTTCCATTTCTTTGTGCCGTCTGGAATTTTCTTTCATCAGTGTTTTATGGTTTTCAGAGTCTAGGTCTTTTACCTCTTTGGTTAGGTTTATTCTTATGGATCTTATAGTTTTGGGTGCAATTGTAAAAGAGGTTGTTTTCTTAATTTCTTTTTCTGTTGCTTCATTATCTGTGTATAGAAATGCAACAGATTTCTGTATATTAATTTTGTATCCTGTGACTTTATGTTTATCAGTTCTAGCAAAGTGGAGCCTTTAGGATTTTCTATATATATTATCATGTCATGTGCAAATAGTGAAACTTTGACTTTTTCCTTGTCAATCTGGATGCCTTTTATTTTTGTTGTTTTTGCTTTTGTCTGATTGCTACAGCTATGACTTCCAGTACTATGTTGAATACCAGTGGTTAGGGCAGACATCCTTGTCTTGTTCTCACTTCTTTCCCATTAAGGATGATGTTAACTGTGGGTTTTTCATAGATGGCCTTTATTATGATGAGGTATGTTCCCTCTAAACCTATTTTGTTGAGGGTTTTTATCATGAATGTGCATTTGAAAAGAATGTACTCTGTTTCAGGATAAAATGTCTGAATATAAGTGTTAAATCCCTCTGTTCTAGTGTGTCATTCAAAGCCATTATTTCCTTGTTGATGTTCTGTTTAGATGATCTGTCCATTGATGTAGGTGATGTGTTCAAGTCCCCTACTACATTATTATATTACCAATTAGTTCCTTTATGTTTGGCCATAATTGTTTAATGTATTTGGGTGCTCCTATGTTGGGTGCATAAATATTTACAATTGTTATATCTTCTTGTTGGATTATCCCCTTTATTATTATATAGTGTCCTGCTTTGTCTCTTGTTACAGTCTTTTTTAAAAACTTTATTTTACTTTTAAAAAAGTCTATTTTAAGAGAGACAAAGACAGTGTAAGTGGGGAAGGGGCAGAGAGAGAGGGTGAGAGAGAATCCCAAGCAGGCTCCACATTGCCACTGCGGAGCTTGATGTGGGATTCACACCCAAACCAAGAGTTGGACACTTAACTGACTGAGCCACCTAGGTACCCCCAGTCTTTGTTCTAAAGTCTATTTTATCTGATAAAAATGTTGTTCTCTGGCTTTCTTTTGATATCCATTTGCATGATAAATGTTTCTCCCTCATCTCACTTTCAACCTGCAGGTATCCTCAGGTCTAAAATGAGTCTCTTGCATGTAGCAAGCAAATAAACACGTCTTTTTTTTTTTTAATCCATTCTGTCACCCTATGTTTTTTGATTGCAGCATTTAGTCATTTACATTCAACATAATTATTGATAGATATTTATTGCCACTTTATTACTTGTTTTGTGGTTGTTACTGAACATTTTCTCTGATCCTTTTTTGTCTTTCTCTATTTCATGGTTTGCTGGATTTCTTTAATGATATATTTGGATATCTTTCTCTTTATTATTTGCATATTTATTAGTGGTTTTTGATATATGGTTACCATTAGGTTTGGATATAACCTCTTCTGCATATAGCCATCTATATTAAGTTGATGGTTATTTAAGTTTGAACACATTCTTTTCTCCTCTCCTCCCCACATTTTAGGTATACGTTATTGTATTTTATATCCTTTTTTTGAGAGTTCCTTTACTTTTTACAGAAAAAATTTTGTTTACTGTTTTTGTGTTTCCTACCTCTACTCTACACTGTCACTTTTGGTCTCTCCACTCAAAGAGTCCTTTTTAATATTTCTTGTAGAGATGGTTTAGTGGTCATGAACTCCTCTAGTTTTTGCTTGTCTGGGAAACTCTTTATTTCTCCTTGTATTTTGAATGAGCTTCGCTGGATATTATTATTATTATTTTTTTTTTTGGTGTAAAAAAAAGGTGATTTTATTAAAGCATGGGGACAGGACCTGTGGGCAGAAAGAGCTGCCCTGGGTAGAATATTCTTGGCTGCAGACCTTTCTTATTCAGCATTTTGAATATATCATGCTAATCCCTTCTGGTTTACAAGTTTCTGTTGAAAAATCTCCTGTTAGCCTTATGGGTTTTCCCTTGTAATTTAATGACTACTTTTGTCTTGCTTTTTAAAGTATTTTTTTCTTTATCACTATATTTTGCAAATTTAATTACAATATGTCTATGTGTCATCTGCTTTTGCTGAGTCTGCTGGGGGCTCTCTGTGCCTTCTGGATCTGGAAATCTCTTTCCTTCCCTGGATTAGGGAAGTTTCCAGCTATTATTTCTTCAAACAAATTTTCTGCCCTCTTTCTCTTTCTTCTTTTTCTGGGACTCCTATAATATGAATGCTATTTATTTTATGTAGTGACTGAATTCCCTAAGACTATTCTTGTTTTTGCATAATTCTTTTCTCCCTCTTTTGTTCAGCTTGATTACTTTCCATTACTCTGTCTACTAGGTTACTAATTCATTTCTTTGCTTTTTCCATCCTCTGTTCATTACATCAAGCATGTTTCTCATTTCATTTATATTGTGCTCTTTATGTCTGCTATGTTATTCCTCATCTCTGTGTTAAGGGTCTCACTCACGTTTTCCACTTTTTTTCTCAAATCCAGTGAGTATCCTTATGATCGCGGCTTATATTCTCCATCAGGCATGTTACTTACATCTGTTTTGCTTAGATCTCTGGCTATGGCCTTGTCCTGTTCTTTCATTTGTCTCCTCATTTTGTCTGCCTCCCTGTGTCTCTTTCTGTTTGTTAAGAAAGTCAGTTGTTTCTTCTGTTCTTGAAAGTAGTGATTTTATGAAGAAGTCCTGGAGTCCATGTAGTGGTTCCCCTGTTCACCAGAACCTGGTACTTTGGGAGAGTATCCTATGGTGTTGTTATGCCCTGCTGTTTTGTCTGATTCAATTTTCCTTTCAGTGCAGATATTTGCACTGAGTCTTGGCATGTTGTGGTCTGTGCTTGCTTTCTGTGGTGCTAGTGGGACTTAGCAGGCCAGCTGTGGTCGGGGGGCATCACTGGGGAAGCAGTGATAGGAGCAGAAGGGCGGTGTTACCAAAATTTGGTCTGGGCCACTAGTCCTGTGCTGGATCCCCTGAAGCACTGCAACAGCTGGGGGCTGTTTGCAGGGGTGGCCAAGGGCACAACGCTGGGCATGGTGTGCAACAGTGGCTGAGGGTGCATGGTTGGGCACAGCATGCGAGGGCTGCTGGGGGAACATAACTAAGTGTGGTGCACAAAGACACCTGTGGGCACTTAGGGGCAATGGAAGGTATCCAGAGAGGTCCATAGGTAGGTATGGCACTCGATGGTCAATTAGCTATATTTTGAATGCAAATTCAATGCTCTTTAGTTCTTCAATTCTTTAGAGGAAGAAAAAGAGATGTCCTTTTAAAGTACAAGGTGCCAAGTTGCTATCTTAATATTTAACTCTCAGGGGCACCTGGGTGGCTCAGTCGGTTAAGCATCCAACTTCGGCTCAGGTCACAATCTCACTGTTCCTGGGTTCAAGCCCCACGTCGGGTTCTGTGCTGACAGCTCAGAGCCTGGAGGCTGCTTTGGATTCTGTGTCTCACTCTCTCTGCCCCTCCCCTACTCACATGTGTGCTCTCTCTCTCCCTCTCTCTCAAAAATAAATAAACATTAAAAATTAAAAAAAAAAAGATTTAGCTCTCAGACAGTGAGATTCAACTTTTTTTCTAGTGAATTACTGAGCAACCAAATAGAAATTAAAATAAGGAAAACATATTTATATACTTAGCTCTAGTCTAATATAGCATTACTATCAATTCTCTTTAAATTGTATATCCAGAAACACATTTTTGAAATATGGTAAATTTTGATATAAACTCATGTAAATCACAAAATTATTAAAACTGTCTAGTCACAAATTTTTTAAATCTTTATTTAAAAAATTTTTATTTTTTTAATGTTTTATTTTAGAGAGAGAGAGAAAGAGCATGTGGAACCCATTTGGGTCCTCTGTCTCTTTCTCTCTGCCCTCCTCTGCTCATGCTCTCTCTCTCTCTCTCAAAATAAATAAATAAACATTAAAAAATAAATTTAAAAACTGAGGTAACATTTTTACTTAAGATATTTATTTAGAAGTGCATAAGCACAGATAAAAAAAATAAAAGTAAAGCATAAAGCCTAAGCCAGAAATGAATCAGTCCAAAATTTAAAACTTGCTTTTTGTTTAAAATATTGTGAATAAATTATATGCCAAGGTATATAAAATTTGTTATATAAGTTTTCTTTTACTACATGCTTCTGTAAATGAATTAACCAAAACTTTTTTAAAAATGCAGTAATTTTCTTTCTTTCTTGCCAATAGTTTCCACATTTAACACATAATAGTATCCATTAGTGCTCTGTTACCATAGGCAAACTAAAAACTACAATATTGCAGTTACTACAAATGAGAATTCAGGGTTTTTGAGGTCAAAAGATAAATATATTCAAAATAAAACTTTTACCAGAATTTTAAACAATAAAATAAAATCTGCATTTTGACTTTAAAAGAATGCTAGGATTCTCTTTGAAAAAAAAATCTGTATTTGAATAACAGTAAAAGTCATAAAACAAATGATAAAGGCATACGAAATGAGAATTGGTTAACTCAATTTTAAACATTGTGAAAAAAAGGTTTAGTTAACTGTGTGGAATCAGAGCTTTACTCATTTACTTCTACATAATTTAGAACCTTTAGTAATGAAGGTTAGATGGGAGCCGTTTAATTTCTAGCTGAACGGCAGGTTGTAAAGAAATATTTGATTCCTTTTGACTTTCTTGGAAAGAAAAAAGAAAACCACATCATAAAGTTGGGGGAAAGGGTCATAATATTTTATAACAGGATGCAAGAGACTCTGCAAACAGAAGACAATATAAGCAAAACCCAGCAAGACTGTTTTGCCTCCTTCAATCATGGGGAACACAACCCTATCAATCACTTGTCATATTGGATCACAATGGCAATGGTCGATTTTATGGCTTAGGTTTCCCCCAACACACACACTAATCTCCCCATAATACCATTTAATTGTTTCAAGCTGAGGGCTGGAAGCTTTATTTCTTTTCTAAAGTTCTGTGGTTCTTTCATGTTCTGGTCACCATAATCTTGTGTGTATGTACCTGTTTGGTATGTCCTATCATGACAGGAAGACTTATCTTAAATGAAACAGGGGAAACAATCTTTTCTGAACTTAAAATATAAGGTTACCTTTTTATTTGTATTAGAAGCATTAACACATAAGTACAAAATTAATACTGAGTCACAAAGCTTGTCAAAATGACTCTTTAGGTTTTCAGAATTAACTGCAATTTTGCTTAGGTTAGGCATAAAAGCTATTTAGAATCCCATTCATCCCAAAAGACTGATTTTGTAAAAGGTAGATTTATTTTTCTATTTTAGATACTGCAATTTATTCATTTTTAAATATCTTACACAAAGACTACTAAGTTTCAAATTCAGATAATCCTTTTAGTTTTTTTTTCTGGTTCATATAATTCTTCTTGCCTCTTCCTCCAGTTATCAGAGAAGCATTTTGATAATTCATAATAACCTATACAAATACAATAGTGCCTACGGGACAAAAATGGTCTCATTAAAGAGAAAATGAATACAGCTAATGTTATCACCATGTGACTTTTAAAAATCAGACTTTCAGGATTTCTTTTACTGTTGTTTTCATCACCAAAAACTAAACCAAGAAAAAAACATCACAGTATCACTTATACCTCATCTAATATATGAGAAATCTTGGATGTTTTAAATAATGCACACTAGAATAAATATCCAATCATTGATATGTGCTACAAAAATGGTCACCTGAAAAGAGAGGATATCTTTAAGAACTGCTCATGTCCAGATCATTTAGGTTTTGTAAATGAATACTAAAAGCAGCTTAACATTCTTACTCTAGTTTTAAAGAAGAAAAACTAGACTATCTTTTGCGATGGCAGAGTTTGTAGTTTTAGAAGGCTTGGAAAAAAATGAAGTGTGAAGAAATATTCAGAAGATTGCTTGAGCACATAAAACTGGCCAATTTCAAAGATGGATTAATTTTGTGCCTGGGAACTCTGATATATTTTTGATTATTCATCTTCTATAATTCCTTTGACTTGTAATTCAAGCTTTTAAAAACCAAACCAGTAATAAAACTGGATGTAACTGCCCAGACAACACATGCAGCAACACCAGAGAAACATAAAGAACAAGTTTTCCATTGGAGATGTTTTAATTCACAGTTTTTAAATATTGAATTTGTCATCTTTCCACAAATACATTATTATTCAAGAGATTTTTCCACAGCTATTTTTTAGAGAAAACATTTATGATTAATTCATATAAAACAAATCTAAGTTTGAACTGCTGCTTCAATTGGCAAATTATTCTAAATGATCAGGATAGGAAGGTAGAACATTCTAGAGAGTGAGGCCAAAACCTCAAACCAAAGGGCTCTTTTATCCTAAAAAGGTAAAAGGACACATATTTTCTGTTAACTTGGCTAGGGACTATTTCCACCGGCTTAATTTTGATACCTCAGGAGAAATAGAAAAAGTCAACAGTTAAAAGGGCATATTATTAGTGGGACCAGTGAATAAACTATTATTCAAATAAAGAATGTAAAAGTAGCAAAAGCAGTTAAAAATTGAAAGTTGGTAAGAAAAAAATGGAGAAATAAATAATCAGGTTTGAAATTGGGATACACTGCTAAAAACTGGTCAACAACAACCACAAACTTACATTGGGAAGCTAATAAGTACCTGACATACTAGAAGTTTTATATATGCTCTTTCAATTATTCCTTATGACAAGAACTGAGGTACTATTATCATCATCTCTATTTTTCACATTAAGAACTAAAGCTCAGAGAAGTGGCTTGCCCAAGGCAACAAAGCCAGTGACAGACTTGTATTCCAACCCAGATCTGATGTCAAAGTTTAACCAGTCTATACCATCTCTCGCTAGCTCCCATTTTTCAGCGGGTAAAGGAAGAAAATAAAGTATAAAATACCTTTCAGGGTTAAATAAAATAGAATTTCTTACAATTTTAGTGATAACCCTTGAAGAAAGAAATAGGTCTGCTGTCTTTCTCTCCCCGTCCACCTTCTAATAAGGCTGGGGAGAAGACTGGGATTCAGCCAAAAGTGAAAAGTAAGCAGCTGGAAAACGTATCATGATTAAAAGCAGCCAATATTCGATGTATTGTATCCTGTTCTCAGAGAGTTTAGAATGAGAGGACAAATTAAAGTAAGTTAGGGTTTGAATAGGTAATATAGTAACATAGTTCAAAAATCAAAACAACACTAAAAGATACTCGAAAAATAGTCTGCTCCTTACCCTTGCCTCCATCCGTCTCATTCCCTTTCTCCCATCAAAGTAACCACTTTTATTTAGTTCCTTGTGTACCCTTCTAGAATTTCTTTATACAATTATCAATGTGCTTATTTCTCTCCTTTATTACACACACTGTAGACACTGATTTGCACCTTGCTCTTCTCGTTAACAATATGAGAAAAATTAACAATAAAAATACAAATTAACAATAAAAGCCCTTTAGAGAATTGAATGATTTTAAATCTGACCCAAATCACACTGACAAACAGCATTGTTCTAGTACTAAAACTGAACAGAACAGTATTAAATCACAGGCTTCAAAATACAAAAAAGTTAGTTTATTTTTAACCCCAAATCATCATTTTAGCTATCAAGCATTCAGCTATTAACCATTTGGAAATTATTGAGTATTTTGTGATATAATTGCCTTTCTCTTTCATCTACATTCCCTCCAGTAACAAATGTGAAAATAACTTTTTGCCTTAGAGCCTTTTCCTTTGGACTTACAAGTTAGCATTACTATTATAAGAGGACTTTCTAAACATAGTTTTAAATCCTAGGAAGTCTTTGAATACTGAGCCTCAAGCTTGAACATACTACTGAATGTAGAAAAGCCAGGGAACCGAAAGGTAGTAATTTATTGCAGTGAGTCCAATTTTAGAAACTCAAACTATCTAAAAGGCAGAAAAATGTCTAACCAAACATCTGATTCTTTTGATAGTAACAAATCATACTGCAGGACACTTTAAAAATAATAGAGTGATACAAAGTGAAACAATGATAACTTAGTTAACTCTAAAAACATTGGGATTACTGACATAAATGAGAAGAATTATAGCTACTAGTGCTGAGAATAAAGGCAAAACTGGGAAAAAATAATAAGTAAATAATGGCTGGCATTAATGGACAATGAACAAGATAGACTAGTAGTCATGGTGACAGCTTTCAGTCACTAATGACACAGTCTCCAGGTACTCTGGCCTTGTTATTAGACTTCATTACCTGTGAGCCAAAGCATTTATCATAACACTGAATAAGCTATAAAACAATGCTTTTAGAATCAAAAAGTTCAAAGCAAACTCCCACTTACCTTCCCTGTTAGAACGGAGGGAAATTCAGTATCAAACTTGTTGCTCAAGCCAAACCTTAAAAACAAAGAAAAAAATATATTCTACGCAGCATATTTAACTTTTTACCCCCTCCCTAAGTTACAAAGCCATGCACTTCTATTTTGATGCTGTGATTTAAAAATGTGTCCTGAAAATAACTGTGATACTTACAGAATATAAATGTTTAACTATTAATCTGAATTAATAGTAAAAGAAACTTAAGGTGCAAATCTTAAAGTAGGATTCTAACTAGATCCATGCACATTATGGGATTAAATAATAACACAAACTGAACCAAAAATTTTTTAATGTTTATTTGTTTTTGAGAGAGACAGAGACAGAGACAGAATAAAAGTGGGTTAGGGGCAGAGAGAGGGAGACACAGAATCTGAAGCAGGCTCTAGGCTCTAAGCTGTCAGCACAGAGCCCGATGCGGGGCTTGAACTCATGAGCTGTGAGATCATGACCTGAGCCGAAGTCGGAAGCTCAACCAACTGAGCCACCCAGGCACCCCATGGAACCAAAATTTTTGATTGAAATGTTTCTGTTAAACCCCATTTCAGTCGATAACTATTAGAACTGGCTGATTGGTAGTATGTAGGAGTGGATTATACTATTCTTTCTACTTTTATGTATATATGAGAATTTTCCTAACAGAAGTGAATAACTTTTGGAACTATAGTTTGAAAACTTATGATCAGTTAGTATTCAGATACTCAAAGTTTGATCTTTATGAATGGTTTTCATGTAAACAAATGCTCAATTAATTTTCAAAAAAACAGGTCTCAGTCTTGAAAGCTCTCTTTTCAAGTAAGCCCACTGAAGTCTGTTTTAAGAAGTCAAGATGAATTCTATGAGCCATCATTCACCTACTGATTGATTTCAGTAGGGATAACAAAGGTCACTTTCTGCATCTTAGATGATATATCATGGTGACTACAATTTTATAGTATAGTAGAGTAGAGTATAGTAGAGTATAGTGTATGGAATGGAATGAAACAGAATATTAGTGGATGATGGGTTGTAAGCAAAAATGAAAAAAACAGGAATATTTATTAGGAACTCCTGGTGAGGTAGCCAATAATGGTAACAGTTACCATTAACTATCCACTTACCATGGGCTAGATAGACACTGTGCTACATAAATACATTACTTCTAAAGTTTACAACCCTGCAAGAAGGGTATTGTCATCCCCCTCTTATAAACAAAGAAGCTGACACTCAGAAATTTTTTTTCCAAAAACTAATTAAATGACTTTGCCCCAAGTCATGTATCTAATAAGATGGGGAGGACCAAAATTCAAATTCTGATCCCTAAGTTCTTTCTGTATTGTATTAAGCTCTTTGAAAACAGAAACTATGGCTTATTTATTTTGTTATCTTCCATTTTGCTTATTAGTAGCATCATGTAATCTAGCAGGTATTTAATGAAAGTTTGGTGAATAATAAGCTGTTACACTGTTTGTTTCAACTGGTTTATGGCACTTTGGTCTTATGGTCACATTAAAGACATGTCAGGAATCCAATGTCCTATTAAAACTCTATGTGGGAATACCATGTAATCCTTGTATCATTTATGCTAATAGCTCCTTTTCTGGGACACAAGCCCATCTTAAACACAAAGATTCTCTATGCTTGGCAGCTAGTAGCAAGGTACACATCTGCACATATACTTTGTGTATTTAAAATGTATTTTAAAACAAATTCTATAGTTAAAATAGTTGAGAAAATTAATTAGCAACTGTAAAAAGGCCTTAATTTCATTAAAAATACTTAATTACTTTTCCAGGTATCAGTACATAATGTAATGAGAACATAATATTCTCATAATAACATTTTCTTTAAATCTATACATAGACATAGAATATAGCCAAACTTGAAAATAAGATGCTATACCCCTGTACATGAATTTTTATGGCAAATTTCATGTGCTGTTTGAGAAACTGACTCTAGTATTAAATATATATTTGCAACTATCTACTAACTCACTAATCAATAACATGACAAATATATAATAGAGCAAGGAACATACTTCATTTAAGTTACATTTAGTTAAACAGTAACCTCATCACTAGTCAAAAAAGATGCAATTTAATTCATTATTCCACAAAGAGTAAATTCTTACTGTTTAACACAAAAATAGACACATTTCATTTTTAAAAGGAGATATTATACATTTTAAACTAGAGCTCTATTTCCATATCTTCTCTGAACACTTTTAGATGTAATGCAATGTCAATAATATGTTCCTGATTTAGAGTCCGGGAGGATGGCGGAGTAGGAGGATCCTACGCCCTCTTCATTGCACAGATACACCTAGATAACAGCCATATCAGTGCAATGAACACAGAAAACAACCAGAAGATTGGCACAACAAACTTTCCACAGTTAACTGTAGAGAAGAGGTCACACTTGGAAAGGGTAGGAAGGGCAGAGACACGGTCAGGAACCAAACTCCCAGTGAAACTAACCACAAATGGAAGGGACACCACAAGCACTGAGAAGGGAGAGGAGCAGAACCCATACTAAACACCTCAGACACAGGGAACTACACTGGCAAGACAAGAAGCCCCCATAATATTTGGCTTTGAAACACAGTGGGGCTTAATTCTGGGTACTTTAAAAATCAGCAGGCTTAGCTCTGAGGGAACCAGAAAACAATAGGAAACTGACTTCCTGCCCTTAAAGAGACAAACAGCATAACAAAAAACCCTGTTGAGATAAAGCATTGAAACAGAAGTTTGAAAAGCACCTGCGATATACAGGAAGGAGATTTATTTACTAATCTGAAGCAGGGATCTTTAGCAGACTTCTCCAAGAACAAAAGAGCTGGTGGGTGCCATCCCCACCCCCACCCTATCCCCAGCCTAGATAGCAGGACACCTGTGGGAACGAGTGAGAACGTCCTCTACCTACCTTACTAACACCACGCACCCTACCCCTGTGTTCTCCTGTGGATCTACCCCCATCCAACCTGCCCCACTAGGTGGGCTACTCTCCAAAGCAGCTCCTGCCACATTTTATCCTGTAAGCAGCCCTGGAAGGGACTACCTGCACTCCAAAATGACTCCTGCTTGAGGAGAGGGAAAGATAACCACACACCAGTTCAAATGTAGCCCCAGCAGCCAAACTGGCAGGAAAGAAAGAGTGCTCTGTTGATCAGTGCCTCTGCAGCCCCAGCAGATGAACCAGGAATAGGCATGTGATCTGACTGCTGGCCCCACTCACCAACAGAAACCTGTCAGGGGGCAGCACAGAGAGAGAGTCCTGTAGTCTGTGGTCACTGCAGCCCCAACACATGGACTGGAGCAGGCATTTGGTTTGAATGCAGGCTCCTCCTACCAACAAAAGCCTCTCCAGGGATAACACAGGGAGAGTGTCCTGAAGTTTGGTGTGATCACAATACCAGCAAACAAGCTGAGGGCAGATTTCTGGTTTTACTGGTGACACCAACCAACTATAAGCCCAGGGTAGCTCCAGACTGGTCCTTTAACAGCATAGGGACCAAACCTTGCTCTCTGTGTGCCCACAACAGGCAAAGTGGGCCACTGTGGCCATGGACTGAAGGCAAATGCTGCTCATCCAGCTACAAACAACAGTAGGTTGCACACAGTCCACATAGGAGAGACCCCTGAAGTACCTGGTTCTGGTAAACAGGGGACATTGCTACAAAGCACAACAGGACCTCTTCTTCATAAGGCCACTACTTTCAAGATCAGGAGACATAACTAATTTTCCTAATGCACAGAAATAAATACAGAGAGACAAAATGAGGAGACAGAGGAATATGTCTTAAATGAAAAAACAGGACAAAAGAGCTAAATGAAAGGAGATAAGCAATAAGCCTGACAAACAGTTCAAAGTAATGGTCATAAAAATATCTACTGGACTTGAGAAAAGAGTGGAGGATTTCAGTGAGACCTTCAACAAAGAGATAGAACCAATCAGAAGTGAACCAATCAGAACCAAAAGAAGAACTAATCAGAAATGAAAAACTCAATAACTGAAATAAAAATACACTAGAGGGAATCAACAGCAGATTAGAGACAGAAGAATTTATCAGCGACCTGGAAGACAGAATAATGGAAAGCAACCAAGGTGCCCAGCAAAAAGAAAAAAAAAATAACAATGAGAATAGGTTAAGAGAACTCAGTGACATCATCAAGTATAATAACATTTACATTATAGGAACTCCAGAAGGCGAAAAGAGAGACAAGGGGGCAGAAAACTTCTTTGAAGAAATAATAGCTAAAATCTTCCTTAATCTAGGGAAGGAAACAGATATCCAGATCCAGGAGGCATAGAGAGTCCCAAAGAAAATCAACCAAAGGAGGTGCACACCAAGACACATAATAATTAAAATGATAAAAACCAGTGACAAAGAGAGAATTTTAAAAGAAAGAGAAAAGAGCTATATACAAGAGGAACCCCATAATGCTATCAGCTGATTTTTCAGCAGAAACTTTGCAGGCCAGAAGGGAGTGGCATGATATATTCAAAGTGCTGAAAGGAAAAAATCTGCAACCAAGAATACTTTACCCAGCAAGGATATCATGTAGAATAGAAGGAGACAGTTTCCTAGACAAACAAAACTCAAAGATGTTCATTCATTACAAAGAAACCAGCCTGACAAGAAACATTAAAGGGAATTCTTTGAATGGAAAGAAAAGGCCATTATCAGGAGTAAGAAAATTGTGAATGGAAAAAATTTCACAGGTAAATACAAACATAATAAAAGTATTTTAACCACTATGGAGGTTGAAGGACAAAAACAGTAAAATCAATATTATCAATAAAAATCAGTCAAGGGATTCACAAAATCACAAGATGTAAAATATGACATCATATACATAAAACATGGGGGGAGGAGTAAAAATTTACTGCTATTAAAATGGCTTCAAAAGATGCTCAACGTCACTCCTCATCAGGTAAACACAAATCAAAACCACACTCAGATATCACCTCACGCCAGTCAGAGTGGCCAAAATAAACAAATCAGGAGACTATAGATGCTGGAGAGGATGTGGAGAAACGGGAACCCTCTTGCACTGTTGGTGGGAATGCAAATTGGTGCAGCCACACTGGAAAACAGTGTGGAGGTTCCTCAAAAAATTAAAAATAGACCTACCCTATGACTCAGCAATAGCATTGCTAGGAATTTACCCAAGGGATACAGGAGTACTGATGCATAGGGGCACTTGTACCCCAATGTTTATAGCAATACTCTCAACAATAGCCAAATTATGGAAAGAGCCTAAATGTCCATCAACTGATGAATGGATAAAGAAATTGTGGTTTATATACACAATGGGGTACTACGTGGCAATGAGAAAGAATGAAATATGGCCCTTTGTAGCAACATGGATGGAACTGGAGAATGTTATGCTAAGTGAAATAAGCCATACAGAGAAAGACAGACACCATATGGTTTCACTCTTATGTGGATCCTGAGAAACTTAACAGAAACCCATGGGGGAGGGGAAGGAAAAAAAAAAGAGGTTAGAGTGGAAGAGAGCCAAAGCATACGAGACTCTTAAAAACTGAGAACAAACTGAGGGTTGATGGGGGGTGGGAGGGAGGGGAGTGTGGGTGATGGGTATTGAGGAGGGCACCTTTTGGGATGAGCACTGGGTATTGTATGGAAACCAATTTGACAATAAACTTCATATATTGAAAAAATAAATAAATAAAATGTCTTCAAACTTAAGCAAACATTAACTTAATACAGACTGCTATGTGTATGTTATATATGAACCTAACAGTAACCACAAATCAAACATCTATAATAGATACACACAAAACAAAAAGAAAAGAATCCAAGCATATCACTAAAGATAGCCACCAAACCACAAAGGAAGAAAGCAATAAAAGAAACAGAGAACTACAAAAACCACGATAAAACAAGTAATAAAATGGGAGTAAGTACACATTTATCAATAATTACTTTGGATATAAATAGTACATAGTTATCAATAATTACTTTGGATATAAATAGACTAACTGCTCCAATCAAAAGACACAGGGTCACTGAACGGATAAAAAATCGAGACCCATCTATATGCTGCCTACAAGAAACTCGCTTTAGACCTAGAGACACATGAATATTGAATGTGGAGGAATGGAAAAACATTTACCATGCAAATGGAAATGAAAAGAAAGGTGGAGTAGTAATACTTACATTGAACAAAATAGATGGTAAAACAGACTGTAACAAGAGACAAAAAAGGAAACTACATAATGATTAAGGGAATGCAACAAGATAATATAACAATTGTAAATATTTGTGCACCCAATGTGGAGGAACCTAAATACATGAAGCAACAATCAACAGACACAAAGGAAGACACTGACAGTAATACAATAGTGGGGACTATAACACCCCCTTCCTTACATTAATGGATAGATCATCCAGACAGAAAATCAGTAAGGAAACAATAGCTTTGAATGACACATCAGACCAGATGGACCTATCAGATATTCAAAACACTCTATCCCAAAACAGTAGAAAACACATTCTTTTCAAGTGCACATGGAACGTTCTCCAGAATAGATTACATGGCAGGCTACAAAGTAGTCTCAGTAAATTAAGAAAGATTAAAATCATATCATGCAACTTTTCTAATCACAGGTTATGAAACTAGAAAGCAATCACAAGAAAAAAATCTGGAAATAATACAAATACATGGAGGCTAAATAACATGCTACTAAACACTGAATGAGTCAACCAAGAAATCAAAGAGGAAATAAAAACATACACTGAGGAAATGAAAATGAAAATGTAATAGTCCAAAATCTTTGGGATGCAGCAAAGGCTGTTCTAAGAGGGAAGTTTATAGCTCTTATAGGCCTACTTCAAGAAATAAGGAAAATCTCAAGTAAACAACATAATCTTACACCTAAAGGTTCTGGAAAAACAAGAACAAGGTCCAAAGTCAGTAGAAGGAAGGAAATAATAAAGAGGAGAGAAGTGAAAAAAAAATAGAGTCTAAAAAAATAATGGAAGTGATCATTGAAATCAAGGTTGGTTCTTTGAAAATATCGAGAAAATTGATAAACCTTTACCCACATCCATTGAAAAAGGAAGAGAGAGAGTACAATTAAATAAAGACAGAAATGAAGAGAAGAAATAACAACTGAAACCACAGAAATACAAAGAATTATAAGAGAATATTATGAAAAATTATTTGCCAACAAATTGGACAACCTAGAAGAAATCGAAAAATTCCTAGAAACACATAACTCTCCAAAACTTAAGCAGGAAGGAATCAAAAATTTGGCAGACCAATTATGGGCAATGAAATTGAATCAGTAATCAAAAAAAAAAAAAAAACAAACAAACCTCCAATACACTACAGTCTAGGACCAGATGGATTCACAGGTGAATTCTACCAAAAATTTAAAGAAGAGCTAATACTATTCTTCTCAAAGTATTACAAAAGATAGGAGAGGAAGGAAAGTTTCCAAATTTATTCTACAAGGCAAACATTACCCTGATACCAAAACCAGATAATGACACTACAAAAAAACAAAACAAAACAAAAAGAAATCAGTATCTTTGATGAAAATTTATGCAAAAAATCCTCAAAAAATTATTAGCAAACTGAATCTAACAATACCATAAAAAAATCATTCACCACAATCAATTGGGATTTATTCCAGGGATGTAAGTGTGGTTCAATATTTGCAAATCACTCAAGGTGATCCATCACATCAGCAAGAGAAAGGATAAAAACTATATGATTATCTCAATAAATGCAGAAAAAGCATTTGATAAAGGAGAACATCCCTCATGATAAAAATTCTCAACAAAGTAGGTTTAGAGGAAATATACCTCAACATAATAAAGGCCATATATGAAAGGTCTACAGCTAATATCATCCTCAATGGTGAAAAGCTAAGAGCTTTTCCTCTAAGATCAGGAACAAGAAAGACAAGAAGGTCCATTCTCATCACTTTTATTCAACATAGTACTAGAAGTTCTACACGCAGCTATCAGATATGAAATAAAAGGCATCCAAATTGGTAAGGAAGACTTAAAACTTGCCCTATTTGCAGATGATACGTCACTATATATACTGAAACCCTAAAGACTTACCAAAAACTACTAGAACTGCTCAATGAATTCAATAATGTCACTGGGTACAAAATTAATAAGCAGAAATCTGTTGCATGTGTACACTAGTAATGAAAGTAACAGAAGGAGAAATTAAGAAAATAATGTCATTTATAATCACACCAAAAAGAATAAAATAGCTAGGAATAAATGTAACCCAGGAGGTGAACTACCTATACTCAGAAAACTGATACACTGATGAAAGAAATCTGAAGATGACATAAACAAATGGTAAGATATTTCATGCTCAGCTTTGAAGAACCAATATGGCTAAAATGTCCGTAGTATCCAAAGCAATCTACAGATTTAATGCAATCTCTATGAAAATACCAATAACATTTTTCACAGAGCCAGAACAAATAATTTTAAAATTTGTATGGAACCACAAAAGACCCTAAGTAGCCAAAGCAATATTGAAAAAGAACAAAACTGGAGTCATCACAATCCCAGATTTCAAGATATGCTACAAAGGTGTAGTAATCAAAACAGTATGGTACTGGCACAAAACCAGACACATAGATCAATGGAAAAGAACCAGAGTCCAGAAATAAACCCATGCTTGCACGGTCAATTAATCTCCAACAAAGGAGGCAAGAATATAAAATGGGAAAAAGACTCTTTGAGAAATGGTGCTGGGAAAACTAGACAGCTATATGCAAAAGAACGAAACTAGACCACTTGCTTCTACCATACATAAAAATAAACTCGAAATGGATTAAAGAACTAAATGTGAGACCTTAAAATTCCTAGAAGAAAACGTTGGCAGTAATTTCTTTGACATTGGTCGTGGAAACAGGTTTTTAGATATGTCTTTTCTGGTAAGGGAAACAAAAGAAAAATTAAACTTTTGGGACTATACCAAAATAACAAGTTTCTACACAGTGAAGGAAACTGTCAACAAAACTAAAAGTCAACCTACTGAATGGGAGAAGATATTTGCAAATGATATATCCAATGAGGGGTTAACATCCAAAATATGTAAAGAACTTCTGCAACTCAACACCAGGAAAACAAATCATCAGATTAAAAATACGCAGAGGACCTGAATAGACATTAGATGGTCAATAGACACATGAAAGACATATAGATGATCAATAAACACATGAAAAGATGCTTAACATCACTAATCTTCAGGGAAATACAAATTAAAAACACAATGAAATATTACTTTACCAGAAGATAGCGGCGTAGGAGGACGCTGGGCTCACCACGCGTCCTGCGGCTCACTTAGATTCCACCTACACCTGCCTAAATAACTCAGAAAACCACCAGAAGACTAGCAGAACGGAGTCACCTGAGCCAAGCGCAGACGAGAGGCCCACAGAAGAGGGTAGGAAGGGCAGCGAGGCGGTGCGCGCTCCACGGACTGGCGGGAGGGAGCCGGGGCGGAGGGGCAGCCCGCCGGCCAAGCAGAGCCCCCTAGTCTGGCTTGCAAAAGCGGAGGGGCCGGATGGAGTGTGTTCCGACAGCAAGCGGGACTTAGCATCTGGGAGGTCATAAGTTAACAGCTCTGCGTGGAAAGCAGGAAGGCTGGAGGACAAAGGGAGGGAGAGTTGCTGAGCCCCAGGACGACAGAGCTCAGTTTGGTGGGGAACAAAGGCGCTCGCCAGCGCCATCTCCCTCGCCCATCCCCCAGCCAAAATCCCAAAGGGAACCAGTTCCTGCCAGGGAACTGGCTCGCTCCCTGCAAACACCCAACGCTGTGCTTCTGCGGAGCCACGCCTCTGGCAGCAGGTCTGACTCCCTCCCGCTGCCACAGGGCCCCTCCTGAAGTGGATCACCTAAGGAGAAGCCAGCTAAGCCTACCCCTTCTGCCCCCGTGCACCTTGCCTACCCACCCCAGCTCGGATTGAAGAGGCAGAGGAGAGAATAGGTGACCTAGAAGATAAAATTATGGAAGAAGAGGAAGCTGAGAAAAAGAGAGATAAAAAAATCCAGGAGTATGAGGGGAAAATTAGAGAACTAAGTGATACACTAAAAAGAAATAATATGCGCATAATTGGTATCCCAGAGGAGGAAGAGAGAGGGAAAGGTGCTGAAGGTGTACTTGAAGAAATAATAGCTGAGAACTTCCCTGAACTGGGGAAGGAAAAAGGCATTGAAATCCAAGAGGCACAGAGAACTCCCTTCAGACGTAACTTGAATCGATCTTCTGCACGACATATCATAGTGATATGATATGCTTGAACAGCATAACCATAGCTTGAACAGACCCATAACCAGCAAAGAAATTGAATCGGTTATCAAAAATCTCTCAACAAATAAGAGTCCAGGACCAGATGGCTTCCCAGGGGAGTTCTACCAGATGTTTAAGGCAGAGATAATACCTATCCTTCTCAAGCTATTCCAAGAAATAGAAAGGGAAGGAAAACTTCCAGACTCATTCTATGAAGCCAGTATTACTTTGATTCCTAAACCAGACAGAGACCCAGGAAATAAAGAGAACTACAGGCCAATATCCCTGATGAATATGGATGCAAAAATTCTCAATAAGATACTAGCAAATCGAATTAAACAGCATATAAAAAGAATTATTCACCATGATCAAGTGGGATTCATTCCTGGGATGCAGGGCTGGTTCAACATTCGCAAATCAATCAACGTGATACGTCACATTAATAAAAGAAAAGATAAGAACCATATGATCCTATCAATCGATGCAGAAAAGGCCTTTGACAAAATTCAGCACCCTTTCTTAATAAAAACCCTTGAGAAAGTCGGGATAGAAGGAACATACTTAAACACCATAAAAGCCATTTATGAAAAGCCCACAGCTAACATCATCCTCAATGGGGAAAAACTGAGAACTTTCTCCCTGAGATCAGGAACACGACAGGGATGCCCACTCTCACCGCTGTTGTTTCACATAGTGTTGGAAGTTCTAGCATCAGCAATCAGACAACAAAAGGAAATCAAAGGCATCAAAATTGGCAAAGATGAAGTCAAGCTTTCACTTTTTGCAGATGACATGATACTATACATGGAAAACCCGACAGACTCCACCAGAACTCTGCTAGAACTGATACATGAATTCAGCAAAGTTGCAGGATACAAAATCAATGTACAGAAATCAATTGCATTCTTATACACTAACAATGAAGCAACAGAAAGACAAATAAAGAAACTGATCCCATTCACAATTGTACCAAGAAGCATAAAATACCTAAGGATAAATCTAACCAAAGATGTAAAAGATCTGTATGCTGAAAACTATAGAAAGCTTATGAAGGTAATTGAAGAAGATATAAAGAAATGGAAAGACATTCCCTGCTCATGGATTGGAAGAATAAATATTGTCAAAATGTCAATACTACCCAAAGCTATCTACACATTCAATGCAATCCCAATCAAAATTGCACCAGCATTCTTCTTGAAACTAGAACAAGCAATCCTAAAATTCATATGGAACCACAAAAAGCCCCGAATAGCCAAAGTAATTTTGAAGAAGAAGACCAAAGCAGGAGGCCTCACAATCCCAGACTTTAGCCTCTACTACAAAGCTGTCATCATCAAGACAGCATGGTACTGGCACACAAACAGACACATAGACCAATGGAATAGAATAGAAACCCCAGAACTAGACCCACAAACGTATGGCCAACTCATTGTTGACAAAGCAGGAAAGAACATCCAATGGAAAAAAGACAGTCTCTTTAACAAATGGTTCTGGGAGAACTGGACAGCAACATGCAGAAGGTTGAAACTAGACCACTTTCTCACACCATTCACAAAAATAAACTCAAAATGGATAAAGGACCTGAATGTGAGACAGGAAACCATCAAAAACCCTAGAGGAGAAAGCAGGAAAAGACCTCTCTGACCTCAGCCGTAGCAATCTCTTACTCGACACATCCCCAAAGGCAAGGGAATTAAAAGCAAAAATGAATTACCGGGACCTTATGAAGATAAAAAGCTTCTGCACAGCAAAGGACACAACCAACAAATCTAAAAGGCAACAAACAGAATGGGAAAAGATATTTGCAAATGACATATGGGACAAAGGGCTAGTATCCAAAATGTATAAAGAGCTCACCAAACTCCACACCCGAAAAACAAATAACCCAGTGAAGAAATGGGCAGAAAACATGAAAAGACACTTCTCTAAAGAAGACATCCGGATGGCCAACAGGCACATGAAGAGATGTTCAGCGTCGCTCCTTATCAGGGAAATACAAATCAAAACCACACTCAGATATCACCTCACGCCAGTCAGAGTGGCCAAAATGAACAAGTCAGGAGACTATAGATGCTGGAGAGGATGTGGAGAAACGGGAACCCTCTTGCACTGTTGGTGGGAATGCAAACTGCTGCAGCCACTCTGGAAAACAGTGTGGAGGTTCCTCAGAAAATTAAAAATAGACCTACCCTATGACCCAGCAATAGCACTGCTAGGAATTTACCCAAGGGATACAGGAGTACTGATGCATAGGGGCACTTGTACCCCAATGTTTATAGCAGCACTCTCAACAATAGCCAAATTATGGAAAGAGCCTAAATGTCCATCAACTGATGAATGGATAAAGAAATTGTGGTTTATATACACAATGGAGTACTACAGGGCAATGAGAAAGAACGAAATATGGCCCTTTGTAGCAACAGGATGGAACTGGAGAGTGTGATGCTAAGTGAAATATGTCATACAGAGAAAGACAGATACCATATGTTTTCACTCTTATGTGGATCCTGAGAAACTTAACAGAAACCCATAGGGGAGGCGAAGGGAAAAAAAAAAAAGAGGTTAGAGTGGAAGAGAGCCAAAGCATAAGAGACTCTTAAAAACTGAGAACAAACTGAGAGTTGATGGGGGGTGGGAGGGTGGGGAGGGTGGGTGATGGGTATTGAGGAGGGCACCTTTTGGGATGAGCACTGGGTGTTGTATGGAAACCAATTTGACAATAAACTTCATATATTGAAAAAATAAAAAAAAATAAAATAAACTTTGTGCACAAAAAAAAATAAATATTACTTTACACTTGTCAGAGTGGCTAAAATCAAAGTGAGAAGAAATAACAAGTTTTGGCAAGGATATGGAGAAAAAGGAACCCTTATGCACTGTTGGTGGGAATGCACACTGGTGCGGCCATTGTGGAATACAGTGTGGAGGTTCCTCACAAGATTAAAAATAGAATTACCATATGATCTAGTAATTCCACTAGCAGGTATTTGACCAAAGAAAATAAAACCACCACTAATTTGAAAAGATATATGCACCCTATGTTTATAGTAGCATTATTTACAAGAGCCAAGATATGGAAGCACCCATTTCCAGCAATAGATGAATGGCTAAGGAAGCACTCTCTCTCTCTCTCTCTCTCTTTGTCTCTCTCTCTTTCTCTCTCTCAGGAATATTACTCAGCCATAAAAAGAATGAAATCTTGCCATTTGCAACAACATGGAAAGACCTAGAGGATATAATGTTAAGTGTAATAAGTCATAGAAAGAATACCGTATGATTTCACTCATATGTGGAATGTAAGAAACATAACAAGTGAACATGGAAAAAAAGAGACAAACCAAAACAGGCTGTTAAACACAGAAAAAAACCTGGTGGATATCAGAGGGGATGTGGGTGGGGAATGGGTAAAATGAGTAAAGGGGATTAAGAGTACACTTACTTTGATGAGTACTGAGAATGTACAGAACAACTGAATCATTGTATTGTATGCCTGAAACTAATATAACAATGTATGGTAATTATATGTCAATTAAAAAAAAAACACATTCCTACCTCATTAGAGATTGCTGCCATTATAGCTTTTCTAAGCTGCCATTCTTGGCAAATAAGTAGAGGATATAGACAGATGTATCCCTTGAAATATATGGAATATTTTTATTATTTTAAAACTTCTGAGTTTTGCTATTCTTGTTGCATTTGTCACCAGGCAAGTGGATTTTCCTTTCCTGTTTTTATTTCTTTAATATTCCCTTTCTTAACCGTTCAGAATTTGCCTTATGATGCTGTCACTTTACTGAAAATAATCTGAGTAAATTTATTCAGAAAGACAAGTTCATCAAGTATTATTTATTGCCAATTTTATGTCCTCTTCTTAGAAAATTTTCCCTTGACTTTGCAGCTTTACACTCTCCCATCCTTTCACTCTCTAACATTCTTGCCTTTTCTTAAAATTTACCTTTTAGTCAACTGCTTGTCTTTCTAAGGGAGCTTTAACAATTTTTCTATATTTAATCGCTTTGACATCACTTCTATGCTGATGATCATCAAATCTATATTTCTAATTCTATATTTTCCAACATTCTTTGGTCCCTCATCTCTAATTGCATACTGAAAATTTCCACCTGGATATCTTACTAAAATAATACCACCTCAAGGAAACCATGTCTAAAATTAAATGTTATCTTTTCATTGGAAACTAGACCCCTTTTCAAATTTCTCATCTCTATCAGTGGCACATTGATTCCCTTTAACCTAGACCTTGGTATTGGTTTTGCACCTTCCTTCTCCTATTTTTTGCACCTTGCCTCCTCTGACGTGGCTCCAAGTCCTGTTATTTGTTCCTTTGAAATCATTCTCATAATGATTCCTTCCTTTCCATTGCAACTGCCATATTGGCTCTTGTCTTTGCTCAGGTGGTTTCCCTTGCTTCCCTTCCCTAGTTTAAATCCTACTCAACCTTCAGGGCTCAAGTCAAGTCCCAACCCCTGCTGTAATGCCTTGAATGTTTAAACTGTCACGGATTCCCCCTTTCTCTGAATACTCACAGCCACTTCAAATCCATACTATACAATTCAACAGCTAATAAAATATTTTCCATTATTCTTTGCTGCTCTATATCAGTATCTTAAAAGCAATTTTCCTATTAGTTTTGTAAAGCATGGCTTGTACTTTATTTTTTTATTTTCTGTGGTTTTTTTTTTTGTGGTACTTAGGCCAGTGCTCAAGTTCTCAATATATACTTGCTATATTCTCATTACTAATTTTCTTCTTTAATATATAAAGGGATTGTCTTTTCTAAAATATAAAAAGTATATTAAAAATGGTAAGGAAATATAATTTTACTTTTTAAAATACTCCTTTATGGCACATATATATAAAAATGTATAAAGACAGGCAAACCAGGCCTGATATACTCTCATAATTTTGGCTAAAAGGCAGTAGCAATCCTATTCCTGTCTACCAGGAATTTCTTTTATCTTTCTTCATTAAGAGACTCAGCACTTAAAAAGAATACTTAACTCAAATAATCTTAGGCACAACATTTCACTTGATAGCTACCAGGAAATGTTGAAATGGCTGCTGCTGAATAAACACCTCAGCTCTATTTCATAAACAAACTATTAAGAACTGTGAATCCACAAGATCATCTACCCATTACTGATTACTGATAGGCATTAGTCAAGATGTGGGGTTTTTCAGCATTAGACAAATAGGCACTTGGGAACTTCTCACACTTTCCATTTTATCAGCCTCATTAAATACAGAACCTATTATGTGTTTGAAGCTGTCCTAGTTGATGGTTTCTAATGATTGTATTTTATTTGTCAAGCATCTTCAATGCTTCAAAATTTTAATTTCTTGGATGATTCTTTGGAGTAAAGGAAACTGAGGCAAAGAAGGATGGGTCCTCTTAGTTGCTCTTCCCTCTTCTCTCCCTCTCTAGAACCCTCACTGTTTTCAATCCTTTTGGAAATGGCTACATACCAACCTTTGAAAACCCTATACAAATTAAAGTTTATGTGTTCAGATTGTTTAAGGAAACAGATCAAGCTAGTAAAATTCTGCCAACAAGAAACATGATTTCACTAGAAAACTTTGCACGTATAGTAACAATTCTGAAGTGTGTGCATTGAACTTTATTTACTATACCATGAAAAAGAAAATCTATGCCATAAAATTCAAAGATATTTTCAAAAACATTATAGTTAAATCTCTTTAATCTTTTATATGAAAATAATCATGTCTTGCCACACTGTAAAATGGCAAGTTACCATATTTCTGTATTCTGAAAGCCTAAAATCTTATAAAATATTTACCTTATACAAATACGTATTAACAATGCATCACTGTAATTCCTCAAAGACAGCTGTTTATGAAAAAGCATTCCATTAACTGATTTGAGAAGTATCAATAATTGTAGTGCTGTTTAAGTTTTTTCAGAAATGCACTGTTTGGCAAATGTGGCTATCTTTTTTCAATTCTATATGCAACAACTCTAGCTTTAATAAATTAATTTTTATGAGACAATTTTATAAGTCCCCGAGAATTGGTAACTCTCTACTAAATTCTATACAGATATATTATCAAGGGTAAATATCTCTATGTTTTAAGTAATATAAACAGTGTGATAATGCCTAAAAATAAAAGATCTCATGGGATAGAATTTTCCTTGTTATTTCAAAACACTGGATCCAAATACTTATCCTAGAATATCAAGAAGTAAATTGGTAGATACTAAGTTATATTCCTCAGATGTATATTATTTCTAAAACGCTTAATATTTCTAAGAGACATTTCATTATGTCTGTTTCTATAAACTCAAATCTGTGCAGTTAATTTTGTTATATAATTTTTTAGTTGGGAAAAAAATCCCCAAATATCCATTCATCATCATCATCCTCTGAGAATTGGAATTACAATTAGTATGGTTAGCTCATTCTATTTCTTAAGAAATTATAATTCCATGTTAAAAGATTAGTATCTTGTTAAAGTAATAAGAAAGCCAATACGTTAAGATGATACAAATAGACAGGGGTATTCTGACATCATAACAAAGATTTCAGAGGTAAGGCCATGCCATAACACCCATCACTGGAACTGGTGACATTACTGTAGCCATATGTATCTTTGCTCAGAATCACAAGTACTCTCTACAGTGTGAGTCAAGTAACCAGTATTTGTTGAGGACCTATAATACAGCATGCATTATGACAGGCATATTGAGTGTTACTAAAGCAAACCAATATTCCTTCAGCTCACTTTTATTGACTGCCTACTTCAGGGCAAGCATTGTGCTAAGCAATGAAGATTCAGAGGGAACTAAAACTTGTTCCTGCTATTGCAGCTTACAATTTAGTGGGGGCAGGGAAGACTTGCAGGAGGTGGTGACATATGGAGAGCTGAGGTAAGGGTGGTGGGTACTGGAATTCTAGATGGAGGTCCTAGATTGAGTAGAGGCAACGAGATAAGACACAGCATGCTATAGGGGCGCCTGGATGGCTCAGTCAGTCGGTTAAGAGTCCGACTCTTGATTTCAGCTCGGGTTGTGATCTCGCGGTTGGTGAGATTGAGACATGCGGTGAGCTTTGTGTGGACAGTGTGGAGCCTGCTTAGGATTCTCTCTCTCCCTTTCTTTCTGCCCCTCCCTTGCTCTCTCTCTCTCAAAATAAATATTTTAAAAAAATAGCATGCTAAAAAGAGGAAAATACAAGCCATAGAGGAAATATCAGAAGATTAGGCTGACAGATAGGCAAGGTCCAGTTCTATATGCCATGTTATGGAGCTTGGATTCTATCCAGCAGGTAAGGGGAAAACCACAGAACAGTTTTAAGCAGTAAAGTGGTATCTTAATCGAGCAGCAGGCTGTGGAATGGATGTGAAGTGATGACAATGAAGGCAAGTTGATTAGTTAGGGTGGTGAAAGGGGCCCGAATCAGGGAAGTGTCAGTAGGGAGGAAAAGAAAAAATTTTTAGGTCAAATATTATTTTACTTGCTGATAAGTGTAAGTGAGGAAGAGGAACCAAGGATAAATAACGGGATAGGTGGAGGTACATTTAACTGAGATGGAAAAAACAGATATAGAAGGGATTTTTTTAAAGGTTTGGGATGGAGGTATAAGGAGGCGTGGGGGGGGGGATGAGTTCTGTTATGAATATGTTGAACTTAGGATGATGATGGGCTGTCAGGTGAGAAAGCCCAGGTGAAAGTCTGAGCAAAGTCTGGCACAGAGATACATATTAGGGAGATGTCAGATAATTGAAACCATGAGAATCAAGATGAGATCATCTAAGCACAGTAAGGAATGAGAAGAATAGTAAGGTGAAAACAAAACCTCAGAGACCACTGGTATTCAAGGGCCAACAGAATAAGAGAAGCCCGTGAATGAGAGTTAAAGGATAGCAAGAAAAATACAGTGAGCCCAGGAGAGTCAAGTGGTCAAGAAATTCCTAGGTTTGTCTGGCAAAATGTTTTTACAAAATCAGAATTTGAATACCTTTAGGCAAAACACATACCATCTTCCAGTTCAACTAAAGCCCCATTATTACTCATGCTGCACCATTTTCTGTGGCCTGTCTTACCTCTGAAGGCTTGTGTGTTTGTGGCCCCTGGAATAGAAGCCTCCAAAAAAGAGGGAGTCATTTTAAGTGTCATATATATAGCAGAGAGGACCAGAAAGACAGAGAATGCGAAAAGCTCACTAATGTAGCAACAGAGGGTCATGGTGGTGATCTTAACAAGGATAGTTACCCCCATCTGTGGTCATGATGGAAAAATCCAGTTAGAGAGGGGTGAAAAGTAAATAGATATAGTGAATGTGGCTATTCCTAAGAAATTTGGAGAGGGAAGGAAGAAAGACAAGACAGTAGCTAAAAGGGAACATAGGTCTAGGACAGCTTTGTTTTATTTTGTTTTTAAAGAATGAGAGAGACTCTGAATATGTCTATAGGCTGATGCAGAGAGAGGTAATATTAGAGAGATGGGGCTACCTGATGGAGCAAGATTTGGGAGGAGGCTGGAAGAGAAGGGTATAGAAGGTACAAGTGGAGTGGTGAGCTTTGGACAAGTGAAGGAACTCCTTGACCTCTGAGGCTGGAAGAAGAGAGCATAAGAATTCAGACCTAATTAAGACCTAGTGCAGGTTTTTCAGCAGGAAAGTGACATGATCAAACTGTGTTTTAAGAAAATTAGTTTGGCACAAGCATGCAGGATGAATTGAAGAGAGGTGGCAGACTGTGGAGATGATGGCAACCTAAACTAGAGTGGTACCGGTAGAAATGGAGAAAATGAAAAATCTAATAGACATTTTAAAAGATATGACATAATTCTGGGACAGAGTAGCACTGGAAAAGTCAAGGAGAAGGAAGAGTTAAAATGACTCCAGGATTTGAACACCTACCCCAAAAGATTAGAGTGGTGGTAAAGGGGCAAGTGGAATGCACAGCCAATGTGGGGAGGGAAAATGATGGCTTAAGATACATTGGGTTTGAAGCAATGGTTCTCAAATTTGAACCTTGAAAAAGAAACAAAGTCCTCTAGAGATTAGACGACTGCACAGAAAATGGGGGAAAAAAGGGGTGGGATAGTGTCATTCAGACAGGACAACTCTCTCATTCCAGAAAAAATTTAACAGAAGCTGGTTATTTTAGACATTTCAGAATTAGATTAACTATTTCATAAGGATCTTAATTTACCTGATATAAGGAAAGTTTTACTACTATACAAAGGCCAGTTCTTCAGATTCAGCAAAACTTTCTCCTAAACATTTAATTTTTTTCGAATCCCAGACATTTAACATTAAGTGTGCTTTTTAGTTGAGAGAATTTATAGAATACAACTGAACAATTTTTTCAAACTATATACATGGGTTAGTGATTCAAGTACTGGTTTGCTGCTTTTCAGGTTTTGGCTTCCATTAATACCAATAGTTACTACCAGCACCACTACTTCACACTCCCAATTCCAGAATTTTTAAGCTGGGAGGGACATTACACCATCACAAGGGCTTGGATATGGCAAGTGTCAGTGCTTTGCTTTTAATTGAAAGTTGGTTGATAAGTGCTTCACCATGATTGTGTGAAGAATAGAATGGAACCACAAATAAGTTCTGGTAACTTAAATTCTGTTTTCTTGCCCCTCCTCTGTTTTCTGAATGTTAAAAAATAAGGAGGGGGTGGAATGTTGAAATATAAAATCATAGACTGGAATAAAAACCCTTTTTCTGTTCAGTCATGTGAAATAATCTGCATGAAAGTAATTTTTGGTGCCAGAATTATAATTAGTTTGAGTAATGAATTGTCTCCCTAGTAATGAAAGGAATAAAAGTAAAACAGTGCAGTAAGCTGGCATCTGATCATTGTAGGCTATCTGCAAAATTCTTGGACCAAGAAAAACTGTGTTAAAATAATTCCCTACCAAAAAGCAGGTCTAAAAATCTCCCCTTCCACAATTTCAAAATCTTTCTTAACATATTTTATGCAAATATCACAAAAGTATATTATAATCAAAACAAGTGACATGTTAAAATTAAAAGCTAACATGATGGGGGGAGGTGTTGCATATTATATGATTTCTGATGATACGAACTCAATTGAAAGACAAAGGGACCAGGTGAACCATTAACAAAATTAGAGGCAATGATAGGAAAATGCAGTAAAAGACAGCATAATTAAGAGGATGAACATGACACACACTCAAACTTCCAAGTATTTACAGCCCAAGCACATAGAAAAAGCACTCTCCAAAGCCCAGAGAGCCATTAAAATTTTCTTTTGCTTTGCAAACACAATGCTATGAGATCGCTCCTCCTTTTATTTTCTTAAATATGATCCAAGATTTCAATTTTTTAAAAAAGTCACTCTGCATAAGTTTTCAAAAAATCAACTTCAGCTCCTGGGGGACTCATTTCCATAAATATTTAATGTCTGCATATTTAATATTTGGGCATACAAAATCTCCTGTAGGTATCTTAAATTATCTCAGAGCTGAAAGGCTTCGGAAGCCACCTACCCCGACCCTTCATTTTACAGATGGAGAAATTAAGGCCCAGAAATAGGAAGTAATCTGAGCAAGGTCACAGGGCCAGTAAGAGGCAAAGCTGGGACTAACATCCAAGAGTCCCTACTCTCAATCCATTGCTCTTTTACTTTTCACAACTGCCTCTTAATATGAACCTCTGTGATATTTACAGAACGTCAGAATGAGGAATTATCAAGACATCCAAAGGATAATGGTATTCATTCATATACGGATTAGATAGGAAGAATGGATGAATGAATGTATGGGTACGTGGATATTCTATAATATTATTCACAAAACATATCACGTTTGTTTTGAAGAAAGCCTAGGTCTTGTCACTTTTCACAGCAGTCACTGTGTTCCACTACACACCAATCTTAGCAGTAAAGAATCCTCTGGTACATCCGGCAGTTTAAAGACTATTTACTTGCCAGCAAACACAGAAAGAAGTAGACTCACCTTTACTCCTATCCCTCTGGCTCTCAAACCTCTAACTTCCCCGTCCTATATATGCTCTTTACCTGATGTCAGTGCATCACATTTGCATTCTCCTCACTCCCTTTGCACCTACCACCCTCGGTTTCTCCATTTAGACGAGGTGTCCTTTTCTAACTGTATGCCTCAGTCGGCCCTCCCCCACTCCACAGGCCCCTCGATCACCTTCTCATTCCTCTGTCGACAAATCTCAGCGTTTTCAAACCCTATGGCCCCCTCTTGCTTACACAGTGATGTGGCCGGCTCCCCGCACCAATACAGGATCGGGGGAATATCTCCGCAGATGCTCCTCACTCACTACCCGAGGTGGGGGCGGCGTCTCCTCCTCTTCCTCCTCCTCTTCTTCCTCCTCCTCCTCGTCTTCCTCCCCCTCCTCATCTTCCTCGTCGTCGTCAGGCCCCGATACCGACGACGACGACGACGGCGACGACGACGACGTTGCCGCTTCTTCTTCCTCCTCCTCTAGTTCCGAGATGGTGTCGAACTCCGCCATGTTGGGCAGCAGGATGCTCATCACGTGACCTCTCGATCGCCGCCACCCTCCCGGAGAAGAGTTTGAACCTACCGAGGTGCTGGAAGAGGAGGGGGAACGAAATGAAGAGAAAGCGGACGGGGGAAGGGACAGGATTTGAAGAGATGCGCCTGCGTGTTGAGGCAGACGATGAGGGTTGGAGGCGGGGGCATGAGGGGGAAAGGAACAAAATCTGTGTACGCTTGCGCGGCTCCAAAGGAAGGGGGGCGTTAGAGGTGAACTCCAGGGAATTGTTGAGGCCCGGTTTGCGGGTGCAGTGGTTAATACTGCACTTTGGGCTTTTGTTGCTTGTGCCCTGGGACGTATTTTCTGGTTTTATTTCCCATTAATTAGTAGTAGCTATCATTTCCCTCCCCACACCCCGTACAGGGAATGCATATTCCATAACGTGAGGTTAGAACTTTGCCTCAAATATCGCAAGGTATATACCAATCCCTTAACGTTTGTTCAGCATTAGAGTTTAAAAGACCTTTGCATCAGAATTTTGCAACCCTGGGAGGCATTTTTATAAACACTTCACTGAAGTGGAAATTTTTCTATTGCTACTTCTATGCCTACTATGTAATACTTTAAATAGAGGATTTACTAAGTGTCTGGGACTGTGCTAAGCACTCTTTGGGCATATCTCATTTAATACTTCACAACTGCATGAGGTTATATACCAGGATGATCTCGCCTGACAGGTGGGAGACTTAGCAGCAGGGAGGATAAGTAACGTGCCCAAGGTCACGGAGTTACTAAATATTTGGCAGACCTGGTTTTAAACTTGGGAATCTCTTCTGATTTTAAAAGCTCAGTGCTCTTAAACAAAGGGCTACCCTGCCTGAAGTCGTTTGCAAAGGCTTTGTAGTGTGGTGCATTTGGGGATGTTTCTTGAAAGATGTTTGAAGTTTGGAGGGTGTTTGTTTGTTTTACAGGTGAGAGGGGCATGGAGGAGGTGCAGGGAAAATTCCAACCTAAAGAAACATTAATTAATATAATCCATCTTCCATACACTGAGCTAGACTCTTTCACGTAACGATATCTCAGTTAACCCTTAAACACTCCTACGAGGTAAGCATTATCATATCCATTTTATAGATGGCAAAACTGAGTCTCAGGAAGTTTAAGTAATTTGTTAAGGTCTGTGGTAACATTTTGTCCAAAAGTTTCCATTCAAATATTTTTCCTATCTTCTCCACAACTGCTAAAACGTTGCAGAGATCACATATTTTGAGTTTGCAATCCATGTCCCAAACTACTTAATACTTACCAGCAGCACAGAAATCCATGTCATAATTCAGGGATCATTAAGACAGCAAAGTCACATAGCTGCTAATTAATAAAACAAATCCTGACTGCTATGCCACAGCTCCATCCCCATCAGATGGTGAGACCGAGGAAACAGACATAACTGCGCTTTAAGATAAGCATTACGTTAGCAGTATAGCAATATAAACAAAGCATTTAGGATGTATGAAGGACAAAGAAATTAGTTTGTAAGAGGCGCCGATCAAACCATGATCATTATCAACAAGTTTATGTTACTAAAGTGAAGAAAATGTTTTGTATTCCATACCTTGTTTATTTAGAAACCTTAAAAATAAGCTGAAACACTATCAATAAGCAATAAAATCTAGTTTTCATAGTATAGAGAACTTAATCTGCTAGCCTAAAAAATTTTATAATAATTTTGCCTTCTGATAAGACAGATAAAATATATCTGTTTTCTTGGATATTAATAAAAACATGTCATATGTCATTTATGGAAATGAAATACCTTAGACTTGAGATCAAATCAGTATTTCACACTAGTTCTTCCCTTTCAAAAAGCAAAAAAGCCAGGGTGCCTGGGTAGCTCAGTTGGCTAAGTGTCCAACTTTAGCTCAAGTCATGATCTCACAGTTCGTGGGTTCAAACCTTGTGTCAGGCTCTGCACTGACAACTTGGAGCCTGGAGTCTGCTTCAGACTCTGTGTGTCTCTCTCTCTGCCCCTCCCCTGCTTGTGTGTGTACTCTCTTTTTCTCTCTTTCTCAAAAATTAATAAGTAAACATTGAAACAACAGCAAAAAAAGCCATAGGAAATACTAAGAATTTTCCAAACATACTGTATTATCCATAAAGTTCCACTAAATTACTTTCTAGAAAGAAGTATTTTGCTGATTACTACTTAAATGGTATTTTTTCCTTTTCACCAGTCAGGATTAGGCTAGGAAGGGATATTTGAAAGGGAGAAAGGGAAAGGAATATAAGGGGTGGACTTTGTGATAAGTGCAAGTGAGATATTGGAACTATGGTAAAAATGAAGAAATGATGGCTGTGGGGGATGGAGAGAAGGAGAGGGAGGGGGAATTCCACTGTCAAAATGGAAACGGGTCTCTGACATTTAGTCAGATGTCAAAAGAACAAAGGAGTGCTATGCTTCAAGAAACTCACAAGTTTAGTCAAATCTGCTTGTCTGCTTTCTTGCATATACAGTGTGCTGAAAATGCATATATAATTCCAGAAGTATTTTTTTTTTCTAAACGGAGAATTTGGAATCGGGGAAGCCAAGAAAAACACGTTTTGTCAGTAAACACAAGGAACAACATGCTTTTTAAATGATACTTTAGCAACCATCAAGAATACTAAAGCTAGCAGTGGGTGGAGAAGAAAGCAGGCCATATAACCTTCCATCTGATGATGTAAGCAGGGCATGGGTGTAATTACCCTGTCTGAATGGGGATCTGAAGCCAGAGGTCACAGGTTTAGCCATCTGAGGGGGTTACAATCTAGAACAGCTGAAAGGGACTGTAACTTAAAAGACACCTTTCTTCCTTTTCTAAGTGTGCATATTCAGTGATTTTCGTAAATCTACAGTTGTGCAACTATCATCACAAACTAATTTTAGAACATTTCTGTCACCCCCAAAAGAAATCACTGTCCCATTTTCAGTCATTCCCCATTCCGACCCCTAGCCCCAGGCAATAATTAATCTACTTTCTGTCTCTATAGATTTCTTTTCTGGACATTTCAAATAAAGTGGATCATACAATATGGGGTCTTTTGTTTAATTTCTTTTGCTTAGCATAATATTTTTGAGGTTTATCCATGTTGTGTCTTGTATGAGTACTTCATTCCTTTTAATTGATAAATAGTATGCCATTGTAAGGATATATCACATTTTGTTTACCCATTTACCAATTGATGATATTTGGGCTGCTTCCAATGTTTGGATATTATGAAAATGCTTCTATGAAAATTCACATACATGTCCTTGTGTGAACATATGTTTTAATTTCTCAAGGGTAGATATCTATGAGTGGAATTACTGGGTCATATGGTAAGACGGTTGATTTTAAGATAACTGCCAAACTGTTTTTCAAGGTGGATCAATCGGTTTACATTCCCACCAGCAATGTATGAGAGTTCCATTTTCTCCACATTCTTTCCAACGTTTGTTATTTTCTTTTTTATTATAGCTATTCTTCTGGGTATGAAATATCTCACATTGTAGGTTTATTTTGCATTTCCCTAATGACCAATGATGTGGAGCATCCTTTCATGTGCTTGTTTCACTTATATACCTTCTTTGATGAAATGTCTATTCAAATCTTTTGTCTTATTTATTAACTTAAGCTTTTTTTCAAGATAATTACACATAGATTCAAGATTCATATATAATTATAGAAAATAACACAGGGATGTCCTATTTACTCTTTATTCAGTGTTTCTCAATGGTAAAATCTTGCATAACTCTAGTACATTATGACAACCACAAAACTGACATGATAGAATCTACCCAACAGAGTTCCGTAGTCATACATGTATTCATTTGTGTGTGTGTGAATTTAGTGCTATGCAAATTTAGCACAGGTGTAGGTTTATATGTCTACCACTATAGACAAGATAAAGAACAGTTACATCACCACAAGGATTGCTCCTGTTGTCTTTTTTAAAAAAAAGTTTATTTATTTATTCTGAGAGAGAGGGAGAGAGAGAGAGAGAGGGAACTATTGGGGGAGGGGCAGAAAGAGAGAGGGAGAGAGAGAACCCCAAGTGAAGCAGGGCTCAATTGTGAAATCATGATGTGAGCCAAAATCAAGAGTTGGAGGCTTAACCGGGTGAGCCGCCCAGGCGCCCCTCCTGTTATCTTTTTATAACAATTTCTCCCTCCATCCCTGACAACCATTAAACTGTTTATGGTCTATAATTTTTGCACTTTCACGAATAGTATGTAAATTGTGTTATATGTATATTACCTTTGAGAGTTGGCCTTTTTCACCCAGCATACTTCTGAGAATCATCTACATTACTGGGTGTATCCATGGTTCATTCCTTTTTATTGCCATATAGTATTCATAGTACAGATGTACAACAGTTTATTTAACAATTCACCCACTGACAGACATCTGGGTTTTTTCCTAATTTTTGGCTTTTATAAATAAAATGGCCATGAACATTTGTGTACAGCTTTTTTACTTAAAAAAAAAAACTGGATTGTCTACTTATTGAGTTACAAGGTGCCCTTTACATGTTCTAGATAGAAGTCTTTTATCAGATATACGGTGTACACACATTTTCTCCCAGTCTGTGGCTTGCCTTTTTAGGTTGTTCGTGGTGTCTTTTGAACTGAAAAAGTTTTCAATTTTGATGAAATCCAATTCATCAAATTTTATTGCTTGTGACTTTTGTTTGAATGTTTATTTATTTTTGAGAGATAGAGCATGAGCAAGCAGGGGAGGGGCAGAGAGAGAGAGGGAGACACAGAATCCAAAGCAGGCTCCAGGCTCTGAGCTCTCAGCACAGGGCCTGACATGGGGCCAAACCCATGGACCACAAGACCATGACCTGAGCTGAAGTTGAACACTTAACTGGCTGAGGCACCCAAGCACCCCTGCTTGTGCCCTTAATGATGTATCTAAGAAATTTTTGCCTAACACAATATCAAAAAGATCTGCTCTTATGCTTACTTCTAAAAATTTTTTAGGTCTGTGATCCATTTTGAGTTCATTTTTGTTTATGGTATGTATAAGGGTCTAAATTCACATTTTTGCATGTGGCTGTTGAATTGTCCCAGCACCATTTGTTGAAGACTGTCCTTTTTCTGAATTGAATTGCCTTGATACCTCTGTTGAAAATCAATTAACCAGAATTATGGGTTTGTTCCTGGACTCTTAATTCAATTTAATTGATCTCTAGGTCTATCTTCATGTCAGTACCACACCATCAGGAATACTATAGCTTTGTAGTAAGTTTTTAAATTGGAATATGTAAATCCACCAAATTTGCTCTTTTTGACTACTATTTTGACCTCCCTGAATCTTTCACATTATTACAGAAATTTTAGGATCATATCATCAATTTCTCTTAGAAAACCAGCTGGAATTTTGATAGGAATCACATTGAATCTGTAGATAAATTTGGCAATATTGCTAACTTAACAATGTTAAGTCTTCTGATCCTGAACATGGGATATTTCTCCATTTGTTTAAAGCTTTAAAAATTTCCTTCAATAATGTTTTATAGTTTTCAGTGCACAAGTCTTGCAATTATTTTGTTAAATTTATCTCTATGTGTCTTTCTTCTTTTTGATACTATTGTTAATGGAATTATTTAATTAATTTCATTATTGGATTGCACATTGTTATTTTATGGGAACACAATTTGTTTTTGTATATTGATGTCTAGCCTCTTACTTGCTGAGCACATTTACTAGTTCCAATGTATGTGTTTGTTTGTGTCTGTATGTATCTGTGCCTGTGTCTGTAAAATTCTTAGGATTTTCTACATATAAATTTACATAATCTGTGAATGAATACTGCTTTCACTACATCCTCTAAGCTTTTGTATCATGTCTTTTATTTTGATTCTCTCAAAATATTTTAAAAGGTTTTCTTGTGTTGTCTTTTTTTGCCCATTATTTCAGTGTTATTTAATTTCCATATATTAGAAAATTTTTCAAGTTTTTTTTTTGCTATCGATTCTATTATCATTCCTTTCTGACCAGAAAAATACTTTGCATGATTGCAGTCCTTTTAAATTTGTTAATACTGTTTTGTGGACTTAGAAGCCATCTATTTGGAAAATGTCCCACGTGCACATGAGAAGAATGTGTGTTCTGCTGTTGTTTCATGGAGTGTTATATATATGCCAGGTCTAGTAGATTTATTGTGCACTTCAAGCCTTCTATCTCCTTACTTACACAATGTCTGATTATTCTATGCATTCTGAATGTGGTGTATTAAAGCTCCAACTATTATACTAGGGCTGTCTATTTTTTCTTTCAATTATGTCAATGTTTGCCTTATATATTTATAGCCTTGATAGATGGTATATATATGTTTTTAATTATTATAACTTCTAAACGAATTGACTATAGGCAATATATAATTTCCTTTTTGTCTTCTGCAACCATGTTGGACTTACAGCTTATTTTGCTTGTTATTGGTATAGCCACCTTCACCCTCTTTTGGTTACAGTTTGCATGCTATATATGTTTTCAAAATTTTTAGTCAAGTATAATTAACAGGAGTGTTATATTAACTTTAGGTATACAATATGATTCAACAATTTATACATTTCTCAGTGCTCAGTAGGATAAGTGTACTCTTTTTTTTAATATGAAATTTATTGTCAAATTAGTTTCCATACAACACCCAGTGCTCATCCCAACAGGTGCCCTCCTCAATGCCCATCACCCACTTTCCCCTGCCTCCCACGCCCCATCAAACCTCAGTTTATTCTCAGTCTTTAAGAATCTTTTATGGTTTGCCTCCCTCCCTCTCTAACTTTTTTTTCGACTTCTCCTCCCCCATGGTCTTCTGTCAAGTTTCTCAGGATCCACATAAGAGTGAAAACAGATGGTATCTGTCTTTCTCTGTATGACTTATTCTATTTAGCATAACACTCTCCAGTTCCATCCACGTTGCTACAAAAGGCCATATTTCATTCTTTCTCATTGCCAAGTAGTATTCCATTGTGTATATAAACCACAACTTCTTTATCCACTCATCAGTTGATGGACATTTAGGCTCTTTCCATACTTTGGCTATTGTTGAGAGTGCTGCTATAAACATTGGGGTACAAGTGCCCCTATGCATCAGTATTCCTGTATCCCTTGGGTAAATTCCTAGCAGGGCTATTGCTGGGTCATAGGGCAGATCTATTTTTAATTTTTTTAGGAACCTCCACGCTGTTTTCCAGAGCAGCTGCACCAGTTTACATTCCCACCAACAGTGCAAGAGGGTTCCCCTTTCTCCACATCCTCTCCAGCATCTAGAGTCTCCTGACTTGTTCATTTTAGCCACTCTGACTGGCATGTGGTGATATCTGAGTCTGGTTTTGATTTGTATTTCCCTGATGAGGACTGACGTTGAGCATCTTTTCATGTGCCTGTTGGCCATCTGGATGTCTTTTTTTTTTTTTTTTACATTGCGTTTTTTATTTTATTTATTTTTTTAATATATGAAATTTATTGTCAAATGGGTTTCCATACAACACCCAGTGCTCATCCCAAAAGATGCCCTCTTCGATGCCCATCACCTACACTCCCCTCCCTCCCAACCCCCATCAACCCTCAGTTTGTTTTCAGTTTTTAAGAGTCTCTTATGCTTTGGCTCTCTCCCCCTCTAACCTCTTTTTTTTCCTTCCCCTCCCCCCATGGGTTCTGTTAAGTTTCTCACGATCCACATAAGAGTGAAAACATATGGTATCTGTCTTTCTTTGTATGGTTTATTTCACTTAACATCACACTCTCCAATTCCATCCAGGTTGCTACAAAGGGCCATATTTCATTCTTTCTCATTGCCATGTAGTACTCCTTTGTGTATATAAACCACAATTTCTTTATCCATTAATTATTTGATGGACATTTAGGCTTTTTCCACAATTTGGCTATTGTTGAGAGTGCTGCTATAAACATTGGGGTACAAGTGCCCCTATGCATCAGCACTCCTGTATCCATGGGTAAATTCCTAGCAGTGCTATTGCTGGGTCATAGGGTAGGTGTATTTTTACTTTTTTGAGGAACCTCCACACTGTTTTCCAGAGCGGCTGCACCAGTTTGCATTCCCAAAAAAGTGCAAGAGGGTTTCCGCTTCTCCACATCCTCTCCAGCATCTATAGTCTCCTGATTTGTTCATTTTGGTCACTCTGACTGGCGTGAGGTGATATCTGAGTGTGGTTTTGATTTGTATTTCCCTGATGAGGAGCGACGTTGAGCATCTTTTCATGTGCCTGTTGGCCATCTGGATGTCTTCTTTAGAGAAGTGTCTATTCATGTTTTCTGTCCATTTCTTCACTGGGTTATTTGTTTTTCGGGTGTGGAGTTTGGTCAGCTCTTTATAGATTTTGGATATTAGCCCTTTGTCCGATATGTCATTTGCAAATATCTTTTCCCATTCCGTTGGTTGCCTTTTAGTTTTGTTGGTTGTGTCCTTTGCTGTGCAGACGCTTTTTATCTTCATGAGGTCCCAATAGTTCCTTTTTGCTTTTAATTCCCTTGCCTTTGGGGATGTGTCAAGTAAGAAATTGCTGCGGCTGAGGTCATTTCCTGCTTTCTCCTCTAGTGTTTTGATGGTTTCCTGTCTCACATTCAGGTTCTTTATCCATTTTGAGTTTATTTTTGTGAATGGTGTAAGAAAGTGGTCTACTTTCATTGTTCTACATGTTGCTGTCCAGTTCTCCCTGCACCATTTATTAAAGAGACTATCTTTTTTCCATTGGATATTCTTTCCTGCTTTGTCAAAGATTAGTTGGCTATATGTTTGTGGGTCTAGTTCTGGGGTTTCTATTCTCTTCCATTGGTCTATGTGTCTGTTTTTGTGCCAATACCATGCTGTCTTGATGATGACAGCTTTGTAGTAGAGGCTAAAGTTTGGGATTGTGAGGCCTCCTGCTTTGGTCTTCTTCAAAATTACTTTGGCTATTCAGGGCCTTTTGTGGTTCCATATGAAATTTAGGATTGCTTTTTCTAGCTTCAAGAAGAATGCTGGTGCAATTTTGATTGGGATTGCATTGAATGTGTAGATAGCTTTGGGTAGTATTGACATTTGACAATATTTATTCTTCCAATCCATGAGCATGGAATGTTTTTCCATTTCTTTATATCTTCTTCAATTACCTTCATAAGCTTTCTATAGTTTTCAGCATACAGATCTTTTACATCTTTGGTTAGATTTATCCTTAGGTATTTTATGCTTCTTGGTGCAATTGTGAACGGGATCAGTTTCTTTATTTGTCTTTCTGTTGCTTCATTGTTAGTGTATAAGAATGCAACTGATTTGTGTATATTGATTTTGTATCCTGCAACTTTGCTGAATTCATGTATCAGTTTTAGCAGACTTTTGGTGGAGTCTATCGGATTTTCCATGTATAATATCATGTCATCTGCAAAAAGTGAAAGCTTGACTTCATCTTTGCCAATTTTGATGCCTTTGATTTCCTTTTGTTGTCTGATTGCTGATGCTAGAACTTCCAACACTATGTTAAACAACAGCGGTGAGAGTGGACATCCCTGTCGTGTTCCTGATCTCAGGGGGAAAGCTCTCAGTGTTTCCCCATTGAGGATGACATTAGGTGTGGGCTTTTCATAAATGGCTTTTATGATGTTTAAGTATCTTCCTTCTATCCAGACTTTCTCAAGGGTTTTTATTAAGAAAGGATGCTGAATTTTGTCAAATGCTTTTTCTGCATCGAT
This sequence comes from Acinonyx jubatus, assembly GCF_027475565.1. Lineage (NCBI taxonomy): Eukaryota > Metazoa > Chordata > Mammalia > Carnivora > Felidae > Acinonyx > Acinonyx jubatus. The sequence continues at coordinate 58,219,963 of NC_069389.1, read as the reverse complement.
TGACAGGATCATATGGTTCTTATCTTTTGTTTTATTAATGTGATGTATCACGTTGATTGATTTGCGAATGTTGAACCAGCCCTGCATCTTAGGAATGAATCCCACTTGATCATGGTGAATAGTTCTTTTTATAAGCTGTTGAATTCGATTTGCTAGTATCTTATTGAGGATTTTTGCATCCATATTCATCAGGGATATTGGCCTGTAGTTCTCTTTATTTCCTGGGTCTCTGTCTGGTTTAGGAATCAAAGTAATGCTGGCTTCATAGAATGAGTCTGGAAGTTTTCCTTCCCTTTCTATTTCTTGGAATAGCTTGAGAAGGATAGGTATTATCTCTGCTTTAAACGTCTGATAGAACTCCCCTGGGAAGCCATCTGGTCCTGGACTCTTATTTGCTGGGAGATTTTTGATAACCGATTCAATTTCTTTGCTGGTTATGGGTCTGTTCAAGGTTTCTCTTTCCTCCTGATTGAGTTTTGGAAGAGTGTGGGTGTTTAGGAATTTGTCCATTTATTCCAGGTTGTCCAGTTTGTTGGCATATAATGTTTCATAGTATTCCCTGATAATTGTTTGTACTTCTGAGGGATTGGTTGTAATAATTCCATTTTCATTCATGATTTTATCTATTTGGGTCATCTCCCTTTTCTTTTTGAGCAGCCTGGCTAGAGGTTTGTCAATTTTGTTTATTTTTTCAAAAAACCAACTCTTGGTTTCGTTGATCTGCTCTACAGTTTTTTTAGATTCTATATTGTTTATTTCTGCTCTGATCTTTATTATTTCTCTTCTTCTGCTGGGTTTAGGCTGCCTTTGCTGTTCTGCTTCTATTTCCTTAGGTGTGCTGTTAGATTTTGTATTTGGGATTTTTCTTGTTTCTTGAGATAGCCTGGATTGCAATGTATTTTCCTCTCAGGACTGCCTTCGCTGCATCCCAAAGCGTTTGGATTGTTGTATTTTCATTTTCGTTTGTTTCCATATATTTTTTAATTTCTTCTCTAATTGCCTGGTTGACCCATTCATTCTTTAGGATGGTATTATTTAACCTCCATGCTTTTGGAGGTTTTGCAGACTTTTTCCTGTGGTTGATTTCAAGCTTCATAACATTGTGGTCTGAAAGTGCACATGGTATGATCTCAATTCTTGCAAACTTATGAAGGGCTGTTTTGTGACCCAGTATGTGATCTATCTTGGAGAATGTTCCATGTGCACTCGAGAAGAAAGTATATTCTGTTTCTTTGGGATACAGGGTTCTAAATATATCTGTCAAGTCCATCTGATCCAATGTATCATTCAGGGCCCTTGTTTCTTTATTGACCATGTGTCTAGATGATATCCATTGTTGTAAGTGGTGTATTAAAGTCCCCTGCAATTACCAGATTCTTGTCAATAAGGTTGCTTATGTTTGTGAGTAATTGTTTTTTGATATTTGGGGGCTCCCGTATTTGGCACATAGACATTTATAATTGTTAGTTCTTCTTGATGGATAGACCCTGTCATTATTACATAATGCCCTTCTTCATCTCTTGTTACAGCCTTTAATTTAAAGTCTAGTTTGTCTGATATAATTATGGCGACTCCAGCTTCTTTTCACTTCCAGTAGCATGGTAAATAGTTCTCCATCCCCTCACTTTCAATCTGAAAGTGTTCTGAGGTCTAAAATGTATCTCTTGTAGACAGCAAATAGATGGGTGTTTTTTTTAATCCATTCTGATACCCTATGTCTTTTGGTTGGTGCATTTAGTCCATTTACATTCAGTGTTATTATAGAAAGATATGGGTTTAGAGTCCTTGTGATGTCTGTAGGTTTCATGCTTGTAGTGTGTCTCTGGTACTTTGTGGTCCTTGCAACATTTCACTCACAGAATCCCCCTTAGGATCTCTTGTAGGGCTGGTTTAGTGGTGATGAATTGCTTCAGTTTTTGTTTGTTTGGGGAAACTTATCTCTCCTTCTATTCTGAATGACAGGCTTGCTGGATAAAGGATACTTGGGTGCATATTTTTTCTGTTCCTCACATTGAGGATTTCCTGCCATTCCTTTCTGGCCTGCCAAGTTTCAGTAGATAGGTCTGCTACTATTCTTATGGGTCTCCCTGTGTAAGTTGGAGCCTGTTTATCTCTAGCTGCTTTCAGAATTTTCTCTTTATCCTTGTATTTTGCCAGTTTCACTATGATATTTTGTACAGAAGATCGATTCAACTTATGTCTGAAGGGAGTTCTCTGTGCCTCTTGGATTTCAATGCCTTTTTCCTTCCCGAGATCAGGGAAGTTCTCAGCTATGATTTTTCAAGTACACCTTCAGCCCCTATCTCTCCCTCTCTTCTTCTTCTGGAATTCCTATGATACAGATACTGTTCCGTTTGCATCACTTAGTTCTTTAATTCTCCCCTCATACTCCTGGATTTTTTTTATCTCTCTGTTTTTCAGCTTCCTCTTTTTCCATAATTTTATCTTCTAATTCACCTATTCTCTCCTCTGCCTCTTCAATCCATGCTATGGCCGCCTCCATTTTATTTTGCACCTCACTTATAGCTTTTTTTTAGCTCCTCATGAGTATTTCTTAGTCCCGTGATCTCTGTAGCAATAGATTCTCTGCTGTCCTCAATGCTTTTTTCAAGCCCAGCGATTAATTTTATGACTATTATTCTAAATTCTTGTTCCATTATATTGCTTAAATCGGTTTTGATCAATTCGTTAGCTGTCGCTACGTCCTGGAATTTCTTTGGGGGAGAATTCTTCCATTTTGTCATTTTGGGTAGTCCCTGCAGTAGTTCCAAACTGTAGGGCACTTCCCCTCTGCTGGCCGGAGTAACTTGTGTTGGTGGACGGGGCCACAGTCAGACCCGACGTCTTCCCCCAACCCACTGCTGGGGCCACAGTCAGTGTGGTGTGTACCTTGTCTTCCCCTCTCCCAGGGGTAGGACTCACTGTGGAGTGGTGTGGCCCCTGTCTGGGCTGCTTGCACACTGCCAGGCTTTTGGTGATGCTTTGATGGGATCTGTCCAAGGGTATATTAGCCGAGGTGGATCTGCAAGGTGCACAGGGGCAGGAGGGGCAGGCTTAGCTTGCTTTCCCGATGGTGGTCCCTTGGGAGAGGGGCCCTGTAGTACCAGGAAGGAGGCAGGCCTGTCGGAGGGATGAATCCACCCAAGCACAGCGTTGGGCATTTGCAGGGTGCAAGAAAGTTCAGTGGCGGGAACAGTTTCCCTTTGGAATTTTGGCTGGGGGATGGGAGAGGGAAATGGTGCTTGCCAGTGTCTTTGTTCCCCCGCTGAGCTGAGCTCTGTCTTCTGGGGCTCAACAACTCTCCATCCCAGTGTCCTCTCATGGCCCCTCCCCCCCCTCCAAGAGCAGAGTAACATTCCAGATGTTAAGTCCCGCTGGCTGTCAGAACTCAGAGTCTGGCCCCTCTGCTTTTGCAAGCCAGACTTTGGGGGCTCTATCTTGCCTGGCGGACTGCCCCCTCTACTGCCCCGGCTCCCTCCCACCATTCTGTGTAGCATGCACCACCTCTTGCCCTTCCTACCCTCTTCTATGGGCCTCTTGTCTGCACTTGACTCTGGAGTGGCCATTCTGCTAGTCTTCTGGTGTTTTTCTGGGTTATTTAGGCAGATGTGGGTGGAATCTAAGTGATCATCAGGACAAGGTGATCCCAGCGTCCTCCTACATTGCCATCTTCTCCAAGATAAGTGTACTCTTAATCCCCTTTATCTATTTTACCCATCCTTCCCAATTTTTTAAACCTATTATTGAAGTATTATTAACATACAACGTCATGAGTTTCCAGTCTATAACATATTGATTTGACAATTCTATATATTACTCATCATTATAAATGTAGTCACCATCTCTCATCATACAACGTTATTACAATATTATTGACAATATTCCCTATGCTATCCTTTTCAGTTCCATGACTTACTTATTTTATAGCTGGAAGTTTGTAACCCTTAATCCCCTTCATCTATTTTGCCTATCACCCAACCACTTCCCCTCTGGCAACCACCAATTTATTCTCTGTATTTAAGGCTTTGTTTGTTTGTTTGTTGATTTGTTTTTTAGATTCCTTCCACATAAGTGAAACCATACGGTGCAGTATTTTCTTTCCCTATCTGACTTATTTCACCTGGCATAATGCATTCTGGGTCCATGTTATTGCAAATGGCAAGATTTCATTATTGTTTATGGCTTAGTAATACTCCATATATTGCTACATGTAATAAATATATATGTAATATATATTATATATGTATCCCTATTTGGTGTGTATGTGTGTGTGTGTGTGTGTGTGTGTGTATTCCAAATCTTTTTTATCCATTCATCTTTTGATGGTTACTTGGGTTGCTTCCATATCTCATTTATTATAAGTAATGCGTCAGTGAACATGTGAATATATCTCTTTAGATTGGTGTTTTTGTTTTCTTTGGAAAAATACCCAGAATTGGAATTTCTCAATCATATGATATTTCTATTTTTAATTTTCTGGGAATCTCTTTACTGGTTTCCACAGTGGTTGCACAAATTCACATTCCCACCAACAGTGCATGAAGGTTCCCTTTTCTCCACGTCCTCGCCAACTTATCATTTGTCATTTTGATTATAGCCATTCTAAAAGGTGTGAAGTCATTCTGGTTTTGATTTGCATTTCCCTGGTGATTAGTGATGTTGAGCATCTTTTAATATGTCTGTTGGTCATCTGTATGTCTTTTTTTAAAAAATGTCTATCAGGGCCTTTGCACATTCTTTAAATTTATTTTTAATTTAATCCAAGTTAGTTAACATACAGTGTAATAATGATTTCAGGAATAGAATTTAGTGATTCATCACTTACATGTAGCTCCCAGTACTCATCGCAACAAGTGTCCTCCCTAGTACCCATAACCCACTTAGTCCATCCCCCACCTACCTCACCTCCAGCAACCCTCAGTTTGTTCTCTGTATGTAAGATTCTCTTATAGTTTGCCTCCCTCTCTGTTTTTATATTATTTTTGCTTCCCTTCCCTTACGTTCATCTGTTTTGTTTCTTAAATTCTACATATGAGTGAAATCATATGATATTTGTCTTTCTCTGACTGACTTATTTCGCTTAGCATAATATACTTTAGTTCCATCCACATTGTTGCAAATGGCAAGATTTCATTCTTTTTGATCGCCAAGTAATATTTATATATATATATATATATATATATATATATATATATATATATACCACATCTTCTTTATCCATTCATTAGTCAATGGACATTTGGGCTCTTTCCATACTTTGGCTATTGTCAATAGTGCTGCTGTAAACATTGGGGTGCATGTGCCCCTTTGAATCAGCATTTTTGTATGCTTTGGATAAAATCCTAGTGGTGAAATTGCTGTGTCATAGGGTAGTTCTATTTTTAAGTTTTTGAGGACCCTCCATACTGTTTTCCAGAGTGGTTGCACCAGTTTGCATTCCCACCAGCACTGCAAAAGTGTTCCTCTTTCTCAGTATCCTCACCAACATCTGTTGTTGCCTGAGCTGCTACTTTTAGCCATTCTGATAGGTGTGAGGTGAGAATTTTTTCATGTGTCTGTTAACCATCTGGATGTATTCTTTGGAAAAGACTTTGCACAGTTTTAAATCAAATTGGCTGTGGTTTTTTTTTTTTTTGATGTTGAGTAGTATAAGTTTTGTATACATTTTGGATATTAACCCCTTATAGGATATATAATTTGCAAGTATCATCTCCCTTTTTGTTTTGTGGATAATTTTGCTTGCTGTGTGAAGGCTTTTTGTTTTGGTGTAGTCCCAATAGTTTAATTTTACTTTTGTTTCCCTTGCCTGCGGAGACAAATCCATTAATATGTTGCTAAGGCTGATGTCCAAGATATTACTGCCTATGTTTGAGATTACTGCCTATGTTTTCTTTTGGGAGTTTTACGCTTTAGGTCTCACACTTAGGGCTTTAATCCATTTTAAGTTTATTTTTGTATATGGTGTAGGAAAGTGGTTTAGTTTAATTTTTTTTGCAGGTAGCTGTCCAGTTTTCCTGACACCATTTGTTGAAGAGACTGTCTTTTCCCTATTGTATATTCATGCTTCCTCTGTCATATATTAATTGACCATATAGGTGTGAGTTTATTTCTGGGCTCTCTATTCTATTCCTTTGGTCTATATGTACATTTTTGTACCAGTACCATACTATTTTGAGTACTATAGATTTGTAGTGTATCTTAAAATTTTCTTCCCCCTTTTCTCTCTGTTCTTATGGGATGCCTATAATGCGAATGTTATTTCACTTGATGGAGTCACTGCATTCCCTAAGACTATTCCCTAAGACAATTTGCATATTTCCCCCCTCATTTGCTCTGTTTGTTACTCTCCATTACTCTGTGTTCCAGGCCATTAATTTGTTCCTCTGCTTCATGTAGCTTGCTATTTATTCTATAAAGTGCATTTTTAATTTCGTTTATTGTGTTCTTCATCTCTGAATGGTTCTTTGTTTTTTATCTCTTTGTCAAGGGTCTCCACTCTTTTCTCAAGTCTAGTGAGTGTCTTTATGATCTTTATATTAAATTCCTTATCAGGCATATTAGTCACATCCGTTTTGCTTAGGTCTCTTGCTGTGGTTTGATCCTATCCTGTCAATTGGGACACATTTCTCTGTCTCTTCATTTTGTCTAACTCTCTGTGTCTGTTTCTCTGTGTTAGGAAAATCAGATATGTCTATGGCTTTTGAAGGTAATGGCCTTATGAAGAAGATGTCTTGTAGTGCCCTGCAGTACAGTGTCTCCTGTTCTCCAGGACCTAGGCCCTCATGGAGTGTCTCCTATGTGTGTGTGTATGTGTGTGTGTGTGTGTGTGTGTGTGTGTGTGTGTGCCCTGCTGTTGAGTCATGGCCTCTTTATCCTCCCGTTCTATTGTCTGCAGAGGCTGTCTTTGCTTGTTTTGGCCAGTGTTTGCTCTGCAGATTGGTTGGTCACATTTTAACAAGGTGTGTGCTGGTCTGCTTGTACAAATGAGACCATCCCCACCCTCTCCTGCCAGTAGAGCTTCTTCAACAAAACATATGGGTTGGAGATGAAATGCTGATGGTGTTTGTATGAGTCTTCTGGGGGAGGGGGCTCACAGCACTGAGTTTGAGGCAAACATGACTGGGAAGCACAGGGGTGGGGTGAAGCTCAATATAAGCATGTTATATAGTGAGTGTTGGCACTGTGCTGGTGCCCACATATGGTCTTGTGTTCATGCTGGGAGCTGGGGAGGGAAATATTGCCTACCAGATCCCCTGTTCCTGGAGGCATCTCCCTGTGATCCCTGCCTCTCTAGGCCACGGTCTGAGATGAGTTAATCACTCTCCTTCCTGTATGCCCCCCATGTTTTCAAACTGTTCATTCTATACACTATCTGCATGGTCTGTTTGTTGTGTTGTCTCTTTAAGGGTGTGAATTCCCCTTCCTATCACTTTCTGGGATCTCCCAGAGCTCTGCCTACTGATTTTTAAAGTACCAATCTTTAAGTCCCACAGGTTGTAAGAAGTCATGAGATTCAACCCATCTTGCTTCAAAAGCTAAGGATTAATTTCCTCATGCAGCCTCCCTGGTGTGAAGATCTGCTTTTCACCCTTCTCCATGCCACTGGCTCCCTCCCCACTATGGACAGTCATAGTCCATTTAGCTCTGAAACCACCTCTTTGCCCTTTCTACCTTCTTCAATGTGGCATCTTCTCTACCTTTAGTTGTGGAGTTCTGCTAGTCTTCAGGCAAATTTCTGGAGGTATTTGATTGTTATCTAGTTGTGTTTGTGGGACTAGGTGAGACCAGGGTCTTCCTACTCCACCACCATTTTACCCCTTCTCCTCACGGTAATTTTATAAGTTGTACACTATTATATGGTTATTTTAAAGCAAGGAAATGGAGGCGCAGAGATATAGTTTGGAGTTTGTTCTGCCAGTTTTTGGATCATTTTCTGGATTATTCATGCTGATATGAGTATTATCTAGTTGTATCCATGGGATGAGGTGAGGTTAGGGTCTTCCTATTCTATCCTCTTCCCATCTCCTCACCCTAGTTCTAATAGTTTTTTGATGGAGTTGTCAGGGGTTTCTATATATAAGATCATATCATCAGAAAACAGAAAAATTTTCCCCTTCCTTTCTGACTTGGATGTCTTTTTTCCCCCTGACTAATAATTCTATATAGGATTTCCAACACTATATTGAAAAAAGTGGCAAAAGCAGGCACTTTTGTCTTGTTCTTGATCTAAAGAAAAGGCTCTGAGCATATCACTGTTGATTACAATGTTAGCTGTGGGTTTGTAGGTTATGGCCTTTATTATATTGAGCTACTTTTCTTCTGTAAGTAATTTGTTGACAATATTTTTTTTATTATTAATGGATTTTGAATTTTGGAAAATTCTATTTCTGCATCTGTTAAGAAGGTCATAAACTTTTAATCCTTCATACTGTTGATGTGGTATCACAATTATTAATATTGCAGTTGATCCATCTGTACATTTAAGGGATAAACATAAGTTGGTTGTGTTGGGAAATCCTCTTAATCTGCTGGTAATTTTTGATTGCTAGTTTTTTGGTTTTTTTTTTTTTTTTGAGGAATACTGCATCTATGTGCATTCAGGGACGTTGTCCTACAATTTTCTTGTAGTGTCCATGCCTGGCTTTGGTATCACCATAAGAATGGGTTTAGAAGGGTTCCCTCCACTTCAATTTTTGAAAGAGTTTGAGGAGTTTTGTGTTAATTCCTTAAAAAATTGGTAGAATTGACCAGTGAAGTCATCTGGTCCTGGGCTTTATGTTTTTGGGAGGCTTGTGTTAATTGCTTCAATCTCCCTATTCATGATTTGTCTCTTTAGATCTTGTTTTTTTTTTTTTTATCCGTTCAGACACCCTATATGTTTTAATTGCAGCATTTAGTACACTTATATTCAGAGAGATTATTGATAGATATGAATTTAGTGCCATTGTATTACCCATAAAGTCAGTGTTTCTGGAGATTTTCTCTGTTCTAGTCTTTGTTGCTTTTGGTCTTTCTTTACCACTCAAAGAATTTACTTTAATATTTCTTGTGGGGCTGATTTAGTCGTCATGAATTCTTTTAATTTTTGTCTGGGAAACTCTTTATTTCTCCTATTCTGAATGACATCCTTGCTGGATAAAGTATTTTGACTGCATATTTTTCCCATTCAGCACATTGAATATATAATGCCACTCTCTTCTGGCCTGCCAAGTTTCTGTGGAGAGATCTACTGAGAACCTGATTTTTCTTCCCTTGTAGATTAAGGGCTTCCCACCACCCCCTGCTGCTTTCAGGATACTTTCCTTATCTGTGTATATTGTAAATTTTACTGTGATATGTTTTGGTGTTGGCCGGCTCTTGTTGGTTTTGATGGGAGTTCTCTATGCTTCCTAAATTTGGATGTCTATTTCTTTCCCCAGGTTATTGAAATTTTCAACTATAATGTGCTCAAATAAACCTCCTTTCCCCATTCTTCTTCTGGGACTCCTATGATATGAATGTTATTACACTTTGTGGGGTCGCTGAGTTCCCTAACTCTACATCTGTGATCCAATACTTTTCTTTTCCATTTCTTTTCAGGTTCATTATTTTCAGTAATTTTATCTTCTATATCACTGATTTGTTCCTCTCCTTCTTCAATCTTTGTTGTCAATACCACTGGTCGGTTTTGCATCTTGGTTATATCATTTTTTTTTACTTTGGACTGATTAGTTTAATTCTTTTTATGTCTGCAGAAAAGGACTTCCTAGTATCTTCTATGCTTTCCTCAAACCTAGTTAGTGTCCTTATGATTGTTGTTTTAAATTCTGGTTTAGGCATATTACTTATACCTCTTTTGATTAGATCCCTGGCTATGACTTCTTGCTCATTCTTTTGGAATGAATTCCTCTGTCTTGGCATTTTGCCTAGATCTCTGTCTTTCATGTGTTAGGAAAGCCTGTTATGTTTCCTGCGCCTGAGAGTAATGGTTATATTAAAAGAAGTCTTGTACTGTCCAAGGCCTGATGCTTCAGGTAGCATATTGGTGTATGCTGTGTGCATTCTGCTATTGTGTTTTGGCTGCTCTTTCCCTCAGATCAATCCTCTGCTGTGATTCTCCTTGCCTGCAATGGGGAGTGTTTGGACCTTGTCCAGTGTGTGGTGAGTTTTAACTATGTATGTTTTGGTCAGCTTGTTAGAAAAGGCTAGATCCTATTTCCCTTAGAGCTGAAGCTTTGCAGCACTCTATGATCAGCAGAGTTGATGTATGCAGGGGCATTTGTGCTGGTCCTCTTGGGGAGGGCCCTGCTGCACTGGTGCTCAGGTCAACTTGCCCCGGTGTAAGAATCTCCAGCCTCCACTGTGGGTGCTGTGTACCTCACTGAAATCTGGACTTGCTGATGGGCAGGGGGAAATCATGTCAGCCTGCTCTCTTTTCCCTGGAGAGTTGAGTTTGCACCTTCCACTGTTCAGGAAGCCCTCACAAAAGAGTGAACATTCTCCCCTCTTGTGTCCCAGGCTTCTGTCAGAACCCTGCTTTCACCCTATCTTTGTCCAAGCTGTCTGCCTGGCTGGCAGCATAGTGGTCTTGTGTTTTATCTCTAGTGCATGGCTGGGTTTCAAAACTCCAAATTTTAGAGTTGTGTCTGGTACTGTGTCTGGTACTGGTTTCTCCCAGAAAAGCAGTCACACGACCATGCAGGGGCTCAGAGTTTATGGTAAAGTGCAGCCAAAAGCTCACTTCCAGGTTAGCTGCCTTCAGCAGGTGCCTCTGCTGCTATGGTAATTAATTGTGCAGCTCAATGGCACCCTCTGTGTCTTTTGTCCCCTGTTGAGGCAGTGCCACCTCTCCCAAACATGTTCCAAGAATGGGAACTGTCTTTCCCAGTGAAACCCAGGTGATCCTCAGACCATGTTGTCCACTCTCAGGTCTCTGCCCTCCTTCCCCATAGGACCACTGTTAAGCCCACCAGGCTTGACCCTGGTGATGGCACGGACTTCTAAAACTTTAGACTTTGAGCTCTACTGCTTGTAAAAATTGTGATAATCAGTCCCTCCCTTTTCCGAGTCAATGATTTTGGGAAAGTGTTTTTCTTGTGCAATCCCCTGTGCACAGCACTCTCTCTCTCCCTCTGTGATCAGGGCTCCCTACCCCCCACAGCACCCGCAGTTCTTTTCTCCCCCAATTCAACTCTCCACAATTCCTATCTTCCATTATGTGGCCATTTTTCTCCCTCTAGATGTGCAGTCTAATCTGTCCTCAGATCAATTTCTTTGACATTCAGAATGATTTGATATTTATCTAGCTTGTGTTCAAGGGACGAGGCAAGCATAGGTCCCCCTATTATTCTGCCATCTTAACTCTTCTCTTGGAGTCAATTTTATTGACATTTTTCAGAGTGAGCTCTTTGTTTTATTTGCTTTGCTGTTTCAGTTTCATTGATTTCTGTTATTATTATTTAATTTTTTTCTGTATGCTTTAGGTTTACATTGCTCTTCTTTTTCTTGATTCTTGAAGTAGAAGCTTAGATTATTGATTGCTATTTTTCTCTCATATATCCATTTAGTGCTATAAATTTCCCCCTCATCAGTGCTTTAACTTTGTGTCATGAATTTTAATATGGAATATTTTCTTTTCTACGTAGTTCATTATATTTTTAGTTCTCTAGAGACTTCCTGTTTGAACCATTGATTATTTAGAAGTGTATTTTTCAGTTTCCAAGTATTTGGAGTTTTTTTCTGTTAAGTTTTTGGTATTAATTTCTAGTTTTCTTCCATTTTAGTTAGAGAACACACTCTGTAGGATTTCTTTAAATTTGTTGAGGTTTGATTTATGACCCTGGATATAGCCTGTTTTGGTAAATTATGTAGGAAGTTGAAAAGAATATTCATTTTGCTATTTATTGTAGTGTTCTGGAAACTTTGATTAGATATTGTTGTTGAATTCTATACCCTTGTTGATTTTCTTCCTAGTTATTCTATCAGTTTTTGAAAGAGAGCTATTGAAATCTCCAACTGTTGGTTTGTAGACTGGTCCCTATACCTAGAGGGCAAGGAGAGATCAAAGAAAGAGGCAGACCACTCCAGGTCAGTAGGTGACATTTTTGATAATAAGGGAACTTACATATAAGTCTTGTCTTGGGTGGCCACAAATGAGTAGATCGCTGCATCCACCTGCTAGAATCTTAGTTTATATAGAGGCCTTAACAGGGTTTGGCATATATGCTGTCCAGATGGTCTCAATAACACATTGCTCTCTCAAGGCTATGTCCTTGATAATGACCCCTACCATGGGAACGGTGAGCCAAATGTACATTCCAACATTAAGAATGCGTTATAAGATGTGATGTGGAAGACAATGAGGACTGCCTCAGGCTCTTGTAGGCAAACCCAATGTCTTTTCCACATATACATCCCCACAAGGGATTATTCATGATTACTCACTCCTCAACTTCCCTTATCCAAGAAATTGGTTTAATTCTTTTAGATCAGTCCAATTGTCAGTCAGGGTTAGGGGCCAAGGTTCATGAGCAATCACCGGCCAAACTGCTCTGAGTTCAGCCCCACTGGTTGCTGTGGTGTTTTCCTGTTTCCATTCAGATGGTGTCAGTATTGGGGCTGAATAGTGAATGCAGTCCATGTGGATAGATGCCCTGACTAGATCTATCTGTATACCAGGCATCAGCAGGAATTTCCCCCACTCCCCTCTACAGGATTCCCACCACAGGAATATGTGAGGGCATTTGGAAAACTTATATACTCCAGGAGCCTAGTAGCTCCTGAATTTCTAGAGACAGTGTGCTGGTGAACATGGTGCTTCTTTGCTGTCAATAGGCATGCTACTTAGTCAAAGTGGGAGTTTGAGCCATGGCGGAGGTGGGTTGATGGCACATATTCTCAACCCACTCCATGATAGGAAGTGAGTTCTTACTATGACAAACTCTTCCTTCATGAGAGGCTCTACCTGAAGAAGTTCTAAGTATGCTGTGGAAAAGCTGTTTGCTCTATGGGGGTATATTGAATTTCTGCCCCCTTTCAGAGATGTGACCAAAATCCTAGAGGCATTGTTTTCTGTTGTCTCTGCCACAGTTCCCAACTCATACCTTCTGGAGTCATGGATACATCTAACTCAAATGACAGCCCTCCTTGGGAGATGCCCAGAGCTTTAATCAGCTTCACTAGTATTTTTGTGTTCTCAAAATACAAAATTTTTGCTCTGATCCCCAGACCTACATGTGACCTTTCTTCACCAGTTGTAAAAGGGATGGAGGCATTGTACCAGGTGGGGAATAAAAGTCCTTCCCAGCCTCAAAATCCCGACAAAAGCTATACCTCTTTCACATTCTTAAGGGATGTATAGACTTGCATCTTGTCAATTACAGCTTGACGACAATGCATATCTTAGCCAACCATACTCCTCCCCAAAACTTTATGAAGGTGCATAAGGCTTGCATTTTCTGTAGGTTTATTGTCCATTCTCTCCTTTGCAGATGTTCCAGCAAAGTTTGCAGAGTGTCCTGCAGCAGAGTCAAGTCCTCACATATTAACATTATATCATCAATGTAATGGGTCCATTTTACTGATGTAGGGAAGGAGAATGGGGACAAATCTTGAGCTACCATCACATAACACATTGTGAGGATATACTATAGCCTTGGGGAAGCAGTTGAAAGATTTATGGTTGCTCCTTTTACATGAAGGCAAATTGATCTTGTGGCCAAGGGTATACTGAAAAAAAAAACCCTTTCCAAGTCCAGGACAACATGGTATACTCCTAGGACCATGGCCAAATTATCTAAGATGTAGTTAGAGAACATACTCTGGAGGATGCAGTGTTGGGCATAGCCACATGGATGTGGGGCACTCCGTTGTTCAGTTCTTAGTAGTCCATGGTTATCTGCCATGAGTCATTTACCTTTTTTTAACTGGCCATACCAGGCCGTTGAAAGCACTATGGACATGTATTAGAGTATACTTGGCTCAAATGTCACCTTTTGTTTATTTCTGGGGGACCAGTGAATGGTGAACTTAACATGAGGTCTCCCATCACCTTCAATGGTCCTCACCTGGAGGCAGTCTTGACCTGTATCCTTTATGTGGGGCATGTGAGGCACTCACCTAGAATAGGACTGTATCCCTGAGGCCTCTCCTAGAGAAGGTAGGGCATCAGGGATGGTAAGGGCAGGTGGAACAGGTCTAAACTGTTGTTCAGGTTTTAAGGCTTTCCAGAGACTAACCAACACAGTGTTGGGTTGCTGGTCTATCTTTTCTTTTCTTTTTTTTTTATTATTATGAAATTTATTGTCAAATTGGTTTCCATACAACACCTGGTGCTCATCCCGACAGGTGCTGGTCTATCTTTTCAGGTGGGGTTCTAGTAGCAAGGTAAATCACATTTACTTCTGTGTTACTTTTAATGGATACTTTACAGCTGATTGGAATAACCTTTTCACTTTCCAAGATCCCTTTCTGTTTCAGGTCTTTCCCACAGCCCATATTCATCCCTGGAATTTGTCAGTTTCCCTCATAACAGTAGTTGATTACCCAATATCATAAATTTCTTGCATCATGACTGCGCTAAGCATGGATATCAGCATCCTATACCAGGTGTTAGGATTAAACTGGAATATCTTGCCTTTCATTTCTTTTTGTTGTTGTTGTTGTTTGTTCTGTTGTGTTTTGGCTTTTAATTTCTGCAGTGAATGTGGCCCAATTAGGGCCTTCAAAGATGGGGGCTTAGATTGCTTGTTTCATTTTCAACTCCCTAAAAATTTGTTCTAACTCATCTATAGATTGTACTCATGGAGATTCCCCTTTATTGGGCCAAGATTCCCTGCAGGCTAGAATAATCCAATCTAGAAGGAAGTAAGTACCTTGAACTCCCTAAGCACCATGCTAGTGGTATGCAGGATATGTGGTGATGTTGGTCATTTTCTCTGTTTCCTGCCCTGTCAGAGAAATGCCTTTGCATTTCTGATTCCCTGACCTCTGGATCCAATAGCTGCACTAACCATGCCTGGATACTTTCCCTGGCCTTTCGTTGGAGTGTGGTAACTATATCAATAAGCTCAGTAGGAGTATATTCTCTCATCATGAACATTTCCTAAATTGGGAGCTGCACTGCTAGTTGGGGTTGCTGCTTTGATTTTTCTTTCCTTTGTATTGGGGCTTGAACAGCAGGGTAATTTTGTGTATTTCATTCTCAATCCCCACAATGTCCTTCTGTCTCCCTCCCTTTCCCAGAGATTCCACCTCTTAGTATCCCTTATCAGGTTTGTGCCCTTCTAGGTTTTCAAAATGGCACACCAAGATCTCTAACTTATTGTTCTTCTTTCCCACCTTGTCTGCCAGCCCTGAAGCTAGAAGAGCAGTGGATAAACACATATCCTTCTCTAACCTCAACTCTTTTTCCAACTTTCCAACTCAAGTTTCTGCCTCTAGTTGGGCATCGGTGGCCAACTGAACTGGCCACAGTAGAGACCAACACACCGTGGCAGCCATTTGCTTTCCTGTTTGGCCACAGTGTGCTATATGCAGTCCTCAAACAAGCACATCAAATCTGCTGATGTTTTCAAGGAATCTCTGGACTACAAGCATCTAACATATGTGCCATCCTTTCCCACACAGAGGTTGATGGCCAATTCAGGATTTCCCTCAATGATAGCCCTTCCCAAGACTCATTTTTCTGATCTCCTGCCTGGCTTGCCAATTGTGGGTTTGCAAACTGGTACCTGCATATGGAAGGCAAAGAAAGACTGAAGAAAGAGGCAGACTACTCCAGGCTTTGGTGGCAGTTTCAATAAACAAAGGAACTTACATACAAGGCTTGTCTTGAGTGACTGCAAGATTAAAGATCTCTGCACCCCCCTGCCAGAATCTTAAAAGTTTATATAGAGGTCTTAGCTGTGTTCAGTTCCACATACCATTGATGGTCTCAACAACACATTCTCTCTCAATACTATGTGCTTGAAAATGGCTCCCACTGTGAAAATGGTGGGCAGAATATATATTCCAAGGACAGGGGAGGGGGTCTGGAGCCTCCAATTGTGTAGGTCCAGCTTCCATGTCAACTGGCAGTCATGTTCTCTAGATTGCTTCCTCCAGCACCAACTATAATTGTGGATTTATCAAAAACAAAAAAAAGAGAGATTAGAGTGGGAGAGAGCCAAAGCATAAGAGACTCTTAAAAACTGAGAACAAACTGAGGGTTGATGGGGGGTGGGAGGGAGGGGAGGGTGGCTGATGTGCATTGAGGAGGGCATCTTTTGGGATTAGCACTGGGTGTTGTATAGAAACCAATTTGACAATAAATTTCATATATTAAAGAAAATAAATAAATAAAAAAATAAAAACCACACTAGAAAAAAAAATTGTTGATTTACCTATTTCTCCTTTCAAAACGGTCAGTTTTTCCTTCACATGATTTGCAGCTCTGCTGTTTGGTGCACAGGCATTTAGGATTGTTATATCTTTTTGGTGGATTAGCCTCCTTATTATTGTAAAATTTCCCTTTATCTAATAGACTCCTTTGTTTTGAAATCAACTTTACCTGATGTTAATATAGCTACTCCTGCTTTCTTTTTATTAATGTTTACAGGATATGTCTTTCTCCATTCTTTTACTTTCAGCATGCTGATATCATTATATTTGAAGTCAGTGTCTTGTAAACAGCATATAGTTGGAATATATATATATGTATATATATACATACATATATAATATTTATACTCAACATGGACTTGAACTCATAACCCCAAGATCAAGAGTTGCATGCTCTACTGACTGAGCCAGCCTGGTGGCCCTGGATAATATATTTTAATCCACTCTGTCAATCTCAGTCTTTTAATTGGTATAATTTGATAATTTAGATTTCTTATAATATTTGATATGTTACAGCTTAAATCAGCCATTTTATTTTTTTGTTTTCTGTATATTCTCTGCTTTTTTTTTAATTTGTTAACGTTTTTACTTATTTTTGAGAGAGAGAGAGAGACAGAGAGACAGAGAGACAGAAAACTAGTGAGGGATGGGCAGAGAGAGAGGGAGACACAGAATCAGAAGCAGGTTCCAGGCTCTGAGTTGTCAGCATAGAACCTGATGCAGAGCTCAAACCCACAAATTGTGAGCTCATGACCTGAGCCGAAGTAGGACACTTAACCAACTGAGCCACCCAGGTGCCCTGTGTTCTCTACTTTTTGTTTCTGTCTTTCTTGTTTGGGTTACTTGAACATATTTGTAGAGTTTTGTTTTATTATTTATAGTGTTCTGAAGTGTTTCTCTTAGTATAGCTTTTTTAGTGGTTGCTATTGGTATTGTATTATACACACATAACTGTCAAAGTCTATTTTCTTTGAAATTTTACAGTTTCAGTGAGGTAGAGAAACCTTATCTCACTTTACCTCTCTTTACCCACAAAATATATACCTCCCACATAAAATATAATTGTTTAAATATTTTCTCCACATACATTTAGAACCACATCAGATAGTGTTGGACTTTTTATTTCCACCATTAAACATAATTTAAAAGAGTCCAGAGAGAGGGAAAGTATATTGGATTTACCCATATTTTTGCCTGTGATGCCTTTTTCTTTTTTCCTGATATTTTTAGGTTCCTGCTTTTATCATTTTCTTTTTGTTTAAAGGAGTTCCCTTAGCCATTCTTTTAGAGTTGGTCTGCTGATGAAAAGTTCTGCCCGATTTTCTTTCTCTGAAACTGTCTTGATCTCCTTCATTCCTGAAGAATATTTTTGCTGGATATAGGTTTTCTGCATTGACTTTTTTTAGCACTTGAAAATGTACCACTTCTTAAGTCTAGCCTCCATAGTTTCTAAAATGGTTCATGTGAATTGTTTTCCCTGTACAGGTAAGGAGAAATTTCTCACATTCATTTCAAGATTTTTATTATGATTTTATTTAATTTTATTTGCCTTTCGTCATTGAAAGTTTATAATGTGTCCTGTTGTGGACTTCAACAAAGTGTTAATCAGCTTCTTGAATTTGTAAGTTTGGATATTTTCCCCAATTTATGAATATTTGTAATTTGATTACTTGTTCAGCCCCATGCTCTGTCTTCTCTCTTTCTAGAACTCTGGTAACCAAAATGTTGTAGTCTCACTGGTCCCTGAGAATCTAGTCTTTTTTTTTAAAGTCTATTTCCTCTTGTTGCTCACATTGGTAATTTCTATTGTTCTATCTTCCAGTTCACAGATGCTTTCCTCTGTCTCTTTCACTATGCTCTTGAGTTCATACATTGTGTTTTAAATTTTAATTATTATATTTTTCAGTTCTAAAATTTCAGTTTGGTTGTTCTTTATATCTTGTACTTCTTTTTTTTTAATTTTTATTTAAATTCCAGTTAGCATACAGAGTTATATTCATTTTAGGTGTACAATATAGTGATTCAACACTTCCATACATCCCCTGGTGCTCATCACAAGTGCACTCCTTAATCCCCATCACCTATTTAATCCATCCCTCCACCCACCTCCCCTCTGATAACCATCAGTTTGTTTTCTATAGTTAAGAGTCTGTTTCTTGGTTTCCCTCCCCCCTTTTTTCTTTGCTCAATTTTCTATTTATTTGCAGGTACTTTTGTTTCTTCACTTTTCTCAAGCATGTTCCTAACTGCTTATTAGGATATTTTGGTGTTGGGGGCACCTAAGTGGCTCAGTCATTTAAGCATCTGACTTTGGCTTAGGTTATGATCTCATGGTTCGTGAATTCAAGCCCCACATACGGCAGTCAGCGCAGAGCCTGCCTCAGATCCTCTGTCTTCTCTCTCTGCCCCTCCCCTGCTCACACACACAATCTCTTTTTCCTTGTCTCTCACAAAAATAAACAATAAAACAATTTTTAAAAAAGAATAAAAGCATGTTCCTAATTGCTCATTATAATATTTTGGTGTTGTGGGCACCTGGGTGGCTCATTTGGTTAAGTATCTGACCTTGGCTCTGGTCATGATCTCACAGTTTGTGAATTCAAGCCCCATGTCTGGCTCTGTGCTGACAGCTCAGAGCCTGGAACCTGCTTCAGATTCTGTCTCTGTCTGTCTCTGACCCCTCCCCTGCCCATGCACTGTCTCTCTCTCAAATATAAATAAACATTAAAAAATTAAAAAAAGAATATTTTGGTATTGTGTGTAAGTGATGAATTACTAAATTCTACACCTGAAACTAGTATTACACTGTATGTTAATTAACTGGAATTTAAATAAAAATGAAAACAACACAAAATTTTAAAAAAGAATATTTTAATAATAGCTGGTTTAAAATTATTAGATAGTTCTAATATCACTGTCATCTTGGTGGTGCAATCGTTTTATTTTTTAAAATATATTTGAGATATATGAATTACAAAAAAAACTGTGTGACTTTAAGGTGCACAATGTGTTGATTTGATGCACTTATATATTGAAAAATGACTACAATCATAGTGGTAGCTAACACCATCATCCTGTCACATAATTGTCATTTCTGTTTTTGTGGTAAGATCATTTAAGATCTACTTTCTTAGCAACTTTAAAGTACATAATATTGTTAGCTATAATCACCATGTTGCATATTAGATTTGGCATTATTTATCTTATAACTGTAATTTTGTAACTTTTGACCAACATCTCCCCATGTTCCTCAGCCCCCAGCCTCTGGTAACTACCATTCTATTCCATGTGAGTTCAGCTTTTTTAGACTTCACATATAAATGATATACATTGTCTTTCTCGGTCTGACTTATGTCACATAACATAATACCCTAAATGGTCTATCCATGTTGTTGCAAATGGGAGGGTTTCCTTCTTCTTTATGGCTGAATAATAATTCATTAAATATCATATCTTCTTTATCCACTCATCTGTTGACAGACACTTAGGATGTTTTCATATCTTAGCTCTTGTAAATAATGCTTCAATGAATATGGGAGCGCATATATAATTTTGAATCCTGTTTTCATTCCCTTTGGATTATACCCACAAATGTTGGTATTTCTATTTTTAATTATTTGAGGAATCTTCATGCTGCTGTCCATAGTCACTGTACCAATTTAAATTCCCACAAACAGTGCACAAGGGTTCCTTTTCCTCCACATCCTCCCCAACATTTGTTATCTCTTGTCTTTTTTTATAATAGCTGTTTTAACAGGTGTGAGATAACATCTCATTGTGGTTTTGATTTGCATTTCCCTGATGATTAGTGATGTTGAGCACGTTTTCATGTACCTGTTCTCCAATTGTATGTCTTCATTGAAAAAATGTGTCTTCTGCTCATTTTAAAATGGCTTTGTTTGTTTTTTGCTATTGAGCTGTATGAGTTTTTAATATATTTTGGACACTAAACATGTATCAGGTACATAATATGCAAATATTTTTTCCCATTACATAGGTTGACTTTTCATTTTGTTGATTGTTTTTCTTTTGCTATGCAGAAGGGTTTTAGTTTGATGTAATCCTACTAATTACTTTTGCTTTTGATGTCATATCCAAAAAATTATTGCCAATCAAGGAGAGTTTCTCTTTTCTTCTAGAGTATTACAATTTTATTGTTTTATGTTTTTATGTCTTTAATCTACTTCAGATCAATATTTGTAAGTGGTGTAATATAGGAGTTCAATCTAATTTTTCTGCGTGTAGTTATCCAATTTTTATAACACAATTTATTTCAGAGACTATCTTTTTCTCATTGAATATTTTTGGTTCCCTTGTCAAATATTAGTTTATCGTATATG
This sequence comes from Acinonyx jubatus, assembly GCF_027475565.1. Lineage (NCBI taxonomy): Eukaryota > Metazoa > Chordata > Mammalia > Carnivora > Felidae > Acinonyx > Acinonyx jubatus. Next base: position 58,199,264 of record NC_069389.1, on the reverse strand, counting down.
TAGGTGTTTATTCCTGCGTTCTGTTTTTTTTTTTTTTTTTTTTTGAGAGAGAGAGAGAGAGAGTTGAGAGGGCAGGGGCAGGGGGGAGAGAGACTCTTAAGCAGGCTCCATGCCCAGCATAGGGCCTATCACAAGGCTTGATCTCACAACTGTGAGATCATGACCTGGGCCAAAATCAGGAGTCAGACACTTAACCGACTGAGCCACCCAGGCGCCCCTATTCCTGGGTTCTTGATTCCATTGTTCTATTTTTATGCCACAACAATATTTTTATTACTATAGCTTTGTAGTATAGTTTGAAATCAGGAAGTCTGATGCCTCCTGTTTTGTTCTTTCTCAGGATTGCTTTGGCTATTCAAGGTCTTTTGTGGTTCCATATATATTGTAAGGTTTTGTTTTCCATTTCTGTGAAAAAATACCATTTGAGTTTTGATAAAATTTGCATTGAATCCATAGATGGCTTTGGGTAGTATGGATATTTTAACAATATTAATTCCTCTCATTTATGAACACAGTATATCTTTTCATTTGTTTTGTCTTCTTCAATTTCTTTTATCAAAATCTCATTGTTTCTATGTACAGATCTTTCACTTTCTTGGTTAATTTATTTCTGAGTATTTTATTATTCTTAATGCTATTGTGAAGCATCTTTATTTCTTGTTAAGATATTTCCTTATTAGTGGGTAGAAACACAACTGATTTCTTTGTTTTGATTTTGTATTCTGTAAACTCACTGAATTTGTTGGTTACTTCCAGTGGTTTGTTTGGTTGAGTCTTTAGGATTTTCTCTATAAAAGATTATGTCATTTGCAAAAATATAATTTCACTTTTCCTTTTCAATTTGGATGCCTTTTATTTATTCATCTTGATACACTTGTCAAACTAGGACTTCCAGTACCATATTGAATAAGAGTGGTGAGAGTGGGCACCCTTGTCTTCTTGATCTTAGAGGAAATATTATAAACCTTTCACCTTTGAGTATGTTAATTGTGGGTTTGTTGACATGGTCTTTATTATGTTGAGGTATATTCCTTCTATACCAAATTTGTTGAAGGGTTTTTTTTATCATGAAAGGTTTTTTTAATTTTTAAAAGTTTTATTGGAATTTAATTGATGCATAACATTGTACAATTTCAAGGTATACAAATATAGTGCTTTGATATATGTATATATTGAAAAATGATTACAATAAAATTAGCTAACATTCATCACCTCACATAGTTACAATTTTTCCCTTCAGTTGAGAACTTTAAGATCTACTCTCTTAACAACATTCAAATATAAAATACAGTATTGTTAACTATAGTCATCATGTTGTACATTACACTCCCACTACTTACTTATAAGTGGAAGTTTGTACTTTTTGACCATCTTCACCTAATTTCCCCACCCATGACTCCTGTTTTGGTGACCAAGAATCTGTTCTCTATATCTATGGCTTTTAACTTTTTGTTTTGCTTTTTAGATTTCACATATAAGGGAGATTATACAGTATTTGTCTTTCTCTGTCTGATTTATTTCACTTAAGCATAATGCCTTTAGGGGCCATCCATGTTGTCACAAATGGCAATATTTCCTTCTTTTTGTGGCTGAATGGTATTCTGCTGTGTACACATACCACAACATTTTATTTATTCATCCATCAGTGGATACTTAGCATGTTTCCATATCTAGGCTACTGTAAATAATGTTGCAATGAACATGTAGGTATAGATATCTCTTCAGGACACTGATTTCATTCCCTTTGAATATATATCCAGAAGTGGAATTGCTGGATCATATGGTAGATCTATTTTTAATTTTTTGAGGAACCTCCATACTGTTTTCCATGGTGGCTGCACCAATTTACATTCCCAGCAACAATGTACAAGGGTTCCCTTTTCTTCGTACTCTTGCCAGCATTTGTTATCTCTTGTCTTTTTGGTGGTAGCCATTCTAACAGCTGTGAGGTGATGCCTCATTTTAGTTTTTATTTGCATTTCCTAGATGATTTGTAATGTTTAGCATGTTTTCATGTACCCATTAGCCATTTGCATATCTCCTTTGTAAAAATGTTTATTAAGTTATTTGCACATTTTTTAATCGGATAATTTTTGTTGTTACTGAGTTTATGAGCTCCTTATATTTGGATATTAATCCCTTATCAAATATATGGTTTGCAATATTTTGTCCCATTCCATAGTTTGCTTTTTCATTTCATTGATTGCTTCTTTTGCTGTGCAGAAACTTCTTAGTTTGATATATTCCCGTTTGTTTATTTTTGTTTTGTTTTTTTTTTTGTTCTGTGTGCTTTAGGTATCATAGCCAAGAAACTATTGTGACGATCCATGTCAAGTATATTTTCCCTTTTTTCTTCTAGGAGCTTTATGGTTTCAGGTCATACATTTTTTTAATTAAATTTTTTTTAAATATTTATTTATTATTTTGAGAGAGAGGGGCGGGCAGAGAGAGAGGGAGACACAGAATCTGAAGCAGGGTCTAGGCTCTGAGCTGTCAGCACATAGCCTCACATGGAGCTTGAACTCATGGACTGCAAGATCATGGCCTGAGCAGAAGTTGAATGCTTAACCAACTGAGCCACCCAGGCACCCCTCAGGTCATACATTTAAGCCTTCAATTCGTTTTAAGTAAACTGTTGTGAATTTCACTCTTTTGTATGTGAATATCCAATTTTCCTAAATATCCATTTATTGAAGAAACCTTTTTTTCTCTATCAAGTAAGTATTCTTGCCCTCCTTGTCAGATAAGTTGACCATACACGGATGGGTTTACTTCTGGGCTCTTAATTTTGTTCCATTGCTCTACATGTCTGTTTTTATGGCAGTAACACACTGTTTTAATTACTTTAGCGTTGTAATATAGTTTGAAACCATGAAGTATAATGCCTCCAGCTTTGTTCGTCTAAAAATTGTTTTGGCTACTTGGGGTTTGTGATTTCACATAAATTTTAGGATTGTTTCTTCTATTTCTGTAAAAAATGCCACTAGAATCTTGACAGGGATTATATTGAATCTACATGTAGCTTTGGGTAGTATATACATTTTAACAATATTAATTATTTCAACCTATGAATATGGGATATCCTTCCATTTATTTGTGTCTTCTTCAATTTCTTTTATGAATATATTTTAGTAGTGAGTGTAAAGGTCTTTTACCTCCTCGGTTAAATTTATTCCTAACTATATAATTTTTTGATGTTCTTGTAAATAAGATTTTCTATTTTTTTCAAATAGTTTATTGTTAATGTAGAGAAACACTACTGATTTTGTATGTTGATTTTGTATCCTGTAACTTTATTGAATTTGTTTATTAGTTTTAACATTTTTATAATGGAGTCTGTGGGATTGTCATCTACAAATGTCATCTATGAGTAGAGAGTTTCCTTTTCAATTTGCAGGACTCTAATTTTTCTTGCCTAATTGCTCTGGCTAGGACTTCCAATACTATGTTGAATAAAAGTGATGATTTTGGGCATCTTCGTCTTTAAATTGTTCCTTAACACCTCTCTAAATGCATTTCACAATGGTTGTCACATCCATTCACTGCAATAACATTGATTTCAATGCAGGAAGCAGGTAGCACTCTTAACAAACATCTTTTTTACATGTGTCACACACTTGTCTATATGCAATACAGAACCATTAATACATCCATTTACTGATATAACACTGGTTTCAAGATTGCAGTAAGTAGTAATCTTAAAACAATATTTATTGCAACTCATTAAACACTTCTCTACACACATCACAGAATGGCTGTATCATACATAACCTGATATAGCACTGTCTGAATGCATCAAATAAGTAACACTCTTCCAAAAACTCCTTTACATATGTTCTTAAACACTTCTCCATGCATTACAGAATGGGCATCATATTAATTCACTGTAATAACACTGTTCTCAATGTAGCAATCAAGTAGTGTTCTTAGAAACATCTTTATTACAACAGTTTTTAAGCACTTTTTTACATGCATTACAGATTGGCTTCCACTTCAATTCTTTGATATAACACTATTTTCAAGGTAGCAAGCCACATTCTTTGAAACATTTTTTTTCCAAATTTTTATTTAAATTCTAGTTACTTAACATATAGTGTAATATTGGTTTCAGGAGTAGAATTTAGTGATTCATCACTTACATATAACACCCAGTGCTCATCACAACAAGTGCCTTCTTTATACCCATCACCTATTTAACCCAATCCCCCCATTCACCTCCCCTCCAGTAACCCTCAGTTTATTTTCTGTCCCTAAGAGCCTCTTATGGTTTGCTTCTCTCTTTTTTCCCATCCCCTATGTTCATCTGTTTTCCTTCTCAAATTCCACATATGAGTGAAATCATATGGTGTATGTCTATGTCTGATTTATTTCGCTTAACACAATACACTTTAGCACCATCCACATCATTGCAAATGGTAAGATTTCATTCTTTCTGATGGATGAGTAATATTACATTGTCTATACATACTGCATCTTTATCTATTCATCAGTCAGTGGACATTTGGGCTCTTTCCATAGTTAGTCTATTGTTGATAATGCTGCTATAAATATTGGGGGCATGTGCCCCATCAAATCTATATTTTTGTATCCTTTGGGAAATAACTTAGTAGTGCAATTGCTGGGTCATGGTGTAGTTATATTTTTAACTTTTTGAGAAACCTCCATACTGTTTTCCAGAGTGGCAAACTAGTTTGCATTCCAACCAGCAGATTAAGAGGGTTCTCCTTTCTCCACATCCTCAAGAACATCTGTTATTTCCTGTGTTGTTAATTCTAGCCTGATAGGTGTGAGGTGGCATCTCACTGTAGTTCTGATTTTTATTTCCCTGATGATGAGTGATGCTGAGCATCTTTTCATGTGTTTATTACCCATATGCATGTCTTCTCTAGAAAAAATGTCTATTCATGTCTTCTGTCCATTTCTTAACTGGATTATTTATCTTTTGGGCATTGAGTTTGTAAGTTCTTTATAGATTTTGGACACTAAACCTTCATCTGATCTGTCATTTGCAAATATCTTCTCCCATTCCATAAGTTGTCTTTTTTTAAAAATTTGCATCCAGGTTAGTTAGCATATAGCGCTATAATGATTTCAGGAGTAGATTCCAGTGATTCATCCCCTATGTATAACACTCAGTTCTCATCCCAACAAGCGTCCACCCTAATGCCCCTTACCCAAATGGGTAAGCTCACCCACCCACCCACAACCCCTCCAGAAACCCTCAGTTTGTTCTCTGTATTTAAGAGTCTATTATGTTTTGTCCCCCTCCTTGTTTTTATATGATTTTTGCTTCCCTTCTCTTATGTTCATCTGTTTTGTATCTTAAATTCCTTAATGAGTGAAGTCATATGATATTCGTTTTTCTCTGGCTCATTTCACTTAGCATAATATCCTCTAGTTCCATCCATATAGTTGCAAATGGCAAGATTTCATTCTTTTATAAAATTTTTAAAAAAGTTTTATTTATTTTTGACAGAAAGAGAGAGAGAGAGACAGAGCATGAACAGGGGAGGGGCAGAGAGAGAGGGAGACAGAATCTGAAGCAGGATCCAGGCTCTGAGCAGTCAGCACAGAGCCCGATGTGGACTCGAACCCACAGACCACGAGATCATGACCTCAGCTGAAGTCGGATGCTCAACCAAGCCACCCAGGTGCCCCAAGATTTCATTCTTTTTGATTGCCAGGTAATACTCCATTGTGTATACATACCACAACTTCTTTATTCATTCATCCATCGATGGACATTTGGGCTCTTTCCATTCTTTGGCTATTGTCGATAGTGTTGCTATAAACATTGGGATGCATGTGCCCCTTTGAAACAGCACACCTCTGTCCCTTGGATAAATACCTAGTAGTTCAATTGCTGGATCATAGGGTAGTTCTAGTTTTAATTTTTTGAGGAACCTCCATACTGTTTTCCAGAGTGGCTGCACCAGTTTGCATTCCCATCAGCAGTGCAAAAGAGATCCTTTTTCTCTGCATCCTCACCAACATCTGTTGTTGCCTGAGTTGTTTATTTTAGCCATTCTGACAGGTGTGAGGTGGTATCTCATTGTGGTTTTAATTTGTACTTCCCTGATGTTGAGTGATGTTGAGCATTTTTTCATGTGTCTGTTAGCCATCTGGATGTCTTCTTTGGAAAAGTGTCTATTCGTGTCTTTTGCCCATTTCTTCACTGGATTATTTGTTCTTTGAGTGTTGAGTTTGATAAATTCATGATAGATTTTGGATACTAACCCTTTATCTTATATGTCATTTGCATATATCTTCTCCCATTCCATCGGCTGTATTTTAGTTTTGCTGATTGTTTCCTTTGCTGTGCAGAAGATTTTTATCTTGATGAGGTCCCAATAGTTCGTTTTTGCTTTTGTTCCCCTTGTCTCTGGAGACATGTTGAGTAAGAAGTTGCTGTGGCCAAGGTCAAAGAGGGCTTTGCCTGCTTTGTCCTCGAGGATTTTGATGGCTTCCTGTCTTATGTTTAGGTTTTTCATCCATTTTGTTTATTTTTGTATATGGTGTAAGAAAGTGGTCCAGGTTCATGTTCCTGCGAGTTGCTGTCCAGTTTTCCTAGCACCATTTGCTGAAGAGACTGTCTTTATTCCTTTGGATATTCTTTCCTGTTTTGTCAAAGGTTAGTTGGCCATACGTTTGTGGGTCCATTTCCGGGTTCTTTATTCTGTTCCATTGATCTGAGTGTCTGTTTTTGTGACAGTACCATAGTGTTTTGATGATTACAGTTTTTTACTACATCTTGAAGTCTGGGATTGTGATGCCTCCAGCTTTGGTTTTCTTTTTCAGGATTCTTTGGCTATTCAGGGTCTTTTCTGGTTTGAAACATCTTATTACAAATGTTCTTAAACATGTTTCTACATGAATTACAGTATGGCTGTCTCATCCAATCATTCATATAACAGTGATCCAAATGTAGCAAGGCAATAGCACTGTTTCTTGGTTTGTCCCTCTCTCTTCTTTTACCCTTGCTTATTTGTTTTGTTTTAAAAAAAAAAGTCCAGGGATGCCTTGGTGCCTCAATTAGTTGAGTGTCCAACTCTTGGTTTCAGATGAGGTCATGATCTCACAATTCATGAGTTCAAGCCCCACATGGGGCTTCATGCTGACAGTGTGAATCCTGCTTGGGTTTATCTTTCTTACTCTCTCTCTCTCTCTCTCTCTGCCCCTCCCTGACTCATATTTTTTTCCTCCCTCTCTCTCTCAAAATAAATAAATAAACTTAAAAAGAATTTAAAATTCCAAATGTGAGCGAGACCATATGGTATTTATCTTCCTCTGACATTGTTATTTTGTTTATTTTTTTTAATGTTTATTTATTTTCGAGAGAGAGAAAGAGAGAGACAGACAGACAGAGAACTAGCAGGGAAGGGGCAGAGAGAGAGACACACACAGAATCCGAAGTGGGCTCCAGCCTCCAAGCTGACAGCACAGAGCCTGACGCAGGGCTCAAACTCACAAACCACAATCTCATGACCTGAGCCGAAGTCAGATGCTTAACTGACTGAGCCACCCAGGTGCCCCTGTTTAGCTATATACTCTGTAGCTCTATCCATGTCATTGCAAATGGCAAGATTTCATTCTTTGTAATGGCTGAATAATATTCCATTGTCTGTATACACACACACACACACACACACACGCACACACACACACACACACCTTCTTTATCCATTCATTTATTGGTGGACACTTGGGCTGTTTCCATAGCTTGGCTATTGTAAATAATAATGCTGTAATAAATATATGGGTGGATGTGTACCTTTGAATTGTGGGTTTTTTTTTTTTGAGGTAAATACCCAGTAGTGCAATTACTGGGTTGTAGGGTAGTTCTATTTTTAATTTTTTTGAGGAACCTCCATACTGTTTTCCACTATGGCTGCACTAACTTGCATTCCCAACAAGAGTGCATGAGGGTTGCTTTTCCTCAACATCCTTGCAAACACTTGTTGTTCCTTGTATTTTTTATTTTAGCCATTCTGACAGGTGTGAGGTGATATCTCATTGTGGTTTTCATTTGTATTTCCCTGATGATGAGTGATGTTGAGCATCTTTTTATGTGTCTGCTAGTCATCTGTATGTCTTCTTTGGAAAAATGTCTATTCATGTCTTCTGCCCATTTCTTAACTGGATTATTTGTTCTTTGGGTGTTGAGATTGGTAAATTCTTTTTATGTTTTGGATACTCACCCTGTATAAGATACATCATTTGCAAATATCTTCTCCCATTCTGTAGTAGGTTGCCTTTTAATTTTGTTGATTGTTTCCTTTGCTGTGCAGAAGCTTTTTATCTTGACGAAGTTCCAATGATAAAACCATTGCTTTTGTTTCCCTTACTTCAGAGACGTATCTAGTAAGAAGTTGCTACAGCCGATGTCAAGAAGTTACTGCCTGTGTTCTCCTCTAGGATTTTGATGGTTTCCTGCCTCACACATACGTATTTAATCCATTTTGAATTTAATTTTTGTGTATGGTGTCAGAAAGTGGTCCAGTTTCATTCTTTTGCATGTTGCTGTCCAGATTTCCCAACACCATTTATTGAAGAGACTGTATTTTTCTATTCAATATTCTTTCATGCTTTGTTGAAGATTAATTGACCTTATAATTGTGGGTTTATTTCTGTGTTTTCAATTCCATAGACCTATGTATCTATTTTTGTGCTGGTATAATACTTTTTAAATCACCACAGCTTTCTAATATAACTTGAAGTCTGGAATTGTGATGCCTCCAGGTTTGCATTCCTTTTCAAGGTTGCTTTGGCTATTTTTTTTGTGTGTGTGTGTGTGTGTGTGGTTGCATACAAATTTTATAATTCTCTGTTCTAGTTCTGTGAAAAATGCTATTGGTAGTTTGATAAAGATTGCATTAAATGTGAAGATTGCTTTGGGTAGTATAGATATTTTAACAATATTTTTCTTCCATTTCACGAGCATGGGATGTCTTTCCATTTCTTTGTGTCATTAGTTTCTTTCATAAATGTTTTATAGTTTTCAGAATAATGGTCTTTCACCTCTTTAATTAGGTTTATTCCTAGGCAATTTATTATTTTTGGTGTCATTGTAAATGGGATTGTTTTCTGAATTAATTTCTCTATCTGCTGCTTCATTGTTAGTATATTGAAAGACAATCATCTCTGCACATTGATTTTGTATCCTGAAACTTTAGTGAACTCATTTATCAGTACTAATATTTTTTGGTGGAATCTTTTGGTTTTTTTTTTTTATATATCATATCATGTCATCTACAAATAGTGAAAGTTTTACTTCTTCCTTATCAATTTACATGCCTTTTATTTCTTTTTGTTGTCTGATAGCTGGGGCTAGGACTTCCAGTACTATGTTGAATAAAATTGGTGAGAGTGGACATCCTTGTCTTGTTCCTGACCTTAGGGGTAAAGCTCTGTTTTCCCCCTTAGAGCATGATGTTTGCTCTGGGTTTTTCATATAAGACATTACTATGTTGAAGTATCTTTCCTCTAATATTACTTTGCTGAGGACTTTTGTCATGAATGTATGTTGTACTTTGTCAAATGCTTTCTTTAATCCATTGTAATGATCATATAGTTTTTGTCATTTCTCTTATTGATGTGATGTATCACATTGATTTACAAATACTGTACCACTGTTGCATAATGGTAATAAATCCTACTTAATCTTGGAGAATGATTTTTTTTAATGTATTTCTGGGTAAGACTGGTTCCTAGAATTATTTTGAGGATTTTTGAATCTATGTTCAGCACAGATATAGGCCTGTAGTTGTCTTTTATGTGTGTGTAGTGTCTTTATTGGTTTTGGTATCAGGGTAATGCTGGCCTCAAAGAATGAAATTGGAAGTTTTACTTCCTCTTCTATTTTGTAAAATAGTTTGAGAAGAATAGGTATTAATTCTTCTTTAAATGTTTTGTAGAATTCCCCTGCGAAGCCATCTGGTCCTCAAATTTGTTTTTTGTTTTTTGGGGTTTTTTTGATGTGTTTTGATTACTGATTCAATGTCCTTACTGGTAACCAGTCTGTTCAAATTTTCCATTTCTTCTACTTCATATTTGATATGTTATCTTTTTCTAGGAATTTATACATTTCTAGTTTGTCCAATTTTTTAGCATATAATTTTTCAAAATACTCTCTTACAATTGTTTGTATTTCTGTGATGTTGGTTGTTATTTCTCCTTTCATTTGTGATTTTGTTTCAGTCCTTTCTCTGTTTCACTCTCTCTCTATATATCTCTTTTGATGTGTCTGACTAAAGGATCATCAATTTTCTTTGTCTTTTCAAGGAACCAGCTCCTGCTTTCATTGATCTGTTCTATTATCTTTTTAGTTTCTATGTTATTTACTTCTGCTCTAATCTTTGTTATTTCCTTTCTTGTCCTGTTTTTGCATTTTGTTTGTTGTTCTTTTTCTAACTCCTTTATGTGTAAGGTTAGGTTGTTTGAGATTTTTCTTGCTTCTTGAGGTAAGCCTGTATTGTAGTAAACTTAGAATCCCTTTTGCTGCATTCCAAAGGTTTTGGACTGTTGTGTTTTCATTTTCATTTGTTTCCACGAATTTTTGTATTTCTTCTGTGATTTATTCGTCGACCCAATCTTTGTTTAGTAACATGTTATTTAACCTTCATGTATTTTTGGTCTTTCCAGATTTTTTCTTGTGGTTGATTTCTAATTTCACTGTGCTATGGTCAGAAAAGAGGCATCTAAGTCTTCCATCTATTTTAATTCATTGAGGCTTGCTTTTTGGCCTAATTTTGATCTATTCTGGAGAATGTTCCATGTACTCTTGATAAGAATGTGTATTCTGTTATTTTAGGATGGAATGTTCCAAATATATCTGTTAAATCCATCTGTTCCAATGTATTATTCAAAGCCATTCTTTTCTTGTTGATCTTCTGCTTAGATGATGTGTCCATTGATGTAAGTGGGGTGTTAAAGTCCCCTACTATTATTGTATTATTATTAATTAGTTCCCTTATGTTTGTTATTAACTGTTTTATGTACTTGGGTTCTCCCATACAGAGTGCATAAATATGTACAATTGTTATATTTTCTTGAGTGATTATTCCCTTTATGATTATATAGTGTCCTTCTTTGTCTCTTTCATGGACTTTGTTTTAAAGTCTATTTTATCCAATATAAATATTGCTCTCCTGGCTTTCTTTTGACATTCATTTGCATGATAAATGTTTTCCCATTTCTTCACTTTCACTCTACAGGTTTCTTCAGTTCTTAAATGAGTTCCTTGTAGGCAGCAGATAGGCGGGTCTTGTCTTTTTATCCACTGTTTCATCCTATGTCTTTTGATTGGAGCATTTAGTCCATGTACATTCAAAGTAATTATTGATAGATATGTATTTATTGCCATTTTGTTACTTGTCTTGTAGTTGTTTTTGAAGTTTCTTTATTTTTTGCATATCTACTAACATTGTTTGATTTGTGGCAACAATTCAGTTTATATATAGCATCTTCTGCATATAGCAGTCTATGTTAAGCTGTAGTTCACTTAATTTTGAACTCAGTCTTTACTTTTCTTCTCTCCACATTTCAGATATTTGATATCATCATTTACATCCTTTTACTTTGTACTTCTCTTGACTAGTTTTGACAGATATATTTTATTTTCTTTTGCTTTTGTGCTTCCTATTTTTCTTACACTTATTTATTGTTTTTATTTTCCATTCCCAATGTCTCCCTTTTAGTGGTCATAAAATCTTTTAACATTTTTGTTTGGGAATCTTTTTTAAAAAGTTTTATTTATGTTGAGAGAGAGAGAGAGAGAGAGCAAGCAGAGGAGGGGCAGAGAGAGAGAGGGAGAGAGAAAATCTCAAGCAGGCTCTGCACTGCCAGCACAGAGCCTGACATGGGGCTCACACCCACAAACCATGAGATCATGACCTGAGCCAAAACTAAGAGTCAGATGCTAAACCACTTAACCAACAGAGCCACCCAGATGCCCCTGGGAAACTCTTTATCTCTCCTATTCTGAACGATCGACTTGGTGGATATACTGTATTCTTGGTTGAAGATATTCCTTTTTCAGCACTTTGAATACATCATGCCACTCCCTTCTGGTCTGCAAAATTTCCACTGAAAAATCAGCTTATATACTTATGGGATTTCTTTGTATGTAAGTGTCTTCTTTTCCCTTGTAACCTTTAAAATTCTTTATTACTATTTTTTTTGCCATTTTAATTACTATGAGTCTTGTTGGACCTCCTTGGGTTGAATTTGTTTGGGATTCTTGGTACCTCCTGAATTTGGATCTGTTTCCTTCCCCAACTCAAAAAGTATTCAGCTATTATTTCTTCAGATATATTTTTTACCCCCTTTCTGTCTTCTTCTGGGATCCCTATAATGCAAATGTTTTTATGCTTGATGATATCACTGAGTTTTCTATTATGCAGTGTTTTTTTTGTCCCTGTTCACCCTGACTGCTTTCCATACTCTATCCTCTTGCTTGCTCTCTGTGATGTTAGTGAGACCAGGCAGGCTCTGAGGGGACATGACAGCAGAAAGGCTTGAGGCAAGGTGTCAATGTTAGGAAAATTTGTACTGAGCTGTGAGTCCTAGGCTGGATTCCCCACAGCATGGTGCTTGCCAAGTTCATGGAGTGTGGTGGCAGTGGTGCGGTTGGTGGTGGTCTAGAGAATGATACATCTGTGTGGGTGGCAGCAGGGCAGGACATGCAAGGGGCATTATCAAATTTGTACTGAGCTGCTAGTCTTAGGCTGAATTCCCTGAAGTGCAGTGGCAGTTGGCACACAGCAGCAGCTGCAGCCTGTGTTACAGCTTGTGTGCATGTGGTGGCTGGGCACAACATAGGGCATCTGTGTGCAAGGGGCTAGGCATACCATGGCATCTGTGTGTGTGGTGGCTGGGTGTGGACTTGAGGAGCTAGTAAAACTTGCACTGAGCCACTAGCCCTAGGCTGGATCCCCCAAAGCACATTGGCCACGGGGGCATGGTGTGTAGAGGCAGCAGCTGTGCTGGGTGCTCATGGCATTAACAAAATTTGTGTTGAGCCCAGGGCAGAGACCAGCAGGCTTGGAGTAGGCAAGTCCTCAGGAGAACTCATGGTCAGGGTACACTGCTAACTGGTTAAGTATCTGTGCAGTACCACCTTCCATAGGTGGCTCTGTATTTATGCTGAGGCGCAGGGGAGGAAAATGGCAACTGATAGCTCCTTTGTTCCCAGAGAATCCCCTAACATGCTCTGAAATAAGTATAAACAGATCTCCCTCCTGTTGTGCAAGCTATGAATTCTATATTACCTTTCTGTGGGCTGATGTCTCTTTAAGGGCAGAGACCCAACTTTCCCTTGCCTTCCTGGTTTGCCCACTGCTGAGTCAACTGACTTTTGATGCTCCAGGCTCTAAGTCCACTGGTTATACATACTCAGAGAATTCAGCCACTCTGGTTTTCAAAGCCAGATATTATGAGGATTCATTTTCCCTTTTGGGGCTCCCTGGTGCTTTTCCCTCTCCATGACCACAGCTCCTTCCCTCCTGTGCACAGCTCCTGACGTCCATTTTTGCCCTTCCTAAACTCTCTGATGCAGCTTCCTCTCTACATTTAGTTATGGAGTTTGATCTGCTAGTCGTCAGATAGCTCTCCAGTTTATTGACTTGAATGTGAAAGATGTTTAGTTGTAAACATAGGAGAGGTGAGCTTAGGGTCCTCCTACTCTGCCACCTTGCACCCCTTTAATCACAGGGCATGATAATACTAAGAGATGCCCTAAGGGATCTTTTGCTTTTATATATCCTCTTCCTTACCTCCATTGTGGAGTAGTAGTCCAATTTCTCCTTGGTTGTCACAGTTAATCATACCATCCATTAATCTCCTTCATCTGTTTTGCCCATTCCCCCTTTTATAACCTCTATATTTATAACAGCATTATTTACAATGGCCAAGTTATGGAAGCAGCCAAAGTGTCCATTGATAGATGAGTGAAGAAGATGTGAGATGTATGCATGTGTGTATGTGTGTGTTGTGTGTGTATGTATGTATAGTGGAATATTATTCAGTCATACAAAAGAATAAAATCTTGCCATTTGCGATGACATGGATGGAGCTAGAGAGTATAATGCTAAGCAAAATAAGCTAGTCAAAAAAGACAAATATCATATGATTTCACTAATATGTGGAATTTAAGAAACAAATTAAACAAGAAAAAGAAAGAGGCAAACCAAAAAAACTCCACACATTTAACTATAGAGAACAAACAGATGGTTACCAGAGGAGAGATGGGGGGCAGTGAAAAAGATGAGGGGATTAAGACTACACTTATCTTGCTCATCACTGAGTAATGTCTAGAATTTTGAATCACTGTATTGTATACCAAAACTAGTATAACACTGTATGTTAACTATACTGGAATTAAAATAGAAAGAAATGAATGTTAGAGACTAAAAGTAAAGAAATTAAGAAAAACAAAACAAAAACAGGGGTGGGTGAGTAGATTTCAAATGACAAATCTACTCTAACATTTAAATCTCCCTAAACCTTTTTATCCTTTCCTCTACATTAAAACCAAGGCAGGTTTACTATTACAAACTCACACTTTGGTCCACTTTTTGGTCCGTGTTTCAGACAACCAACAAAAAAACCTATAAGAGGCCTTTATAACTTCCTGACCTGCAACATTAAAAGTAGTATCTCCACTTAGGGTGCATGTGTCAATAAGTTTGGCCTCATCCAGCTTTATGTTTCTTCCACTATTATCCCACACACTTAATATCCATTCCCACACATATTCCTTGGATTGCTGTCTGTGTGGATTAGAAACTCAAATAGTTCTTTTGGAGTGTAGCGAACCTCCTTATGGGTCACACTGTGTACTTCACCTTTTGCAACCTGCTGGGACATGATCTAGTTATAGGTCTAGAAACAAAGAGGAGTGGTGGGGGTAGGTCCTAAGAATAATCAGCAGTGTTTTGCACAGAAACATCCCCAGGGGAGGTCATTAATGTTTCCTCAGGCAGTGTAGGTTTATCCCCTCAGCCAGAGGTAAAGAAACTGCTTCCACTGGGGGTAAGTGGCCTCTTCCACTTGCCAAGAATACTTATCAGAATTTATGGGCTCAATGTTCCTGGTTTCATCAGGGTCTTCCCACACGTCTCCATTCCAACTTTCAGGATCTCATTCCTTCCTAATAATGCCCTCATATTAACATTAGACATCCTATGAAGTTTGGAGTTCAACTTGTGTTGTAAGTTAGCCAGATGAAATTCCAGGTTTGATTTTCAGTAATCGGAGCCCTGTGGTTATAGAAATTCAGGGTCTCTTTCAGGGTACATATAGAAACTTTCATGTCATTATGTAGCACTTAAGTTGGGAATTCTGATTTCTGAGCTCATTATTTTCTTTCCCCACTTTGTCCAGTGACATTAACAGCAATTAGATAATCTCACCATATTCATTAGTTTGCCAACAATTTTCAAAATTTATACACAGTCAACCAGCTCCTTCTGATAGATGGTCTATTAATGCCAAATTGTATGTTTTTCCTCTCTATATTGCTAAAACATAAGATTACCAGTGTTCTCTTTAGTACTGGAATAGAGTCATTAACACTTAAGAATATAATTGGCTCAGAGACCCAATTCCAGAAACCCCAGAACAAATTCAGAAAACTCATCCTTAAAATTCTGTTCCTCTGTAATCACTCTCAGTATCAAAATATGTATTAGTCGGGTTCTCTAATAACGAATTGATTCATGAGATAATGGAGGCTGAGAAGTCCCAATATCTATAGTCAGCAAGCTGGAGAACCAAGAGCACTGATGATATAGGTTTCAGTCCAAAGGCCAAAAGGGTTGAGACCCAAGAAAAGTCAATGTTTGAGTTCAAATCTAAAGGTTAGAAACAAACCTATGTCCCAGCTCAAAACAGTAGGCAGGCAGGAGTTTCCTCTTATTCATGGGAGGGTCAAGCTCTTTGCTCTGTTCAGTCCTTCAACTGATTGGATGAGGGCTACACATTATGGAGGGCAATCTTTACTCAGTCTAACTATTCAAATGTTAATCTTATCTAAAAACACCCTCACAGACACACCCAGAATAATGTTTGACCAAATATCTGAGCACCCATGGCCTGGCCAAATTAATACAAATTTAACCATCACAAAATAAGGTTCACATAGCATAAAATTGCATATTTTAAAGTACAATTCAGTGGCCTTCAGTGAATTCATAGTGTTGTGCAACCATCACCACTATCTAATGGCAGAACATTTTTTCTACCCTTAAGCCAGTACCACATTATTTTGATTGCTTGTAGCCTTGCAGTAAGTTTGGAATAAGGAAATAAGAATTCAACTTTCTTCTTTATCAAGATTGTTATGGCTGTTCCCCCTTGCCATTTCATATGAACTTGAGAATTAGCATTTCCATTTTTGTTTAAAAAATACTGTTGAAATTTTGTTAGAAATTGCATTGAATCTGTAGATTGCCTTGGGTCATATTGACATCTTAACAACATTAAAGCTTTCAATTCATGAATACAGGATTTCTTTCCATTGATTTATGTCTTTTAAAATTTATTTCAGCATTATTTTTTTTTAAATTTCAGTGAACAAGTCTTGTATGTCTTTAGGCTTTTGAGATTAGGTCTTAAGAATAAAAACTGAGGTTTCCTTAGTGAGAAAATCTCTTCTGTGGACTGCAGTACCAGTTTTTGCTTGAGAATTTCCAGCCTGCCATCCTGTCTTATGGATTTCAGATTTGCCTAGCCTATCACCAAAATCATATAAGCCAATTCTTTGCAATAATCTCTCTCATTGTGTTTCTCAGACTCTTTCTTTGTCTCTGTCTATATATATCTCTCTCTTTATCATATATATATGTAATATATGTATAATATATAATATATATATGTTATATATAATATATAATATATATGTTATATATATAATATATAATATATATATTATATATGTATAGTCTATCTATCTATCATCTATCATTTACCTATTTCCCTTATAGTTGTCTGACAAAACCCTTACACATATTTTGGTACTGAAAATGATCAGGAACTGAAGATGAATTTCCTAAATTGGTTTTTTGTTTACTGGAAATGACTCTATTTCAGTGGTAAAAAGGGCACTAAAATCCATGGTATGATGTGGCAATAGAGATAAGCGAAATATCACCATGGGAAACTCTTAATCAAATGCTAGTAAAAAGTGAGGTTCTAAGTCACTGTGTCATTGATAGTTAAAAACATTTTCTTTCAAAGTAATATGTGTGATGAGTTTGACTTGTTGCTTCTAATGGCACTGGAATAAGTGGAAAAAGCATGATGAGCTCAGGGCTTCAAATTCCCAGGTCAAACTTTTGATAAATAACCTGAAAACCTGTGTATAACTGAAAGCAATCCTCATCTACTGTAGACACAGGGCTGAGATTTCTGAAAACTAATCCCAAAGTTTCATCCTGTAATAACAATGCAGTCTTGCAGTGTATCTTAAATTGGGAAGACATTAATTGGGAAGAAATTGAAACAGGAAATTTGGGATGGAGACATATGGGAAAATCCCAATGATACTGGGAACATCAAACCCCTAAATTCTGTGGCATCTTCTTGCCAGTAAATGTATTCTTTCCAACCTTATCTGAGTCAGTAATCCTGCTTTTCCTGAAGATCCTAAGGCCTCCTCTTAGGTAACTGTGTGGTAAGACACTTCTGATTCTTCTCAGGATCTATCTCTACCACCTCTCTTAACTTTTAAACTTATAACTAGAGTCAGGTCTCACCAGTCCCCAAAGAATAAAGTATAAAGTATGATCCAGGAGGAGGTATACTAGACACCAAGAGAACTGTGTGGTTTTCTGATTTTTACAGACAAAAGTCCGAGTATTATGTTTGGAGATGGATATTTAGGATGCTGGATAATGGTGGAATGAACATAAAGTTTTATCAGGCTTAAACTGTTTGTATGGACACACTCATCAGATATTCTGGATTCATTGTTTTAACTTGAGGGATTAGAAGGGGCTCTGACAGATTGGTTGGGTGGCTGAACCATGTACCAAAAGGTGGCCTACAAGAAATGAAGTAGAAATGGTAGAACTGCCTTGGTAAAGATTGGAATGTTAGACTGAATTTATCATGTAAGACTTTTACACACATAAATTTATAAACATTGAAAATTGATTTTTATCCATTTAGGTTTTAAAAACCTCCAAACTATTCCATGGTGGCTGAACCATTTCACATTCCCACCAGCAATGTATGAGGATTCTAATTTCTCCATATTCATTCCAACACTTTGTATTTTCCATTCCTAAGATAATAGCCATCCTAAATGCATGTGAAGAGGTACCTGATATTGGTTTTGATTTGCATTTTCCTAATGACTAATGATGTTGAGCATCTTTTCATGTGCTTCTTGGTCATTTGAATGTCTTTGGGGGAATGTCTAATCAAGTACTTTGCCCAAGTTTTAAGTGATTTGTCTTACTGAGCTGTAAAACTTCCTTATATATTCTGCATGTTAGACCCTTAGATACAGGAGTTGCAAATATTTCTTTCAGATTCTATTGGTTGTCTTTTACTTTCTTGATAATGTTCTTTGATGCAAAAACTTTGTAATTTTGATGAAGTCCAAATAATCTATTTTTTTTCTTCTGTTGCTTATGGATTAGGTATTATATCTAAGAATCCAAATACAAGGTCATGAAGATTTACCCTTATATTTCTTCTAAATGTTTAAAATTTTTTCTTTTACAAATATATTTTTGATTCACTTTTAGTTAACTTTTAAATATGGTGTGATGTACTGGTCCAACTTTGTTAACAGCACCATTTATTGAAAAGGCTATTCCATTGCCTGGTCTTGGCACCCTTATCCAAGACCAATTGGTCACAGATATATGGCTTATTTCTGGCCTCTCCTTACACTTCTATCACATGGGTCTAAATGCCTGACTTATGCCAGTACCACACTGTTTTTACTTCTGTGACTTTGTAGTAAATTTTGACACTAGGAAGTGTGAGTCCTGTCACTTTTATTTTTTTCAAAGTTGTTTTAGCTATTCAGGGTCTCTTGTAATTCTGTATGAATTTGAGAATAGGCTTTTACATTTCTGAAAAAAACTGGCTACAGGAATTTGCTAGAGATTTCATTGAATCTGTACATTGCTTTGTATACTATTGCCATCTTAAAAGTATTCAGTGTTCTAATAAATGAACAGAAGATATCTTTCCATCTAATAATATCAAATGTTTTAATGCATGAACACAGGATGTCTTTACATTTCCAGGTCTTTAATTTATTTTAGCAAAGTTTGTTGATTTCCCAGTAAAAGATTTTTACTTCCTTGATTATATTCCTTACTAGGTATTTTGTTTTTTTAGATACTACTGTAAATGGAATTTTTTCTTAATTTCCCTCTCAGATTGTTTATGACTACTGTTATAGAAATACAACCAGTTTTGTATGCTGATCTTGTACCCTGAAACTATGCTCAATTTATGCAAACCTTTTATTAATTTTATTGCCTAATTGCTCTGTCCAGAAACTCTAGTATAATGTTGAATAAAGGTAGCAGAAATGAGCACCCTTGTCTTAATTCCTGAACTGAGTTGGAGAGCTTTCAGTCACTCATTATGTTAGCTGTATGATTAATATGACTTTGGTAAATGTTCTTTATCATATTGAGGATGATATCTTTTATTTTTAGTTTTCTGATTGTTTTTATAATAAAAGGATGTTGAATTTTGTCAAAAGCTTTTCTGCAAATGAGATGATCATGAATTTTTTTCTTTTGTTCTATTCATGTGGTGTGTTACATTGATGGATTTTTGTATATTGAACACACTTGAATTTCTGGGATAAATCTTACTTAGTTATTGAGTGTAATTATATTTTTAAGTTTATTTATTTTTGAAAAGGAGAGGGTGTGAATGGGGGGGGGGCAGAGAGAGGGAGAGAGAGAGAATCCCAAGCAGGCTCTGCACTATCAGTGCAGAACCTGATGTGGTGCTTGAACTCATGAACTGTGAGATCATGACCTGAGCTGAAGTCAGATGCTTTGACTGAGCCACCCAGGTGCCCCTGTGTGTAATTCTTTTTAATATCCTGTTGGAATTACTATGTTGGAACTTGCTGAAGCATTTCGTATCTATACTCAGAAGGGATATTTGTTTGTAATTTTTTTTTTTCCTTGTGGTGTTGTTGCTGGCTTTGGTATCAGGGTAGTACTGTTCTGATAGAATGAGTTAGAAAGTCTTTTCTTTTCTTTTCTTTTCACCTTTTAAACTGCTTTATTAAATTCACAATATATAATGAGCTTCTTGCCATTCAATAGGGTAAAACTCCCCTGCTAACAAAATCTTACAAATTGGGTCAAAATCCAACATTCAATTAGAAGCTGGTAATAGGAGACCCACAAGAGACATGTAACACCAAAAGGGTTACAACAAATGTACATTGAGAACATGTAAGTTTAGGAAGTAGGTGTATCTTCCTATTAACTTCAGAGAACTCAAGGACTGAATTGAATTTAGGATTCAAGGCATAATGCAAAACTCATCATGATGGTTATAGTTAGGAGAGTCAGTGCTAACTGCCCGCAGACTATGTTGAATTACTTTTCCCTCAGCTTTTCCATCAACTGTCTCTCACCTCCTCCCCAACCCTTTCCATATTCTCTCTCCTTGCCTGTGGCTCTCTAAGCCTCTGAATCAGGGGCTGACTAACACGGAACCACTTACAATTTACTTTAGGCACACAATATTCACCAGCTTCCAAAGGGAGGGCTATGGGATGTCCTTAATTAGCAACTTGCTTCTTTTCATCTTTTCATTTTCCTGGTTGGCATTTTCCATGCTGAGATTTTTTACTGCTTGTTCCTCTTTGGACACCATTGCTCCTGGGCCTATCCTTGTAGTCTTCTCCTCCTCCCGATTCTCACTGGGAGTGTGCTGCCTTAACATTTAGACCCCCCCACTCCGGCAACCACCATTTTGTTCTCTACATTTGAGTTTTTTGTGTGTGTGTTTGTTTGCTCAGTTGTTTTGTTTTTTAAGATTCTACATATTAATGAAGTCCTATGATATTTGTCTTTGTCTGGCTTATTTCACTTAGTGTAATACCCTCTAGGTCCATCCATGTTGTTACAAATGGCAAGATTTCATTCTTTTTTATGGCTAACATTCCATTGTGGTGTGTGTGTGTGTGTGTGTGTATATATATATATATATATATATATATATATATAAAACGTCTTTTTTATCTAGTCATCTATTGATTGATACATTAAAGATCTAAATGTGAAACCATAAAACTCCAAAAATATAATCAGTAATCTCTCAGACATCAGCCTTAGCAACATATTTATATGTGTATGTCTCCTCAGCAGGAGAAACAAAAGCAAAATTAAACTATTGGGACTACACCAAAATAAAAAGCTTTTGCACAGCAAAGGAAACCATCAACAAAACAAAACACAACATACTGAATGGGAGAAGATATTTGCAAATTATATATCTAATAAGGGGTTAATATCTAAAATATATAAAGAACTTATACAACTCAACATCAAAAAAAAAACCCTAAACAATCAAAAAACATTGGCAGTGGATGTGAATAGACATGTTTCTAAAGATGACATATAGATGTCCATCAGACACATGAAAAGATGTTCAATCATAATCAGGAAAATGCAAATTAAAACCACAGTGAGATACAATCTCACAGCAGTCAGAATGGCTAGTATCAAAAAGACAAGGAATAAGTGTTGGTGAGGATGTGGAGAAAAGGAAACCCTCATGCGCTGTTGGTGGGAATGTAAGCTGGTGCAGACACTCAAAGACAGTATGGAGGTTCCTAAAAAAATAAAAAATAAAATAAAAATATATGATTCAGTATTTCCACTTTGGGTATTCACTCAAAGAAAATGAAAACACTAATTCAAAAAGAATTTTTCACCCCTATGTTTATTGCAGTATTATTTAAAATAGTCAACATATCGTAGCAATTTTATTACTTTTTATAGGTCTGATCAGATTTTCTATTACTTGTTGAGTCAGTTTTGTTAATTTGTGTGTTTCTAGAAGTTGGACCATTTTATTTATGTTATCTAATTTGTTGGCCTACCATTGTTTATATTATTTTTTAATAATCATTTTTATTTGTTAGGTTGGTAGTAATGTCCCCACTTTCATTTTTATTTTAGTTATTTTACTCTTCTCTCTCTCTCTCTCTCTGTTAGGTGAGATAAAGGTTTGTCAATTTTATTGATATTTTAGTTTCGTTAATTTTTTTTTCATTCTGTATTTTATTTATTTCCTCTCTAATATTTCCTTTCTTCAAACTTTGGTTTAATTTACTTTCTTTTTTATAGTTCCTTAAGGTATAAATTTAAGTTATTGATTTGAGGTCTAATGTGTTAAGTTACTGATTTGAGGTCTAATGTGTTGGTATATAATGGTACCTGGTATTCTCTTATAATCCTTTCCATTTCTGAAATGTTAATAGTTATGTCCCCAGTTTCAGTTCTGATTTAAGTTAATTTATTGATTTGAGATCTTTATCTTTTTGTCTCTCTTTTTAGTTTTAAAGTGATACTTGCTTTTTCTTTTTTCTTTTTATTAGGTTTTTAAGTTTTAATTCCAGTATAGTGAACATATAGTGTTATATTTGTTTCAAGTGCACAACATAGTAATTCAACAATTCTATACATTACTCAGTGCTCATCATGATAACTATACTCTTTAATTCCTATCACCTTTTCACCCATCTCCCCACCTACCTCCCCTTTGGTAACCATCAGTTTGTTCTCTATAGTTAAGAGTCTGTTTCTTGGTTTCTCTCTCTTTTCTTTTGCTTTTTTTAAAGAATAAGTTTTTACTGCTGTGTATTTTCTATTGAGCACTGGTTCTGTTGCATCCCATAAGTTTTTGTTATTGTGCTTTCATTATAATTTATCTCTAGTATTTTCTTACTTCCCTTGTGATTTCTCCTTTGACCCATTGGTTTCTTAAAAGTGTGTTGCTTAATTTTCCCATATTTGTGAATTTTCCAGTTTTCCTTTTGTTACTGAATTCTAGCTTATTTCATTGTATTCGGGGAAAACAGTTGGTATTATTTCCATCTTTTTAAATTTATTGTGTTTTTTTTTTATGGCCTAACATATGGACTATTCTGGAAAATAACATATGTTTACCTGAGAAAACTGTATATTCTGTTCTTGGGTGATGTGTTCTCTGTATGTGTCTTAGGTCTACAGTGTTTTTCAAGTTCTATATTTTCCCATTGATCTTTTGTCTAGATGTTCTGTTCATTTAAAGTAGTTTGTTGAAGTATTTATTACTGTAGAACTGTATATTTCTTCTTTCCATTCTGTCAATATTTGCTCATATATTTTGAGGATCTGCTGTTTTGTACCTATATGTTTATAATTATTATATCTTCTTGATGAGTTGACCCTTTTCTCAATGTATAATGCCCTTTGTCTCTCGTAATAATTTCTGACTTGTAGTCCTTTCTGCCTGGTATTAGCAAAATCTCCCAGCAGTTTGGTTGCTAGTTGCATGGAATATATTTTTCCACTTTTAACTTATATGTGGTTTTGGATCTAAAGTGACACACTGGTAGACAGCATATAGTTTGATCATGTTATTTGATTCATTCTTCCAGTTTCCACCTTTGATTAGAAAGTGTAATACATTTTTTTTTTTTAGGTTTATTTATTTTGAGAAAGAAAGCACAAGTTGGGGAGGAGCAGAGAGAGAGGAAAGAGAGAATCCCGAGCTGGCTCTGCACTGTCAGTGCAGAGCTGGATGTGGGGCTTGAACCCAAAAACCATGAGATCATGACCTGAGCTGAAGTTGGATGCTTAACCGACTGAGCCACACAGGTGCCCTAAGTTTAATGCATTTATATTGAAAGCAATCACTGATAAAGAAAAACTTACTTCTGCCATTTTGCTGCTTGTTTTCTGTATGAGCTGTAGTGTATGATTCATGTTACATATATACATTGTATATTCTATGTATACATATAATACAAATATGTATTATATGTATATTCTATGTATACATATTACATATGTATGTATACATAATACATATTTGTATTATATGTGTACAATATATATGATATCTCTCTTTAATGATGTTTTGTCATCTTAACCTTGCTGGATGAAGAGAGACTGTCAATACCTGGGCTAGCCAATTCTTAGAGATAGCAAAGGGCCCAGCAGGAAACATGCTTTTGATATGCAATCCAGAGCCTTGCTTCCTCTTCTTGATCCTTGCACTTCAGGAAGTATTATATCTCTTCTGCCTTAATCATTGCAAGACCAGGCAACTAAAGATTACTCCCATAGCTCAAAGTCCATCAAAATTCAAACTAGCCTATCCTAAACTGTTTACGCTGCCCTATCTTGACTTTCTTATGAAACTCCACTAAAGACCATGGCCTAAGCCCTCCCCTGCTCCTGTCTTCTGTCCCCAACCACCCTGATATTTTCCCATGTAGTCTGGTGTGTGATGCCTCCTGTCTCTACTACCTGTGATTATAATGAGCTTTTTTTCCCCTGAGACTTTCCTGTGTCCCCTCTTGTAGCAGAACCTGACTGACCATCTCATAAAAATTACAAAACATATAACTTTTTTGTTCATGAAGAAATGAATTTTCCTGTTAGTACCTTCTTTAGTATTTAATTGAATGCAGTGTACAATTTTGATTCTCTTCTCATTGTTTTGGTAAATACTTTTTTAAGTAGGCTTCATGCCCAGCATGGAGCCCAACGTGGGGCTTGAATTCATGATCCTGACATCAAGACCTGAACTGAGATTGAGTCAGATGCTTAACCAACTGAGCCACACAGGCACCCCGTTTTGGTAAATGTTTTTAATGCATTTTCTTTGTGGTTACAATGATTATTACAATTAATTTTGTAAATTTCTAACAATAAGAATTTATTGACAACCTAGCTTCAGTAGCATACAAAAACTTTGCTCCTATACAACTCTGCTCTCCCTTTATATTGTTGCCACAAGTTCCTCTTTATACATTGTGTGCCTATTAACACAGATTTGTAATTGCTTTCATGCATTTTTATCTCATGAAGCAAATTAAAAAGAGTTGCAAATGAAAAATACTATCCTGTCTTTTATATTTACCTATGATATTACTTATATTGGAGTTCTTTTTTACTTTGCCTGGTTTCAAGTTACTACTCAAAGTCCTTCCATTTCAGCCTCAATGACTCATTTTAGTATTTTTTTGTAGGGCAGCTCTACTAGCAATGAACTCTCTCAGCTTTTATTTATCTGTAAATGTCTTAATTTCTCATTTGTTTTTAAAGGATAGTTTCGCTGGATATATTTGTTTGTTGGATATATATTTTTTGCATTTTAAAAGTGTTATCCAACTTATTTTTGTCCTTAATAGTTTCTAATGAGAAATTTATGAATCTTACTGAGAATACCATGTATATGAAAAGTCACTTTTCTTTTGCTGTTTTCAAGATTATCTCTTTGTCATCAGCTTTTAATAGTTTCATAATAATGTGTCAATGTGTACCTCTTTGATTTTATTCTCCTTAAAGTTCATTTAAATAAAAACTTGGAAAAAAAAGAAACTAAAAAGTTCATTGAGACTCATGATGTCTATATTCATGTATTTATCAAAATTGTAGAGTTTTCTGGTGTTTTTTCTTCAAATATTTTATTTTTCGTTCTCTTACTCCTCTATTTTGAGGAGTCTCATAATGTTTATTTTGGTAAATGTAATGATGTTTCATGGGACTCCTGGGCTCTGCTAATTTGTTTCATGCTTTTATTTTTCTGCTCTTCAGATTGGATCATTTAGATTGACCAGTATTCAAGTTTGCTGATTGTTTGTTGCTCTTGCCTGCTCAAATACCCTATCAAAACCCTCTGGTGAGTTTTTCATTTTAGTTATTGTATTTCTCAGTTTCAGAATGTCTGGTTGGTTCCTTTTAAAATCTCTATTCTTTATTGATATTCTCTATTCATTTATATATCATTATCCTTTCTCTCCTTTAGATATTTGCCCATGGTTCCATTAGCTCCTTTACCACATTTAAGACAGTTGGTTTAAGGTTTTTGTTTAAGGGGTGCTTTACAGGCTCAGTCAGTTAAGCGTCTGACTTCAGCTCAGCCAATTGATCTTATGGTTCATGAGTTTGAGCCCCACATCAGGCTCTCTGCTGTCAGTGCAGAGCGCACTTTGGATCCTCTGTCAACCCCTATCTCTGCCCCTTTAAAAAAGACATACTTTTTTAAAGTATGTCTGATGTCTGTGCTTTCTCAAGGACAGTGTCTGTTAATTTTTTCTTATTTCTTTGCAAAATTTCTATTTTTTTGTTGAAATCTAAACATTTTGAATATTACACATGGTAAATACGGAAATCAGATTTTCAGGATTTGTTTGTGTTGTTTGCAGTAGCTGTAGCTGTTTATTACTTTTCTACACTATTTTTGTAAAACTTGTATTATTTGTCATATGTGATCTTATAAGTCTGTTCCTTTAGCTTGTGTTCAGCCAGTGTTTTGAGAGAGATTTCCTTGAAAAGGAGGAGAAAAAGGAGGAGGACGAGGAGGAGAAAAAGTATAAAATCAAAGAAAAAAAGAAGAAAGAGGAGGAAGAAGAAACCTTTTCTAGTTTTGAGAAATTGGCTGTGTTAGAGCACTCCTTTAATACTAGGGACTAAAATTACAAAATGTAGCTCAGTGCTTGAAAATAGGAACTGGATGAGGCCTGCTTATTTGTGAAGAGACACTGACAACTCTGCCTTAGCCTTCACTTTATGCTTGCATTGAGCCTAGAGATTAGTCAGAAGTGAAAACTTAGGTTCTTCATAGGTCTTTTCTAAATATGAATCTTCCCTTGGTCATTTGCATCACTTTCTAAATTTCCCAGTATATATAGGCAATTTTGAATACCTTAATCTCCCAAATAAACAAACTCTCATCCCAGCTTTTCCTTCTAGGTTTTGTCAATCTATTGTATGCCTCAAGCATAGTCTTTTTCATCAGGCAGCTGTGGTTTGTTTACTTTACAAAGCTTTTGAGGAATGAAAATCACTTTTCTGCCCTGAGTGAGTTGTGAGTTAGGCAAAATAAACACAATTGTCTTGCATCAATCATTCTGGGATATTCCAGATAACTAAGGGCAAACACAGTTTTCTGGAAATTAGGTCTATTATGCTACTTCCAGAACCAGGGACCAGGGCATCACACTGGTAAAATGAGCTTCCATTTTCAAGACTGCCACAGAGCAATACATACTAGTAGGAGACCTCAATATCTTACTTTCAATAATGGCTAGAACATACACACCAGAAAACAATAATGAAATAGCAGATTTGAGTAACAGTATAGACCAAATGGGCCTAATACATATACAAAGAATATTCCACCTAACAGCATCAAAATATACATTCTTCTCAAGCATGCACATAACATCCTCCACGAAAAATCACATCTTAGGCCACAAAACAAGTTCAACAAATTTAAGAAGACTGAAACCATACCAAAAATCCATCTGACAACAATGAAATAAAACTAGAAATCAGAATGAAAATTTAAAAATTCACAAGCCTGTGGAAAATAAACAACACATTTCCTGAACAACAAATGGCCACAGAAAAAAAGTAAAGAGAAAAGTTACCAAATATCTTCATACAAAATAAAGTGAGAACACAACATCAAAAAAGGTATGGGATTCAAAAAAAGGGGTACTAAGAGGAAAGTTTAAAGTGATAAATGCCTACATTAAAAAATAAAAGAAGAAATATCTCAAAAACCACCCTGACTTTACACCTCAAGGAGCTAGTAAAAGAACAGGGCACCTGGGTGGCTCAGTTGGTTGAGTCTGACTCTTAATCTCAGCTAAATGATCTCTGTGTTGTCAGTGCAGAGCCTGCTTGGGATTCTCTCTCTCCCTCTCTGCCCCTTCCCTGCTCACACACACACTCTCTAAAGATAAATAAGTAAACTATATATATATATATATATATACACACACATATACTATATATATATATACACACACAAATTATATATATATGTATATATATATATATATATGCAAAAAAGAACAAAGGAAGCCCAAAATTAGCAAAAGGAAATAATGAAGACTAGAACAATAATAAATGAAGAGGAGAATAGGAAAACAATAGAAAAAATGAAAACAACTAAGAGTTGTTATTTTGAAAATACACACAAAATTTATAAAAAATTAGCTACTCTACTTAAGAAAAAAAGAGAATATTTAAATAAACAAAATCAGAAGTAAAATATGATATATTACAAGTGTTGCCAAAGAAATAAAAAGGGTCATAAGAGACTTATGAATAATTACAGGTTCACAAATTGAATAATCTAGAAGAACTGGATAAATTCCTAAAAGAGTATAATGTACCAAGATTGAGTCATGAGAAAAAATAGAAGATCTGAATAGATAAATAATGAATAAGTAGACTGAATCAGCAATCAAAAACTTCCAACATAAAAAAAAAGCCTCAGATTGGATGTTTTCACTGATAAATTCTACCAAATGCTTAAAAAAAATAATGCCAATCTTTCTCAAACTCTTCCAGAAAATTGAAGAGGAAGGAACACTTTCAAATTCATGTTACAAGGCTAATGTTATCCTTATATCACAGCCAGAAAAAGACAATATCAGAAAAGAAATCTTCATGTTAATATCCCTGATGAACACATATATAAAAGTCTTCAACAAAATACTAAAAGACCAAATTCAACAGCACATTAAGTAGTCACACACTATTAGCAAGTGGGATTTATCCCTGGGATGCAAGGATCATTCAACATACACAAATCAATCAATGTGATACACCACATTAACAAATTTAAAGATAAAATCACACGATCATCTCAATAGATGCAGAAAAAGCATTTGACAAAATTTAACACTCTTTAATAATAAAAATAGTCAACAAACTAAGTATAGAAGGAATTTACTTTAACATAATGAAGTCCATATTTGATAAGCCTACAGTTAACATTACAACCAAATGATGATAAATTATAAGCCTTTCCCCTAAGATCAGGAAAAGACAAAGATTCCCACCCTTATCATTTATATTCAATATGGTACTGAAAGTCTTAGCCAAACCAATTAGGCGAGAAAAATAAATAAAAGTATCCAAATCACAAAGAAAGATGTAAAATTATTTCTGTTTGCAGATAAGACGGTTTTATTTGGAGAAAACCCTAAAGACTCCACAAAACAAAACAAAACAGAACAGAACTACTAAGTGAGTTCAGTAAATTTGCAGGATATAAATAAAAAAATAAGTTGCATTTCTATACAGTAACAACGAACTGTATGGACTGGAAATTAAGGGGGAATAATTCTATTTACAATAGCAACAAAAAGAATAAAGTTCTTTGGAATAAACTTAACCAAGAAAATGAAAGACTTATACACTGCAAACACTAATGAAAGAAATCAAAGATAAGTAAATGGAAAGATGTCACATGTTTATGGACTGGAATACTTAATATTGGTTAAAATGTCCATACTACCCAAAGTGTTGTATAGATTTAATCCTACCCCCATCAAAACCCCAATGACATTTTTTACAGAAATGAAAATTCTAAAATTTTAATGCAATCACACACACACACAAAAAAACAGAATAGACAAAGCAATTTTGAGAAAAAACAAACCTGGAGGCATCACATTTCCTGATTTCAAAATATATTACAAAGCTACAGTAATTAAAACAGTATGGTACTGGCATAAAAACAGACATATAGATCAATGGACTAGAATAGAAATCTCAGAAATTAACCCACACATGTATGGTCAAATGATCTTTGACAAATGTTCTAAGAATACACAACAAGGAAAGAATAAACTCTTCAACAAATTGTGTTGGGAAAACTGGATATCCATATAAAAAGGTATAAAATTAGACCCTGTTTTATACCCTACACAAAAATTAATGCAAAGTGGATTAGTAACTTCAATGTAATATCTTAAACTGTAAAAAAATTTTTTTAAAGGCATTGTGAAAACTTCATTACAGCTGGCAATTATTTCTTGGATGTGACACTTTTAAAAAAGTAAAATAAACTTATGTCAAACTAAAAACTTCTGCATAGTAAACAATCAGAATGAAAAGGCAACATTTGGAATGGGAGACAATATTTGCAAACCATATATTTGATAATGGGTTAACATCCAAAATATATAAGAAATTCCTACAACTGAATACCAAAAATGCTAATAACCTGATTAAAACTTGACAAGATACTTGAACAGATATTTTTAAAAAGACATAAAAATAGCCAACACATTATGAAAACACATTATGAAAAGGTGGGCAGCATCACTAATTATTAAGAAATTGCAAATCAAGACTACAGTGAGTTATCCCCTCACACCAGTTAAGATGGTTATTATCAAAAAAAAAAAAAAGATAACAAATGTTGGTGAGTATGTGCATAAATTAGAACATTTGTACACTGTTGGTGGGAATGTAAAATGATGCAGTTACTATGGAAAACATCATGAAGTTTATTTTTAAAAAAGAAAATTAGAACAACTATATCATCCAGCATTCCCACTTCTGGATATATTTCCAAATATATTGGAAATAGGATCTTGAAAGCGTATCTGCACTCCCATGTTCATTGAAGTAGTATTCCCATTGTTCAATATGTGGAAACCATCTAAATGTCCATTGATGAATGAATGAATAAGGAAAATGGCATATAATATAATGGAATTTATTCAGCTTTAAAAAAAAAAAAACCTGCCGTTTGTGGCAATATGAATGTAACTGGAAGACATTATGCTATGTTAAATAAGCCAGTCCCAGGAGGACAAATACTGCATGACTCGATTTATATGATATACCTAAATAGTCAAGTTCATAGAGACAGAGGATAGAATGGTGGTTGGCAGAGGCTGAGGGAGGAGAAAATAGGGAACTATTGTTCGATTAATAAGAAGTTCTAATTATGCAAGATGAGTAAGTTCTTGAGATCTGCCATACAGCATTAACAATACTGTATTGTGCACTTAAAAATTTAAGAGGGTATGACAGATGAATATAAGGGAAGGGAAACAAAAATAATATAAAACAGGGAGGGAGACGAAACATAAGAGATTCTTAAATATGGAGAACAAACAGAGGGTTATTGGAGGGGTTGTGGGAGGGGGGATGTGCTAAATGGTTGAGGGGCATTAAGGAGTCTACTATATGCTAACTAATTTGGATGTAAATTTTAAAAAAATATAAAATTTAAAATAAAATAAAATACAATTAGTTTACCTCCCCCCCCCCCCACAATTTAACAGGGTAGATCTCATGAACAGTGTTCTTACAAGAAAGCAAAACAAATGATTGTAAAATAAAAAGGAAGGGAGTGATTTCTAGTTTCACATGTAAGGATCTTGGAAATGGCCATTTGTCCTAATATAACAAGTAAAAAGCTAAACAGACTGAAAACAAAACAGCTCTTCTTGTATTTGTAAGAAAGGGGAAGACATAAGGAAAACTGCTGCTCCCAACTTTGCAAAGAGAGGCAAAGTCATGAGTCATGAGTCATGACTTATAGGAGCAGACTCACAAGTGGAAACCACCATAGGAACCAATGCTGGGGCAGAAAAAAAATCTGAGCCATAATTGATGAATTGCTGAAAGCTCAGCATGGACAAGTCTTAGAGTAAAGTACTCCAAAGGAACCCAGTCATGGTGGGGAACACAATACTGTGAGATTGACTTCTAAGGACTTTCCAAGTTTCCCACAGTAAATTTTGGAGAAAAATCCCCTCCTGCTTCTCGTAGATGAGGAGAGGAACCATGTTAACATACACAAGACCACTGTTCTTAACAACTCTTGCCCTCAAGGGAAAGCAGTTAACCAGAGCTTAACCTAACGGGGTATTATCAGAGCCCAAGTTTGGAGAAGAGAAATACCCAGCCCACGTTATCCATTCTATCTATAAGGGTGGTGAAAAAACCCTGAGAAACACTTTTGAAGTTCATAGTCCAGAGGCATAAGTTCACCGAAAGACTGAGACCTAGACATATGTCTATAGAATGCTTCCCTTTCTCTTGTACCTAGCCACCACATTACTAAAGGCCTATTTATAGCATTTCGTTTTGTCCAGCACATCATGGCTCTGTCTGTCAAGAAAAAATTATAAGATATACCAAAAGGCAAAAAAACACAATTTGAAGCGACAGAGCAAATGTCAGAACCAGACATGACAGAAATGTTGAAATAAGCATGGGAATTTAAAATAACTATGATTAATATGTTAAGAGCTCTCATGGATAGGCAGCATTCAATGACACTGGTAGTATTATGAGAAAGATGGATATCCAAAGAAAGTGTCAAGAAGAAATGTGAGAGATCAAAGATACAAACAAATGAAGAATGCCTTTGATGGGCTTACTAGCAGACTGGACACAACTGAACAAAGAATCTCTGAGCTAGATAATGTATCAAAAGAATTCTTGAAAACCAAAAGGCAAAGAGGACAAAGACTGAAAAACAGAACAGAATATCCAAGTACTGTGAGAGAACTACAAAAGGTATAATTTATGCCAAAAGGAGAAGAATGAAAGATAGGAACAGAAGATGTATTTGTTACAATAATGAGTGAGAATTTTCCAACATTAATGTCACACACCAAACCACAGATCTAGGAAGCCCAGAAAACACCAATTGGGGTAAAAGCTAAAAATCAAAACAAAATAAAGAAAAATAAAAATCCCACAAAAACTATACCTTAGGCACATTTTCAAACAATAGAAAGTCAAAGAAAAATACAAAATCTTGAAAGAAGCCAGAAAGAAAAACACCATTTCCATAGAAGAAAAATAAGAATCACACCTGACTTCTCCTCAGAAACCTTGTAAATAAGAAGAGAGTGTAGTGGAGTACTTAAAGTGTTGATAGGAAAAATCAGAAACCTAAAAATCTGTACCCTGAAAAAGTATCTTTCAAAAGTGAAAGAGAAGTACAAACTTTCTCAGGCAAACAATAATTGAAGCAATTTGTTGCCAATAGACCTGCCTTGCACCCAATGTAAAAAAAGTTCTTTAGAGATAAGGAAAATACTATAGGTCAGAATATCAGATCTACAAAAAGAAAAAAAGAACACCGAAGAATAAGTTTTATATTTCTTATTCTCAATTTATATAACAGATTACATTTTCCTCAAAATGATAATAGTAATAATATGTTCAATTAATATGCCTATGTATATAATATATATGTCTGTCTTTATATAAATCAAATAAATGACAGTAATAAATAAATGATACAGGGACAGAAGGAGAAATTAGAATTATTTTGTTATTGTAACGTACTCACATTACTTGTGAAGTGGTATAGCATTGTTTGAAACAGGACTTGGGTTAGTTGTAAATATATATTGCAAACTCTAGGGCAACCACTAAGATTTTTAAAAAGGAGTATAACCAATAATTTGTGAAAGGAGAGAAAACAGAATCATATAAAATACTCAATTAAAACCACAAAAGGCAGAAAAAGAATAGAAGACAAAAATAACAAACAACAAGAACAACAAATAGAAAACAGTAACAAATATGGTAAATATTAATCTAACTGTATCAGTGATCACTTTGAATGTCATTAATCTAAATGCACTAATTAAAAGGCAGAGACTGTCAGAGTGGATCAAAAACAAGACCCAGGTATGTTGTCCACAAGAAACCTACTTTAAATATAGACACATACAGATTAAAAGTAAATAAATAGAGAAAAGCATACCATGTTAACACTAATAAAAAGAAAGCAGGAGTAGCTACCTTAATTTCAGACTGAGCACTCCAAAGAAAGAAGAGTTATGAGGGATAAAGCAGGGCATTATATCACGATAAAGGGGTAAGTACTTTTCTAAGAAGATATAACAATTGTTAGTGTGTATGAACCTAACAAGAGAGCATCAAACTATGTGAAAAAAAACCTAATAGAAATGCAAAGAAAAATAGATGAATCCACTCTCATAGTTGGAGACCTCAACACTTCTTTACCAGAAACTGACAGACCCAGCATGCAGAAAATCAGGAAAGATGTAGCTGAACTCAAAAACACCATCAATCAACTGGATATAATGGATATCTATAGGCTACTTCAACAAGAACAGAATACACATTCTTCTCCAGCTCACATGGAACACTCACCAAGATAGACACATTCTGGTCCATAAAAAGCACACCTGAAAAAAATGTAAAAGAATAAAAAATATGAAATGCCTGTTGTCAGACCACAGTGGAATTAAAATTAAATTAGATATCAATATCAGAAAGATAACTGGAAAATCCCCAAGTATATGAAGATTAAGCACACTTCTAAATAACACATAGATCAAAGAAGAAATCTCAAGAGAAATTAGAAAGTATTTTGAATTAATTGAAAACAAAAATACAACTTACCAAGAATTGTATGATGAAGTAAAAGCAGTGCTTAGGGGGAAATTGATATAAGATGTGTATATTAGAAAACAATAAAGACCTAAAATCAATATAAGTTTCTACCTTAGAGAAATAAAAAAAGAAGATCAAGTTAAATCTAAAGAGGAATAGCAGAAACAATAAGAATTAGGGCAAGAATCAATGAAATTGGAAAAATAAAATCAATAGAAAAAGATCAATGGAATGAAAGGCTGGTTCTTTGAAATGTCCCCTCTCCCAAATAAAATAAAAGGATAAGTCTCTACCCAGGCTAAGAAATAAGTAAGTAAGAACACAAATTACTAATATCATGAATGAAAGAGGGACATAACTACAGGTCACATGAACATTAAAAGGACAAAAAAGAAATATGAACAACTCAATGCCTAAAAATTGGACAACCTACAATAAATGGATCAATTCTTTGAAAGGCAAAATCTGCCATAATTACAAAAAAATAAATAGGCAATGTGAACAGGCATATATCTATTAAAGAAGTTAAATCAATAATTAATAACCTTCTGAAACAAAAAGCACCCAGGCCCAGATGGATTTACTGGGGAATTCTACCAAACATTTAAGAAATTATACAAAAGAATTATAATAATTATAGATAATAGTAATATAGTATATAATATGTAATATATATTAATAATATAATATAATATACATAATATTATATAATATATAATAATGAAGAATTATACCAGATTCCCTACAATTTCTTTCAGAAAAAAGAAGTAGTGGGAATACTTTCTAACTCATTTTATGAAGCCATCATTATCCTAAAGCCAATATCAGAAAAAGACATTACAACAAACAAAAACTACAGACCAATGTTTCTCATGAGCATAGATGCAAAAATCCTAACCAAAATATTAGCAAATCAAATAGAACAATGTATAAAAAGAATTATACACCATGACTAAGTGGGATTTATTCCAGGTATGCAAGGCTGTTTGAAAATTAAACAATCAATTAATGTAATCCATCACATCACCAGACTAAAGAAGAAAAATGACATGAACATATTAATAGATGCAGAAAAAGCATTTGACAAAATCCAATACCCATGGGTGATAAAAACTTGGTATTCTAGGCATAAAGGGCAACTTCCTCAGCTTGGTAAAGAACATCTACAAAAAACATACAACTAACATCACAATCATGAGAAACTAGAAGCTTTCTCACTAAGATCAGGAACAACACAAAGATGTTCCTTCTCACAACTCCTTTTTAACAGCGTATTGGAAATCCTTGCTAATGCAATAGGGCTAGAAAAGAAAATGAAAGGTATACAGATTGAGAAGGAAGACATAAAGCTATTTTTGCTCACGGATGACATAATTGCTTATATAGAAAATCATAACTAATCAACAAAAAGATCTCTTGGAACGAATAAATGATTATAGCAAACTTTCAGGATACAAGGGTAATATACAAAAGTTAACTGCTTTCTTATATACCAGTGATGAGAAGTGGAATTTGAAATTAAAACTATTTACATAGACACCCCCAAAATAAAATACTCAGGGATTTCCCTCAATTTTGCTGTGAAGTGAAAACTGCTCTAAAAAATTTACATCTTAAAAAACAAACAAAACAAAGGAACACAAGGAAACTTTTGGAGGTGATTGATATGTATATTACTTTGTGTTGATGTCCAAATTCATCAAATTGCCTATATTATATATCTACAGGTTTTTAATATCAATTACATCTCAATAAAATAGAAACACATTTTGTGAAAAGTATGGAGGGTGGTGACTGATTTAGGCTTGGTTTGGAGGACTGTTGGTAATAGTTTTGTAGTAATTTCTTGTAACAAATTACCACAAACTTGGTATCATAAAACAACAGAGATTTATATTCTCACAGCTCTAGAAGTCAGTAGTACAAAATCAAAGTGTCAACAATAATCCTCCTCCCTCCAGATACTCTAGGGGAGAATCTCTTCCTTGCCTTTTCCAGCTTCTGGATTGTTCTCACGTTCCTTGACTTTTGGCCACATTGCTCCAATAGCTGCCTCCATGGGTGTGTTGCCTCCTCCTCTTATGTTTTGCTATGGTGTGAATGTTTGTGTACCCTCCCCCCCGCCAATTCATATCTTGACCACCTAAGGCCAAATGTGATAAATGTGATGGTTTTAAGAATTGGAGCCTTTGGGAGGTGATTAGGTCATGAAGCCAGAGCCTTTATAAATGGCATTAGTTCCCTTATAACATA
The DNA here is from genome assembly GCF_027475565.1 of Acinonyx jubatus. Classification (NCBI taxonomy): domain Eukaryota; kingdom Metazoa; phylum Chordata; class Mammalia; order Carnivora; family Felidae; genus Acinonyx; species Acinonyx jubatus. The sequence goes on along the minus strand of NC_069389.1, from coordinate 58,162,596 downwards.
TTTATAAAGTTCCCTTGCTCCTTCCATCACATGAAGACACAGCAAAAAGCAAGCAATCTGCAACCTAGAAGAGCACCTTCACCGAAACCTCACCATGTTGGCATCCTGATCTTGGATTTCCAGTTTCTAGAACTGTGAGAAATAAATTTCTGTTGTTGTTCTAAAATTTCTTCATTGAAATATGTTTGACATATTAGTTTCAGGTATACAACATAGTGATTTGACAATTGTATATATTATAAAATTCTCCCCACTATAAGTGTAGTTATCATCTGTCACCATACAAAGTTATTACAATATTATTGACTATATTTCCTATGCTCTACTTTTTATCCTCATGACATTTATTTCATAACTGGAAGTTTGTATCTCTTAATACCCTTCACTTATTTCACCTATCCTCCCACCCCCCTCCCTTCTGGCAATCACTAGTTTGTTCCTTATATTTATAAGTTTGTTTCTCTTTGTGTTTTAGTTGTTGTTGTTTATTCATTTATTTTGTTTTGCTTTTTAGATTCCACATGTAAGTGAATTCCTATGGTATTTGTCCTTCTCTGACTTATTTCACTTAGCTTAACACTTTCTAGGCCCATCCATGTATCATGGCAAGACTTTATACTTTTTTATGCCTGAGTAATATTTCATTGTGTATACATACTACATCTTATTTATCCATTTATCAGTTGATGGAAATTTGGGTTGCTTCCTTATCTTGGACGTTAGAAATAATGCTGCAATAAACATAGGGGTGCATATATCTTTTTGAATTATTGTTTTCATTTTCTTTGGGTAAATACCCAAAAGCAAAATTACTGGATTACATAGTACTCCTATTTTTAGTTTTCTTGAGGAACCTCCATACTATTTCCCACAGTGGCTGCACCAATTTATATTCCCGCCAACAATGCATGAAGGTTCCCTTTTCTCCACATCCTCACCAATACTCATTTCTTGTCTTTTTTATACTAGTCATTCTGACTGGTGTGAGGTGATATCTCATTGTCGTTTTGATTTCCATTTCTCTGATTATTAGTGATGTGAGCATCTTTTCATGTGTCTGTTGAACATCTGTATGTCTTCTTTAGAAAAATGTCTATTTGGGTATTCTTCCCATTCTTTAAATGGATTATTTGTTTTTTGGTGTTGAGTTGTGTAATTTTTTTTAATATATTTTGGATATTAACCCCTTATAGAATACATCATTTACAAATATTTTGTTCCATTTAGTAGGTTGCTTTTTTGTTTTGTTAATGGTTTCTGTCACTGTGCAAAAGCTTTTTAGTTTGATGCAGTCCCAATTGTTTCTTTTTTGCTTTTGTTTCCCTGAGAAGACATATCCTAAATTTTTATTGTTTATAAGCCTCCCAGTCTGTGGTGTTTTCCACAGCAGCTCAAATAGACTAAGACATATTTGAAATCCCCCTCTGCCTCTATCTTATAAGGACACATAATTGCATTTATGGTTTGCACAGACAATCCTGGGTAAGATCCTCCTCTGAAGTTCCTTAATCTAATTGCATCTTTTGTCATATAAGAGAATATTCACTCTTCTGCCATATAAGGTTTTATTATTTAGAAGTTTTAATGATTAAGAAGTGGATGTAGCTTTGTGGGGGGGGGCACTATTCAACCTATTCCAGGCTTGGAACTTCTACTTTTATTTTATCAGGCTAGTAGAGAACCAGGAGAGGCTGTTCTGAAAGGAGAGGAAAGAATTTTTTCCCTTTCCCTAGAAGACATTTGACTTGTTTCCATCACCCATAGGGGCAAAACAGAAATGTGTGCACAAGCACAACTAAAGACAAATTTATAAAGTCAAACTAATTTGTGCTTATTATTTTGTGGTATTCTTTGACTGTCTTAGGGGATTTATTCCTGTTTTAGGGGAGCATTTCCAAGTGATCCATTTTGAGCTGACCTTTCCAAGGCTTTTCTGGTTGGAAATCATTTAGATAAATGATAGCAGATTAGATGTCTTCCTCTTTCAGTGACATTTGATTTTTAATTAAAGATTCACAGACCTGGAATTTCAGAGACTGATGAGAGTAAGCTCAAGATCCCCATTGTATAGATGGAGACATGGTGACTCTGAAAATGTAAGTCTCCATAGTAAACTCTGGAAGACAGAAAAAGTCTTGGAAGCCAAAGGACTGAATATCACGTTAGTGACACTTTAATGTCTGAGAAGCCAAGAGAGGGTGTGTGTGTGTGTGTGTGTGTGTGTGTGTGTGTGTGTGTGTTATTTTGTGTAAGTGGTGAAGGAATAAAGTATATGGGGTCTTTCCAGGGTGTCATGTAGAAATTAAAGCTACAATAGCTGCTTAAAGCTAAATCAAGTCCCTATATTGTACAAATGAAATGGCAGGGACCCTTATTGGTGAACTGACTCAACTCAAATGACTTACACAGCCATTTAGTTGCAGGATTAGGTAAAACTAGAATTTCAGGTCTCACTTTCCAGTTTAGTGGTTCATTTTCCATACAATGAGAATAGCTATTTTTACTACTAACTCACAATATTGATCCTGAAAACACACAGTAGGGCACTTATTGCTTAGCACTGGCACTCATACTTGAAGATTCAATGCTCACATACCCTGCTTTTGCTCTGCCCTCCAAACCTATTCTCATGGTATGAGAGACACTGATTATCGATTATTGGTGTCCCTCTTCTGTAGCACATTCCAACATTAATATAAAGGAAAGTGATCCCCACCTGGAAGGATAAACCTAAGTTATCTAAAGTGACTATTTCCAAAGACTAAATCCTCAGAAACAGAAAATTTGAACGGACCCATAACAAGCAAAGAAATTAAATCAGTAGTGAAAAATATCCCAACAAACAAAACTCCAGGGCCAGATGGCTTTCCAGGGGAATTCTACCAAACATTTAAAGAAGAATTAATACCTATTCTTCTCAAACTATTCCAAAACATAGAAATGGAAGGACACCTTACAAACTCATTGTACAATGCCAGCACTACCCTGATTCCAACATAAGAGACTCCACTAAAAAAGAGAACTACAGGTCAATATCCCCAATGAACATAGATGCAAAAATTCTCCACGATACTAGGAAATCAAATCCAACAGTACATTAAAAGAATCACCACAATCAAATGGGATTTAATCCTGGGGTGTAAGGGGTATTTAATATTTCCAAATCAATCAATGTGATACACCACATTAATAAAAAAAAGGATGAGAACCACATGATCCTCTCATTAGATACAGAAAAAGCATTTGACAAAGTACAGCATCCATTCCTGATAAAAACCATCAACAAAGTAAGAATAGAGGGAACATAACTCGACATCATAAAGGCTATAAACAAAACACCCACAATATCATTCTCAATGGGGAAAGACTGAGAGCTTTTCCTCTAAGATCAGGAATAAGATGGCATTGTCCACTCTCACCACTGTTATTTAACATAGTACTGGAAGTCCTGGCATCAACAATAAGACAACAAAAAGAAATAAAAGGCATCCACATTGACAAGAAAGAAGTCAAACTTTCACCATTTGCAGACAACATGATACTCTGTGTAGGAAGCCCAAAAGACTACCAAAAATTTTCTAGAACTGATACGTGAATTCAGTAAAGTCACAGGATACAAAATCAACATACAGAAATCTGTTGCATTTCTATATGCCAATAATGAAACAGCAGAAAGAGAAATAAAGGAATAAATTCCATTTACAACAGCACCAGAAACCATGAGATACCTAGGAATAAGCCTAATCAAAGAGGTAAAATATCTGTACTCTGAAAACTAAAGAACACTTATGAAAGAAATTGAAGAAGACACAAAGAAATGGAAAAACATTCCATGGTCATGGATTAGAAGAACAAATATTGTTAAAATGTCTATACCACCCAAACCAGTCTACACAGTTAATGCAATCACTATCAAAATCCCAGAAGCATTTTCCACAGAGCTAGAACAAATAATACTAAAATTTGTTTGGAACCAGAAAAGACCTTGAATAGCCAAATGATCATGAAGAAGAAAAACAAAGCTGGAGGCATCATAATTCCAGACTTCAAGTTATATTTTAAAGCTGTAGTCATGAAGACAGTATAGTAATGGCATAAAAACACACATAGATCAATGGAACAGAATAGAAAACCCAGAAGTGAACCCACAACTACATGGTCAACTAATCTTTGACAAAGCAGGTAAGATTGTCCAGTGGAAAAAAAGGCAGTCTCTTCAACAAATTGTGTTGGGAAAACTGCATAGCTACATGCAGGAGAATGAAACTGGGCCACTTTCTTACATCGTACACAAAAATAAATTTAAAATTGATGGAAGACCTAAACATGAGACACGAAACCATCAAAATCCTAGAGGGCAACACAGGTAGCAACCTCTTTGACCTCAGCTGTAGCAACTTCTTACTAGACACATCTCTGGAGACAAGGGAAACAAAAACAAACATGAACTATGAGGACTTCAAAATAAACAGCTTCTGCACAGCAAAGGGAACAACACAGCTAAAAGGCAACCTATGGAATAGGGGAATATATTTGCAAATGATATATCGAATAAAGGGTTAGTATCCAACATCTATAAAGAACTTATCAAACTCAACATCCAAAACACAAATAATCCAGTGAAGAAATGGGCAGAAGACATGAACAGGCATTTTTTTCCAAAGAAGACCTACAGAAGATCAACAGAAACATGAAAAGATGTTCAACATGCCTCGTCATCAGGGAAATATAAATTAAAACTAGAATGAGATATCACCTCATATCTGTCAGAATGGCTAAAATTAACAACACAGGGAAACAATAGGTGTTGGATAGGATGTGGAGAAAGAGGAATCCTATTACACTGTTGGTAGGAATTCAAACTGGTGAAGCCATTGTGGGAAACAGTATGGAGGTTCCTCAAAAAGTTAAAAATAGAACTACCCTATGATCCAGCAATTGCACTACTAGGTATTTACACAAAGGATACAAAAATGCTGATTCAAAGGGACACATGCACCCCAGTGTTTATAGCAGCATTATCAACAATAGCCAAAAATCAGCCAAATTTTATATATATATATGTGTATGCATATATATACATATATATGTATATATATGCACACACATATATGTATATATATACACACACACATACATACACACATGATGGAATATTACTCAGCCTTCAAAAAGAGTGAAATCTTGCCATTTGCAGTGATGTGGATGGAGTTAGAGTGTATTATGCTAAGTGAAACAAGTCAGTCAGAGAAATACCAATACCATAGGATTATGTAGAATTTAAGAAACAAAACAGATGAGCATAAGGAATGGGGGTAAAAAAGAGAAAGAGGCAAACCATAAGAGACTCTTAACTATAGAGAACAAACTGAGGGTTGCTGGCGGGAGGTGGTCAGGGGATGGGCTAAATGGGTGGTGAGTATTAAGGAGGGCACTTGTGATGAACACTGGGTGTTATATGTAAGTGATGAATTACTAAATTCTACTCCTGAAGCAAATATTACACTATATGTTAACTAATTAGAATTTAAATAAAAATTTGACACAAACAAAAAAAACAAAGACTATATCCTCTAGTGAGTTCCTCTCTTCTGTATTGTTATTGCAGTTGCAACCACTCTAATGTATTTGTTTTCAGCTTTCTTAAGGAATAATTGATATACAGGAAACTGCATGCATTTAAAGTATGAAAGTTGATTTTGGACATGTGACACTCATGAAACCATCACCAGAAGTAACATAAGGAACATATCTAACACCCCCAAAATGTTCTTTTTATACCCTGGTTTATAGTTTGATATATATATCAAACAGTTTGATAGTATTAAAATGTTTCAACCCAGAAAAAAAGCTGGACTCTCTGGATCTGAGCTAAGAGTTGAAATCTTTCCTTGGGCATTGATTCTTTCCTCCTTGGAAGAGAAACCAGACCCTCCCAAAGATCTTTCTTTGCAGTTGTACACAAACAGCTCCCAGACTAGATCAAGGACTTTAAGAAAGGAACTGGGAGATTGGAACACTTTTATAGGTTGCGAGAAGAATTCTAAAATCTCAAATTACTTGAGGACAAACTAAATGTAGATTTGGTGTGAAAACATGTTTCTTAAGGAAACTTTTTTTTCTCTTATAAAATAGCATGAATTTGAAATGTAATGAAAATATGAAAATATGCTTAATCCCACCATTGTAGCTGAACACTGTCAGTCATTTAGCATGTTTTTATTCCTAACCCTTCCTTTATCAGAAAATAATTTCTTTATTGAAAGAAATCTACTTTAAATGCAACTTTTGAATTTTGGTGTTTAACCTTTTTTTCTGTGCATACCTCCAAAGCACACACCACCACAATAGAGCCATAAAAGCATGGGATGTATATTTTTCTTGGGTCTCAGAGAAAGAATGAACATATTTTATTAGAGAAAGTGGCTGCAAAATGCTATTAAGAACACAAAGCTTTGTATTGTGGTTCTGTTAGCGGGTTCTAGAGAATTAGTATTTATAAAAGTAGACAAATGTTTCTTCTCTGTTGAACAAAAGTTTATAACAGTAACGAACAACCCGCTGAGAGATCCAACAGCTATAGCCAAAGGTATTCCTTTCTTTTGGTGAAGGAGTGTTAGGGATGAGGAAACTAAGTACCTATGTAGACTCAAAATTTAGCTTCCTTATCCTTAAAATCCCCACTTCTCTCCTCACTAGATTGGAAGGACTCATTTTAATGTTGATTTTCCATGTCCAGCACTCTAGATGGCCTACTGGCCAATTAGTATGCTATATATTTCACTCCATATTTATTGGAAGCAATGAAGTAGAACAGAATGTGTGCTGCCCTGGGAGTCAAGAAATCTTAGCATAGTGCCTGGTATGGAGTAGGTACTAAATAAATAATTCAATCTAGCAGGCCTGTGTTCTAATCCTAAATTTTGCCATTAACCCTCTGAAAAGTTGGTAACTTTTTGAAGAGAAAGAAAGCTTCAATTGATCTCTCCTTATTATCTTCCCCCAATACATAGACCTGAGCTAAGAAAAATATTCGTTAACCAAAGATACTTAAACACCTCTAGTCTCTAGTTTCTTAACCTACAGAGTGGGAAGTAATAACTCTTGCTTATCTCATGAGAGTATTAGGCCAGATAATATACAAGTGTTAAAGTGCATTGAGAAATATAAAATATTACACACATGTAAAGCATTATTAAGATTATTGGTAGAAGCCCCAAATTCACTGATGGGGAGGGTAGGTGAGCTGAAAAACAAAGGGTTAAGGGTCCATTTCTAGGTAGTAATTATCTGCTGGTGGGTACTTAGCTGGATGCAACTTCAGTGACATAATCTGATACCATTGGATAGGAAGGGGTGCTTTGAGTTTGAATCCATCACTAGAGACTGCAAAAGATTATTTTTATGTAACTCAGGTTCTCATCAACATCCATGATTGCCTTGCAGTGTGTTTGGAAAGTGAATGATTGCTTATGTTTCCATTTCCTTATCAGCAAAATGGGGCAATTGATACCTTCCTTATAAAAAATTTTGTGAATATGCATGAAGAGAAGGCAGAATATAACTCCAAGGGCCTGGATCAAAGATAGAGGGTTTTTTTCTTAAATCTTTTCAAGACTAAATGATGTAACCTCAGGAGAAGCCATAGAAAAGAAGCCCTCTTTCTGAGATTTTTATAAGGAGAGGGAAAGATAAGTTTCTTATCCCTAACCCAAATACAGGTAGTATGCTCAAGAATCTAATTTCTTAAGAATTTTGAAAATGGGGGTGCCTCAGTGGCTCAGTTGGTTAAGTGTCCGACTCTTGATGTCAGCTCAGGTTGTGATCACTAGGTGCTGAGATCAAGCCCCAGCTCGGACTTCCTGCTGAGAGCATGGAGCTTGCTTGGGATTCTTGCCCATTCTCTTTGCCCCTCCTCCACTCACACTTGTGCTCCCTCTCTCATAAAATAAATAAATAAACATTAAAAAAAGAATCTTGAAAGGGAAAGTAAAGTTGTGCTTTGATTACTTTCCTACTTTAATAAAACTTTCTTTTATGGGGCACCTGGGTGGATCAGTCGGTTAAGGGTCCGACTTTGGTTCAAGTCATGATCTTGTGGTTGGTGAGTTCGAGCCCCACATCAGGCTCTGAACTATAAGCACAGGCTCTGAACTATAAGCACAGGGTCAGAGCCTGGAGCTTGCTTTGGATTCTGTGTCTCCATCTCTCTCTGCCCCTCCTTAACTTGTGCTCTGTTTCTCTCTCAAAAATAAATAAACATTAACATTTTTAAAAAATTAAATTTAAGGCTTTCTTTTAAATTTTCTCAATTTAAAATGATTCAGAGTCCAGTCTTTGGCCACTTTGACATGCAAATAGTCTACTGGACCAACACCAAAAACTCCAGACAACTCTACTCACTGTAACCCAAATTGTGTGTTTGGAACCTGTAAACTGCATCTCTTTGGGCCATATTGCATGGAAATGACATAATGTAAATAAAATTGAACAGATTGATGGTGATGGCAAGGAGAGGCTATAGACCTACACACTGTCTTTGTGTTTATGTTAACTCTGACTGCCACTGAACTATAGCACTAAATAGAGTAAAAAGACAGAAAGGGGACTAGGGTTTATTCTGTGTGTTAGAGAGATGCCTTTTTAATGATTCAAGCTGGGCTGTATTTTCCTAATCCAATTTCATTGTTTTGGCAAGATCTGAAATTGATACTACAGGTTGGAAGTTCTGAGATGAAGTATAATCACCAGAAAATGATTGATCGATGAACAAAAATAGTCTTTCTAGTTGTTACTTTTATTAATCAGTGATAATGGAATCAGAATCATCTCCTGCTGACTTTTAAACATTTGTCTTGTTGTGAAAATGCTGTTAGCTTTTGAGTTAACCACTGCAAAGGTAGCTACAGGTGGATAAATTTCTGCTTACCTCCCCCACCCCACCAAGATAGCATAAAAGAACACACCCAGCATCAAATAACAAACACAAGTACGCATACACAAGTGTGCCTCCTGGCTGGACTATTTTTTACAATTTGTTCACAAGCCAGTTTCTAAAATTGTGAATAGGGTTGCAAGGTCCTGTGATTGTTAGCTTTTAATTACATAGCTTTCCTCCTAGTTCCTAAGTGATGGCCATATAGCATAGCGCATAATAGGAGTTTTCTGGGGATAGTTTTTAACAGTAAGTGACCTCTCAATTGTCTTCAACCCACTGTGCATCCACTTGTTCTGAATACTGCTTTATGAGAAGTTACATCCTGTCCTAACTCCCCTGCTTATATCTTAAGAGACCAAGAGGACAATGCTAAAGGATAGGGGACTTTCTATTTCTCTTTGCCTTTCTTTCATTCAGAGACTATGACCTGCTGTATCTTAATAGGTTGAAATCTACGAACAGCAGATGGGGTGGTGAAAAAAGTGTTAGGTAGTTCCCCAGGGCTGATGGAACCAGAGTCACTTTGCACTGAGCCTCCACTGTTCTCAAACTGGGAGATTTTCTTTTTGATCATCTTTCTCTCCTTGGCTCTGCGATTCTGAAACCAGATTTTCACCTGAAACACAAAATGCTTTGGATTTAATGGGGCAACATACTGAATGCAGTTTTCATAGTTTTTGCTGATATCGTACAGGGATTTTAGCATTTACAAAACCTTATTACATGTATCACTTCATTTGAGCCTCCCAATGACCTTGTAAAGTATAGCTATTTAACAGGTTAAAAAAAAACCTGAGATTGAGAGAAGGAAAGTATCTTGCATGAGATGAAACTGAGATCAAGTCCAAGGCTACTGATTCTAAATGCAGTGCTCTTTATATTATACCTCATCCACCACCTCTATTGCACAGACAGAAATAAATGATAGAATGGCAGATGCTGAGGTGTGGTGATAAAAAGGGAGGGATTTAAAATAACAAAGGTGATTATGATCTGTCATTAAAAGTAATTTCCTAATAATAAAGTTAGTGAAACATAGAAGTGGGTGAACAAGAATGATGAAATACTATATTTATTTCTGTGATACCAATGTGCCTTCACACATGGTTGAAACACAAGCTGCTTGGGATAGGGAATACACTAATGGACTTTAAAATTCTAGCATTCTATGATTCCAGAATTACTTCTAGACTTAAGTGAAAAACCATCAGGTAGTTGTGTAATGTCAAAGTTCAGGTAAATGGAAACCATTGATCCTTGTCATGCTTTAATCTTCATTGAGTGCCCACATATGCTAAATGTGAGGCAAGCATAATAGAATTACACAGGCCATAGAAAATTAAATTTCATACCATGAATAATAGAAAAACTTGGTTCAGGTAGCAGCATTTGGTGTTCAGTTATTATCATAGTTTGATTGATATGAACCAGATAATTGCCATGATTGCCAATTCTCCACTTTATACATTGGTTGTGACTACTAGGGGGAATCAATCAAGGTTTTGACTTGACTAATTCTGTGGGAGTTTTAATCCTTCTCCCCCTCCTACATCCCAACCCTTTGCTTCCATATCTACATATTGTCCATCATATGTAAATGTTAATAAACCCACTGATCGATGAGACTAAACGAGGAGGTCCACTAAGATGAATGTGGGCTTTAGGAAAGCTTGGAAAATGTCTTGGTCTTCTATTTTGCTTCCACTCTTGCTTTTAGACTGCCTTAAAACCTCAGTCTATTGAAATGACCATATAAGACATGTTGGATATACTTCTGGTGTACCTGTCTTTCAGAAAGGCCCAGGTTGACTGCTAGTTCTGATTTTCTCCGAATGGTGATGTATCTATTGCAGTGGAATTCCTTCTCTAGCTCCAATCTCTGATGATCTGTGTAAACCACATAATACTTTTCTTTTGTCCTGGTTTTCCCTGTTATGGGAGAAAGCAATATATTTAATCATATTTTACTTCTTAGGAGATTGTTTTGGTTGAAGGATTCATAACTACTGTTGCCATCCTTATCTATTACTCTCTAATATGAAACAAGTACATTTTTTGAACCAAATATGTCATACGTCCACTTCTCCATTAAACTCTTTGTCATCTGTGGCTATATATATATAACACACTTATCATGCCACCATTGACTTCCTGCTACACCAAAGCATTTTATTTATTTTTTAAAGCAAACACCTAACCCATGATCTTCATTCTCTTCCCACTCACATATGGGAATAGCATTGGCAGTAGTAACAAAATATATCATATGTACACTTTCTTTTATATTTTATGCAGGTCCTTCATACCATTTCCTATTGAACCTCTAACCTACACTTTTGAATTATGCAGAGTGTGTCTTATCCCAATTTTACCAATAAGAAACCTGAGGCTCAGTGTAGGTAAGTGGTTCTGTGCTAGTAAGTTGAAGTGTGGGGACCCAAACATATACCTCTGGCTCCCAGTCCAGTATGCTAAATATTATTCCTAGTTTAAACATGCTTGGAAGCATAAGAATCTCCAAGTGTGGCAAATTATTCTGTGATCCTGACATTATTAGTTACATACATTCTAGTTATGTATACATTCTAGAGATAATTTTGTTTGAGTAGTAATTTAAGAAGAAAATATTTATTGTCTCTTAGATTCTGTGCTAGGATAGCCCTTATTACCTACCAGAAAAAAAATATTTTCTTTTGTGAAGTCTTAAATCAATTTTATTTCCAAGTGGCTAATGAATGGGGGAAGGAGGAGGTGTTGACTTAAGCAGAATAAAATGAGTATTCTAGTATTCTTTGAAAGGATATACAAACATTTGCTTTGTGTTACAGCATTTAACTAATTTCTCATGTCCTTCGTCAAATAGAGTATTATTCCTGCTTTTATATTTTCCAAAGGTGATTAGGAAGCTTCTCTTTCTTTTCAGTTTTTCTAACTCCCTCCAGGATCTTCCCCCTTCTCTCTATGGCATTTGGCAAACTGCTTCTGATCTGCCCTGGTTGTTTTTGATGTGAGGTTTTGGGGAGCGATCTGTAGGACAAAGGTTTCTTTAAAGTGGTTCTCTAAACCCCATTGAGGTGTTAAGATGCAGCACAGGCCTAACAAAGGAGGCTACGTGGCATCAGATCCCATCCTGAACCCTCTTTGCATTCAGGAACACCAACCAGTTGGTTTGAAATTTACAAGCCCTGAACAAATGTCAGACACTCTTTCATCTCCAGGAAAGAAATAAAAACATGTGAATGTAGAAACAAATTCTAGATGAGAGATATGTTTTAGTATTAAACTTAATGGGCTGAATAACCCATGGACTAATGAACTAAACAAAACTTCTCCTCTTGAAAACTGGAAATGATGAGCCCTGGTCAATTAACCTACCTGAAAGGCCCAAACTTTGAGCTGGTTTTCTGAATCCAAACAGAAACCCAGGAAACCAGGGGTCTGGCATTTGGTTTGTTACAAAGACAGATGTATATTTGAGATCACAGTGAATACTTTGAGATTTAATTTATTTCCAGAACCTCATATCTTAGGATCAAAAAATATTTTTTTGAAGAGATGTTTCTTAAAAGCCATTCTAATCCCAAAGTAGCTGAGTATTTAAATTATAACTTGAGGCAGAAGTTAAAATTCAACTTGTGTATGTCTGTGTTTTCTGTTCTTTGATAATCAGTAAATATAACCAGACTTCAAGAACTCTGAAAGGTTGCAGTCCTTCCCTACCCCCATTGGCCATAAATTCCCCTCTTGCAGTTTCTTCTGAGGACAATAAAGTCAAGACCAGCCCTCTTTATTTGCCATGAAAATCCTCACCCTTTCCGGCAATATAATCCCTGAAGAAAGGAGGGATGAGGAAGAGCCCAGCTGCATATCAAAGCCATGTGAAGTGTTAAAAAGAATCTGTTGTCTCCATCTGACAGATAAGACCTCAAACGTCAAGAAGATGTAGCCCAGGGGAAATATTGACTGCACATTTTGCAAAGAGAAATGAATTCTTCTCATGTCCCTCCTCCTGAACTCTCTTCTTTTCTTCTGTTTCATTGCCTCTGCCCCTTAAATGATGAAATTGGATTGAATGGGATTTGACCATCTTCTAGCAGATTCCATATTCCCATACCAAACCAAAGCAAAGATGATGAAAACCAGTTTCCTTCTTTCAGGAGTACAGTGCAATTGACCTCATAATAATGACTTTCCATCTATGCTCCTTTTAGGTAAAAATTAAATCCAGATTCATGTGTAAAAATTGTCCAATGAAATGGTCAAAACAAAAGAACACAATGATAAGCTTCAAGAATTATTAAGCAACTTATTTTCTGAAGTGTCTTAATTGAGTAAAACCTTTTAAGTACAACTTCCTCAGTGTTTTGTCCAGTGGCTTAATCAGAATTATTCAAAGTCACTTCCTTCTCTCTATCTCACTCCTAACAAAAAAACCTTTCTCCAGTCCTGCTTAGGTTACTGCCTTGGCAAAACTCATCCAAGGCTATAACTGTGGGTAATAGAAAAGATGAAAAAAAGAATTCCTAGCTGTAATACACTGACAATGTTTAAAATATGAAAATACTTAACTTTTCACAGAACCTTTCTTTCTTTCCATATAATCTTTAAAATGAGATGTGTATTGAAACAAACCACTTAGGGAACAAAACAGAAGTAAAAAATATCTTTCTTTTTAACCAAACCACCTAGGGGATAGTCATTTACTCTATATGTAAGTACCCTTTCTGTCCTTAGAAATTTAAAGTAATAATAGTCATTATGAAATGTTTCCTGATTGTTCCCTAAATTGTGTATTTTTCTTTCTTTAAGTTAAGGCTATTTAAAATAGTCCTCAGTAATGGAAAGAGCTTTTATTTGATTATCTTAATCAGACAGGGGTTACTTCCATTTTGTAGTTCATCTAATTGTCTTCTCAGCCATAAGCCAAATGTTGTCCCATAGTACTACAGAGTGAAGTAGAAAATTTAGGAGGATCTGACTCATTCATTCATTTAACAAATATTTGTTTAACACTATGTACTAAGCATACAAATGGGTACATTTTGGTTCAGAGTGGTCCAGTGAGGTGATCAGCTTAATTTCTTTGTGGAGTTCAAAACCTGAGACCCATAGAAGGGCTTCAGTGGAGCCATGAATCTCTCAAAATTATTCAAAAAATGACATGTGTGTGTATGTGTGTGCATGTGTGTGCAAGTATGCATGTACATTTTTCTGGGGAAAAGGTACATAGTTGTCCTTATATTCTTAAATTGTAGCTAAATCTGCATCTTGGGCTACAAGCATACAGGAAAATGACAATTTTAATTTATAAGACATTAAAATGAAACAAAGGTTGAATACAATAAAGCTTCAACTACAAGATAACCTGCCAGGAGTCAAAGGGGTTCCAAAATAATTCAATTTTAAATTTCTTATAGAGTTTGGAGAGAAAATCTTGCGAAGGTGGCATTGTATAGCCAAGTTTGAAGGTTTGATGACATGACAAACTAAGGAGTCCGTTTCTAAACTTCTCCTGGCATCAGCATTACCCAATAGGGAGACCTGAGCTTATGAAAACAAATGTAAATGGAAGACTTTTAAGCACAGAAACCTGTCACATTTTCTCTCATAAACAAAAATTCAAGACTCAAGATAATTTCTTTTGTCCTTCTCCCTCTCACCAATTGTTCTCTCTTCCAAACATACTAAAGAGACTTTCCTTTTCTAAAGTACTTCAAAACATCATCTTGGACTGAGAGCAGCTATTTTTTGACTTTTGTATTTTTTGCTGATCTTAGGTCTTAGTAAATGTATGTTAATTACAACCCTAAAATTAGATGTAATAACAGCCCCAAGAATGTCCCACCCTAACCTCATTTTCTATTCTACTTAGCCAGCTGACTTGCCCATATTTTTAAAAATGCAGATTTACTTCCAAACACTTTATTTTATTTTATTTTTTTTAATATATGAAATTTATTGTCAAATTGGTTTCCATACAACACCCAGTGCTCATCCCAAAAGGTGCCCTCCTCAATACCCATCACCCACCCTCTCCTCCCTCCCACCCCCCATCAACCCTCAGTTTGTTCTCAGTTTTTAACAGTCTCTTATGCTTTGGCTCTCTTCCACTCTAACCTCTTTTTTTTTTCCTTCCCCTCCCCCATGGGTTCCTGTTAAGTTTCTCAGGATCCACATAAGAGTGAAACCATATGGTATCTGTCTTTCTCTGTATGGCTTATTTCACTTAGCATCACACTCTCCAGTTCCATCCACGTTGCTACAAAAGGCCATATTTCATTTTTTCTCATTGCCACGTAGTATTCCATTGTGTATATAAACCACAATTTCTTTATCCATTCATCAGTTGATGGACATTTAGGTACTTCCAAACACTTTAAAGCGAAGTGTTTAGCTCTACTTTTAGTTTGGGATTGCTACCCTAGTAATGTCCCAATCAACCAGAACTGCCTCTTCCTAACTAAGAGTCCTCCTAATGATAAAAGTTGATCCCTTCCCACTCTCGTTTTTGCTTTTTAAAGGGGAGAAAAAGTGCAGAACTTTGAACAAAAACATAATCATTATGGACAAATGCTACTAAAATTCATTTCCTCTCCAGAGGGATAAAAATGATAGAGTAAAATTTTACCAATTTTCTCCAATGACAGGGAGCGACAGATTGGAATAATAAAAATATGGTAAAAGAACAACTACAGCTGAAAACAGACATCTCTCCACCTCCCCTCATCCAGGATTAAAGCAGAGTACCCATTTCCCCTGCCCTGGGCTCCCAGCAGCCCCCATTGGCTTCCTGGTAGGAGCATGAGTCAGCATTAGGCTGGGATCTCTGGGCCTTCCTGCACTCCATCACAGACCTGCATCCAGCCTCTGTGTCTCCAGAAGCCTTTCTGGACAGTTATGAAGTCTTTAACTTCCTATTAGTGCTGGGGCTGATATTCGTTGTGTGCCCATGCATGTTAGAGTTGAGTAGCTTATTATGTTCCAGCAGTGTGCTGTTGTCTTCTCACCTGACTCAACTCTTCTACTGGCAGAAAAGATGTTGGAAGAAAGTAATGGGTTTGAGTCCAGCTTGCCTCTGCCAAGTTGGGTGAATGAAGCTGAAGTTTCCTTGAAAGCCAAGATGACAGGCCACTTTGCAATGGGGGGCCTTCGTGGCTAAACTGGAAGGTCTATTGCCAACCAAGCACTGTGAAACCTAAGTTGAGCATGACCAGCTTTTGAGGGGAGTGGACCTGCCCAGATGGGGAAGGGTTTTCAATAGAAAGGGCAAGCAGCAGTGACAGCACTGGGATATCCTGGCTATCCCCTCCCTTCATTCACCCATTGTCCTTTCCTGTGTATCTCTCTTCCCATCTGGGCAACTACAAGATTGGATCCTGATCCTTGTGGCTCAACATGTCCATTGTCCACCCGTTTGCTTTCTTGACTCGTCAGGAAATGATGAAAAACAACAACAACAACAACAACAACAACAACAACAGCTCCTAGGGTCGGTTTGGTTCCAAGCGCCGCACTCTGAGGACTCTGAGCAGAGGCACATGCAAGGGGAGGTCACTAATGTGGGAGGGGACCCTGGGAACTTAGCCAGGAAGTAATCCTCAGCTAAACTGTTCGTGGAGAGGCCTGAGAAGTAGGGTGCAGACAGGCCAAGAGAAGTAGAAGCTTCAAAGCGAAGAAAGGAAGAGTGTGAGGGCATTGGGATCGATTACTCACCCGTAACCTGCACAGTCTTGCGCATCCACGCATAAGGGCTGTGAAGGCTTCTGTTAGAAGAACTGGCATCCGCGGCGTCGGCGTCTACGGGGAACAGTGACCCGCTGCCTCGGGCTGGCAGGCTGCCACTGCTGCTTCCCCCTCCCACAGGACCCAAGTTGTATTCTGGGGAGCCAACGGCAGGGCTCGAGGTCATGTCGTTCACGGGCACAGTGCCCATTGTACTGGACGACCCAGGGTACGCATTCCAGTCTTCTCGAGGGGGACTATAGGGCGAACCCCAGCCCCCCAGCGACGACCCGTGAGAATCCATGCTGGGCATATGGGGATACCCCATGAAGTGCGCATAGGCAGGGACTGCTGTGAAGTTGGAGGCTGGCAGGAGACTCCCACCGCCCCCAGTGCCGCCAGTCCCGTCAGTGCGCCTCCCGCGGGGTTCCTGGGAGTGCCCAGGTACATGCCTGCTTCTTTTTCCATAAGGCAGCTTCTGGGTATGAGGAAGGAGCTCCCTAAGCCATTCTCAAGTTCTTGTAAGGCCCCAATCCGACTTTGAGAAGCAGCAGGGAATCAATAGGTTACTCGGTAGCTGTACTGCACGCTCTGCTGTGCCTCTCAGACTACTCCATCCCGCGTTTCCTACCCCGTCAGGTTTCCAGGTGACTGGTAGCCCGGTATAGATAGGCCACTAATAGCTAGGCTGACGTCAAGGGGCTTCGGACTTTTACATAGCATTTGCATTTAAATGAAGGGCCATTTCACTTTCACAGGGACTTGTTCACTGTAGCTCCCTCTCCCAGAGCTCCCTGGCTTTTCGGTCTCATCTTTATCACTTTTGTCCATCTGGCCCCCATAGCAGTAGTTTGAGCTTTTGGACACAAGAGTTCCTCCAAGGGTTTCTGACCAGCTCCCTCCAAAGTGAGATGAAAACAGGCAGATGCAGGGCCAAGTCCTGCTCTGGGGCCTCCTCTTTCTGCGGAACTTCCCTCACTCAGCCCAGCCTGCATCTGTGGTATCCCTTCTTCCCACATTCTCCTGCAGGGGTATTCCATTGGAATTGGCCCAGGATACCATTGAAAAGAGCTTTCCCTTCTCATTGCTCCCTCCCCCAGGAGGAGGGCTTTGTTTCTAAGAACAGAGATTCATTTCACAAGTATATATTTTGTGTCTTCTGAGTGGTAGGCACTGTTGTGGGCACTGGAAATACAGCAGTGAACAAGAGACAAACATTTTGCTCTGCATTACATTACAGTGGGTGACAGGCTGGATTAATTGAATGTTTTAAAGAAAGATGAAGAGAGTAGGTTATGAAACAAGGAAGGAAAGGGAGAAGAGGCATGTGGGAAGTGGGCTTTCTTAGTTTCATGTCAGTCCATTAGTCTCAGGTGTCTTTCCACCAGGTATGACTTCTGCCTCAAAGCCAGTGCCCCAAGGGGTCAAATTCCTGCAGTCTCAAATCCAGGGTATCCACAGCTTCCAACTTCCTTTCACACTTGAAAATATTCCCTTTGTAAAGTTCCAATTATTGAAAAAGACATGGGTTTGCCAGTAGATGCCAACAAACACAAGATTTCGGTTCAAGAAACTGGATAACCTTTTGACCACAAAATCACTCTGCACCCCAGTGTTCTTTCCCATCTCTACACCTGTCCCCCCAAAACCTACCACAACCTGTGCTCCTACTCAGGGAATGTGCTCCTCTATAAAGTCCAACCAAACCTGGCACCCCATATAAACTGACCTCTCTTTGGCTTTGGGAATCTCTCTTCACCTCTGGGAATTTCAGGTATTTTTCCTGTATAAAATAGAGATCCTAAGTGTCTACACTACAAGGCAGGATTTGAGATAATATATTCAAATTGCTTAACTTAGTGCTCAGTAACAGTATGACACCACTGTATTCATTAATTCACTCAACAAATATTTATTGAGTGCTAGGTGCTATTTTATGCATGGAGACATCAACAGTGAACAGATGAAGCCCCTGACCTTATTAAGCTTGTATTCTAGTGAGGTGAGACACTAATAAGTAATTACATTTTATGGTATGTCAGATGGTAATAATCAGTGCTGTGAAGAAAAAGAAAGCAGGAAGGAGGATACAGAATGTTAGTGGGGGGGGGGGTGTTGCAATTTTAAATGTGGTGGTCTGGGAGAACCTCACATCAAAATGACATTTAAGTAAAATACAGAAGAGGTACTGGTATGAACTATGAAGAGAGGATCCAGAGGGAACAAGTGAAAAGAGAATGTCTGTCTTCTATTGGAGAAACAGAAAACAAACAAACAAAACAAAAACAAAAACAAAACCAAAAACAACCAACCAAACAAAAAACAACCCAAAAGCCAAAACAAAACAAAAAACCTGTGTAGCTAATGAATAGATGGGGTCAGTTCAAAGGCTAAGGGGGAGTAAGTTTTGCTCTGCGTGAGGCAGGAAGACATTATAGGGCTTTGAGCAGAGGAGTGACATAATTTAAGTTTTGAAAGAATCTCTAGCAGTTGGAATAAGAACAGACTGTAAGTAGGCTGATTAATTAAAAGGCTATTGCAATAATCCAGGTGAATGGCATTGGGGTTAGAGGAAAGTGGTTGGATTCTGAATACATTTTGTTTGTTTTTAATGTTTATTTGTTTATTTTGAGAGAGACAGAGAGAGCATGCGTGGGGGAGGGGCAGAGAGAGAGAGAGGGAGAGAGAGAATCTCAAGCAGGCTCTGCTGCTGTCAGCATGGAATCTGAGGCAGAGCTGGATCCCATGAACCGTGAGATCATGACCTGAGCTGAAATTGAGTTGATGCTCAACTGACTGAGCCACCCAGGCTCCCCAGATTCTGGATGTGTTTTAAAGCCTGCTTTGGAGAAAGAGAAGAAACAAAAGTAATTGGTCAGCAAAGACTAATTAAAGACTGCAGTTAGGGAGAAGGGACTAAAAGCCAGGGAAAGTAACATACTTATAAAGCACTTTTTACACATGATGTCATTTAATTTTCACAACAGCCCCATGAGTTATTTATTATTATTATTGTTGTTGTTATTATTCCCATTTTAGACATGAAGAAACTAAGGCTCAGAGAGGTGACCTGATGATTTCAATGAACTACTGGTGTGTAGTATAGTTAGGTTCCCATCCTATACCACACTAACTGCAAATTTTATGTTTTTAAATTGGAACTAGACTAAATATACAACCTCGGGGATTAAGTTTGGGGCTTGGCTTCTATTTTCTTTCTTTGCTCAGGCTCCCAGGCCTGTCTTTCAATATTTTTCATATCATGTACCCAATTGCCCTTGCATTATTCTCTTTCACCTCTTCTATACTGAGGCAAACTGGTCCACCCTCATTTGAAAAACTGTATCAGAATGGAAGCACATGGAGTACGTTTAAAAGTTAGCTAACCAAATATTATCATTTTACCTATGAAAAAACTGAAGGCCTGACAAGAAAAGGTATTCTTTAAGGAAGTGAATGACAGAACTGAGATTCAAATTCAGGTCTGTTGCCTCCCACCTCAATACTCTTTCTACTAAAAAATGTCTTTACTTAAGCAATTTCCTCTGTGTAGGCTATTTTTCTTTATAAAAAAATGTTCAAATTCTCCCTATTTTTCATGACTCTGTTCAAATGCTCCTTCTTTCCTAAAGCTTTATGTGATGATGCTCCTGTCAGAAGGCACTCTTCCAATGAAATCTTGTCATTTGCAATGGGATGGATGGAGCTAGAGAGTATTATGCTAAGTGAAATAAGTCAAAGACAAATACCATATGATTTTACTCATATGTGGAATTTAAGAAATGATAAAAAAACAAGCAAAGGGGACAAAAAGAGAGAGAGGCAAACCAAGAAACAAACTCTTAACTATAGAGCACAAATTGATGGTTATCAGAGGGGAGGTAGGGAAGGGGATAGGTTAAATAGGTGATTGGGATTAAGGAGTGCACTTGTTATGATGAGCACCAGGTGTTGTACAGAAGTGTACACCTGAAACTAATACTACACTGTGTGTTTACTAACTGAAAATTTTAAATAAAAACTTTAAAAAATAAAAAAAAGAAAGCACTCTTCCTTTTGTCTGAATTCCATTATCAACTTCACTCCATTAACTAATACTATTCTTATCCACCTTAGAATTATTTGGGATTCTATCTAAATCTTTGGAATTTGAACACCATGAAGAGGTATTAGGAAGCATGTTTGAGCCCAGCAGAGTGGAGTATCATGCACATGGTAGGGTCTTAGGAAATATTTGTGTGCTGAATCAATAAATGACCTTGAAACTATAGAATGGAACTCATCATTTTGACCCAGCTCCGGAGATATCTAGAAGAGAAGCCAGTAACAACATTGCCCAGTGTTTGGCAGAACTTGGCTTAAGGATTACTCCATTTTGTGATTTGTTTGTTTCTAGGAAGATGGGAGTGGATTGGGGAAGTAGGGAATGAAAGGGGAGGCAGATAGGCAGGGAGGTTCAGTCTAGTTTGACTCAAGATTTTGATTTCTTTCTTTACCTGAGGGGTGGCCTCACTGAAGAAAACAGAGTGGCCAGCAGCAGGAGTCAAACTCCACAGTCTGAAGATCAGAACTCAGGCCATGCAAGTGTTATTTAGTACTTCTAGGGAGTGATCTCTTAATTTTTCTGAGACTTAGAGAGGCATTGGTCAAATAGGCCTCTGTTAGACACTTCCCTTCCATTGCCCACCTCTGGACTGATCCCTACAGACCAAGTTAATTATAAGGCTTGAGGTAGATATGAATGTGAAATTGCTTTGTGAACAGTGAAGTACACTTGTGATGGACTATGGGTATCTGGGCAAACCTTTTCTTTAGTAGTCTTAATATTTGGAAGGTTCTCATTGCCTAGTAAATATTTTCTAAGCCTGGTCTGGCCTTTCAGGACTGCCAGAGTTGGCCAGGGCAACTCTCCTCCATCCCACCCTCCCCCACCTCCCTGGCCCAGATTTCAGCTGGTTTAGCCTCTACAGAGGACAAGGAGTCTGGACTATGGAGATTGGCTTCAGTCGTCCATCCTGGGGCCCTCATTGCTACTGGGAAGGAAATGAAGAATGCAGACTAAGACCCTCTTACTGACATGGTAATTGAGGCTGAGAATAGGGCAAAGATTTACCCAAGGCACACCCTAATAAATAATCTGCGGGACTTGGATTTAAATCCAACCATAACTAACTGATGAACTCTACAAGTCACTCTACCTATCTTAGCCTCAGTTCCCAACAGGAAAAATAGGACGGACAATAGAAATTGCTTCATACAGATTTGGGAGAATTCAGTGCTCCAGTCATGTGCTCAACAAAAGGCCAATGTTATAATCCACAGAGTGGGTAGGACTTTCACAGGGCATGAAACTATTATACCTCCTCTAGCTCACATCCATGCATGGAAGGCACTGAGACTGGGGAGAAGACCCAGAGCAATTTAAACATCTATGCCTGTTGCCTCTCCAGTCAAATTTTTCTCTCTGGGTTTTAGAAATTAGCCACCCCTGGGGGGTATCTGGGTGGCTCAGTAGGTTACTTGTCCAACTCTTGGTTTTAGCTCAGGTCATGATCTCACGGTTCATGAGTCTGAGCCCCACATATGGCTCTGTGCTTATAGTGTGGAGCCTACTTGGGATTTTCTCTCTCTCCCTCTCTCTCTGCCCATCCCTGCTCATTCTCTCCCTCTCCCTCCCTCTCTCTCTCTCTCAAAATAAATAAACTTAAAAAAATAGCCTCCCTCCACTCACCCATCCCCATCTCCCTCCCTTAGTTCTTTGGAGCCTTAGTGATACCAACGCTGAATCTTGGGCATTGTGTTCCTTCCATCCAGGTTTATCATTGTGATGGGCTTCTGTACTTCCAGGGCCACACACTCTGGAGAATGAGCACCACCACTAGGCTCCAGGCCTGTCCCAAAGTGTCACAGTGAAGGTGGGACCAAGGTGTGTTTTGGAGAAAGATTAAGGTTCTTTCATGGGAACCTGAGTAGTTAGGGTTAGGCCAGGACTCTGTACCCACCCTGCCCTCAGGGCCAGGTTCTGGGTTAGGAGAACAAGAGGAATGAGAAAGGTCCAGGGCTTTGAGAAGGAGGCCAGAAGAAAACGTGGAGAAATAGGCTTCTTGGGCATCCAAGGGCATTTTTCACTCTGGGAGAGAGGTGTATACAAGGAAGCAAGTAGGGTCCAGTGCCACGATTCCAAACTTAGGAAGGATGGGTTGGGGAAGACGTTTATAGATGAGAGAGGGAGGAGGAAGGCAGAGAGGCCAACCAAAAATGAGGAGACTGTAAACCCAACACTCTAGCATTAAAGGGAATTCGGACTAAGTCTGAGAGGATAGGCTACGCTAATTTTCTGAAGGAAAAAGAGAAATAAAAGTCCTGGCTATCTACTTTGGGAAAGAGAACTAGAGACCCAGTTCACAGGTCATGTACTCTAAGTCAGAAGCAGTGCTTTTTCCTTTATGGAGTGAACTTTCGTTAGGCTCACTACAATCAAAAGGGGTAGATGGGGGGCACCTGGGTGGCTGAGTCAGTTAAGTGACCAACTTTGGCCCAGGTCATGATCTCATGGCTCATGCGTTCAAGCCCTGCATAGGGCTCTGTGCTGACAACTAAGAGCCTTGAGCTTGCTTTGGATTCTGTGTCTCCCTCTCTCTGCTCCTCCCCCACTTGCACTCTGTCTGTCTCTCTCAAAAATAAATAAACATTAAAAAAAGGTGTAGATGGGATAGATCAGCCCTGTTTTACAGCAGGGCGGGAATGGAGGTAAGAATGGAGACTCAATGAGGTTTAGTAACTGGCCCAAGGTTAAATATCCAATAAGAAGCAGTCAGGAAATCATTATCTAGTCTGAGTACAAACTTCATGCAGGGCTTGAAGATCAGGACTCAGAGAATAATGGCCCAGTTGTTATTCCTATATTTACTGAACACAGGATAAAAGGGAAAATTGGCATAAACATAATGGGAGAATAGGACATTAGTTCTGAAAACTAACATGCCCACTATGAGGGGCCAGGAAGTACTGAGGTGGGTGAACAAGTTGATGAAATATGGAGTGGCCTCTTTTAGAAGTCTAAGTGGAAGCCAAACAGAGTCACATTAGTGACTGACATTTGATTTTATAATGAGAATTTTCACTCTAAAAGGTTTGCTTTTACTTTGATCTTGCTTTAGCCCATTTTCTTTGTTCTGTCCCACTTGAAATGCCTCTTACATCATTTTATCTTACTACTTTTTGCTTGTTTCCTCATTGGAAAATTTCTTCCTGCATTTTCATTCTCTCCTAAACACTCAAACTTCAATATTCTTCAAATAACTAATTATAGCCAATTACATGTATATAATATATTACATGTATATAATTGCTAAAATTTACATTTTAAGTTCACAGCAAAATTAGAAATAGACAGTTCTTGTATACCTCTGTCCCCCCACATACCTACAACCTTCACCACTATTGATGACTACTATTTCAGTGATACATTTGTTATAATCAATAAACCTATTTTGATGTATCATCATCACTTAATTCCATAGTTTATGTTAGGGTTCACTCTTAGTGGTGTACATTTTATGAGTTTTGACAAATGTATTATGACATGTATCCACCATTGTAGTATCACAGAATACTTTTATTGCCCTAAATATTTTCTGTGTACTGCCCATTTATCCCTTTCTGCCCCAAATCCCTAGAAACCACTGGTATTTTTATGGTTCCATACTTTTGCATTTTTAGAATGTCATATAATGGAATCGTATAGTATGTAGACTTTTTTGATTTCCTTCTTTCAATTTAATATGCATTTAATATTCCTCAGTGTCTTTTCATGGCTTGATAACTCATTTCTTTTTAGCACTGAAAAATATTTCATTGTCTAGATGTACCATGGTTTATTCACCTACCGAAGGACATCTTGGTTGCTTCCAATTTTTGACAATTGTGAATAAAGCTGCTATAAACATCTGTCTGCAGGTTTTGTATGGAAAGAAGTTTTCAATTCATTTGGGTAAATACTTAGGAATGTGACTGCTGAATCATATAAGGGTATATTTAATTTTAAAAGAAATTGCCAAAATGTCTTCTAAAGTGGCTGTACAATTTTGTATTCCCACTAGCAATGAATGAGAATTCCTGTTGCTATACATCTTTACCAGCATTTTGTGTCAGTGTTTTGAACTTTGGCCAAACTAATAGGTATGTAGTACTAACTACGTACATTGCTTTAATTTGCAATTTCCTAATGACAAATGATGTTGAACATATTTTTATATGCTTACTTGCCAACTAAATATCTCCTTTTCTTAAATTTTTACTTAAATTCCAGTTAGTTAACATACAGTGTGATATTAGTTTCACGTGTACAATATAGTGATTCCACACTTCCATACATAACCCAGTGCTCATCACAAGTGCACCCTTTAATCCCTATCATCTATTTAACACATCCCTCCACCTACCTCCCCCCTTCCGCCCCGGTAATCATTAGTTTGTTCTCTATAGTTAAGAACGTGTTTCTTGGGGCGCTTCAGTGGCTCAGTCAGTTAAGCGTCTGACTCTTGATCCTGGCTCAGGTCATGATCTCCTGGTTTGTGGGATTGAGCCCTGCGTCGTCATGTTCTGCACGGACAGTGTGGAGCCTGCCTGGTATTCTCCCTCTTCCTCTCCTTCTGCCCCTCCCCCACTTGTGCTCTGTCTCTCTCAAAATAAATAAATAAACTTAAAGAATCTGTTTCTTGGTTTGGCGCTCTCTTTTTCTGTCTCTCTCTTTTTTCCCCTTTGCTTATTTGTTTTATTTCTTAAATTCCACATATGAGTGAAATCATGTGGTATTTGTCTTTCTATGACTTATTTTGTTTAGCATAATACTCTCTAGCTTCATCCATGTCATTGCAAATGGCAATATTTCATTGTTTTTTATGGCTGTGTAATCTGAATATCTACTTTGTTGAAATGTCTGTTTAAATCTTTTGCCCATTTTATTTATTTTTTTTTCAACGTTTATTTATTTTTGGGACAGAGAGAGACAGAGCATGAACGGGGGAGGGGCAGAGAGAGAGGGAGACACAGAATCGGAAACAGGCTCCAGGCTCTGAGCCATCAGCCCAGAGCCTGACGCAGGGCTCGAACTCACGGACCGCGAGATCGTGACCTGGCTGAAGTCGGACGCTTAACCAACTGCGCCACCCAGGCGCCCCTCTTTTGCCCATTTTAAAAATCTTACTGCTCATTTTCCTATCGTTGAGTTCTTTGTACATTTTGGATAAAAGTCCTTTATAAGACCTGTCCTTTGCAAATATTTTCTCCCAGATGTGGCTTGTCTCCTCATTCTCTTGACATAGTCTTTCACGAAGCAAAAGTTTTTCTTTCATACATTATGCCTTTGGTGTAATACCCAGAAGGTCCTATTTATACCTAAGGTCATATAGGTTACCTTCTATGTTACCCTCTAGGAATTTTAGAGTTTTGCATTTTAAATTTAGGTCTATGGCCCATTTTGAGCCAATTTTTGTGAAGATTTTAAGGTCTATTTCATTTTTTTTTTTTTTTTGGCATGTGGATGTCCAGTTGTTCCAGCACCACTTTTTGAAAAGACTATCTTTGCACTACTATACAAGCATAACTTATTTTATTGAAGTTAGGTTTATTGCACTTCACAGATACTGTGTTTTTTTTACAGATTGAAGGTTTGTGGCTACACTAGTCAAGCAAGTCTATTAGTGACATTTTTCCAACAGCATTTGCTCCTCCCTTCATGTCTCTGTGTTATATTTTGGTAATTCTCACAATATTTCAATTATTTATTATTATTATTATTATTGTTATATTTGTTATGGTGATCTGTGAGCCTTGGTTATGACTGCTGAATGCTCAGCTGATGATTAGCATTTTTTAGCAGTAAAGTATTTTTAAAGTATGTAGATTGTTTTTTTGGATATAACGCTATTGCACACTTAATAAACTACAGTATAGTGTAAACCTAACCTTTATATGTATGGGGAAACCAAAAAATTCATTTGACTCACTTTATTGTGATATTCATCTTATTGCAGTGGTATGGAACTGAATCTGCTATATCTCCAAAGTATGCCTGTATTGCTTTTCCTACTCTATCAAAGATCAGTTGATTGTATTTATGTGGGTCTACTTCTGGGCTCTCTATTCTGTTCCATTAAGCTATTTTTCTATTCTTTTAGTAAGACCACACTGTCCTGATTTCTATAGCTTTATAATAAGCTTTGAAGTTCAGTAGTGTCAGTCCTCTAATTTTGTTCATCTTCTTCAATATTGTGTTGGTTATTCAGGGTCTAAACTTCATATAAACTTTAAATCAGTTTGTCAATATCCACAAGATAACTTGCTGGGATTTTGACTGGGATTGCATTAAATCTATATATAGATCAAGTTAAGAAGTGACTTGGCAATACTGAGTCTTCCTGTACATGAATATGGAATATATCTCCATTTATTTAGTTTTTTGATATCCTTCATCAGAGTTCTGTAGTTCTCATAGAGATATTGTATTATTTCAGATTTAGACCTCAGTATTTAAATTGTTTGGATTATAATGTAAATGGTAATGCATTTTTAAATTTCAAATTCCACTTATTTACTGCTGACATATACAACAGTGATTTACTTTTGTATATTTATCTTGTAACCTGCAATATTTCTACAATTGCTTATTAGCTCCAGGAGTTTTTAAAATTATAGTTCTTTCAGATTTTCTACATAGAAGATTACTTCATCTGCAAAAAATCTCCTATTTCTTTGCTCCCAACTTGTATACTTTTTATTTCCTTTTCATATCTTACTGTATTAGCTAAGATTTATGGTACTATGTTGAAAACCAGTGGTGAAAAGGGATATCCATATCTTGTTCTTGATTTTAGTTGGGAAGCTTCTAGATTCTCACCATTATGTCAGTTGTAGGTTTTTGTAAATTTTTTGGGATCAATTTGAAGATGTTTCCCTCTGTTCCTTGTTTGCTGAGAGTTTTTGTCATGGATTGGTGGTAGATTTTGTCAAATTCCTTTTTTACGTATATTGACATAATCATGTGATTTTCCTCCTTTAGCCTGTTGATGTAATGAATTACAATAATTGATTTTCTAATAGTGAACCAGCCTTGCATACGTGGAATAAATCCCACTCAGTCATGGTTTATAATTCTTTTTATATACAGTATAAATACAGTATAAATACTGTATAAATATATACAGTATGCTATATAATTTCTTTTATATACAGTTATATTCAATTTGCTAATATTTAGTTGAAAATCTGTTCATGAGAGATCTATGTTCATGAGAGATATTGGTCTGTAGTTGTTTGTAATGTCTTTGGTGTTGATTTTTGGCTAATGTTGGCTTCATAGAATGAATTAGGAAGTATTTTCTCTGCCTTTATCTTCTGAAAAAAATGGAAGAGAATGGGTATAGTGTCTTCCTTAAATGTTTGGTAGAATTGATCAGTGAACATATCTAGGCTTTTTGTTTTGAAATATTATTAATTATTGATTTAACCTATTTAATAGAAATAGGCCTATTTAGATTGTCTATTTCTTCCTGGGTGAGTGTTGGCAGATTGTAACTTTCAAGGAATTGGTCCATTTATTCTTTATCAAATATGTGGGCACTGAGTTGTTGTTAATATTTCTTTGTTATCCTTTAATGTCCATGGGATCTATAGTTATATCCTTTCTTTCATTTTTGATATTAGGAACTTGTTTTTCTCTCTTTATTCTTTAGTTAACCTAGCTAGAAGCTTATTGATTTTATTGATCTTTTCAAACAACCAGCTCTTCCTTTCATTGGTTTGCTTTATTGTTTTCCTATTTTCAATTTCCTTCATTTCTGCTCTGATTTTTATCGTTTATTTTTCTGCCTCTTTTGTTTTTATTAACTTTATTGAAGAATAATTGACAAATATAATTGCCTATATTTAAAGTACACAATGTGATGATTTGCTATACATATACATTGTAAAATGATTACCAAGTTCAAGATAAGCACATATCACTTCACATAGTTAACATAGTTAACTTTCTTTTGTGTGTGGTGAGAATGCTTAAGATATACTCTCAGCAACTTTTAAGTATACAACATTGTATTAACTATGGTCACAATGCTGTACATTAGATCCTCAGAATTTTTTCTTCCTACAACTGAAGATGTGTGCCCTTTGACCTACCTTACCTCACTTTTCCTTCATCCCAAGCACTGCCAACCACCATGCTATTCTCTGTTTCTATGAAAATAATTTGTTTTTGATTCTATGCATAAGTGATACCATACACTGTTAGTCTTTCTCTGTTTGGTTTATTTCATATAGCATAACGCCCATGAGATTCATCCATGTTTTCACAAATAGGATTTTCTGCTTTTTTATGGCTGAATAATATTCGGTCATATGTACATATTCCACTTATTTTTTTATACATTTATTCATCAAGGAACAATTGTATCCCTGTCTTGGCTTTTGCAAATAATGCTACAATGAACATGGGAATGCAGATATCTTTCAATATTGTGATTTCATTTCCTTTGTATATAAACCCAAATGCAGAATTGCTGGATCATATGGTAGTTTTCTTTTTAATTTTTTGAGGACCCACCATACTATTCTACATAATGACTGTACCAATTTACATTCCCACCAAGAGTGCACGAGGTTTCCCTTTCTCCACATCCTCACCAACACTTATCTCTTGTCTTTTTGATAATAGCCATCCAGAGAGGTGTGAGGTATTATCTCATTGTGCATTTGATTTGCATTTCCTTGATGATTAGTGATATTGAGCACCTTATTCATGTACCTGTTGACCATTTGTATGTCTTCTTTGAGAAAATGTCTCTTAAGTTCCTCTGTCCACTATTAAATCACATTTTTTTTTTCTTATTGGGTTGTATGAGTTTTAATATATTTTTGATAAAACCTCTTATATATGTTTACAGTATTTTCTTCCATTCTGTAGGTTGCATTTTTATCTTGGTGATTTTTTTCTTTTGCTGTACAGAAGCTTTTGATTTTGATGTAGTCCCAGTTGATTTTTGCTTTGGTCGTCTGTGCTTTTGTTGTCATATTCAATAAATAATTGCCAACTTAATGTCAAGAATCTTTTTTTCTTTTTGTATTAATGGGTATTTATCCAAAAAATACAAAACATTACTTCAAAGGGATACATACAACTCTATGTTCATTGCAGTATTATTTACAATAGCCAAACTATGGAAGCAACCCAAGTGTCCATTGATAGATGAGTTGATAAAGAAGATGTGGTATATTTATACAATGAAATATTATTCAGTCACTAAAAAGAATGAAATCTTGCCATTTTCAACAGTATGGATAGAGCTAGAGAGTATAATGCTAAGTGAGATAAGTCAAACAGAAAAAGACAAATAATATATGATCTCACTCATATGTGATATTTATTTTTATTTTATTTTATTTTATTTTTTTCTGCAATATATGAAATTTATTGTCAAATTGGTTTCCATACAACACCCAGTGCTCATCCTAAAAGGTGCCCTCCTCAATGCCCATCTCCCACCCTCTCCTCCCTCCCACTCCCCATCAACCCTCAGTTTGTTCTCCGTTTTGAAGAGTCTCTTATGTTTTGGCTCTCTCTCACTCTAACCTCTTTTTTTTTCCTTCCCTTCCCCCATGGGTTTCTGTTAAGTTACTCAGGATCCACATAAGAGTGAAAACATATGGTATCTATCTTTCTCTGTATGGCTTATTTCACTTAGCATCACACTCTCCAGTTCCATCCACGTTGCTACAAAAGGCCATATTTCATTCTTTCTCATTGCCACGTAGTACTCCTCTGTGTATATAAACCACAATTTCTTTATCCATTCATCAGCTGATGGACATTTAGGCTCTTTCCATAATTTGGCTATTGTTGAGAGTGCTGCTATAAACATTAGGGTACAAGTGCCCCTATGCATCAGTACTCCTGTATCCCTTGGGTAAATTCCTAGCAGTGCTATTGCTGGGTCATAGGGTAGGTCTATTATTAATTTTTTGAGGAACCTCCATACTGTTTTCAGAGTGGCTGCACCCATTTCCATTCCCACCAACAGTGCAAGAGGGTTCCCGTTTCTCCACATCCTTTCCAGCATCTATAGTCTCCTGATTTGTTCATTTTGGCCACTCTGACTGGCGTGAGGTGATATCTGAATGTGGTTTTGATTTGTATTTCCCTGATGAGGAGCGACGTTGAGCATCTTTTCATGTGTCTGTTGGCCATCCGGATGTCTTCTTTAGAGAAGTGTCTATTCATGTTTTCTGCCCATTTCTTCACTGGATTATTTGTTTTTCGGGTGTGGAGTTTGGTGAGCTCTTTATAGATTTTGGATACTAGCCCTTTGTCTGATATGTCATTTGCAAATATCTTTTCCCATTCCGTTGGTTGCCTTTTAGTTTTGTTGGTTGTTTCCTTTGCTGTGCAGAAGGTTTTGTCTTCATAAGGTCCCAGTAGTTCATTTTTGCTTTTAATTCCCTTGCCTTTGGGGATGTGTCAAGTAAGAAATTGCTACGGCTGAGGTCAGAGAGGTCTTTTCCTGTTTTCTCCTCTAGGGTTTTGATGGTTTCCTCACATTCAGGTCCTTTATCCATTTTGAGTTTATTTTTGTGAATGGTGTGAGAAAGTGGTCTAGTTTCAACTTTCTGCATGTTGCTGTCCAGTTTTCCAGCATCATTTGATAAAAAGACTGTCTTTTTCCATTGGATATTCTTTCCTGCTTTGTCAACGATTAGTTGGCCATACTTTTGTGGGTCTAGTTCCGGGTTTTCTATTCTCTTCCATTGGTGTATGTGTCTGTTTTTGTGCCAATACCATGCTGTCTTGATGACTACAGCTTTGTAGTAGAGGATAAAGTCTGGGATTGTGATGCCTCTTGCTTTGGTCTTCTTCTTCAAAATTACTTTGGCTATTCAGGGCCTGTTGTGGTTCCATATGAATTTTAGGATTGCTTGTTCTAGCTTTGAGAAGAATGCTGGTGCAATTTTGATTGGGATTGCATTGAATGTGTAGATAGCTTTGGGTAGTATTGACATTTTGACAATATTTATTCTCCCAATCCATGAGCACGGAATGTCTTTCCATTTCTTTATATCTTCATCAATTTCCTTCATAAGCTTTCTCTAGTTTTCAGCATACAGATCTTTTACATCTTTGGTTAGATTTATTTCTAGGTATTTTATGCTTCTTGGTGCAATTATGAATGGGATCAGTTTCTTTATCTGTCTTTCTGTTGCTTCATTATTAGTGGATAAGAATGCAACTGATTTGTGTATATTGATTTTGTATCCTGCAACTTTGCTGAATTCATGTATCAGTTCTAGCAACTTTTGGTGGAGTCTACTGGATTTTCCACGTATAGTATCATGTCATCTGCAAAAAGTGAAAGCTTAACTTCATCTTTGCCAATCTGGATGCCTTTGATTTCCTTTTGTTGTCTGATTGCTGATGCTAGAACTTCCAACACTATGTGAAACAACAGCGGTGAGAGTGGGCATCCTTGTCTTGTTCCTGATCTCAGGGAAAAAGCTCTCAGTTTTCCCCCTTTGAGGATGATGTCAGCTGTGGGCTTTTCATAACTGGCTTTTATGATCTTTAAGTATGTTCCTTCTATCCCGACTTTCTGAAGGGTTTTTATTAAGAAAGTTGCTGAATTTTGTCAAAGGCCTTTTCTGCATCGATTGACAGGATCATATGGTTCTTATACTTTCTTTTATTAATGTGATGCATCACATTGATTGATTTGCGAATGTTGAACCAGCCCTGTATCCCAGGAATGAATCCCACTTGATCATGGTGAATAATTCTTTTCATAAGCTGTTGAGTTCGATTTGCTAGTATCTTATTGAGAATTTTTGCATCCATATTCATCAGGGATATTGGCCTGTACTTCTCTTTTTTTCCTGGGTCTCTGTCTGGTTTAGGAATCAAAGGAATACTGGCTTCATAGAATGAGTCTGGAAGTTTTCCTTCCCTTTCTATTTTTTGGAATAGCTTCAAAGGATAGGTATTATCTCTGCTTTAAATGTCTGATAGAACTCCCCTGGGAAGCCATCTGGTCCTGGACTCTTATTGGCTGGGAGATTTTTGATGACTGATTCAATTTCTTCACTGGTTATGGGTCTGTTCAAGCTTTCTATTTCGTCTGATTGAGTTTTGGAAGAGTGTGGGTGTTTAGGAATTTGTCCATTTCTTCCAGGTTGTCCAATTTGTTGGCATATAATTTTTCATAGTATTCCCTGGTAATTGTTTGTATCTCTGAGGGATTGGTTGTAATCATTCCATTTTCATTCATGATTTTATCTATTTGGGTCATCTTCCTTTTCTTTTTGAGCAGCCTGGCTAGAGGTTTATCAATTTTGTTTATTTTTTTTAAAAAACCAACTCTTGGTTTCGTTGATCTGCTCTACAGTTTTTTTAGATTCTATATTGTTTATTTCTGTTCTGATCTTTATTATTTCCCTTCTTCTGCTGGATTTAGGCTGCCTTTGCTGTTCTGCTTCTATTTCCTTTAGGTGTGCTGTTAGATTTTGTATTTGGGATTTTTCTTGTTTCTTGAGATAGCCTGGATTGCAATGTATTTTCCTCTCAGGACTGCCTTCGCTGCATCCCAAAGCGTTTGGATTGTTGTATTTTCATTTTTATTTGTTTCCATATATTTTTTAATTTCTTCTCTAATTGCCTGGTTGACCCATTCATTCTTTAGGATGGTGTTCTTTAACCTCCATGTTTTTGGAGGTTTTCCAGACTTTTTCCTGTGGTTGATTTCAAGCTTCATAGCATTGTGGTCTGAAAGTATGCATGATATGATCTCAATTCTTGCATACTTATGAAGGGCTGTTTTGTGACCCAGTATGTGACCTATCTTGGAGAATGTTCCATTTGCACTCGAGAAGAAAGTATATTTTGTTGCTTTGGGATGCAGAGTTCTAAATAGATCTGTCAAGTCCATCTGATCCAATGTCTCATTCAGGGCCCTTGTTTCTTTATTGACCTTGTGTCTAGATGCCCTATCCATTTCTGTAAGTGGAGTGTTAAAGTCCCCTGCAATTACCACATTCTTATCAATAAGGTTGCTTATGTTTATGAGTAATTGTTTTATATACTTGGGAGCTCCCGTATTCAGTGCATAGACATTTATAATTGTTAGTTCTTCTTGATGGATAGACCCTGTCATTATTATATAATGCCCTTCTTCATCTCTTGTTACAGCCTTTAATTTAAAGTCTAGTTTGTCTAAGTATGGCTACTCCAGCTTTCTTTTGGCTTCCAGTAGCATGATAAATAGTTCTCCATCCCCTCACTCTCAATCTAAAGGTGTCCTCAGGTCTAAAATGAGTCTCTTGTAGACAGCAAATAGATGGGTCTTGTTTTTTAATCCATTCTGATACCCTATGTCTTTTGGTTGGCGCATTTAGTCCATTTACATTCAGTGTTATAGAAACATATGGGTTTAGAGTCATTGTGATGTCTGTAGGTTTCATGCTTGTAGCAATGTCTCTGGTACTTTGTCTCACAGATCCCCCTTAGGATCTCTTGTAGGGCTGGTTTAGTGGTGACAAATTCCTTCAGTTTTTGTTTGTTTGGGAAGACCTTTATCTCTCCTTCTATTCTAAAAGACAGACTTGCTGGATAAAGGATTCTCGGCTGCATATTTTTTCTGTTCATCACATTGAAGATCTCCTGCCAATCCTTTCTGGCCTGCCAAGTTTCAGAATAGAGATCCATCACAAGTCTTATAAGTCTCCCTTTATATGGTACAGCACGTTGATCTCTAGCTGCTTTCAGAATTTTCTCTTTATCCTTGTATTTCGCCAGTTTCACTATGATATGTTGTGCAGAAGATTGATTCAAGTTACGTCTGAAGGGGGTTCTCTGTGCCTCTTGGATTTCAATGCCTTTTTCCTTCCCCAGTTCAGGGAAGTTCTCAGCTATGATTTCTTCAAGTACACCTTCAGTACCTTTCCATCTCTCTTCCTCCTCTGGAATACCAATTATGCGTAAATATTTCTTTTTAGTGCATCACTTAGTTCTCTAATTTTCCCCTCAGACTCCTGGATTTTTTTACCTCTCTTTCTCTCAGCTTCCTCTTTTTCCATAACTTTATCTTCTAGTTCACCTATTCTCTCCTCCACCTCTTCAATCTGAGCCGTGGTTGTTTCCATGTTATTTTGCATCTCGTTTATAGGGTTTTTCAGCTGCTCCTCACTATTCTTTAGTCCCTTGATCTCTGTAGCAATAGATTCTCTGCTGTCCTCTATACTGTTTTCTAGCTTAGCGGTTAATTTTATAACTATTATTCTAAATTCACTTTCTGTTATATTATTTAAATCCTTTTTGATCAGTTCGTTAGCTGTTGTTATTTCCTGGAGATTCTTTTGAGGGGAATTCTTCCATTTGGTCATTTTGGATAGTCCCTGAAGTGGTGCAGACCTGCAGGGCACTTCCCCTGTGCTGTGTTATATAACCGGAGTTGGTGGGCAGGGCCGCAGTCAGACCTGATGTCTGCCACTTGCCCACCGCTGGGGCCACAGTCAGACTGGTGTGTGCCTTCTCTTCCCCTCTCCTAGGGGCGGGATTCACTGTGGGGTGGTGTGGCCCGCTGGGCTACTTGCACACTCAGGCTTGTGGGGCTGGGTATCTGACGTATTGGCTGGGGTGGATCGGCAAGGTGCACAGGGGCAGGAGGGGCAGGCTCAGCTCACTTCTCCTTCCGTGGTCCACTTCAGGAGGGGCCCTGTGGCAGCGGGAGGGAGTCAGACCCGCCGCCAGAGGGATGGATCTGCAGAAGCACAGCTTTGGGTGTTTGCGCGGTGCAAGCAAGTTCCCTGGCAGGAACTGGTTCCCTTTGGGATTTTGGCTGGGGGATGGGCGAGGGAGATGGCGCTGGCGAGCGCCTTTGTTCCCCGCCAGGCTGAGCTCTGTCATCTGGGGCTCAACAACTCTCCCTCCGGTTGTCCTCTAGCCCTCCCGTTCTCCAAGCAAAGCTGTTAGCTTATAAACTCCCAGATGTCAAGTCCCGCTTGCTGTCAGAACACACTCGGTCCAGCCCCTCCGCTTTTGCAAGCCAGACTCAGGGGCTCTGCTTGGCCGGTGGGCCACCCCTCCGCCCCAGCTCCCTCCTGCCAGTCCGTGGAGCATGCACCGCCTCGCTGCCTTTCCTATCCTCTTCCGTGGGCGTCTCATCTGCGCTTGGCTCTGGAGACTCCGTTCTGCTAGTCTTCTGGCAGTTTTCTGGGTTATTTACGCAGGTGTAGGTGGAATCTAAGTGATCACCAGGACGCACGGTGAGCCCAGCGTCCTCCTATGCCGCCATCTTCCCAAGACTTCTCTCATATGTGAAATTTAAATAACAAAATAAATGAGTGAAAAAAAAGAGATAAATCAAGAAAACAAGCTCTTAACTATTGAGAACAAACTGATCATTACCAGAGGGGAGTTGGGTGGGGGCATGAGGGAAATCAGGGAAGAAGGTTAAAGAATACACTTACCATGGTGAAAAAAAATTGAAAAAATTGTTTCCTTGACATTTTCTAGGAGTTTTATGGTTTCAGGTATTAAATTAAAACCTTTAATCCATTTTGAGTTAATTTTTGTGAGTGGTGTAAGATGGGGCCAATTTCATTCTTTTGCATGTGAATATCCAGTTTTCCCAGAACCATTTATTGGAAAGATTACCCTTTCTCCAGGGGTACTATGGGCCTCCTTGTCACATATGTCAATTGTATATGCATGGGTTTGTTTATGGTGTCCCAACTTTGTTGATCTCTGTAACTATTTTTATTTTGGTACTATACAGTTTTGATTACTGTTGCTTTATAATATAATTTTAATTCAGGAAGTGTGATGCCTCCAGCTTTGTGCTTTGGCTATTTGAGGTCTTTTCTGGTTCCATACAAATTTTAACTTTGGTTTTGTTTTTCTTTCTGTGAAAACTTCCATTGGGATTTAGATATGGATTGTGTTGAATGTATAGATGGTGTTGAATAGTACAGACATTGTAACAATATTAATTTTGTTCTATGAACACAGATTATTTTTCTATTTCTTTGCATCTTCAATTTCTTTTATCAATATGATAAAGGTTTCATTGCACAGATCATTCACTGCTTTGGATAAATTACTCCTAAATATTTTACTGTTTTTGATGCTATTCTGAATGGGATTTTCTTTCCTTATCCATGTTCCAAATAGTATGCTTTTAGCATATAGAAGAATGCTTGTGTTTTTTTATGTTAATTTTGTGTCTTACAACTTTACCAAATTCAGTTTTTAGTTTTAACAGATTTTTTGACTTATTTATGATATTCAGTTAAGTATACACAGAAACACACCATATACAAACAAAAAAAATTTACTTCCTTCAATGTGATTAGGATTCCTTTTAAAATTTTTTTATTTGGTGTGGGGAGAGGCCAAGATGGCAGAGGAGCATGGAACATTTTTTTGCCTCTCTCATCCCTGAAAGACAGGTAGATCAACACCAAGCCATCTTGCACACCTAGAAAACACAACAATCTGTACAGCTTGAACCACAAAACTCAGCAGGTATACCGCATAGAGAGAGAGGTGAACTGGGGGAGAGAGAAGCCATGGAGTGTAGGGAGCTGTTTTTGCTTGTGGAGAGAGGATGAAGACAATGGGGACAGTACAGGAAAAACACTCCCCCTGAAAGCAGCTGGAGAGAAAGATAAAGAGTGGACTGAGCAAAAAAGGGAGAAAAGGGAAAGGGACTGCAAGGTACTGAACACAAAAAGGGAGAAAGGAGAAAGGAGAAAGGAGAAAAGAGAAAGGAGAGGGTTTAAATTCCATTAAGATGCTATGAACAGGGGAGTTTAGAGTCTGAAACTCCACAGCTCTATACCTGGCAGAGCTCTGGTGGGAAGGTTAAATCCCTAGGAACAGTGAGGTCCGAGGTGTCCTCAGGCCACCAAAAGAGGCAGTTTCCCTGCTGGGAGGACATTTGGTAGAGGCTGTGTGGCCTCCCCACAGACAAAGGTCCCATTGGACCCCAAAGAACTGCCATATTTGCTGATGTTCGAACAAGGAGCCTGGTGTCCAATCGATATTGTGATTTACCATAATCCCTGAAATGCAGCTGCTACATGATCGCTTGAACTTTTTCTGGGGTGGGCTGGCACTCAGCTGCAGACTCTGAGATCTGCAGCAGCATGGTGGTGCGAATGTACCAAGGGCAGGCATTGCTTGGACATTGCTTGGACATTGCTTGGCAAGACTCTCCCCGAGAGGGTTTGAGTGAGTCAAAGCTGCAGGGCCTTCAGAAGTGAGAGGATTGGAAACACAGCCCCATGTGAGATAAAACTTGGAAGGGAGATGCTGCCAAGCAGGCTCATGGCTTTGTCACCAACAGTGTAGAAGTAGGGAGTGGATCGAAGCTGGAGAAAAAAGGAGAGGTGCTTGATTCCTGGTCTGCAAAGAGTTCTCATACTAGAGAATGGGTAACTGGGTGACAATATTTTCACCCCTCCCACACATGCACATAGATATCTATGTGTGCCACAACTACCCACCACAGTAAATTAAGCAGTGCCATCCAGTGGAGAATGGAGCTACTACACCAAGCCTCGTTGTATTGGGCCAACTGTGCTCTAGAGTAACACAAGTCTCTATGTATCCTTAGTCTATGGACCATAAAGTGCTTCATAGTTTGACTTCTAGGGGAAGCTGGATGTAATTTCAATTGTATTAAATTCTGTTCGTTGTTTCATCTATTCAATTTTTTCTCTTCCCTTTCTTTTCTTATTCTTGAACACAGAAAGAGGAAAAAATTATTTATATTTTCCATTTTTATAAAAGATTTTATTTAATATTTTCTACTATATTTTTATTTTTTGTGAATTTTTAAATTCTATTACACTTTCATCATCTCATTTTATTCTATTTTATTGTACTCATTTTTTAAATTTTGAAATGTTTTCCTAGCTTTGTTTTCTTTTTTTCTGTTCCTTTCTTTCACTTTTTTCTCTATTCTACCAAGATACTTTCAACAACCAGAAAAAAAAAAAAAAAAAAAACTAAGTTCTAGAATCCTTGCCTTGATTTTTGGTGTTGTTTTCAATTTTTTAATTTTAATTTTCTACTTTATTAATTCTCTTTCTTCCTCCAAAATAATGAAACGAAGGAATTCACCGCAAAAGAAAGAAGAGGAAGAAATGACAGCCAGGGACTTAACACAGGAACAAGCAAGATGTCTGAACCAGAATTTAGAATCACGATAATAAGAATACTAGCTGGGGTTGGAAAAAAAGTATAGAATCCCTCTCTGCAGAGATATAAGAAGTCTAGTCAGTACGAAATTTATATGCTGTAACTGAGACGCATTCTCGAATGTGTGCCACGCAGCAAGGATGGATGAAACAGAGCACCAAATCAGTGATATAGAGGACAAACTTCTGGAGAATAATGAAGCAGAAAAAAAAGAGGGAAACAAGGCAAAAGAGCACGATACAAGAATTAGACAACTCAGTGACTCATTAAAAAGAAATAACATCCAAATCATAGGGGTCCCAGAAAATGAAAAGAAAAAGGGGTAGAAGGTTTATGTGAGCAAATCACCATGGGAAATTTTCCTAACCTGGAGAAAGACACAGACATCAAAATCCATGAAGCACAGAGAACTCCCATTAGATTGAACAAAAACCGACCATCAACAATGCGTATGACAGTCAAATTCACAAAATACTCAGTCAAGGAAAGAATCATGAAAGCAGCAAAGGAAAAAAAGTCCTTAAAATACAACAGAAGACAGATCAGGTTCACAGCAGACCTAGTCACAGAAACATGGCAGGCCAAAAAGGAGTGGCAGGATACATTCAATGTGCTGAATTGGAAAAATATGCAGCCAACAATTCTTTATCTGGCAAGGCTGTCATTCAAAACAGAAGAAGAGATAAACAATTTCTCAGAAAAACAAAAACTAAAGTATTTCGTGACCACTTCACCAGCACTGCAAGAAATTTTATGGGGAACTCACTGAGGGGAGAAAAGATGAAACAAACAAACAAACAAAAGACCAAAAGCAACAAAGACTAGAAAGGACCAGAAAAGACCACCAGAAACTGCAACTCTACAGGGAACATAATGGCAATAAATTCATATTTTCAGTACTCACTCTGAACATCTATGGACTAAACGCTCTAGTCAAAAGACATAGGGTAACAGCATGGATAAGAAAATAAGATCCATCTATATGCTTTTACTAGAGACCCACTTTAGACCTAAAGACACCTACCTTCAGATTGAAAGTAAGGGGATGGAGAACTATTTATCATGCTAATAGTCACCAAAAGAAGCTGGAGTAGCCATACTTATATCAGACAATCTAGATTTTAAAATAAAGACTGTAACAAGAGATAAAGAAGGGCATAATATAATAATTCAGGGGTCTATTCACCAAGAAGACCTAACAATTGCAAATATTTATGCCCCCAACATGAGAGACCCAAATATATAAATCAATTAATCACAAACATAAAGAATCTCATTGATAATACTACTGTAACAGTAGGGGACTTCAATACCCCACTTACAACAATGGACCGATCATCTAAACAGAAAATCAACAAGGGAACAATGGCTTTCTGTGACACACTGGACCAGATGAACTTAACAGATATATTCAGAACATTTCATCCTAAAGAAACAGAATACACATTCTTCGCGAGTGCACATGGAACATGCTCCAGAATAGATCACATACTGGGACACAAATCAGCTCTCAACAAGTACAAAAAAAATGAAGATCATACCATGCATATTTTCAGACCATGAAGCTATGAAACTTGAAATCACCCACAAGAAAAAATTTGGAAAGATAACAAATAATTGGAGACTAAAGAACATCCTACAAATGAATGAATGGGTAACCAAGAAGTTAAAGAAGAAATTGAAAAGTACATGGAAGCCAATGAAAATGGTACCACCACAGCCCCAAATTTCTGAGACGCAACAAAGGTGGATATAAGAAGGAAGTATATAGCAATCCAGGCCTTCCTACCTAAAGAAGGAAGAAAGGTCTCAGGTACACAACCTAACCTTACACCTTAAAGAGCTGGAAAAAGAACAGCAAATAAAACCCCCAAACCAACAGAAGATGGGAAATAATAAAGATTAGAGCAGAAATCAATGCTATTGAAATAAAGAAAGAAAATAGTAGAACAGGTCACTGAATTCAGTAGTTGGCTCTTTGAAAGAAGTAACAAAATTGATAAACCCCTAGCCAATTTGATCAAAAAGGAAAAGGAAAGGACACAAATAAATAAAATCAAGAATGAAAGAGGAGAGATCACAACCAACACAGCAGTTATACAAATAATAAGAGAATATTATGAACAGTTATACACCAATAAGATGGGCAATCTGGAATAAATGAACAAATTCCTAGAAACATATAAACTACCAAATCTGAAACAAAAAGAAATAGAAAATTTTAACAGACCCATAACCAGTAAAGAAATCAAAATAGTCATCAAAAATCTCCCAAAAAACAAGAGTCCAGCGTCAGCTTTCTATGGGAATTCTATAAAACATTTAAAGAATTAACACCTATTCTTTTGAAGCTCTTTCAAAAAATAAAAATGGAAGGAAAACTTCCAAACTCATTCTATGAAGCCAGCATTACCTTGATTTCAAAACCAAAGGCCCCGCTAAAAAGGAGAACTACAGACCAATTTCCCTGATCAACATGGATGCAAAAATTCTCAACAAGTTACTAGCCAATCAGATCCAACAATACATTAAAAGGATTATTCACCACAATCAAGTGGGATTTACACCTGGGATGCAGGGCTGGTTCAATATCTGCAAAGCAATCAATGTGATACAGCACGTCAATAAAGGAAAGGTCAAGAACCACATGATCCTCTCAATAGATGCAGAGAAAGCATTTGACAAAATTCAGCATCCTTTCCTGATAAAAACCTTCAAGAATGTAGGGATAGAAGGATCGTACTTCAAGATCATAAAAGCCGTATATGAAAGACCCCAGGCTAATATGATACTCAGTTGAGGAAAACTTACAACTTTCCCCTAAGGTCAGGAACATGACAGGGATATCCACTCTCACCACTGTTATCCAATATAGTATTGGAAGTCGTAACCTCAGCAGTCAGACAACACAAAGGAATAAAAGGCATCCAAATCAGTAGGAAGGAAGATTCCACCAAAACCTGCTAGAACTGATCCATGAATTCAGTAAAGTCTCAGGTTGTAAGATCAATGCACAGAAATCCATTGCATTCGTATATACCAGCAATGAAGCAACAGAAAAAGAAACCGTGGAATTGATCCCATTCACAATTGCACCAAAACCCATAAAATACCTAGGTATAAACCTAACCAAAGAGGTGAAAACTGTATACACTGAAAACTATAGAAAGCTTATGAAAGCAATTGAAGAAGACACACACACACACAAAGGAAAAATAGTCCATGCTCATGGATTGGAAGAACAAATATTGTTAAAATGTCAATACTACCTAAAGCAATTTACATACCCCATGCAATCCCTATCAAAATAACACCAGCAATCTTCACAGAACTAGAACAGACAATCCTAAAATTTGTATGGAACCAGAAAAGACCCTGAATAGCCAAAGAAATCCTGAAAAAGAAAACCAAAGCTGGAGGCATCACAATCCTGGACTTCAAGATGTATTACAAAGCTGTAATCATCAAGACAGTATGGTATTGGCACAAAAACAGACACTCAGATCAATGGAAAAGAATAGAGAGCCCAGGAATGGACCCACAAATGTATGGACAACTAATCTTTGACAAAGCAGGAAAGAATATCCAATGGAATAAAGACACTCGCTTCAGCAAATGGTGCTGGGCAAACTGGACAGCAACATGCAGAATAATGAACCTGGACCACTTTCTTACACCATACACAACAGCAAACTCAAAATGGATAAAATAAATCCTAGAGGAGAAAGCAGGCAAAAACCTCTCTGACCTCAGTTGCAGCAACTTCTTACTCAACACGTTTGCAGAGGCAAGGGAAACAAAAGCAAAAATGAACTATTGGGACCTCATCAAGATAAAAAGTTTCTGCACAGCGAAGGAAACAATCAGCAAAACTAAAATACAACTGATGGAATGGGAGAAGATATTTGCAAATGACATATAAGATAAAGGGTTAGTACCCAAAATCTATAAAGAACTTATCAAACTCAACACCCAAAAAACAAATAATCCAGTGAAGAAATGGGCAAAAGACATGAATAGACACTTCTCCAAAGAAGACATCCAGATGGCCAACCGACACTTGAAAAAATGCTCAACATCATTCATCGTCAGGGAAATACAAATCAAAACCACAATGAGATGCCACATCACACCAGTCAGAATGGCTAACATTAACAACTCAGGCAACAACAGATGTTGGTGAGGATGTGGAGAAAGAGGTTCTCTTTTGCACTGCGGGTGGGAATGCAAACTGGTGCAGCCACTCTGGAAAACAGTATGGAGGTTCCTCAAAAAATTAAAACTAGAACTACCCTACGACCCAGCAATTGAACCACTAGGTATTTATCCAAGGGATACAGGTATGCTGTTTCGAAGGGACACATGCACCCCCATGTTTATAGCAGTGCTATCAACAATAGCCAAAGTATGGAAAGAGCCCAAATGTCCATCGATGGATGAATGGATAAAGAAGATGTGGTATATATATACAATGGAGTACTACTCGGCAATCAAAAAGAATGAAATCTTGCCATTTGCAACTACGTAGATGGAACTAGAGGGTATTATGCTAAGTGAAATGGGCAAGTCAGAGAAAGACAAATATCATATGACTTAACTCATGTAAGGAATTTAAGATACAAAAGAGGTGATCATAAGAGAAGGGAAATAAAAATAATATAAAAACAAGGAGGGGGACAAAACATAAGAGACTCTTAAATACAGAGCACAAACTGAGGGTTGCTGGAGGGGTTGTGATTGGGGGAATGGGTTAAAATGAGCAAGGGTCATTAGGGAGGACACTTGTTGGGATGAGCACTGGGTGTCATACATAGGGGATAAATCACTGGAATCTCCTCCTGAAATTATCATAGCACTATATGCTAAGTAACTTGGATGTAAATTAAAAAATAAAAGTAGCAAAAAATAAAAAGTAAAAAATAAATTGAAAATAAATTAATAAATTTAAAACAATTTTTAAAATCTCATTTGTCTGATATAAGTATGGCTACCCTGGCTTTCTTTTGATGTCCATTAGCATGATATATGGTTCTACATCCCCTCACTTTCAATCTGCAGGTGTCTTTACGTCTAAAATGAGTCTGTTATAGACAGCATATCTGCCTTTATCCATTCTGAAACCCTGTATCTTTCTGTTGGAACATTTAGTCCATTTACATTCAGAGTGAATTTAGTGCCATTTTTTTTAACTGTTGAGTTGGTGTCTCTGGTGATGCTCTCTGGTCCTTTCTAGTCTTTGTTGCTTTTTTTTCCTTTTTTTCCTGCACTCAAAAGGACCACCTTAAAATTTTCTGTAGGAGTGTCTTAGTGGTCACAAACTCCTTTAGTTCTTGTTTGTGAGAAACTATATCCCCCTCTATTTTGAATGACAGCCTTGCTGGATACAGTACCCTTGGCTTCATATTTTTCCTTTCAGCATGTTAAATATATCTTGCCACTCCTTTCTGGCTGGCCAAGTTTCTGTGGACAGATCTGCTGCAAACCTGATCTGTCTAACCTTGTAGGTTAAGGACTTTTTTCCCTTGCTGCTTTCATGATTCCTTCCTTGTCTGTATTTTGTGAATTTGACTATGATATGTCTTGGTAGTGGCCAGCTTTTGTTGAATTTAATGGGAGTTATCTATTCTTCTTGGATTTTGATGTCTGTGTCCTTCCCCAGATTAGGGAAGTTTTCATCTATAATTTCTTCACATAAACCTTCTGCCTGTTTTTTCTCTTTCTTCATCTTCTGAAACTCCTATGATATGATATAAATGTTATTATGTTTTAATAAATCACTGAGTTCCATAAGTCTGCCTTCGTGATCCCTGACCTTTATTTCTCTCTTCCTTTCAGCTTCATTATTTTCCATAATTTTATCTTCTATATTGCTATTCACTCCTTTGTCTCATCCATCCTCA
This sequence comes from Acinonyx jubatus, assembly GCF_027475565.1. Taxonomy (NCBI): domain Eukaryota; kingdom Metazoa; phylum Chordata; class Mammalia; order Carnivora; family Felidae; genus Acinonyx; species Acinonyx jubatus. Next base: position 58,117,793 of record NC_069389.1, on the reverse strand, counting down.
TTTTTATGGCCTCCATTTCGGTTTGCATGTCAGTTTTGCATTTTTTAATTTGGCCTGATTAGATATTAGTTATTTTATTTCTGCATAAAGGGATTCTCTTGTGTCTTCTATGCTTCTTTCAAGCCAGCTAGTATTCTTATAATTGGTGTTTTAAATTCTAGTCCAGACATCTTACTTATACCTGCATTGACTAAATCCCTGTTTGTAATTTCTTCCTGTTCTATCTTATAAGGTCAATTCCTCTGTCTTGTCATTGGAGGAAGAAAAAAAAATAATAGAATGAAATAAATTTAAAAATTAAACAAATCAAATAAAAGAAGTTAGATCCTAGGTGTGTTTTGGTTTGTGTATTAAGAGAAGTTTGATAGAAAAAAGGAGAAAAGAGAAAAGGAGGAAAAAATAAAACTAAATAATAAATAACAAAGTAAAATAAAAATAAATCAAGATAAATATTTTTGCTCCTTCTCTAGCTAAGAAACAAAAGAAAAGAAAAATAACAACAATAAAAACAGAAGCAACAACAACAAAATGAACAAATGAACAAACAAAAAACCCAAATGAAGCTAGATTCAGTTTCCCCTACAGCTGAAACTTTGCAGCAGTGTATGGTCAGTAGACTAAGCTCTTGAGAGAGATTTGTGTTGGTCTTTTGGGGGAGGAGCCTGCTATTCTGGTTCTCGGGCTGACTGCCCTAGTGGAGATGTGCCTGGAGGGCACTGTCCCATGCCCCCACCCCCCTCAGGGCTTGGTGTAATGGCTCCGTTTTCCACTTGGTGGCACTGTTTATCTCACTTGGGTGGGTCTCTGTTGGGTGGCTAATAGTGAAAACGGCTCCACCTCGCTCTCTAGTCTCCAGAGCTGGAAGTTCATGCCCTCACAGTCACCTGATTCATCCATCACCCGCCCTGTGCCTTGTGCCCCCCACTTCTGTCAGCTTCCTGCCTTCCCCCTTTCTGTGTCCAAACTGTCCACCTACCAGGCGGTGCCTCTCTTCAGAGTTTTATCTCAGGTGCGGCTGTGTTTCAAAACCTCACAATTCAGAGACCCCGCCCCCCCCCCCCACGCACTCATATGGTCTTGGGGATGGTCTCAGGTCACTGTGGCTGGCTTGTCCCAGGAAATAGTCATGGCGCCTTGCAGCAACAGAGGCTCAGAGCCCATGATAAATCACAACAAACAGCCGACACAAGGGTTTGCTACCTTCAGCCAGTGTCGTTGTCCCTATATGGGTGAACATGTTGGTCTGATGGCACCCACTGGCCTTTTGCTCAGGGAAAGGCCATATCAGCTCTACCCAATGTACTCCAAGCAGGGGAACTGCTTCTCCCTGTAGGGCCCAGAAGATCTTCAGATAGCGCTGCCCTCTCCTGGGGCTCCTCCCTGCTTCCTTTCCTGAGCACCACCAGTGGCTTACCTCTGAAACTTCAGACTCTGCTCCATTGTTTATGGAACACTGGTAGTATTGAGACTCTCTTCTTCTCCCCCTATCACTTGTATTGGAGAGTCTTATGCAGTCGTCTGTGCAAGTTTTCACTCTTTCTCTCCAGTTGCTTTCAAGGGGACTGCTTTATTGCACAAACCCAGTGTGCTGCTTTTTCTTCTCCTCTGTCTTTCACCTCTCAGCAAAAATGGCTCCCTCCCCTCTGTGGCACTGCAGCTCTTCTCTCCCCCAATTCACCTCTCCACACCATGTACCTGCTGCATTCTCTCTCTCAAATTATGCAGATTGTTCTGTTAATTCTCAGATCAATTTCCTAGGTGTTCAAAATGGTTTGATGTTGATCTAGCTGTGTTCAAAGGATGAGACAAGCTCAGGGTCCTCTTACTTCTCTGCCATCTTATCTCCTCTCTTCCCCATAAAAATAAATTTAAATCCAGATGGCTTAACTAGTGAATTCTTTCAATTGTTTTAGGAAGAAATATATATTTATTTAATAACTCTACACAAAATCTTTCAGAGAATATATAATATCAAACAATTCCCAATGTGTTTTATAAAACTACTATAACTAATATGAAAACATGACTAAGTTATCATATGAAAAGAATATTACAAGGCTATATAGATCTTGAACATAGCCAAAAAAAAACCCTAAACAAAATAAAAGCTAATTATATGCAAGGATACATGAAAAATACTATATTATACTATATAACCCAATGATATATTTAGTCCAGAAATACAAGATTGCTTTAACATTCAAAAAAATCAATGTAAATCATATAAGAAAGGGAAAAAGAGACAGAGAAAATGTATTTTATAAAATTCAATACAGACATATAATGTGTTTTTTAGCTCAAAAAGTTTGGAATAGAGGGGAGCTCTACTAATAGAAGCATATATTCAAAAACCCGATAAATAACATATACTTAATGAGGAAATATTGAATAAAGCCCTATTTGATTTCAGCATAAGAAAGGGATGCCCATGATCCCCACATTAATTCATTATTGCAATGGAGTTCTTAAGTAATGCAATAAGCAGTAAAAACTAATAAAAAGTACAATTATTATAAAGCAAAACAAAAAAGTTGTTTTTATTTACAGGTGACAAAACTATACATGTAAGTCCAGAAGAATCTATGAACAAATTATGCAAATGTATATAAAGTTAGTAAGAACCTGGGACCACAATCAGTGTACAAAAAAATTTCATCTTCATATTCTAATAGTAAGAAGTAAACTATATTTAAAAACATACTACTGGGTTCTAGCGAGGATAGAGTAGCACCTATATTTTCTAGTCCTCTATCTTACAACTCAAAAATATGAATATTACAAAACATAAAACAACTCTGAAAGTGGAAGGAAAGTGGTGGACTGTTTAGGTACCTTGAAACTTTAGGAACTTGGTCAGTTTCCTGCACTTTCATTTTGCCTTCCATTTACTGAATGGGATACTGGGGAAAAAATAAATCCTACAACTCAGAAATACCAACAGGCACAGAAAAAGTGATGTTAATGGGTCTCAACAAGGAACTGACCTTCCACTCCCTGCTTGGTGATAATAGAGGGTGTTTTGATTCACCCTCCTGGGTGGTGTCAGTGGGGCCAAGCAAGGAGCTGGGTTTCTATGCCCATTCAGCATCAATAAAGCTGAATAAACAAAGAAAGGCAGGACTGCTTAGTTTTCTTTCCATACTAGTATAGTTTCAGTTAATCCCAGTGGGGAGCTACACTTCCATTTCCAGCAGACAACAATAAGGTGTTACTAGTCAATCCACTGCTTTCCAACCCCTGGTGTCAGCAGGACCCAGTGAGAAGCTAAAGTGTTGCTGCCACCCGGAAGCAACAGGTGGTGTGAATTAGAACTCTGCTATTGCAGAGGTAGTGTCAGTGGGTCCCAGATAAGAGGTGGATTTACATCCCTATGAACAGCAAACAGGCAGCACTAGTTGGTACACTGTTTTGCAAATGCCTGGTTTCAGCAGGGCACAGTGAAAAGCTAAACTGCTACTTCCAACATAGAACAACAGGTGGTGTGAGATGGCAGTTCACATTCCCCCCTTAATGTCAGTGGGCCTAGTGAGAAACAGACCATCCACCCTGACCTAGTAGTAATGAGTGGCAAAGAGGCAGAAATTAGCTAGTGCAAAGCAGTGTAAGTTGGTGTTCTGTTTTTGCAGTGGTGGTGTCAGTTTGGCCCAGTAGGATGCTCACCTTCCGTGCTCACATGGAAGCAATGAGGTAGTGTGATGTGGGACTGACTACTTGGGACTTTGCTTTTTCACAACCCTGGTGTCAGTAGGGACTAGCAGGAAAATGAGGTTCACCAAAACCCACCCACAAAGAGGTGGAATGAGGCAGTGCAAGGTGATGCTAAACTGTACACTGCTTTCCCCTTCCCTGATGTCAGTAGAAGCAGCAAGATATTGATCTTGCACTTCCACATAGCAGCACAAAGGCAGAAGGCGATGGTGTGAGGCTGTACTAGTTTCCACTATGTCAGCAAAGACCAGTGGAGATACATTTCTACCTCCAGGCAGCAATAATTGATGAAACAAGACAGTAAGCAGCTGTGGTAGTCAACATTGACTGTGATTTCCCACAATTCTAGTGTCAGTTATGCCTAGCAGAGCATTAAACTTCCAGTCTTGTGAAGCATCAATAAGGCAGTTCCAGTCAGTGATTTGTTGTCTCCAAGGAGGAGTAAGGCTGAGAAGAAAGCTAAAATTCCATCCTTACTAACCAGCAAAAAGGTCGTGTGAGTCAGTGCTTTGCATTTGCAAAAGTGGTGTCAGTAGGGCACAACGTGGAGTTGAACATTTATTCACCTTTTGACATGCATACTACACCTAAAACAGAGTGATTTCATGGTTAAAAATAAATAGAGACCAGAGTCACACAAAATAAAATGGAAACTATCTAAGATACAATTTTTAAAAAGTCACTAAGCATACTAAAAACCAAAAAATAAAATAAAATCACAGTTTAAACTAGCAAAGAATAAACAGACACCAAGACTGGATAATTCAGGTAAAGGAATTTTCTGACAAGGATGTTAAATCAGCCATAATATAACTGCTTCAAAAAGCAATTACAAATATTTTTGAAACAAATTTAAAAAAATAGAAAATCCCAGCAAAAAAAAAAAAAAAAAAAAAAAAAAAGAAGATATAAAAAGAACAAAAGGGTGCACCCGGATGGCTCAGTTGGTTAAGCGTCTGACTTTTAATTTCAGCTTACATCATGATCTCATGGTCATGAAATTGCGCCCCACGTCAGGCTCTGCTCTGGGCATGGAGCTTGCTTAAGATTGTCTTTTCCTCTGCCCCTCCCCCCAACTAGCGTGTGCTTGCCTCTCTCTTTCTCTACGAAAGAAAGAAAGAAAGAAAGAAAGAAAGAAAGAAAGAAAGAAGAAAGGAAGAAAGAAAGAATAACAAAGAAAACAAAAGGATATTATAGAAATGAAAAATACACTAACTTAAATTAAAAATCACTGAAAGGTGTAAAAATACATTGAAAACCATAGTTGAAAGAATCAGTGGGCTCAAAGAAAAATCAACAGGTTACCTAATCTAAAAACATGCAGAAAATAAACTAAAAATAAACAGAGACACAGGAATCATGGAAGAATAACAAAATACATAATATTCATATATTAAGAATCCCATAAAGAGAAAATGAAATTATAAGGCTAAAAAATATTTGAAAAAAGTATTTGAATGGCTAAACATTTCCCAAATTTGATGACAAGCCTATACCTACATTACAGATTTAGTAATGTGAGAAAATCCAAATTAAGATAAATAAACTTTAAAAAACACCAAGGCACATAATAATCAAACTTACAGAAAGTAAAGACAGCCTTTTTTTTTTTTTTGCAATTGAAGAATTGAATTTTTAAAATTTTTTGCTTATTGTTTTGGGAGAGAGAGAGAGAGAGAGAGAGAGGGAAAGCACATGAGCAGGGGAGAAATACAGAAGGAGGGAGAGAGCGAGAATCCCAAGCAGACTCTCACTGCAGGGCTCAAACACATGAACACGTGATGACCTGAGCTGAAATCAAGAGTCGGACACTTAACCAACTGAGCCACCCTGGCACCCCAGAGGAATGGAATGTTTAACATAGTTTAAATAGCCACATGTGGCTAGTGGTTGCCAATTGAGTGGCACAGTTTTAATGCCTGGTCAAAATCAGTGGTTTATTTGGGGGAGTTCTCTAATCACTGCTAACGGGTGTCCAGGGCTGAGGGTGGAAAGAGAGGGAAGCTCTTAACAGATCTATTTATCTACTTAAACAAATGCTCCACAGCTTTCGGAGGCTGGATGGAGAAATGACCCTGGGGGAGACCTGAGTACGCCTTTGAACTCCTGGCTAATGCCAACAGGAGTAAAAGGCCTAGGATTTGGCTTACTCATGTAGGAAGAAAAACATGGTTCCACGCACAGAATCTGAGGCTTGGGATATCTGTGCATGGAAATTATTGCTGTGGGGCTGGTGGGGAGGTGGTGATGCTCATTTCTGGATGGGGTTTCCAGAGCTAGAAGAGTATTTAGAGGTGGAGGGAGGACCTTAGGGCCCTTTCTGGCCACGTGTAGGCTATACAGGAGCTTTCTTTTTGGAGATTAAGGTCTTGCTCTTGCTCTTGAACATTTTGCTGGGATCCAGCTTGTTCATGAAGGAGTAGGTCTCTTCCGTGAGCAGGTTTGTGTTGTAGGTAATGGGTTTATACGTGTTGAACAATTGCTTGACCTGTGGGCTAATGCCATAGCTGGTGAAGGCATACTGCCACTCCGGCAGGCCCAGGTGCATGATGAGCAGGCAATAGTAACCAGTACAAGTATCTGTGATCAAATGCCAGTGTAATGCTCTGGCCAGGAACCGGAAGTCAATGTCTTATGCTACTGCTGCTTTCCCTCTTTTGTAGACAAGGTAAACCTTCCCATTCCCATTTCCAAGGATCCAGCTCAAACATCACACTGCAAGAATCAAAGTGAGGCTTCTCTGGCTGGTTCTCACTGGCTTCAAGTGCATCATCTTCCAGGTCTTCCAGGGTTGGTGCATTAGGGAGTGAATACATGGAAGACTGGTTGAGTTGAGTCAGTTTTGAGATTCTATTAATTGCCATGCTGCCCAATGGAATGGTGTTCTCATCCAGCTTCACACTCCATGTCATGTGGAAGCCATTGTTAATCAGATAAAAATTCTTCACATCCTCTGATAGCAAGCAGTTACTTTTTTGTTCCCCTGAAGAAATCATATGACGTTCAGCAGGCAGCTTTTCTATGATAGCCACCTTTGTTACACCTGGAGAAGATTTTAGGATGTGCATGATCCCCCGGGTCAGCTTCTCCAGGTGCAGCTGGCTGCAGCCTCAGGGTGAAGCCTCCTCCATGGTTCATACATGGGCTCTTTGTGCAGTGGGGGTGGAGGTGGCGACTGGTGGGAGAGCAGGTTGGGCAGGAGGGCTGGACATCGCCCCAGAGGCTCCGTGGCCCAGTTCACTGCATGCAGGGAGTTGCAGTGCTTGGCATCTGAGAGCGCAGTGGGGCAGAGAAGGGGGGCCTGGGCTGCTCTGGGAGTGATAGTGACATGGGTGCTTGTTCTCCTGGCCCTGACAGCCACTCCACACCACACTGCCAGGACATCTTCGAAGAAAATCTTTGAACACAGCTAGAGAGAAATGATGGATTACCTCTAGGGAAACAACAATTAGAAAGGTAGCAGATGTCTCACTTGAAACTATGGAGGCCAGAAGGAGGTGGCAAAGTATTTTGTATGTGGAAAAATAACTATAGGCCACATTGGTCCACAAAAGTAACTTCAACAAATTTAAAAGAATTGAAACCATACTTAGTATGTTTGCTGACAATAACAGAATCAATATACAAATAAATAACATAAATATAGCAGTAAACCCTCAAAAGCTTTTGAAATAAACACTGCAACTCGAAATAATCACAGGTAAAAAGGAAATTAAAAATAATGTGCAACTGAATGAAAAATGAATACCAAATATCAACTTTTGTGCAATAAAGTAATGCTGAAGGTAAATTTATAGCACTAAATTCTTATATTAGAAAAGGGTGGAAGAAAAGGGGAATAAAGGAACAAGAAAACTATAAAAAAGCCAGAAAACAATTTATAAGTTGACATTATGAAGTTCATAACTAACAGTAATTACTCTAAATGCAAGTGTATTGAATTCTCCAAAGGACTTTAAAAAAATGCTGACTATAAGAGAGTCCCTTCAGCTTTACAGATACATACAAACTCAAAGTCAAGGAATTGCGAAAATAGCCCATGCCAGTGGAAACAAAAAGCAAGCAGGAGTAGCTTTAGTTAAATCACACAAAACAGACTTTAAGTTAAAACTAGGAAAACAGTCAATGAAGGTAATTATGTAATAATAAAGGGGTCAATTTATCAAAAGATATAACAATCTTCAATAACAACTTAGCAGGGATGCCTGGGTGGCTCAGTCAGTTGAGCGTTCGACTTCAGCTCAAGTCATCATCTCGTGGTTTATGGGTTCAAGCTCCTCATTGGGCTCTGTGCTGACAGCTCAGAGCCTGGAACCTGATTTGGATTCTGTGTGTGTGTCTCTCTCTCTGCTCCTGCTCATGCTCTGTCTTTTTCTCTCTCTCAAAAATAAATAAAGATTTTTAAAAATTTAAAAAAGAACAATTTACCAAACCAAATTCAACAGGAGATCAAAAGGATCATATATCATGATCAAGCAGTATTTATCCTTGGGATGCAAGGATGATTTAACAAACACAAATTAATAAATGATCCATGACATTAGCAAAATGAAAGATAAAAATCATATGATCATCTCAATACATTCATAGAAAACATTTGACAAAATTCAACATATTTTTCATGTTAAAAACTCTCAGAAAACTAGGTTTAGAAGGAAGGTATAAAGACCACATCTAACATAAAGACCATATATAACAATCCCACAGCTAACATCATGTTTAGTGGTGAAAAGCTGAAAGCTTTTCCTCTAACATAAGGAATAAGACAAGGTTGCCAACTTTTACCACTTTGGTTTTACATAGTATTGGAAGTCCTTGCTGGAGTAATTAGACAAGAAAAAGATATAAAAGCCATCCAAATCAGAAAAGAAGATATAAAATTGTCTCTTTACAGAGGATATAATATTATATATAGAAAACCTTAAAGGCTCCACCAAGAAACTGTTAGGACTAATGAAGGAATTCAGGAAGGTCACAAGATAAAAAATCAATACATAAAAATCCATTGTATCCCTACACATTAACAATGAATAATATGAAAGAGAAATTAAGAAAGTTGCATTTACATGGGGCACCTGGGTGGCTCAGTCAGTTAAGCGATGACTCTTGGTTTTGGCTCGGGTTCATGGATTCATACGTTCAAGCCTGCCCCTCCCCCCCCTCAAAATAAATAAATAAACTTAAAAAAAAAAGAAAATTGCATTTACAATAGTATCAGAAAGAACTAAGATCAAGAAGATGAAAGACCTATACACTGAAATCTATAAAATGCTGATGAAGGAAATTAAAGAAAACACAAATAAATAAAAGATATCCTGTGTTCATGTATTCAAAGAATTAATATTCAAATGTCCATACTACCCAAAGCAATCTACAGATTCAATGCAATCTCTATCAAAATTCAATCACGTTTTTTTTTTTACAGAAATAGACAAAATAATCTGAAAATTCATATGGAACCACACAAGGCACTGAATAGCTAAAGCAATCTTGAGCAAAAAGAGCAAAGCAGGAGGCATTACAGCTCTGGATTTAAACTATTACAAAGCTATAGTAATCAAAACAGTGGTATTAGCATAAAAAACAGGCACATAGATTAATGGAAAAAATGAGAAATCAGATATACCCAGGTACATATAGTTAATTAATTTTTGATAAAGGTACAAAGAATACACAAGGGGTAAAGAATAATTTCTTCAATAAATGGTATTGGGGAAACAGGATCTCCGAGACCAAAAGAATGAAATCAGACTCGTATCTTACAGCATACACAAAGATCAATTCAAAATGGATTATAGACTTAAACATAAGACCTAAAGCATAAAACTACTAGAAGAAAATATGGGGGAAAGCTCCTTGATGTTAGTCTTGGCAATGACTTTTTGATTTGACACCAAAAACAAATACAATAAAAGCAAAAATAACAAATGGGATTACATCAAGCAAAATAGTTGCTGCACAGCACAAGAAACCATCAACAAAGTGAAAAGCCAACCTGTGAAATGGAAGAAAATATTTGCAAACCACATATCCAATAAGGAGTTAATATCCAAAATATATAAGGAATTAATACAACTCAGTAGCAAAACAAGTAAACCAATGAAAGAATGGGCAAAGAATGTGAATAGACATTTTCTCAAAGAAGACATACAAATGGCCAATAGGTACATGAAAAGATATTCAACATCAGTACTCATCAAGGAAATGCACATCAAAACCATAATGAGATACAACCTCACAACTGTTAAGATGTCTATTATCAAAAGATAAGAGATAAATAATGCTGGTGAGGATGTGGAGAAAAGGAAACTTTTGTACATTGCTGTTTGGAAAGTTAATTGGTGCAGCTCTTATGGAAAACAATATGGAGGTGCCTCAAGAAAATAGAATTACTGTATGATCCAATAATCTCACCTTTTTTTGTTTGTTTAAAATTCTAAAATTTTTATAAATTTTAGGAATAATTTTAGCTATAAACATAACAAACCCATCTAATAATATTTAAATTTCAATTAGGAGCAAGAATAAAACCTATAGTGTGCAGTACACTTTATTCGCTTTGTCAGGGTCAATAAGCACAGCGGCATAGTCAGGATTTGACAGAATTAACTTAAGAGAAAAGGCCTGCAGAATAGACAGGTAAGCAAATGAAATGAAAGTATTTTGTGCACTTGTAAATGGCATGGTAGGGGAAGAGTGGAGTTGGTAGAGGCTTCAGAGAAATAAGGAAACGTGGGCAGATGCAAATGGACTTTGAAAAAGCTTGGCATTTTCCAAAGGGTAAAATTAAGAATATTTGTTGCAACAATTTTGTCCCTAATTCTAGGAATTTCTGATTTACTTTTAATAGCTAATGTGAAGAACAGAAATCACTTCAGAATAATTGGAAATATTTAGTATACCTCCATCACAGCACCCTCCATCACATGCACCCTCCATCTCATGATCATATACAGAATGCATTTGTATGTAGTAATCACTTCAATGTGTGAATATTTATTTATGTAGAACTTTCCTGGTTCTAGAGCTTAGTTTATTACTTTCCACCATTGGGGTCAAAGGCCTATAAATTTCTCCAGTTTTTGTATCATCAGTATCTCTCCTGCAATAACAAAGAGCATTATTGACAAAGAAATCCTGAACTCCAAACTGTTTCAGGTGTAGTCCTAGTAGCAACAGTTTAAGTATTACTAGAGAATTTATCAGTTACAATTACCAGTTACAATGACAACTGTACAGTTGTACAATTACAGTTACAATTTATCAGTTACTCTACCTCTAGACCTTCCCAATCAGAAACTTTAGGGTTAAGGCCAATCTGTGTTAATAAGCCTTTCAGTGACTTCTGATGCATACTCAAGTTTAAAAACCACTGCTATAGGAGAAATGTACAGTAGAGCAGTCAAGTTAGTAGGCACTAATATTTAAATTCTAAAAAAAAACACACACAAAAAAACAAAAAACAAAAACAAACAAACAAAAAACTTCACTAACTTTCATCATACACTTTGATAAGTTAAAGCACCATTCCAATAAAACACTAAAACCATTCCTATGCTAGCTCTCTGATATTTTTACACTAACAAGCTTCCAGGGAAATTGAGATTGTCAAGCAAGAATTCATTATCAAAGGAGAATTTACCCTGATTTTGCTGATTTGGGGAATCTATTGTTCTTCTCTGGTTATCTAGAAGAAATATGCTATGAAAACAAATCTATATTCAGCCTGAGTGCTTCCAAGGCTACCTTTCTGAAATTTCCTTACCCTGTTTTTAAAGCCAATTACCCACTAAATTCTCCACTTCTCAATGGGCTCCAAACATGTACACTGCTCGCTTTTACAACACTGCCTTAATACGTGAAAGGAAACAAAACCTTTTACATCAGAGTCCAATCTAAGCTACAAAGCTGGTGCCATCTTCCTACTAAGTAAGAAATGGAGAATCCCAGTTCCAACAGACTAAGAAATTGATGTGGTGATAATTGAGAGTAGACTACAAACAAGGCATGTGAAGCATAAAAAGAAAGAAATGTTCATCTCTGGGCTTAACAGTAGAGAAAGAAATTAGTTTCTTCTCCATCATGGGTACACATAGCTACTCAGTACAACCAGCTCCCAGCTTCAAAGTCCTGCCAAGTATTTTCTGCAGTGGAACTCCACAAGGTGCAGACTAAAGTCCTTCTCTTCCTGCAAGTGAGAAAAAGATATTTGAAAAAATGTAATTGTATTTAAAGTGTACAATGTGATTATTGATGTGATATATATACACATTGTGAAAGGGTTCCAACAAACAAATTTATTAACACATGCATCACCCAGGTTCTCTGGAAGATTCTAAGAGAAAGATACTCCTTGTTCTTTTGTGTTCTGAGAGAGACATGACACCAGATGGCGCTGCCTCACCAAAAGCCAGGTCTGGGTGGCTAGGGAGCTGGAAAGAGGAGCCACCAGATTCTTTCCTTTGATTCCCTCACTAGAAATGCACCTAATCTCACCTCTTAGTATATATCCAAAGAAGTGAAATCACTATCTCAAAAGGATATATATATTCCCGTGTTTTTTGTAGCATTATTCACAATAGCCAAGATATGGAAATAACCTGTCTGTCCGGGAATGAATGGATAATAAAATATAATTTTATTTATATGTATAAATATATACAATAGAATTTTTATTTATGTATATAAATATATATGATAGAATTTTATTTAGCCTTACAAAAATATATATTATATATTATATAATAGAATTATATATAATTACATAAATATATAATACAATTATACATATATACATATATATAAAATATAATTTTATTTGGTCTTACAAAAAAGGAGATCCTGCCACTGGTGACAACATAAATAAAACTGGAGGGCAGTCTGCTAAATGAAATAAACTAGACAAAGACAAATCCTGAGTCTTACCAGTTATATGTGGAATACTGGGGGGAAAAAGTCAAGCTAATAGAATCAGAAGTTAGAATGGTGGTTGCCAGGGGCTGGGGAAAGGTTTGAAAATGGGAGAGGTTTGTAAAAAGATACAGCCTTTTAGTTATAAGATGAATATGTTCTGATGATTTAATGTATAGCATAGTGACTATAGTGTAATTGAAATTTGTTGAGAGTAAAACTCCAAAAAGAGTAAATATGTCAAATGATGCATGTGTCGGTAAACTTGTTTGTTGGAATCCTTTCATAGTGTATGCATATATCAAGTCATATTGTTACATTGTACACTTTTAATACGATTACATTCTTTTTCTTTCTTTAATGTTTTTAAATTTATTTTTGAGAGACAGAGAAAGACAGAGCATGAGTGGGGGAGGGGCAGAAAGAGAGGGAGACACAGAATCCAAAGCAGGCTCCAGACTCTGAGCTGTCAGCACAGAGCCCAATGAGGGGCTTGAACCCACAAAATGCAAGATTGTGACCCGAGCTGAAGTCGGACACTTAACCAACTGAGCCACCCAGGTGCCCCATGATTTCATTTGTTTTTCAATTATATATTAATAATGCTGGGAAAAAAATTTTGAAGATATAACAATCATAAATATATACGTACCCATCATTGGACCACCTAAATATATTAATCAAATGTTAGCAAATCTCAAGGGAGACATAGCCAATACTAATAGTACTAATAGTACAGGACTTAAATGACCCACTTTCAGAAATGAATAGATCATCCAAGCAGAAAATCAGTAAGAAAACACTGGATGTGAACAGTACTTTAAACCATTGGACCTAACAGAATCATACAGATCATTCCATCTAACAGCAGCAGAATACACATTCTTTTCAAGTGTACATGGAGCATTCTCCAGGACAGATTATATGTTAAGTCACAAAACAAATCTAACCAAATTTAAGAAGTTTCAAATAATACCAAGCATCTTTTCTGACAACAGTGGATGAAACTAGAAATCAATAACAGGAGTAAAACTAAAAAAATTCACACCTGTGTGGAAATTAAACAATACACTCCTTAACAGCCAATATGTCCAAGAAAAAATCAAAAGTAGACTCAAAAACTATCTTCAAACACATGAAAATGGAAACAAAACACATTAAAATCTATGGTATGTTACAAAAGCAATTCAAAGACGGGAGTTTATAGAAATAAAAGCCTGCAATTAACAACAACAAAAAAGAATGGAGCGGGGGTTGGGCAGCTCAGTCAGTTGAACATCTGACTCTTGATTTTGGCTCAGGTCATGGTTCCAGGGGCCCATGGGATCAAGCCCCATGTCAGGCTCCACGCTGAGCATGGAGCATGCTTACAATCCTCTCTCTCTCTCTACCTATGCCCCTAGCACACCTAAAGGAAATAGAAGCAGAACAGCAAAGACATCCCAACCCCAGCAGAAGAAGAGAAATAATAAAGATCAGAACAGAAGTAAACAATATAGAATCTAAAAAAACTGTAGAGCAGATCAATGAAAGCAAGAGTTGGTTTTTTGAAAAAATAAAGCAAATGGATAAACCTCTAGCCAGGCTTCTGAAAAAGAAAAGGGAGATGACCCAAATAGAAAAAATCATGAATGAAAATGGAATTATGACAACCAATCCCTCAGAAATACAAGCAATTATCAGGGAATACTATGAAAAATTATATGCCAACAAACTGGGCAACCTGGAAGAAATGGACAAATTCCCAAACACCCACACACTCCCAAAACTCAAACAGGAAGAAATAGAAAGCTTGAACAGACTCATAACCAGCGAAGAAATTGAATCAGTTATCAAACATCTCCCAACAAATAAGAGTCAAGGACCAGATGGTTTCCCTGGGGAATTCTACCAGACATTTAAAGCAAAGATAATACCTATCCTTCTCAACCTATTCCAAAATCTAGAAAGGGAAGGAAAACTTCCAGACTCATTCTATGAAGCCAGCATTCCTTTGATTCCCAAACCAGACAGAGACCCAGTAAAAAAAGAGAACTACAGGCCAATATCCTTGATGAATATGGATGCAAAAATTCTCAATAAGATACTAGCAAATCAAATTCAACAGCATATAAAAAGAATTATTCACCACGATCAAGTGGGAATCATTCCTGGGCTGCAGGTCTGGTTCAATGTTCGCAAATCAACCAATGTGATAGATCACATTAATAAAAGAAAAGATAAGAACCATATGATCCTGTCAATCGATGCAGAAAAAGCATGTGACAAAATTTAGCATCCTTTTTTTTTTTTCAACGTTTATTCATTTTTTTGGGGACAGAGAGAGACAGAGCATGAACGGGGGAGGGGCAGAGAGAGAGGGAGACACAGAATCGGAAACAGGCTCCAGGCTCTGAGCCATCAGCCCAGAGCCTGACGCGGGGCTCGAACTCACGAACCGTGAGATCGTGACCTGGCTGAAGTCGGACGCTTAACCGACTGCGCCCCTCCAGAGTTTTTATTAAGAAAGGATGCTAGGGGCGCCTGGGTGGCGCAGTCGGTTAAGCGTCTGTCTTCGGACCAGGTCATGATCTCACAGTTCATGGGTTCGAGCCTCTCATCGGGCTCTGTGCTGAAGGCTCAGAGCCTGGAGCCTGCTTTGGATTCTGTGTCTCCCTCTCTCTCTGCCCCTCCCCCACTCAGGCTCTGTCTCTCTCTCTCTCTCTCTTTCAAAAATAAACGTTAAAAAAATTTTTAAAAAACACCTGAAAAGATGTTCAACATTACTCTTTATTAGAGAAATACAAATCAAAACCTCAATGAGATACCACCTCACACCTGTCAGAATGGCTAAAATTAACAACACAAGAAACAGCATGTGTCGGTAAGGATGTGGAGAAAGGGGAACCTTCCTGCATTGTTGGTGGGAATGCAAACTGGTGCAGCCACTCTGGAGAACAGTATGTAGGTTCCTGAAGAAACTAAAAGTAAAACTACCATACAATCCAGCAATTGCACTATTAGGTATTTACCCAAAAAACACAAAAATACAGATTTGGAGGGGTATATGCACCCCAATGTTTATAGCAGCATTATCAACAATAGCCTGCCTTGGATTCTGTGTCTCTCTTTCTCTCTGCCCCTCCCCTGCTCACACTATGTCTCTCTCTCTCAAAAATAAATAAACATTACAAAATAAATAAATCCTTTTAACATTTCTTGTAAGGCTTGTTTAATAGTGATGAACTCCTTCAGCTTTTTCTTGTCTGGAAAACTCCATCTTTCAATTCTGAATGATAACTTTGAGAAGTAAAGTATTATTGGTTGGAATTTTTTTTTTCTTTCAGTGTTTTAAATATATCTTGCTATTCCCTTCTGGCCTGCCGTGTTTCTCCTAAAAAATCCACTCATAGCCTTGTGGGGATTCTTCTGTACATAAAAAAGTTATTTTCCTTTTATGACCCAAGCCAAAGTCATACATTAAACCAGCTGAGCCACCCAGGCACCCTTCTTTTCATGTGTTTGTTAGCCATCTGGATGTTTTCTTTAAGTGTTTATTCATGTCTTCTACCTATTTCTTAACTGGGTTGTTTGTTTTTTGGTATTGAGCTTGATAAGTTCTTTGTAGATTTTGGATACTAACCCTTTATCAGATATGTCATTTACAAATATCTTCTCCCATTGGGTAGGCTGTTTTTTAGTTTTGTTGATTGTTTCCTTCACTCTGCAGAAGCTTTTTATTTTTGTGAAGTACCAATAAGTCTGTTCGCTTTTGTCTCCCTTGTCTTCAGTGATGTGTCTAGTACAATGTTGCTCTGGCCAAGGTCAAAGAGGTTGCTGCTTATGTTCTCCTCTAGGATCTTGATGGTTTCCTGTATCACATTTAGGTCTTTCATCCATTTTGAACTTATTTTTGTGTATGGTGAAAGAAAGTGGCCTAGTTTCAGTCTTCTGCACATTGCAATCCAGTTTTCCCAACACCATTTGTTGAAGGTACTGTCTTTTTTCATTGGACATTCTTTCCTGTTTTGTCAAAGATGAGTTGATCATATAGTTGTGGGTCTATCTGGGTTTTCTATTGTGTTCCATTGATCTATGTGTCTGTTTTTGTGCCAGTACCATGCTGTCTTGATGACTACAGCTTTGTAATATAGCTTGAAATCTAGAATTGTGATGCCTCCAGTTTTGTTTTTCTTTCTCAGGATTGCTTTGGCTATTTGGGGTGTTTTGGTTCCATACAAATTTTGGGATTGTTTGATCTAGCCCTGTGAAGAATGCTGGTGGTATTTTGTTAGGGATTGCATTAAATGTGTAGATAGCTTTGGGTAGTATAGACATTTTAATCATGTTTGTTCTCCCAATCCATGAGCATGGAATTCTTTTTTATTTATGTGTCCTCTTCAATTTCTTTCATCAGTGTTTCACAGTTTTCAGAGTATAGATCTTTTACCACTTTAGTTTGGTTTATTCCTGTGTATCTTACTGTTTTTGTTCCAATTGTAAATAGGACTGGTTCTTTGATTTCTTTTTCTGCTGCTTCATTATTGGTGTATAGAAATGCAACAGATTTCTCCATGTTGATTTTATATCCTGCAACTGTACTGAATTCATGTTTTAGTTCTAGTAATTTTTTGGTGGAGTCCTTTGTGTTTTCTACATAGAGTATTATGTCATCTGCAAATAGTGAAAATTTGACTTGCTTCTTGCTGATTTGTATGCGCTTTATTATTATTATTATTTTTTATTGTCTGACTGCTGAGGCTAAGTTTTCTAGTACTATGTTAAATAATAGTGCTGAGAGCGGACATCCTTGTCTTCTTCTTGACCACAGGGGAAAGGCTTTCAGTTTTTCCCCATTGAGGATTCTATTATCTGTGGGCCTTTTGTATATGGGCTTTATGATGTTGAAGTATGTTCCTTCTATCCCTACTTTGTTGAGAGTTTTTATGAAAAGTGGATGCTTTATTTTGTAAAATGATTTTTGTGCATCCATTGACAGGATTGTGTGGTTCTTATCCTTTCTTTTATTAATGTGGTATATCACACTGATTGATTTGCAAATATTGAGCCAGCCCTGCAGCCCAGTAATAAATTCCACTTGATTGTGGTGAATAATTGTTTTTTTTCCTCTTTTTTCTTTTCTTTTCTTTCATAGAGAGAGACAGAGAGACAGAGAGAGAGACAGAGACAGAGAGAGAATCTTAAGCCGGCTCAATTCTTGGTGCAGAGCCTGACATGGGACTTGACCCCACCACCCTGGGATCATGACCTGTGCCAAAACCAAGAGTATGATACTCAACTGATTGAGCCACCCAGGTGCCCCTGATGAATAATTATTTTAACGTACTGTTGAATTCAATTTGCTAGTATGTAATTGAGGATTTTTGCATCCAGTTTCATCAGAGATATTGACCTGTAATTCTCCTTTTTAGTCTTTGTCTGGTTTTGGAATCAAGGTAACGCTGGATTCACAGAATAAGTTTGAAAGCTTTCCTTCCATTTCTATTTTCTGGAACAGTTTGAGAAGACTATGTATTAGCTCTTTTTAAATGTCTGCTAGAGGGGCACCTGGGTGGCTCAGTCGGTTGAGCGTCCGACTTTGGCTCAGGTTATGATCTCACAGTCTGTGAGTTCGAGCCCCACATCGGGCTCCATGCTGATGGCTCAGAGCCTGGAGCCTGCTTCCGATTCTGTGTCTCCCTCTCTCTCTGCCCCTTCCCTGCTCATGCTCTGTCTCTCTCTGTCTCAAAAATAAATAAAAACATTAAGAAACAAAAATTTTAAATGTCTGGTAGAATTTTGTGAATTTCTTGGAATTTGTTCATTTTTTGAAGTTTATTTTTGAGAGAGAAAGCATGAGTCAGGGAGGGGCATAGAGAGAGAATCGGAAGCAGGCTCTAAGTGTCATGGAGGAACCTGATGTGGGGCTTGAACTCACGAACCATGAGACCATGACCGGAGCTGAAATCTAGAGTTGGAGGCTTAACCACCTGAGCCACCCAGGGACCCTGGAAATTGTCCATTTCTTCCACATTTCCCATTTTGTTGGCATATAATTTTTCATAGTATTCTAAGTGTTTGTGTTTCTGTGGTGTTCATTATAATCTGTGTGTGTGTGTGTGTGTGTGTGTGTGTGTGTGTGTGTGTGTGTATCTACTTGTGCTCTCTCTCTTCTTTTTTAGCAGTCTGGCCAGAGGTTTATCAATTTTGTTAATTCTTTCAAAGAACCAATTCCTAGTTTTGTTGATCTATTGTTTTGTTGTTGTTGGTGGTGGTGGTGTTTCTATATTGATTATTTCTGCTCTAATCTTTATTATTTCCCTTATTCTGCTGGATTTAGGCTTTATTTGATGTTCCTTTTCTAGCTCCTTAGGTGTAAGGTTAGATTGTGTATTTGGGACATTTCTTGCTTCTTGAAATAGGCCTGAATTGCAACATACTTTCCTCTTAGGACTGCCTTTGCTGCATCCCAAAGGCTCTGGACTGTAGTGTTTTTATTTTCATTGACTTCCATGTATTTTTTATTTCTTCTTTAATTTCCTGATTAATCCATTCATTCTTTAGTAGGATGGTATTTAACCTCCATGTATTTGAAGGCTTTCTAAATTTTTTCTTGTGGGGTAGACTTCAAGTTTTATAGTGTTGTGATCTGAAAATATGCATGGTATGATGTCGATCTTTTTGTAACTGTTGAGGGCTGATTTGTGACCCAGTTATGTGATCTATTCTGGAGAATGTTCTGTGTGCACTTGAAAAGAATGTATATTCTTCTGCTTTAGGATTAAATGTTCTGAATATATCTGTTCAGTTATTGGTCCAGTGTGTCATTCAAAGCCATTATTTCCTTGTGGCTTTTGCTCAGATTATCTGTCCATTACTATAAGTGGGTAGTAAATCCCCTACTATTATTGTATTATTATCAAGGAGTTTCTTTATGTTTGTTACTATTGCTTTATATGCTTGGGTTCTCTCAAGTTGGGGTCATAAATATTTACAATTGTTAGGCCTTCTTGATGGATAGACCTTTTAATTAAGATATAATACCCTCTTCATCTCTCGTTACAGTCTTTGTTTTAAAATCTAGTTTGACATATAAATATGGCTACTCTGGCTTTCTTTTTGACCTCCATTAGCAGGATAGATGGTTCTCTATCCCCTCACTTTCAGTCTGCAGTGTCTTCCAGTCTAAAATGAGTCTCTTGTAGGAAGCATACAGATGGATCTTGTTTTTTTACCCATTCTGATACCCTATGTCTTTTGATTGGAGCATTTAGTCCATCTACATTCAGAGTGATTATTGAAAGATATGAATTTAGTGCCATTGTGTTACCTTCAGAGTTGTTTCTGGTGATGTTTTATGATCTTTTGTAGTCTTTGTTGCTTTGGTCTTTTTTTTTCTACACTCAGTGTCCCCCTTAAAGTTTCTTTCAGAACTGGTTTATTGGTCATAAACTCCCTTAGTTTTTGTTTGTCTGGGAAAGTCTTTATCTCTTCTTCTATTCTGAATGACAGTCTTGCTAGATAAATAATACTTGGCTGCATATTTTCCCCATTCATCACGTTGAATATTTCCTGCCACTCCCTTCTAGCCAGCCACGTTTCAGTGGAGGCTGGCTGATAAACTTATCTGTCTACCCTTGTAGATTAAGGATCTTTTGTCCCTAGCTGCTTTTGGAATTCTCTCTTTATCTTTGTGTTTTGCAAGTTTCACTATGATATGTTGTGCTATTGACCTGTTTTTGTTGATTTTGAGGGGTTTTCTTTGCTTCTTGGCCCAAATGCCTGTTTCCTTCCCCAGATTAGGGAAGTTCTTAGCTATATAAACCTTCTGCGCCCTTTTCCTGCTCTTCTTCTTCTAGGACTCCTATGATATGGGTATTGTTTGTTTTATGGAATCACTAAGTTCCTTGTCTCTTCTCATGATATACTAGTTTATTTTCCCTCTTCTTTTCAACTTCATTATTTTCTATAGTTTTGTCTTCTATATCACCTATTCTCTACTATGCTTCTTCAATCCTCATTGTCACGGTATCCAGTCAGTTTTGCATCTCAGTTATAGCATTTTTTATTTCAGCTTGCCTAGTTTTTGTGTTTGATCTCTGCAGCAAAGGCTTATATATTTTTTTCAAACAAAGGTATTAGTCTTATTACTGTTGGTCTAAATTCCTGCTCAGATATATTGCTTATATCTGTTTTGAGAAAGTCCCTGGCTGTGATTTGTTCTTGACCTTTCTTTTGGGGAGAATTCCTCTGTCTTGTCATTTTGTCTATGTTTCTATCTTTTGGGTGTTTTAAAAGTTTATTATCTTTCCTGCACCTGAGAGTAATGCTATATTAAAAAGGGGTCATACACTGTCCAAGGCCTGGCAATTCAGGAAGTGTTTCTGGGGAATGCTCTGTGCACTCTGTTGTTGCATTTTGGCTGATCTTCCCCATTGGTTAATCCTCTGCAGAACTCCTCTTTGCTTGAAGTGGGGAGTATCTGGACATTTAACTAGGTGTGCTTTGATTTGCTTGTAAAATAACTCTGGAAAAAAAGGACAAACAAAAAATCTTGATCCCCAAAGAGAAAAAAGGAAAGGGAAAGAAACAAAACAAAGAATCAAAATACTATAAGGCTGATTCCAAAGAAAAAGACACACACAAAAAATGGGAAAAAAGAAATAAAAATAAAGAAAAAAAGAAGTCTGATTTAAAAAAAAAAAGAGAGAGAAAAGGAAACAAACAAAGAAAAAACTATGAGACTGATTCCAAAAGAAGAAAAGAAGGAAAAGGAAGAAACAAAAAAGAAAAAAGGAAACTTGCTTGTATTTCCACCAGAACTGCAGATGTTGTTTTGAAACACTCGATTTTCAGTATAGCATGTGGCATGCTTCCTCTGCTGGTCTTCTGGGGGATAGTCCTGTTGACGGCTTAGAGTCAGTCTTGCTCCAGTATATAAACAGTTGCAGGAACAGGGGGGTAGATTTTGGTGTAAACCGTTCCCACCTCCACTGGGAGCTGCTGTGTTGCCCTCTGAAGTCCCTCTGTGTTGGTGTTTGGGGTAAAATTGTGCCACCCCTCTTTCTAGTCCCTGGAAAGGGGATCTTACACCCCTGCTGTCCAGGAAGCTCTCATAAAATAGCAAGGGCAGTCAGCTCATCCTGCGCCACAGCTCTCTTTTGGTTTTTCTTTGGTGCATGGCTGGAATTCAAAACTCAAAGTCTTAAAGGACTTGGCACTACATGGACCCACCCCCCTCCTCTGGGGTAGAGCTTCTCCGCACTCTGATATCCTTTGTCCCCAGTAAATAGTCCTATGCTTGTGCCATGCAGGGCATCTCTGATGTAGCACCTCTAAAAGCAGCAAAAAGTTTATATGCCCTCTGGCTGTATGCACCTCTGTCCCCTGATGATGAAAGGCTTTTCGCTGGCACCTACGGGGTCTCTTGTCCTTGGAGAGGCAATATACCCTTTTCCAAAAGTACTCCAGGAAAAGGAATGTTCTTTCCCAGTGTTCCCTGGAGATCTCTACACCACGCTATGCACTCCAGTGCCAGCTCCTTCTTTCTTGCCAGGAGCGCACTTTCAAAACCTGAGTTTGATCTCCAAATGCCGTTTGCAAAAAAAACCTGTGACATTCAGTATTTCTCACTCCCCAGTCCTTGATCCAGAGAGGTTTTCCTCTTGTGCGAACCTGATGCTGCACTCTCGCAACACCTCTCTCTTTCTCTCCCTTGTCTCTCTTTGGAAATGGTTCCCTCCCTTCTGCTGCAGTGCAGTTTTTCTCTCCCCCAATTCACTTCAATGCACCTTGCACCTGCCACACTGTCTTCCTCCAACTGTAGATATCCTTCTACCAGTCTTCAGCTTGATTTCCTGGGTGTTCCAAGTGATCTGACCTCAACAAAGCTGTGTTTGAGGGATGAGAAAAGCCCAGGGTCCCCCTACTTCTCCACCATATTAACTCCTCTGATTTCACCTCTTAAAGCATTTACACTTTAAAAATGAGATGTTATGGGATTCCTTCCTTCTTAAAAGTGTTCTAGAGCTACTAAAAAACTTGAATTTACAAAATGGTTGATAAAAATACTCCTTTGGATTGTAGAAGAAGGGGGCAAAGGACCACTGATAAGAAATGGCATATGATATTAATCAGACTTGGCTTCTTTCTCTCCTTCTTCATCAGAGGCTGAGGCTCCTCATTTTTAGGGTCTCCATTTTCTGCAAGTAAATCTTTCTTGGTTAGCCACTGCAGCCTGTTTTCCCTTTGCTTCCCTTTCCTTTTGCTTCCCTTTATCATTTTCTGCTGTCCTTTTTGGCTTCCTTTACACTTTTGCGGGAGCACTTTTGCTGAATTCCTCTTGGGCTTCTCCTTCAATGCCCCTATTGCAGAGCTAACCTTCCTCTTGGGCATAGTGGTGGTAGGGCAGGCTTGTGCCAGGGGCCTGCAGATCTCAGCATGCTTAGAGCCTTCCTAAAGCTGAGCTGCCTGGCTGCTGCCACTCCTTCCACTTCTAGAGCTGTTATACCACATACTCTCTATCCATTCGTCAGTTGGTGGACATTTGGGCTCTTTCCATAATTTGGCTATTGTTGATAATGCTGCTATAAACATTAGGGTGCATATATCCCTTCAAATTAGTATTTTTGTATTCGTTGGGTAAATACATAGCAGTGCAATTGCTGGGTCATAAGGCTGTTCTATATTTAACATATTAAGGAACCTTGATACTTTTTCCATTGTGGCTGTCCAGTTTGCATTCCAACCAATAGTGTAAGAAAGATTACCATTTTTTTAATCCTTGGCAACACCTTTTTATCCCTGTGTTGTTGTTTCTAGCCATCTGACTAGTGTGAGATGATATCACATTGTAGTTTTCATTTGTATTTCCCTGATGATGAGTGATGTTGAGCATCTTTCATGTATCTGTTGGCCATTTGAATGTATTCTTTGGAAAAATGTCTGTTCATGTCTTCTGGCAATTTTTGAAATGGATTATTTGTTTTTAGGGTGTTGAGATTTGTAACTTCATTATATATTTTGGATAATTACCCCTTATTAGATATGCCATTTTCAAATATCTTCTCCCATTCAGTAGTTTGTCTTTTAGTTTTATTGATTGTTTCCTTTGCCTTTTATTTTGATGAACTCCCAATGGTTTACTTTGGCTTTTGTTTCCCTAGCCCCAGGAGATATATCTAGTAAGACATTATTATGGCTGCTTTGTCAAAGATGAGTTGACCATATATTTGTGGGTCCATTTCTGGGTTTTCTATTCTGTTCCATTGATCTATGTGTCTGTTTTTTCTGCCAGTACCGTACTGTCTTCATCACCATAGCTTTGTAATATAACTTGAAGTCTGGAATTGTGATGCTTACAGCTTTGCTTCTTTTTTTCAAGACTACTTTGACTATTCAGGGTCTTTTGTGACTCCATACAAATTTTAGGATTGTTTGTTCTTCCTCTGTGAAAAATGCTGTTGATATTTTGATAGGTATTGCATTAAACGTGTAGATTGTTTGGGGTAATATGGACATTTTAACAACATTGTTTTTCCCAGTGCATGATCATGGAGCATTTTTCCATTTGCTTGTGTTATCTTCAATTTCTTTCATCAGTGTTTTATAGTTTTCAGAGTACAGTTCTTTTGCTTCTTTAGTTAGGTTTATTCCTAGTAATCTTATGGTTTTTGGTGTAGTTATAAATGAGATTGATTCCTTAATTTCTCTTCCTGCTGATTTATTATTGGTGTATAGAAATGTAACAGATTTCTGTACATTGATTGTGTATCTTGCGACTTTACTGAATTCATGTATCATTTCTAGCAATTTTTTGGTGGAGTCTCTTGGATTTACTATATACAGTATCATGTCACCTGAAAATAGTGGAAGTTTGATTTCTTCCTTGCAAATTTGGATACTTTTTATTTTTTTCTGTTGACTGATTACTGTGCGAGTGCTTCCAGTACTGTGTTAAACAACAATGGTGACAGTGGACAACCCTATCTTGTTCCTGACCATAGGGAAAAAGCTCTCAGTTTTTCCCCATTGAGGAGGATATTAGCTGTGGGTTTTTAATATATGGTCTTTATTATGTTGAGTTTTGTTCTCTCTAATCCTACTTTGTTGAGGCTTTTTATTATGAATGGATGTTGTATTTTGTCAAATGCTCTTTCTGCATCTATTGAAAGGGTCATATGGTTCTTATCCTTTCTTTTATTAATGTGGTGTATCATGTTGATTGATTTGTGAATATGGAACCACCCTTGCAGCCCAGGAATGAATCCCACTTGATCATAGTGAATAACTCCATTAATACACTGTTGGATCCAATTTGCTAGTATTTTACTGAGAATTTTTGCATTCATGTTCATCAGGGATATTGGCCTGTAATTCTCTTTTTCAGTGGAGTCTGTCTGGTTTTCGAATCAAAGTAATGCTGGCCTCATAGAATGAATTTGGAAGTTTTCCATCCATTTCTATTTTTTGGAATAGTTTGAGAAGAATAGGTATTAACTCTTTAATTTTTTTTAGCATTTTATTTTTATTTGTTTTTTGAGAGACAAAGAGAGACAGAGTGTGAGCGGAGGAGGACAGTGAAAGAGGGAGACACAGAATCTGAAGCAGGCTTAAGACTCTGAGATGTCAGCACAGAGCCCAATGCAGGGCTCAAACCCACAAACCATGAGATTATGACCTAAGATTAAGTTGGACACTTAAACTGAGCCACCCAGGCATATTAACTCTTCTTTAAATGCTTGGTATAATTTCCCTGTGAAGCTATCTGGCTCTGGGCTTTTGTTTGATGGGAGATTTTCTATTACGGATCCAATTTCTTAGCTGGTTGTCAGTCTGTTCAAGTTTTCTACTTCTTCCCATTTCAGTTTTGGTACTTTATATCTTTCTAGGAATTTATCCATTTCTTCGAGGATGTCCAATTTGTTAGTATATAGTTCTTTACAATACTCCTTTATAATTGCTTGTATATCTGTGGTGGTGTTTGTTATTTCTCTTTCATTTATGGCTTTATTTATTTGGGTTCTTTTTCCCTTTTGATAACTCTGGCTAGACATTTATCAATTTTATTAACTTTTTTCAAAGAACCAGCTCGTGGTTTCACTGATCTGTTCTATTGTTTTTTGTTTTTTAGTTTGTGTATCATTTATTTCTGCTCTCATATTTATTATTTCCCTTCTTCTGCTGGCTTTAGCAGTTGTTTTTTTTTCTAGCTCCTTTAGATGAGGTTAGGATATTTATTTGAAGTTTCTCTTTTGCTTCTTGAAGTAAACCTGTATTGCTGTATACTTCCCTCTTTTTACCTCTTTTGCTGCATCCCAAAGTTTTTGGACCTCGTGTTTTCATTTCATTTGTTTCAATGTACTTCTTAATTTCTTATTTGATTTCCTGGTTTACCCATTCATTTTTCAATTCATATTGTTTAACTTCCATATATTTATGGTCTTCCCAAATTTTTTCCTGTGGTTGACTTCAGGTTTCAGTGTTGTGGTTAGAAAATATGCATGGTATGAGCTTAATCTTTTTGTACTTGTTGAGGCCTAATTTGTGACCTAGTATGTGATCTATTTTGCACATTGTCAATTTTTGCACTTGACAAGAATGTGTATTCTGTTGTTTTATGATGGAACATTCTGAATATATCTGTTAAGTCTATCTGGTCCAGTGTGTCATTCAAAACTCTTGGTTCCTTACTGATTTTCTGTCTAGATAATCTGTCCATTGATGTAAGTGAATTTTATGTAGTATGTAAGTGTAGTATGTAAGTGATGTAAGTAATTATTTTATATATTTGGGTGTGCTCATGTTTGGGGCATAAATATTTATAATTTTAAGATCTTGTTAGATAGACCCTTTTATTATGATACAGTGCCTTTCTTTGTCTCTTGTTACAATCTTTTGTCTGCAATATAGTTTGACAGATATAAGTATTGCTGCTTTGGCGCTCTTTTGACATTGACTTGCATGGAAAATATTTCTTCATCTTCTCATATTCAATCTGGAAATGTCTTTAGGTCAAAAATGAGTCTCTTGTGGGCAGCATATAGATGAGTCTTGTTTTTTCTTCCATTCTGACACCCTATGTCTTTTGATTGGAGGATTTAGTCCACTTACATTCAGAGTAATTATTGATAGATATGTATTTTTTTTGCCATTTCTTACTTGTTTTGTCATTTTTCCTGGAGATTTTTTCTGTTCCTTTCTTTTCTTTCTCACTTTTGGTCTTTCCTTTCCATTCAAAGAGTGTCCTTTAATGTTTCTTGCGGGATGTTTTAGTGGCCACGAACTCATTTGGTTTTGATTTGGAATGATAACCTTTCTGGCTAGAGTATTCTTGACTGCAGATTTTTCCCATTTATCATGTTGAATATTATATCACTCCCTTTTGGCTTCAATGTTTTGCTAGTTTGATATATTGGTGTTCCCTAGTAAATTATAAACTTCCTTTGTCTTGATGCTTTTAAGATTTTTAATTCATCATTATATAATGCAAATTTAATTACAATATGTCTTGGTGGTGACCCTCTTTTGTTGATTTTGATGGGAGTTCTCTGCATGTCCTGGATCTGGATGTCAGTTTTATTCCCCATATTAGGGATGTTTTCAGCTATTACTTCAAATAAATTTTCTGCCCTCTTCTTTTTTTCCTGAAACTCCAATAATACAAGTGTTATCATATTTGATGAAGTCACTGAGTTCCCTAAGTCTATTCCCATGTGGCATGATAATCCTTTCTCTCTTTTTTTCAGCTTCATTACTTTCCATTATTTTGTCTTCTAGGTCAGTAATTCATTCTTCAGCTTCTTCTACCCTGCTTTTTATCACAGAAAATACATTTCCAATCTCATTTATTGCACTCTTCTTCTTTGATTCTTTTTTTTAAACCCTTTTATCTCTGTGGTAAGGGTTTGACTGATGTTTTCTATTCTTTTCTCAAGCCCAGTGAATAACCTTATGATCTCTGCTTTAATTTTTCCATCAGCTTTGTTGAAGATTAATTGACCACATACTTGAGTGTTTATTTCTGGGTTTTCTATTCTGTTCTATTTATCTATATGTGTATTTTTTATTTCTACAGCTTTTTAATATGAGTTGAATCCCAGAATTGTGATGTCTCCAGGTTTACTTTTATTTTTCAGGTTGCTTTGTTTATTTGGGGTCTTTTGTAGTTCCATAAAAAATTTAGGATTGTTTGTTATACTGTGGAGACAAATGCGGTAAATGTATTGATAGGATTTGTATTAAATATTTAGATTGATTTGGATAGTATATATATTATAACAATATTTGTTTCTCCAATCCATGAGCATGGAATGTCTTTCCATAACTATATGGTCAATTAATCTTTGACAAATCAGGGAAGACTATCCAATGGGAAACAGTTTCAACAAATGGTGTTGGGATAACTGGACAGCAACATGCAAAACAACAAAACTGGGCCACTTTATTACACTATACACAAAAATAAATTCAAAATGGATTAAGACCTAAATGTGATACTGGAAATCTTAAAAATCCTAGAGAACATGGGAAGTAACTTCTTTGACATCTGCCGTAGCAACATATTTCTAGATATGTCTCATGAGGGAAGGGAATATATGGAAAAATAAATTTTGGGAACTACATAAAAATAAAAAGATTTTGCACAGTGAAAGAAACAATCAGCAAACTGAAAGACAACCTAATTAATGAGAGAAGATATTTTGTAAATTACATATCTGATAAAGGGTCAGTATCCAGAATACATAAAGAGGTTATTAAACTCAACACCCAAAATACAAATAATTCAATTAAAATATAAGCAGAAAATATAGACATTTTTCTAAAGAAGATATACAGATGACCATTAGGCACGTGAAAAGATGCTGAACATTCCTGATCATCAGGGAAATTCAAATGAAATCTACAATGAGGTATCACTTCACACCTGTCATAATGACGAAGTCAACCACACAAGAAACAACAGGTGTTGGTGTGGATGTGGAGAAAGGGGAACACTCTTGCACTATTGGTAGGAATATAAACTGGTATAGCCAGTCTTGAAAACAGTGTGTACCTCCTTCAAAAAGTTAAAAATAGTATTAGCCTATGATCCAGCAGTTGAACTAATATGTATTTACCTAAAACATAGAATAATACTAATTCAAAGGTGCACATATACTGCAATGTTTACAGGAAGATAATCTACAATAGTCAAATCATGGAAACAGCCCAAGTGTCCATGGGACTGGTGAATGTATAAAGAAGTGGTATATATACACAATGAAATATTCAGCAATAAAAAGAATGAATTCTTGCCATTTGCAGAGACATGGATGGAGGTAGAGAGTATATACTAAGCATAAGTCAGAATAAGACCCATACCATATGATTTCACTCATTTCACTCATATATAGAGTTTAAGAAACAAAACAAACAAGTGTAGGGGGAAAAAAGACAGGGAGAGAAACCTAGAAACAAACTCTTAATTATAGAGAACAAACTGATAGTTACCAGAGGGGAGGTGTGTGTGGGGGAATGAAGTAAATAGCTGAAAGGGATTAAGTAGCGCAATTAGTATGATGAGCACCAGGTGTTGTAAGTGTTGAATCAGTATGTTGTAAACCTGAAACTACTATTAAGCTGTTTGTAAACTAAGTGGAATTTGAATGAATACTAAAAAAAGAATAAATTCTCCATTTTGCATGTTACTTATATCTGTTTTGTTTACATCTCTGACCATGACCTTATCTTGTTCTTTCATTTGGGATAAATTCCTCCATTTTTGCATTTTGCATTTTTGCATTTTTGCATTTTGCATTCCTCTGCCTTTTCCTCTGTTTTGGAAAAGCAAGCTATGCTAACAGACATGAAAAGATGCTCAACATCACGCATCATCAGGGAAATACAAATCAAAACTACAATAAGACATCACCTCACATCAGTCAGAGTGGCTAAAATCAACACAAGAAACGAGGTTTTGATGAGGATGTGGAAAAAGGGGAACCCTGTTACACTGTTGGTGGGAATGCAAACTGGTGTAGCCACTATGGAAAACAGTATGGAGGTTCCTCAGAAAAACTAAAAATAGAACTACCTTATGATCAATCACACTACTGAGTACCCAAAGACTACAAGGACACTAATTCAAAGGGATACATACACCCTCATTTTTATAGCAACATTATTTGCAATAGCCAAGATATGGAAACAGCCCAAGTGTCCATCGATTAATGAATGGATAATGAATGGATAAAGAAGAGGTGGTGTATATATATACAATGGAATATTATTCAGCCATAAAAAAACTATGAAATATTGTCATTTTCATTGACAAGGTTTCAGCTAGAGAGTATTATGGTAAGTGAAATAAGTTAGCAGATAAAGACAAATATAATATGTTGTTATTCATATGTGGAATTTATGAAACAAAACAAACAAAGTGAAAAAATAAGAGAGAGAGAGAGAGAGAGAGAGAGAGAGAAACAGACTCTTAATTATAGAGAACACAGTGACAGTTACCAGAGGGGATGGGGGTAGGTGAATGGGGATGGGGTGATGGGGATTAAGGACAACACTCTTCTTCATGAATACAGTGTGAATTACTATATTTTACACCTGGAAGTAATATAACATTGTATGTTAACTAAGTGGAATTAAAATAAAGACTTTAAAAACAGGAAAAAAGCATTTGAATTGAAAAGGAAGAAGGAAAATTATCTGTTTGCTGATGACAAGATCTTGTATATAGAAAATTATAAATATTCCACAAGAATTTATTAAAAATAATAAAATAATTCAGTGAAGTGTCAGGACTCAAAATCAATACACATAAACATTTGCTTTTTATAAAATAAAATGAATTATTTGAAAAGAAATATGGAAAACCATCCCATTTACAATAACATAAAAAATACAATACTTAAAATGAGCTTAACCAAGAAAGTGGAAGATCTCCACACTGAAAACTATAACTTATTGGGGTAACTGGGTGGCTCAGTCAGTTAAGCATCCAACTTTGGCTCAGGTGTGATCTCATAGTCGGTGAGTTTGAGCCCCGCGTCAGGCTCTGTGCTGACAGCTCAGAGCCTGGAGCCTCTTTTGGATTCTGTGTCTCCATTTCTGACTCTCTCCTGCTCACGCTCTGCCTCTCTCTCTCTCTCTCTCTTTCTCTCTCTCTCTCTTTCTCTCTCTCTCTCTCTCTCTCTCTCATATAAGTAAACGTTAAAAAAATAAAAAAAGAAAACTATAAGGTATTGATAAAAATAATTGATGAAGTTGGAAATAAGTTAAAAAATATTCTATGTTCATATATCAGAAATTTTAAAAACATTAAAATTTGTATGAAACCATAAAAGGCCCCCAAATAGCCAAAGCAAATCTTGAGGAAGAATGAAGCCTAACACAATAAATATCCAGTGATGAATGGGTAAAAGGATACATACACACACACACACACACACACACACACACACACACACACAGTGGCAGGTTATTCAGCTATTAGAAAGAATAAAATCCTGCCTTTTGCATGGATGGGACTTCAGGGCATTTTATGATAGATGAAATAAGTCAAGCATAGAAAGACAAATTCTGTATGTTCTCACACACATGCAGAATATTTTAAAAAGCTGAACTCATAGAAAGAGAGAGTACATTGGTGGTTGCCAGGGGCTGGGTGTGGGGGTAATGGAGAGATGTTGGACAAAGGGTACACACTCCCAGCTATAAGATGAATAAGTTCTGGATATTTAACATACATCATGATGACCATAATTAAAAATACTGTATTATATACTTTGTTATTGTTAAGAGAGCAGATCTTAAATGTTATCCCTCCTCTAAAAACGGTAATTATTTGAGGGGATGGAAGTGTTAAATAGCATTGTTGTGGTAATAATTTTGTAATATATACATGTTTTAAATTGCCACATTGTACTAGGGCGCCTGGGTGGCTCAGTCAGTTGAGCGTCCGACTTCAGCTCAGGTCATGATCTCACGGTTTGTGAGTTTGAGCCCTGCATTGGGCTCACAGCCTGGAGCTTGCTTCTGATTCTGTGTCTCCGTCTCTCTGTCCCTTTCCCCCTCACGCTCTGTCTCTTTCTCTCAAAAATAAGTAAACATTAAAAAAAAATTAAAAAAATATTTAAGTTACTACATTGTACTGAGTTTACATATGTTGTACATCAGTAATATCTCAATAAAGCTGGAAAACAAAAATAGATGTCATATAAACAACTTAACTTTATAACTCAAGGGACTAGGAAAAAAACAAACTAAGCTCAGAGTTAGAAGATGGTAAGAAATAATAAAGGTAAGAGTGGAAATAAATGACACACATAGTAGAAAAATAATGGAAAAGATCAACAAAACTCAGAGTTGGATTTTTGAAAAAATTAAAAAATTGACAAATGTTTACCTTTGCTAAAATAGAAGACTCAAATAAATAAAATTATATATGAGGAAGAGTTATTTAAATGATACCACAGACAGACAGATAGTCATAAGAGAATACCATGAACACTTACATGTCATCAATTTGAATAACCTAGAGTGAATGTAGAAATTACTAGAAACATACAATCAGAAAAGACTAAATCATGAAGAAATGAAAAATTTGAACAAATAATGAGTAAGGAGATTGGAACACTTAATACAAATCTCCCAACAATGTAAAGCCCAGGAGCAGATGACTTCACTGATAACTTCACTGAAGAATTAACACCAAAACTCCTCAAACTCTTCCAAAAAAAATTGAAGTTGAGGGAATACTTCTAAACTCTTTCTTGTGAGACCAGAAATATCTAATACCAAAGCCAGGAATGGACACTACAAGAAGCTTATAGACTAGTATCACTGAATGAATATAGATACAACAATTCTCAAAAAAAATAGCAAAAAAGTTTGATTGTTAGTCTTTAATTTACCAGCAAATTAAAACAATCACCCAACACAACCAACTGGGATTTATTCCTCAAATTAACAGATGGTCCAACTGCAATATTAATAATTGTGACACCATACCAAACAGCATGAAAGATTAGTATTTTTCCTTCCTAATTGATGCAGGAAAAGCATTTTCCCAAATTCAAAGTCCATTCATGATAAAAAAATAACTGTCAACAAATTTTAGAAGAATTGTAGCTCATCATAAAAACGCCATATTTTACAAGCCCACAGCTAACATTGTAGTAAACAGTAAAATGCTCCGAGTTTTTCTTTACATCAAGAACAAGACAAAAGTGCCTGCTCTTGCCACTTGTATTCAATGTAGCATTGGAAATCCTATACAAAGATATTAGGCACAGAAAAAAAAGACATCAAAATCAGGAAAGAAGAGGTAAATTTTTCTGTTTTCTGGTTATGATTTTACATATAGAAAATTCTAACAACTCTGTCAAAAAAATGTTAGAAAAAGGAAGCTGGGAAGATGGTATAGTAGGAATACCCTATGTTCACCTTGTTCCACAGATACAACTAGATAATACCTACATCAGTATAAATAACCCAAATAACAATTCAAAGATGGGCAAACTCCTCATCTAAAGGTAGGGAAGAGCCACATAGAGGAAGCAAGAAAGAGTAAAGACGCTGTTTTGGGTGGAGGATCCTGGGAAGATGGCGGCGTAGGAGGACGCTGGACTCACCGCGTGTCCTGCTGATCACTTAGATTCCACCTACACCTGCCTAAATAACCCAGAAAACAGCCAGAAGACTAGCAGAACAGAGTCACCTGAGTGAAGCGCAGACGAGACGCCCACGGAAGAGGGTAGGAAGGGCGGTGAGGCAGTGCGCGCTACACGACTGGCGGGAGGTAGCCAGTGCGAAGGGGTGGCCCGCCAGCAAAGCAGAGCCCCCAAGTCTGGCTTGCAAAAGCGGAGGGGATGGATGGAGTGTGTTCCGACAGCAAGAAGACTTGACATCTGGAAGGTTATAAGCTAACAGCTCTTCTCGGAGAATGGGAGGGCTGGAGGACAACGGGAGGGAGAGCTGTTGAGCCCCCGAGGACAGAGCTCAGCTTGGTGGGGAACAAAGGCACTCGCCAGCGCCATCTCCCTCACCCACCCCCCAGCCAAAATCCCAAAGGGAACCAGTTCCTGCCAGGGAACTTGCTTGCACCGCGCAAACACCCAACGCTGTGCTTCTGCGGATCCATCCCTCCGGCGGGTCTGACTCCCTCCCGGTGCCACAGGGCCCCTCCCCAAGCAGATCTCTAAAGGAAAAGCGAGATGAGCCTGCCCCTCCCGCCCCCATGCACCTTGCCCATCCACCCCAGCTAATACGCCAGATCCCCAGCACCACAAGCCTGGCAGTGTGCAAGTAGCCCAGACGGGCCACGCCACCCCACAGTGAATCCTGCCCCTAGGACAGGGGAAGAGAAGTCTGACTGTGGCCCCAGCGGTGGGCTGGGGGCAGACATCAGGTCTGACTGCGGCCCCGCCCACCAACGCAAGTTATTCAAGACAGCACAGGGGAAGTGCCCTGCAATCCCGACCCACTCCAGGGACTATCCAAAATGACGAAACGGAAGAACTCCCCTCAGAAAAACGTCCAGGAAATAACAACAGCTACCGAACTGATCAAAAATGATTTAAACAATATAACAGAAAGTTAATTTAGCATAATACTCATAAAATTAATCCCTGGGCTTGAAAACAGTATAAAGGAGAGCAGAGAATCTCTTGCTACAGAGATCAAGGGACTAAGGAACAGCCAGGAGGAGCTAAAAAATGCTATCAATGAAATGCAAAATAAAATGGAGACAACTACGGCTCAGATTGAAGAGGCAGAGGAGAGAATAGGTAAACTAGGAGATAAAATTATGGAAAAAGAAGAAGCTGAGAAAAAGAGAGATAAAAAAAATCCAGGAGTATGAGGGGAAAATGAGAGAACTAAGTGATGCACTAAAGAGAAGTAATCTACGCATAATTGGTATTCTAGAGGAGGAAGAGAGAGGGAAAGGTGCTGAAGGTGTACTTGAAGAAATCATAGCTGAGAACTTCCATGATCTGGGGAAGGAAAAAGGCATTGAAATCCAAGAGGCACAGAGAACTCCCTTCAGATGTAACTTGAATCGATTTTCTGCATGGCATATCGTAGTGAAACTGGCAAAATTCAAGGATAAAGAGAAAATTCTGAAAGCAGCTAGAGATAAACATGCTCTAACATATAAAGGGAGACCTATAAGACTCGTGACTGATCTCTCTACTGAAACGTGGCAGGCTAGAAAGGAATGGCAGGAGATTTTCAATGTGAGGAACAGAAAAAATATGCAGCCGAGAATCCTTTATCCAGCAAGTCTGTCATTTAGAATAGAAGGAGAGCTAAAGGTCTTCCCAAACAAACAAAAACTGAAGGAATTCATCACCACTAAACCAGCCCTACAAAAGATCCTAAGGGGGATCCTGTGAGACAAAGTACCAGAGACATCACTACAAGCATGAAACCTACGGACATCACAATGACTCTAAACCCATATCTTTCTATAATAACACTGAATGTAAATGGACTAAATGCTCCAACCAAAAGACATAGGGTATCAGAATGGGTAAAATAAACAAGACCCATCTATTTGCTGTCTACAAGAGACTCATTTTAGACCTGAGGACACCTTTAGATTGAGAGTGAGGGGGTGGAGAACTATTTATCATGCCACTGGAAGTCAAAAGAAAGCTGGAGTAGCCATACTTATATCAGACAAACTAGACTTTAAATTAAAGGCTGTAACAAGAGATGAAGAAGGGCATTATATAATACTCACAGGGTCTATCCATCAGGAAGAGCTAACAATTATAAATGTCTATGCGCCAAATATAGGAGCCCCCAAATATATAAAACAATCACAAACAGAAGCAACCTGATTGGTAAGAATGTGGTAATTTCAGGGGACTTTAAAACTCCACTTACAGGAATGGATAGATCATCTAGACCCATGGTCAATAAAGAAACAAGGGCCCTGATTGATACATTGGATCAGATGGACTTGATAGATATATTTAGAAGTCTGCATCCCAAAGCAACAGAATATACTTTCTTCTCGAGTGCACATGGAACATTCTCCAAGATAGATCACATACTGGGTCACAAAATGGTCCTTCATGAGTATACAAGAATTGAAATCATACCATGCATACTTTCAGACCACAATGCTATGAAGCTTGAAATCAACCACAGGAAAAAGTCTGGAAAACCTCCAAAAGCATGGAGGTTACAGAATACCCTACTAAAGAATGAATGGGTCAACCAGACAATTCGAGAAGAAATTAAAAAATATATGGAAACAAACAAAAATGAAAATACAACAATCCAAACGCTTTGGGATGCAGCGAAGGCAGTCCTGAGAGGAAAATACATTGCAATCCAGGCTATCTCAAGAAACAAGAAAAATCCCAAATACAAAATCTAACAGCACACCTAAAGGAACTAGAAGCAGAACAGCAAAGACACCCGAAACCCAGCAGCAGAAGAGAAATAATAAAGATCAGAGCAGAAATAAACAATATAGAATCTAAAAAAACTGTAGAGCAGATCAACAAAACCAAGAGTTGGTTTTTTAAAAAAATAAATAAAATTGATAAACCTCTCAGCCAGGCTGCTCAAAAAGAAAAGGGAGATGACCCAAATAGATAAAATCATGAATGAAAATGGAATTATTACAACCAATCCCTCAGAAATACAAGCAATTATCAGGGAATACTATGAGAAATTATATGCCAACAAACTGGACAACCTGGAAGAAATGGACAAATTCCTAAACACCCACACTCTTCCAAAACTCAATCAGGAGGAAATAGAAAGCTTGGACAGACCCATAACCAACGAAGAAATGGAATCAGTCATCAAAAATCTCCCAACAAATAAGAGTCCAGGACCAGATGGCTTCCCAGCGGAGTTCTATCAGACGTTTAAAGCAGAGATAATACCTATCCTTCTCAAGCTATTCCAAGAAATAGCAAGGGAAGGAAAACTTCCAGACTCATTCTATGAAGCCAGTATTCCTTTCATTCCTAAACCAGACAGAGACCCAGGAAAAAAAGAGAACTACAGGCTAATATCCCTGATGAATATGGATGCAAAAATTCTCAATAAGATACTAGCAAATAGAATTCAACAGCATATAAAAAGAATTATTCACCATGATCAAGTGGGATTCATTCCTGGGATGCAGGGCTGGTTCAACATTCGCAAATCAACCAATGTGATACATCACATTAATAAAAAAGGTAAGAACCATATGATCCTGTCAATCGATGCAGAAAAGGCCTTTGACAAAATTCAGCAACCTTTCTTAATAAAAACCCTTGAGAAAGTTGGGATAGAAGGAACATACTTAAAGATCATCAAAGCCATTTATGAAAAGCCCACAGCTAACATCATCCTCAATGGGGAAAAACTGAGAGCTTTTTCCCTGAGATCAGGAACACGACAGGGATGTCCACTCTCACTGCTGTTGTTTCACATAGTGTTGGAAGTTCTGGCATCAGCAATCAGACAACAAAAGGAAATCAAAGGCATCAAAATTGGCAAAGAGGAAGTTAAGCTGTCACTTTTTGCAGATGACATGATATTATACATGGAAAATCCGATAGACTCCGCCAGAAGTCTGCTAGAACTGATACATGAATTCAGCAAAGTTGCAGGATACAAAATCCATGTACAGAAATCAGTTGCATTCTTATACACTAACAATGAAGCAACAGAAAGACAAATAAAGAAACAGATCCCATTCACAATTGCACCAAGAAGCATAAAATACCTAGGAATAAATCTAACCAAAGATGTAAAGGATCTGTATGCTGAAAACTATAGAAAGCTTATGAAGGTAATTGAAGAAGATTTAAAGAAATGGAAAGACATTCCGTGCTCATGGATTGGAAGAATAAATATTGTCAAAATGTCAATACTACCCAAAGCTATCTACACATTCAATGCAATCCCAAGCAAAATTGCACCAGCATTCTTCTCGAAACTAGAACAAGCAATCCTAAAATTCATATGGAACCACATGAGGCCCCGAATAGCCAAAGTAATTTTGAAGAAGAAGACCAAAGCAGGAGGCCTCACAATCCCAGACTTTAGCTTCTACTACAAGGCTGTAATCACCAAGACAGCATGGTATTGGCACAAAAACAGACACGTAGACCAATGGAATAGAATAGAAACCCCAGAACTAGACCCACAAATGTATGGCCAACTCATCTTTGACAAAGCAGGAAAGAACATCCAATGGAAAAAAGACAGTGTCTTTAACAAATGATGCTGGGAGAACTGGACAGCAACATGCAGAAGATTGAAACTGGACCACTTTCTCACACCATTAACAAAAATGAACTCAAAATGGATAAATGACCTGAATGTGACACAGGAAACCATCAAAACCCTAGAGGAGAAAACAGGAAAGACCTCTCTGACCTCAGCCGTAGCAATCTCTTACTCGACACATCCCCAAAGGCAAGGGAATTAAAAGCAAAAATGAACTACTGGGACCTTATGAAGATAAAAAGCTTCTGCACAGCAAAGGACACAGCCAACAAAACTAAAAGGCAACCAACGGAATGGGAAAAGATATTTGCAAATGACATATCGGACAAAGGGCTAGTATCCAAAATCTATAAAGAGCTCACCAAACTCCACACCCGAAAAACAAATAACCCAGTGAAGAAATGGGCAGAAAACATGAATAGACACTTCTCTAAGAAGACATCCGGATGGCCAACAGGCACATGAAAAGATGCTCAAGGTCGCTCTTCATCAGGGAAGTACAAATCAAAACCACACTAAGATATCACCTCATGCCAGTCAGAGTGGCCAAAATGAACAAAAAAGGAGACTATAGATGCTGGAGAGGATGTGGAGAAACGGGAACCTTCTTGCACTGTTGGTGGGAATGCAAATTGGTGCTGCCACTCTGGAAAACAGTGTGTAGGTTCCTCAAAAAATTAAAAATAGACGTACCCTATGACCCAGCACTAGCACTGCTAGGAATTTACCCAAGGGATACAGGAGTAGGGATGCATAGAGGCACTTGTACCCCAATGTTTATAGCAGCACTCTCAACAATAGCCAAATTATGGAAAGAGCCTAAATGTCCATCAATTGATGAATGGATAAAAAAAGTGTGGTTTATATACACAATGGAGTACACAATGAGTACACAATTGAGTACACAATATACACAATGGCAATGAGAAAGAATGAAATATGGCCCTTTGTAGCAACATGGATGGAACTGGAGAATGTTATGCTAAGTGAAATAAGCCATACAGAGAAAGACAGATACCATATGGTTTCACTCTTATGTGGATCCTGAGAAACTTAACAGAAACCCATGGGGGAGGGGAAGGAAAAAAAAGAGGTTAGAGTGGAAGAGAGCCAAAGCATAAGAGACTGTTAAAAACTGAGAACAAACTGAGGGTTGATGGGGGTGGGATGGCGGGGAGGGTGGGTGATGGGTATTGAGGAGGGCACCTTTTGGGATGAGCACTGGGTGTTGTATGGAAACTAATTTCACAATAAACTTCATATATTGAAAAAAAAGACGTTGTTTTGGAGCTAAACAGACCTTGAACGTCTGTGGTGGGTAGGGAGCCAGTGGTACACAGGGTAAAAACCAAACTTTTACATCAGGTGGCCAGTACAGGGAAGATAAATTCCCATAACATTTGGCTTTGAAAGCTAGAGAGACCTAATTTCATGAGTTCTTACAACCAGCCAGACTTAAAGCCTAGAATATTAAAAATCAGCATGCTCAGTTCTGGGCAATCCTGACGTGATACAGGAAGCAAAGTCCCCACCCTTAAAGAGACAGTACAACAAACACACCATGCAGATACAGCATAGAACCAGCAGTTTGATAAATGAAAAGGAAGAGAGGAGGGAGAGTGAGTTGCTCATCTCACAGCATGGTGCAAAGAGGCAGGGATCCCCTCCAGGATCAAAGGAGCTGGCCAATGCGATTTGCGTCTACCACCCTCCCCATCATAAAACCAGGGCCTCTTGCAAGGATCAGCCTAGTACCCACACCTACTACCTAACTTTCTTGCACCAAGCCCTGCCCCCCCATATGCTTTGGCAAATCAGCCCTTCCCGTTTTTCCTCACTTCAGTCTCAGCACTGTGGGCTTTCTCCCAAGGAAATCATGTGGGTCTCCTGACCCACATGATTTTCTGGACCTAGTTCTGGTGGCAGTAGTGGAGGCAGGTCTCGTTTTGCAAATAGACCAATGTACACCTTGTAAAAACATGACCAACTTGGCCATGGACCAAACCCTGCCCACAACAGGCAAAGAGAGCCTTTACAGAAACGTGAAGTGAATGAAAAAGAAACCAGGACTCAATAGCAGGGCACACACTACACATATAGAAGATACTCCCTGAAGAACCATACACAGGACACTTCACTGCAGGGCACTACAGAACATCTTCTTCATGAGGCCATTACCTCAGGAGCAAGAGACAAAGATGTATTTCCTAACACAGAGAAACACACACAGAGTTAGACAAAATGAGGAGAAAGAGAAATATGTTCCAAATTAAAGACCAGTACCAAACCACAGCGCAAGACCTAAGCAAAACATATATAAATAAGATGCTTGATAGAGAATTGAAACTAAGCATCATAAAGATGCTCACTGGATTTAAGAAAAGAGTTGAGACCCTTAACAAAGACATATAAATGAACCAATCAGAGATTAAGTACATAATAAATGAAATTAAAACTACATTAATTGCAAGCTAGATGAAGCAGAAGAATGAATAAATGACCTGAAAGACACAGTAATGGAAAGTGAACAAAGTGAACAAATGAGTGAAAAAAGTATGAAAATTGAGAATGGTTTTAGGTAACTCAGTGACTCCATCAAATATAATAATATTCTCATTGTAGGGCTATTCAAAGAAGAAGAGAGTGAAAAGAGGGCAGAAAACATAAAGAAATAATAGCTGAAAACTTCCCTAATCTGGAAGGAAAGAGATATCCAGATGCATGAGGCACAGAGTTCACCCTCAAAAATCAACCCAAGGAGGACCATACTAAGAGACAAGGTAATTAAAGTGGCAAAAATTAGAGAAATAAATTAGAAAAGAAAGAAATGTAAAAGAAGCAAGAGAAAAGAAGACAATTACATATAAAGGAAAACCACAAGGCAATAAGTGGATATTTCATTGGAAAGTTTGCAGGCCAGAATGGAGTAGCATGATACAAAGTGCTGAAAGGGAAAAGTCCTTAACCAAGAATACTCTATCTAGCAAGGCTATCATTCAAAATAGGAGAGATAAAGAGTTTCTCAGACAAACGAAACCTAAAGGAGTTTATGACAACTAAACCAGCCCTAGAAGAAATATTAAGGGAGACTCTTTGAGTGGAAAGGAAGACCATGAGTATGAAAAGCAAAAAACAAAAATAAGTATTTCTGTAAAATGCAGTATAGGGATTCATAAAATAAAAGGATGTAAAATATGACACCACATATCCAAAGCATGGGGGAAAGAGGAGTAAAGAAGGGGTTTACATTTTTTTTAAGTTTATTTATTTATTTTGAGAGACAGAGAGAAAAAAAAAGCATGAGTATGGGAAGGGCAGAGAAAGAGGAGAGAGAGAGAGAATCCCATCCCAAGCAAGCTCCACACTATCAGCATGGAGCCCGATGCAGGGCTTGATCTCACAAACTGTGAGATCATGACCTGAACTGAAGTCAGACCTTCAACCAATTGAGCCACCCAGGTGCCCTGGGGTTTAAACTTACGTGACCATCAACTTAATATAGACTGCTATATGCAGAAGATGGTATATACAAATGTAATGGTAACCACAAGTCAAAAACCAGTAATAGATATGCAAACTAAAGAGCAAGGAATCCAAGCATATCACTAAAGAGAGCCAACAAACCATGCAAGAGAGCAAAAGAAGACAGGATCAGAGAAAATTTGTAAAAAAAAAAAACAACCACAAAACAAGTATCAAAATGGCAACAGAAACTCCCATTCCCACCTTCCCCGAGACTCTGGCAACCACCATTCTACCTTCTTTCTCTATGAATTTGACAATTCTAGATACCTCATATAAGTGGAATCACAAAATATTTGTCTTTTTGTGTTTGTATTATTTCATTTAACATAATGTCTTCAAGGTTAATCCACGTTGTATCATGTGTCAGAATTTCATTCCTTTTTAAGGCTGAATAATATTTCTATTGTATATATGTACTACTTTTTTAAAAAAAATCCATTCTTCCATCAATGGATATTTACATTGTTTCCACCTTTTGGCTATTGTGGAAAATGCTGCTGGGGCACCTGGGTGGATCAGTCATTTAAGCATCCGACTTTGGCTCATGTCATGATCTCACCGTTCCCGAGTTCGAGCCCCACATCGGGCTCTGTGCTGACAGCTCAGCACCTGGATGGAGACTGTATCAGATTCTGTGTCTCCCTCTCTCTCTCTGCCCCACCCCCTGCTTGTACTCTCTCTCTGTCTCTCAAAAATAAATAAACATTAAATTTTTCTTTTAAATGTTGCTATGAACATATGGGTGTAAAAATATCTGTTAGATACCCTGCTTTCATTTCTTTTGGGTATATACCTAGAAGTGGAATAGTTGGATCATATGGTAATTCTATGTTGATTTTTTTGAGGTTCTACCATATTGCTTTTTATTGGAGTTGCACCATTTCACATTCCTCAATAATGCACAAAGTTTCCAATTTCTCCATATTCTTGTCTACACTTATTTTCTGTTTTTATTCTTCTGATAATAGCCATTTTAATGGGTGTGAAGTGATACCTCTTTGTGGTTTTGATTTGCATTTCTCTAATTAGTGATATTGAACATCTTTTCAGGTGCCATTTGTATCTCTTCTTTGTAGAGATATCTTTTCAAGTCCTTTGCCCATTTTTAACTGATTTGCTTGTTTTTGTTATTCTTGAGTTGTAGGACTCCTTATGTATTCTGGATATTAATCCTCTATCAGTTATATGATTTGCACACATTTTCTCCCACCTGATGGGCTGCCTTTTAACTCTGTTGAGAGTATTTTTTTGTGAACAAATGTTTCTAATTTGAAGAATTCCAATTTATCTATTTTTTGTTTTGTTGCCTATGCTTTGGTGTCATATACTTTTGTTATATGTAATGAAACACATCATTCCCTTTATGGTTTCTGTGACTGCATGTATGACTATGAAGGACTCTTCAATCTTAAAATTAGATGGCACACATTCTCCTCATCTCTTAATAGTTTGGTTTAACGTCATAATATATTTATATAATAGTGGGTTTTCTTTTAAAATTACATTTTTAGAAACTACTTAAGTATACTGGAATATGTTAGTGAGAGGGAAAAGTTTATAAAATAGTTTATCTCAGTTTTATTTTGAGAAAACTCTAGCCTAAACAGAACACATATGTAGACATGTTAGAAAGAACAAGACCAAAATGTTCACATTGGTTCTCTCAGGGTTGTGAGATTACTAGTGATTTCTGTTATACTCTAAAATTTTCCTCATTTTCCAAATTTTACAAAAATAAGCATGTGTTGTATTTATATCAGATAACTACAAGGAATGGTGCAACTCTAGAACCAGAAAAAAGGAAACTTGGAAAGCAATGAATGGACTCATAACAAGGGACCTACCAGATCAATACATAAGCCTGAAAACTGAATTTTGTAAATCTTGTAATGATACACAGTACACAGAAATAAAATATGAAAAAAGAAAAAAAATTACCAGTATACTGCAAGAGTCTGAAAAGAAATAAAATATGTAAACAGTGTTTATCTCTGTGATAATAACACAATACAGATTGTTTAAATCTGGGAAATAGTAAAATTTTTAAAATTATTCAATTAATAAATGACCAACATTGGAAATATGGACAAAATAAACATCATCAATGATTCCTAACCAGAGGAAATTTTTAAATGACTGCATACATAGCATTCCACCTTGTGAATACTCTGTCATATATTTAACCATGTCTGTAATGCTGAGATTTAGAATATTTTCAGTAACAAAAGGGTCAAGCAAGTGCTGTGATTTGTAAAATAAATATTACTTTACATTTAAACATTTCTTTTTAAAATTCCCAATGGCTTGACAGCCAGAATCAAAAAGGAGGAAGAGGGAAGTCAGTATTAGGAGTGAGTTACTGATTAGCCAGGCAACTGGTTTATTGTCTTGTGTGTTCACTTGTCAGACAGTTGGATACAGCACGTTGGATCTTCACCAAAGTTTAACTAGGCTGTATTTCACACTAACCTTAACTAATCACGTCTTCTGTCCCCTCTCCTATCCCAGGAAATGTTAGGAGCATTTCCAATTTAAAATTGCTGCTCACTTACCATTAAGCTTGTGGAAAATA
The DNA here is from genome assembly GCF_027475565.1 of Acinonyx jubatus. Lineage (NCBI taxonomy): Eukaryota > Metazoa > Chordata > Mammalia > Carnivora > Felidae > Acinonyx > Acinonyx jubatus. Next base: position 58,073,860 of record NC_069389.1, on the reverse strand, counting down.
CAGTAAAAAAACAAAAATAGAATATTTAAATCACTGTCAGTTACATCACCTTAAGACCAAGATAGCTAATTTCTTTTTAGTGTTTTCCCTTCTGCCTCTCTTTATAAATTCCTCCCCAAACCCCTTTCCTCCTCCCAGAGCCTGGGGCTAAAATTAAAGGGACAAATTTAGGATGGGTGGATGCCTTGTCTTCTCTCCTTGTCCGACATTTTAGGTACTATTTTCTTTTAGCTTTTCTTGAAATCATAAAAGTATAATACTAGTTACAAATTGAAAGAATAAACAAATAAAATTTAAGTTTCTGGAAAAATCAGGGGTGGGGGTGGGGGTTGGAGGTTAAGTTAGAGGTAGATGAATCAGCTATATTAGAGAACCTGGGAAGGTGAGCGGGCTTGGAAACTTGATAGATCTAATAATTTATTGGCTCAGGATTTGTCAATCACTGTAGCCCAGCAAATGAAATTAGAGCAGAGTCGTAGGGAGGAAGGGAGTGACTCAGCAAACTATATGCACCAAGAAAATCTAGTCAGGAGACGTCTGCGTAATCATACTGTGGCACCATTTTTTTCTTGCGGCACTAGCTGCTTGCGGAGGAGGTCTGCCCACTGCAGCTCTCCGCAGTCTCTGGATGGTTCCTGCAAGACCGACCATCGCCTTCTCTGCACTCCAGCCCAGGGCACCATTGCCTCCTCCCGCTTCTCGCGGCTTCAGCACAGCCTTCATCCCGGCAGCAGCCTCAACCATTACTCTTGCAGCCTGCCACCACTGCGCATTCCACCTCTGTCCCAGCCGCCGCTGCTTCTGCTTTTCCGGTGAGTCTTTCCCTGCGGAGGTCAGGTCTCCTTCCTTATCTTGGCGATAGCCACCTTAAGCGTGTAAGGTCCTTTGAAAAATGGCCGAGTCAGCCGACCGCAAGGAACTGTTAGAATCTAGTCAAGAAGAGGCTGGTAATAAGGTAATGATGGAGGGACCCGGGGAACAACCGGAGCGCAGTGAAGATGTCGCAGCTGGGCCTGGAGATGATAAAGTGCACGGTGAGGAAGCCGCCGCAGGGGCTGGGGAAGAAGGGGAGAAAGGTGAAGATGCTGCTGCTAGGTCCGGGGAAGGCGGGGTAAAAGATGAAGATACTGATGAGGATTCAGACACAGACCGTCCAAAAGGACTTATTGGTTATCTTTTAGATACAGACTTTGTTGAAAGTCTGCCTTTGAAAGTTAAGTACCGTGTATTAGCCCTCAAAAAACTTCAAACTAGAGTGGCCAATCTGGAATCCAAATTTCTGAGGGAATTTCATGGCATTGAAAGGAAGTTTGCTGAAATGTATCAACCGTTACTGGAAAAAAGACGTCAGATCATAAATGCAATCTATGAACCTACAAAAGAGGAATGTGAATATAAGTCAGACACTGAGGACTACGATGATGAGATGTATGATGAGGAAGAAATGGATGGTAATGAGGAGGGTCTGGTACGTGAGTATATGGATGAAGATGATGGTTGTGAAGGATATTATTATGATTATGCTGTCGAGGAGGATGATGACGATGACGAGGATACTGATGACGACATCGAGGCTACCGGAGAAGAGAATAAAGAAGAACAGGATCCTAAAGGAATTCCTAATTTTTGGCTGACTGTATTAAAAAACGTTGACACACTCACTCCTTTGATTAAGAAATATGATGAGCCTATTCTGAAGCTCCTGACAGATATTAAAGTGAAACTTTCAGATCCTGGCGAGCCTCTCAGTTTCACGCTAGAATTTCACTTCAAGCCCAATGAATATTTCAAAAATGAGCTGTTAACAAAAACTTATGTGCTGAAGTCAAGGCTGGCGTATTATGATCCCCATCCCTATAGGGGAACTGCAATTGAGTATTGCATAGGCTGTGAGATAGATTGGAATGAAGGTAAGAATGTCACTTTGAAAACCATCAGGAAGAAGCAGAAACACCGGATCTGGGGGACAATCCGAACTGTAACTGAAGATTTTCCCAAGGATTCGTTCTTCAATTTCTTTACTCCTCATGGAATCAACTCAAATGGAAAGGATGGAAATGATGATTTTTTACTTGGTCACAATTTACGTACTTACATAATACCAAGATCAGTGTTGTTTTTCTCAGGTGATGCACTTGAATCTCAGCAGGAGGGGGTAGTTAGGGAAGTTAATGATGCAATTTATGACAAAATTATTTATGACAATTGGATGGCTGCAATTGAGGAGGTTAAAGCTTGTTGCAAAAATCTTGAGGGAATAGTAGAAGATGTTGATCGCTAAAGCAAAGTGTACTTGGTCCTGACATTAACTGCTGTAGATCTAGTTACTCAAGATGCAAGAAGTTAATTAGAGCTTTGTGTTCTGAATTTTTTCTTGTAGGGTCATTTAAAACGTAGGTCTCAGAAATATGAGAGAGATTTAAATACTAATTAATGTGACCTTGCATTTTAGTAGTAGAATGTTTTCAAGAAATATAAACTGTGGTAGATGGTTTAAAATATCTATATAATGTGTAGTTTAATCCTTCTAAAGTCCTTTAAACATATAGCTATTAATCTGTGGCTGTGAATATTATCAGAACTGCTAAATGAGACCAACATTTGTTTGGAAAGAAAATCTTGGAGAACCAACCCAAGGTTTTTTTAAGCTGTGTGTGTGTGTGTGTGTGTGTTTTCTTAGTCCTTTATCTAGTGGGTTTATTCTCTTGTACCTGCTTCATTTTGCAACAAAATACAGTAGAATTTAAAACTTGAATGCTTAAGAAGCCTGCATATGGTTAAAATTTTCAGGTAAAACTGCATTTATTGTTAGTAACCGCTTATTCATAGGCTCTTGTATTTTATTTGACCATGATAAATAATAAAACTTAGTTATATTGAGGTTATTGTTTATCAGTGAAGTGTTAATTACAGTGCTTTCAAAAGATTGCCACATGTTGTTCTGTGTAATTATGTAAACTGTAATTACAGTGTGTAATTTCTCTTCCTATAGTACACTTAATCATTCATTGGAAGTAATCACATGAACATTTTGAAAAGTTTTTTTCATGTTCTTTCACTGCGAAATAAAATAAATAAAAATTTCAGTGTGTTTCCTGTTTTACAACTTATCTTTTTTTCTCATTATAAAAGTGTTATGCCTATTGGAAAACATTTAGGAAATACTAAACAATACATTGATTAAACCAAAATCCATATACTCACTCCCCAAAGATAAGCACTGTTAATGTCTTGATTTACTTTCTATTATTTTTCAATGTGTTTAAATATGCATGCAGATTTACTAACACTATACTTAGATGTGCAAAGAAACTATCTTAGGTTTTATAACTAATGTAATTTTAATTCTGAGTGCACCTCCACACCCCAAGTTTGCAGAGAAACAAAACTCAGTTTTAATCCAGGAAATTAACTGCTGTTTATAATTTAAACACTGCATAAATAACAGGCTCCTGTGTGTTAGTCTATATTTCAGATTTACCTACCCTTCCACAATGTCATCTGGATGTACAGGGGCTTATATTGTTTTATGACATTGGTGGGGAGGGGGCTGCACTGACCAGGGAAAAGGGATGTGGTTGGTTAGAGAGCTGACATTGTCCCAGAGTTGGCATTGCCTTCTTCACGTGTGGAAACCCAGAGGTTCAGCTTCCCATTTTGGCAGACTCTTTGAACGTCACATCTATCCCTCTGGGACAACAGGGAATTTTTAAATCCTTTCCAAGCCGTGTGAGATCTGAGAGTGGCTAAGAAGTGCTGTGTCTCGTTATTGCTGCCTATCCACTCTTCCATCCCAGGTGATTGTGATGTGATCCCACAGAATTATAAGATGAAAGTGGAACAAAATCTCTTCTGCTTGTGACTTATTCCTCCATTATTGAACATGCCTCCTTCGGGTTTTGGCTAAGAGAGGTAAGTTTATAACACTGATTTTTTTTTTTTGTTTTTTACCTCTGCCTCATTTTTACAATCAACTGAGGAGGAAGATAATGGGCTTTTTCTTTCTTTTTCCTGTCTGGATGGGATCCTCCTCTAAATATATCTTCCTCCCAGGGTCAATAGTAAATGCTCACCTGCTTTTCTATGGGGTTGCAACAGCTGGCAGGGTATAAGGAACTAGAGACAACTTACTATTATAGGGGAACCTAAGTTGGGAAATACAATGTATGCTTGATAAATGTAAACATTTTCATAGTCTTCACCACCCTCAGTCTTGATGTTTGTTAAATTCCCAACTCCCCTTCAAACCCTTCCACAAAATAAAGATTGGGACCCTTTTAGTCGTTGTTATTGTTATTATGCATTAAAAAGTCAGGAACGTGGGTGTATCTTTCCTGCTATTTTACAGAGGAGGATCAGGCATCTTGAAGTCTCTCCTTGTCCCTTTCTCTTGCCTCCAGAAGAGTGAACAGTAAAGCTATTTCTGGGCTTTCTGTAAGGGCAGACCAGCCCCTTTGCTTTATCCCTCATGTCAGTGGTGTCCAGCCAAAGACCATCAAGGACATACCCATAGTTGAATAAGCACATGCCCAAGTTGAACATAGGTGAACAAGTTGAACATACCCACAGTCTCCATCATCTCCCCCAGGAGAACACACATCCTGGGGAACCATTGTGTGTTATCAGTAAGTAAGTGTTAGAAAACATATTGCAGAATTTGGGCTTTGGTTGTGTGATTTGATGGAGGGTCTATGGAAGTGGGGGTTTATTCTATATTGTAGGACAATTTAATGATTGGTAGTTCAATAAATCTCTTCTATAGGGGGGAGATACTAGAATAAGGATAAAGCTGTAATTGGTAAAGAGGTTGTAGCCACTGACTTTAACTAGAATGGTAGTGATGTTTGGTGTTTTGTGACCTTGTTTTTGTCTGTGCTTAGACAAAATTAGATGGCCTTACTTTGCCTCATTTTCATACAGTCCCAGCATAACCTTGTCTGAAGTTGGTATTCTATTAGATGGTTTATCCAATAGAATAGCATGGCCTAGCTGTGAGGACCAGACCAGGTTCCTAATGTCAGGGGCTGCTTTTTTTATATTTCCTTCTCTTTCACCCCTTCTCAGGGATGAAATTTGAGGCAGTCATCACTCTCAGCTTGTCTTGGGATGGATGTTCATTTGATTTAAGTTTAGACTAGTGGAAAGAAAATTTAGGCTTTGAGGGTAGGCCATAGGCTTCAGCCCATATACCAGAGAGGCCTATACTAGGAGGTAGGGCCCAAGTGTGACTAAGAATAGAATTTTTACCTTAATTCTTTTTGTAATTGTTCTGTTGAAAAATGTATCATTTATAAAGTCCTGAAAGGGTTGTTAAGGTGGCTGTTGGGCCTTGTTAGAATTTTGGTATTCCCAGGGAATATACTGAAATGCCTAAATGCAATAAAATTCCATTTTGGGGGAACCTAATAATTTATGGTGTAAATTACAGTATTTAGTATTATATACCATATAGCAGAGTGATTCATCTTTGAAGCCAGGCTGCTTAAATTCAAATCCCAATTTTGTAATTTACTAGTTGGGTGACCTTCTACAAGCTACTTTGTGTGTCTTAGTTTTCATATCTGTAAAAGTATAATAATAATTTGTGCATCTATGTCACAGATTATTATGAAGATTTAATTGGTTTATATGAAGTGCTTGAAATCTGTATGACACATAGTGAGTGCTGTACAGGTGTATCTGTATTATTTTTATTACTAAGTTTTTATCTGTGAAATACTAAAAACTGGTATACAATAGGAGTGCAATAAATTTTTATTGAATTATTAATAGTTGTCTCCCTAATTTGTTTCTAATTTAACAAAAAGTGAAAGAACATACTTTGCAGTTTAATAACAAAATCTCCAGGATTTCTGCAAATATTAAGGAAGGCTAAGTGGCAAATTTAGCAGCAGTACTTAAGGACTGGCAAGGTACTGGCAAGCCTGGTTAATGAAGAGGAAAATATAGTGACTGTGGTGTTGCTTCCTCACCACTGAGTACATTCATTATCTTTGTAGCTGTGTATGCCAAACTCAATACCACATGCCATTTGTTCACTGGCCAATGATGCATTATTATATTAAAATATTTGGAAACCAGAGAAAAATAGAATACATCAAATAAGAATCACATGGTATTATATATCATCCAGAGGTACATAACATTTTTTTTTAGTTACCACATAGGTATGTATGCAACATGTAGCGATTATTTTAAAGCAGTATAATTTTAAAAATAAAGAATAAGTTTAACATGGAACACATTTCTGAAATATATTGTCTCTGAGTTTTTGTTTTTGTTTTTGTTTTTTTGCAGAATAATACAGGGTTTTAGAGCAAAAGAGAAAAGAATGTCCAAAAGTAAACAACCTCTGCCTGTTTTTTAAAACTAATGATCCATTTGTGGACCTATTCTCAGGGTGTTTTAAGGCAATTAAAACTCTCTATGTCATGCAGCCAATGGGTAATCACTACTTCCATTTTGCAGGTGCACTCATCTCACTTCTGGCTCTTCAGGCGGTGTGTGTGTGTGCGCGCGCGCACGCGCGCGCGTGCGTTTCTGTGTGTTTGCGCGACGTCCCGTGTGGGATGGGGTAAAGTGGGAGGGAAGCTAGTGCGGGATGGTCGCTTGTCACAAAAGACCCTAGCCCTGGTAAAACTTCTCTATTAGGGCGTGTGCAAGAGTACGTGGGGGTAGGGGAGACAGACTGAATCATCATGGAGACCACTAGTGTTTAAGTATCCTCTTTGGCCTTTGTGCGCACGGTCGTGCGTCCGTGCGTGTGTGTGTGCGTGCATGCTGGTCAAAAGGAGTGGGTGAGACGTCTTCCTGGCTCCGGTGCTTTATGAAACCACATTGTGTGTGTACTAGTGCCTGTGGCCGGTAAGAAGAGAGGCAGTTCTGGAGGAGGCATACCCAGGCCGGGTGTCAGTGGTTTTGGAGGAGATCGGAAGTAGAGGTGCGTTCTTCCGCGATGAGGTCAAGGTCGACTTGTCTGCTAAAGCCAAGGTACTCGTAGGGAGGGCAAAAATAGGTGGCAGCGTAGTGGGAGAATCCTAGCTTGGTTAGCATTTGTTCTGACCCCCACCTGGGGGAAAGAGAAACTTAAGTGGATGACAAGAGAAGAGTCCCAGAATTGGATAATGTGGGAGGTTTTGGTTTTAAATACCTGCAGAATAGGTACCTTTTGGTTGATGAAGTACAGTGGCACCTTGGCCCCAGGACAGATTTGGGTCAGGCGTATATAAATACAAGTATAAACATGTATACAAGAAGTAGTGTATATAAAAGGTGTATTACTGGTTCTGACACCTACTTCAATGTCAATACTAGTGTAGGTGTATTTGGAAGACGAAATCAGTCTGTAATACGTTAATCATCTATTTGTGATTCACTGCTTCTGTAAAGTACAGAATCTGTGTATTAAGTTAAACTTCACATGAAAGGTTCAGCATTCCAATCAAGTGTATCACTTGACATAAGAATAAAAGCTTTCCAAGCAGATTGGTGTTGAAATAAAAATTTCACAAGACAACTTCATGAAAATGGTGAAAAGCGGCTGTATTTTTATATTTTGTATTTCACATTTAACATGTTCTCAGGCTGTTACACACACACACACACACACACACACACACACACACACACACACATCTGTATGATCCAGAGTGAGAGGAAACGCATGGTCAGAAGGATCCCCAGCAGGTGGAACCAGTATGGAGTGCTTTATCATTTCGTATTTCTACATCAGCTATCAAGGTGAAAGGAGGTAATAAATATTGATATTGTGTCTATGTATGTGCGTGCTTGCATCTCTGCATGTATGTGCATGTTTAAGTTTTTTAAATGTTTATTTATTTTTGAGAGAGAGGGAGAGAGAGAGAGAGCGGGAGAGGGGCAGAGAGAGGGAGACACAGAAACCGAAACAGCTCCAGGCTCTGAGCTGTCAACACAGAGCCCGAACACAGAGCTCAACTCACAAACCGTGAGATCATGACCTAAGCTGAAGTCAGACACTTAACTGACTGAGCCACCGAGGTGCCCCTGTATGTGCATGTTTTAATGTGGAATATATCAGTAACAAGTGGAAATGAAATTCCCACCATAAATCTTTGTTGCCCAAGATATCACCTATAGTTTGCCAGGAGTCCTATGGATAAGGGAAGATTGAGTGGTTTGTGATGAGTTCCCTTTCTCCCTGTGATAAGGTACTTTTTATTTTACAGCTTAGAGGAATTGAGGAGGTATTTATACTTACTACGATCTATATTAGTCAATTTAAGGCATTTGCACTTCATGGTCAAGTATTAAATCGCATACTCTTACTTTATATTAACGTGGCATTTTAGGACATATCAGAATTATGTTCTCACTAGTTTGGATAAGGGTGGTTATCTCCATTTTTCAGATGAGAAATCTGAGATACAGACATGGTAATTTGTCAATACCATTCAATTAGTGGTGCAGGAGTTCATATTTAATCTCATTGCTCATGCTCTTCATCACACTATGCTGCCTTCGGTGAAACTGAATGATGAATGATATTGCAAGTTTGCTTAATATCAAAATGCCTCTGCCCATATTAAAGCTGCTTGGTACTAGTGTAGGGATAGATATGAACATATTTCTTTGTTAGGTATGTTACCTCATTGATTTAATATATCATAATAGCTGGGTTGAAGCTTTTTAAGAAAACTTCCTAATGCAGGTTAACAATGTAAAATTATTACAGGAATTAAATCTCATTTTCTCTTAAATGTTCTATAATTTAGGCTTTGCTAATGTGACCTATTCTTTCCCACATAATCATAGGTTTAATTTAAATTTATTGCTTTTTAAATCTCAATTTTAAAATCTCAGTTCTTGTTCCTATTGTGGAACTTGTATATTATGTGATCTGGGTCACCAGTTTCCAAATCTATACAGTGGAGATAATTAGTAGTGCCTAGGTCATAAGATTGTTTTGATAATTCATTGTGATATGACTGCCCAGCACTTGGCACAATGCCTGGTACATAGCAAGCCCTAAAACATTAGGTGGTTATTATTATAATAATCATTATCACTTCTTAGGATTGTTATGAAGAAAAAATTATTATATGATGGGCTTGTTACATAATAAGGGTTTAATAAATTATAGCTACTCTTTTATAACTTTATATCCCTGAGGTAATAACAAACAAGAGGATTTGAGGTCATTTTCTTTTGTCATTTTCTCTTTTTTAAACCTTTTATTTTAAATAATTAGAGACTCACAGGCAGGTGCAAAAATAGCACATAGAATTACATGAGCTCTGTAGCATTATACTTTTTGCCAGATTTTGGAAATTTTCAGCTTTAATTTCCTTGAATATTTTGTCAGTTCCACAACCCTTCTCCTTTTTTCTGGAACCTAGATGACATGAATGTTAGATCTTTTATTATTATTATAGCTTTCATGGTTCTGTTCATTTTTTTTTTCAGTCTATTTTCTTTCTGTTGTTCATTTAGGGTCAATTCTATTTATTTGTGTTCAAGTTCACTTATTATTTCCTGCCCATCTGCATTTTGCTGTTGAACCCATCCAGTGTGTTTGTTTATTTATTTTATTTTTTCAACTTTATTTCTATTTGGTTTATTTTTTATAACTTCTATTTCTTTGCTGAGATTTTCTTATTCATTTGTTTCAAAAGTCTTCATAATTGCTTGTTGAAGCATTTAATAATAACTGCTTCAAATACTTATCAGATCATTACCATATCTGAGTCATGTTGGTGTTGGCATCTGTTGATTGTTTTTATTCATTCAAGTTGTGATTTTCTGGTTCTTGATATGATGAGTGGTTTTTTATTATATCCTGGACATTTTTAGTATTATGTTATGATACACTAGATCCTATTTAAATCTTGTTATATTTTAGCAGACAAGTCACCCTGGTTAGGTTTCATGTGCAGGTGTTTTCTTTTTGATGATCTTGACAGTTTTGAGGAGAATCAGTCAGGTACTTTGTAGAATACCTTCAATTCCATTGTGGTTGTACCATTTCATGAGGGTTTCTATTTCTCTACATCCTCACCAATACTTGTTATTTTCTGTACTTTTAAAAAATAATAGCCATTATAATGTGTGAATTTCATTGTGGCTTTGATATGAAATTCTCTAAAATTAGTGATGTTGAGAATTTTTTCACATGCTTTATGGCCATTTGTATTCTTCTTTTGAAGAATGTCTATTTAAGTCCTTTGCCCATTTTTGAATTGAGTTGTTGTTTTGCTATTGAATTGTAGAAGTTCTTTGTATATTCTGTATATTAATCCCTTATCCCAGATCTATGATTTGCAAATATTTTCCCTCATTGCATGGATTGCCTTTTAACCCTATTTATGGCATCCTTGATGAACAAAAGTTTTAAATTTTGATGAAATCAAATTTATTTATATATTCTTCTGTTGCCTGTGCATTTGATATCATAGCCAAGAAATCATTGCTAAAGCTAATTCCATGGAGATTTTCCCTTATGTTTTCTTCTGAGTTTTATGATTTTAGCTTTTACACTTAGGTATTTGATCCATTTGTGTTAATTTTTATATATGATGTAAGATAAGGGTACAACTTTATTATTTTGCATGTGGACATCAGTTTTTCCAGCACCATTTGTTGAAGACTGACCCTTCCCAATTGAATGATTTTGGCAGACTTGTCAAAAAAAAAAAAAAAGACTGACCATTTTTGCAAAGGTGTATTTTTTGAGCTCTTTATTTTGTTGATCTATATGTCTGTTTTGTGCCATTTTCACACTGCTTTGATTACTGTAGCGTCATAATAAATTTTGATATCAGGAAGTATGAGTCCTCCAAAAGTGTTCTTCCTTTTCAAGATTGTTGAGTTATTCAAGATCCCTTGAAATTACATATGAACTCAGGATGGGTTTTTATATTTCTACAAAATTGTAGTTGGGTTTTTGATAGGAATTACATTAAATCTGTAGATTGCTTTGGGTAGTATTAACATCTTAACAATATTGATTCCTCCAATCTGTGAACATGGAATGTCCTTCCATTTATTTCTGTCTTTAATTCTTGTAGCAATGTTTTGTGGTTTACAGTGTACAGATCTCTCACATCTTTGGTTAAATTTATTCTTAAATATTTTATTTGTTTTTGATGTTATAAATAGAATTATGGGATTATTTTCTTAATTTCCTTTTCAAATTATTTATTAATGCATGAAAATGTAACTGTTTTGTGTATTGATTTTGTGTCCTGGAATTTTGCTGAATTTGATTCTAAAAAAATTGTGGAATCTTTAGGGGTTTTTACATATAAGATCATGTAATCTATGAACAGAGATTTTTTTATTTCTTTTCCAACTTGAATGCATTTTATTTAATTTTCTTGACTAATTGTTCTGGATAAATCTTTCAATAATATGTTGACTTGAAGTGGTAAAGTGGGCACCCTTATCTTGTCCCTGATGTTAGAGGAAAAGTTTCAGTCTCCTACCATTGAGTATGATGTTCACACTGGGCTTTTCATTATACCTTAAATATATATTTCAGTAATTTTCTTCTATTCCTAGCTTGTTGAGTGTTTTTAACATAAAAGTATGTTGAATTTTGTCAAATGCTTTTTCTGCATAAATTGAGATGATCATGTGGTTTTTTCCCCCTCATTCTTTTAATGTGGTGTATTATATTGATTGATTTTCATATGTTCAACCATTCTTGTATTCCAGGAAAAAATCCCACTCGTCATACTATATAATTCTTTTAACATGTTGCTGAATTAATTTTGCTAGTACTTTGTTGAGGATTTTTGCATCAGTGTTCATAAAGGGTAATGGTCTGTATTTTTCTTGTCTTGTAGGTCTTTGTCTTTGATGTCAGAATAAAGCTGTCTTCATAAAATAAGGATGTATTCCCTCCTCTTCAATATTTTAGAAGGGCTTGAGAAGGATTGGTATTATTTCTTGAAATGTTTGGTAGAATTCACCAGTGAAGACATCCAGTTCTAGGCTTTTCTTTATTGGGAAGATTTTGGTTACTGATCCAATCTCCTTTCTAGTTATGGGTCTATACAGATTGTCTAGTACTTTATGATTCAGTCTTGGTAGGGTATGTGCTTCTGAGAATTTGTCCAATTAGATTATTTGATTTGTTGATGTACAATTGTTCAAAAAACTCTCTAGTAATCCTGTTTATTCCTGTAACATTGGTAGTAAAGTCACTGCTTTCATTTCTAATTTAAGTAATTTGAGGATTGTCTCTTTTTTCCTTATTCAGTCTACCTGAAGGTTTGTCAATTTTGTTGATTTTTTTTGAAGTCCCAACTTTTGGTTTTGTTGATTTTCTCTATTGTTTTTCTCTTCAATATTTTATTGATCTCTGATCTAATCTTTATTACTTCCTTATGCTAGCTTTGGCTTTAGTTATTTTTCTAGTTCTTTTGGGTGTCATGATAAATTGTTGATTTGAGGTATTTCTTTTTTAATGTAAGCTTTTAAAGCAATAAAATTTTCTCTTAGAACCACTTTAATTCATCCCATATGTTTTAGAATGTTGTCTTTTCATTTTTATTTGTCTCAAGATATTTTCTAATTTCTCTCGTAGTTTCTTCTTTGACTAATTTTTTTAAAAGTATCCACATATTTGAGTATTTTCCTCTACCTTATACTGTTAATTTTTTTTACTTATTTTGAGAGAGAAAGCACAAGCAGGGAAAGGGCAGAGAGGGAGAGAGAGGATCTCAAGAAGGCTCAGCACTGTCAGTGCAGGGCCTGACATGGGGCTCTAACCCATAAACCATGAGATCATGACCTGAACCCAAACCAAGAGTCAGATGCTCAACCAACTGAGCCACCCAGGTGCCCCATGATTTTTCTGTTTTATTCCACTGTGATAAGAGAAAATAGTTTGTGTGATTTCTTTTTAAATTTACTAAGACTTGTTTTGTGTTCTTAATAATAGAGAATGTTCCATATACACATCAGAAAAAGTGTGTTCTGCTCTTGTTGGGTAAAGTGTTGTATATATTCTTGTTACATCCAATTGGTTTATAATGTTTTTCAAGTTCTCTATTTCTTTATTAATCTCTGTCAGATGTTACTATTCATTATTGAAAGGGAGACTTTAACAAAAATTCCTACAATTATTATAGAACTGTCAATTTCTCTCATCAATTATTTCAATGTCATATATATGTCTATATCTATATCCATATCTATTTATCTACAAAATGAATTTTGGGGCACCTGGGTGGCTCAGTCAGTTGAGCATCCAGCTTCAGCCCAGGTCATGATCTCAGTTCGTGGGTTCAAGCCCTGTGTCAGGCTCTGTGCTGATAGATCAGCATCACTCTCTGTCTCTCTGTCTCTCTCTCAAAAATAAACATTAAATTTTTTTAAAATGAGTTTCTATATTTGGTGTATGTATAATTGTTTTATCTTTGTGAATTGATTCTTTTATTAATATATACTATCTTTGTCTGTTAAAACATTTTTGAATTAATGTTTATTTTATCTGCTATTACTGTAGCTACCCAGCTACTCTCTTTTGCTTACTATTTGCATGGAATATCTTTTTACATTCTTTTACTTTCAACTTAAGTATACCTTTAGATGTAAAGAGAGTCTTTACAGTCAGCATAGAGTAGGATCATATTTTTTTAATCCATTCTGTCAAACTATGCTTTTATTGATGAATTTAATCTATTTAAATAAAGGAAAAGGCTTGGATTTCACTTTCTGATGTTTCCTGTATGTCATACATTTTGGTCCCTCACTTTTTCTCTTACTGCTTTACTATGTTTTTAGTTGTGTAAGTCCATGTGCATTTTGGATATAATACCTTATCAGATGTATGGTTTGCAAATATTTTCTTTTATTTAGTAGGTTGCATTTTTACTCTGTTGATTGTTTCCTTTGCTGTGCAGAAGTTTTTTAGTTGGATGCAACCCCATTTGTCAATGTTTGTCAATGTTGTTGAAGAGACTGTCTTTTCCCCCTGTGTATTTTTGGCTCCTTTGCCAAAGATCTGTTGATTGTATATGTGTGGGTTTATTTCTGGACTGTTTATTCTGTTGCGTTGCTCTATATGTCTGTTTTTGTTCCAGTACATACTGTTTTGATTACTGTAGCTTTGTTGTATACTTTGAAATCAGGAAGTGTGATGCTGCCATCTTTCTTCTTCTTGCTCAAAATTGCCTTGGCTATTTGGGGTCTTTTGTGGCTTTATGTGAATCATAAATAAAAAACCTCCCAACAAAGAAAAGCCCATGATTATATGGCTTCACTGGTGAATTCTAACAAACAATTAAATAATGAATAAATCACAGGAATAAAAGGCACAGCATAGAGAATATAGTCAATGATATGGTAATAGCATTGTATGGTGACAGATGGTAGCTATACATGTGGTGAGCATAGCATAACATATAGAGATGTTGAATCACTATGTTGTATGCCTGAAACTAATGTAACATTATGTGTCAGCTATAACCAAATAAAAATATAAATTAAAAGTCAAAAAGCAAGTAATGCCAACTCTTCTCAAACTCTTTCAAAAATTGGAAAGGAAGGAACACTTCCAAACTTATTTTACAAGGCCAGCATTTCCCTGACACGAAAGGTAGGCAAAGACATTCCAAGAAAATAAAACGTCAGACCAGTATCCCTGATGAGCATAGATGCAAAAATTCTCAACAAAATACTATGCTATTGAACAAATTCAATAGCATAATAAAATAATTGCCCACCATGGTCAAGTAGGAGTTATATCTGGCATATAAGAAGGGTTAAACATATGTAAATTAATTAGCATGGTATACCATATTAACAAAATGAAGTATATAACTCACATGATCATCTCAACAGATGCAGACAAAGCATTTGACAAAATTCAGCAATTATTCATGATAAAAACTCTCAAGAGTATATTAAAGGGAACATTTCTCAATGTAATAAAGGCCATATATTATAAGCGCACAGCTAGCATCATGCTCAACAGGAAAAAAACGAAGTTTTTTTTTTTCCTCTGAGACAAGGAAAGGATGCCTTTTCTCATCATTCTTGTTCAACATAGTACCAGAACTTCTAGCTCAAGCGATTAGACAAAAAAAGAAAGAAAAGTATCTAAAGTATCTAAATCTAAAAGTATCTAAAGCATCTGACTCTTGATATTGGCTCAGGTCATGATCTCAGGGTTTTGTGAGTTCAAGCCCCCCAACAGGCCCTGACCCTTTCTCTCTCTGCCCTTCCCCCACTTGCACTTTCTCCTTCTCTCTCAAATAAGTAAACTTAAAAAATAAATTGGAAAGGAAGAAGTAAAATGATATATGTTTGCTGATGACATGATCTTATGTAGAAAATCCTAAAAGCCACAAAAAAAGTTGCTAAAACTAATAAATTCATCAAAGTTTCAGAATGTAAAATCAGCATACAAAAGTCAGTTATGTTTCTACAGGCTAACAAGAAACTTTCCAAAAAGGAAATTAAAAAATTTCATTTAAAATAGTATCAAAAGGAATGAAAGAAATAAATTTAACCAAGGAGAAGAAAGATTTGTATACTGAAAAGTATAAATCATTGCTGAAAGAAAAAAGAAGACACAAACAAATGGAAAGACATCTTGTATTCACAGAATGGAATCCTTAATATTCTTAAAATGTCTATATTACCCAAAGCAGTCTCCAGATTGTTTAATCCCCACCCAAACCTCAATGTTATTTTTTATATAAATTGCTATGTGTAGCTTTATTTTAAATTTTAAAGATGGAAAATACCGGGGCGCTTGGGTGGCTCAGTTGGTTGAGCATCCAAATTTGGCCTAGTTCATGATCTCGCCATTTCTGAGTTCCAGCTCCACATCGGGCTTTCTGCTGACAACTCAGAACCTGGAGCCTGTTTCAGATTCTGTGTCTCCCTCTCTCTCTGCCCTTCCCCTCTCTCTCTGCGCACATTAGTGCGCGCGCTCTCTCTCTCTCTTTCTCTCCCTCTCAAAAATAAAAATAAGCATTAAAAAAATTTTAAGGTGGAAAATATCAATTATGAAACTTTGTTCTTTTTCAGCATTGTGTTGGCAATTTTGTCATTTCATATCAACATTAGCATAAGCTTGTCAATATCCACAAAATAACTTGCTGGGATTTTGATTGGTATTACACAGTCCTTGTGAGTGGAACTAGTACTCATAAAAGTGGCCTGAGAAAACTCCTTTGCCATTTCCAATATGTGAAATTACAGTGAAAATACATCCACCTATGAACCAAAAAGTGGGCTCTCACCAGCCAACAAATCAGCTAGTGCCATGATCTTAGAATTCCAGCCTCTAGAACTTTAAGAAATAAATATTTTTTCAGGGTGCCTGGGTGGCTCAGTCAGTTAAGCCTGACTCTTGATTTCAGTTCAGGTCATGATCTCGCGGTTCTGGTTCGTGAGTTCAAGCCTCATGTCAGGCTCTGTGCTGATAGTGTCGAACCAGCTTGAGGTTTTGTCTCTTCCTCTTTCCCTGCCCTTCCCCTGTTTGAACTCTCTCTCTCAAAATAAATAAATAAACATTAAAAAAATAAATTTTTTGATTTTCATAATCCACCCAGTTTGTGATATATTTGTCATACCAGCCCAATAAGACTAAGTATTTAAACAATTAATATTTAAAGGGAATATTGGTATGGCTAGAATAATATGTACCATATGTGTAACTCCTTGTTTTTTGTTTTTATTTTATTGTCTTCCACTCATCTTTCATTTTCTCAGATTTTAATTGAATATTTTATGTGATTCCATATTCTTTCTTTTCAAATTTCTATTCTAATTCTTTCTTAATTAGTTGTTGCCCTAGAGTATACAATATACATTTATAACTAATTTAAATTCACCTTCAAATAACACTATACTGTTTTATAGGCAGTTCAGGTACTGTATACTAGTGTTCCACTTCCTTCTTCCTATCCTTTATTACATTTCTGACATTGATTTGACTTATCTGTAAACTAAGATCACCCAACACATTGTTGCTATTATTATTTTAAACAAACTGTTATCTGTTACAGCAATTAAGAATAAGAGAAACAAATGATTTTATTTCACCTTTGTTTAAACCTTCTCTAACACTCTCCTTTCTTTATATAGGACAAGTTACTGACATATATCATATTTTTTCTCTCTGGAGAACATCTAGTTTTTATTGCAAGGCAGTTTAATGGTGACAGATTCCCTCAAGTTTTGTTTGTTCAAAATCTTTATTCATCCTTCAGTTTTGAATGATTATTTTGCTAGACACAAAGTTCTAGGTTGGTGGATTTGGGTGTTTTTTTTTTTCTTTCAACAATTTATGTATTTCACTCTACCCTCCTTGTTTTATTTATTTTTTTTTTAAGAGAAGTTCCGATGTAATACTTATCCTTGTTTCTCTATATGTAAGATGTTTTTTCCCTCTGACTTTTTTCAAGATTTTTAAAATCATCTTTGATTTTCTGCATTTTGAATGTACTATTCTTGGTGTGCATTTTGGGGGTATTTTTTCTGCTTGGGATTCTCAGGGAATCCTAGATTCTGTTTGGTGTCTGTCATTAAATTCAGAAAGTTCTAGGGGCACCTGGGTGGCTTAGTTGGTTTAGCATCCGCCTTACATTCAGGCCATGATATCACAGTTCATGGGTTCAAGCCCCGTGTCAGGCTCTGTGCTGACAACTTGGATCCTGGAGCCTGTTCCAGATTCTGTTTCTTCCCCTCTCTCTGCCCCTCCCCCACTCATGCTCGGTCTCTCTCTCTCTCTCAAAAAATAAATAAACATTAAAAAAATTAAAAAAGAAAGTTCTATAACATTACTTCAAATATTTCTTCTCTTTTATTTTTTTATTCTAGAATTCTCATTATGTGGATATAATATCTTTTATAATTGTCCAACAATTCTTGCATATTTTGTTCCATTTTTGTTTTCTAGTTCTTTTTTGTTTGCTTTTCAGTGTAGGAAGTTTCTACTGACATATCTTGAAGCTCACTCTTCCTTTCTCACCTATGACCAGTCTCTTGAAGATCCCATCAAAAACATTTTTTACTTTCTTACCATGATTTAAAAAAAATTCATATTTCCTTTTGATTCCTTTTTTTTAATGAAATTTATTGTCAAATTGATTTCCAAACAACACCCAGTGCTCATCCCAACAGGTGCTCTCCTCCTTGACCATCACCCACTTTCTGCTCACCCCCACCCCCCATCTACCCTTAGTTTGTTCTCAGTCCTTAAGAGTCTCTTATGGTTTGCCTCCCTCCCTCTCTGTAACTTTTTTTTCCCCCTTTCCCTCCCCCCTGGTCTTCTGCTGAGTTTCTCAGGATCCATATAAGAGTGAAAACATATGGTATCTGTCTTTCTCTGTAAGACTTTTTTCACTTAGCATAACACTCTCCAGTCCCATCCACATTGCTACAAAAGGCCGTATTTCATTCTTTCTCATTGCCATGTAGTACTCCATTGTGTATATAAACCACATCTTCTTTATCCATTTGTGAGCTGATGGACACTTAGGCTCTTTCTATTATTTGGCTATTGTTGAAAGTGCTGCTATAAACGTTGGAGTACAAGTGCCCCTATGCATCAGCACTCCTGTATCCCTTGGGGAAATTCCTAGCAGTGCTATTGCTGGATCATAGGGTAGTCCTATTTTTAATTTTTTGAGGAACCTCCACACTGTTTTCCAAAGTGGCTGCACCAGTTTTCATTCCCACCAACAGTACAAGAGGGTTCCCGTTTCTCCACATCCTCTTCAGCATCTATACTCTCCTAATTTGTTCATTTTAGCCACTCTGACCGGCATGAGGTGGCTTTGATTTGTATTTCTCCTATGAGGAGTGATGTTGAGCATCTTTTCATGTGCCTATTGGCCATCTGGATGTCTTCTTTGCAAAAGTGTCTATTCATGTCTTCTGCCCATTTCCTCACTGGATTGTTTTTTGGGTGTGGAATTTGGTGAGTTCTTTATAGATTTTGTATACTAGCCATTTATCCGATATGTCATTTGCAAATATCCTTTCCCATTCCGTCGGTTGCCTTTTAGTTTTGTTGATTGTTTCCTTTGCAGTGCAGAAGCTTTTTATCTTCGTGAGGTCCCAATAGTTCATTTTTGCTTTTAATTCCCTTGCCTTTGGAGATGTGTCAAGTAAGAAATTGCTATGGCTGAATCCAGAGAGGTTTTTTTCCTGCTTTCTCCTCTAGGGTTTTGATAGTTTCCTGTCTCACATTCAGGTTCTTTATCCATTTTGAGTTTATTTTTGTGAATGGTGTAAGAAAGTGGTCTAGTTTCATTCTTCTGCATGTTGCTGTCCAGTTCTCGCAGCACCATTTGTTAAAGAGACGGTCTTTTTTCCATTGGATATTCTTTCATGCTTTGTCAAAGATTAGTTGGCCATATTTTTGTGGGTCCAATTCTGGAGTCTCTATTCTATTCCACTGGTTTATGTGTCTGTTTTTGTGCCAATACCATGCTGTCTTGGTGATTACAGATTTGTAGTAGAGGCTAAAGTCTGGGATTGTGATGCCTCACGCTTTGGTCTTCTTCTTCAATATTACTTTGGCTATTTGGGGTCTTTTGTGGTTCCATACAAATTTTAGGATTGCTTGTTCTAGCTTCGAGAAAATGCTGGTGCAATTTTGATTGGGATTGCATTGAATGTGTAGATAGCTTCGGGTAGTATTGACATTTTAACAATATTCTTCCAATCCATGAGCACGGAATGTTTTTCCATTTCTTTATATCTTCGTCAATTTCCTTCATAAGCTTTCTATAGTTTTCAGCATATAGATCTTTTACATTTTTGGTTAGGCTTATTCCTAGGTATTTTATGGTTCTTGGTGCAATTGTGAATGGGATCAGTTTCTTTCTTTGTGCCCGGGGGCGCAGATGGGGAGGTCCTCTCTCCACCAACTCCCCTGACCCTGCACTTGGCTAGGATTAAAAGTCCTGGTCCATGTGCTCTGGCCCTGGGGAAGAGCCTCTCAGTGTGGAGATATGTGGTCCCAGCTGGCTTTGTCTGTGCCACAGCACTTCAGGGAGGAATGCTTTCTCCTACTGGGGACTGAGCTGCAGCCCTCACCGCGAGCCCCCGGGGTGGCAGACGCAAGTAGCGTTTGTCTTTTCCACAGCACTCTAGGGAAATGGCCACCTTTTCCTCCTGCAGACTGTGCCCTTGGCCCAGCCACTGCACCCGGGGGTGGCGGACGCAGGAAGGCTCTGTACTATCGTGTAGGCCTCCAGGGAGGGAACTACTTTCTCCAGATGCAGGCTGAGCCCCTGACCTACCACCGCACCCAGGGCTGGCTCCCCTCCTCCCCAGGTGCACAAACAGGGAGCCAGCTCCAGTCGAAGAAAGCCCCACAGTTAGAGATCGGATCCCTCTCAGTCTCAGTCTGAGGTATTTCTCCTGTCCAGATACAGTCCTACACTTCCCTAGCCCCTCTTTCTCTTCCCTTTGTCTCTCCGCAGAAGGGAGTCCCTCCCTTCTGTGCCCTTATGGCCTTTTTTTTTATCTCCCCCAGTTCGTAGTTACCCACCTATCTTTTTTCCAGCTTTCCCATTTTCTTCCTAGTAGATTCAGTCTCTTTTCCTCCCAGGCTCTGGTGTTCAAAGTCCTTTGGCTTCTACACTTCTTCGTTTGAGAGATGCGGGAAGTATGGATTCCGCCTACTTCTCCACCATGTTGGCCCCTCTCCCTTTTGATTCTCATTTAGAGTTTCCATCCCTCTGCTTACATTTCTCATCTGTTCTTGAATTTTTTTCACTGTTTCCATTGGAAATCTTAACGTATTAATCAACGTATTTAAAAATCCAAATCTGATGGAACCATAGTGTTGTGTTCTGAAAATATGCATGGTATGATCTTAATCTTTTTGTATCTGTTAAGGGCTTATTTACAACCCAGTATGTGATCTATACTGGAGAATGTTCCATGTTCACTCAAGAAGAATGTGTGTTCTGCTGCTCTGGGATAAAAATGTTGTGAATATATCTGTTAAGTCCATCTCATCCAGTGTGTCATTCAAAGCCATTGTTTCCTTGTTGATTTTCTGTTTAAATTATCTGTCCATTGCTGTCAGGTATAAAGTGTCCGGATATCATGATATCATCAATGAATTTCTTTATGTTTCTTATTAATTGATTTATATTTTGGGGGCTCTCAAGTTCAGAGCATAAATATTTACAATTGTTAGATCTTCTTGATGGATAGACCCCTTAATTATAACATAATATTGTTCTTCATCTCTTGTTACAGTCTTTGTATTAAAATCTTCATGTCTGATGTAATTATGTCTACTCTGGCTTTATTTGAACTCCATTCGCATGATAGATAATTCTCCATTCCCTCATTTTCAATCTTCAGGTGTCTTTAAGTCTAAAATGAATCTCTTGTAGGCAACACATAGATGGATCTTGTGTTTTATCCATTTTGATACCTTATGTGTTTTGATTGGAGCATTCAGTCCATTTATATTCAGAGTGATTATTGAAAGATATGAATTTAGCGTCATTTTGTTACCTGTAGAGGTGGTGTTTCTGGTAATGTTCTTTGTTTTTTTGTAGTCTTTGTTGCCTTGTTCCTTTTTTTTTTCTTCAGAGTCCCCCTTAAAACTTCTTGCAGGCCGGGCATAGTGGTCATGATTTCCTTTAGGTTTTGTTTGTCTTGGAAACTCTTTATCTCTCCTTCTATCCTGAATGACAGTGTTGCTAGATAAAGAAATCTTAGCTGCATATTTTTCCCATTCAGCATATTGAATATTTCCTGCCACTCTGTTCTGGCCTGCCATGTTTCAGTGAACAAGTCTGCTTCCAACCTTGTGTGTCTACCCTTGTAGTTTAAGGACCTTTTGTCCTTAGCTGCTTTCAGAATTCTGTCTTTATCTTTGTATGTTGCAAGTTTCACTATGATATGTCATGCTGTTGACTTGTTTTTGTTGATTTTGAGGGAAGTTCTCTGTGCTCCTTGGACTTCAATGCCTGTTTCCTTCCCCAGATTGGGGAAGTTCTCAGCTATAATTTGTTCAAGTAACCTTATGTCACTGTTTCCTACTCTTCTTCTGTGATTCCCATGATACGGATATTGTTTCATTTCATGGTATCACTTAGTTCTCTAAATCTCCCCTCGTGATATAATAATTTTTTCCCTCCTTTTTCAGCTTCACTATTTTCCATAATTTTATCTTCTATCTCACTTATTCTCTCCTGTGCTTCTTCAATCCTCATTTCACTGTAACCAGTTTGGGGTTTTTTTGCATCTCAGTTATAGCATTTTTTATTTCATCCAGACTAGTTTTGAGTTCTTTGATCTCTGCAGCAAGGGTTTATCTGGTGTTTTCTATGCTTTTATGGCCAAGTAATGACTGTTGTTCTAAATTTTTGTTCAGATATATTGCTTATATCTCTTTTGAAAAAGACCCTGGCTATGATTTGTTCTTGACCTTTCTTTTGGGGAGAATTCCTCTGTCTTGTCATTTTGGCTAAGTTTCTCTCTTTTGTGTGTTTTAAAAGTTGTTACGTTTCCTGCACTGGAGAATAATGCTATATTAAGGGGTCACACATTGTCCAGGGGCTGGCACTTCAGGAAGTGTTTCTGGTGTATGCTGTATGCACTCTGCTGTTGTGTTTTGGTTGCTCTTTTCCTCTGGTTAGTCTTCTGCCGAGCTCCTCCTTGCTTGCAGTGGTGGAATATTTGGACCTTTAACTCAGTGTGCTTTGATTTGTTTGTTGAGCTAACTCTGGAAAAAGGGGGCAAAAAAGCCTTATCCCAACTAAAGAGAAAAGGAAAGTGTACAATGAAAAAAACAAAACAGAGAATCAAAGAACTATAAAGCTGATCCCAAAGAAATTAAAAAGGAAAAAAAAAACAGGGTGAAAAGCAGAAAAAAGAAAAAAGAAAGAAAAAAGAATAAAAAAGCCTGATCCAAAAAAAAGGAAATAGGAAAACAAACAAACAAGAAACTATGAGCTTGAATTCAATAGAATAGAAGAAAAAGGAAAAAAAAAGAAAGTACTGTAGGTGTCATTTTGAAGCACTCGATTTTCAGTGCACTTGGTGCATGGGGCGTGCTGCCTATGCTGGTCTTCTGGAAGAGAGGCTCATTATGTTGGCTTAGAGTCAGTCTTGCCCCAGTAAATAAGTATTTGCTAGGCACAGGGCGGTGGGGTTTGGTGCAAGCCGGTCCCACCTCCACCAGGGGCCACTGTGTTGCTCTCTCAAGTCTCACTGTGTTGGTGTTGGGTGGAAAATGGCACCACCCCAAATCTCTCATCCCCAGACTGGGAATCTTGCATCCCCTGCTGTTCAGGCAGCCCTCAAAGAATAGTGAGAGCAGTCAGCTGGCCCTGTCTCACAAGTCTCCTGTGTTTCTTCTTTAGCTCACAGCTGGGATTCAAAACCCAAAGTCTTAAAGGAGCCGGCACCGCACAGATCTGCTCTCCTCCTCCAGAGTAGAGTCTCTCCACCCTGCAGATGAAAGGTCTTTGGCTGGCACCTGCATGGCCTTTTGTTCTTGGGGAGGCAATAAACCTTCTTCCAAAAGTACTCCAAGAAGGGGAATGTTCTCTCCCACTGCACCCTGGAACCTCTACACCACCCTATGAGCGCCAGGGCCAGCTCCCTCCTCCCCAGGAGTGTGTGCCACTGCTGCGCTCTGGAGAAAGTTGTGAACTTCTAAAACCTCAGCGTTTGAGCTCCAAAAGCTGTTTGCACAAAAGAACTGGCACACTCAGTACCTCTCACTTCCCAGTCCTTGGTCCAGAGAGTTTTCCTCTTGTGCTAACTTGATGTGGCACTTTCTCACAACCCCTCTTTCTCTCTTTTTTGTCTCTCCATGGGAAGGGTTTCCTCCACTCCATGGCATCACCATTTTTCTCTCCCCAGTTCAGATCCAAGCACCTGCCAAGCTGTCTTCCTCCAACTACAGAGATCCTTCTGCCACTCTGCAGATTGATTTCCTGTGTGTTCCAAGTGATCTGACCTCAATACAGCTGTGTCTGAGGGGCAAGGAAAGCCCAGGGTGCACCTACTTCTCCACCATCTTACCTCCTCTTCTGTTTCATTTATTTTCGTATTTTATTCCCTGATTTCTGCTCTTTATTACTCCTTTTCTTCCTACTTTTGGTTTATTTTGCTTTTATTTTTCCACTTTTCTGAGAAGGAAGTCCTATATTATAATTTTTGTTATCTTGCCAAAAATTCCAGTTATATTTAAATATAATTGACATACAATGTTATATTAGGTGTACAACATATTGACAGTTCTATACATTACTCAGTGTTCACCATGATAATTGTAGTCACCATATGGTATTATTAAAATATTATTGACTCTAGTCCCTTTTGTATACCTTACATCTCCATGTCTTATTTATTTTATAACCGGAAGTTTGTACCTCTTTTTTCCCTTCAACTATTTGGCTCATCCCCTCACTAACCTCCCCTTTGGCAACCACCAGTTTTTTCTTTGTATTTAAGAATCTGTTTGTTCATTTGATTTGTTATTTAGATTTCACATATAAGTGAAATGTTTTGGTATTTGTCTTTCTTTGTCTGACTTATTTCACTTAGCATAATATCCTGTAGATCCACTCATGTTGTTGCAAATGACAAGATTTTATCCTTTTTTATGGCCAAGTAATGTGTGTGCATGTGTGTGTTTGTGTATGTGTGTGTTTACCACATCTTCTATATCCACTCACCTAAGGATGGACAGTTGTAAACACAGAGATGCATATATCTTTTCAAATTAGCAGAGGTTGTTTGTTTGTTTGTTTGGGTAAATAGCCAGAAGTGGGATTGATGAATCATATGGCATTTCTATTTTTAATTTTTTGAGGATCGTCAATACTGTTTTCCATAGTGGTTGCACCAGTTTATATCTCCACCAATAGTGCATGAGGGATTCCTATTCTCCACATCCTCACCAATACTTGCTGTTTCTTGTCTTTTTGATATTAGCCATTCTGATTGGTGTGAGGTGATATCTCATTGTGGTTTTTATTTGCATTTCCCAGATGATTAGTGATGTTGGGCATCTCTTCATGTTTGTTTTCTTTGGAAAAATGTCTATTCAAGTCCTCTGCCCATTTTTAAATTGGAAACAAAGAAAAGTAAACTATTGAGATTATATTGAAATAAAAATCCTTTGCATAGTATAAGAAGCCATCAAGAAAACAAAAAGGTTTGGGGTGCCTGGGTGGCTCAGTTGGTTAAGCATCCAACTTCAGCTCAGGTCATGATCTCATGGTTCAAGGTTTTGAGCCCCACGTCAGACTCTGTGCTGACAGCTCAGAGCCTGGACCCTGCTTCGGATTCTGTGTCTCCCTCTCTCTCTGCCCCTCCCCTGCTCATGTTCTGTCTCTCTCTCTGTGTCTCAAAAATATACATTAAAAAATAAAAAAAAAGAAAACAAAAAGGCTATGTAGTGAATGGGAGAAGATATTTGCAAATGATATATCTGGTAAGAGGTTAATATTCAAAGTATATAAAGGACTTATACAACTAAACACCACCACCTGCAACAAATCCAATTAAAACATGGGCAGAGGACCTGAATAACCTAGGCTATTTTCAACTGCTGCTTCTGTGCTGTGTCTCCAGCCAAGTTATTTAGTATTCTGGCTAAGTGTGGGTACTCAGTTTCTTATAACCCTCTGTTTCTCTTGTAGTTGTCACTCGACTTTTAAATCACCCATAGTTAAGCCTTGCTGACTTTTAAAGCTCCTGGAGTTGAGCCCTGTGGGTTTTCAAAGCCAGATGTTATGGGGACTCATCTTCCCAGTGTGGGTTCCATGCAGGGGTGCCTGGTGTGGGATCTGATCCTCTTGCTTCTTCATGCTTGTGATGTCCTCCTGTTTGTGGTTAATTGCACCAGTGGATTGGTTCCCAACTGCATCTCCAGTCCTCCTGCCCCTTTTTTTTAAACGTTTATTTTTACTTTTGAGAGAGAGAGAGAGAGAGAGAGAGAGAGCGCAAGTTGGGGAGGAGCAGAGAGAGAGGGCGACAGAAGATCAGAAGGATCAGAGTATCTCTGACAACAGAGAGCCCAATGTGGGGCTCGAACCCACTAACTGCGAGATCATGACCTGAGCCAAAGTTGGACCAACTGAGCCACCCAGGCACCCCCCTTCTGCCCTTTTTGATGTGGCTTTCTGTTTACAATTAGCCATGGAGGATCTGTTCTGCCGGTCGTCAGGTATTTTTCAGAGTTAGTTACATAGATGTACCTGTTATTTGGTTTGTCCATGGCACAAGGTGAGCTCAGGATCCTCCTACTCCACCATCTTCCCCAAATTCTTTCCTCTTTTGTTCTGTTGTGAGTATTTAATGTATAAACTTCTTTCTCAGCAATGCTTTATCTGAATTTTTATATAATAGATTCTCATTTTCTTTCATTTCTTAGTATTTTCTACTTTCTTTGAGACTTCCTATTTGATCCATGGATTTCATAAGAAATCCATTGTGTTGCTTAGTTTTCAAGTGTCTGGGATTCCTGTTCTTTCCATTTTGTATTTATAATTTAACTTCAATATGGTCAGAATAACATAATCTGTATAAGTTTAATTATTTAAATTTGATTATGTTTGGTGACACAGGTCATAATCTATCTTGGTGAAGCTTTCACATCATTGGGTTGAGTGTTCTTACACAACTTTTTAGTTCATGCAATTGTTCATGTATTTTGTACCCTTACTGCTTTTCTGTATAGTAGATATAACAATTGTTGAGGTGGCAAAAGGACATTGATATCCCTAACTATAGTCATGGATTTTTCTATGCCTTCTTCACTTCTGTTATGTTTTTGCTTGAAATATTTAAATCTTTCTTGTTTGGTGAATAAACAGTTTGAACTGCTGTGTCTTCTTGGTTGATTGACACTTTTTATATTATCTAAATTTCTTAGACTACCTGGTAATTTTCTTTGCTTTGACATTTACCTTTTCTGAATATTAAAATTGCATATATATGTGCAATATATATGATGTAGAAAACATACATATATAAATATAAATTCTATGATAGTATATATATAATAGAATTTGTTATTTTGTCCATTTTTACATATGTGATTAAGTGGTATTGATTACATCACAGTGTTGCACAACATCATTATGTATTTTGAAATTTTTTATCAATGTATAGAAACTGTGTAACCATTAAATAATAACTCCCCATCCCACCCTTCCCACAGCCCCTTTAATTAATTACCTTTCATCTGTAATAAGTTGCTTACTCAAGATATTTCATATAAATATAATCATAGAATATATGCCATTTGCCCTGGAATATTCCACAGACCATAATATTTTCAGTGTCCATCCATATTGTACATCTGTCAGATCTTCATTTTTATGGTTGAATAATATTCCATTGTGTGGACATATCACATTTTTTGACAGATTATCAGTTTATGGACATGTGGATGTTTTCCAGTTTTTGGATATTGTAAATAATATTGCATTGAACACTGGCATACAAGTATGTTTTGATTCCCTAGTTTTCCCCAGCTTAATTGAGGAAAATAAACATTATATATATTTAAGGGATATAATGTGGTGATTTCACATATGTATACATTGTGGGATGATTACAACAATCACGTTAATTAATACATCCATCAACTAACACAGTTACATATTTTTTTTTTGTAGTGAGGATACTTAAGATCTATTTTTTTTGCCAAATTGCAAATATATAATATTATTAACTATATCACTGTACTATACATTAGATCCCCAGAACTTATTCATCTTATAACTGAAAGTTTTTACCCTTTGACCAACATTTCCCCATTTACTTCACCTCCTAGCCCCTGGCAACCACCATCCTACTCTCTTCTTCCATGGCTCCAACTTTTTTAGATTCCATGTATAAGATCATACAGTATTTGTGTTTCTGTTTTGGCTTATTTCACTTAGCTCAATGTCATCTAGGTTCATCCATGCTGTCATAAGTGACAGGATTTTCTTGTTTGGTGTCTCTGAATCATTCAGATAGATAAGTAGGTGATAGATAGATGGATAGATAGAGAGATAGATAGATACATAGAGATACCTATCTATATATCTATATAAAATACTTCATTTTTCTGTTGGTGGATACTTAGGTTGTTTCCTAAGTGGCTATTGTGAAGAATGCTGCAATGAACATGGGAATGCAGATATCTTTTCAACATACTGATTTTATTTCCTTTGGATATATACACAGAAGTGGGACTGCTGGATCATATACTTGAGTTCCTATTTTTAGTTATTTTGGATATATGTCTGGGAGTAGAATTGCTGGGTCAAATGATTTTTCCGTTTAGCTTTTTGAGGGACACCAATCTGTTTTCCACAGTAACCACACAATTTTAAATATCCACTAGCAATGATGAAAGGTTTTAATTTCTCCACTTCCTTGCCAACACTTGCTTTCTTAATATATATATATATATATATATATATATATATATATAGCCATCTAAGTAAATATGAGTGATATCTCATTGCGGTTTGATTTGCATTTTGCTAATGGTTAACGATATTAAGCATCTTTTCTTATGTTTCTTGACCACTTGTATATCTTCTCTAGAGGAAAGTCCTTTGTTTTTTTAATTCTATTGTTTGTCTTTTTGTTGTTAAACTGTGTGTTTCTTCACTTACTTTGGGTATTGTTTTTTTAATGTTTATTATTTGTTTTTGAGAGAAGAGAGACAGAGTGCAAGTGGGTGAAGGGCAGAGAGAGAGGCAAACATGAAATCCGAAGCAGGATCCATGCTCTGAGCTGTCAGCACAGACCCTGACCTGGGGCTTGAACTCACAAGCCATGAGATCATGGCATGAGCTGAAGTCAGAAAATTAACTGAGCCACCCAGGAGCCCCAGATATTTTGGTTATTAAATACTTATCAGATACATGGCTTACAAATATTTTCTCTGAATCTGAATGTCACATTTTTACTTTATTGTTAATATTGAGGCAAAAGACATTTTATAAGTATTTAATTTTGATTAAGTTTAATTTATCTGTTTTTTTTCTTTTATTGCGTGTGTTTTCAGTGTAATCTCTTAGGACTTACTACCAAATCCAAATTCATTAAGATTTACCCCTGTGTTTTCTTCTAAGACCTTTATGATATTTTAGCTTTTATATTTACATTGTTGATTCATTTTGAGTTACTTTTTGTATATGGTATAAATAGGGGTCCAAATCAATTGTTTTGCATGTGGAAATCCAGTTGTTCCAGCATCATTTTTTGGATTAATCTTTCCAAGTTTAACGGTCTTGGCAAACCTGTCAAAAATAAATTGACCATAGAGGTATGGGTTTATTTGTGAACTCACAATATTTCCTTGGTCTATATGTCTGTCCTTATGTCAATATCACCCATTTAATTACTGTACCTTTGCATTAGATTTTGAAATGAGGAAGTTTTAGACCTCCAACATTGATCTCTTTTTTGTTTTCAAGATTGTTTTTGCTATTCAGGGTTCCTTGCAATACCATATAAATTTGAACATTGGCTTATCAACTTTGACAGATAAAACAGTTGGAATTTTGCTGGATATCGCATTGAATCTGTATATTGCTTTGGGTAGTGTTGGCATCCTAACATTAAGTCTTACTCCCACAAACACAGAATGTTTTCCAGCTATTACAGTCTTAATTTCCTTCAGGAATGTTTTTGTAGATTCAAATTCCTTGGTTAAATCTAAGTAGAAAATCAACAAGGAAACAATGGCTTTGAATGACACACTGGATGAGATGGACTTAACAGATATATTCAGAACATTTCATCCCAGAGAAGCATAATAACATTCTTCTCAAGTGAACATGGAACATTCTCCAGTATAGATCACACACTGGGTTGTAAATAAGCCCTTAACAGATACAAAAAGATCAAGATCATACCATGCATATTTTCAGAACACAACACTATGAAACTTGAAATCAACATCAAGAAAAATATTGGAAAGCCCCCAAATACATGGAGGTTAAAGAGAATGAATGGGTTAACCAGGAAATTAAAGAAGAAATAAAAAATACATGGAAGCAAGTGAAAATGAAACACGACAGTCCAAACCTTTGGGGATGCAGCAAAAGCAGTCCTAAGAGAACTGTACATTCAAATGCAGGCCTGTATCAAGAAGCAAGAAAGATCACAAATGTGGAACATAACCTTACACCTAAAGGAGCTAGAAAAAGGAACAGCAAATGAAGTGTAAAGTCACCAGAAGGGAAATAATAATGATTAGAACAGGAATAAATGATATAGAAACAAACAAACAAAAACCCCAGAAGAGATCAGTAAAACTAAGAGTTTGTTTTTTGGAAGAATAAACAAAATTGATAACCCCCCAGCCAGACTTCTCAAAATGAAAAGAGGACCCAAATAGATAAAATCACGAATGAAAGAGGAGATATCACAACCACCACCACAGAAATACAAACAATTATGAGAAAATACTATGAAAAATTATATGCAACAAACTGGACAATCTGGAAGAAATGGACAAATTCTTACACATTCACACACACCAAAATTCAAACAGGAAGAAATAGAAAATTTGAACAGGCCCATAACCAGCAAAGAAATTGAATCAGTAATCAAAAATCTCCCAACAAACAAGAGTCCTGGGTCAGATGGCTTCCCAGGGGAATTCTGCCAGACATTTAAAGAAGAGTTAACACCTATTTTTCAAACTGTTCCATGATACCAAAACCCGACAAAGACCCCACTAAAATGGAGATTTTTTTTAAATGTTTACTTATATTGAGAAAGAGATGGGGGGCGATGAGTGGGAGAGGGGCAGAGAGAGAGAATTCCAAGCAGGGTCCACGCTCAGTGTGGAGCCTGACACGGTTGTCGATCTCCCGACAGTGAGATCATGACCTGAGCTGAAAACAGGGTCAGATGCTTAAGTGGCTGAGCCACCCAGGCGCCCCTACTAAAAAGGAGAATTACAGGCCAATAAATAACCCTGATGAACCCGGATGCAAAAATTCTCAGCAAGATACTAGCAAATCAAATTCAAAGGCACATTACAAGAATTATTCACCACGATCAAGTGGGGTTTATTCCTGGGCTGCAGAGCTGTTTCAACATTCGCACAGCAATCAACGTGACACACCACATTAATAAAAGAAAGGATAAGAACCATAAGAGCCTCTTGACAGATGCAGAAAAAGCATTTGACAACATACAGCATCCATTCTTGATAAAAACTCTCAACAAAGTAGGGATGGATGTAACATACCTCAACATCATAAAGGCTATATATGAAAGAGCCATAGCTAATATCATCCTCAAAGGGGAGAAACTGAGAGCCTTTCCCCTATGATCAGGAACAAGACAAGGATGCCCACTCTCACCATTATGATTTCACGTAGTACTGGAAGTCTCACCTTAGGCAATCAAACAACAAAAAGAAACAAAGGGCATCCACATTGGCAAGGAAAGTCAAACTTCCACTATTTGCCGATGGCATGATACTCTATGTAGAAAGCTAGAAAGACTCCACCAAAAACTTGCTAGAACTGATACATGAATTCAGCAAAGTTGCAGTATATAAAATCAATGTGCAGAAATCTGTTGCATTTCTGTACACCAATAATGAAGCAGCAGAAAAAAGAAATCAAGGAATCGATCTCATTTACAATTGCATTCAAACCAGTAAGTAACCTAGGAATAAACCTAACTAGACATGTAAAAGATCTGTACTCTGAAAACTGTGAAAGACTTATGAAAGAAATTGAAGAGGACACAAAGAAATGGAAAAGTATCCCATGCTCGTGGATTAGAGGAACAAACTTGTTAAAATGTGCTACCCAAAGAAATCTACACATTTAATGCAATCCCTATCAAAATACCTGCATTCTTCGCAGAGCTAGATCAAATAATCCTAAAATTTATTTATTTTATTTTATTTTATTTATTTTTTCAATATATGAAGTTTATTGTCAAATTAGTTTCCATACAACACCCAGTGCTCATCCCAAAAGGTGCCCTCCTCAATACCCATCACCCACCCTCTCCTCCCTCCCACCCCCCATCAACCCTCAGTTTGTTCTCAGTTTTTAAGAGTCTCTTATGCTTTGGCTCTCTTCCACTCTAACCTCTTTTTTTTTCCTTCCCCTCCCCCATGGGTTTCTGTTAAGTTTCTCAGGATCCACATAAGA
This sequence comes from Acinonyx jubatus, assembly GCF_027475565.1. Taxonomy (NCBI): domain Eukaryota; kingdom Metazoa; phylum Chordata; class Mammalia; order Carnivora; family Felidae; genus Acinonyx; species Acinonyx jubatus. The sequence continues at coordinate 58,041,734 of NC_069389.1, read as the reverse complement.
GTGAAACCATATTGTATCTGTCTTTCTCTGTATGGCTTATTTCACTTAGCATAACACTCTCCAGTTCCATGCACGTTGCTACAAAGGGCCATATTTCATTCTTTCTCATTGCCACGTAGTACTCCATTGTGTATATAAACCACAATTTCTTTATCCATTCATCAGTTGATGGACATTTCAAAAATAACCCTAAAATTTATATGGAACCATAAAAGACCCCAAATAGCCAAGGCAACCCTGAAAAAGAAAAACAACACTGCAGGCATCACGATTCTGGATTTCAAGCTATATTACAAAGCTGTAGTCAAGACAGTATGGTACTGGCACAAAAACAGACACATGGATCAGTGGAACAGAATGGAAAACCCAGAAGTGGACCCACAAGTATATATGGTCAACTAATCTTCGGCAAAGAATAGAAATGGAAGGAAAACTTCCAAACTCATTCTATGAAGTCAGCATTACCTTGATCCCAAAACCAGACAAAACCCCACTGCAAAGGAGAATTACAGGCCAGTATCCTTGATGAACCTGGATGCAAATTTCACAACAGCAAACCAAATTCAACAGTACATTAAAAGAATTATTCTCCATGATCAAGTGGGATTCATTCCTGGGCTGCAGGGCTGGTTCAATATTTGCAAATCAATCAACGTGACACACCACATTAATGAAAAAAAAAAAAGATAAGAACCATATGATCCTCCCATTAGATGCAGAAAAAGCATTTAAAAAATACAGCATCCTTTCTTAATAAAAACTCTCAAGAAAGTTGGGATAGAAGCAACATAAATTAATGTCATTAAAGCCATATATGAAAGTTCCACAGCTAATATCATCCTCAATGGGGAAAAACTGAGAGGTTTCCCAGGAACACGACAGGGATGTCCACTCTCACCACTGTTGTTCAACGTAGTACTGGAAGTCCTAGCCTCAGCAACAAAAAGAAGTAAAAGACACACAAATTGGCAAGGAAGAAGTCAAATTTTCACTCTTCACAGATGTCATGAAACTCTACATTGAAACTAATATTGCACTGTATGTGAACTAAATTTAAATTAAAAATAATTGTTATATCTTCTTGATATGTTGAGTTTTTATCAATATATAATGTCCTTGTCTCTTATAACAGGTTTTGACTTAAAGTTTATTTTGTGTGGTAGTCTTATAGTATCTCTGCTCTCTTTTGGTTACTATTTAAATGGAATATCTTTTTCCATGAACTTACTTTCAATCTATTTATGTCTTTGGATCTAAATCCCTTCATTTGAGTTTTAAGTGCTGGAGAAAATAAAAGGTGGTATTCCAAACCCAAAATACAATAATATTGGCTTTTGTGTGTGCCAGTGTATTTACCTTTAGCAAGATCTTCAATTCTTCCTATGGCATTGAGGTACTGTCTATATGTCTTTTGATTTCAATTTGAAGGACTCTCCTTAGCATTTTTTGTAGGGAAATTCTAGCGGTATCAAACCTCTTTAGCTTTTGTTTTCCTGGCAATGTGTTAATATCACCCATTTTTGAAGGATAGTTTTGGCATATATAGAATTCTTAGTTGTCTTTTTTTTCCTTTCAACATTTTGTATATTCTATCCCACTGTCTTCTAGCCTCCATGGTTCCTGATGGGAAACTGGCATTAATTGCATTGAGGATCTCTTGTACATGACAAGTTGTTTCTCTGTTGTTGCTTTCAAGTTTCTCTGAGTTTGACTTTGGATAGTTTGATTATAATATGTCTTATTGGGAATCTACTTAAGTGTATTGTATATTTGAAGTTCACTGAACTTCTTAGATATTTCATATTTGGAAAATTTCTGCCATTATTTTCTCAAATATTATTTCTGTTCCTTTCACTCTTTTTCCCTTCTGAGACTCCCATAATGCATACTTTTGGGCTGCTTTATGCCCTCCCATGCATCCCTTAGGCTGTGGTCACTTTTCGTCTTCCTTTTTCATTTCTGATTTCAGTCTCAATAATTTCAGTGGTTCTCTTTCATATTCACTGATTCTTTCTACTGCCCAGTCAAATCTGTTATTGAACTCCTCTAGTGAACTTCTATTTTCAGTTATTTTACTTTTCAGCTCCAAATTTGTGACTGGTGACTTTTTCTAATATGTATCTTTTTATAAATAATCTCATTTTGTTACTATTTTGTTACATTTTGTTACTGATTGCATAATCTCATTTTGTTAATATGTAATTTCCCTGATTGCCTATAGTTCTTGTCCATGTTTTCTGTTCCTCAAACATATTAAAGCAAGTTTTTTAAATATCTTTGTCTAGTAAATCCAATATCTGCATTTCTTTGGGGAGAGTTTCTATCTTTTCTTTGTTGTAAATAGGCCATATTCTTCTGTGTCTTTATATGCCTTGTGATTTTATTTGTTCATAAAGTGGATATTTGATTTTTATGAAGTGGTAACTCTGAAATCAGTTTCTCATGCTTCCCAAGGGTTTGCTTTATTTTTTTATATTCTCAAAGGTTGTCCATTTGTTTCAAAACTTTCTCTAGTTTTCAAAAGACTGCATTTGTTGTTATCTGTGGTCACTGAACTCTCTGGTCCTTAGATTGTGTTCAGCTTATGTTTTAAAAGAGATTTTCTTGAATTCAAGAAACTGGAAAAGAAAACGAAAAGAAAAAATTATATATAATCAAAACTTTTCCAAGTCTTTACAGAGTGGGTTTTTGTGAGACACTCCTTCAGCACTTAGCTAGGTTTGCAGTGACACTAGGGATCAGCTTACAGTGAAAGCTTAGGGCCTTCTCAAGTCTTTTCTGAGCATGAGTCTTGCCCTGGACATGCATCTTCCCTTGGGCATCTTTGTAGCCTTTTACATTCTCCTTTATAGATGAGTGATTTTGAATATTTCTTTTTCCCAAAGAACTCTTCTCAGCTTTTGTTCATGGACCTTAGCTGGTCTATTGTGTTTCAAGTATAATCTTTCATCTCAGGCATCTGCAAGTTGTTAGTTTAGTTTGTAGTATTTTTCAGCAGTGCCTGATGTTTTCTAACCTGAGTTTCCAGCTATGCAAAACGGGGATGAACATCTCATGTTAGTCCTTCAGGTAGCCCCGTGATGATTTAGAACACACACACACAATAATTTGTTAATAAGTTTGGCTCTACTTTCTCTGGAGCTAGGGCCTATGGTTCCATTATGGAAATTTGGGATGCTACCCCTTTAAGACTACCACTGCAATGGGGAAAGTGTACAGCAAAGGCAGATAAAAATTCTCCAGAGCTTTAAGATTTGACCCTTGCCTGGTGTCTGGATCTTGACCTCTAAAATATTCCTTAACTGAAAATGTCTCATTGTTCCTTGGCTGTTTTTACAAATAACATGATTTATGGTGAGCATCTTCCTTCTGGATGTCTAGAATTTTTATTAGTGACACAGAGAATGCCTATGTGCCCACCCTTGTTATGGTCTGAATGTTTGTATCCCCCTCAAGATTTACATTTTGTAATCCTAATACCCAATGTGATGGTGTTAGGAAGTGGGGCCTTTGAGAGGTGAGCAGGTTATGAAGGTGGAGACCTAATGAATGGGTGTAGTGCCCTTATGAAAGAGATCCCACAGAGTTCCCTAGCTCCTTCCACTACTTGAGAACACAATGAGAATTTTGCAAGCTAGAAGAGGCCTCTAGCTGGTATTCTCATCTCAGATGTCCAGTCTCCAGAACTATACGAAATAAATTTATGTTGTTTATAAGCCACCCTGTCTGTGCTATTTTGTTATAGCAGCCCAAACAGACTAAGACCAGTGTTCAATAAAATCTCTACACTCTTAGTCTCAAAATGACTTCCATGAACATAAATATTATGCATGTTTTGCTATTTTTCTTTTTGTGGTGGGAGAATGTGTTTTTTATGATCCCTCATGGGAGTGGGACAACATAGGAAACTTGTACATGAATTGTTCTAGATTCCACCTGTGTCTTTTTTTCTCACTGGCTTAGCTATGTATCTTTTCTCTGTCACTGTGATAAATCTTAGCCATGAGTGTGATTATATGTGAGTCCCATGAATCCTTTCAGTGAATCACCAAATGTGTGGGTAGACTTGGTGACCCCCAAATCAGTATAATGACTCAAACTCAGTAAAATATGGCCATGTTGTTAATTAGCCAAAAGAAGGAGGAATGGGTCAAGGATTACAAAATCTGATGCCTGGGTAGCTATAAAGTCACTATCTGTGTTATGAAACAGTAGCTGACCCACAGTGTGTTATTAGTGGTAAAAACTATCAATGGGATTTTGAAGTGATAAGACAACTTCAGGAAAGTTGGCACATTGGATTCTCTGCCTGCTGTAGGCTGTGCTTGCTCAAGTGCAAGAATATGCAGTCCTGGTTGTATCTTTGGTTTTGGCTCTCTCTTGCAGGTTTGAGGGAAAAAGACCCAAGATTTTGAGCTTTGGGTGAGTTAAAGATAGTAAAAATTATTTTGTTAGTTTTTCTTTCCTCCGTGTGGAAGGAAAAGGGTTAAGTCTGTTTCCAGGGCTAGAACAAATCTTCTTCAGCCATTTCTGTAATCCATCTCCAGTCCCCTTAGCACTCCCAGCAGGTATCCAGCCATTGTGCTGTTAATACTATAAATGCTGAATTTAACTGCTAGAAGTTTAGGTAAATTTCAAATCAGAAATAAAAGGAGATAAGAATTTCCTTTGTGTTGTTTTGTGGGTACTGTATCTGGATGTAATAAAAAAACTAATGTAAAATGTTAATATGCTTTTCATTTCACAGATGCTAGAGGAATCATCTAGATCAGAGAAAGTTGCCAAAATAAAAGTATAAGTGGAATATAGTTATATTAATTTTTGCTGCTGGTAGATGGGCTGAAATTTAAACACTTCAAGTATTGGAAACAAAATAAGTTTTCATGACTAATGACTTGTGAATTGGAGCCTCTGCAAAAAAAAAAAAAAAAAAAAAAAGGAAGCAGTATGCAGATGAAGACAAACTTTCAGAATTTTGACAAAGCTGCTAATATAATACTTTATTAAAAAGTAGTTTCTAGCTCCCTGTTAAACTCTTATAAAAACAAGATATCTAACCTTTAGAGGCTAATGATTTTTCATCCCAATATGAGCAAGTTTTTGATTGGCTCAGTCTGGACTCAGACTGAGTAGAGGAAAGGGCTTAAGAATCCCTTTTTTGTCAGTTGGACTTGTACACACAGCTTTCTGGTCCTGAAGCATCTGGTCTTTCCCATTGCCTAAGACACTGGCTTTTTCCCCCCATGGAATCCTGAATTTATAGATGCTAAGTTTAAACATGATACTGTCTGCTATGGACTGTTTCAACCTCAACATGAGTTTTGCCAAACTGAAAGTAGTCACAGACCCAGTGAACCTAACTCAGATTCTGGGATTAGGACAACCCTCTGTGGGACTGAAACTATGAAAATATCGTGGATACTTGCTGAACCATCTGCTTCAGATGCAGATGCCCATGTATCAGGCTTGCTATCTGATAGGAGTATCTGAAATTGAGCTGATAATCAGCTGTATATTGCTGATACAGAAATAAAATTCCTGACTTTCTATGATTTTCTGCAAGGTGTAGAAGAGCACATGAAATGTGGTCTGGCTCCTCCACCCACTCCTGATAGATTAGACTCTAGACCTAATCTTGGAAATGTTTCACCTCAGTTGACTTGTGTTTGACTTTCTGGATGGTTTGCTGTTTACAACAATGGACTGATAACTTGACTACTTTCCTCACTATTCTCCTGATGATACACACATTCTAATATGGTAGTTTGTTAGATGCAGCTGTTGTCACAAGGGATAGTATGTAATTTAAGGCAGCTTACTATGTAATCAGGACTAAATGGATGCACAGGAATGTAAATTTATTTTTTTTTTTAATTTTCAAAATTCATTATATCGTCCTGATCATTTCTCTGGACATTAAGTCTTTAGCTCCTCCAGCAAAAACCCTGGGCTGACATACAAAAGAGTGTCTAAGAGATCCTTAACTTTTGATGAAGTTTTATTAAAATATTTTCCTATAAAAATGCTTTTGTCCTGTGAAAACACAGTTTTTTTCTCACATAAAAAGTCTGGATAAGAGTAAGTGATGATTGGAAAAAAGTTATGATTACCTAATGGGGAGCACTGATTTTGTGACAATGGGAATATAAGCAAAACCCAGGTGCCTTAATAGAAAATTCGAGGTATAGTAAGGCCAGCAGATTAGCAGATGATTGCCATTGAAAAGATAGTTTATTATTCACAAATACCAAGAGAATGGGGCATGCCATGTCACGAGGGGCCACACAAGGAAACACTAAAATTTGTCATAAGGCACAGGGCGAAGGAGGAAGAGGGGGCAAGAATCTTTATTATAGTTTCATGGGAAGGAACAAGCCACACAGCGTAAATATGCTTATGGTTGGCTAGTTTGAAAATTTTCAACAGACTTTGAGGCATAGAGGTTGTTTGTTTGGTACCTGCCTCTGGAATAATTAGGATGGGAAAATAGTGATCCAGAATCTGAGAGCTTGATAAAGGAGATGTTTAGGGATGTGGACTCTGGATTCGTTGGTTTTGTAGTTGAAAAATGTGCCCCCAGGAGAGAGACTCTGGGGGTTGTGGAGAGGGGTGGTGAGGGAGATAGAAGGTCAAGGCAAGATGACTTAAGCATATTATCAAGTTATCCAGAACAAGGTGTGTTCAGCATTTACATGTAGGGCAGATGTTAAACCTTAAGAAAGCTAGAAATATGGTTAATGAAATTGACCCAGTGATGCCTTAACATCAAATTAAGGAATCTTTGGGGTGAAGAGAGCAGAATTTTAGAGACTATGGTGTAAGTGTTATTAGCAGCATAGAAAACATTTTTTTTATGTGAGCAAAAAGGAGGAACACAAGTAATATAAGGAGTTTTTCTAGGCTAGCTCATAACTGAGTTTCCCATTCATATGGCATTAGCAAAGAAAGTAAATCTGAAATCTGACATTTTTGGAGTCTCTAACAATATCTTTGTAGAATTTTAAAGTGTGTCAAAAAGTATGAGTTTATATATATATATATTTGACTGTAACATTTTAGTGTATTTTTGGTCAAGGTGGAAGGTCTGGTAACTGTGTTGTTGAAGGAAATGAAATGATAGTTTAAAGTTATGTAAAAATTAGTGGTATTTATTTATAATTCAGGGGGAGGAGTGGTTGTGATGGTCATAGTGGAAAGTTGGAAGGGGAGAGTAGAAGAAGGCACTATGGAATGTTGAACCTCTCACCAGAGCGTTGGGGGATTGACTCATATGAAACAATTGCTTCCTGGGGAAAGCAGTAATCTCCATTATTTTTTTTTAAGAGAGAGCACATGAGCAGGGGAGAGGGGCAGAGGGAGAGAGAAAGAGAGAGGGAGAGAGAGAGAGAGAGAGAGAGAGAGAGAGAGAGAGAGAGAGAGAGAGAGAATCCCAAGCAGGCTGAATGCTCAGCACAGAGGCTGACACAGGCTCAATCCCATGACTCTGAGACCATGATATAAACTGAAATCAAGAGTCAGACACTCAACTGACTGAGACACCCAGGCGGCCCTCCATTAATTTTTATAATGGGACAGATAGTAGTAACCCATATCAGATTTTCCTTTAGTCATGGAAGTATAGGGCTATACATTTTGTCAGAGAGTAAGGAATATGCCAGGATATGGGCTAAGCAGACACTGAGCTCAGGAAACATAATAGAATCTCTAATATCAAAGGGAAAAAAAAGACAGTAAATGTCCTATGTCCAATTTGGTCAGTGCTTTAAAAATGAGAGCACCACAGAGGCAGAGGTTTTAGAGTCCAGAATGCAGTCGTCTCCATCACAAGGTGCAAAGTCATCTCCAATAGTGAGATTGTGGACTGGAGCGATGTTGTTTGAGGTGATATCATCTCTGGTGGTGAGCCTCTGGGCCTGGGAGATGTTGTCTAGATGTGAGACTGGGTTATCTTTTCCAAGTGGATACCCATTCAGGTTAATGTCAGTCTTGTTTTTGTGGCTCTATGATATTACAAGGCTGAGCCACTTGTGTAATTTGAAGGCAGTGTTGGGCTTGGGAGCTTGACTTGTAAATGTCTCTTAAGTCAAGAGGCTTGTGTGCACACAAGTAGCAAAGGCAATGTTGGCATCTGTTATGCTGTTAGACCAAAACACCAGGACCGGACATGCACAAAGTTCCCATTAAGGGTAGCCAAATCTAAAGTTTACAACAGTCCAAGGTTTTGCCAAGAAGGGTGATGAGAGGGGTTCTTTTATAAATATATTTTAGATTTTATATCCTAGTTTGGATATTTGTGGTTAATAGCATGTCAGGTCATTTGCCAATTAAAATATCTGTGGCTGTGGTTGGAGCTCCAGTGTTAGCCAATTGGCAGACTCTCTAATTTAGCCAATTACTTTGGGCCCTTTGCATTAGTTCTTGGTTTGGTTGATGACAAGCAAGCCAGTGAGGTTTTGGAGTTGTAGAGTTTGTATTAGGTAAACTCAATGGTATGTGGACCTCAGAACTTGCCACATTTGGTTAAAACAAATGGCTTACATAGAGGATTTGGGCCTCTGAATTGCAGACCAGTGAAAACACCCAGGCCAATAGTAATGAGGCCAACAGTGATTAGAATGATGCACAGCTGCACCTGGAAGGCTTTTGTTGTCTGATGTTGATTTTCCTTTGACATGTATTATTACCAGGGAGGGATTACCTGGTTTCATCATTATGACATATGGTGTTGATTTTATTATTATTTGTGAATATGATTTTTATTACTAAGCAGATTTTTTTTTTCTTTTTGGTGATCCACACTGTCTGTGGGAATGGCTGTGGAGTACTAACTTTGATTTCCCAGAGGGGACCACAGGGAGAGCCCAGGTTAATTATCTACTCCTTATAACCCAGATATTCAGGAAGGCAATTTAGGTGGTTGAAGTTTAGGTTCAAATGAGTTTCATATCAGATGGGCAGCCACCCAACCTATGGGACAATCTATGGTTAATGTGTCCCAGGTGAGTATGTGCCCTTCCATACTGGAAGTATGGAAGTAAGGACTTCCAGCCCTTAAGGGATGGAGGCAAAATCAAACATTTATAAAGATAGATGTTATTAAATGGCCTCATATATGAGTCTTTATATATATGTAAGTGAGACATTTATCCCCTTAAAAATATAGGAAAGGGTGATGGAACAGTTTTAAAAAGTTGATGTGAGATATGAGTCAGCCAAGGGGACTTAGATTAAGAGAAATTAAGATCTAGAGTAAGATAAAATTTCATTCAGGGGTTCATTTATTGGATTCAAATTTGAAAAGGAGTTGTTTTAAAAAACCATTAGTTAAACCACTATCTGGGACCTCAGGGACATAAAAGTTTTATCAAATGCCTTTTTTGAGAGTCCAGGATTGTGTATTTTGAGATGAGTGCCTTGGTTACTGTCAGTAATGTCTGTGACTACAAAGGTGATAAGGAGTGTCCTGGCAAGGCCTTGTTCTGAGGTCTTAGTATAAGTAGATATGTGTAATTTTTGTTTATACTTTGGGTATCTGTGAAGCAAGAGATTTACATAGTTATTTACCCTGAAGGGGGCAATTCTTATGCAATGGCCCAACCATTTGTAATAAATGTGAGATGGAGCCACTTGTTGATGAGGGCATACAGTGCTAAGATGACTGCCTGAAATATGGACGTTTTGTGTTGACCCTTTGGTTCTGTTTTTATCAGGGACATCCTGGCTAAGGAAAGGAAAACAGAAATATTCCACTGAGTTTCATTATTTATGATGGTGAGAATGCCATTCATAAGTATACAAACTCCCATTGCTATTCACTCAGTTTGTCCCAAGAGACTTTCCAGGTAGCTGAGCGACTGGGATAGGGTGACCTCCGCCAGCACCATAAGCATTTCACAAGGGGCTGAGGACAGGAGAGGCCACCACTTCATGCAAAGTGGAATATTCCAGAGGGCCCAGGTTTTCTTCATCCTGTATTAAGGAGATCTCAGTAGCTGTGCTAAGCTTGTGGGGTATTGTTTCCATGACCCAAAGCACAATGAACAGCTGGGTGTGGAGACTCACAGGCTCAGAATATATGAAAGCCTTTATTTTCAGAATATCCCACTGTGTAGCTGGAAGGTTTTTTTTAATATAATTTATTGTCAACTTGGCTTCCATACAACACCCAGTGCTCATCCAAACAAGTGCCCTCCTCAATGCCCGTCACCCATTTTCCTCACTCCCCCACCCCCCATCAACCCTCAGGTTGTTCTCTGTATTTAAGAGTCTCTTATGGTTTGCCTCCCTCCCTCTCTATTTGTAATTTTTCCCCATCCCCTCCCCCATGATCCTCTGTTAAGTTTCTCAAAATCCACTTATGAATGAAAACATATGGTATCTTTCTCTGACTGACTTATTTCACTTGACACAATACCTTCCAGTCCCATCCATGTTTCTGCAAATGGCAAGATTTCATTCCTTCTCATTGCCAAGTAGTATTCCATTGTATATATAAACCACATCTTCTTTATCCATTCATCAGTTGATGGGCATTTAGGCTCTTTCAATAATTTGGCTATTGTTGAAAGTGCTGCTATAAACCTTAGGGTACATGTGCCCCTATGCATCAACACTCCTGTATCCCTTGGGTAAATTCCTAGCAGTGCTATTGCTGGGCCATAGGGTAGTCCTATTTTTAATTTTTTTAATTTTATATTTTATTTTTTAAAATTTACATCCAAATTAGTTAGCATAAAGTGCAACAATGATTTCAGGAGTGGATACCTTAGTACCCCTTACCCATTTAGCCCATCTCCCCTCCCACAACCCCTCCAGTAACCCTCAGTCTGCTCTCCATATTTATGAGTCTCTTCTGTTTTGTCCCCCTCCCGTTTTTATATTATTTTTGTTTCCCTTCCCTTATATTCATCTGTTTTGTCTTTTAAAGTCCTAATATGAGTGAAGTCGTATGATTTTTATCTTTCTCTGACTGACTAATTTCACTTAGCATATTAGGGTTCACTGGAACCCTCCAGTTCCATCCATGTAGTTGCAAATGGCAAGATTTCATTTTTTTTGATTGTCGAGTAATACTCCATTGTATATATATACCACATCTTCTTTATCCATTCATCCATCGAAGGACATTTGGGTTCTTTCCATATTTTGGCTATTGTTGATAGTGCTGCTATAAACATGGGGGTGTATGTGTCCCTTTGAAACAGCACACCTGTACCCATGGATAAATGCCTAGTAGTGCAATTGCTGGGTCATAAGGTAGTTCTATTTTTAGTTTTTTGAGGAACCTCCATACTGTTTTCCAGAGTGGCTGCACCAGCTTGAATTCCCACCAACAATGCAAAAGAGATCCTCTTTCTCTGCATCCTCGCCAACATCTGTTGTTGCCTGAGTTGTTAATGTTAGCCATTCTGATAGGTGTGAGGTGGTATCTCATTGTGATTTTGATTTGTATTTCCCTGATGATGAGTGATGTTGAGCATTTTTTCATGTGTCGGTTGGCCATCTGGATGTTTTCCTTGGAGAAGTGTTTATTCATGTCTTTTGTCCATTTATTCACTGGATTATTTGTTTTTTGGGGTGTTGAGTTTGATAAGTTATTTATAGATTTTGTATACTAACCCTTTATCTGATATGTCATTTGCAAATCTTTTCTCCCATTCCTTTGGTTTTCTCTCAGTTTTGCTAATTTTTGCCTTTGCTGTGCAGAAGCTTTTTTTTATTTTGATGAGGTCCCAATAGTTCATTTTTGCTTTTGTTTTTCTTGCCTCCAGAGACATGTTGAGTAAGAAGTTGCTGTTGCTGAAGTCAAAGAGGTTTTTGCCTGCTTTCTCCTCTAGGATTTTGATGGCTTCCTGTCTTACATTGAGGTCTTTCATCCATTTGGGGTTTATTTTGTGTATGGTGTAAGAAAGTGGTCCAGGTTCATTCTTCTGCATGTCGCTGTCCACTTTTCCCAGCACCACTTGCTGAAGAGACTGTCTTTATTCCATTGGATATTCTTTCCTGCTTTGTCAATGATTAGTTGGCCATACATTTGTGGGTCAATTTCTGTGTTCTCTGTTCTCTTCCATTGATCTGAGTGTCTGTTCTTGTGCCAGTACCATACTGTCTTGATTATAGCATTGTAGTATAGCTTGAAGTCTGGGATTGTGATGCCTCCTGCTTCGGTTTTCTTTTTCAAGACTGCTTTGGCTATTTGGGGTCTTTTCTGGTTCTATACAAATTTTAGGATTGTTTGTTCTAGCTCTGTGGAATGCTGGTGTTACTTTGACAGGGATTGCATTGAATATGTAGATTCCTTTGAGTAGTATCGACATTTTCACAATATTCTTCCTATCCAGGAGCATGGAACCTTTTTCCATTTTTGTGTATCTTCAATTTGTTTCATAAGCTTTCTATAGTTTTCAGTGCATAGATTTTTCACTTCTTTGGTTAGATTTATTCCTAGGTATGTTATGGTTTTTTGTGCAACTATAAATGGGATCAATTGCTTGATTTTTCTTCCTGTCATTGCATTGTTGGTGTATAGAAATGCAACTGATTTCTGTGCGTTGATTTTATATCCTGCCACTTTGCTGAATTCGTGAATCAATTCTAGCAGGTTTTTTTTTTTTTTTTTGGTGAAATCTTTTGGGTTTTCCATATAGAGTATCATGTCATCTGCAAAGAGTGAAAGTTTGACCTCCTGCTGGCCGATTTGGATGCCTTTTATTTCTTTGTGTTGTCTGATTGCAGAGGCTAAGACTTCCAATATTATGTTGAATAACAGTGGTGAGAGTGGACATCCCTGTCTTGTTCCTGACCTTAGGGGTAAATCTCTCAATTTTTCCCCATTGAGGATGATATTAGCGTTGGATCGTTCATATATGGCTTTTATGATCTCAAGGTGTGTTCCTTCTATCCCTACTTTCTTGAGGGTTTTTATCAAGAAAGGATGCTGTATTTTGTCAAATGTTTTCTCTGTATCTATTGAGAGGATCAGATGGTTCTTGTCCTTTCTTTTATTGATGTGATGAATCGTGTTAATTGTTTTGTGCATATTAAACCAGCCCTGCATCCCAGGTATAAATCCCGCTTGGTCGTGGTGAATAATTTCTTTTAATGTATTCTTGGATCTGGTTGGCTAATATCTTGTTGAGGATTTTGTATCCATGTTCATCAGGGGAATTGGTCTATAGTCCTCCTTTTTAGTGGCGTCTCTGTCTGGTTTTGGAATCAAGGTAATGCTGGCTTCATAGAAAGAGTTTGAAAGTTTTACTTCCATTTCTACTTTTTGGAACAGTTTCAGGAGAATAGATGTTAACTCTTCCTTAAATGTTTGGTAGAATTCGCCAGGGAAGCCATCTGGCCCTAGACTCTTGTTTTTTGGCAGATTTTTGATTACTAATTTGATTTCCTTACTGGTTATGAATCTGTTCAAATTTTCTATTTCTTCCTGTTTCAGTTTTGGAAGTGTATATGTTTCTAGGAATTTGCCCATTTCTTCCAGATTGCCCATTTTATTGACATATAATTGCTCATAATATTCTCTTATTAGTGTTTTTATTTCTGCTTTGTTGGTTGTGATCTCTCCTCTCTCATTCTTGATTTTATTTATTTGTGTCCTTTCCTTTTTCTTTTTGATCAAACTGGCTAATGGTTTATCAATTCTGTTAATTCTTTCAAAGAACAAGCTTCTGGTTTCATTGATCTGTTCTACTGTTTTTTTTTTTTTTTTTTTTGGTTTTGGTAGCATTAATTTCTGCTCTAATCTTTATTATTTCCTGTATTCTGCTGGTTTTGGGTTTTATTTGCTGTTCTTTTTCCAGCTACTTAAGGCCTAAGGTTAGGTTATGTATCTGAGATCTTTCTTCCTTCTTTAGGAAGGCCTGGATTGCTACATACTTCCCTCTTATGACCACCTTTGCTGTATCCCAGAGGTTTTGGGTTGTGGTGTTATCATTTTCTTTGACTTCCATATAATTTTTAATTTCCTCTTTAACTACTTGGTTAGCCCATTCATTCTTTAGTAGGATGTTCTTCAGTCTCCAAGTATTTGTTACCTTTCCAAATTTTTTTCTTGTGGTTGATTTCTAGTTTCATAGCATTGTGGTCTGAAAATATGCATGGTATGATCTTAATCTTTTTGTACTTACTTAGGGCTGATTTGTGTCCCAGTATATGGTGTATTCTGGAGAACGTTCCATGTGCACCAGATAAGAATGTATATTCTGCTGCTTTAGGATGAAATGTTCTGAACATATCTGTTAAGTCCATCTGGTCCAGTGTGTCATTCAAAGCCCTTGTTTCCTTGTTGGATTTTTGATTAGATGATCTGTCCGTTGTTGTGAGTGGGGTGTTGAAGTCTCCTACTATTATGGTATTACTATCGATGAGTTTCTTGATGTTTGTGATTAATTGATTCATATATTTGGGTCTCTCACATTTGGTGCATAAATGTTTACAATTGTTAGGTCTTTTTGGTTGATAGACCCCTTGATTATGATATAATGCTCTTCTGCATCTCTTGATACAGTCTTTATTTTAGGTCTAGATTGTCTGATATAAGTATGGCTACTCCAGCTTTCTTTTGTGGACCATTAGCATGGTAGATGGTTCTCTATCCCCTTATTTTCAGTCTGAAGGTTACTTTAGGTCTAAAGTGGGTCTCTTGTAAACAGCATATAGATGGATCTTGTCTTATTATCCATTCTGTTACCCTATGTCTTTTGATTGGAGCATTGAGTCCATTGACATTTAGAGTGAGTACTGAAAGCTATGAATTTATTGCCATTATGATACTTGTAGAGTTGGAGTTTCTGGTGGTGTTCTCTGGTCCTTTCTAATCTTTTGTTGCTTTTGGTATATATATATATATATATATATATATTTTTTTTTTTCATCTATTCTCCCCTCAGAAAGTCCCCCTTAAAATTTCTTGCAGGGCTTGTTTTTTATCTCTCCTTCTATTTTGAATGACAGACTTGCTGGATAAAGAATTCTTGGCTTCATATTTTTCTGATTCAGCACACTGAATATATGCTGCCACTCCTTTCTGGCCTGCCAAGTTTCTGTGGATAGGTCTGCTGCAAACCTGATCTGTCTTCACTTGTCAGTTAGGGACTTTTTTCCCTTGCTGCTTTCATGATTCTCTCCTTGCCTGAGTATTTTGTGAATTTGACTGTGATATGCCTTGTTGATGGTAGATTTTTGTTGAATCTACTGTGGGTCCTCTGTGCTTCCTGTACTTTGATGTCTGTGTCTTTCCCCAGGTTAGGACAGTTTTCCACTATGATTTGCTCACATAACCCTTCTACCCCTATTTCTCTCTCTTCCTCTTCTGGGACCCCTATGACTCTGATGTTATTACTTTTTAATGAGTCACTGATTTCTCTAATTCTTAAATCGTGCTCTTTTGCCTTAATCTCCCTCTTTTTTTCTGCTTTATAATTCTCTATAAATTTGTCCTCTATATCACTGATTCTCTGTCCTGCCTCATCCATCCTTGCCACCAATGTATCCATGTGTGATTACAGCTCAGTTATAGCATTTTTTATTTCATTCTGGCTATTTTTAACTTCTTTTATCTCTGCAGAAAGGGATTCTAATCTATTTTTTATTCCAGCTAGTATTCTTATTATCATGATTCTAAATTCTGGTTCAGACATCTTGCTTGTATCTGTGTTGGCTAAATCCTTGGCTGTCATTTCTTCGTGCTCTTTCTTTTGGAGTTAATTCCTTCATTTTGTCATTTTGAAAGGAGAAAATGAATTGAGGTAGAAACATTGAAATTTAAAAAATTAATATAAAAAATATTAAAATTAAAAATTAAACACACACACACATATCGAAGAGATGATGACAGATC
This sequence comes from Acinonyx jubatus, assembly GCF_027475565.1. Lineage (NCBI taxonomy): Eukaryota > Metazoa > Chordata > Mammalia > Carnivora > Felidae > Acinonyx > Acinonyx jubatus. Next base: position 58,025,887 of record NC_069389.1, on the reverse strand, counting down.
CTAGGTGTGTTTTGGTCTGGGTATTGAAAGTGGTGTGACATATTAAAGAAAAAAAAGGTGGGGGATGGGAGAAAAAAAGGAATCTCTTGGGAATCTGAAAAAATGAATACACTGAAGTAGACTAAAATGAGATTATGGAGGTAAATAGAATTTGAGAATATACATACACAAAAGTAAAGAATATAGTAGAAAAAACTAAAGAAGAATATTTTAATAAAAATTAAAAATAAATATGAATTTTTTCTTGTTCTGTATTTAAGAAAAAAGAAAAGAAACGAAAAAGAAAAAAGATTAAAAAGGAAAAAGAAGAGATTAGAAAGAGAAAAAGGAAATCGTTTGAAAATTGGAAAAAGTGAATACACTGTAGTAGACTAATATAAAATGATGGAAGTAAAATAGTATTTAAAATAATTTACATAAGAGCAAAAAGTATAGTAATAAAAATTAAATAAAATATTTTAATATAAATTGACAGTACATATGAATTTTTTCTCTTTCTGCATTCAAGAAGAAGAAAAGAAACGAAAGAGAAAAAAGAAAAAGAAAAAAAAGGAAATTGTTTGAAAATTGTAAAAGGTGAAAAACACTGAAGTAGACTAAAATAAAATGATGGAGGGATCCTGGGAAGATGGCAGTGTAGGAGGACGCTGGGCTCACCGCGCGTCCTGCTGATCACTTAGATTCCTCCTATACCTGCCTAAATAACCCAGAAAACAGCCAGAAGACTAGCAGAACAGTTTCCTGAGCCAAGCACAGACGAGATGCCCACGGAAGAGGGTAGGAAGGGCGGTGAGGCAGTGCGCGCTACACGGACTGGCAGGAGGAAGCTGGTGTGGAGGGGTGGCCCGTCGGCAAAGCAGAGCCCCCAAGTCTGGCTTGCAAAAGCGGAGGGGATGGACGGAGTGTGTTCCAACAGCAAGAGGGACTTGACATCTAGAAGGTTATAAGCTAACAGCTCTGCTCGGAGAACGGGAGGGCTGGAGGACAACGGGAGGGAGAGTTGTTGAGCCCCCGAGGACAGAGCTCAGCTGGGTTGGGGGGCAAAGGCACTCACCAGCGCCATCTCCCTCACCCACCCCCCAGCCAAAATCCCAAAGGGAACCAGTTCCTGCCAGGGAACTTGCTTGCACCTCGCAAACACCCAACGCTGTGCTTCTGCGGATCCATCCCTCCTGCGGGTCTGACTCCCTCCTGGTGCCACAGGGCCCCTCCCCAAGCAGATCTCTAAAGGAAAAGCGAGATGAGCCTGCCCCTCCCGCCCCCATGCACCTTGCCCATCCACCCCAGCTAATACGCCAGATCCCCAGCACCACAAGCCTGGCAGTGTGCAAGTAGCCCAGACGGGCCACGCCACCCCACAGTGAATCCTGCCCCTAGGACAGGGGAAGAGAAGTCTGACTGTGGCCCCAGCGGTGGGCTGGGGGCAGACATCAGGTCTGACTGCGCCCCGCCCACCAACGCAAGTTATTCAAGACAGCACAGGGGAAGTGCCCTGCAATCCCGACCCACTCCAGGGACTATCCAAAATGATGAAATGGAAGAATTCCCCTCAGAAAAACATCCAGGAAATAACAACAGCTAACAAACTGATCAAAATGATTTAAACAATATAACAGAAAGTGAATTTAGCATAATACTCATAAAATTAATCCCTGGGCTTGAAAACAGTATAAAGGAGAGCAGAGAATCTCTTGCTACAGAGATCAAGGGACTAAGGAACAGCCAGGAGGAGCTAAAAAATTCTATCAACGAGCTGCAAAATAAAATGGAGACAACTACGGTCAGATTGAAGAGGCAGAGGAGAGAATAGGTGAACTAGAAGATAAAATTATGGAAAAAGAAGAAGCTGAGAAAAAGAGAGATAAAAAAATCCGGGAGTATGAGGGGAAAATTAGAGAACTACGTGATGCACTAAAGAGAAATAATCTACGCATAATTGGTATTCCAGAGAAGGAAGAGAGAGGGAAAGGTGCTGAAGGTGTACTTGAAGAAATCATAGCTGAGAACTTCCCGGATATGGGGAAGGAAAAAGGCATTGAAATCCAAGAGGCACAGAGAACTCCCTTCAGATGTAACTTGAATCGATTTTCTGCATGGCATATCGTAGTGAAACTGGCAAAATTCAAGGATAAAGAGAAAATTCTGAAAGCAGCTAGAGATAAACGTGTTCTAACATATAAAGGGAGACGTATAAGACTCATGACCGATCTCTCTTCTGAAACTTGGCAGGCCAGAAAGGATTGGCACGAGATCTTCAGTGTGCTAAACAGAAAAACTATGCAGCCGAGAATCCTTTATCCAGCAAGTCTGTCATTTAGAATAGAAGGAGAGATAAAGGTCTTCCCAAACAAACAAAAACTGAAGGAATTCGTCACCAATAAACGAGCCCTACAAGAGATCCTAAGGGGGATCCTGTGAGACAAAGTACCAGAGCCATCACTACAAGCATGAAACCTACGGACATCACAATGACTCTAAACCCATATCTTTCTATAATAACACTGAACGTAAATGGACTAAATGCGCCAACCAAAAGACATAGGGTATCATAATGGATAAAAAAAACAAGACCCATCTATTTGCTGTCTACAAGAGACTCATTTTAGACCTGAGGACACCTTCAGATTGAGAGTGAGGGGGTGGAGAACTATTTATCATGCCACTGGAAGTCAAAAGAAAGCTGGAGTAGCCATACTTATATCAGACAAACTAGACTTTAAATTAAAGGCTGTAACAAGAGATGAAGAAGGGCATTATATAATACTCACAGGGTCTATCCATCAGGAAGAGCTAACAATTATAAATGTCTATGCGCCAAATATAGGAGCCCCCAAATATATAAAACAATTAATCACAAACATAAGCAACCTGATTGATAAGAATGTGGTAATTGCAGGGGACTTTAACACTCCACTTACAGAAATGGATAGATCATCTGGACACAGGGTCAATAAAGAAACAAGGGCCCTGATTGATACATTGGATCAGATGGAGTTCTAGATATATTTAGAAGTCTGTATCCCAGGGCAACAGGATATACTTTCTTCTCGAGTGCACATGGAACATTCTCCAAGATAGATCACATACTGGGTCACAAAACAGCCTTTCATAAGTATACAAGAATTGAAATTATACCATGCATACTTTCAGACCACAATGCTATGAAGCTTGAAATCAACCACAGGAAAAAGTCTGGGAAACCTCCAAAAGCATGGAGGTTAAAGAACACCCTACTAAAGAATGAATGGGTCAACCAGGCAATTAGAGAAGAAATGAAAAAATATATGGAAACAAACGAAAATGAAAATACAACAATCCAAACGCTTTGGGATGCAGCGAAGGCAGTCCTGAGAGGAAAATACATTGCAATCCAGGCCTATCTCAAGAAACAAGAAAAATCCCAAATTCAAAATCTAACAGCACACCTAAAGGAAATAGAAGCAGAACAGCAAAGACAGCCTAAATCCAGCAGAAGAAGAGAAATCATAAAGATCAGAGCAGAAATAAACAATATAGAATCTAAAAGAACTGTAGAGCAGATCAACGAAACCAAGAGTTTGTTTTTTGAAAAAATAAATATAATTGATAAACCTCTAGCCAGACTTCTCAAAAAGAAAAGGGAGATGACCCAAATAGATAAAATCATGAATGAAAATGGAATTATTACAACCAATCCCTCAGAGATACAAGCAATTATCAGGGAATACTATGAAAAATTATATGCCAACAAACGGGACAACCTGGAAGAAATGGACAAATTCCTAAGCACCCACACTCTTCCAAAACTCAATCAGGAGGAAATAGAAAGCTTGAACAGACCCATAACCAGCAAAGAAATGGAATCAGTCATCAAAAATCTCCCAACAAATAAGAGTCCAGGACCAGATGGCTTCCCAGCGGAGTTCTATCAGACGTTTAAAGCAGAGATAATACCTATCCTTCTGAAGCTATTCCAAAAAATAGAAAGGGAAGGAAAACTTCCAGACTCATTCTATGAAGCCAGTATTCCTTTGATTCCTAAACCAGACAGAGACCCAGGAAAAAAAGAGAAGTACAGGCCAATATCCCTGATGAATATGGATGCAAAAATTCTCAATAAGCTACTAGCAAATCGAATTCAACGGCATATAAAAAGAATGATTCACCATGATCAAGTGGGACTCATTCCTGGGATGCAGGGCTGGTTCAACATTCGCAAATCAATCAACGTGATACGTCACATTAATAAAAGAAAAGATAAGAACCATATGATCCTGTCAATCGATGCAGAAAAGGCCTTTGACAAAATTCAGCAACGTTTCTTAATAAAAACCCTTGAGAAAGTCGGGATAGAAGGAACATACTTAAAGATCATCAAATCCAGTTATGAAAAGCCCACAGCTAACATTATCCTCAATGGGGAAAAACTGAGAGCTTTTTCCCTGAGATCAGGAACACGACAGGGATGTCCACTCTCACCGCTGTTGTTTCACATAGTGTTGGAAGTGCTAGCATCAGTAATCAGACAACAAAAGGAAATCAAAGGCATCAAAATTGGCAAAGAGGAAGTTAAGCTTTCACTTTTTGCAGATGACATGGTATTATACATGGAAAATCCGATAGACTCCACCAGAAGTCTGCTAGAACTGATACATGAATTCAGCAAAGTTGTAGGATACAAAATCAATGTACAGAAATCAGTTGCATTCTTATCCACTAACAATGAAGCAACAGAAAGACAAATAAAGAAACTGATCCCATTCACAATTGCACCAAGAAGCATAAAATACCTAGGAATAAATCTAACCAAAGATGTAAAAGATCTGTATGCTGAAAACTATAGAAAGCTTATGAAGGAAATTGAAGAAGATATAAAGAAATGGAAAAACATGTCGTGCTCATGGATTGGAAGAATAAATATTGTTAAAATGTCAATACTACCCAAAGCTATCCAAGCAGAGATGGGTTTATCAGGGAAAGGGGAATGGAAGGCCTCTAGTCTCTAAGAGACAGTGAATGGCCTGACTGGCAGGAGGGGAGAGGGGTAATAGAATGCTGGAGAGGAAAGGGTGGGACCAAAGCCCAGTTGGGGCCTGACCTGGGAGACAAAGGTTGGAACTTGATTAGGGAGGAAAAAAAAGAGAGAGTCTGGGAGAGAAGATGGAAAAGGAGAATTAAAAAGATGGGTGAGAGGTCTGAAGAGCAGAGAAGCAAAGGATGAAAGGGTGAAGCTTTATTAAATATGACAGAGCATTTCTTGGTTAGAGGTTGCTGAATTTCAGGTTTTATAGTTTTGATACATTTTCTAAAAGTAGTACCCTGTCCAGGAAGAGAATCCAAAGATGAAACTAGAGGAGCATTGGCCTGTTTTAAGTCACCTTTAATCATGTTCTTTCATTGCCAAAATAGAGATATATATGAATTAATTCATTATTTTTCATTCAACAAACATTTTATATTATACTATTTTTTTTTTTTAATATATGAAATTTATCGTCAAATTGGTTTCCATACAACACCCAGTGCTCATCCCAAAAGGTGCCCTCCTCAATACCCATCACCCACCCTCTCCTCCCTCCCACCCCCCATCAACCCTCAGTTTGTTCTCAGTTTTTAACAGTCTCTTATGCTTTGGCTCTCTCCCACTCTAACCTCTTTTTTTTTTTCCTTCCCCTCCCCCATGGGTTCCTGTTAAGTTTCTCAGGATCCACATAAGAGTGAAACCATATGGTATCTGTCTTTCTCTGTATGGCTTATTTCACTTAGCATCACACTCTCCAGTTCCATCCACGTTGCTACAAAAGGCCATATTTCATTTTTTCTCATTGCCACGTAGTATTCCATTGTGTATATAAACCACAATTTCTTTCTCCATTCATCAGTTGATGGACATTTAGGCTCTTTCAATAATTTGGCTATTGTTGAGAGTGCTGCTATGAACATTGGGGTACTATATTATACTATTTTTATGCACCAGACATTGTTCTAAGCACTTAACATAGCTGTAGCATTTATGTATAATTTATTGATATTGATTGACTAATATTAATTTTATAATTGATAATATAGTCATTTTCTTTGTTTTCATTTAAATTCCAGTTAGTTAACATACAGTGTTATATTAGTTTTAGGTGTATAATATGATTCAACACTTCCATATAACTCCTGATGCTCATGACAAGTGCAGTCCTTAATCCCCATAACCTATTTAACCCATCCTACCACCCACCTCCTCTCCAGTAACCATCAGTTTGTTTTCTGTCCTTAAGAGTCTGTTTCTTAGTTTGCCTCTCTCTCTTTTTTTCCCCTATTCTCATTTGTTTTGTGTCTTAAATTCCACATGTGAGTGAAATCATATGGTATTTGTCTTTTTCTGGCTTATTTCACTTAGCATAATACACTCTAGCTACATCCACATTGTTGCAAATAGCAAGATTTCATTGTTTTTTATGAGTGATATTCCATTGTGTGTGTTTATATATATATATATATGTGTGTGTGTGTGTGTGTGTGTGTGTGTGTGTGTGTGTGTGTGTATGCATATACAGACACCACGTCTTTATCCAGTCATCAGCTGATAGACATTTGGGCTCTTTCCATAATTTGGCTATTGTAGATAATGCTGCCACTAATATTGGGTGCATGTATCCCTTCAAATTAGTATTTTTGTATTCTTTGAATAAGTACCTAGTAGTGCAATTTCTGGATCATACGGTAGTTCTATTTTTAACTTTTTGAGGAACCTCCATACTGTTTTCCAAAGTGGCTGCACCAGTTTGCATAAAAGTAGTAAATGCAAGAGACGAGGCTCAAACAAGGCAGAATTAATTACAATATCAACTAACACTTCCCTCCAAACCCCATTTTTACTGCTAGCAAGCAAATATTTTTGTATTCTTTTTTTTCCAAAAAGAAACCATTATAGCATTAATGTTTTCCTATATTTAAAATTTGTTTAATGTTTTCATTTATTTATTCTTGAGAGAGATTGAGAGGAGAGAGATTGAGAGGAGAGAGAGAGAGAGCATGAGCAGGGGGTTGGGGCAGAGAGAGAGGGAGACACAGAATCTGAAGCAGGTTTCAGTCTCTGAGCTGTCAGCAAAGATGCAGTGCTCAAATTCACAAACCCCACAAGATCATGACCTGAGCTGAAGTCGGATGCTTAACCAACTGAGCCACCCAGTGCACCCCTCCTATATTTAAATTTACATTTTTAAAGCACATTTAAGGCATGCCTGGGTGGCTCAGTCGGTTAAGCGGTTAAGCATCTGACTCCTCATTTTGGCTCAGGTTCATGAGATTGAGCCCTACATCAGGCTCTGCACTGATAACATGCAGCCTGCTTGGGATTCTCCCTCTCCCTCTCTCTCTGCCCCTCCCCTGCTCTCTCTTTCTCTATTAAAATAAATAAGTAGTTTAAAAGTAAATAAATAAAAACATACTTAAAATTTTATGGAAGTATAATTAACATATTAGTTTCAGGTGTGCTGTATGATTTAATACTTCTGTATATTACTCAGTGCTCATCAGAAGTATAATCTTAGTCCCCTTTATCTATTTCATCCATTCCCCCCCACCTCCACTCTGGCAACTACCAGTTCTCTGTATTTGAGTCTTTTTTTATCTGTGTTTCTTTGATTGTTTTGCTTCTTAAATTCCACATATGAGTGAAGTCATGTGGTATTTTTCTTTATTTATCTGACTTATTTTACTTATCATAATACCCTCTAGGTCCATCCATATTGTTTCAAGTGGAAAGATTTCATTCTTTTCTAAGGCTGAGTAATATTCCATTACACACACACACACACACACACACACACACACACACACACCACATCTTTACCCATTCATTTATTGATGGACATTTGGGTTGCTTCCATATCTTGACTATTATAAATAATACTGCAATAAACGTAAGGGGCATATATCTTTTTGAATGAGTGTTTTTGTTTTCTTTGGGTAAATACCCAGTGGTGGAATTACTGGATCATATGGTGATTCTATTTTTAATTTTTTGGGGAACCTCCATATACTGTTCTCTGCAGTGGCTACACCAATTTGCATTCCCACCAACATTACACCAGGGCTCCTTTTTTCCCACATCCTCACCAACACTTGTGATTTCTAAAAAAGTGTAATTATTAATGATCATGTAGTATTCCAATGCATGGGAACAAAATCTAACTATTATTTTAATGTTTATTATTAGTTTCTAATTTATATATTTAAATAGACAAATGTTCTTTTTATTATGAAGACTTTTCATTAAGGTTTCTTTTTTTAAGTTTTAACCTCCAAGGCTTAGGCAAACTTTATGAAGAGATAAATGGCAAGTTAGAAACAGGAGTCATATCAGTGATTAGCCAGGGTTTCAATGACAAATATAGTCACTAGAATGTAACTTGGTCATTATCAAATGTGATTATAAACCTTAGAGATGGTATTTTTCTACTCAACATGTATAACAACTTTACCTTCTCCCTGCATCAAAAAATATATTTTTTACACATTTTTTGAACATGCAAGAACTTGAGGAATAGAGCTCTCTTGAGCTGTTAGGAGGATGACAAACTTCAGGCCACTGAAAAAATGGAAGGTCTAGTTCAAATGTACCAATGGTAAGTATTAAATAAACTTAACTATAGGAGTAAGACCAAAACAAACATATGTATTATGGTTAAACACTAAACCATTTAAATATTAAGATCACTGCAATGTAGAAATAGTGGAACTAGCAAAAGTTGGAACTAGAATGGGGAATTTCTTCTTTTATAACTGGGGATCAAAATATCTGGCAAGGTAAGGTGCTAGGCAAAGTGTAGACGCTCAACAAATATTTGTTAAATATATTAATCAATATCTGTTATAGTAAATGTGAATGCTATAACTCATCTAGGAATTTATCTTACAAAAAACTTTTGCAAAACGGCATGCTTAAGGATACTTATTGTAGCATTATTATACCAAAATAATGGGGAAATTTTCAAGTCCATTGGTAAGAGATTGTTTTATAAATTATGGCCCATCTATATAATAGATGTTATTAAACACTAAGAGATGGCTATATGTTCATAACAATGAAGAGCAGTCATTTACTGAAAGAATATTCAATAGAAAGATAAAAAAGTGCTGATTGCCTATTGTGCCTCTGGCACATAGGTTAACTTTAAATATATAAGATGATGGACCAATTGTCAAATTTTCATGGCCTTAATGAATACTGTGATTTAAGTTACAGTTATACATGGGGATCCCACTAAATTTAAACAAAGTTACCTCCTATATTCTTAGAGGAAATTCCAAACATAAAATATAATACAGTCATGCCTCATCTTAATAGCTGAAACAATCACCTTGCCTAAATTCCCAATAGTCATAGCACCCACTGACTTAAGATATACCACAGTAGGCATTGATGCTCTGATCCAAAGAACAATAAATTAAAATTTAAGTCTTTGCCATTTAGAATAAGCTTGAGCAAATGGGACCCTGTGAAACTTTCCCTGGGTTAAAATAGCTAATGTGTCCCAATGTAGATTAAGACAAATTATATAAAAATTAAGACCCATTATATGACTTACTTAAGGTAGAGGCCATTATTTCTACTATCTTCCCATTTAATATCCTAATTTGGCCAGTGCCTAAAGCAGAAAAAAAATATATTACTAAACAGTAATTCTTGCAACTTTAATGCTATGTCACTCCTGATTAAAGCTACCTATTTCTGATATTATTAAAATTACTGACTTCACAAGTAAAAAAAAAACTGGAAACCATCTTGCTTTTGTAGGTTTGATTAATATGTTCTCCTTAGTGCCTATTTCAGTATGCTGTCACAGTTTGCCTTCAGTTTTAAAAAAAACACAATGCACATTTACTCAAGTATCCATGAGAAACCTCAACAGCCCTCCCATGCCACATAATACTGTCAGGCAAGATATTAATCTTATCCAAATTTCCCCAAGAGCACAGATAAGACATCCTTATTGAGACATCCTTTGAGAAAATTCATTTGATACATATATTCATAACATACCAACATTCATAAAGGAGCCCACAGAAAAAAACATGAGCCACTGCTTCACATAAAATATAAGGCCCCACAACCTCAGTAAAATTTCTTGGTAATATTTGGATAGTTTAGGACTGCTCCAATCCTGAAACTGTCAAGAAACAGCTATACACAGTGTTAAAACAAGTCCAAACACTTTTAGGACATTTGGTTTCTGGAGGTAATATATTCCTTATGTAAAAATTTTACTTAAACCCATTAATGTTGTTACACATCAGCCCACTTTAATAGATTGGATCCCCTGTAACAGAAGTTTCTATTTTGTCCAAATTATAATATAATAAGAACTTTCATTAGTTCCCACAGAGCTTTTTTCTCTACAGAGGCTTTAACAATCTCCTGTCATGCCTCTTGGAGTCTCTGGACCACCTATGATAGCCACAAGTTTCCTGTGGGTGGTGCAAAAAAACTGATTTTCTTGTCCCTATACTACACACCGTTATCATCAAAACTGCTGGCTTCATAGTGAGCCCTTTGGAAAATGTGGCTTTCACAGGCCTGAACCTGTAACCCCCTGTGCTTAGCTGGCCATTATGCCTTGAATCATAGAGACAGGACTTGTGGCTTGCCACAGTCACAGAGGCCCTCTTATTGAAATAAAGTGATAACTTAAAGAGCCAGACCTGGACCCTCTAGCATATCACCCCTACAGGAGGAAGTAGCTTCCCCTACCTTTAGTCCTTTACCAAATGTAATGGTTTCAGAGGAGGTCACTCCTCTCTCAGACCCATTTGTGACCTGGGAGCCCTTTGGGAAAAAATTTATGATTAGAAAAAGGATTCCAGATAGCATTACTACCATCACATGTGAGGAGGCTTGCCTGAGAGCTGCTACTATATATCCAAGGGTCAGCACAGTTGGCTGAACTTCAGCCATTTTAGCAGTAGAAATAGGCCCTACTTGCTCATTATTAGGAGACTTTTCAGCCACTGACAATTTTTGAGCCATCTGGTTTGAACAATGACAACAAAAAAGTTTCTTGTCCAAGGTTTCCCTCTTTGGGATAAAATACTCTGCAAATTTCTTGCCTCACCAATACCCAAAGATATAATTCAAGGTCATATATTTATCTACATATATGTATTAGTTTGCTTAGGTTTCCATGACAAAATACAACAGATTGAGTACCTTAAACAAAAGATATTTATTTTTAACAGTTCTGGACGCTTGAAGTTCAAGATCCAGGTGCCATCAAGGTTGGTTTTTGAAGAAGATTCTCTCCTTGGTTTGCAAACAGCTACCCCCTCACTGTGTTATCACATGGCCATTTTTTAAAACCTATCTATCACTTCAAATAGTTCCTTTTATATGTGTGTGGTGAGAACAGTAGCCAAGATATGCAAACCACCCAAGTGTTTGTTGACAGATGAATGAATGAAGAAAATGTGGCATATATATCTATGCATGTATATATATATACACACACACACAATTGAATATTATTCAAACTTAAAAATAGAAGGAAATCACATGTCCTTTGCTCTGTACATGTGCACATCTGGTGAGTTTTCCTCTTATAAGAACACCAAACTTATGAAATTAGGGCTCCAGCAGTGTGACTTTTTTTTTAACTTTAAATACCATACCTTTAAAGGCCCTATTTCCAAATATAGTCACATTGCTGTTTAGACTACAACATATACATTTGGAGGATACATAAGTCAGTCCCTAACAATATATAAAAGCTACCATACAAAGTCACACACACACACACACACACACACACACACACACACACCCCTTATGTCCTTTGACATTCCAGACAAGACCAAGACCTTCATTTCACTGAAAATACACAACACCAGGTCCTTGAATAGGCATCCAATTGAACTTCAATCTTCCTTTTCAGCTTAAGGCCACAAACCCCTTAGAGTGCCAAAAACAAATTAAGATTTAATTAAATAGAACATGACACATTCCAGTCAACAGTAAAATATCAAAAGCAAATTTTAATAAGAAACATGATCACATTTTTGTTGTTTTACTATTGAGAGCTTCCAGGCCTCATACCTCCCCATTTACCTCCTGCTTCATATCTGCATAAACAGAATCTGATTGTTCTACACCTTGGTGCCTATGGGTAAATTCACACCATGCAAACTGCTGATCCATGTGTGGAAACCCTCATTTGGCACCACTCCATAAACACAATAAACACAGTAATTTCCCCCTTCCTTTACTAAAAGTCATTCTCAACCAGTTAGGTATCTGCCCTTCTGTCATCAAAAAGGCCCAATGTATGAGTAACAAACCTATTATACATGCTTGGTGTGTTTATTCTGTCATTAATGTTGACGTTCAAACCAATAGATTAGGTAGCTGGAGATTGATCTTGTTCTCCAGGGGTAGCTATGAGACACTCAGTAACGTGGCTTTACATAAGTAAGAAATGAGAAGGGGAGTTAGGATAGTGGAGAAGTAGGGGAACCAGGACTTCCCTTGTCCTTCAAACATAGCTGTATTGAGGTCAGAAAACTTGGAACACCCAGGAAATCTATCTGCAGAGTGACAGAAAAATCTCCACAGGTGAAGGGAGACGGCTTTGCAGGACAGAGGTGCATATATGTGAATTGGGGGAGATAAAACATCAGTGTAGGCATGGAAGGGAGGGATCCTTTTCTGTGGAGAGACAAAAGGGAGAGAAAGAGAAGCTGTGGATTGCAGTATTGTGTTAGGGCAAGAGAAAAACCTCTCCAGACTATGGATTGAGGAACAAGAAATATGGACAATGCCAGTCTCTTCTTTGCCAACACCCTTAGGAGCTGAAGATCAGAGTTTTCAAAAGTCCGTGACTTTCTCCAGACCGAAGCTGCAGCCTTGTGCACGCACCTGGAAGGGAGGGAAGCCAGCCCTGGGGTGCAGTGGTGATCTCAAGGATGCACTGAGAGAGAAGAGTCCCCACCCTTGAGTATTGTGGGAAGAGGGTATACTGGCCCCCAAGGACAAAAGACCCTGCAGATGCCAACCATATAGGCAGGGCAGACTGGCACTATCCCAGATACGGATGTGCTCTGTCCAGGATCCTTTAAGACATCAGGTTTTGAATCCCAGCTGACCTCCTCAGAGGCATAGGAGACTGGATCAGGGCAAGCCACCCACCCACACTACTCTGTGAGGGCTGCCTGAACAGCATGGTTTGAGACACCCTGTCTCAGGAAGAGAGCTTGGGGTGTTGCCATTTTCTCCCCATCATCAACACTGTGGGGCTTCAGGGAACAGGACAGTGGCTCCCAGTGGAGGTGGGACCTGCTTACACCAAACCCCGCCCCTCCATGCCTGGCAACTGCTTATCTACTGGGGCAAGACTGACACTGACGGAACCAGATGGCCTGTCCAGACAAGGACATCCACCAGTCTCAGGCACCAACAGACAACTGTTGTGTGGTTTTGTCCCCTGCCCTTTCCTTTCCTCCAGGGTTACCTCAACAAACAAATCAAAGCACACTTGGTGGAAGGTCTAAATAATTCACCATTTTGAGTAAAGAGGAGCTTTGTAGAAGACTGACCAGTGGGATAAAGCAGCCAAATGTGCAACAACAGAGGGCACACAACACACTCCAAAAACACTTCCTGAAGTGACAGGCCCTGGACAGTGCATGACCCTTTTTTAATATAGTAGTTCTCACAAGTGCAAGACACATAACAAGCTCTTACAAGACGTAAAAGACAGAGACTTAGCCAGAATGACAAAATGGAAGAATTCTCCTCAAAAGAAATTCCAGGAGGAAATAACAACCAAAGAATTGCTCAAAATAGATATAAACAATATATCTATCAAAAATTTAAAATAACAGTCATAAGACTTATGTCTGGGCTTGAAAAAATATCATAGAAGACAGTAGAGAATCTATTGCTACACAGATCAAAGACCTAAGAACTAGTCACGATGAATTAAGAAATTCTATAAATGAGATGCAAAGTAAACTAGATGCAATAACAGTGAGGATGGAAGAAGCAGAGGAGAGAATAGGCAAAATAGAAGATAAAATTATGGAAAATTATGTAGCCAAAAAAAGAGGGAAAGGACATTACTATACCATGAGGGGAGAATTGGAGAGCTAAGTGATTCCATGAAATGACATAATATCCATATCATAGGAGTTCCAGAAGAAGAAGAGAGAAAGGGCAGAAGGTTTATTTGAACAAATTAGAGCTGAGAACTTCCCTAATCTGGGGAAGGAATCAGATATCCAAATCCAGGAGGCACAGAGAAATCCCTATAGATTTAAGAATAGGTCTTCACCACAGCATATCATAGTGAAACTGGCAAAATACAAAGATAAAGAGAGAATTCTGAAAGCATTTAGGGACAAATAGGCCTTACCTACAAGGGTAGACACATAAGGGTGGTAGCAGACTTGTCCACTGAAACTTGGCAGGCCAGAAGAGAGTGGCAGGAAATATTCAATGTGCTGAATAGGAAAACTGTGCAGCCAAGAATCTTTTATCCAGCAAGACTTCATTCAGAATAGAAGGAGAGATAATGGCTTTCTCAGACAAACAAAAACATAAGGAGTTCATGACTACTAAACCAGCCCTGCAGGAAATTCTAAGGGAGACTCTGTGAGTGGAAAGCAGCAAAGACTACAAAAGAAATTACCAGAGAAATTACCATAATCATGAAACCTACAGATAACATAATGACACTAAATCCGTATCTTTCAATAATCACTCTGAATGTAAACAGACCAAATGCCCTGATACCAAAACATAAGGTATCAGAATGGATTAAAAAAAAAACAAGATCCATCTATATGCTGCCTACAAGAAACTCATTTTATTTTATTTTATTTTTTCAATTTTTTTTAAATTTATTTTTGAGACAGAGAGAGACAGAGCATGAGCAGGGGAGGGGCAGAAAGAGAGGGAGACACAGAACCCGAAGCAGGCTCCAGGGTCTGAGCTGTCAGCACAGAGCCCAACGTGGGGATCAAACTCATGGACTGTGAGATCATGACCTGAGCTGAAGTCGTACACTTAACGAACTGAGCCATCCAGGCACCCCAAGAAACTCATTTTAGACCTGAGGACACCTGCAGATTTAAAGTGGGGATGGAGAGCCATCTATCATGCAACTGGACGGCAAAAGAAAACTGATTAGCCAGACTTATATCAGACAAACTAGATTTTAAAATAAAGACTGTAACAAGAGGTGAAGGGCATTATATCATAATTAAGGGGTCTGTCCATCAAGAAGAGCTAACAATTGTAAATGTTTGCGCTCCCAACGTGAGTCACCCAAATATGTAAGTCAAGTAATCACAAACAAATAAATATATAGATAACAATATCGTGATTGTAGGGGGCTTCAATACTCCACTTACAACAATGGATAGATCATCTAGGCAGAAAATCAGTAAGGAAACAATGGCTCTGAATGACACATTGGACCAGATGGTTTTAACAGATGTAGTCAGAACTTTCCATCCTAAAGGAGCAGAATACATATTCTTCTCGAGTGAACATGGAACATTCTCCAAAATAGATCACATACTGGATCATAAAACAGCCCTCAACAGGTCCAAAAAGATCAAGATCATACCATGCATATTTTCAGATCACAACACTATGAAACTTGACGTCAACCATAAGAAAAAAATTGGAAAGCCCCAAAATACATGGAGGTTAAAGAACATCCTACTAAAGAATAAATGGCTCGACCAGGAAATTAAAGAAGAAATTTTAAAAAAATACATGGAACAAAAGAAAGTGAAAACACAACACTCCAAACCATTTGGGATGCAGCAAAGGCAGTCCTAAGAGGAAAATACGTTGCAATTCAGGACTATATCAAGAAGCAAGAAAGGTCTGAAATACATAACCTAACCTCACTCCTAAAGGAACTAGAAAGGCAGCAGCAAAGAAAGCCCAAATCCAGCAGCAGCAGAAAAATAATAAAGATTAGAGAAAAAATAAATAATACAGAATCCAAATAAACAGTAGAACAGATCAATGAATCTAATAGAGGTTTTTTTTGATAAAGCCCTAGACTGACTTCTCAAAATGAAGAGTGATGACCCAAATAGATAAAAAAAAAAAATGAAGGAAAGGGGAGAGATCACAACCAACACCACAGAAATAAGGTTATCAGAGAATCCTATGAAAAATTATATACCAACAAACTGGACAATCTGGAAGAAATAGGCAAATTCCTAGACATTCAAACACTATCAAAACTCAAATGGGAAGAAATAGAAAATTTGAACAGACCCATAACCAGTGAAGAATTGAATAGATTATCAAAAATCTCCCAACAAATAAAAGTCCTGGGACAGATAGCTTCCCAGAGGAATTCTACCAGGAATTTAAAACAGAGTTAATACTTACTCTTTTTAAGCTGTTCCAAAAAATAGAAACAGAAGGAAAGCTTCCAGACGCATTCTATTAAATCAGCATTACCTTGATTCCCAAACCAAAGACCCCACTAAAAGAGAGAATTACAGGCCAATAACCCTGATGAACATGGATGCAAAATTCTCAACAAGATACTAGCAAATCGAATTCAACAGTATATTTAAAGAATTATTCACCATGATCAAGTGAGATTCATTCCTGGGCTGCAGGGCTGGTTCACTATTCGCAAATCAATCAACGTGACACACCACATTAAGAAAAGAAAAGATAAGAACCATATGATCCTCTCAATAGATGCAGAAAAAACATTTGACAAAATACAGCACCCCTTCTTAATAAAAACTCTCAAAAAATTTGGGATAGAAGGAACATAAATGAACGTCATTAAAGCCATATGAAAGGTCCGCAGCTAATATCATCCTCAATATGGAAAAACTGAGAGCTTTCCCAGAAACACAACAGGATGTCCACTCTCACCACTGTTGTTCAACATAGTACTGGAAGTCCTAGCCTCAGCAACCAGACAACTAAACTAAATAAAAAGCATCCAAATTGGCAAAGAAGAAGTCAAATTTTCACTCTTCTCAGATGATGTGATATTCTATATTGGAAACCCAAAAGATTCCACCAAAAAATTGCTAGATCTGATACATGAATTCAGCAAAGTTGCAGGATATAAAATTGATGCACAGAATTCAGTTGCATTTCTACACACCAATAATGAAGCAACAGAAATAGATATCAAGGAGCTGATACCATTTACAATTGCTCGGAGAACCAGAAAATACCTGGGAATAAACCTAATGAAAGAAGTAAAAGATCTGTATGATGAAAATAATAGAAAGCTTATGAAAGAAATTGAAGAAGACACAAAGAAATGGCAAAACACTCCATGCTCATGAAGCAGAAGAATAAATACTGCTAAAATGTAGATACTACCCAAAGCAATCTACACATTAAAATAAATCCAAGAAAAATAGCACTAACATTATTCAAGAATTAGAATAAACAATCCTAAAATTATTGTGGAACCAGAAAATACTCTGAATAGACAATGTAATGTTGAAAAAGAAAACCAAAGCTGAGGTATCAAAATCCTGGACTTTAGCCTGTATTACAAAGCTGTAATCATCAAGACAGTATGGTCCTGGCACAAAAACAGACACATAGACCAATGGAATAGAATAGAGAACCCAGAAATTGATCCACAAATATATGGCTAACTAATCTTCAACAAAACAGGAAAGAGGATCCATTGGAAAAAAAGTCTCTTTAGCAAGTGGTGCTGGGACAACTGGACAGCAACATGAAGAAGAGTGAACCTGGACAACTTCCTTACAACATACACAAAAATAAATACAAAGTGGATGAAAGACCTAAATGTGAGACAGGAAACCATCAAAATCTGTGGCCATGCACTGAAGAAAAAGTTCTCAGACACCAGACTGAGCCGATGTGCAAGGCTGCCTCTGCAAGAGAGCAGCAGCAGCAGTAGTCTGCACATAGCCTTTATTTCATGTTTTATTAGATATCAAAGAATATTAAAGCATGGAAAGAGAACACAAAGGATCTTTACACATTAACAAAACATACATCTGGTAATTACATGAAGGCACACAGGGATTATATATAGTATCAAGGAGTGTCAGGGAATTACAGTGGGTTTTGTATCTTAACTATCTTCTGGGGGATCATGAGGCTCTGTATCTCATAATGCTATTGTGTTCAACAACCTTGTGACCAGAACATTACTGACATTTCTGATATTAACTAATTCACCCTCCAGGACTTACAATACACTTGTTATAAATAACTCCACAAAAATCCTACTGGAGAAAACAAGCAGCAACTTCTTTGAACTCAGCCACAGCAACTCCTTACTTGACATGTCTCTGAAGGCAAGGGAAATGAAGGCAAAATCAACTTTGGGACTTCATCAAGATAAAAAGCTGTACAGCAAAGGAAACAACCAACAAAGCTAAAAGGCAACTGACAAAATGGGAGAAGATATTTTCAAATGACATATTAAATGAAAGGCTTGTATCAAAAATCTATAAAGAATTTTCCAAACTCAACACCTAAAAACCAAATAATCCAGTGAAGAAATGGAAAGAAGACATGAATAGACACTTTTCCAAAGAAAACATCCAGATGGCCAACAGACTCATGAAAAGATGCTCAACATTGCTCATCATCAGGGAAATATAAATGAAAACCACATTGAGATACTACCTCACACCAGTCAGAAAGACTAAATTTAACAACCCAGGAAGGAAGAGATGTTGGTGAGGATGTGGAGAAAGCGAAACTCTCTTGCACTGTCGGTGGAAATGCAAACTGGTGCAGCTACTCTGGAAAACAGAGTAGAGGTTACTCAAAAAATTAAAATAGAATTATCCTATGACTCAGGAATTGCACTACTAGGAGTTTATCCAGAGATATAGGAGTGCTGATTCCAAAGGGCACATGCACCCCAATGTTTATAGTGCCCTTGATGTTTATAGTGCACTAGAGCCAAATTATGGAAAGAGCCCAAATGTCCACCAACTGATTAATGCATAAAGAAGATGTGGTATATATATGCAAGGGAATACACAAGGGAATACTATCAGCGATGAAAAAGAATGAAATCTTGCCATTTGCAACAATGTGGATGGAACTGGAGGGTATTATGCTACACGAAATAAGGCAGTGAAAGATAGATATATGATTTCACTCATATGTGGAATTTGAGAAACTTAGATGACCATAGGGGAAGGGAAGGAAAAACAAGATACAAATAGAGAGGAAGAGACTCTTAAGTTCAGAGAACAAACTGAGGGTTGATGGGGGTGGGGGGTTGGGGGGTTGGGGAATGTGGGTGATAGGCTTTGAGGAGGGCATTTGTTGGGATGAGCACTGGGTGCTGTATATACATAATGAATCATGGGAATCTACTCCTGGAGCTAAGAATACAGTGTATGTTAGCTAACTTGACAGCAAAACAAAGAAACAAATAGATAAATAAATAAATAAATGTGTTTGAGAAAGAATAAATAAAAATAAATAAATAAATAAAATGAAAAAAATTAAGAAATGACCATCAGTGAAGGAATAAATGAAGGAAAAAAGCTTTAATTTTTTATTTCTAATCTAAAAACTTTTTAAAAATATTAATAAATAGAAACAATGATGATAGTATATGGATAAAATGAATGACAACAATATCACAAGGGACAATAGAATTATAGTGTTATTTGAAGGAAGATTTGAGTTATTCAAGATACTTATTGTAAACTCCAATGCAGACCACTAAAAATGATTTTAAAGTATAAATGACACACCAAGAGAAGATAAAATGGAATCATATAAAATGTGCAATTCAAAGCAGATAGAATAAAAACGAATAAATCCAATGAATAAAAAACAGATACAACATGATTGATTTTGTAAAAATTTTATGTATGTATATATGTATGTATGTATGTATGTGTGTGTGTATGCATGTATTTGATTTATATCCAAGTTAGTTAGCATATAGTGGAATGATGATTTCAGGAGTAGATTCCAGTGATTCATCCCCTATGTATAACACCAAGTGCTCATCCCAACAAGTGTCTTTCTTAATGCCCCTTACCCATTTAGCCCATCCCCCATCCCAACCCCTCCAGCAATCCTCAGTTTGTTCTCTGTATTTAAGAGTTTTGTCCTCCTCCTTGTTTTTATATTATTTTTGCTTTCCTTCCCTTATGTTCATCTGTTTTGAATCTTAAATTCCTCATATGAGTGAAGTTATATGACATTTGTCTTTCTATAACTGACTAATTTCGCTTAGCATAATACTCTTTAGTTCCATCCATGTGGTTGCAAATGGCAAGATTTCATTCTTTTTGATTGCCAAGTAATACTCCACTGTATATATATATACCACATCTTCTTTGTTCATTCATCCATCACTGGACATTTGGGCTCTTTCCATACTTTGGCTATTGTTGATAGTGCTGCTATAAACACTGGGGTGCACGTGCCCCTTCGAAACAGCACGCCTGTGTCCCTTGGATAAATACCTAGTAGTGCAATTGCTGGGTCGTAAGGTAGTTCTATTTTAATTTTTTGAGGAACATCCATACTGTTTTCCAGAGTGGCTGCACCAATTTGCATTCCCATCGCAGTGTAAAAAAAAAAAAAGAGGATCCTGTTTCTCTGGATCCTCGCCAACATCTGTTGCTGCCTGAGTTGTTAATTTTAGCCATTCTGACTGCGTGAGGTGGTATCTCATTGTGATTTTAATTTGTATTTCCCTGATGATGAGTGATATTGAGCATTTTTTTTCATGTGTCTGTTAGCTGTCTGGATGTCTTCTTTGGAGAAGTGTCTATTCATGTCTTTTGCCCATTTCCTCACTGGGTTATTTGTTTTACTGGGTGTTGAGTTTGATAAGTTCTTTATAGATTTGGATACTAATCCTTTATCTGATATGTCATTTGCAAATATTTTCTCCCATTCCTTTGGTTTTCTTTTAGTTTTGCTGATTTTTGCCTTTGCTGTGCAGAAGCTTTTTTCATTTTGATGAGGTCCCAATAGTTCATATTTGCTTTTGTTTTTCTTGCCTCCAGAGACATGTTGAGTAAGAAGTTGCTGTTGCTGAAGTGAAAGAGGTTTTTGCCTGCTTTCTTCTCTAGGATTTTGATGGCTTCCTGTCTTTTATTTAGGTCTTTCATCCATTTTGAGTTTTTGTGTGTGTGTACCAGCATGATTGATTTTATCCCAACAAAGGAAATAATCACTAAATTTGAACAGTCTAAACAAACTAAGAGAAAGACATTGTCAACTTGAACACAAAAGAATAAGCCTCAACTATATTCTGTTTCAAAGAAATCCATTTTAAATTCACTCAGGTAGATTAAAAGTAAATGGATGGAATGAAAGGCATCCAAACTGGAGAGTAAGAAGAAAATTGTCTTTGTCTGTAGATGATATGGTCTTATATGTAGAAACCCTTAAAAATTACACACACACACACACACACACACACACACACTTGATAGAATTAATAAATGAAATCAGCAAGAGTAGTAGGATAAAAAGTCAACACACACACAAAACAATGATTTGCTTTTCTGTGTTCTAATAATGAACAATATGAAAAGGAAATTATGAAAATAATTCCAATTGAAAGATTTAATATTATTAAGATGTCAATACTACCCTAAAGGATCTATAGATTATATGCAATTCTTAAAATCCCAATGATGTTGTTTGCAGAAATAGAAAATTGATCCTAAAATTCATGTAGAATCTCAAGGGATCCCGAATAGCCAAGGAAAACATTTTGAAAAAGAAGAGCAAAGCTAGAAGAGTCACACTTCTTGCTTTCAAAAATTACTACAAAGCTACAGTAGTAATACTTGTATAAGCTGGTATAAATATAAATGGAATAAATTAAAGAACTTAGAAATGAACCTTAAATATGTAGTGAAATGATTTTTCACAAGGCTATCAAGGCTATTCAATGGAGTAAAAGGACAGTCTTCAACAAATGGTGCTGGGAAAAATGGTATCCACATGAAAACAAAAACCCAATTGGACCCTTACCTAAATTAACTCAAAATGCATCAAAGACCTAAATGTAAGACCTAAAACTATAAAACTCTCAGAAGAAAACATAGGAAAAAGGTTTATAACATTGGATTTGACAATGGTCTCTTGGGTATAACATAAAGACTCAGACAAAACAAAAAAAAATAGACAAACTGGACCTCATGAAAATTTTTTGAAAAACTATGCATCAAAAGACAATATCGACAGAGTACAAAGATAACCCACAGAATGGGAGAATATATTTGCAACTAATATATATTGTAACAGATTAAGATCTATAATACATAAGAACTCCTAAAACTTAACAAAAAAAACCCTGAAACAACCCAATTCAAAAATGGGCAGAGTACTTGAATAGATATTCTTCCAAAGAAGATTTGTATATAGCTAATAAGTACATAAAAATACCCAAAAATCACTAATCATAAGGGAAATGCAAATCAAAACTACAGTGAGATGCAATCACACATCCATTAGAATGGCTTATTGTAAAAAAAAAAAGTAGAAAACAACAAGTATTGGTGAGAACATAGAGAAATTGGAACACTTGTACACTATTGGTAGTAATGTAAAATGGTTTTGTTACTGTGAAAAACAATATAGTGGTCCCTCAAAAAATGAAAAATAAGATTATGATCCAGCAATTCAACTTCTGGGTATATATCTACAAAGGGTTGAAAGCAGGCTTTCAAAGAGATATGTGTACACCTCTGCTCATAGCAGCATTATTCACTATAGTTGAAATGTGAAAACATAAGCATCCATTAATGGATGGATAAGCAAAATGTGGTATACTATTTTAGTAGCATACTATTTAGTAGCCTTAAAAAAGAGGAGATTCTGACATATGCTACAATGTGGATGAACCTTGGTAACATTATGCTAAGTGAAATAAGCCTGTCACAAAAAGACAAGTAGTGTATGATTCCCCTTACATGAGGTAATTAGAGAGTAGTCAAAATTATAGAGATAAAAGTAGAATGGTGGTTGTCAGGGTCTGGGGAGATGTGAGAATGGAGAGTTATTGGTTAATGGGTATAGAATTTCAGCTTCATAAGATTAAAAGAGTTGTGGAAATGGATGATAACTGCACAACATTATGAATGCATTTATTACTACTGAAGTGTATACTTAAAAATGGTTAAGACAGTAAATTATATGTTATGTATATTTTACCACAATTTTTAAAAATGAGAAGAAATAAAGGGATGGCAAAAGATACTCCATGCTGTCAGTACTCCAAAGAAAGCTATAATACCTATATTAATTTCAAAAAAAGCAAAGTTCAGAACAAGGAATATTATCAGGGAGAAAGAGGGACATTGCATAATGACATGTCATTCTCCAAGAAGACATGTCAATCCTAACAAGGAAGCATCAAAAACATGAGGCAAAAATCATACTACTGAAAAAAAATTAGATGAATCTGCTATTACAGCCAGAGACTATAGCATACTTCTGTTAGTAGTTGATAAACCAAAACAGCAGAAAATCAAGGATATTCGTGATGTAAAGATCACTATCAATCAACCTGACCTATTTAACATGTATAGAATGCTCCATCCAGGAACAGCAGAATACACACTCCTCTTCCATGCACATAGAGCATTTACAAAAATAGATGATATTCTTTGCCACCAAACACTCTTTGAGAAATTTTAAAGGCAAGAAATCATATAATGTATATGCTTGGACAGCAACAAAATCAAACTATACATCAATAACAGAAAGATACCTGAAAAATTCCCAAATATCAGAAATTAAATAAGACACTTCTGAATGACCTGTAGGTCAAAGAAGAATCTCAAGAGAAATATTTTAAATATATTTAACTAAATGAAAATGAAAATACATGTGATAAAAATATGTGTAGTGCATATAAATATTAATTAAAGGGCAATGTACAGCATGAAATATATTAGAAAAGAAGAAAAATCTAAAATGAATAATCTAAGCTTCCTTCTTAATAAGCTAAACAAATAAGACCTAACTAAACCTAAAACAGAAGAAAATAAATAATTTTAAAATGGTGTAAAAAACAATGAAATTGAACATAGGAAATGATAAAAAATTAAACAAAACCAAAGGTGGTCCTTTGAAACAATAAAATTAATAAACTTCTATCCAAGCTGACCATGAAAAGAGAGAGAGGATGCAAAATACCTAAGTTAGGGAGTTGGAAGATGACAGCAGAGTGGGAGGACCCCAGGGTCACCTTATCCCACATATACAATTAGATAACTATCAATCATCCTAAATACTCTACAAATTGACCTTAAGACTGACAGAACACTCTACAACTAAAGGCAGAAAAGAGGCCACATTGAAGAAGGGAGTAAGTGTGAAAGGTTTAGGACAGAAATGCATCATGGCTACTGTGGTGGGGCGGAAGCTGCTGTAGCAGAGAAGGATGAGAAACAGACTAGTACATGGGGAGCACATGAGGAAAAAAGAATCACTATCTCAATTGGCTAGGAAAGTGAGAAGGTCTGAATTTCATGACTTCTGGCAATTAGTGGGGCTTAAAGCCTGAAGTTTTAAAGGTCAGCAAGCATGACTGGGATAGAGTCTGGAGGGCATTACACTGCTCTTGGAGAGAAGGCAGACAAACAACCTGCAAACTTACAGCATGGAAACAGCCATCTCAGGAGCACCTGGAGCAAACAGTGGGGGAGGTTATTTGCTCATTTCAAAGCATGTCCCAGAGAGGCAGCTTTCATGGAGATACCTCTCCAGGAACAAAGGAACTAGCCAGCACCATTTCTCTCCCTTGCCCCTCAGCATAAGCACAAGACAACCTGTGAGTACCAGCACAGCACAGACACTAGCTACCTAACTTGTTTACACGAAGACCAGCCACCACCACCACCACCCCACACACTGGTGGAACTGCCCTTCCCAGTCTGGCTTGTCTCACTCCCAGGGTGGGTGCCCCCTTCCCCAGAAGACTGGCTCAAACCCCTATTCACAGTGCATCTCCAAATGCGGGATTTGCAGAGTCATCATCTCAGTGTTGGTGGCAACAGGTCTCATTTGATGAGCCTACCAGAGCACACCTAGTTAAAATGTGCCACATTCAGACCAAAGTCCAAACAGTGCCCACGACAGGCAAAAAGAGCCTTTGAAGACAACTGGCATGAAGGATAAAGTGGCCAGGACAAAACAACAAAGCTCACACAGCACACATTGGGGACACTTCCAGAAGTGCCAGGCCCTGTGGAACAGAAGACACTATGTGGAAGGGCATTACAGGACGTCTTCAGCATAAGACCAGTAACCTCAAACACGGGAGACTTAGCTGACTTTTCTAACACAGAGATATGGTCACAGAGACTTAGACAAAATGAGAAGAGAGAGGAATTCGTCCCAAATGAAAGAACAGGACAAGACCATGGCCAAAGATCTAAATGAAACAGATATAAGTAACATGCCTCATGGAGTATTTAAAACAATGATTATAAGGATACTCACTGGACTTGAGAAAAGAGTGGAAGACATTATTGAAATCCTTAACACAGAGATAAGGGATAACATAGCAGAGGTAAAGGGCTCAATGAATGAAATGAGAAACATGCTTGACCAGCAGGCTGAAAGAAGCAGAGGAATGAATTAATGACCTAGAAGACAGAGTAATGTAAAGTAATCAAGTTGAACAAAAGAGAGAAATAAGAATTATGGAACATGTCAATAGACTTAAGGAACCCAGTGACTCCAACAAATGTAATAACATTTGTGTTATAAGAGTCCCAGAACAAGAAGAGAGAAAAGAGTGCAGAGAATGTATTTGAAGAAATAATAGCTGAAAACGTCCTTATTCTGGGGAAGGAAACAGATACTCAGATCCAGGAAGGACAGAGAACCCCAACAAAATCAATAAAACCAGATCCACACCAGGACATATTGTAATTAAATTGGCAAGATATAGTGATAAAGAAAAAAAAATTAAGGCAGCAAGATAAAAGAAGACACTAACATATAAGGAAAACCCTGTAAGGCTACCAAAGGATTTTTTTTCAGCAGAAACATTCCAAGCCAGAAGGGAGTGGAATTATATACTCAAAGTGCTGAATAGGAAAAGTCTGCAGCCAAGAATACGCTATCCATCAAAGCTATCATTCAGAATAGAAAGAGATAGAGTTTCCAAGGCAAAAACTATAGGAGTTCATGACCACTAACCAGGCCTGCAATAAATACTAAAAGGGACACTTAGAGTGGTAAGGAGAGATAAAAAGTAACAGTATGAAGGTAGGGAAAAAAAACAGTAAAAATGAATGTTGCTGTAAAAAATCTGTCAAGGAACTCACAAAACAAAATGATGTAAAATATGACAACATATACCTAAAACATGGGGAGGAGAGGAGAAAAGAATGGGCTCAAACTTAAATGACCATCAACTTAATGTAGACTGATATAAGCAGAAGAGGCTATATACAAACATAATGATAACCATATATCACAAAACACAAATAAGTATGCAAAGAATAAAGAGAAATAAAAACAAATATATCTCTAAAGAAAATCAGCAAACCATGAATTAGAGAAAGACAAGAAAGAATCAGAGAAAATATTGAGGAACAACGACAAATCAAATAATAAATGACAATCAATACATATCTATCAATAATTACTTTTAATGTAAATGGAGTAAACACTGCAATCAAAAGACATGGAGTGGCAGAATGGATTGAAAAACAAAGACTATATGCTGCCTACAAGAGACTCATTTTAGACCTAAAGACACCTGTAGATTGAAAATGAGGGGTTAGAGAAACATTTATCATGCAAATGGATGTCAAAAGAAAGCCGAGTAGCAATACTTATACCAGACACAATAGACTTTATTTTTTTTCTTTCTTTTTTTTATTTTTATTCTTTACATTTTTTTATTTTTTAATATGAAATTTACTGTCAAATTGGTTTCCATACAACACCCAGTGCTCATCCCAAAAGGTGCCCTCCTCAATACCCATCATACACCCTCCCCTCCCTCCCACCCCCCATCAACCTTCAGATTGTTCTCAGTCTTAAAGAGTCTCTTATGTTTTGGCTCCCTCCCTCTCAAAATTTTTTTCCTTCCCCTCCCCCATGGTCTTCTGTTAAGTTTCTCAGGATCCACGTAAGAGTGAAAACATATGGTATCTGTCTTTCTCTGTATGACTTATTTCACTTAGCATAACACTCTCCAGTTCCATCCATGTTGCTACAAAAGGCCATATTTCATTCTTTCTCATTCCCATGTAGTACTCCATTGTGTATATAAACCACAATTTCTTTATCTATTCATCAGTTGATGGACATTCATCAGTTGATGGATTTAGGCTCTTTCCATAATTTGGCTATCATTGAAAGCAGACACAATAGACTTTAAAACAAAGACTGTAACAAGAGAAAAAATAAGGGCACTGCATAATAATAAAAGGGGACAGTCCAGAAGAACAAATGTCTATAAAATGTCTATACTACCCAAAGCAATCTACATATTCAATACAGTCTCTATCAAAATACCAACAGCATCTTCCACAGAACTGGAAGAAACAAAACCACAAAAAGATCCCGAATAGTCAAAGCAATCTAGAAAACCAAAGGCAAAGCTAGAGGCATCACAATTCCAGATGTCAAATTATATTACAAAACTATAATAATGAAAAACATATGGTACTGGCACAAAAACAGACACAGATCAATGGAACAGAATGGAAAACCCAGAAATAAACTCACAACTATATGGTTAATCAATCTTAAACAAAGCAGGAAAAAATATTCAATGGGAAAAAGACAGTGTCTTCGACAAATGGTGTTGGGATAACATGCAAAAGAGTGAAACTGGACCACTTTATTACACCATACACAAAAACAAAATAAAAATGGATTAAAGGGGTGCCTGGGTGGTTCAGACAGTTAAGTGGCTGACTCTTGATTTCAGCTCAGGTCATGACCTCATCGTTCATGGGATTGAAGCCTGTGTCGGGCTCTGTGTTGACACTGTGGAGCCTGCTTAGGATTCTCTCTCTCCCTCTCTCTCCCTCTCTCTTCCCCGCTCCCCCGATTGTTCTCTCTCTCTCTCTCTCCCCCTCCCTCAAGAAAATTAAAAAAATAATAAAACATGGGCAGAAGACATGAGCAGACATTTCTCCTAAGAAGATATACAGATGGCCAACAGACACATGAAAAGATGTTCATCATCACCTACCAGAAGGGAAATGCAAATCAAAGATACAATGAGATATCACCTCACACTTGTCAGAATGGCTAAAATCAACAATACAAAAACAATAAGTATTGATAAGGATGTGGAGAAAAGAGAACCCTCTTTTACTGTTGGTGGGAATGCAAACTGATGCAGACACTCTCAAAAACAGCATGGAGGTTCCTAAAAAAATTAAAAGTATAACTACCCTATGATCCAGCAATCACACTACTGGGTATTTACCCAAAGACTGCAGAAACACTAATTTAAAGGGATACATGCACCCTATGTTTATAGCAGTATTATCTACAATAGCTAAGATATGGAAGCAGACCACGTGTCCATCAACTGGTGAATGGATTAAGAAGAGGTGGTATATGTATATACAATGGAATATTACTCATCCATAAAAAAGAATGAAATCTTGCCATTTGCAACAACATGGATGGAGCTAAAAGTATAATGCTAAGCAAAATAAGTCAGTGAAAACAAGACAAATACCATATTTAATTTACATGTGGAATTTAAGAAACAAAACAAATGAGCAAAGGGGAAAAAGAGAGAAACAAATCAAGAAACAGACTATTATAGAGAACAAACTGAGGTGTACCAGAGGGAATGTGTGTGGGAGGTTGGGTTAAATACGTGAAGGGGTTAAGGAGTGCACTTGTCATGATGAGCATAAGGTTATGTATGGAATTGTTTAATTACTATATTGTATACACGAAACTAATAAAACACTGCATGTTAAAAAAATAAGTGCCTGTGTCACACATTTCTCAATATTGGCAGTGAGATCTCTTGACTCTTGATTTTCTACATAAAGTTTCCTTTAAAAGTAAAAAAAAAATCCCTATGTTAGGAATAAAGGAGGCATATTCACTACTGATTTTCTAGACATTAAAATGATAACAAGGATGCTATGAACAACTGTATGTCCACAAATGTGATATGTTTGATAAAATAGACCAATTCCTTGAAAGAAACTATTATGAAAATTCAATCAAGGATATATAGATCATCTAATTAGTCTTATATCTATGAAATAAATTGGATAAGTAATTTAGAAGTTTTTTTTGATAGATGAAAATATCTGGCCTAGATGGTTTTACTGGGGAATTCTAACAAATATTTAAGAGTAAAATATTACAAATTCTATACAATTTCTTTCAGAAAATATTTATTTTTTGATATGATATTGATCTCTAATTTTTCATCAGCATAATTGTTAAAAATAAAGAGAAGCTATAGGTCTCACCACATGGAGAGACCAAACACCCACGTCCACATCCAAGTGCTCTGGAGACTATCTCCAGCATATTCTTATGCCAGACATATGCCTTTTATTCATCTGTACCATTGCTCTTCCTACACTGTATTTACTTATCTGGCCCTATATCTGTTTCAGTAAGGTTCTTGAAAGCAGGGTCTCTTGTCTCATGTGTCTTTGTCTCATGGCATCTTACACAGTATACAATTTTGGTATATGTTTGGTGTTTAACCAGTTGTCTTGGAATGCACATGTGTGTTGTTGATCTTGTAAGTACTGGATGACTTCTGGATTATGTGCAAGTAATTCTGCTCTCCCACCCTCACCATTTAAATAGAAGACAAAATATCAGAAAGCAACAGTACAAGAAGGGTAGTTGAATATGTTTTATCTTTATCTCACATAATGATGTGTTTTTTAAAAGCGTAGTAAAGTCCTTCTATGAGACTGTGAAAAGTGATGGAAGTGTTCCAAAAGAATATAATGATAGCCAAGCTCACAATAGAGGTTGGCAAGATTGTCCCAGGGATTATTATGATACCCTGCCATCAGAGGGCAAAAAAGCAAAACCAATGATCTGATAAGGACAGATTGAAGAGGAAAGACATGAAACATTTCTATAAACATTGTCTTGAACAATGGGACTCATTAGATCAAGTGGTGATGAAAAAGCAGAATTCTACTAGAATTAACCAAATCTAAAAAGTTAAGTGACAGTTATTCATTTATACTTTCTTACAGTAAATGTTTACTGGGTACCTCCTCTGTTCCAGTTATATAATAATTATATGTAAGGTACAAATTTATCTGAATGGGCTCAAGAGCATATTAGACACTGCAGGAAAAAAAAGTAAATTTGAATACATGAAATAGAAAAAATCCAACGTGCAATAATAGCCTTACTTTGTACTCCCCCCCCCCCAAAAAAAAACTCCAGGATATTTGAAGGACTCAAAAATGTCCAGCACGCAAAGTAAAATTCACAATGCATGGCATCCTATCAAACCAGGCATGCAAACGTACAAGAAAATACTACCCTATCATGAGGTGGGAAATTAGTCTATTGGAAGTGAACCCAAACTGACAAAAATATTAAAACTAGTAGACAAGGACATTTAAAGTACTATAGTTATATTCCATAAATTTCAAAAATTTATTTGAATCATAGAAGACATAGGAAAACACCAAAATTGGACATCAAGAGATGAAGACTACTATATGTGAGATGAAAAATAACATAAAAAAATAAATGGACAAAATGATCAGATTAGATCATAGAGAAGAAAAGAATAATAAGCTCAAAGACATAGCAATAAACTATAAAACTATAAAACAGAAATAAATAAGAGGTAAAACAATGATCAGATTACCTGGAAGCTGCAGAACAACTTCAGATTTCCTAACATATGTGTAATTAGGATCCCTGAAGGAGGGGGCATAAAAATAATGGCCAAACGTGTCCAAAGTTTGTTGAAAATTATATACTCACAGACATAGGAGGCTTGACAAAGTCCAGTTACAAGAAACATGAAGAAAACTATCAGTTCTCATCAAAATCAAATTGCTCAAGAGCGCTTGTAGAGAAATCTTTAAGAACTATGAGAACAAAGTCATAGTACATTAAGAGAAACACAGATAAGGATGGCAGCAAATTACCTGTGAAAATAATGCAGTTGGAAAGAGAGGGAAACAACGTCATAGAGCAATGAAACAAAATGTTCATATATGAAATCTACACTAGGAAAATAAGAGCTTTCAAAATGGAAAGGAGAATAATATCTTTTTCTACATTCAAAATCTCCCAATAATTTATCACCAGAAGACTACCAAAAAAAAAAAAAATTAAAGAAAGTCCTCAGGCAAAGCAAAATGGTACCAGATGGAAAAATGGATCTATTCAAGGAATAAAGACACAAGAAATGGTAAATACATCAGATTTTTCTACTTTTTAAAATATCTTTCAAATACTGTTGACTGTTTTTAAAATAACAATGCTTGTACTGTTTATAACATATGTATGACAACAATAACAAAGACCAGTAGAGGAGAAATAAAGTATACTACTGTAATGTTGTTATTACATTTGTGAAGTTTATGTCACCTGAAGGTAGACAGTGATAACATAAAAATGTATACTAGAAACCCTAAAACAACCAGCAAATTATAAAACATTGGAGGAGACATTTGATAAGGAGGTATGAGGGTTTGGGGCCATGGAAGATGTTACCTGAGATGGGCCCAATAGTTGACAGGGGTCAACATGATGAATGAGTCTATTTCCATTTGCAAGGCTGGGATCACCGTAGGGAATAAGTTCAGCTGCAATTCTAATGTCAGGGATTAGTCCAGTTTCTGGGCTGGACCATCAGGCCCTAACAGACTTGGTTGACAGTGGGACCATGGACCACAATCTGTTTATAATAATTTTGGGCTGAATTTAGGACCTTAAGACATAATGTTTTGTTAGTCACAAAGTCAGAAATGTATAAATATAGTTCGACAAAGATAAATGTAATTGAATAAATGAGCCAAAAAATCCACCAGGCTACTGTTTTATCATCACATTGTGGATATAATAGTAATCCTCACATGAAGCTTTCCATTGCCCTTTCTTTAATGGTCTGGCATATACTTTAAGAGGCAACATCTGGGCAGTGGGACGTTAATCCAAAAGGGTTAACAGTATGACATGTCACAAGTATATGTGTGGCCTCCTGTGCAGTATGACTCCTTTGTGATTTTCAAATAGCCAGTAACGACTACTTTAAACACTACGAAATGTTGCCAGTGAAGTGGGAATGAAATTACTGTTCCTTCTAGTGGTTGGCTGTAGCAGTGTTGTTGAAAAGGCCAAGCATTGGTGGCAGCATGGCCAAAATATAGTCCAGTAACTTTTCTATTTCCAGGTGAGGCCCTCCCAATAACCTGCAGTTTCCCAGGCCCAGGTTATTTCCCAAAGTAGGCATACTCAGGCTGTGATAAGCCAGAAGGTCACACAAAAACATGCATGTTATGTGGATGATAGAACCTGATGCACTGGAGAGCCACTGACCACATGGGCATAGTGGGGACTTGTTGCAGTTTCCATATCAGAAACTATCCTATCTATGAGGCAGAGCATGCATTCCTTACTGGATGAAGATTCTGAGCAATGGCAATTTTAATCATTTTAGACTGTTTCTGCTATCCACACTGCTCTTGGTGTGGGTCCTGGATATGTGATCTCTACTTTGTGAGTGACCTCATCATTGAGACTATTAAACATACCCAGAAAATGTTGACAAAGCTTGTGATTTAGGCATATCATCATCACCATCATTATTTTTTTCTCCTTCTTCTTCGCCTTCATGCCAGAATAGCTCTAAAAGATACCCAGAGGGGCATTTATTTAATAGTGGGTAGAACAAAACAATTCATCCCTGATATACTTTCCATATCAATTTGGATGGGGAAAGAACAAAAAGGGGATGGATGAAAGAGGAGAAGAGTCAGGGAAGAATGCCTAGTTTAATGTGTCCTTCATAGATCCTGATAAACCAAGTGACACCATGGAAGACAAGGAAAGACAATTGAGGCACTTTCAGAGCATTTTGGTGTGGTGTAGGAGGCCCCAAAGGTGGTAATTAGTATAATGAGGGCAAGTGGAAGGATAAATACACATGAATAGTATCATATGTTTTTCTTTACTATTTCAGTGAATTTTGTTTAAACAAGTCATTGTGATACTCTAAGACTGGCAGCCTTGGGTCGATAGAGAAGATGAAAGTTCTATTGAATGCCTTGTTCAAGGGCCCAGTGTTGTGAATTTTGAAAACTAAAGTTAGGGCATTTAATATTGTCAATAATATCTGGAATTCAAAAGGAAATGAGGAGTGCTTTAATTAGGCCTTGTTATAGCATGTCTAGTGAGGTTGATGAGTGAGATACCAGTGTATGTGTTCACTATGATCAAGACATAGCGGCAACAGTGAGGAGGTACAGAGACCCAATAAAATCAATTTGCCAGAAACTATAATAGAAGGGTCTACATGATGTGGCACACCAGTGATTATATCACTAATATCAGGTGTTCCTGAAAACAGTGAATTAGGGTGTCACCATGTGGGCAAGAGAAGAGGAGAGAGATGCTCTTTCCATTCAGCTCAAGCCTCAAAAGCAGAAGATAGTCTATGACCTGTTTTATGGGCCACTGGGTCAAATTAAGAAAATGGGATCTGAGGAGGATTGGCCCTAGTCTCTAAAATGTGTGCTAATCTATCAGCTAGAGGATGAGATTGCACACCAGCCGAATAATCCTTGGTGTGGGTAGAGATCTATCACCTTATATGTTTCTTTTCATCTTTTAAAGGAAAAATGCTCCCATGAGAAATAACTGCCTGGTGTTGGCTTCACATGGAATCTAACTGGGACTGGCTCTGGTCTTCCCCACCCCCAATGGAATGCTCAGAATAATGATATACTGATTGGACTATACCAAATATACTTAATAAGTCCTCACACCATCATGTACCCTAATTCATGAAGGCATGCTCATTATTTACTTCACCAAGAAGAGCAAGGAAAAGACCACAAGCTGTGCCCATGAATGTTAAAGTGGGTGGACAACATAGTTGTGTACACCTATTTCCATTAGTCTAGTGGATCCCAGAATAAATTACTAATTTGAAGAATAGAAGATATATCAGCCAAGTTCATCTAGGCAGAAGTTGAGGTTAATTTAAAGCCAGCATTATATAAGCAAAGGAACCAATCAGTATCCTTTCATCTACTAATTGCTCAAAATTTTTAAATTTTTTTTGAATTTCCATTCAAATTAAACCTAGACCTCTATTCCAGTTCACTCTTCCTTAAAATGTTTATGTTTGGATGGTTATACTATATGCTTCAGGGAGATTTTCTCTACTCAGCTGATGTTGGTAAACTCTTATTTTAGTTTCATGAGGCCGCTGTAACAAATCACCACAAACGTAGTGGCTTACCACAACAACAAATTATATTTTCACAGTTTTGAGGCAAGAACTCTGAAATAAGTTTCACTGGGCTGAACTCAAGGTGTCTACAGGATTGTGCTCCTTTCAGAGGCTCTAGCAGGCAATCTCTTCTTTCAGTTTGTGGTGGCTACTTGCATTCCTTGGCTTGTGGCCTCTGTGATCACACTGCGTTCTCTTCTTCTATATGAAATCTCCCTAGGCTCCCTATTACAGGGATGCCTGTGATTACATTTAGGGCCCACTTGGGTGATCCAGCACAGTTTCCAAATCTCAAGATCCTTAACTTAATTGCATCTTCAAAGTCATTGCCATGTAAGGTAACATTCAAGGTTCAGCAAAAGGATGTGTACATCTTGGGAGGACCTTATCAGCCTACCACAAATTCTTCCCCCAGGGAGTCCCAATCAATATCATTAGAATTAGGAGAATCCTTTATGCTTTCTAGCTTACTAGCTTTAGAGACCTTGGGCCTCAGCCAACAGCAGAGTGCAGAGTATCCCTTTGGCATGTTGATACGCTTCAGCACTTAAGAGAACCCACCCAGATTCACTGTCTTACAATTAATTAGTAGGATCTTGGTATCTTCTGGCCTAGTAAGAAGTTTGGGGATAAGGCATTCAGGTCCCTTTTTATAAAGGACACAATGGGTGTTTTCTCTTTCAACCTACAACGCTGAGGATCAGGATGTGTGTGAAAGAAGCATAAGGCAGCACCATCATCAGAGGGATTTAAGGGTCCTAGTAAGCTGTCTATAATACAGAGCTCAGCATGGCTACTCTCCCCCCTCTTTTCCATCTTTGTATTTTTTAATTCTCTAACAACTGCTTTTTAATGAGCAACCACCTGATGCACTTGTATATTGCACAGGGTATAAGTCTTTCTTTTGAGCTCTATAGAACAGAGGCCAAGACCTTGTTAGAGACACACAACCCACCAGTCACAGGGTTAGAGTCTTTCCCCTGAGCCTAACATCAGCTACGGTTCATACTTTCAAAGACACAAACAGGGAATTTAAAGAAACCATCATGAATGTATTAAGAGCTCTAATGGAAAAAAAAAAAACACAACATGCAAGATCAAATGGTATTGTAAGCAGAAGGATGGAAACCGTGAGAAAGAGTCAAACGTAAATGCTGAAAAGTAAAAATGCTAAAAGGTATGAAAAATGCCTTTGATGTATACTGGACACAGCTGATGAAATAATTAGTGTGCTTGAAGAGCACTGGGTGTTGTATGGAAGCCAATTTGACAATAAATTATATTAAAAAAAGAAGATATGTCCTTAGAAACTTTGCAAACTAACTGAAATACGAAGAAAAAATATTTAAGAAGTAACATACCATTGAAATATTGTAGGATAAATTGAAAACGAGCAACACAAACATAATTGGAACACCAAGAGCAGAAGAAAAAGAAAATGGAGCAAAGAAATATTTGATGTAATGATGGCTGAGAATATTCCAAAGTTAATGACAGACACCAAAACATGGACCCAGGAAGCTCAGAGAACACCAAGCAGTATAAATGTGAAACAAAACAAAACAGAACAAAAAGCAGAATGTTATATTCAGGCTGCAAAAACAAACAAACAAACAAACAAACAAACCAGACAATGAATGAAATCTTGAAAGAAGCCAGGAGAGGCAGGGAAATGTCATTAGGTATAGAGGAACAATGATAAGAATCACACTGGGCTTCTGGTCAGAAACCATGTAAACAAGAAGAGAGTGGAGTGACATAGTTAAAATGCTGAAAGAAAGAAAAATCCAGCAATTGAAATTGTTCTTTAAAAATGAAAACAAAATAAAAACTTCCCCAGATAAACCCAAACTGTGGGAATTCAATGACAGCAGATTTATCGTGCACAACATGTTAAAAGAAGTTCCTCAGAGAGAAGGAAAATAGTAAAGGTCAAAAACTCAGATCTACATAACGGAAGGAAGAACATGGAAAAAGGAATCAATGAAAGTGAAAGAAATTCATTGATTGTTCTTATTCTTAGCTCATCTAAGAGCTAACTGATCATTTAAAGTAATAATAGCAATGCATTCAACGATTATAGCATACTGATAAGCGGAGTAAATGACAGCATTGCCATGAGGGACCAGAGGGAGAAATCAGGAAAAACTCTGGGAAATAGGGAAAATCAGAGAAACTGTGTTAAAGGTACCTGCATCATGCATGAAGCAGCATAGTATTAATTGAAGATAGACTTTGATCAGGTGTTACAAATTCTGAGGTAATCATTTAAAACAATTTTAAAGCATAGGGGCACCTGGGTGGCCCAGTCGGTTAAGCATCTGACTCTTGATCTCAGCTCAGGTCTTGATCTCAGGGTCATGAGTTCAAGCCCCATGCTGGGCTTTGTGCTGAGCATGAAGCCTACTTAAAAAGTCAATTAAAAATTGTTAACACATAATTGATATGCTAAAGAAGGAGATCAAATGGAATCATATAAAATGCTCAGTTGATCCCAGAGAAGGCAGTAAAAGAGGGGGAGGAAAAAAAAGAAAGGACAAGTGAAAAGAATAGAAAACAGTTACATATGTAATAGATATTACTCTATGTGAATAACCATGTGAAATGTGAATGGTAAATACACTAATTCAAAGGCATATAGTCAGAGTGGATAAAAATACAAGACCCAACTCTATGTTGTCTAAAAGAAACAGAATTTATACATAAAGGAAAGAAGAAAAGTCCCAGATCAATGATGTCATATTCCACTTTGGGAAAGGAGGGAAAATTCAGGGGGACCTGGGTGGGTCAGTCAGTTAAGCGTCTGACTTTTGATTTTGGCTCAGGTCATGATCTCACGGTTTGCTAGATGGAGCCCTGCATCGGGCTCTGAGATGACAGCCTGGTGCCTGCTTGGGATTATCACTCTCCTCTCTCTCTGCCCTCCCCCATTCTCTCTTCCTCTCTCTCAAAATAAATAAGTAAACATTAAAAAAAAAAGGAGGGAAAATTCAAACCAAGGTAAAGCCAAAGCCAAACCAAAGTAAAGAAAGGGAATAGTAAATATCAGAGCAGAAAATAGGAAAACAATAGAGAAAATCAGTGAAATAAAAGCTATTTACTTTGAGAAAATTAATAAACCTAATAAGCCTTTAGGTTGACTGTTCAGGGAAAAGAGAGAGAAGACACAAATTACCAATATCACAATGAAGCAGATGACATCAAGACAGAACCTACAGATATTAAAATGGTAATAAGGAAATATTGTGAAAAAACTCTATGCCAGTAAATTTGACATCTTGGATAAAATGTACAGATTTCTTGAATCATACACACTACCAAAGTTCATTCAATAAAAAATACATAATCTGAAAAGTCTTGTATTTACTAAGGGAACTGAATTATAATTACAAATATTCCCACAAAGAAAACAGCAGATAGGCCCACTGGTGAAATGCCCCAAACCCTGAAGGAACAAATAGTACCAAGGTAACATAAGTCCTTTCAGATAACTTCATTGTAATGTTCATACTCATTCTATCCATGCCAGCATCACTCTGACACCAAAATCCAGAAAAAAAGACATTAAAAGAAAGAAAAAGTATAGACCAACATCAGTCATGGACAAGATGGAAAATTACTAAGCAATATGTTAACAAATAAAATCTAAACAATATATCTTTTAAAAATAACACATCATTAGCAAATGGGGTTTGTCCTAGGAATATGAGGTTCACCTGTCTTTCAAAAATCAGACAATGCAATTCACTATGTTAACAAACTAAAATCAGAGAAACCATATGATCATCTCAACAGAGCATTTACACAATCCAACACCATTCCATGATTAAAGCTGTCACCAAACTGGGAAGAGAAAGGAGCTCACTCAACCAGACACTGGACACTTATAAATATCCTATAGCTAACATCATACTTAACAGTGAAAGACTGAATTATTCCCTCCTGAGATCAGGCACAAGACTGATGTCCACACTCACCACTTCTATGAAGGGTCTTGCCAGGGAAAAAAGGCAGAAAAGACAAAAGGCACCCAGATTGGAAGGGAAGAAATAAAACGATCTCTCTTTGAAGATGTCATGGCCTGATACATGTAAAATCTTAAGGAACACACACACACACACACACACACACACACACACACGGGTAACTAGACTCAGAGTTTAGCCAGGTTGCAGGACATGATACAGCATCAACATGCAAAAGTCAGTTGTATTTGTATATAATGTAACAAGTGGTGAAAAATTGAAATACATTTTCAACTACGTCAGAAAGTGTTGAACTGTGAAATACTTAGGGATGAAACTACTGTTGAGAGAAATTAAAGGAAACACAAGTAAATGGAAAGATATTTCGTGTTCATTGCGTCAGGAAATGCAATGTAATTAACATGCCTGTTCTCTCCAAATTCATCTATAGAATCAACACAATGCCATTCAAAATCCCAGAAGGAATTTTGTGTAGAAATTGACAATAATATTCTAAATTTCATATGGGATTACAAAGGATGTACGACAGCCAATATAACCTTAGAAAAGAAGAACAAAGATGTAAAGTTAACACTACCTTATTTCAAGACTTACTACCAAGTAACAGTTATCAAAAAACTGTGATATTGGCGTAAAGAAAGACAAATGGGTCATTAGAACAGAAGAGATGATGCAGAAATAAACCCACCCATGTAAGGACAACTAATTTTTGGCATAGACACAAAGGCAATTCAGTGTAGAAAGTATCATGGTTCAAGAAGTGGTGCTAGCACAATCAGATATTTCTATTCCCCAGATGTGGGCATTGATCAATACCTCATACTATATATGGGCAAAAAGTGACTCAAAATGGATCACAAACCTAAATGTAAGCTTACGAAAATTCCAGAAGAAAACAAACAGAAATCTCTTCTGACCTTGGGTTAGGCCAAGCTTTCTTAGGTACAACATAAATCTGATCAAGGGCTGTTATCCAGAATATAAAGAGAGAACTTTTGAAACTCAATATGAAGGAAAAAAAACAACCAAGCTAGATGTGGGCAAAAGATTAGAACAGATGGTTCACTAAAGAAGATACGTGGATGGGAAATAAGCACAGGAATGCATGTTCAACACCACAGGCCATTAAGAAGATTCAACTAAAAACCAAATTTTGATGCCGCATTTAAAAGAATCTCCATGAAGAGCAATACCTATATCGAACAAAACTGGACTTTAAAACAAAGACTGTAGCAAGAGACAAAGAAAGAGGTTATATAATAATAAAAGGCACAATCCAACAAGAAGATATAACTATTGTAAATATTTATGCATCCAACGTGGGAGAGCACCCAAATACATAAAACAGTCAATAACAAACATAAAGGAACTAATGGATATAGTAGGGGATGTTAACACCACACTGACATCAATGGACACATCATCTAAGCAGAAAATCAACAAGGAAACAATGGCTTTGAATGGCACACTGAAACAGATGGATTCAACAAATATATTCAGAAAATTCCATCCTAAAGCAGCAGAATACACATTCTTTTCAAGTGCACGTGGAACATTCTCCAGAATAGATCACATATTAAGCCACAAAACTAGCCTCAACAAATTCAAGATGATCAAAGTTATAACATGCATCTTTTCTGACCACAAACTTTGAAATGAGAAGTCAGCCACAAGAAAAAAATCTGAAAAGACCACAAACACATGGAGGCTAAATAACATGCTACTAAACAATGAATGGGTGAACCAGGAAATCAAAGGAGAAATCCAAAAGTACATGGGAACAAATGAAAATGAAAACACAATGGTCCAAAACCTTTGGGATGCAGCAGAAATGGTCCCAACTGGGAAGTTTCTAGCAACACGGGCCTACATCAAGAAGCAAGAAAACTTTCAAATAAACAACCTAACCTTACACCAAAAACAAAGAACAAAGAAAACCCCAAACCATCAAAGGGGAGGAAATAATAAAGATTAGAGCAGAATAAAAAAAACATACAGAAACAAACAAACAAACAAACCAATCAAAACAAGGAAAGAAAAAGGAACAGGTCTATGAAAGCAGGATCTGGTTCTTTGAAAAACTCCATAAAATTGATAAACCTCTAGCCACACTTATCAAGAAAAAAAGAGAAAGGACAGAAACAAAATCACAAATAAGACAGGAGAAATAACAACCCACACCTCAGAAATACAATCATAAGAGA
This sequence comes from Acinonyx jubatus, assembly GCF_027475565.1. Taxonomy (NCBI): domain Eukaryota; kingdom Metazoa; phylum Chordata; class Mammalia; order Carnivora; family Felidae; genus Acinonyx; species Acinonyx jubatus. Next base: position 57,985,282 of record NC_069389.1, on the reverse strand, counting down.
ATATTATGAAAAACTATATGCCAACAAATTGGACATTCTAGAAGAAATGGATGAATTCCTAGAAACATATAAACTACCAAAACTGAGATAGGAGGAAAGAGAAAATTTGAACAGACCGGTAACCAGCAAAGAAATTGAATCAGTAATCAAAAAACTCCCAACGAACAAAAGTCCAAGATCAGACGGCTTCACAGGCCAACTTTATCAAACATTTAAAGAAAAGTTAATTTCTGTCCTTCCTAAACTATTCCTAAAAATAGAAAAGGAAGGGAAATTTCCTAATTCATTCTTTGAGGCCAGAATTATCCTGATTCAAAAACTGATAAAGGCACTGCTAAAAAAGAGAACTAGCAGCCAATATCCTTGATGAGCATAGATGCAAAATTTCTCAATGAAATATTAGCAAACCAAATTCAACAATGCATTTAAAAAATCATCCACCATGATCAAGTGGGACTTATTCCTGGGTTGCAAGTGTGGTTCAGCGTTCGGAAATCAATCGGTGTGATATAGCACATCAATAAGAGAAAGGATAAGAACCATATGATCCTTTCAACAGAAGCAGAAAAAAACAATTTGCCAAAGTTCAACATCCATTAGTGATGAAAACCCTCAAAAAATAGGTTTGCCTCTGCAAACATACCTTAACATAATAAAGGCCATCTATGAAAGGCCTACAGCTAATATCATCCTTCATGGGGAAAACCTGAGAGCTTTTCCCTGAAGGCCAGGAAGAAGACAAGGATGTCCACTCTCACCACTTTTGTTCAACATAGTACTGGAAATGCTGGCCACAGCAATCAGATTGGGAAAACAAATAAAAGACATCCAAATCGGTAAGGAAAAAGTCAAACTTTCACCATTTGCACATGACATGATACTATATACAGAAAAACCTAAAAACTCCACCAAAAAATGGCTAGAACTGATAAATGAATTAAGTAAACTCTCAGGATACAAAATCAACATACAGAAATCTGTTGCATTTCTATACACCAATAATGAAGCATCAGAAAGAGACATTAAGAAAACAATCCCATTTACAATTACACCCCAAATAATAAGATACCTAGGAATAAACCTAGTCAAAGAGGTGAAAGACCGGTACTCTAAAAACTACAAAACACTGATGAAAGAAATTGAAGATGACACAAACAAATGGAAGGGCGTACCATGCTCATGGATCGGAAGAACAAATATTGTTAAAATGTCTATAGTACCCATAGGAATCTACACATTTAATGCAATCGCTATGAAAATACCAATCATGTTTTCCGCAGAACTGGAACAAACAATCCTAAAATTTGTGTGGAAACACAAAAGATCCTGAATAGCCAAAGCGACCTTGAAAAAGAAAAGCAAAGGTGGAGGCATCACAATTACGGACTTCAAGTTATATTACAAAGCTGTAGAGATCAAAAACGGTATGGGACTGGCACAAAAATAGACACACAGATCAATGGAACAGAATAAATAAACCAGAAATGAACCTACAACCAACTGGTCGATCTTTGACAGAACAGGAAAGATTATCTGGTGGGAAAAAGAATGTCTCTCCAACAAATGGTGTGGGGAAAAGCAGACAGCAACATGCAAAAGGATGAAACCGGACCACTTTCTTACACCACATGCAAAAATAAATTCAAAATGGATCAATGACCTAACTGTGAGACCCCAAACCATAAAAAATGTGCTGGGACAGAACACAGCCATAACTTCTCTGAAACTGTCTCTAGCAACATCTTTTTAGATATGTCTCCAGAGGCAAGGGAAACAAAACCAAAAATAAACTACTGGGACTACATCAAAATGAAAAGGTTCTGCCAGTGAAAGAAACAATCAACAAAACTAAAAGACAACCTATGGAATGGGAGAAGATATTTGCCAGTGGCATATCCAATAGAGGGCTAGTGTCCAAAATATATAAAGAAATTTTAAAATAAAATCCCCAAAAGCAAATAACCCAATTAAAAAAATGGGCAAAAGACACGAACAGACTTTTCTCTACAGAAGACATGCAAATGGCCAAAAGACACGTGAAAAGATGCTCACCATCACTTATCATCAGAAAATGCAAACCAAAACTACAAGGAGATATCACCTCACATTGGTCAGAGTGGCTAAAATCAACAACACAAGAAACAACAGTTGTTGGAGAGGATATGGAAAAAAGGAAGCCTCGTGTACTGTTGGTGGGACTGCAAACTGGTGCAGCCACTGTGGAAACCAGTATGGAGGTTCTTCAAAACATTAAAAATAGGACTACCCTATGATCCTGCAATCGCCCTGCTGGGTATTTACTCAAAGAATACAGAAACACTAATTCAAAGGGATACATGCATCCTTATGTTTATAGCAGCATTATTTACAATAGCAAGATATGGAAGCAGCCCAAGTGTCCATCAAACGATAAATGGGTAAAGAAGAGGTGGTATGTATGTATGTGTATATATGTACACACACACACACACACACACACACACACACACACACACTGGATTATTACTCAGCCATAGAAAAGAATGAAATCTTGCCATTTGCAATGACATGGATGGAGCTAAAGACTGTAATGCTAAGCAAAGTAAGTCAGTCAGTAAGACACCCTATGGTTTCACTCATATGGAATTTAAGAAACAAAACAAACAAGCAAGGTGAAAGTAAGAGGGAGAGAGAGGAAGACAAAGAGAGAGAGAGGCTACTAATTACAGAGAACAATGAATGATCTGATAGTTACCAGAGGGGGGCTAGGATGGGGGGATGGGTTAAATAGGTGATGGGAATTCAGGAGTACACTTATGATGAGCACTGGGTGTTGTATGGAAGCACAGAATCACTAAATTGTACACCTGAAACTAGTATTATATTGTATGTTAACTAATTGGAATTTAAATAAAAATTTAAAAAACAAAATAAAAATAAAAAGTAAAACATCAAACAAACATAAACGGAAAGAGCCTCATTGACCTGTGGGACATTATCGATTCACCAAACCTACATATAATTCGTGCCCCTGAATAATAAAAAGGGAGCAACGGACAGGAAAACATTTGAAGATACAATGGTAGAAAATGTTCCAAATATGAGGCAAAACAAAACCTCACAGCTCCAAGATGGTCTTTGAATTTAAGACCCACCAGAAACCAATTGCCTTGAAAATAAAAATAAAGAGAAATTCTTAAAAGCAGGCTGAGAAAAATTAAGGCACATCACAGAAAAGGGAGCAAAGGTAAAAATGACATCTGTCTGCAAAAATAAAACATGGAATGATCAGGGCATTGCTGCATAAATTTGTTTGTCATTAATGCAGACTTTAACACAATAGAATTAACTTGATCTGCATGTGCTAACCTGTTCTGTGAACGTAGAAAGTTGCAGAAAATTGTGAAATGTATGATGCCACTTTGACCAAAAAAAAAAAAAAAAAAAAAAAGGAAATAAAAAGAAAACTACTCTGGAAAATGTCAACCTGTTTCTATACATTTGTATGAGCCTGGTTTTATAGATTTTTATGAGCTTGAGAGAAATGTAAAGAGAAAAAACAAAAACAGACAATATTGTTTTGTGTAACCCCAGAGTCTGGGATTGGTGGAGGTTGTTTCTGGAAGCGGATGAATTGCCAACCGCTATTCATATATAAACTGCTCCACCTGTTTTAACAGCATATTTGTGTATATATATGCTGTTTTTGGGTATATTTGTGGTTCTGATAAACCAAAAGGAAGACATGTAGTGAAGAATAACACAGTGGTCACCAGTAGCAATTCTGGAATGAGACTGTCTTTCTTTGAATCAAATCCCAGACTCCCTTACATGCTGTGAGACCTTGGCAGGTTATTTAAATACTTGCTACCAAAGTTTTCCCAGGTGTAAAATGAAGATTATAATAACACCCATGTCATAAGTTGTTATAAGATTAAATTGTTTAATGATCAATTGCCTGGCAGCCATTTAGTGTGTGTGTGTGTGTGTGTGTGAGAGAGAGAGAGAGAGAGAGAGAGAGAGAGAGAGAGAGAGACAGAGAGACAGAGAGAGAGACAGAGACAGAGAGAGACAGAGACAAAGAGAAAGAGAAAGAGAAAGAGAAAGAGAAAGAGAAAGAGAAAGAGAAAGAGAAAGAGAGGGAAAGAGAAAGCAGGAGAAGGAGGGAGTTTGATGCATAAGTCAACTATAAATCAAACTCAAATGCAGCATACCTTTTAGAAATTAACAGAATAAGGTAAAAGGGAGGATTTGAACTTGATACTAGGATTAATCTCCTTCTAGTGGCCCAGCCTGCACTCAGTGAAGAAATGTGGCTCTGTGGTCAACATTATTGGAGATTCATTGAAAGGTAAAAGGCTGTCTTGCTTTTTCAAAGCAGAAAAGACTTGATTAGGTTTCCAGAAGTGGATGTAAATGATTATGAGTCTGATTAGAAGAGAAGATATAAAGGAGGAAAAGAAGTTGAGGGAAGGGAAGGATAAGCATGGCAATATACTCATTTTATAGAAAATCAAGGTAAACTGACTAAGGTATATGCAAAAATCTGAGGGTTACAGATATTATTTAAAGTTAACTAGAGTCACCAATAGAGGAAACAAAAATCAAAAGAAGGTATAAAAACCAAGAGAGAGTGAGGGCAGACTGAAGACACCATGAGTTAAATTCTCCTCTATAAGCAGAATGTGGTCACTTGATGATGTCTGAAGTTGATGAATTACTGAAATAGCAGATTAAGCACTTTAGATTGTAAGAAGGTAACTTCCAGAACAATGGAAACAGGGATTGTTAAAATGGTCTACCCTAGAAAGCACAACAAGGGGTTGAGAAGTGATGGGGTCTCCAACCTTTGCTTTCATCATAAGCTCTTTTGTACTTTCTGGCCATCACTATTTTATTTATCATGTGCATGATTTCCTTTCATTTCTTTTTTTTCCATTTTTCTTTCGTTTTTCATTCTTTCTTTTTCTTTTCCTTATGTATTTATGTATTTATGTATTTATTTATGTATTCATTTGGAGATCAGGGTAGGGAGAGAGAGAGAGAGAGAGAGAGAGAGAGAGAGAGAGAGAGACCCCAAGCAGGCTCCAGGTTGTCAACAGAGTCCAACGCAGGGCTCGATCTCACAAACCATGAGATCATGACCTGAGCCAAATTCAAGAGTCAGATGTTTAACCAACTGAGCCACACAGGTGCCCCTTCTTTTCCTTTTTTATTTAAAGGTGGTTTTTAAAAGATGGTGTGTATGTTTGGGAGAAAATCCCATGGTTAGCTGTCATGACCTTAGCAAGACTTTACCATATGGAAGGAGATTTCATTTTACATTTATTATATAGATTGGGAACTTAAATTGCTCAACAACTCATAGTACTGAGAATCAGCCACTCACACATCCATAACCCATAAATGTGTCGCAGCATAATTGTGAATGTTGAAAGCAGTGTTCCAGAGATGTCACGGAGACATCAAAATACATTCAGTATCCTACAGCACTTGGAGGAATGTATGATCTTACAGTAATTTATGTTCAAAATGTCCCCCAAAAGGGTGCTTGAAGGGATGCATAGCAGTGGAGGGAAACTTCACTCATGACTCAATACCCTATATTGCTGAGATAGTATTATCAAATCTTCTGGGTGGTGTTCTTGACGACAGAAAAATGGCATGTTTTCATGCGTTGACTTGTGAAGTCCTTGGAGCTCAGGAAGAGTAAATAGATGGATTGTAGAAAGTTTCTAAGCCCAGGGTAACTGAATGAGGGTATAAGAAAAGTGAGCTCAGGCTGGCAAATCAGGCAGTTGCGTAGAGTAAAATCCAGCTCTAAGCTGGACTGTCACTCAGAGGATCAGACTCGCTCTGAACTGACACTTTGCTCCTGGTTAGAGAGAAAAGGCCAGGCTTCCTTGGACATCAGAAAGGAAAGACACTGGGCCTTCAAAAACGAGCTAAACAAGGATATCCTCAAGATGGAAGGAAGTGACATTAATAAGGAATCTCTTGTGTTGGGCATTGAATGCATGCCAGGCACTGTGAAAAACATTGTCCGTATATTATCACTTTTCATCCTTATAACTATCCCCTTGTATGGATGAAGACGCCAAAGCTAAGGAAACAAACGAAAAAGGTAAAGGAACTTGAACAAGGTAAGCACAGCTAGGAAGTCACGGCCTGGGGCATATCTATAGGTATATTTTTGTAAAACCATGTCTGTAAACTGCCTAAGATCATGACAATGAAGGGCATTAGTTAAAATTGTCAGCATACTTTGGAAGGAGAATTGATTCCCAGGGACAAAAATACCTGAAACACTATATAAAAATCATCAGTCAAGAGAGCCCTTGTTCTTGGCTTCTAAGTGGGGCTGGGGCAAAACTACTTGTTATAAAGGAAATTTCCTAAGAACCTGAATTAGAGTTTCTGAAATTCAAACTCAGAGCACATACTGAGGTTCCAAGTGGTTAAGTGTTTTGCTCTGGGATTCTGCCTACAAGTCCATTTGACTCCAAGGCCCATCTTCTTTGAGGAATCTAGGCCCAGGAATTTAGGACTATACAATAACTGGTGGGAGTATAGGCTTCTTCATTTCTCATGACCATCCTGAGCCCAAATATATCACCAATTATGTTCCCTTTTTGCAGACCTTGTCTGCTTCTGAGGGACAAGGAGCAAAGGGTCATCAAAGAAATGCTCGACCTCAGGGAAAGAGTGAGGGGTAAGAGGAGAGAAAAAGAAACAAGAGGAAGAAACTGAAGACTTGCTTGTCTCTTGCCTTTAGTTACACCCCGAAGTGACTTAGGCATGTGCCCTATTGAGGTTGAGGGAGGTGGGCCGGGGGACAGAGGGGAATGCGGTTGGGTAGGGTTCCAAAGGGGATGGCAGCTATGTTTTGGGTTTTTGTTGTTGTTGTTTGTTTGTTTGTTTGTTTTTTCATCCTAAGTGACGTGTGTTTGGGTGAGCGTTCTGTGACCCGCTGTAACTTTCTGTATGTTAAAAACCTGTTCATGATTTCAAAAGTATAGAGAAAGACAGATTGAGGTAGCCAGAAGCCCCCAAAAAGAATCAAGCTTGGATCCTGGAGTAGACAGTCAAGAGTATTCTGAGAAGTCCCACAATGATCAGGATATAGAAAAGCGAGAATGGGGAGGGTGGCAAGGGCTGAGTCATGCAGCTCATTATATTTAAGCCACATTGAGGAGTTTGTACTTTAGTCAAAGTGAAATGGGAAGACATTCTGGGGTTTTGAGTAGCGGAGGCAAGAAAAGCCATTTATTTTTCAGAAAGATCAGTCCGGCTACTGAATGGAGAAGGCAGTTTGGTGGAAGCAGGCGACCAGTTAGGAGGCTATGTCAGAGCCCGTGACAGAGGTAATGGTGGACTCCAGTTGATTTGGAGAGGTTCAAGCGGTGTTTGGAAGTAGAGGTGATGCGAATTGCTGAAAGATGGGAGAGTGACCAGAGGAAGATGTGGGAGAGGAAGGAAATAGGGGTGCCTCTTCATTTTTGTTTCATTTGAATACCTGGATGGGTGGCTGTGCTATTCGTGGAAGGAGCAAAGTTAGGCAGAGTAGGAATTGGGAGGTGAGAGAAGTTCAGGAGTTCCATTTTTGGCATTTAAGGATGAAATGCCTATGGGACATCCAGGTGGAGATGTCAAATAGGCAGATGGATAAGTATGAGATCACAACCTCATATCTTCCCACCTCCCCCCGCCCTCCGCCACATACACAAATGGGACCAGGTAGTGTTTCCTTCTCTGCAATTTACTTTTTCTCACTTAATAATAGCATATTTTGGAGGTCCCCCTAAATCAACCCATATGGACATAATTCATGCTTGCTTAATAATCCATGCGTAATAGTCCATGGACTGGCTACACTGAAATGTCTTCAGTCATTTCCCAAATGACGAGTGCTTGCTTTGTGTTCTGGTTTGCCCAATGTGAGCCTTTCTGTGATAAACGTGCTTCTGCGTATGTCCTGATGTCCTGGGACTCTTATTTCTATAGGCCGGATTCCTACTCCACCCCTGCCCCACACATCTGTCTTCCTTAACATTTCACTTTATAAGGATCCAAAGACCGTTTGCTAAATGTGTTGTATTTATTCAAGACAATATAATAATCATTGTTATGATTTGCTAAATAACAAGGGCACATCCAAACACTTTCCAATTCTTCATAAATAAAAACCTAAGGCTGCTTTTTTGTTGGCCTGTGTCTCATAATTATTTTCATTTGTAGGAATTTGGGGGGCAGTGTGAATTGACAGAAACAATTTCCCTACCCCAAAATACAGTTATGTGTTCATTGTCTTTTCCCTGGGCATCCTTCCTATAGCTATGCCAATGAGAAATTCATGGGAAGAGACTTCTTTATGTAGATCACTGTTTTTGGTCTTTTTATTCATTTTTGTACGTGGAGTTGATCTGTCCCTCTCCCCATTGGTACCCCCATCCCCTACTTTCTTCCGTTCTTTTCTACTCTTTTCCCCTGCTCTCTGAACTGCATCCCCACCCCTTCCTATTTCTTCCTCCTGATAGGAAGAAGGAAGTGAGCCATATGAAATGGAAGACCAGTGCCGGCTCCAAACACTCTTGAAATGTCTCTGTATCTGAACCTATCTGCTTTTAAAGCTCAATTGAGAAATAAACAGAAAGAGAAGCTAAACCCTAGCACACAAAGTCTTTGCTGTGCCTCTTTAAACCAACCCCCATGCACGTGCAGTGAAAACAGGACCTGAGTGAGGACACTGAGGCTGGACCATGCAAGTCAGGTTTGGGGCCAGCCCTTTTACCACCCAGTCCTTCTCAAACTCTTCCCCTGGCTTATCATCCTCAACTGAACTTCTAAATGTTGGCATGTCTCAGGGAATAGTCTTGCACCTTCTTCCCTTCTAGCCCCGTTCCTGTTGCTGGAGGCTCAGGGGTCTAGGGATTGTCTTCAGGTTTGACAGGCTTGGGGATTTGCTGGACATAGCATGACTTCTTCAAACCTCTTTGTCCTGCTTTCTTACTGATTTCTGTTGGCTCTGTGGGCCAAACTGTAATCAAAGCTAGAGGAAGAGATATTGTGGAGCCCTGGTCCTTCAGTTGGTCCCACTTGACATTTCTGTCTCCTAACAACGGGTGGAGAAGTTGTTCTTGTCACCTGCATATCCCCTACCCCCCAGCAATCATGGCTTCCCCACTTGGCCTCTGCCTCCTCGGGCCCCTCTTGGATGGCCACCTGGAATGGTGAGGCACAGCTCATCTGCCTCCTGCCTATAAGCAACCTAGACCTCCAAGAGATGGCTCTTAACAGCAGTGACAGTGATCACCTTGGTCAAACATCGGCTGTACAGCATGTTTTTCTACGCCTCTGTTCTTTTCCTTTGTTCGCACTAGCCTTGTCTAGGGGCGATGGGCTGGATTTTGCAAGCTGGCAAGGTATATGTCTGTGTGTCTGCTTCTCAGCCACCTTGGGATGATTTCTTGCCAGCACTGGGAAAGTTCGCACTGCCTCACACCCCACAGTGACTCGGTCAGTTCCGAAGGCTCAGGGTTGTTCTGTCATGTGCAACTGCCTAGGTCCAGCTAACGCTGCCACCACAGAAAACGGCTTTATTTACCCAAAGAATGTGGATGGGCAGGAATGAGGGGGAGGAGACAATATGTGCTGGGCAGATGAAATCCCATGGCCACCATAGTCCAATCACATAGCGGCACCTATAGCCCTCCGCTGGCATTCTGTTATTTGTATGGGCAGCCTGAGCTTTAGTGGAGTGAGATGTCCTGAGGGAAGGCACTGTGGTTCAATCGTTTTTATATCTGACCCCAAAGTCCACACAATTCAATGCCTGGCTCACAGTAAGTGAGAAACTCCTATTTATGGGGGAAAGGGGAGACAGAGGGAATGGTTGTTCTATCTCTTCTGGAACTGGTCACATCTGACTGTCTTCTTTTTGTTCTCTCATCTCTGAGAACAAGAGATGTCTTAGTTGTGTGTAGGGGAAGGCACATGCACACTTATATGTGCATTGATGGGTTGTTTTTGCCCAGCTTTATTGAGCTATAATTGACATATAGCGTTGTATGAGGTTAAGGTGTACAACACAATAATTAGATGATAGATAGATAGATAGAGATATGAACAATAAGTTTAGTTAACATCTGTCACCTCACAGTTACACATTTTTTTCTGGTAATGAAAACTTTTAAGATCTACTCCCTTAACTGATTTCTGTATTGATATTTATTTTGTACTCTGAGGATCCAATCACACCCGCTGATTGCCTCCTTGAACGTGCTGAGTGGTGCCCATGGACTTGGGTGCAGAGTCCAAGCACCTTAGCTTGCTTTTCAGGGCTCCACACCTTCTAGCTCCATCTTCTGCCATATGCTCTCGGAGACCATGAGCTCTGCCCACACCAGATTATTAGGCATGACCAGAAGTGCCTTTGTGTGTGTTAGCATGCCACAGGGCCTTGTGCACAATCAGATCCCTCTGTTTGGAATGTCTTCCTTCCTGTCTCGACATTGGTTCACATTGGGGGTTTCATCTTCTGTGCAGCCTCACTTGACTCCTACCAGGAAGAGTTTGTGGCAGGGTCCTCCTTTCTGGAGCAAGTGGGACCCTAGCTTCTGTTATACTCTACTCTCATGGTTGCTCACTTGTCTATCCCCTCAGCATTTGGCCCCCTGTGGCCTCTCTGTTCCCACAACACACACAGCTCACCTTTTCTCACCCCACCCCACACCTCCAATATATCAACACTCACTGCTCACTTATCACATGGCCTGTCCCTTAGTTCCCAGTGCCAAGTACTTGATAAGGCTTTCACAAATATTACCTGATGAAGTGGCACCAGGCACCTCATTCTAGAGATTTTGGGTTTTGGTTTTGTTTTGAACATGGATGTGCATTTCTTGATTCATGTTAGTAACCTTAGCACCTCGAAGGCAGAGCCAAGAATGAACAAGTGCTTGGCTCTGGACCAGGCCCTGTCCCCAGCCCAGGGTATCATTGAGGACAGCACTAAGGACAGGGTGTTCTCGATTCCCCCACTGTCAGGCCGCACGCAGGTATTGAGGCTGGGTGTGTGGGAGGAACTGGGGAGGGGATGTGTGGAAGAACCCCATGTCCCTAGTTCTCCTGTAATCTGGAGCAGGGACAGGGTTTCCCACCCAGACTGTCCATTACCAAGGACAAGCCCCAAACCAGCTTATGTGTCCTGCTTGCCAGACCCTTGTATCCCTAGGGACCAGCACAAGCTCCATAAATATTTGTGGCATGGCATTATCAATGAAAGAATACATGTCCTTGTGTTCTTTATTCCCTCTTTTGCAAGTGTTGCAGACGAGGGAAAGAGCTGGAAAAGGGGGAGGGATCTCTGAGAAAATGGGTCAGCAGGCTGCAGGGGGAGCTTGCCCCACTGGCCCCAGGTCCTGCTCAGAATAGGTGTTGTTTCCTTGGTGGCAGCGATGTTGCAAAGTGTGTATGAGGTGAAGTGGGGAGAACCCTTGAATGTGAGAAAACCATTTTTCTCAGCTTTGTTTAGGCCGGGCAAGTGTATTCTCAATGCCACCCACCCGTTCTTGCAAGGCACTTGATTTAATCATTTAGATGTTCTATAGGGGGTGTGTGGGGGGGGGGGGAGATAAAACAAAACCAACCCTGTAAATCTAAACCGTATTTCCCAGTCCACAGTGGAGCCCTTTCCCTGGCTTCCTCTTCATAAATATCCAGGAACCTGAGAGACTGAAGACTCTCCCCGCCCCCACCCCAAGCCTCAGGCTCCCGCTCCCATCCCCGCCCCCTCCCACCGCCCGCGGCCCCACAGCCCCGCAGCAGCCACAGGGGGAACCAAAGAGACAGAAGCCTTCCCAGCTGCCCGGACCACAGACGCCAACACCCCCCGCCCCCCACCACACGCCGCCTTGCCCGCCCGCGCCCCGCACGCTAGCCCACGACCAAGAGGCGGCGGCAGCAGCAGGCTGCAGGCTGCGGTGACTCGCACCGGTGCGCTCCTGGCAGCGCTTGCTATCCCAAGTGACTCGGACTGGCCCCGGGTCCCCGGCCCCAGCTCCCGCTCGCGCCACCCGCCCTCCTGTCCTTTCGCGCCTCTCTACCCCCCAGCTCGCGGGAAGGGAGGTCGCGGCAGCGGCCTGGAGGCACCGGCGACCGTGGCGACAGCGGCGAAAGTGGCGGCGGCGGTGGCGGCAGCGGCTGCGGCGGCGGCGGAGGCTGCGGCGGCGACCGTGGCGGAGGCTGTGGCGGAGGCCTCCGTAGCGGAGGCGGAAGCAGAGGTGGAGGCTGAGGTGGAGGCCGAGGCCTCAGTAGAGGAGGCAGTGGCGGAGGGCACCCGGGGGGAGGTGGCGGCCGCCCTGGCAGAGGGGAAGGAGGCGGGGGCTGCCCTGGCGGCAGTGGTTGTGGAGGCTAGCGCGGCTGAAGCTGCCTGCGCCGCCGCCGCCGCCGCCGCCGCCGCCACTGCAGCAGCAGCAGCAGCAGCAGCAGCAGCAGCAGCAGCAGCAGCAGCAGAGGCTGCGGCGCCCTCCTTGGGGGAGGCGGACGCGGAGGGGGACGCGGAGGCGGCGGCGGCGGCGGCGGCGGCGGCTGCAGCCGCGGATGCGGAGACCAGCAGGGTCTCCGAGGGGAACCCAGACTTTCCTATGGCGTCGCTGTACGTGGGCGACCTGCACCCTGAAGTGACAGAAGCAATGCTCTACGAGAAGTTCAGCCCGGCCGGGCCCATCCTTTCCATCCGCATTTGCAGGGACAAGATCACCCGCCGCTCGTTGGGCTACGCGTACGTCAACTACCAGCAACCGGTGGACGCCAAGCGGGCCCTGGAAACCCTGAACTTTGATGTCATCAAGGGCAGGCCCGTGCGCATCATGTGGTCCCAGCGGGACCCCTCGCTCCGCAAGAGTGGGGTGGGCAACGTCTTCATCAAGAACCTGGGCAAGACCATCGACAACAAGGCGCTGTACAACATCTTCTCGGCGTTTGGCAACATCCTCTCCTGCAAAGTGGCCTGCGACGAAAAGGGGCCCAAGGGCTACGGGTTTGTGCACTTCCAGAAGCAGGAGTCCGCAGAGCGGGCCATTGATGCGATGAATGGCATGTTCCTGAACTACCGCAAAATTTTCGTTGGGAGATTCAAGTCGCATAAAGAACGAGAAGCCGAAAGGGGAGCCTGGGCCAGGCAGTCCACCAGTGCTGACGTCAAGGATTTCGAGGAAGACACCGATGAGGAAGCCACCTTGCGATGAAGACATGCCAGGAGCCAGTCAGCCAGCAGAGCCAAATCTTGGCTCCCACCCGGTTTACAACTCCCCTCTTTGCCCCCTAACCCACCAGCAGTGTATTGTATTGTACTGGGAGTGCAGGTCTCTCTCCTCTCTCTCTCTCTCTCTCTCTCTCTCTCTCTCTCTCTCTCTCTCTTTCTCTCTCTCCCTCTCTCCTCTTCCCCCCCTCTTCCTCTCTTCCTCTTTCCTTTCATCCCCTCCTCCTCCTCTTCCTCCCTCCTTCCTCTTCCTTCTGTCTTCCCCACCTCTCCCTTCCCCCCACACCCACCAAGGGCGTTGTGAATAATCTTGCTAATCTGTGCCACTTGATAGATTATAGGCTGCCTTTTCTCCTTGTGCTTTGGTTTAAAAAGCACTTCATTCTCGCTTCCTTCACTACACGGGTGATACAATTTCATGGTAGAAACATCAGAAAGGAGAAGGAAATCAGATGAGGGAAAACCCAGAGAGTAATTGTTCCCCATGATTCTACTACCCAGAGGCAACCACTTTTTCGTGTGCTGTTTTTCCAGGCTCTCCTCTCTCCCTCTTTCTCCCTCCCTCTCTTCCTCACTCCCCACCCCCACCTTCCCTTTTAACACACTGTTATAGAATGGTTCACGAGTGTGGTGTTTCTTAATCTGCTTCTTCAGAAACTAAAGCCAAACAAAACACAACCCATTGAACTTCTTTCCATGTTATTCAACAGGCTTCCTAAATGTCGTCTTCAGTGCCTGCAGAGTGTATCCATGGATCTTTAACTCTTCTGTAATCATTTCCGCATTGTTGGACATTCAGGTGGTGCCTAGTTCTTTCCTTGTGTTTAAACCCAACACTGCATACTCTGACGAATGAATCCTTCCTTGTCAAGCCAAATCTTCGCTAGCATACTGGATGGTCTTCTTAATTGTGGACGTGCAGGATCCACAATAAAATATCCTTGCAGGATATTTTAGAGACTTTTCCTGTGTGTTGCCAAATGGCCCCTTCATAAGCATTGTACTGATTTGCATTCATGCCAGCCAGCACAGCTAGTAAAAACAGTATGTCCATTCCCCCTGCATAGTCTCCTAGTCACTGTAATTGATGTGTGTGTGTGTGCTGGAGTGTGTGCGTTTTGGCCAGCTTGATGGGCTGCAAATGGTATTTCACTGTTTTAGGTTATTTTGCTGGATTTAAATGCTCTTTATCACCCTCTTTTCCTTGTGCCCACTTACTGCCCTTTTGCCCACTGCCAGAAACATCATTCGGCTTTATTGCAGGAAAAAATTAAACTGCAGGCAACAGAAGAAAATTAATGTTCCCATAATGAATCTTAATGACCATCCATATCTTCCTGAAAAATTTCAACTATATGTCTGTAATCATCTCCAGAACTACCTGAAACATTTTTGCCTGTACCTCTTTAGTAGTTTTTTGCATTTATGTCATATGTATATAAGAATGTATATACAGTTTTTATATATGCTTTTTCACACAAAAGTGTGTGTGTGTGTGTGTGTGTGTGTGTGTTTATACACACACCTCTTAATTTCAATTCATGTCATTAAAGTTACTTTTAAAAATATTTCCTCGGGGCTCCTGGGTGGCTCAGTCAGTTAAGCGTCTGGCTCTTGATTTCGGCTCAGGTCATGATCTAACAGTTCATGAGTTTGAGCCCCACATCTGTCTGTGTGCTGACAGAGCAGAGCCTGCCTGGGAATCTCTCTCTCTCTCTGCCCCTCCTCCTCACTCTCTTCTCCTTCTCAAAATAAACAAATAAACTTAAAATAAAACATTTAAAAAGATTTTATCTGCCTCTTAATATTCCACTGAATCAATGCCTCAGTAGATGAATAGATACATTAGGCATACCTACATTTATATCCACGTCTGTATGTCTGTGTTGGTGTGCATGTGTGTACATACATTTTTAATACTTCATAATGTTTGAACATCTAGTTTGGTACTCGTTTTTCTTTATCCCAAGTTGCCAAATTCATCACAGTGCACAAGTTTTGCTAACATTCCAGATATTTTCCTGAAAATAAAAACGTTGCTGAAAGAAACACTGAATTGTCAAAGGATATGGGCTGACCTTGTAAGGTGAACCAGTATTATAACAGGACCTAGATATCTGTATTTTTTCTGCTCTTGGTATTGCAATCATTTCTGTATTTCCCCAATATTTTATCAGGGAAACAGTAGCATTTGTTTTTATTTATGTTGAACATTTTAATACAAATTGTACATGATTATAATAGAAAATATTTTTTCAAAAATGTTAATGTAACATAATAAAGTAAAAATTCTAATACCATTCCTAATACCACTACTTGACAACATAGATTCTTAATAAATAGAAATCTACACACCTTTATAATACAATATGCACTTTTCCATTGGAGGGTATTTTCATTATAACAGTTTTCTGGGACAATGTTTCTAAATCATTAAATATTCTCTTAATTCTGTTGTTAATGTAATATTTCATCATAAGGATGAGCTATAATTTCTATAACCAGTCTTCCTTGGGGTATGTTTAAAATGGTTCTGGGGCACCTGGGTAGCTCAGTTGGTTAAGCGTCTGACTTCAGCTTAGGTCATGATCTCACAGTTCGTGGGTTCGAGCCCCGCGTCGGGCTCTGTGCTGACAGCTGAGAGCCTGGAGCCTGCTTCAGATTCCGTGTCTTCCTCTCTCTCTGCCCCTACCCAATTCATTCTCTCTCTCTCTCTTTCTCTCTCTCTCTCTCTGTCTCTCAAAAACAAACATTAAAAAAATTTTTTTAATGGTTCTGACTTGCACTTGAATATCTTGGAACATTTTATTGCTTCCTATTCCTACTATAGGAATTTCAGAATGATAGATATGGACATGTCAAATGTTTTTGTTGTTTTTTGCCAGATGTTTTTCCCTTAATGTTTATATTAACCAGTATTGTAAAAGAGAGCACATATCTCTCCCCAGCTTCTTAAATTGGTCAAAAAGTTTTGCTTTAACTTTTGTAATCTTGAAATCAATTGCACATTTTTTCTTTTATTACTTCATTTTACAAGTGCATTTTTCAAACATGAGATTAAGCACATTAAAATATATGTAAGAAGAAGTTGAGGCATATTTTATATACCTTTACAAATTATCCATTCATAAGCATTTTATTTTTTAAATTTTTATTTTAAATACAGTTAGTTAACATACAGTGTTATATTAGTTTCAAGTGTACAATATAGTGATTCAAAACACTTCCATACAACACCTGGTGCTCATCACTACAAGTGTCCTTCTTAATCCCCACCACTTATTTCACGATTCCCCCACCTACCTCCCCTCTTGTAACCATCAGTTTGTTCTCTGTAGTTCAGAGTCTGTTTCTTGGTTTGTCTCTCTCTCTTTTTTTTCCCTTTAGTTAGTTGTTTTGTTTCTTAAATTCCACATATGAGAGAGATCATATGATATTTGTCTTTCTCTGGTTGACTTAGTACACTTAGCATTATACTCTCTAGCTTCATGCATGTCATTGCAAATTGCAAGATTTCATTCTTTTTATGGCTGAATAATATTCTATGGTATGTATACACATACACACACACACACACACACACACACACACACACACACCCCACATCTTCTTTATCTAGTCATCAATTGATGGACATTTGGGCTGCCTCAATATATTGGCTATTGTAAATAATATCCCTTTGAATTAGTGTTTTTGTACTCTTGGGTAAATACCCAGTGGTGCAATTCCTGGTTCATAGGGTAGTTCTATTTTTAACTTTTTGAGGAACCTCCATACTGTTTTTCACAGTGGCTACACTTGTTTGCATTCCTATCAACTATGAACAAAGGTTCCTTTTTCTCCACATCCTTGCTAACACCTGTAGTTTCTTGTGTTGTTGATTTTAGCCATTCTGACAGGTATGAGGTGATTTCTCATTGTAGTTGTGATTTGCATTTCCCTAATGATGAGTGATGTTGAGCATCTTTTCATCTGTCAACTGGCCATGTATGTCTTCTTTGGAGAAATGTTATTCATGTCTTCTGCCCATTTTAAATTAGATTCTTTGGTTTTATGGTGTTTAATTGTATTAGTTCTTTATATATTTGGAAACTAACCCTTTATTGGTTATGTCATTTGCAAATATCTTCTCCCATTCCATAGGCTGCTTTTTAGTTTTGTTGATTGGTTCCTTTGCTGCACAGAAGCTTTTTATTTTGATGTAGTCCCAATACTTCATTTTTTTTGCTTTTGTTTCCCTTGCCTCGGGAGACCTGTCTAGGAAAAAAGTTATGGCTGAAGTCAGAGAAATTACTGCCTATGCTCTCATCTAGGATTTTTATGGTTTCAGGTTTCACATTTAAGTCTCTAATCCATTTGGAGTTTATTTTTGTATATGGTGTTCGAAGGTGGTACAGTTTCATTTTATGTGTAGCTCTCCAATTTTCCCAGGATCATTTATTGAAGAGACTGTCTTCTCCACTGTATATTCTTGCCTCTTCTATCATAGATTAATTGACCACATAAGTGTGGGTTTATTTCTGGTGTCTCCATTCTGCTCCATTGATCTATGTATCTATTTTGTGTTAGTATTTTTGTGTTTTGGTTATACTACAGTTTTGTAGCATATCTTGAAATCTGGTATTGTGATAGTTTTGTTCTTCTTTTTTCAAGATTCCTTTGGCTATATGGGGTCTTTTGTGCTTCCATACAAATTTTAGTATTATTTGTTCTAGTTTTGTGAAAAATTCTGTTGGTATTTTAAAAAGGATTACATAGAATCTTTAGATTTCCCTGGGTAATGTGGCCATTCTCACAATATTAATTCTTCCAATCCATGATCGTGGAATATCTTTCCATTTGTTAGTGTCATCTTTTCTTTTATCAGTGTTTTATAGCTTTTTGTACAATGGCTCTTATCCTCTTTGGTTAAATTTATTCCTAGGTATTTTATTATTTTTGGTGCAATTGTGAATGGTGTTGTTTTTTTCTCTTTTAACTTATCATTGTTTATAGAAACAGTGCCAATTTCTGAGTATCAATTTTGTATCTTGCCACCTTTCTGAATTTGTTCATTACTTCTAATAGTTTTTCAGTTGAGTCTTTGGGATATTTTATGTGTATTATCATGTTATCTTCAAATAGTGACAGTTTCTTTCTCTTTACCGATATAGATACTTCTTATTTCTTCTTCTTGTCTGACCGCTGTGGCTAGGACTTCCCATACTGTTTTGAACAAAAGTGGTGAAAGTGGAAATTCCTGATCTTAGAGGAGAATCTCAGTTTTCACCATTGAATATGATTTTAGCTGTGGGTTTTCATATATGGCCTTTACTATGTTGAGGTATGTTCCCTCTAACTACACTTTGTTGAGAGTTTTTATCATAAATGTATGATGAATTTGGTCAAATGCCTTTTCTAGATCTATTGAGATAATCATAGCATTTTTATCCTCTACTTTGCTGATGTTGTGTTTGATGTTGATTGATTTGCAAATATTGAACAATTCTTTCATCCCCAGAATAAATCCCACTGATTGTGGTGAATGAGCTTTTAAGTGTATTGTATGTGATTGCCAATATTTTGAGAATTTTTGCCCATCAACTGTGTTCATCATGGATATTGGCCTATAATTTTTGTGTGTGTCTTGTCTCGTTTTGGTATCAGCGTAAAGATGGTCTCATAGAATGAATTTGGAACGTTTCTTTCTTTTTCTAATTTTTTGGAATTGTTTGAGGAGAATAGGTATTTACTCTTCTTTAGATGTTTGGTAGAATTTACCTGTCAATCCACATGGTCTTGGAAATTTATTTATTTATTTATTCAACTGCTTATTACTACTTCAATTTTGTTACTTTTAATTGATCTATTTAGATTGTCTATTTCTTCCTGGTTCAGTTTTGAAAGATTGTATGTTTCTTGGAATTCATCCATTTCTTCTGGATTGTTTGGTTTTTTGGCATATACTTTTTCATGGTATTCTCTTACAAACCTTTGTATTTCTGTGATGTCAGTTGTTACTTCTCTTTCATTTCTGACTTTATTTATTTGGGTACTTTCTCTTTATTCTTGATGAATCTGGCTAAGAGTTTGTTAATTTTATTTAACTTTTTAAAGAACTCATTCTTGGTTTCATTGATTTTTTCCTATTGTTTTTTTAAGATTCTATGTCATTTATTTCTGCTCTGATCTTTATGAATTCCTTTCTTCTACTCACCTTAGACTTTGTTTTTCTTCTTGTTCTAGTTCATTTAGGTTTACAGTTAGATTGTTTATTTGAGTTTTTTCTTGATTCTTGAGGTAGGCCTGTATTGTACTTCCCTCTTAGAACTACTTTTGATGTGTCCCAAAGATATTGGACCATTGTGTTTTCATTTTTCTTTGTCTCCATGTATTTTTTTAAATTTCTTCTTTGATTGCTTCATTGGCCCATTGGTTATTTAGCATCATTTTGTTTAGTCTCCACATTTTTGTGTTTTTTTTCCAGTTTTTATCTTGTAATGTATTTCTAGTTTCATATGTTGGGATTGGAAATGATGCATTGTATGATTTCTATCTTCTTAAATTCATTGAGGTTTATTTTATGGCCTAATATGTAATCTATTCTGGAGAACATTACATGTGCACTTAAAAGAATGAGTATTCAATTTCTTTTGGATGGGATGTTCTGTGTATAACTGTTATGTCCATCTGGTCTAATGTGTCATTCAAAGCCACTGTTTCCTTGTTGATTTTCTGTCTGGATGATTTATCCATTGGTGTAAGTGGGGTGTTAATGTCCCCTACTATTGTATTATCATTGATTTCTTTATGTCTGTTAATATTTGTTTTATGTATTTAGGTAGTCCAGTGTTGGGTTCACATATAACAATTATATCCTCTTGTTGGATTTATCTCTTTATCATTATATAATGCCCTTCTCTGTCTCATCTTACAGTCTTTGTTTTAAAGTCTATTTTGTCTGATATAAATATTGCTACCCAGCTTTTTGTTTTGTTTTGTTTGGCTTCCATTTGCATGGTGAATGTTTTTCCATCTCTTCATTTTCCAAATGAATGTGTCTTTAGGTCTGAGATGAGTCTCTTATAGGCAGCATATAGGCGGGTCTCGATTCTTGTCCATTCCACCACCCTATGTCTTTTTATTGGAGCATTTTGGCCATTTACATTTAAAGTAATTATTGATAAGTATGCACTTACTGCCATTTTGTTGTTTTCTGTAGTTCTTCTTTTCTCCTTTCTTCTCTTGCTCTCTTTATTTGTGACTGATGAATTTTTATAGTGTTATGTTTGACTTTCTTTTTATTTTTATCTATTATAGATTTTTGGTTTCTGGTTCCCATAGGTTTCATATATACCATCTTAAGTAAATAGCAGTCTATATTAAATTGATGGTTGTTTAAACGCATTCTAAAAAGAAAAAAAAGACAAAAAAAAATCTTTCTTCTTTTTCCTTTTCTCTTACCTTTTTACTCCCTCCTCCATGTTTTATATATATGTTGTCATATTTTACATCTTTTTATTCATAATTTTCTTATGACTAATTATGGCCATTTCTTTTCCACTTAAAGAAGTTCCTTTAACATTTCTTATAAGGCTCAATTAGTGATAATAAAATCCTTTACCTTTTGTTTGTCTGAGAAACTGTCTTTTTTTCAAATTTGAATGATAAACTTTCAGTGTAGAGTATTCTTGGTTGTAAACGTTTTAATTTTCTTTTTTTTTTTTGGATTTTTCAGATTTCTACAAATTGTTCTCTTTTTATTCTCTTCCAAATTTTTATTTAAATTTTAGTTATGTAGGTTTTTTACTATTAGCACTTTGATTTTTATTTGTTTTCAAATGTTCTTTTATTCAAATAACATTTTTTTAAATTAGAAAAGTATTATGGCTGAGCGCCTGGGTGGATCAGTCAGGTAAGTGTCCAATTCTTGATTTTGGCGTAGGTCATGATCTCGTGTTTCATGAGTTTGAGCCCCACACCAGACTCTTCACTGACACTGTGGAGCCTGCTTGGGATTCTCTCTCTACCCCTCTCACTACCCTTCCTGTGTGTTCTCACTCTCTCTAAAAATAAATAAACTTAATTTTTTTTTAGGTATTATGGCTTTTTTTTTGACACAAAAAGTTGGATTTATTGATTCCGACCGCTACACAGTAAATTTCAGGTTATTTTTATTTAGTTTCAAGTTAGTTAACATACAGAAGAGTATTGGTTTCAGGAGTAGAATTTAGTGATTCCTCACTTACATATAATACACAGTGCTCATCGCAACAAGTGCTTCTTTAATGCACACCATCCATTTATCCCATCCCTCCCATCTCCCCTCCATCAACCCTCAGTTAAAACTTCGAATATATCGGGCCACTTCCTTCTGGCTTTAAAGTTTCTGCTGAAAAATTAGCTGACAGCCTCATAGGTTTTCCCTTGAAGGTAACCTTTCTCTCTTGCTACTTTTAAGATTCTCTCTTTGTCTTTAACACTTGATATCTTAATTATTATGTATCATGGTGTGGGTCTCCTTGGGTTCAACTTGTTTGGAACTCTCTGTATTTCTTGGACTTGGATGTCTATTTCCTTCCCAGGGTTAGGAAAGTTTCTAGTCATTATTTTTCAAATAAGTTTTCTCTCTGTCTCTCTCTGTCTCTCTCTCTCTTCTTCTTCTTCTTCTTCTACCCCTAAATGCAAATGTTTTTTTATTTGATGCAGTCCAAGAAATATCTTAATCAATTCTCATTTTTTTAAAAATTATTTTATCTTTTTGCTGTTTTGCTTCTGTGCTATTACCCTATCTTCCAGATTGCTATTACTTCTTCTGCATCTTTTAATCTGTTGGTTTCCTCTAGTTGTTTCTTATTATGTAAGTTATTGTACTCTTCAACTCCACTTGGTTCTTTTTACTATTTTCTATCTCTTTATTGAAGGTCTCAGTGAGTTCTTTCACTGTTTTCTCCAGCCTGGTATCTTTATAATCTTTAGTTTAAATTCTTTATCAGGCATATTGCTTACCTGTGTTTCATTTAGTTATTTTTCTGCTGTGTTTTCTTGTTATTTCTTTTTTTAAAAGCAATTAAAAGAGATTGATTGATTTTTGCTCTTTATGGTTTTACTTTTATTCCAGTTATCATAGTGTAATATTAGTTTCATTTGTACAATATAGTGATTCACCACTTCATACAACACCCAGTGCTCAACACGTAAGTACACTCCTTTATTTCCATCACCTTTTTTTAATTGTTGTTTCAACTTTTTATCTAAATTCTCATTAGTTAAGATATAGTATAGCATTGGTTTTAGCAGTAGAATTTAGTGATTTGTCACTTAAATATAACACCCAGTGCTCAACACAAGTGCCCTCCTTAATACCCATCACCCATTTAGTCATGCCCTGTTCACCTCCCCTCCAGCTGCTCTCAATTTGTTCTCTATAGTTAAGAGTCTCTTATGGTTTGCTCCCCTCTCTTTCCTTATGTTCATCTGTTTTGTTTCTTAAATTCCACACATAAGTAAAATCATATGGTATTTTTCTTTCTCTGACTGATTTACTTCACTTAGCATAATGCACTCTAGCTCCATCCATGTAATTTCAAATGGCAAGATATCATTCTTTTTGATGGCTGAGTAATATCCCGTTACACACACACACACACACACACACACACACCACATCTTATTTACTTATTCATCGGTCAATGGACTTTTGGGCTCTTTACGTAATTTGGCTATTGTTGATAATGCTGCTATAATCATCAGGGTGCATGTGCCCCTTTGAATCAGTATTTTTATATCTTTTGGGTAAATACATAGCAGTGCAAATTCTGGGACATAGAATAGTTCTATTTTTAACTTTGTGAATAACCTCCATACGTTTGCCAGAGTGGCTGCAACAATTTGCATTTCCACCAACAGTGTAAGATACTTCCTCTTTCTCTGCAACCTCGCCAATATCTGTCGTTTCCTGTGTTATTAATTTTAACCGTTCTGACAGTTGTGAGGTGGTCTCTCATTGTGGTTTTGAGGAAAATGGACAGTGACATGCAGAAGAATAAAACTGGTCCACTTTCTTATACCATGCACAAAAATAAATTCAAAATGGATGAAACTTAAAGGTGAGATGGAACCATCAAAACCCTAGAGGAGAACACAGGCAGAAACCTCTTTGACCTTGATTGCAGCAACTTCTTACTAGACATGTCTTTTAAGGTAAGGGAAACAAAAGCAAAAATAAACTATTGGGACTTCATCAAGATAAAAAGCTTCTGCACACTGAAGGAAACAATCAACAAAGCTAAAAGGCAACCTACAGAATGGGAGAAGATATTTTCAAATTACATATCTGATAAAGGGTTAGTATCTAAGATCTATAAAAATCTATCAAATTCAACACCCAAAAACCAAACAATTCAGTTAAGAAATGGACAGGGACACCTGGGTGTTTCAGTCAGTCAACTGGCTGTTTCTTGGTTTCAGGTCAAGTCATGATCTCATGGTCAATGAGTTCAAGCCCTGCATCAAGCTCTGTGCTCACAGTGTGGAATTTGTTTCAGGATCCTCTGTCTTCCTCTCTCTCTGCTTGTTCTCTCTCTGTCTCTCTCCCCTCCCCTGCTTGTTCTCTCTCTGTCTCTCTCTCAAAAATAAATAAACATTAAAAAATAAAAAAATTGGAAATTGATAGAAGACATGAATAGACCTTTTTCCAAAGAAGACCTCCAGATGGCTAACAGACACATGAAAAGATGCTCAACATCACTCATCATCAAGGAAATCGAATTATTGTTTCTTTTAAAGAGTATTCCCCTGTCTCCACAGTTTGCTCTACTTTCTGTGTTTGTTTCTATGGGTTAGGAAGAATGGCTACTTCTAAACTTGGTGGAATGGTCTTGTGTATGGTGTTCTCTATATAGACTGTGCGTGCTTGGTGACTTTTTTTGGGTGGCTGGAGCTGGGCTCTATATACTTGTTACACTTTGAAACCACAGCCTTTTACAGAATGAAGAAATAATAGTAATAGCAATGAGGAAGAGGAAGAGGAAGAAGAAGAAGAAGAAGAAGAAGAAGAAGAAGAAGAAGAAGAAAAGATAATAAAAGCAAAAAAGAAAGAAAAGAAAAAAGATCAAAAAATAAAAACAATACAATTTTATTATTAAAAATAATAAAATACATTTTTAAATTAAAAAATGTGACTTATTTTCTGTGCCCCAGCACCATGGGGTTTGGTGTGTGCTTGTGGACACTGGGATCACTGAGGTCACAAGCCTACTGTTACCCGGACCCTGTTTTGTCCTGAGCTTTTAACATGGAGGAAGAGAGTATCTCTGAAACTCCTTGGCTTTTTTAACCATGGATTATTTTTCTGTGTCCCAGCATGATGGGAACTGGTGTGGGCTTGCAGACCCTGGATTTACTAAGGTTGCAAGGTGACTGTGATTACCAGGCACACCTGTTATGGTGTTCAAACCCTGTCCAGTCTAAGCTTTTAAGGCAGAATAGGAATGTAAACCCTGTCATTTTCCATTCCCTCTCACATGCAGAGAATTCCCACAGCTCCTTAGCTGTTTGGCAGAGTTCTAGTATTATCTCTTATATGCTAGTTACTTTTTTTGTTTTGTTTTTTTGTTTTAAAATTTAATATCTCTTTGTAATTTATTTTTTTAATATGAAATTTATTGTCAAATTGGTTTCCATACAACACCCAGTGCTCATCTCAAATGTTACTATTTAAAACCACAACTTTTTCTCTGTGTCCAAGGGCAGAGGAATCTATTTCCATTCCCTCTATACTGCCACTCACAGTGTTGAGGGTGGGGTGTTCCATTTGTTATCGTGCCTCCATCACACTTGCTTTTCTTTTGCCATTCTTTCAATTTTTGATTGTTTAGAAGCTGCTCAGTCAGCCCTCACTTCTACAGGAGGAATTGTCCTATAAATAGGTGTAATGGTGTGTTTCATGGGGGAGGTGAGTTCAGGGTCTTCCTACATTGTCACCTTGGACCAGAGCCTATTTCTGAGTTTCCTATTTTATTTCACTGATCTATTTGCTTCCCCACCCCCAATATCACACTGTCTTCATTACCATAGCTTTATACTATGTCTTGAATTCAGGTGATGTCAGTTCTTCAACTTTATTTATCTTAAATATTATGTTGGCTGTTCTGGGTCTTTTGCCTCGCAGTACAAACTTTAGAATGTCAATATCCATCAAATAACTTGTTGGGGTTTTGATCATTGTCTAAGAAAGTTTTCTTGGCCCACCAGACTTTCCAAGATAAGTCAATGAGATAGAACCAGGGATAATCTTTCCATTTTCTGGAAAATAAACCAGCATTCCTTTTTGGAGGTATCAATATGGGTGAGGAAGTTGTGGATTTTGGATTTTAAATATAATTTTCATTTGATAATTTTCTTGATAAACTTTGGTTACCAAGCCCATGGTTCCTATATATGTTGTTGGTAGGAAGGCAAACCAGTTTTGGTTTTTTTTAAATGTAAGCTTTATTCCCGATATGGTATTTGAACTCACAACTCCAAGATCAAGAGTTGCATACTCCACTGACTGAACCAGCCAGGCATCCCAAATCAGCTTTTAAAAGCATTTTTTCTCTATTTTTATGCCATATGTTCAAATGAATAAAATTACATTAATTTATAGAAACTTTTCACCAGCCTGGATGCAGCACCTTTTCTTTTACCCCTATATTTGTTAACCCTATTCCTATTACCCAATTTTACATATAATTAATGTGTGTTCTTTCATGTCACTTTCTATGCCTTTTCTTTAATCTATTATGGCCATATAAATAATAATATTGATATATGTTAAAACATTTAGTATATGGCAACAAATTGTACAATTCATTATAAAAGTTTTTATTTAACATTCTATTTTGAGATCTATTGATATTAATCAATTGTATTTAATTTCTTTAAACTCATTGCAATGTTTACTTATATAACTATAGCAGATTTTTATATATTCTCACATAGATGGGCATCTTAGATTGTTTCCAACTTTTGCTTTTAATGTGAATACACAGCAATGAACACTTTTAAATATATTTCCTTGTAAGAGTGTCTAGAGTTGGAAATTTCTTTTTTTTAAAGTAGGCTCCATGCCCAGTGCTGAGCCCAACATGGGACTCAGACTCATGACCCTGAGATCATGACCTGAGCTGAGATCAAGAGTTGATGCTCAACTGACTGAGCCACCCAGGCGCTCCTAGAGTGGGAATTTCTTTATTTTAGAATTTGTTTTCAAATTTACTCTATATACTGTCATAAAACTATTTTTTTTATTCTAGTGTAGTTGTCACACTATGTTACATTAGTTTCAGATGTACAACATAGTGATTCAACAAGTTTATATATTATGGTATGCTCACCATAAGTGTAGCTACCATCTATCACCATACAATGCTATTACAATATCGTTGACTATATTGCTTATGTTGTACTATATATTCCTATGACTTATTCCATAACTAGAAACCTGTATCTCCCACTCCCCCTTATTCTTTTTGCCCATCTCCTTTCCACCCTGTGGCAATCATTAGTTTGTTCTCTGTATTTACAAGTCTGATTTTACATCTGTTTGTTCATAATACTATTTTAAATTGCTGTACCAATTTACATTTCTACAAGATGGTCATGAGAAATTTTCTACCAAGTCTCCTCTACATTGTATGTTATTTTATTTATAATCTTGATAATCAGATAGGTAAAATGATATATATTTTTTCAGATCCAAATGTTGCCAAGAAGATCTTATTCTTCCTCTAATTTTTAGTCAACAACAAATTTTATCCTGTACAATTAAGACATTGTCAGTTTTACTCCATGGAGATTATTTGTACTAGTAATGTTTAATGCAAATATTATATTCATTTATTAGTTACTCTCTATGAAAATTGTAAGCAAATTAATAGAAAGAATTAAAGAGGAAGGGGTCAAATAAGGGAGAGACGATGAATAAAAGAAAGAGAATAGATGAATCGAGAAAGCAAGAGAGAATGAGGAAAAGTAAGACCAAGAAAAAAAAAACATAGACAGACCAAGACAGTTCAACAAATATGAATACTCAAAACAGTAGGATCAACATAGTGGGTAGGATAGTATTAAATAAAACTCAATAATGCTATATCTTCAAGCTTAATTATGATAATGTTTTTTGACAAGATAAATTCCTGAAGGGCTCTACCAGAATATCCCCATATTTCTTTATTTTGTTGTTTTTTTACATTGATCTTCACTACAGTAGTAAGTAATTTGACACATCAATGAAGCATTTTCTACCTGACCGTATAGCAACCAGTTAAAATATGTAATATTTAATATTATTTGCTCTACATGCTAAACAGCCAGAGATTTGTTTATCAACATGACTGAAAATGGATGATACAGACATAGATATAGATGATACAGATATAGGTATACAAATATGTAAACATTTAAGTTCTATTCTCTTAGCAAATTTCAATTACACAATACAGTGCTATCAACTACAGTCACCATATTATACATTACCTCCTCAAACCATATTCATGTTATAGCTGAAAGTTTTTACCCTTTTACCAACTTCTCCCTTTACTCCCACTCCCAGCCCCTGGCAACCACTTTTCTAATCTCTGTTTCTCTGAGTTTGATAGTTTTTTTTTTTTAAGATTCCACTAATAAGTGATAAAATGCAGTATTCCATTTTCTGTCTAATTTATTTCACTTAGCATAATTCCTTCAAGGTCCATTCAAGTTATTGTTAATGGCAGGATTTTGTCCTTTCTCATTGCTGAATAATACTCTGGTGCGTGTGTGTGTGGATGTGTGTGTATATATATGTATATATATATATATATGCACACATACGTATATATATATTACATCTTCTTTATCCATTTTTCTATTGACAGACACCTAGTTTGTTTTAATATATTAGTTATTGTAAATAAAATGGCAATGTTCATGGGAGTGGATAACACTCAAAGATTATGATTTCATTTCTTAGGATATATTAGTGGAATAAGATTAAGATTACAGGATCATATGAGAGTTTGATTTTAATTTTTTGAGAAATTTCCATACTGTTTTCCATAATGACTGTAACAATTTACATTCTCACCAATAGTATACAGGGTTCACTTTACTCACATTCTCACCAACACTGTGTCTTGTCTTTTTGATGACAGCCATTCTAAGTTGTGTGAGGTGATAGTTCATTGTTTTGATTTGCATTTCCCTGATGATTAATGATATTGAGCATCTTTTCATGCACCAGTTGGTAATTTGTGTGTATTCTTTGGAAAACTGTTTAGTTTCTCTGCCCATTTTTAAATTGGATTACTTGATTTATTGCTATTGATTTGCATGAGTTCTTTATATTTTGGATATTAGCCCCTTGTCAGATATATAATTTGCAAACATATTTCCCATTCTTTATGTTTTCTTTTAATTTTATTGATGCTTTTTAAGAAATGTTTATTCATTCATTTTGAGAGAGAGAGAGAAAAAGAGAGAGAGCAGGGGAGGGGCAGAGAGAAAGAGAGAGAATCCCGAGCAGGCTCCACACCATTCAGCACAGAGCCCAATGGAGGGCTCGATCTCATAAACCATGAAATCACGACCTGAGCCGAAATCAAGAGTCAGACACTTAACTGAGCCACCCAGGTACCCCTCATTTTGTTGATGCTCTTATTTGCTATACAGTAGCTTTTTAGTTTGATGTAATCCAAAAGATCACTAATACCAAAGCCAAGGAGCTTACTCCCTATGTTTTCTTTTTAAAATGTTATAGTTTCAATCTCAAATTTGACTGTAATCCATTGAGAGTAAATTTTGGGGAGACAGTGGTTCAGTTTTATTATTTTACATCTGGCTGTCTAGTTTTCCCAACACCATTTGTTGAAGAGATTTCCCTTCCGCATTGTTTATTATTGACTGCTTTGTCATCAATTAATTCACCATATATTTATGGGTTTATTTCTGGGCTCTTTACTCTGTTCCATTGATCTATCTGTCTGGTTGTATGTAAACACCATACTGTTTTTATTACTATAGCTTTGTAATAAATGTTCAAGTCAGAAAATGTGATGCCTTCAGCTTTTTCTTTCTCAAGATTGTTTTGGCTATCCATGGTCTTTGGTAGTTCCATACAAATTTTAGGATTATCTATTTTTGTAAACAATGACATTGGAATTTTGATAGGAATTGCATTAAATCTGTAGATGACTATGGGTGGTATGGACTTTTTAGCGATATTAACTCTTCCAATCCATGAGCACAGATATTTTTTATTCGTGTTTTCTTAATTTTTTAATCAATGCTTTATAGTTTCATTGTTAATTTAAATTTATTGATTTAAATTTATTGATTAAATCATTTCTTAGTATTTTATTCTTTTTATGCAACTGTAAATGGAATTGTTTTCTTAATTTCTCTTTCTGATTGTTCACTATTAGTGTGTAGATATGCAAGTGATTTTATATATTTTATATCCTATAACTTTAATAAATTCATTGATTACTTCTAATAGATTTTTGGTGGGATCTTCAGGGTTTTTTGTATATAATATCATGTCATCTGCAAATGGAGATAATTTTACTTCATTCTTTATGATTTGGATGATTTTTGTTTCTTATTTTTTCTAATTGCTTTGGCTAAGACTTCCAGTGTTATGTTGAATAAAAGTGTCAAGAGTGGGGATCCTTTTTTTTTTCTTATTTTATAGGAAAAGATTTTAGCTGGTTATGGCCCAAGATGGCAACATAGGACTTTCTGAACTCACCTGTGGAATGAATCCACAGTTACTCATGAAGCAATTCCTTCTGATATAAATCCAGAAATTAGCTGAGTGATTCCTACACATCAGGCAAACAAAAAAATGCCCACATCATTCCGCATTTAAATGAATAGGAAAAGCTGGTACATGCTCTTGTTATAAAACCCACCACCCATCCTATTGGGAGGGAACTCCCGCCTTCCATTTTTTCCCTGAGGAGCCAAGGTTTCACCTAAGTTCACATCTAGCACCCCAACTTGTTTTTAATTTTATTTTTTTAAATTTTCATCCAAATTAGTTAGCATATAGTGCAACAATGATTTCAGCAGTAGATTCCTTAATGCTCCTTACCCATTTAGTCCATCCCTCCTCCCACAACCCCTCCAGTAACCCTGTGTTTGTTCTCCATATTTAAGAGTCTCTTCTCTTTTGTCCCCCTCCTTGTTTTTATATTATTTCTGCTTCCCTTCCCTTATGTTCATCTGTTCTGTGTCTTAAAGTCCTCATATGAGTGAAGTCATATGATGTTTGTCTTTCTCTGACTGACATTAGCATCCCAACTTTTAAGACTCTTACCTAAAAGGTGGGTCCCAAAATGCCAGCTCTACAAGTCAATGAGGCTTGTGTCCATGTGAACCACAAGACTAGGAAAGAAAGAAACAATTATTAAGGAGTTCAACAGGACTACTTGTGGTTATCTTTCCGGGTCTCAGCACAGAGAGAGCAGGCAAAAATTTGCATCTCTCAGTCTTTCCCTGAAAGATGCCTATTTGTATATTTTAAAAGCAACTGCCTGGGGCATCTGGGTGGCTCAGTCAGTTAAGCATCCGACTTTGGGTCGGGTAATGATCTCACGGTTTGTGGATTTGAGCTCCACGTCGGGCTCTGTGCTGACAGCTCAGAGCCTGGAGCCTGCTTTGGATTCTGTGTCTCCCTCTCTCTCTCTCTGCCCCTCTTCCACTTGTTCTGTGTCTCTGTCTATCAAAAATAAATAAATGTAAAAAAAAAATTAAAGCAACTGCCTGAGAGTCAGGCTTATAATTTAATATATATCTAGATGTTAACTGTGATCTTTGCTGGAGACCAGAGAAGGCAGCAGACACCACCTCTGCTTTCACATGTGAGTCACCCCCAAAACTGCTGAATCTCTCTGGAAGCATTTTGTACACAGGTTTGGCACTCCACAATTTCTGGCTGCTTTCAAGTGATGGATCCTTAGATTGCCTTACTTTTATATCCAACAGGGATCACATTCATGATTCTGACAGGACTGGAGCAAACAAAGAAATAAGTCTTAGCTGGTTTTAGCCACTAGGGTTTGGCACAGAGGAAGCAAACAGAAATGCCCATCTCCCAATCTTTCCTTGAAAGAGGCCTACTGCTTCTTGATGGTCAGGCCTTTAATTTAGTATGCATCAAGAGGATTACTGTAACCTATTCTAGAGTTCAGGAAAGCCCTTCCCTATCCCTATGGTGCACTCCATGTTACCACTATCTCCCTGGAAGGAGCTTATACACAAATCTCAGATCCCAGCTTTTGAGACTGACAGACAGGGACAGACCTCTGTATCCCCTGGCTGATAGCCAAGGAATTTGCGTTCACAAGTACCACAAGTGCCACAGGACTCTAACAAAAAATAAGCAGTTTTTATTGAGCACAGGAGCACCCTATCCTCCCCTCCATGCTTACAAACCTTGGTCAAGTGTGGGGAAGGCAAGCAAAAAGATCCATCTCTCAGTTTCTTCATGGAAGAGCTATAATTACATACTTTCCCAGCTTCTGCCTGAGGGTTCAGTTTCCAGTCTGTATCTAGATGCCAATTTCAATCATTCCCTGACAGGTCGTGGCACACCTTCAACTACTGGGAGATACTAACAAAAAAGGCAGGTTAGACAATCATAAAGGTTTGAAAGACAACCAAGATTTCAGTCTGTGCTAATCAGTAATATTCATCTCCTATGTCAAGAACGGGAGATGTGGCTGTTTAATCTAATGCACAGAAACAAACACAGGGATTTAAAGAAAATGAAGAAAAAGAGGAATATGTTCTAAAAAAAAACCAAATAAACAAGAACAAAAAACAAGATAAAATTCCAGGAACAGACCTTAATGAAATGGAGATATGTGATTTACCTGATAGACACTTCAAAATAATGGTCACAAAGATGGACACTGAGGTAAAAATGAAGAAAGTAAGATTTTTAGCACAGATATAGAAAATATAAGTATCAAACATAAATCACAGAGCCGTAGAATGGAATAACTCAATTGGAATATTCAAAATAGGTGTACAAGAACAGACTAGATCAAGTGGAAGAAAGGATTGGCAAACATGCAGATCACGTAGCAGCATTCATCCAATTAGAGGGTCAAAAAGAAAAAAAATAATGGGGTGCCTGGGTGGCTCAATCAGTTAAGCATCTGACTCTGGATTACAGCTCAGGTCATGACCTCCCTCTTTGTGAGTTGGAGCCCCGCATCAAGCTCTGCATTGACAGTGTGGAGCTTGCTTGGGATTCTCTCTCTCTCTCTCTCTCTCTCACTCACTCAATAAATATATAAACTTAAGAAAAAAAAGAATGAAAAATAGTAAAGATAGCTTAAAACACTTATGGAAAACCAGTAAAAGGACCAATATATGCATTATATGGATCCTAAAAGAAAAGAGAGAAAATGACAGAAAGCTTAATCAAAGAAATGATGAGTCCCTACTTCCCTACTCTTGGGAAAGAAGCAGGCATCCAGATCCAGAAAGCACAGAGAGTTCCAATTAAGATGAATCCAAAAAGACACACATTAAGACATACTACAATGAAATTATCAAAAGTTATGATGTCTTTAAAGCAGCAAGATAAGAACAACTTGCTATGTGTAAGGTAATCCCCATAACTCTATCAGATGGTTTTTCATCATGCATATCACTCACATATTTATATTTTAACAATCATGAGTTCACACTGAAAGCCGCAATCGCAAATCAGTCCTCTTTTTCTAGTTTTCTAGTTTTTATTTAGCTATTCTTTCTTCCACAGTGAAAAACCTTGTTCCCTACAATGTTAACATATTTACTAATTTGCTCAATCCTTTGTTACATCTAAATATTTTCAGAGAGGAATCCTGGGAAGATGGCAGCCTAGGAGGACGCTGGGCTCACCGTGTGTCCTGCTGATCACTTAGATTCAACCTACACCTGCCTAAATTACCCAGAAAACCACCAGAAGACTGGCAGAATGGAGTCTCCTGAGCCAAGCACAGACGAGAGGCCCACAGAAGAGGGTAGGAAGGGCGGAGAGGCAGTGCGTGCTCCACAGACTGGTGGGAGGGAGCCAGGGTGGAGGGGCGGCCAGCCGGCCAAGCAACCCCCGAGTCTGGCTTGCAAAAGCGGAGGGGCCAGATGGAGTGTGTTCCAACAGCAAGTGGGACTTGACATCTGGAAGGTTATAAGCTAACAGCTCTGCTCGGAGAACGGGAGGGCTGGAGGACAACGGGAGGGAGAGTTGTTGAGCCCCCGATGACAGAGCTCAGTTTGGCGGGGAACAAAGGCGCTTGCCAGCACCATCTCCCTCGCCCATCTCCCAGCCAAAATCCCAAAGAGAACCAGTTCCTGCCGGGGAACTTTCTTGCACCTTGCAAACACCCAACGCTGTGCTTCTGCGGATCCGACCCTCCGGCTGGTCTGAATCCCTCCCGGTGCCATAGGGCCCCTCCCGAAGCGGATCTCTGAAGGAAAAGTGAGCTGAGGCTGCCCCTCCCGCCCCTGTGCACCTTGCCGATCTGCCCCAGCTAAAATGCCAGATACCCAGCACCACAAGCCTGGCAGTGTGCAAGTAGCCCAGACGGGCCACGCCACCCCACAGTGAATCCCGCCCCTAGGAGAGGGGAAGAGAAGGCACACACCAGTCTGTCTGTGGCCCCAGTGGTGGGCTGGGGGCAGAAATCAGGTCTGACTGCGGCCCCACCCACCAACTCCAGTTATACACCAAAGCACAGGGGAAGTGCCCTGCAGGTCCGCACCACTCCAGGGATTATCCAAAATGACCAAACGGAAGAATTCCCCTCAAAAGAATCTCCAGGAAATAACATCAGCTAATGAACTGATCAAAAAGGATTTGAATAATATAACAGAAAGTGAATTTAGAATAATAGTCGTAAAATTAATCGTTGGGCTTGAAAAGAGTATAAGGACAGCAGAGAATCTCTTGCTACAGAGATCAAGGGACTCAGGAACAGCGAGGAGGAGTTAAAAAATGCTATCAAGGAACTGCAAAATAAAATGGAGACAACTATGGCTCGAATTGAAGAGGCAGAGGAGAGAATAGGTGAACTAGAAGATAAAATTATGGAAAAAGAAGAAGCAGAGAAAAAGAGAGATAAAAAAATCCAGGAGTATGAAGGGAAAATTAGAGAACTAAGTGATGCACTAAAGAGAAATAATCTATGCATAATTGGTATTCCAGAGGAGGAAGAGAGAAGGAAAGGTGCGGAAGGGGTACTTGAAGAAATCATAGCTGAGAACTTCCCGGATATGGGGAAGGAAAAAGGCATTGAAATCCAAAAGGCACACAGATCTCCCTTCAGATGGAACTTGAATCGATCTTCTGCATGACATATCATGGTGAAACTGGCAAAATACAAGGATAAAGAGAAAATTCTGAAAGCAGCTAGAGATAAACATGCTCTAACATATAAAGGGAGACCTATAAGATTCGTAACTGATCTCTCTTTTGAAACTTGGCTGGCCAGAAAGGAATGGTAGGAGATCTTCCATGTGATGAACAGAAAAAATATGCAGCTGAGAATCCTTTATCCAGCCAGTCTGTCATTTAGAATACAAGGAGAGGTAAAGGTCTTCCCAAACAAGCAAAAACTGAAGGAATTCATCACCACTAAACCAGCCCTACAAGAGATCCTAAGGGGGATCCTGTGAGACAAAGTACCAGAGACATCACTACAAGCATAAAATATACAGACATCACAATGACTCTAAACCCGTATCTCTCTATAATAACACTGAATGTAAATGGACTAAATGCGCCAACCAAAAGACATAGGGTATCATAATGGATAAAAAAACAAGACCCATCTATTTGCTGTCTACAAGAGACTCATTTTAGACCTGAGGACACCTTCAGATTGAGAGTGAGGGGGTGGAGAACTATTTATCATGCCACTGGAAGTCAAAAGAAAGCTGGAGTAGCCATACTTGTATCAGACAAACTAGACTTTAAATTAAAGGCTGTAACAAGAGATGAAGAAGGGCATTATATAATAATTACAGGGTCTATCCATCAGGAAGAGCTAACAATTATAAATGTCGATGCGCCGAATACAGGAGCCCCCAAATATATAAAACAATTACTCACAAACATAAGCAACCTTATTGATAAGAATGTGGTAATTGCAAGGGACTTTAACACTCCACTTACAGAAATGGATAGATCATCCAGACACATGGTCAAAAGAAACAAGGGCCCTAAATGATACATTGGATCAGATGGACTTGACAGATATATTTAGAAGTCTGCATCCCAAAGCAATAGAATATACTTTCTTCTCGAGTACACATGGAACATTCTCCAAGATAGATCACATACTGGGTCACAAAAAGGCCCTTCATAAGTATACAAGAATTGAAATCATACCATGCATACTTTCAGACCACAATGCTATGAAGCTTAAAATCAACCACAGGAAAAAGTCTGGAAAACCTCCAAAAGCATGGAGGTTAAAGAACACCCTACTAAAGAATGAATGGGTCAAGCAGGCAATTCGAGAAGAAATAAAAAAATATATGGAAACAAACTAAAATGAAAATACAACAAACCAAACGCTTTCGGATGCAGCGAAGGCAGTCCTGAGTAGAAAATACATTGCAATCCAGGCATATCTCAAGAAACAAGAAAAATCCCAAATACAAAATCGAACAGCACACCTAAAGGAAATAGAAGCAGAACAGCAAAGACACACCAAACCCAGCAGAAGAAGAGAAATAATAAAGATCAGAGCAGAAATAAACAATATAGAATCTAAAAAAACTGTAGAGCAGATCAACGAAACCAAGAGTTGGTTTTTTGAAAAAATAAACAAAATTGATAAACCTCTAGCCAGGCTTCGCAAAAAGAAAAGGGAGATGACCCAAATAGATAAAATCATGAATGAAAATGGAATTATTACAACCAATCCTTCAGAGACACAAGCAATTATCAGGGAATACTATGAAAAATTATATGCCAACAAATTGGACAACCTGAAGGCAATGGACAAATTCCTAAACACCCACACTCTTCCAAAACTCAATCAGGAGGAAATAGAAAGCTTGAACAGACCCATAACCAGCGAAGACATTGAATCAGTCATCAAAAATCTCCCAACAAATAAGAGTCCAGGACCAGATGGCTTCCCAGGGGAGTTTTATCAGACGTTTAAAGCAGAGATAATACCTATCCTTCTCAAGCTATTCCAAAAAATAGAAAGGGAAGGAAAACTTCCAGACTCATTCTATGAAGCCAGTATTCCTTTCATTCCTAAACCAGACAGAGACCCAGGAAATAAAGAGAACTACAGGCCAATATCCCTGATGAATATGGATGCAAAAATTCTCAGTAAGATACTAGCAAATTGAATTCAACGGCATATAAAAGGAATTATTCACCATGATCAAGTGGGATTCATTCCTGGGATGCAGGGCTGGTTCAACATTCGCAAATCAATCAACGTGATACGTCACATTAATAAAAGAAAAGATAAGAACCATATGATCCTGTCAATCGATGCAGAAAAGGCCTTTGACAAAATTCAGCATCCTTTCTTAATAAAAACCCACGAGAAAGTCGGGATAGAAGGAACATACTTAAAGATCATCAAATCCAGTTATGAAAAGCCCACAGCTAACATTATCCTCAATGGGGAAAAACTGAGAGCTTTTTCCCTGAGATCAGGAACACGACAGGGATGTCCACTCTCACCGCTGTTGTTTCACATAGTGCTGGAAGTGCTAGCATCAGCAATCAGACAACAAAAGGAAATCAAAGGCATCAAAATTGGCAAAGAGGAAGTTAAGTTTTCAATTTTTGCAGATGACATGGTATTATACATGGAAAATCCGATAGACTCCACCAGAAGTCTGCTAGAACTGATACATGAATTCAGCAAAGTTGCAGGATACAACATCAATGTACAGAAATCAGTTGCATTATTATACACTAACAATGAAGCAACAGAAAGACAAATAAAGAAACTGATCCCATTCACAATTGCACCAAGAAGCATAAAACACCTAGGAATAAATCTAACCAAAGATGTAAAAGATCTGTATGCTGAAAACTATACAAAGCTTATGAAGGAAATTGACGAAGATATAAAGAAATGGAAAATCATTCCCTGCTCAAGGATTGGAAGAATAAACATTGTCAAAATGTCAATACTACCCAAAGCTATCTATACATTCAATGCAATCCCAATCAAAATTGCACCAGCATTCTTCTCGAAGCTAGAATAAGCAATCCTAAAATTCATATGGAACCACGAAAGACCCCGAATAGCCAAAGTAATTTTGAAGAAGGCCAAAGCAGGAGGCATCACAATCCCAGACTTTAGCCTCTACTACAAAGCTGTAATCATCAAGACAGCATGGTATTGGCACAAAAACAGACACATAGACCATTGGAATAGAATAGAAACCCCAGAACTAGACCCACAAACGTATGGCCAACTAATCGTTGACAAAGCAGGAAAGAACATCCAATGGAAAAAAGACAGTCTCCCAACAAATGCTGGGAGAACAGGACAGCAACATGAAGAAGGTTGAAACTAGACCACTTTCTCACACCATTCACAAAAATAAACTCAAAATGGATAAAAGACCTGAATGTGACACAGGAAACCATCAAAACCCTAGAGGAGAAAGCAGGAAAAGACCTCTCTGACCTCAGCCGCAGCAATTTCTTACTTGACACATCCCCAAAGGCAAGGGAATTCAAAGCAAAAATGAACTACTGGGACCTTATGAAGATAAAAAACTTCTGCACAGCAAAGGAAACAACCAACAAAACTAAAAGGCAACCAACGGAATGGGAAAAGATATTTGCAAATGACATATCGGACAAAGGGCTAGTATCCAAAATGTATAAAGAGCTCACCAAACTCCACACCCGAAAAACAAATAACCCAGTGAGGAAATGGGCAGAAAACATGAATAGACACTTCTCTAAAGAAGACATCCAGATGGCCAACAGGCACATGAAAAGATGCTCAACGTCCCTCCTCATCAGGGAAATACAAATCAAAACCACACTCAGATATCACCTCACGCCAGTCAGAGTGGCTAAAATGAACAAATCAAGAGACTATAGATGCTGGAGAGGATGTGGAGAAACGGGAACCCTCTTGCACTGTTGGTGAGAATGCAAATTGTGCTGCCACTCTGGAAAACAGTGTGTAGGTTCCTCAAAAAATTAAAAATAGACCTACCCTATGACCCAGCAGTAGCACTGCTAGGAATTTACCCAAGGGATACAGGAGTACTGATGCATAGGGGCACTTGTACCCCAATGTTTATAGCAGCACTCTCAACAATAGCCAAATTATGGAAAGAGCCTAAATGTCCATCAATGTTTATAGCAGCACTCTCAACAATAGCCAAATTATGGACAGAGCCTAAATGTCCATCAACGGATGAATGGATAAAAAAATTGGGATTTATATACACAATGGAGTACTATGTGGCAATGAGAAAGAATGAAATATGGCCCTTTGTAGCAACGTGGATGGAACTGGAGAGTGTGATGCTAAGTGAAATAAGCCATACAGAGAAAGCAGATACCATATGTTTTCACTCTGAGGTGGATCCTGAGAAACTTAACAGAAACCCATGGGGGAGGGGAAGGAAAAAAAAAGAGGTTAGAGTGGAAGAGAGCCAAAGCATAAGAGACTCTTAAAAACTGAGAACAAACTGAGGGTTGAT
This sequence comes from Acinonyx jubatus, assembly GCF_027475565.1. Classification (NCBI taxonomy): domain Eukaryota; kingdom Metazoa; phylum Chordata; class Mammalia; order Carnivora; family Felidae; genus Acinonyx; species Acinonyx jubatus. The sequence goes on along the minus strand of NC_069389.1, from coordinate 57,946,335 downwards.
GTGGGGTGGGAGGGAGAGGAGGGTGGTAATGGTTATTGAGGAGGGCCCCTTTTGGGATGAGCACTGGGTGTTGTATGGAAACCAATTTGAAAATAAAGTTCATATATTGAAAAAAATAAAAAAATAAAATATTTTCAGGTAGCTCGACTATATTATTTTAATAAACAGAAATTACTTAAAATTGTTCAGAATTTATTTGCATTTTTCTACTAACTCCCACTTTATAGACCTCCATACTCTTCCTTCCTTCCTGCCTTCCTTCCTTCCTTCGTTCCTCCCTTCCTCCTTTCCTTCTTTTTCATTTCAGTGTGGTTATGGAATTCATTTGAAATACATCTTTTTTGTTTGTTTGTTTGTTTGCTCTCAGTTTTATGTTTTCCCCCTTCCCATTCTTACTGATATACTTTTTGAAAGTGTAGTACATTAACATGCTTCCCAAATTGAAACTCTACAGAAGTTTATATTCTGAGAAGTGTCACTCCTTCCCATTTCCCTTCCATCTTATACCTTCTTCTTTTCAACACACATTTTGGAGATAACCAACATTATTGTTTTCAGATTTATCCCTCTTGTCATTTGTAAAGATACACACGCACATACCCACATGTTTTCTTATTTTCATTTTTTTCTTACACAAAAGACAATATGCTGTATATGCTCTTTTAAGACTCTTAAATATACAGAGCAAACAGATGGTTGCTGGATGGATTGGGGGGGTGGGCTAAATGGGTAAGGGACATATCGGACAGAGGGCTAGTATCCAAAATCTTTAAAGAACTCACCAAACTCCACACCTGAAAAGCAAATAATCCAGTGAAGAAATGGGCAGAAGACTTGAATAGACACTTCTCTAAAGAAGACATCCAGATGGCCAACAGGCATATGAAAAGATGCTCAAAATCGCTCCTCATCAGGGAAATACAAATCAACAGCACACTGACATATCACCTCACACCTGTCAGAGTGGCTATAATGAACAAATCAGGAGACTATGGATGCTGGAGAGGATGTGGGAAAACGGGAACCCTCTTGCACTGTTGGTGGGAATGCAAACTGGTGCAGTCACTTTGGAAAACAGTGTGGAGGTTCATCAAAAAATTAAAAATAGATCTACCCTATGACCCAGAAATAGCACCACCAGGAATTTACCCGAGAGATACAGGAGTACTGATGCATAGGGGCACTTGTACCCCAATGTTTATAACAGCACTGTCAACAATAGCCAAATTATGGAAAGAGCCTAAATGTCCATAAACTGACGAATGGATAAACCAATTGTGGTTTATATACACAATGGAATACTACGTGGCAATGAGAAAGAATGAAATATGGCCTTTTGTAGCAACGTGGATGGAACTGGAGAGTGTTATGCTAAGTGAAACAGGTCATACAGAGAAAGACAGATACCATATGTTTTCACTCTTATGTGGATCCTATGTAATTTAACAGAAGACCATGGGGGAGGGGAAGGGAAAAAAATAGTTACGGAGGGATCCAAAGCATAAGATACTCTTAAAAACTGAGAATAAACTGAGGGTTGATGGGGGGTGGGAGGGAGGGGAAAGTGGGTGATGGGCATTAAGGAGGGCACCTGTTGGGATGAGCACTGGGTGTTGTATGGAAACCAATTTGACAATAAATTTCGTATTAAAAAAATAAAATTAAATAAGTAAATAAAAATTAATTATTTTTTAAGAAAGAAATAAATTTTACTTTTTCACTTAATAATATTCCATATAAATATTCTGTATTTGTTTATTGAATTTTTGCTCATTCTTTTGTACATCTACATTATACTGCATTCCTCTGTTGTGTGTGTACACCATATTTTATTTTGTTTTTTTTTTAATGTTTATTTTTGAGAGGGAGAGAGTGTGAGAGAGAATGGAGGAGGGGCAGAGAGAGGGAGACAGAGGATCTGATGTGAGCTCTGCACTGATAGCAGTGAGCCCAATGTGGGGTCAAACTCACAAACCGAAAAATCATGACCTGAGCCAAAGTCTGATGTTCAACTGACTGAGCCACCCAGGTGCCCTGCACCATATTTTATTTAATCAATCTCCCCTTGTTAAATAATTTAGGGGCTTCCCAATATTTTAAAATAACAAATAATGTTTCAAATAATAATGTATTCTTATGTATTTTTATATTGGAGTGAATCTTCAAGGTAAACTCCTAGAAGTGAGATTGCTGTGTGCCATGGACTAAATTGTATCCTCCCCACCGCAAATTCGTATGTTGAAGCCCTAACCCCCATTGTCATTGTACTTGTACAGAGGGCCATTAAGGAAATTAAGGTTAAATGACGCAAAAAATGTGAGATCCCAATCCCATATAACTGGTGTCCTTATATGAAGAGTTAGAGACACCAAAACTTTCTCTCTAGGACACAGCAAGAGTTCACCATCTGCAAGACAAGGAAAGAGGGCTCACCAATCAACTATGCTGGCACCTTGGTCTTGACTTCCAGGCTCAAGAAGTGTGAAAAAATAAATTTCTGTTGTTTAAACCACTTGATCTGTGGTATTTTGTTTTGGCAGCCCAAGCAGATTACTACACTGGGTCAATGAGTAAATGAAAAAAGTCATTCTGTTAGAGATTGCCAAATTTCCCTAAAACAGGTTGAACTATTTGCATTCTTAAAATCAGTGTATGAGAGTGCCAATTTCCACACATCCTCACCAACTCTGTGCATTGTTAAGGTTTTGCACTGTTGCCAATTGGATGGGTGAGAAATGGTATCTTGGTGTAGTTGTAATTTTCATTTGTATTATGGGTGAAATTAAAAATATTTTCATATACTAAAGGCCATGCTTATATCCCTTTCCACAAATTTTCTACTCATGTCTTTTCCCATTTTTTCTGTAAAAATTGGTCTTTTCTCTCTAATTTTAAAACACCTTCATACATTTGGGACGTTAGCCCTTTATCTGCTGTAATATTTGTTCCCAGGTTCTGATTTGTCTTTTTATTTTAATTATGGTGAGTATTCTCATAAAAAGTTTTTTTAATATGGGTTTTATGTAAGCTATAGATATTGAATCATAGGGAAAAATCCTAAAGCATTTACCTACACTCAGGTTATAGAAGAATTTATCATGTATTCTTCTAGCACCTGTATATTAATGCTTACTTTTACATTTAGGTTTTTTATCCATTTGAGGTTTATCCTTTTGTGAGACAATAATATAATTTTATCTTTTTGAAAATGATTACCCAGTTGTAACACCACCATTTACTAAAAAGCTTATCATTTTCCCAGTGATTTGAGATTCCACTTTAACCATATAAAAAATTTTTATATGTCATTAGGTCTATTCCTGAACTTTCTCTTCTATTTCTTTGATTTATTTATTCATAGGTCAGTACAACAGTGCATATATTATAGCACCTTTGTAGTATATTTAATATCTGGTAGTGCAAATTCCCTTTCAGATATCTATTTTTTTAGTTTTTCCTAATTTTCTTGTGTTTTTATTTTTCTATGTAAATTTAGAATCAACTTCTTTATGTCCAGAAAATTTCATTTGGATTTTATTGGGATTACATTAAATTTATATGTTATTTTATGCAAAATTTACATTCTAATGATATTGAGATATCTTAAGCCAAAATGATAGATATTTATTTATCTGTTCAAGTCTGATTCCATGCCTTTTAGGAGTGTCTTGTAGTTTTCTTCACATAGGTTTTCAATATGTCATTGTAAAGTTATTACTAAACATTGTATTTTTCTTATTACAAATGGATTACCTAATTTTGAAAATCTTTAAGAGGTTATTATCTGTGAATATTAATATGATTGACTTTTTTCTAATATTTAATATTAAATTTTATTTTAACAACAGAAATTAGTACAGCATCATATCATTATGAATGCTTTTTAGAAGTTTTTATTTAAATTTCAGTTAGCTAACACACAGTGTAATGTAAGTTTCAGGTGTACAATACAGTGATCCAACATTTCCACACAACACTTAGTGCTGATCACAGCAAGTGCACTTCTTAGTCCCCATCACCTAGTTCACCCATCACCTCACCAACCTCCCTCCGGGTAAACATCAGTTTATTCTCTATAGTTAAGAGTCTGATTCTTGGTTTGCTTCAAACTCTTTAATTTTCCCCTTCAATAATTTGTTTTGTTTCTTGAATTCCACATCTGAGTGAAATTATATGGTATTTGTCTTCCTGCGACTCATTTCGCTTAGCATAATGTTCTCTAGCTCCATCCATGGCATTGCATATGCCAAGCTTTCATTCTTTTCTTGGTTTGAGTAATATTCAAATTATATATATATATATATATATATATATATATATATATATATATATATATATATATACCACATCTTCTTTATCCATTCATGAATCAAAGGACACTAGTACCATTGTTGGATCATGGGGTAGTTCTATTTTTAACTTTTTGAGGAACCTCCATACTGTTTTCCAGAGTGGCTGCACCAGTTTGCACTACCACCAACAGTGCAAGATGGTTCCCCTTTCTCCACATCCTCCACAACACTGTAGTTTCTTGTGTTGAGTTTAGCCATTCTGACAGGTGTGAAATGATAACTCACTATAGTTTTGGTTTGTATTTTCCTTATGGTAAGTGATGCTAAGCATCTTTTCATGGGTTTGTTGGCCACCTGGCTGTGTTCTTTGGAGAAATATGTTTATGTCTTCTAAAATTTTTTAAGTTGGATTACTCATTTTTTTGGTTATTGAGTTTTATAAGTCCTTATATATTTTGGATACTAACCCTTTATCAGATATGTCATTTGGAAATATTTTCCCCATTCTGTAGGTTGCCTTTCAGTTTTGTTGATTGTTTCCTTTGCTGTTCAAAAGCTGTTTATTTTTATGCACTCCCAATAGTTTATTTTTGCTTTGCTTTTTCATGCCTCAGAGGACATAACTAAAAAAATAAAAGTTGCAACAGCCAAAGTCAGATAAATTACTGCTTTTGCTCTCTTCTAGGATTTTAAAAATATTTTTTAATATTTTATTTATTTTTGAGAGAGAGAGAGAGAGAGAGAGAGAACACAGGGGAAAGGCAGAAAGAGAGGGATACACAGATTCCAAAGCAGGCTCTAGGCTCCAAGCCGTCAGCACAGAGCTCGACGTGGGGCTTGAACTAACGAACCGTGAGATCATGACCTGAGCCAAAGTCGGGCACTTAACTGACTGAGACACTCAGACACCCCTTTTCTAGGATTCTTATGGTTTTAGGTCTCAATTTTAGGTCCTTAATCTATTTTGAATTTATTTTTGTGTATAAGAAAGTGGTCCAGTTTCATTCTTTGCATGTAACTGACTCGTTTTCCCAAAACCATTTATTAAAAAGACATCCATTTTTACATTGCATATTCATTCATGCCTTTGTCAAATATTACTTGACCATATAATTGTGGGCTCATTTCTGGGTTTTTCTATTCTGTTCTATTGCCCTATGTGTCTTTTTTTGTGCCAATACCATACTGTTTCGATTACTACAGCTTTGTAATGTACCTTGAGTCTGGTATTGTGATGGCTTTAGCTTTGCTTTTCTTTTTCAAGGTTGCTTTGGCTATTTGGGTATTTTGTGGTTCCATACAAATTTTAGGATTTTGGTTCTAGCTCTGTGGAAAATGCTGTTGGTATTTTCATATGGATTTCATTAAATGTAGCTTGCTTTGGGTAGTGTAAACATTTTAACAATATTTGTTCTTCCAATCCATGAGCATGGAATGTCTTTCCATTTCTTAGTGTCATCTTGAATTTCTTTCATCAATGTTTTATAGTTTTCAGAGTATAGGTATTTCACCTCATTGGTTAGGTTTATTCCTAGGTATCTTATTGGTTTTGATGCAATTGTAAGTAGGATTGATTCATTAATTACTCTTTCTGTTGCTTCATTATGGGTGTATAGAAATGCAGCAGGGACGCCCGGGTGGTTCAGTTGGTTGAGTGCTTGACTTCAGCTCAGGTCATGATCTCACAGTTCAGGAGTTTGAGCCCCACATATATATGGTCGTGGCTGTCAGCACAGAGCCTGCTTTGGATCCTCTGTCCCCCTCTCTCTGCCCCTCCACTCCACTCATGCTCCCTCTCTCAAAACTAAATAAAAATTTTTATAAAAAGAAATGAAACAGATCTTTGTATGTTGATTTTGTATCCTGAGAGTTTACTGAATTTATCAGTCCTAGCAGTTGTTTGGTGGAGTCTTTCAGGGTTTTCTATATATAGCATCATGTCATCTGCAAATAGTGAAAGTTTTACTTTTTACTTGCCAATTTGGATGCCTTTTATTTATTTTTGTTGTCTGATTGCTGTGGCAAGAACTTCCAGTATTATGTTAAATAACAGTGATGAGAATGGACATCCCTGTCTTATCCTTGGCCATAGAGGAAAAGCTGTTTTTGCCCATTGAAAATTATATTAGCTGTGGGTTTTTCATATATGGCCTTTATTATGTTGAGGTATATTCTCTCTTAACCTATTTTGTTGAGGGTTTTTATCATGAATGGATGTTATACTTTGTTGAAAGCTTTATCTGCATCTATTGAAACGATCCTATGGTTCTTATCCTTTATTGATTGATTTGAAAATATTGAACAATGCTTGCAGCTCAGGAATAAATCCCATTTGATTGTGGAGAATGACTTTTTAAGTGTATTGTTGGATTCAGTTTGTTCGTGTTTTTTTGTGACTTTTTGCATCCATATTCATCAGGGATATGGGCCTGTAGTTCTCTTTTTTTAGTACTCTTTATTTGGTTTTGCTATCAGGGTAATGCTGGTCTCATAAAATGAGTTTGGAAATTTTCCTTCCTTTTCTATTTTTTGGAATTGTTTGAGAAGAACTGGTAGTAACTCTCCCTTAAATGTTTGGTTGAATTTGTGCGTGAAGCCATCTGGTCCTGGACTTTTCTTTTTTGGGAGATTTTTTTTATTACTGATTCAATTTCTTTGCTGGTTATCAGTGTGTTCAAGTGTTATATTTCTTCCTCTTTCCATTTTGGTAGTTTGTATTTCTGGGAATTTATCCATTACTTCTAGGTTGTCTAATTTGTTGGCATATAGATTTTCATAATATTCTCCTATAATTGTTTGTAGTTCAGTGGTGTTTGTTGTTATTTCTTATATCTCATTGTGATTTTATTTATTTCAGTCCTTTCTTTTTTTTCATTATAAGTCTGGCTAAAGGTTTATCAATTTTATTTTTTTTTAATAACTAGTTCCTGGTTCCATTGATCTTCACTATTTTTTTTCTAATTACAAAATCATTTATTTCTGCTCTAAGCTATTATTTCCTTACTTCTGGTTATAGGCTTTATTTCTTGCTATTTTTCTACGTTTTTTAGGTGTAAGGTTAGGTTGTTTTTTGAGATTTTTCTTGCTTCTTGATGTAGACCTGTATTGCTAGAAACTTCCCCCTTTTTTTATGGTTATTTATTTTTGAGAGACAGAGACAGAGCATGAGCAGGAGAGGGACGGAGAGAGCCAAAGACACAGAATCCAAAGCAAGATCCAGGCTCTGAGCTGTCAACATAGAGGCCAACGTGGGGCTCAAACCCATAAGCCATGAGATCATGACCTGAGCCAAAGTCAGATGCTCAACCCACTGAGCCACCCAGGCGCCCCTAGAAACTTCCCACTTAAAACTGGTTTTGCTGCATCCCAAAAGTTTTGAAAAAGTTGTGTTTTCATTTTCATTTGCTTCCGTATACATTTTTATTTCCTGGTTGATACATTCATTGTTTAGTAGCATGTTATTTAACCTATTTGTGATGTTTCCACATTTTTTCTTGTGGTTGAAACTTCTCCTTTCAAAGTTTGTGGTCAAAAAAGATTCAAGGCATGACTTTGATCTTTTCGAATTTGTTGAGGCTTGTTTTGTGGACCAATATGTAATCTACTATGGAGAATGTTCCATGTGCACTTGAAAATAATCTGTATTCTACTGTTTTAGGATGAAATATTCTGAATACATCTGTTAAATCCCTCTGTTCCAGTGAGTCATTCAAAGTCATTATTTCCTTGTTCATTTTCTGTTTGGATGATCTGTCCATTGATGTCAGTGTGGTGTTAACATTCCTTAGTATGTTGTATTATTATCAATTAATTTCATTATGTTTGTTATTAACTGTTTTATGTATTTGGATGTTCTTCCACATTGGTTGCATAAATATTTACAATTGTTATATCTTCTTATTTGATTGTGCCCTTTATTATTATCTAGTTTCCTAGTTTGTCTCTTGTTACAATCTTTGTTTTAATTCTAGTTTGTCTGATATAAGTATTGCTACTCTTACTTTCAACATCCATTTGCATGATAAATACTTCTTTGTCCCCTCACCTTCAATGTACAGGTATCTTCAGGTCTAAAATGTGTCTCTTGGATAGGGCAAGAGGGAAAATGGTGACTTAGGAGGACGCTGGGCTCAGCGCGTCCTGCTGATCACTTAGATTCCACCGACACCTGCCTAAACAACCCAGAAAACCACGAGAAGAATTGAAGAACGGATTCTCTGGAGCCAAGAGCCAACAAGAGGCCCACGGAAGAGGGTAGGAAGGGCAGAGAGGCTATATGTGCTACACGGACTCGCGGGAAGGAGCTGGGGCGAGGGGCAGCCCTCCAGCCAAGCAGAGACCCCGAGTCTGGCTTGCAAAAGCGGAGAGGCCAGACAGAGTGTGTTCTGACAGCAAGTGGGACTTAACATCTGGAAGGTTATAAATTAACAGCTCTGCTCAGAGAGCGGGAAGGCTGGAGGACAACGGGAGGGAGAGTTGTTGAACCCTGGACGACAGAGCTCACCTTGATGGGGAACAAAGGCGCTCGCCAGCACCATCTCCCTCGCCCATCCCCCAGCCAATAACTCACAGGGAACCAGTTCCTGCAAGGGAACTTGCTTGCACAGCGCAAACACCCAACGCTGTGCTTCTGCAGATCCCTCCCTCTGGCGGTGGGTCTGACGCCCTCCTGGTGCCACAGGGCCCCTCCCTCGGTGGATCACTGAAGGAGAAGCAAGCTGAGCCTGACCCTCCCGCCCCTGTGCACCTTGCCAATCCATCACAGGTAATACGCCAGATCCCCAGCACCACAAGCCTGGCAGTGTGCAAATAGCCCAGACGGGCCATGCTACCCCACACTGAATCCCGCCCCTGGGAGAGGGGAAGAGAAGGTACACACCAGTCTGACTGTGGCCCCAGTGGTGGGCTGGGGGCAGACATCAGGTCTGACTACGGCCCCGCCCACCAATGCAAGTTATTCAAGACAGCACAGGGGAAGGGCCCTGCAGTTCAGCACCACTCCAGGGACTATACTAAATGATGAAACAGAAGAATTCCCCTCAAAAGAATCTCCAGGAAATAACAACAGCTAATGAACTGATCAAAACGGATTTAAACAATATAACAGAAAGTGAATTTAGAATAATAGTCATAAAATTAATCACCAGGCTTGAAAACAGTATAGAGGACAGCAGAGAATCTATTGCTACAGACATCAAGGGACTAAGGAACAGTTAGGAGGAGCTAAAAAATGCCATAAACGAGCTGCAAAATAAAATGGAAACAACCATGGCTCGGATTGAAGAGGCAGAGAAGAGAATAGGTGAATTAGATGATAAAACTATGGAAAAAGAGGAAGCTGAGAAAAAGAGAGATAAAAAATCCAGGAGTATGAGGGGAAAATTAGAGAACTAAGTGGTGCACTAAAGAGAAATAATATATGTATAATTCGTATTCCAGAGGAGGAAGAGAGAGGGAAAGGTGCTGAAGGTGTACTTGAAGAAATAATAGCTGAGAACGTCCCGGATCTGGGGAAGGAAAAAAGCACTGAAATCAAAGAGGCACAGAGAACTCCCTTCAGATGTAACATGAATTGATCTTCTGCATGACATATCATAGTGAAACTGGCAAAATACAATGATAAAGAGAAAATTCTGAAATCAGCTAGGGATAAACATGCTCTAACATATAAAGGTAGACCAATAAGACTCATGACGGATCTCTCTACTGAAACTTGGCAGGCCAGAAAACAATGGCAGGAAATCTTCAATGTGATGAACAGAAAAAAATAGCAGCTGAGAATCCTTTATCCAGCAAGTCTGTCATTTAGAATAGAAGGAGAGATAAAGGTCTTCCCAAACAAACAAAAACTGAAGAAATTCGTCACCACAAAACCAGCCCTACAAAAATCCTAAGGGGGATCCTATGAGACAAAGTACCAGAGACATCGCTACAAGTAGGAAACCTACAGACATCACAATGACTCTAAACCCATATCTTTCTATAATAACACTGAATGTAAATGGACTAAATGTGCCAACCAAAAGACATAGGGTATCAGAATGGATAAAAAAACAAGACCCATCTATTTGCTGTCTATAAGAGACTCATTTTAGACCTGAGGACACCTTCAGATTGAAAGTGAGGGGATGGAGAACTATTTATCATGCCACTGGAAGTCAAAAGAAAGCTGGAGTAGCCATACTTGTATCAGACAAACTAGACTTTAAATTAAAGGCTGTAACAAGAGATGAAGAAGGGCATTATATAATAATTACAGGGACTATCAATCAGGAAGAGCTAACAATTAGAAATATCTATGCGCTGAATACAGGAGCCCACAAACATATAAAACAATTACTCACAAACATAAGCAACCTTATTGATAAGGTTTGATTCCTAAACCAGACAGAGACCCAGTAAAAAAGAACTACAGGCCAATATCCCTGATGAATACAGATGCAAAAATTTTCAGTAAGATACTAGCAAATCAAATTCAACAGCATATAAAAAGAATTATTCACCATGATTAACTGGGATTCATTCCTGGGCTGCAGGGCTGGTTCCACATTCGCAAATCAATCAACGTGATACATCACATTAATAAAAGAAAAGATAAGAACCATATGATCCTGTCAATCGATGCAGAAAAATCATTTAACAAAATTCAGCATCCTTTCTTAATAAAAACCCTCAAGAAAGTTGGGATAGAAGGAACATACTTAAAGATCATCAAAGCCATTTATGAAAAGCCCACAGCTAACATTATCCTCAATGGGGAAAAACTGAGAGCTTTTTCCCTGAGATCAGGAACACGACAGGGATGCCCACTCTCACCGCTGTTGTTTCACATAGTGTTGGAAGTTCTAGCATCAGCAATCAGACAACAAAAGGAAATCAAAGGCATCAAAATTGGCAAAGAGGAAGTTAAGCTGTCACTTTTTGCAGATGAAATGATATTATACATGGAAAATCCAATAGACTCCACGAAAAGTCTGCTAGAACTGATACATGAATTCAGCAAAGTTGCAGTATACAACATCAATGTACAGAAATCAGTTGCATTATTATACACTAACAATGAAGCAACAGAAAGACAAATAAAGAAACTGATCCCATTCACAATTGCATCAAGAAGCATAAAATACCTAGGGATAAATCTAACCAAAGATGTAAAAGATCTGCATGCTGAAAACTATAGAAAGCTTATGAAGGAAATTGATGAAGATATAAAGAAATGGAAAAACATTCCGTGCTCATGGACTGGAAGAATAAATATTGTCAAAATGTCAATACTACCCAAAGCTATCTACACATTCAATGCAATCCCAATCAAAATTGCACCAGCATTCTTCTCAAAGCTAGAATAAGCAATCCTAAAATTCATATGGAACCACGAAAGACCCCGAATAGCCAAAGTAATTTTGAAGAAGGCCAAAGCAGGAGGCATCACAATCCCAGACTTTAGCCTCTACTACAAAGCTGTAATCATCAAGACAGCATGGTATTGGCACAAAAACAGACACATAGACCATTGGAATAGAATAGAAACCCCAGAACTAGACCCACAAACGTATGGCCAACCAATCTTTGACAAAGCAGGAAAGAATATCCAACGGAAAAAAGACAGTCACTTTAACAAATGGTGCTGGGAGAACAGGACAGCAACATGAAGAAGGATGAAACTAGACCAGTTACTTACACCATTCACAAAAATAAACTCAAAATGGATAAAGGACCTGAATGTGACACAGGAAACCATCAAAACCCTAGAGGAGAAAGCAGGAAAAGACCTCTCTGACCTCAGCCGCAGCAATTTCTTACTTGACACATCCCCAAAGGCAAGGGAACTAAAAGCAAAACTGAACTACTGGGACCTTATGAAGACAAAAAGCTTCTGCACAGCAAAAGAAACAATCACCAAAACTAAAATGCAACCAACGGAATGGGAAAAGATATTTGCAAATGACATATCGGACAAAGGGCTAGTATCCAAAATCTATAAAGAGCTCACCAAACTGCACACCAGAAAAACAAATAACCCAGTGAGGAAATAGGCAGAAAACATGAATAGACACTTCTCTAAAGAAGACATCCAGATTGCCAACAGGCACATGAAAAGATGCTCAACGTTGCTCCTCATCAGGGAATTACAAATCAAAACCACACTCAGATATCACCTCACGCCAGCCAGAGTGGCTAAAATGAACAAATCAGGAGACTATAGATGCTGGAGATGTGTGGAGAAATGGGAACCCTCTTGCACTGTTGGTGGGAATGCAAATTGTGCAGCCACTCTGGAAAACAGTGTGGAGGTTCCACAAAAAATTAAAATAGACCTACCCTATGACCCAGCAGTAGCACTTCTAGGAATTTACCCAAGGGATACAGGAGTACTGATGCATAGGGGCACTTGTACCCCAATGTTTATAGCAGCACTCTCAACAATAGCCAAATTATGGAAAGAGCCTAAATGTTCATCAACGGATGAATGGATAAAAAAATTGGGATTTATATACACAATGGAGTACTATGTGGCAATGAGAAAGAATGAAATATGGCCCTTTGTAGCAACGTGGATGGAACTGGAGAGTGTGATGCTAAGTGAAATAAGCCATACAGAGAAAGGCAGATACCATATGTTTTCACTCTTATGTGGATCCTAAGTAATTTAACAGAAGACCATGGGGGAGGGGAAGGGAAAAAAATAGTTACGGAGGGATCCAAAGCATAAGAGACTCTTAAAAACTGAGAAGAAACTGAGGGTTGATGGGGGGTGGGAGGGAGGGTAGGGTGGGTGATGGGTATTGAGGAGGGCACCTTTTGGGATGATCACTGGGTGTTTTATGGAAACCAATTTGACAATAAATTTCATATATTGAAAAATAAAATAAAATTAAAATTAAATAAAATAAAATGTGTCTCTTGTAGGCAGAATATAGATTAATCTTGGATTTTTTTATCCATTCTGTAACCTTCTGTCTTTTGACTGGAACATTTAGTCTCTAATATTCAAAATAATTCATGATTGATAGGTATTTATTGCAACTTTATTACTTGTTTTGTCGTTGTTTTGGAAGGGTGTCTCTGATCTTGTCTTTCTCTGTTTCATCGTTTGATATTTTCTTTAGTGACAAATTTCAATTTGTTTCTCTTTATTTTTTGCATATTTATTAGTGATTTTTGATTTGTGAATACCATTATGTTTATATATAACAAGTTCTGCGTATGGCTGTCTATATTAAGTTGATGGTCTCTTAAGTTTGAACCCATTTTTTTCCCTCTCCTCCTCATGTTTAGGTATATTTTACATGTTTTGAACTCTTTATTTATTTTTCACAGAAATATTCATTTTTACTGCTTTTGTTTCCTGCCTTCATACTGTCATTTTAGGTCTCTTCTTTCCACTTGAATTGTCCTCGTTAGTATTTCTTACAGAGCTGGTTTAGTAGTCATGATCTCATTTTTTGTCTAAGAAACTATCTCTCCAATCTGAATCTCTCCTTGCTGAATAGAGTATTCTTGGCTGTAGATTTTTCCTATTCAGGACTTTGAATATATCATGACATTCCTTCTGACTTGGAAAGTTTCTGCTGAAAAATCTGCAGAGAGACGTCTAGGGTTTCCTTTTTATGCATCTGTCTTATTTTGTCTTACTGCTTTTAGGATTTTTTTTCTTTATCACTATATTTTGCAAATATAATTACAATATGTCTTGGTGTTGGTCTGTTTTTGTTGATTTTGTTGGGTGTTCTCTGTGCCTTCTGGATCTGTATATCTGTTTTCCCTCTCCAGATTAAGGACATTTTCAGGTATTTTTTCGTCAAATGAATTTTCTGCCCCCTTTTTTCTCTCTTCTTCTTCTGGAACTCCTATAATACGAATGTTATTACATTTGATGGAGTCACTGAGGTCTCTCACTCTATTTTTATTTTGCATAATTCTTTCTCTCTTTTGTTCAAATTGATTAACTTCCATTATTCTGTCTTTTAGATAATTAATTCATTCCTCTGCTTCTTCCATCCTGCTGTTAATTCCATCAAGAATGTTTCTTATTTTGTTTGTTGAGCCCTTTTTATCTCTGCTGTTATTCTTTATCTCTGTGTTAATGGTCTCACTGATATCCTCCATTCTTTTCTCAATTCCAACAACTATCCTTATGATCATTTCTTTAAATTCTCCTTCAGACATGTTACTTATATATGTTTCGCTTTGATCCCCAGCCATGGCCTTGCCATGTTCTTTCATTTGGGGAAAAGTCCTATGTTTTCTAATTTTATCTAAGTTTCTGTGTCTGTTTCTGTGTATTAGGAAAGTCTGGTATGTCTCCTATACTTGAAGGTAATAGCTTTATGAAGAAGAGGTCTGATAGTGTCCTCCAATTTAGTGTCCCCTGTTCCCAAGGGCCTGGTGCTTCTGGGAGTGTTTCCAATGTGTGGTGCCTGTGCTCTGGTATTGTGCCCTGGCTACTTTATCCTTCAGGCCAGTTGTTTGTAGAGATTCTATTTGCCTGCGTGGGCAGTGTTTAGTCTCTGGCTTGAATGTGGTACATTTTAACTAGGTGTGCTCTGGTCTGCTTGTGAAATGAGACCTATCTCCACTGACATCAGAACCAAGGCTTTGCAAAACTCCTGGGTTAAGAGACATGGTGTGAGTAGATGTTTGGGCCAGTCTTCTGGAGGGGACTGAGGCAAGTGTGATTGGGAGGGGCAGTTCCACTGGTGTGCAGGGGTGTGGAACTTGTAAGCAAATTAGATAGTGAGTGTCCATGCTGCACTGGTGCACATAGGTGCCTCTGTGCTTATGCTGAGGGGTAGGGGAAGGAAATGGCACCTGCCAATTATTTTGTTCCAAGAGGGGTCTCTCCATGAACAATGTCTCTCTGGAACACTCAGAGATGAACAACTAATCTCTTCACTGTATGCTCCAGGGTCTCTTCAGATCACTGTTTTCATGCTGTATGTCTGTGGGCTGTTTGGCCTACCTTCTCTCCAAGAGCAGCCCAATGTCCTTTGAGATTCCAAGAGCCAAGCATGCTGACCTTTAAAACTCCAGGCCTTAATCCTACTATTTGCTAGAACTCATGAAATTCAGGCCCTCTCTTTACAAGACAATTGCCATGGGGATTTGTTTTCCCTGTGCACTCCCCTGTGTGCTAGTTTGTCTCTTGCCCCTCTCTATGACTGTGACTCCCTCCCCACTGCAGCAGTCATCATCCATTTCTCTCCTGACCCATATGTCCCTACTCCCTACCTCCTTTGATGAAGCCTCTTTTTTACCTTTAGTTGTGGAGTTTGTTCTACCAGTATTCAGGTAGATTTCTGGAGTATTTAAGATGATTTGATAGTAATCTAGTTGTATTTGTGGGATGAGGCCAACCTAGGGTCCTCCTACTCCACCACCATTTCCCCCTCTGTTGAGTATATGTGTAATGGTATTAAAAACCTGCAAAAGTTTTCCAAAGCTCCTTTATTATTTTGTACTCCTGCCAGCAATGTATGAGAATTTCATGTGCTGTGCACCCTCACCAGCATGTGGTATTGTCATTTTTTTTTTGTTTTTACATTTAAGCCATTCTAATAAGTGCATAGTCATATCACATTGCAGCTTTAATTTACATCTCCATAATGGGTATTCCTAATATTGAACATCTGTCCATGCACTTTCTTTTTGGTAGAGTGCTTGTTCAAATACTTTGTCATTGTTATATTTGGTTTATTTTCTTATAATTAAGTTTTAAGTGTATGTGCTTTCTAGTTATGATTACTTTAATAGATATGTCATTTACAAATATTTTCTCCCAATATTTAGCTTGTCTTTTCATTTTGTTAACAGTGTATTTTAAAACTGTCCAATTTATCATTTTTTTCTTTTTTAATTTGTGCTTTTTGAGCTCCATCTCGGAAATATTTGCCTAACCCAGAGTCACAAAGATTTTGGCATATGTTTTCCTATAGGAGATTTATAGTGTTAAGTTATAATTCATTTCCATTTAGTTTTTTTCATCATGTAATGTCAATATTTACTTATTTATTGCATGAAGGAATCTAATTGATTTTTGGCACCATTTTTTAAATGACTATTCTTTCTCCATCAAATTGACTTGACCCTTTAGCTAATATCAACTGTTATATATGTAGACATATTTCTGGGCTCTCTATCATGTTCCAACAACCTATTTATGAGTTCTCTTTGTCAATACCAGGGTCTTTATTGGTGTAGCTTTATAGTAAGCCTTCAAATCAGGTATATTTTTGCTTTCTATCTTTTCTGGAATTCTTTTTCAAAAAAAGATCAGTGTATTCTAAGTTCTCTGATTTCCATATAAATTCTAGTATAAGCTTTATAATCTCTGCAAAAAAATACACCTTTTCATTAGGATTGTATTGCATTTATGTATTACTTTGGGGATAATTGACGTCATGACAAAAAGTGATGTCTTGATTAAAGTATTAACAACTTCAGATATATGAACATGGTATATATCTCATTCGTTTAGATCTTCTTTGATTTCTGTAATCAATTATTTACATATTTCAGTATACAAATATACACATTTTTGTAAGATTTATTACAATGCATTTCAGGGTAATTTTATGCAATGGTTCTGATGCTATTGTGAGTTATACTGTTTAATATCTCAATTTCTAATTGACCATTACTATTTATATTAGTTTGATGGAACTGCCATTATATAGTACCACACACTTGTTGGCTTAAACAGTAGAAATTAATTTTTATTTTCTCATAGTTCTTGAGGGTAGAAGTTAAAGATCAAGGTGTCAGCAGTATGATTTTTTTTTTGAGGCCTCTCTCTTTGGCTTGTTGATGGCCCTGTTTCCATGGTCTTCATGGTGTGCCTGTCTGTGTCCAAATTTCCTGTTCTTATAAGGATACCCGTCATATTGGATTAGACCTGCCCTAATTAACTCATTTTAACTTAAAGGCCTCTGTAATGTCCCTATCTCTAAACACAGTCACATTCTGAGGTACTGAGGGTTAGGACTTGAACATGTGAATTATGGAGGTCACATTTCAGTCCATAACACATACATAAAAACACAATTGCTGCTTGTATATTGAAATGGTATGCTGCAGGCCTACTAAAATAAATGATTAGATCTAGTAGCTTTTTTTCTTGTTGTTGTTGCTACTTTGGGATTTTTCTCTAAAAAGTATTATATTGTTCACAAACAAAAATACTCCTTTTCTACCAGTATGTCTTTATACTTATTTTGCTTGCCTTATTGCACTGATGAAAAGCTCTATCATGGTATTTAATAGATATGATGCGAGTAAATATATTTGACTTGTTTTTAGTCTTAGAGTCAAGACAGGGAATATTTCATTATTAAGTATTATAATGGCTATCAATTTTTAAATCTTTTTTAACTTTAATTTTAATTTTTTTTGAAATTTACATACAAATTAGTTAGCATAGCACAACAATAATTTCAGGAGTAGATTCGTTAGTGCCCCTTACCCATTTAGCCCATCCCCCATCCACAACCCCTCCAGTAACCCTCAGTTTCTTCTCCATATCTATGAGTCTCTTCTGTTTTGTCCCCCTCCCTGTTTTTATATTATTTTTGTTTCCCTTCCCTTATGCTCATCTGTTTTGTCTCTTAAAGTCCTCATATGAGTGAAGTCATATGATTTTTGTCTTTCACTGACTGACTAATTTCACTTAGCATAATACCCTCCAGTTCCACCCACGTAGTTGCAAATGGCAAGATTTCATTCTTTCTGATTGCCAAGTAATACTCCATTGCATATATATACCACATCTTCTTTATCCATTCATCCATCGAGGGACATTTGGGCTCTTTCCATAATTTGGCTATTGTTGATAGTGTTGCTATAAACATGGGGGTGCATGTGTCCCTTCGACACAGCACACCTGTATCCCGTGGATAAATGCCTAGTAGTGCAATTGCTGGGTCGTAGGGTAGTTCTATTTTTAGGTTTTTGAGGAACCTCCATACTGTTTTCCAGAGTGGCTGCACCAGCTTGCATTACCACCAACAGTGCAAAAGAGATCCTCTTTCTCCGCATCTTCGCCAACATCTGTTGTTGCCTGAGGTGTTAATGTTAGCCGTTCTCACAGGTGTGAGGTGGTATCTCATTGTGGTTTTGATTTGCATTTCCCTGATGATGAGTGATGGTGAGCATTTTTTCATGTGTCGGTTGGCCATCTGGATGTCTTCTTTGGAGAAATGTCTATTCGTGTCTTTTGCCCATTTCTTCACTAGATTATTTGTTTTTTGGGTGTTGAGTTTGGTAAGTTCTTTATAGATTTTGGATCAGAGTTTGGATCTGATATGTCATTTGCAAATATCTTCTCCCATTCTGTCGGTTGCCTTTTAGTTTTGCTGATTGTTTCCTTCGCTGTGCAGAAGCTTTTTATTTTGATGAGGTCCCAGTAGTTCATTTTTTGCTCTTGTTTCCCTTGCCTCCGTACACGTGTTGAGTAAGAAGTTGCTGCGGCCAAGATGAAAGAGATTTTTTCCTGCTTTCTCCTCGAGGATTTTGATGGCTTCCTGTCTTACATTGAGGTCTTTCATCCGTTTTGAGTTTATTTTTGTGTATGATGTAAGAAAGTGGTCCAGGTTCATTCTTCTGCATGTCGCTGTCCAGTTTTCCCAGCACCACTTGCCGAAGGGACTTTCTTTATTCCATTGGATATTCTTTCCTGCTTTGTCAAAGATTAGTTGGCCATACGTTTGTGAGTCCATTTCTGGGTTCTCTATTCTGTTCCATTGATCTGAGTGTCTGTTGTTGTGCCAGGACCACACTGTCTTGATGATTACAGCTTTGTAGTAAAGCTTGAAGTCCGGGATTGTGATGCCTCCTGCTTTGGTTTTCTTTTTCAAGATTGCTTTGGCTATTCAGGGTCTTTTCTGGTTCCATATAAATTTTAGGATTATTTATTCTAGCTCTGTGAAGAATGCTGGTGTTACTTTTATAGGGATTGCATTGAATATGTAGATTGCTTTGGGTAGTATCGACATTTTAACAATATTTGTTCTTCCTATCCAGGAGCATGGAATCTGTGTGTGTGTGTGTGTGTGTGTGTGTGTGTGTGTGTGTTTTCTTCAATTTCTTTCATAAGCTTTCTATAGTTTTCAGTATATGGATTTTTCACCTCTTTGGTTAGAATTATTCCTAGGTATGTTATGGTTTTTTTGTCCAACTGTAAATGGGATCAATTGCTTGATTTTTCTTTCTGTCGTTTCATTGTTGGTGTATAGAAATGCAACTGATTTCTGTGCATTGATTTTATATCCTGCAACTTTGCTGAATTCGTGAATCAATTCTAGCAGTTTTTTTTTGTGAAATCTTTTGGGTTTTCCATATAGAGTATCATGTCGTCTGCGAAGAGTGAAAATTTGACCTTCTGCTGGCTGATTTGGATGCCTTTTCTTTGTGCTGTCTGATGGCAGAGGCTAAGACTTCCAATACTATGTTGAATAACAGTGGTGAGAGTGGACATCCCTGTCTTGTTCCTGACCTTAGGGGGAAAGCTCTCAGTTTTTCCCCATTGAGGATGATATTAGCATGGGGTCATTCATACATGGCTTTTTGATTTCGAGGTATGTTCCTTGTATCCCTACTTTCTTGAGGTTTTTTATCAAGAAAGGATGCTGTATTTTGTCAAATGCTTTCTCTGCATCTATTGAGAGGATCACATGGTTCTTGTCCTTTCTTTTATTGATGTGATGAATCACATTAATTGTTTTGCGGATATTGAACCAGCCCTGCATCCCAGGTATAAATCCCCCTTGGTCGTGGTGAGTAATTTTTTTAATGTATTGTTGGAGCCGGTTGGCTAGTATCTTGTTGAGGATTTTTGCATCCATGTTCATCAGGGGAATTGGTCTATAGTTCTCCTTTTTCGTGGGGTATCTGTCTGGTTTTGGAATCAAGGTAATGCTGGCTTCATAGAAAGAGTTTGGAAGTTTTCCTTCCATTTCTATTTTTTGGAACAGTTTCAGGAGAATAGGTGTTAACTCTTCCATAAATGTTTGGTGGAATTCCCCTGGAAAGCCATCTGGCCCTGGACTCTTGTTTTTTGGCAGATTTTTGATTACTAATTTGATTTCCTTAGTGGTTATGGGTCAGTTCAAATTTTCTATTTCTTCCTGTTTCAGTTTTGGTAGTGTATATATTTCTAAGAATTTGCCCATTTCTTCCAGATTGCCCATTTTATTGGCATATAATTGCTCATAATATTCTCTTATTGTTTTTATTTCTGCTCTGTTGGTTGTGATTTGTCCTCTCTCATTCTTGATTTTATTCATTTGGGTCCTTTCCTTTTTCTTTTTGATCAAACTGGCTAGTCGTTTATCAATTTTGTTAATTCTTTCAAAGAACCAGCTTCTGGTTTCATTGATCTGTTCTACTGTTTTTTTTTTTTTTTTTGGTTTTGATAGCATTAATTTCTGCTCAAATATTTATTATTTCCTGTCTTCTGCTGGTTTTGGGTTTTATTTGCTGTTCTTTTTACAGCTCCTTAAGGCGTAGGGTTAGGTTGTGTATCTGAGATCTTTCTTTCTTCTTTAGGAAGGCCTGGATTGCTATGTATTTTCCTCTCGAGATCATACCGTGCATATTTTCAGACCACAACGCTATGAAACTCGAAATCAACCACAAGAAAAAATTTGGAAATGTAACAAATACTTGGAGACTGAAGAACATCCTACTAAAGAATGAATGGGCTAAGCAAGCAGTTAAAGAGGAAACTAAAAAGTATATGGAAGCCAATGAAAATGATAACACCACAACCCAAAACCTCTGGGATGCAGCAAAGGCGGTCATAAGAGGAAAGTATATAGCAATCCAGGCCTTCCTAAAGAAGAAAGAAAGATCTCAGATACACAACCTAACCCTACGCCTTAAGGAGCTGTAAAAAGAACAGCAAATAAAACCCAAAACCAGCAGAAGACAGGAAATAATAAATATTTGAGCAGAAATTAATGCTATCAAAACCAAAAAAAAAAAAAAAACAGTAGAACAGATCAATGAAACCAGAAGCTGGTTCTTTGAAAGAATTAACAAAATTGATAAACGACTAGCCAGTTTGATCAAAAAGAAAAAGGAAAGGACCCAAATGAATAAAATCAAGAATGAGAGAGGACAAATCACAACCAACAGAGCAGAAATAAAAACAATAAGAGAATATTATGAGCAATTATATGCCAATAAAATGGGCAATCTGGAAGAAATGGGCAAATTCTTAGAAATATATACACTACCAAAACTGAAACAGGAAGAAATAGAAAATTTGAACTGACCCATAACCACTAAGGAAATCAAATTAGTAATCAAAAATCTGCCAAAAAACAAGAGTCCAGGGCCAGATGGCTTTCCAGGGGAATTCCACCAAACATTTATGGAAGAGTTAACACCTATTCTCCTGAAACTGTTCCAAAAAATAGAAATGGAAGGAAAACTTCCAAACTCTTTCTATGAAGCCAGCATTACCTTGATTCCAAAACCAGACAGATACCCCACGAAAAAGGAGAACTATAGACCAATTCCCCTGATGAACATGGATGCAAAAATCCTCAACAAGATACTAGCCAACCGGCTCCAACAATACATTAAAAAAATTACTCACCACGACCAAGGGGGATTTATACCTGGGATGCAGGGCTGGTTCAATATCCGCAAAACAATTAATGTGATTCATCACATCAATAAAAGAAAGGACAAGAACCATGTGATCCTCTCAATAGATGCAGAGAAAGCATTTGACAAAATACAGCATCCTTTCTTGATAAAAAACCTCAAGAAAGTAGGGATACAAGGAACATACCTCGAAATCAAAAAGCCATGTATGAATGACCCCATGCTAATATCATCCTCAATGGGGAAAAACTGAGAGCTTTCCCCTAAGGTCAGGAACAAGACAGGGATGTCCACTCTCACCACTGTTATTCAACATAGTATTGGAAGTCTTAGCCTCTGCCATCAGACAGCACAAAGAAAAGGCATCCAAATCAGCCAGCAGAAGGTCAAATTTTCACTCTTCGCAGACGACATGATACTCTATATGGAAAACCCAAAAGATTTCACAAAAAAAAACTGCTAGAATTGATTCACGAATTCAGCAAAGTTGCAGGATATAAAATCAATGCACAGAAATCAGTTGCATTTCTATACACCAACAATGAAACGACAGAAAGAAAAATCAAGCAATTGATCCCATTTACAGTTGGACAAAAAAACCATAACATACCTAGGAATAATTCTAACCAAAGAGGTGAAAAATCCATATACTGAAAACTATAGAAAGCTTATGAAAGAAATTGAAGAAAACACACACACACACACACACACACACACACACACACACAGATTCCATGCTCCTGGATAGGAAGAACAAATATTGTTAAAATGTCGATACTACCCAAAGCAATCTACATATTCAATGCAATCCCTATAAAAGTAACACCAGCATTCTTCACAGAGCTAGAATAAATAATCCTAAAATTTATATGGAACCAGAAAAGACCCTGAATAGCCAAAGCAATCTTGAAAAAGAAAACCAAAGCAGGAGGCATCACAATCCCGGACTTCAAGCTTTACTACAAAGCTGTAATCATCAAGACAGTGTGGTCCTGGCACAACAACAGACACTCAGATCAATGGAACAGAATAGAGAACCCAGAAATGGACTCACAAACGTATGGCCAACTAATCTTTGACAAAGCAGGAAAGAATATCCAATGGAATAAAGAAAGTCCCTTCGGCAAGTGGTGCTGGGAAAACTGGACAGCGACATGCAGAAGAATGAACCTGGACCACTTTCTTACATCATACACAAAAATAAACTCAAAACGGATGAAAGACCTCAATGTAAGACAGGAAGCCATCAAAATCCTCGAGGAGAAAGCAGGAAAAAATCTCTTTCATCTTGGCCGCAGCAACTTCTTACTCAACACGTGTACGGAGGCAAGGGAAACAAGAGCAAAAAATGAACTACTGGGACCTCATCAAAATAAAAAGCTTCTGCACAGCGAAGGAAACAATCAGCAAAACTAAAAGGCAACCGACAGAATGGGAGAAGATATTTGCAAATGACATATCAGATCCAAACTCTGATCCAAAATCTATAAAGAACTTACCAAACTCAACACCCAAAAAACAAATAATCTAGTGAAGAAATGGGCAAAAGACACGAATAGACATTTCTCCAAAGAAGACATCCAGATGGCCAACCGACACATGAAAAAATGCTCACCATCACTCATCATCAGGGAAATGCAAATCAAAACCACAATGAGATACCACCTCACACCTGTGAGAACGGCTAACATTAACACCTCAGGCAACAACAGATGTTGGCGAAGATGCGGAGAAAGAGGATCTCTTTTGCACTGTTGGTGGTAATGCAAGCTGGTGCAGCCACTCTGGAAAACAGTATGGAGGTTCCTCAAAAACCTAAAAATAGAACTACCCTACGACCCAGCAATTGCACTACTAGGCATTTATCCACGGGATACAGGTGTGCTGTGTCGAAGGGACACATGCACCCCCATGTTTATAGCAACACTATCAACAATAGCCAAATTATGGAAAGAGCCCAAATGTCCCTCGATGGATGAATGGATAAAGAAGATGTGGTATATATATGCAATGGAGTATTACTTGGCAATCAGAAAGAATGAAATCTTGCCATTTGCAACTACGTGGGTGGAACTGGAGGGTATTATGCTAAGTGAAATTAGTCAGTCAGTGAAAGACAAAAATCATATGACTTCACTCATATGAGGACTTTAAGAGACAAAACAGATGAACATAAGGGAAGGGAAACAAAAATAATATAAAAACAGGGAGGGGGACAAAACAGAAGAGACTCATAGATATGGAGAAGAAACTGAGGGTTACTGGAGGGGTTGTGGATGGGGGATGGGCTAAATGGGTAAGGGACACCAAGGAATCTAGTCTGAAAATCATTGTTGCTCTATATGCTAACTTGGATGTAAATTAAAAAAAATGAAAATAACATAAAAAAAGAAAAAATTCACTGATAAGAAAAAAAGAAAGAAAAATGCGCCTTTGAGAAGGCTCCCCAAGGTGAGCACTAGGAAAGAAAATGTTTGTTGTGTGTTTTGTGTTCTTTTTTGTTTTTGTTTTGTTTTTGTGAGTTCTAAATCTTGTTTACCTAACACGTTTTCAAAAATAGTTTAAGTGTAAGCTAAAGAAAATGTTTGGAGGTTTGCCTGGGCTCGTGTGAATTGGTACAAACTGTCATGTGTTTTTGTATAGGGAGGTGAGAAGACCATCCATTAAAGAGGAAGTCATTATATAATGTGGGCGTTTTAAAACTCAAGCCATCTTGAGGTGTTTTGTTTTGTTTTGTTTTGTTTTTGTGGGCACCACATCACTTTATTACCTTGATTTCCCAACTTGACTCTTGGACAATGCAAATTCAGTTACTCGCCTGCCTGGCCACTGTATGGTCCTTCACTAATGGGGCACAGGCTCTGAGGAGAGACTCAACAGAAAGACAAGTGTCCCCAAGAGCCAACCAGTCTGGCAGAGGACTGAAGGGTCCACAGCAGATGGGCCAAGGACCAGCAGAGGCTCTAAGCCAACGCCCCCAGCCCGTACTACATTCCTTGCAAGGGACAAGCCAGCACCTCCATGATCCAGTTCAGGGCCTTCCCCTAGAGGTTCTTCCTGTATACCCTCACTTCTCATGCTGAGCCTGGCACCCTTTCCTTTGGGGGCACCAGACAGAGGCCACTCACCTGCTCCACCCTTGATTTCTACTTTCTTTTGGAAAACAGCTTTGAGTTAGGAGGATGCCAACCCCCAAAAGAAACTGAAGACCTACTGAGCTGACTTACTGAGGCCTGAAGACCAACTGATCTGAATGGTCAGTTTTCCAAAGATTGTCAGATTGTCATCACGTACATGAAATTTCCTGAAAATTACTAATCATCATGGAAATGCAAAGCAAAATCTCAACGAGGTATTCTCCTCATACCTTTTAGGGTGGGTATTATTAAAAAGACAAAAAATATCAAGGTCAATGAGGATGTGGAAAAAAGGGAACCCTTGTTTACTTTTGGTGGGAATGTAAATTTGTGCAAGCCACCATGGAAAAATATGGCGTTTTCTCAAAAAAATAAAAATATAACTACCATATAAAAAAGAACTACTATATGATCCAGCAATTTCATTTCTGGGTGCTTGTTCAAGGAAAATAAAAACATATTTGAAAATATGTATGCAACCTGTGTTTATTGTATTATGTACAATAACCAAGGTATGGAAACAACCTAAGTGTCCATTAATAGATAAATGTTCATGTTTCTATATCCATAACAAATTATTCAAAAATAAATTATGCAAAAAATAAAAAAAACAATCCCATATATTAGAGCATCAAAATAATAAAATCTTCAAGAATAAATTTAACGAAGAATTTGATATATCTGTACAATGTAATCTTTAAGACATTGATGAAAGCAATTGAAAAAGATACAAATAAATGGAAAGATATTCTGTGTTCACAGATTGGAAAAATTAATATTGTTATATTATCCAGACAATCCAAAGTGATCTACACTTTTGATAGATTTCAATGAAATCTATCAAAATTCCAATAGCATTTTTCCAGAAATATACAAAGCAATCCTAAATTTAATATGGAACCACAAAGGATCCCAAATAGCTAAATCAATGCTGATAAGGAAGACCAAAGCCAGAGACATCACAGTTCCTGCTTTCATACTATGTAACAAACATCTAGTAATCAAAAATATATGGCACTTGCATAAAAACAGACAAAAGACCAATGGGAGCAGAATCAAAGGCCCACAAATGAACCCATGCATATACAATCAACTAATATTAGACAAGAGTTCCAAGAATACTTAATAGAGATAAGATAGTGTCTTCAATAAATGGTGTTGAGAAGACTGGTTATTTATACTCCAGAGAATGAAAGTGGATCACTATTTTACACCACTTATAAAAATTAACTCAAAATAGATTAAAGACTTAAATGTAAAACCTGAACTATAAAATCCAAGAAAAAAAATTATTGGAAAATCTTGCTGACATTGGACTTGGTAATGATTTTATAGATGTGTCACCCAAAGTACAAGCAACAAAAACAAATTTAACAGGTGAGAATACATCAAACTAAGAAAGTTCTGTGTGGCAAAAAAACAAAAACAAAAACAAAAGCAAAAAACTTTTGAAATGGGACAAAATATTTACAAGCCACATATATGATAAAGGGTTAGTAACCAAAATGTATAAATAATTAATGCAACTAAATTAAAAAACCCACAATCCAGACTTGCTTGCACCCCGCAAATGCCCAACGCTGTGCTCTTGTGGATCCATCCCTCTGACGGGCCTGCCTCCCTCCAGATGCTGCAGGGCCTCTCCTCCAGCGGACCACCAACAGTAAAGCTAGCTAAGCCTGCCCTTCCCCACCCCCGTGCACCTTGTGGATCCACCCCGGGTAATATGCCCTTGACCAGATCCCATCAAAGCAGCACCACAAGCCTGACAGTGTGCAAGTAGCCCAGACAAGGGCCACACCACTCCACAGGGAGTCCTGCCCCTGGGAGAGAGGAAGATAAGGTATACACCAGTCTGAATGTGGCCCCAGTGGTGGCCTGGGGGCAGACATCAGATTTAACTGCAGACCCGCCTACCAACTCAAGTTTCTTCAAACAGCACAGGGTAAGTGTTCTGCAGTTTGGAGCTACCACAGGGACAACCCAAAATATGAAACTGAAGAATTCTCCTGAAAAGAAACTCCAGGAAATAGCGACAGCTAACGAATTGATCAAAACCAATTTAAGCAATATAACGGAAAAAGAATTTATTTACTTATTTTTAAATTTTTTAAATTTGAAATTTATTGTCAAATTGGTTTCCATACAACACCTAGTGCTCATCCCAACAGGTGCCCTCCTCAATACCAAACACCCACCTGAAGAAATACTGAGACCTCCCACCCCCATCCACCCTCAGTATATTCTCAATTTATAAGACTATCTTATGGTTTGGCTCTCTCCCTCTAACTTTTTTTCCTAACCCCTCCCCCATGGTCTTCTGTTAAGTATCTCAGGATCCACATAAGAGTGAAAACATATGGTATCTGTCTTTCTCTGTATGACTTATTTCACTTAGCATAACACTCTCCACTTCCATCCATGTTGCTACAAAAGGCCATATTTCATTCTTTCTCATTGCCAAGTAGTATTCCATTGTGTATATAAACCAAAATTTCCTTTTTTAAATTATTTATTTATTTATTTATTTATTTTTGCAATATATGAAGTTTATTGTCAAATTGGTTTCCAAACAACACCCAGTGCTCATCCCAAAAGGTGCCCTCCTCAATACCCATCACCCACCCTCCCCGCCCTCCCACCCCCATCAACCCTCAGTTTGTTCTCAGTTTTTAAGAGTCTCTTATGCTTTGGTTCTCTCCCACTCTAACCTCTTTTTTTTTTCCTTCCCCTCCGCCATGGGTTTCTGTTAAGTTTCTCAGGATCCATATAAGAGTGAAACCATATGGTATCTGTCTTTCTCTGTATGGCTTATTTAACTTAGCATCACACTCTCCAGTTCCATGCACGTTGCTACAAAGAGCCATATTTCGTTCTTTCTCATTGCCATGTAGTACTCCGTTGTGTATATAAACCACAATTTCTTTATCCATTCATCAGTTGATGGACATTTAGGCTCTTTCCATAATTTGGCTATTGTTGAGAGTGCTGCTATAAACATTGGGGTACAAGTGCCCCTGTGCATCAGCACTCCTGTATCCTTGGGTAAATTCCTAGCAGTGCTATTGCTGGGTCATAGGGTAGGTCTATTTTAATTTTTTGAAGAACCTCCACACTGTTTTCCAGAGCGGCTGCATCAATTTGCATTCCCACCAACAGTGCAAGAGGGTTCCCGTTTCTCCACATCCTCTCCAGCATCTATAGTCTCCTGATTTGTTCATTTCAGCCAGTCTGACTGGCGTGAGGTGGTATCTGAGTGTGGTTTTGATTTGTATTTCCCTGATGAGGAGCGACCTTGAGCATCTTTTCATGAGCCTGTTGGCCATCCGGATGTCTTCTTTAGAGAAGTGTCTATTCATGTTTTCTGCCCATTTCCTCACTGGGTTATTTGTTTTTCGGGTGTGGAATTTGGTGAGCTCTTTATAGATTTCGGATACTAGCCCTTTGTCCCATATGTCATTTGCAAATATCTCTTCCCATTCCATTGGTTGCCTTTTAGTTTTGTTGGTTGTTTCCTTTGCTGTGCAGAAGTTTTTTATCTTCATAAGGTCCCAGTAGTTCATTTTTGCTTTTAATTCCCTTGCCTTTGGGGATGTGTCAAGTAAGAAATTGCTGCGGCTGAGGTCAGAGAGGTCTTTTCCTGCTTTCTCCTCTAGGGTTTTGATGGTTTCCTGTGTCATATTTTGAGTTTCCTTTATCCATTTTGAGTTTATTTTTGTGAATGGTGTGAGAAAGTGGTCTAGTTTCAATCTTCTGCATGTTGCTGTCCAGGTCTCCCAGCACCACTTGTTAGACTGTCTTTTTTCTGTTGGATATTCTTTCCTGCTTTGTCAAAGATTAGTTGGCCATACGTTTGTGGGTCTAATTCTGGGGTTTCTATTCTATTCCATTGGTCTATGTGTCTGTTTTTGTGCCAATACCATGCTGTCTTGATGATTACAGCTTTGTAGTAGAGGCTAAAGTCTGGGATTGTGATGCCTCCTGCTTTGGTCTTCTTCTTCAAAATTACTTTGGCTACTCGGGGCCTATTGTGGTTCCATATGAATTTTAGGATTGCTTGTTCTAGCTTCGAGAAGAATGCTGGTGCAATTTTGATTGGGACTGCATTGAATGTGTAGGTAGCTTTGGGTAGTATTGACATTTTAACAATATTTATTCTTCCAGTCCATGAGCACGGAATGTTTTTCCATTTCTTTATATCTTCTTCAATTTCCTTCATAAGCTTTCTATAGTTTTCAGCATACAGATCTTTTACATCTTTGGTTAGATTTATCCCTAGGTATTTTATGCTTCTTGGTGCAATTGTGAATGGGATCAGTTTCTTTGTCTTCTGTTGCTTCATTATTAGTGTATAAGAATGCAACTGATTTCTGTACATTGATGTTGTATCCTGCAACTTTGCTAAAGTCATGTATCAGTTCTAGCAGACTTCTGGTGGTGTCTATCGGATTTTCCATGTATAATATCATGTCATCTGCAAAAAGTGAAAGCATAACTTCCTCTTTGCCAATTTTGATGCCTTTGATTTCCTTTTGTTGTCTGATTGCTGATGCTAGCACTTCCAACACTATGTGAAACAACAGCGGTGAGAGTGGACATCCCTGTCGTGTTCCTGATCTCAGGGAAAAGGTCTCAGTTTTTCCCCATTGAGGATAATGTTAGCTGTGGGCTTTTCATAAATGGCTTTGATGATCTTTAAGTATGTTCCTTCTATCCCGACTTTCTCGAGGGTTTTTATTAAGAAAGGGTGCTGGATTTTGTCAAAGGCCTTTTCTGCATCGATTGTCAGGATCATATGGTTCTTATATTTTCTTTTATTAATGTGACGTATCACGTTGATTGATTTGCGAATGTTGAACCAGCCCTGCATCCCAGGAATGAATCCCACTTGATCATGGTGAATAATTCTTTTTATATGCTGTTGAATTCGATTTGCTAGTATCTTACTGAGAATTTTTGCATCCATATTCATCAGGGATATTGGCCTGTAGTTCTCTTTATTTCCTGGGTCTCTGTCTGGTTTAGGAATGAAAGGAATACTGGCTTCATAGAATGAGTCTGGAAGTTTTCCTTCCCTTTCTATTTTTTGGAATAGCTAGAGAAGGATAGGTATTATCTCTGCTTTAAACGTCTGGTAGAACTCCGCTGGGAAGCCATCTGGTCCTGGACTCTTATTTGCTGGAAGATGTTTGATAACTGATTCAATTTCTTCGCTGGTTATGGGTATGTTCAAGCTTTCTATTTCCTCCTGATTGAGTTTTGGAAGAGTGTGGGTGTTTAGGAATTTGTCCATTTCTTCCAGGTTGTCCAGTTTGTTGGCATATAATTTCTCATAGTATTCCCTGATAATTGCTTGTATCTCTGAGGGATTGGTTGTAATAATTCCATTTTCATTCATGATTTTATCTATTTGGGTCATCTCCCTTTTCTTCTTGAGAAGTCTGGCTAGTGGTTTATCAATTTTGTTTACTTTTTCAAAAAACCAACTCTTGGTTTTGTTGATCTGCTCTACAGTTTTTTTAGATTCTATATTGTTTATTTCTTCTCTGATCTTTATTATTTCTCTTCTTCTGCTGGGTTTGGTGTGTCTTTGCTGTTCTGCTTCTATTTCCTTTAGGTGTGCTGTTAGATTTTGTATTTGGGATTTTTCTTGTTTCTTGAAGTAGGCCTGGATTACAATGGATTTTCCTCTCAGGACTGCCTTTGCTGCATCCCAAAGCGTTTGGATTCTTGTATTTTCATTTTCATTTGTTTCCATATAGTTTTAAATTTCTTCTCTAATTGCCTGCTTGACCCATTCTTTCTTTAGTAGGGTGTTCTTTAACCTCCATGCTTTTGGAGGTTTTCCAGACTTTTTCCTGTGGTTGATTTCAAGCTTCATAGCATTGTGGTCTGAAAGTATGCATGATATGATCTCAATTCTTGTATGCTTATGAAGGGCTGTTTTGTGGCCCAGTATGTGATCTATCTTGAAGAATGTTCCATGTGTACTCGAGAAGAAAGTATATTCTGTTGCTTTGGGATGCAGAGTTCTAAATATATCTGTCAAGTCCATCTGATCCAATGTATCATTCAGGGCCCTTGTTTCTTTATTGACCGTGTGTCTAGATGATCTATCCATTTCTGTAAGTGGAGTGTTAAAGTCCCCTGCAATTACCACATTCTTATCAATAAGGTTGCTTATGTTTGTGATTAATTGTTTAATGTATTTGGGTGCTTCCGTATTCGGTGCATAGACATTTCTAATTGTTAGCTCTTCCTGATGGATAGACCCTGTAATTATTATATAATGCCTTTCTTCATCTCTTGTTACAGCCTTTAATTTAAAGTCTAGTTTGTCTGATATAAGTATGGCTACTCCAGCTTTTTTTTTTTACTTCCAGTAGCATGATAAATAGTCTCCATCCCCTCACTTTCAATCTGAAGGTGTCCTCAGAGTCTAAAATGAGTCTCTTGTAGACAGCAAATAGATAGGTCTTGCTTTTTCATCCATTCTGATACCCTATGTCTTTTATTTGGAGCATTTAGTCCATTTACACTTAGTGTTATTATAGAAAGATATGGGTTTAGAGTCATTGTGATGTCTGTAGGTTTCATGCTTATAGTGATGTCTCTGGTACTTTGTGGTCCTTGCAACATTTCACTCACAGAATCCCCCTTAGGATCTCTTGTAGGGCTGGTTTACTGGTCATGAATTCCTTCCGTTTTTGTTTGTTTGGGAAAACCTTCATCTCTCCTTCTATTCTG